>NC_064561.1:80373197-81709863 GCF_937001465.1 Orcinus orca | reverse complement strand
AAGAGGAAGTGACATGTGGAGAAGCACCTTGCATTGCTTCTGAGATATAGTAGGTGTGGAATATGGTGGGGCATCCCACCATATTATATAAAATATTATTATTTTCCCACTTGGTTACATTTCTTAAAGCACAAGTGCATTAGGAGCCTGAAAAGCCATCTCAGAACATTTTTTCAAAATACATTCTAAGGAAACCTACTCCTCTACGTCCCCGACCTCCACCTTGACCCTTACCCTTGCTGGTAACGATTTCAAACTTTACTGGTTGGGAAAAATTGTATCTTTATGTGTAGAAAAGTGTTTACAGTGCTCAGAAGCATACTTTAAAAAGTGTGGAAGAAAAGAAGATATTTTAATGTGTTTAAGTGTTCTGTTTATCCTTTGGCTCCTAGCTTCACTCCTTGACCTTCCTTTTGGTTCTGCATTACTGGGAACTGCATTTACAAGGCGTTCTTGCCAAAGGGAAGAACTGTTGGAAACTGGAGGTTAGGAAGAGGGGAGAATCAAGTACTTTCTCATTTCCCTTCAGTGGAGTCTCCTCCAAGGAGCTATATCTCCACAGTGATTCCAGGCCCATTGGAAAACCCTTCCTTTCATGGTCCCAGCTCCCAAAGACAGCACCAGGCTGGATCTAGCTCCAGCTAGATGGCCCCAATCTGGAAATACCACCTGGTGGTGCTGGTACTTTCTACTGGTGTTAATCTCTGGGATGTTCCAAAGCCCCTGTGTGCTTCTGCAACTCTTCTACAAACTGTTAAAGTCCTTCTATTTTTTTCTATTTTCCTATTAGAACCCTGGTAATACTATGAATATTTCCTAATGTATACAACTATGAAAAAGTTTTGTATCATAAAAGCTGTTTCTGTCCTTACTGGGGATACTGTGAGCTGTTGGAAAGGGTCCAATTCAGAAGACACTTAGAAGATACTCAGAAAACAAAGCATACTGAGATAGGTCAGACATTTTGAAAAAATATATACATTTACATCTATTTTTTTTTTCTTCTGGGTATTTCCCTTGATGAAATTAAGCAGCTGCTCAAAAAATCCCATCCTATTTTGTCCTATGTTGTCTGAGCCTTCATCTCATTTCAAACAATAGCTTTTCCCAAAGGAAGTGTCTCCTTTCAGGATATCATAATAAGCTAATGGACTGAGTGATCGATGTTGTGTGTGGTGGAACATTAAAAATGTACCATAAAATATGGAAAACAATTTAGCCACTCTCTAATGCAAGCAATTCTTGTAAAAACTATACACGAAAAACATGTACCCAACTACTTTTTTCATGCCTTATGACAAGATTAGATGCAATAAAAACCTTGTCTTAGCAAATCAGCATGTTAGAGGATGCTGTCAGCAATAACTTTGCAAAGACATGTCCATTACCAAAGAGGGGCATTATCCTAAATTTACTCTCATTGGAGATTGATGTCCGCTATAAGCAGCCATCTGTCTCTAGATTCCGTGGTATTACAATGCTGTCACTCTGCACAGTGGGAGTGGTTTGTGACTTCTTGTTTTCTTTCCACATGATTATCTTTTCAAATTTGAATTATGGACAGGCAACTGTTGGAACAAAAATACCAAGTATGACTGACCATGTGAAGTGTAAGGATCAAGTCCAAACAAACTTTTTGTTTTCCTAGGTAAGGTGAAGAATGCATCAAATGAATTGTTTGAAAGTCATGACCCCGCAGTGATTTATCCTAGTGGATTATCAGCTATTCTGTGACAAGGAAGTATATTTCAGCACATCTGGTCAGTTTAACAAATCCTCCAAACTAAATAGCTTAGTGAGAATTTTACCAAGCAAATAAAAGTTTTTCTTGATATGAGTATCTTTTTTTTTTCTTTTAAGGGAAAAGGAATAGATGTTCTTTGTCTCAGTGCTGCTTATCTATTGAATAGAACAGTAGTCTCCAACTTTTTTGATTCCTCTTCCTTATCAGGAATAAAGGTTTGACTACTCAGTTCCAAAATTATATGTAAATATAATTTACATATATGTAAATTATATGTAAATTATATGTAAATTATAAATTGCATGTACATTATACATATGTAAATTATACATTATAAATTATATGTAAATAATTTATATGTAAATTATACAATTTCTTGTGCTATTATATTACTTATATACATTATATAGTATATACAACAAGATAAATATAAAATGATGGGATAAAAATTTATGTAGGTAGAAGTTTGATTATTTTAACTCATTCCATGAATCATCTCAACCAGACTGCTTAGGTGAGAGCTCACAGTAGCCAGGCCCTGCTGAGCATTCAATTTTGACACGAAGTTTCCATTTAACTCTTGTCTGTTGGAGGTAGGCTTGTCACGTAAAACAATGAACACCCAGTTACATACTGATGGGACGTACTTATACTAAAAATTACTTATTTACCTGAAATACAAACCTAACTTGGCACAGAGCTGCTTAGTTTGTTTATGTATTTATTTATTTATTGGCTAAATCTAACAATTCTAGCTGCTGTCCAGCTGTCTGAGGCTCCCCCTACAACTTCATTCTGCCTATACCTCTCCCCAACTTCTTCATCAAATCTGTAATTATTGTGTATTAACATACAACTGACAGATATAAATCCATACATGTTGCTATGATTTCTTTAAATGATATTGTCTGCAATGGATTCTATGTTTATCTGAATAGAATACATAGTCTATGTGTACCTGTCTAAATAGGACATCACAAAGCCAGTTTTTGCATGCCATTTAATTGGTTGTTTGCATGTACATGTACTGTTGACTGAACTGTTTTTTTCATCAATCATTTATTCAATGCCTAATATATTTTAGGCACTGGACCCAGTCCCTGTGGTATTAAGAAACATAAGACATGATTCCATATCATTCAGAGTAAAAGCCAACATCCTAAAAAAAGATCTATGTGGCCTACACATCTGGCCCTGTGGCAGC
Source organism: Orcinus orca (assembly GCF_937001465.1). NCBI lineage: Eukaryota > Metazoa > Chordata > Mammalia > Artiodactyla > Delphinidae > Orcinus > Orcinus orca. The sequence continues at coordinate 81,706,915 of NC_064561.1, read as the reverse complement.
CATAAAAATGTACGTCTCAGCTCTCAGGATATAAGATTCTTCCCCTAAATATGGCCCATTTCCTCATTTCTTCTAAATCTTACTCTTAAATGGCCGTGTGTGTATGTGTGTGTGTGTGTGCGCACACGTGTGTGTGACTTCATGTGGCCACTTTTCTAAAATTATACTCCTTGCTATACTTATTATCCCCCTTTATTACTTGATTTACCTCTTAGACATTTACCTTTAACAAACACTATGGTTCACTTGTTTACAGTACTGTCTTTCTATCCTGTGGGAATACAGACTCCACGAGGGCAGTCGTTTTGTTTGTTATCTTCACAACTGGAGAACAATACTTGGAATGGTTTCACTTAGAACAGTGCCTGGCATAGAGTAAATGACCAATAATGGTTGAATAAACGAACCTATGCCCTCAAGGAGTTAAAGGTCTTATGGGGAAACATAAATCAATGATATATCTTCCTCTAGCATCTTGGGGATGGGAGGGCAGAAATATATGGTAAGGGTGATGCTTGTGCTGAATCCCAATACTTCCATTGGCTCAGGTATCCCTGTGCAGGCAGAACTGGGTGCAAACAGATCACCAGGGAGCCCAAGGCAGGGGTAGGGAGTGTCAAAGAGTGGAAGAGAATGAAATGAGGTGGGGGGGGCAAAGACAAAGGGGGAGCCTTTTTTGGAAAAGGAGATGAGAAAGTCTCCAAGAACAAATTGCCCACTGAGTAAACTGATGAAGAACCAGTGTAGGTTTCATGGCTTCTGAAGTATTGACAGGTAATAGTAATAACGATACAGATGATTACTTATTTGGTGTATGCCATGTTCTCGGTTTATTGCTTTCTATATGTTATGTCTTTTATTTCTTCCCAAATCAGGTCAGATAGGTAATTTATAGGTAAGAAAACTGAGACTTGGAGAACCTCAACAGAAAAATTTTCAAATACTGTAAATGTTAATACATGACAGAAGTGAGACTCAGATCCTGAGAACTTTCTTTGTATTTTTCTTTCCATTAAGCCTATTTTTTCTGGATTCCAATGCACCCTACATGTACCTTTTTCATAGAACTGAGCACACAGTGTAACCTCTTCTTGTTTGTCCTCTAGTATACAATGATGAAGACACAGACATACTCTATATCTGATTATATACTCTGGCCCTTAGGAAGGCCGCAAACCATTGTAATATCTAACAGCTAAGAATTTTTTGATCCCCAGAAACTAATGTTCACCCACTTTGTGGATGACATAGCCCTTGTTGAAAATGCATAGTCTAGGGAAATATATGCTTCTTGTGAAATATAGGCTTCTTGTAGTTGACTTTCCATACCTAAAGACATCTTATGCATAAAAAGTTGTCTTAGCAACCAATTGTTGGTAAAATATTCTAGACTGAAGTCAGGAGTCCGGAGCTCTTACCCTGGCTCTGCCTCTAACAAGCTGTGCAATCTTGTGTAATTTAAATGTTCTGGTCTTTGGTCACCTTAATTTTGAAACAAGGGACTATGCTGAATTAACTTCAAAATCTTTTCCAGTTGAGAAACTTCATGAACTTACATAATGAATCCTGCTTGTTAGCTACTTTTCTCATTTGCTTTTGTAAGCTACCTAGTTCATAGAGTTAAGACATCTATTAGTGACTTCATTTGCTGGTAAGAAATACATGGTACTTTTCCTTTTTGTGTGATATGCATTTGCACTTTAGGACAGCAGTAGTGTATTTCCATAGATGTTTTGGTGAATACGGTAAACCTTTATTTCCTTAAGGGCCTCTGCGATCTCTTTAATGCAGGACAGAATGATTTTGCAACATCAGAGAGATGGATTTCCTTCACAGTTCTGGGTCAGAGGTACAGATGTTCATGGGATCTTAGCTGTGTCACTACACCTAATGAATTTGTGCTGTGTTCCATGGCATTAAGTTAGACCTTCAAATCACATTTAAGAGAGAGCAATCATAGGTCACAAATCACAAAGGTTTAAGTAATGTTCTCTTCCATCGAAGGAAACGAATTTAATCATTGGGAAATCAATTTAATCATTTAATCATTATAAAATCAAACCAATTTGATTTTATAAATGATGCTCAGAATTTAGGGAACTTTAGAATATTACTGCGCGTTACAGAAATCTATTGAAATATGAGAATGTTAGAGTTTGGATTATTTCGTAAGATTTTAATGTACATAAATACAAGTGAATTTTATTTGCAAGAACTGCAATTTATATTGCAAGAATTGAAGCATCAGAGAATGAATCATTTATGGAAGTGCCAGTGGACTTCTTTATTCAAGAGAACTCTGTTAGAAAGTCTGTATAATGAAGAATTATTTTTATATTATGAATAATTATCTTTTTTTGTTTTTAATTTGCTCTCTTTGGCATTTGTTTTTGGAGAGTGGGGTTTATCTTCATATTTTCCCAGGTCTTTTCTAACTCCTCTGCTCTCTTTTTCATTTTCTCCTTTGTCAGGGAGGGCCAGGAGCTTTTTACAATATTCCTTGGATTGAGTTTATATTTTTAGATTATTCAGAGTAACATATCCATAAAACAAATAAACCCTGGGGCTTCCCTGGTGGCGCAGCAGTTGAGAGTCCGCCTGCCGATGCAGGGAACACGGGTTCGTGCCCCGGTCCGGGAAGATCCCACGTGCCGCGGAGCGGCTGGGCCTGTGAGCCATGGCCGCTGAGCCTGCGTGTCTGGAGCCTGTGCTCCGCAACGGGAGAGGCCACAACAGTGAGAGGCCCGCGTACCGCAAAAAAACAAAAACAAAAACAAAAAACAAATAAACCCTTATTTAAAAAATACTGACTATTAAATATTTTCATAGAAAATCTTGATGCTTTCATGGTAACAGTCTCTGTTTTTTAATGTGCCTTACCAAAGACTCCCATTTCTCAAGGATGAGAGGGGGAAGGAAAATAAGTGTGCAAAGGGAATCAGATAATCCATCCTGTCACACGCATATTGAGCGATACAATAAGTCTGTAGTAATTGGGATTTTCCTTTTAAATTACAGTTATGTTATAATGTAATATGTTATTACAATGTAATAATGTTATATTATTACATATAATATATGTAATGCATTATATTATATATAATAACAATGTTATTATAATGTAATAACATATTACATTATTAATGTGTTCTACTCATCACAAAAAATTAATAGATTACAGCATCTTTCAATAGTATATTACTCCACTCCCACTTTGCATGGTTGAATTTGGGAAGGAGAGTTATGTTATTTAAATATGAAATACACACAAAAATCTTCCTAGAAGATTATTCATAAATACAAAGAGATTAGACTAGAGATATGCATTCATCCATTAGACACCATCAACTTGTTTGTTTAAATCTGACAAACTAGTTCCTATCAAAATTTAACCACTGACTACTTTTGGAACTCTGTCAACTACTAGGTTTATTTCAAATCCATTAAGTAGTATGCTGAATAGCACTTTTGCAGCCTATAAAAATTAATGTAAAACATAGACTGTTTATACAAATCTAATAAAACAGCTTGACAGAAAAAGAAAGGCACAAGATCGTGTGGTTGTTTGGGAAGTAGCACGGCTAAGAGTAGGCTTTATTTATTTTATTTTATGTGGTCCAAGGTAGACCTGAGCAAATTCATAAAGGGAGTGATGAAAGTAGAGGGAAGGTAATTAGGGATTCAAGTGAGAAAAGAACTAATAATTGGATCAAGCTCCTTTACTAATTGGGGTAGAGCCGAGACGAAGGGCCAGGAAGGAGGGTTAGTTTTAGAAGGAGGGTCTGAAACAGTGAGGACATTAGATGGTGAAGAAAGGGATTTGGGGCTAGAAAGGAAGTCTGGTTCTAGCACAATTCTTCCCAATAATGGGCTGATGGCTAAGTTTAAAGGCTCATATTCCTCATGATCCCCTAAGTGCAAAAGTAGGATCTATTGGTAGAAGCTATAGGAGACAGATTTCATTGCACCCCAAGGAAGCTCTTCCTAGCAATCTGATCTGTCCATAAATATTGAGAAAGAGTGATCCCAGGAGTTGCTGGGTTCCAATCCTTGCTACATGCCAGGGAAAACTACTTGGCAGATTGCTGCAGAGAAGATACAAACATGGAATCAAGAATGTTTTGTAGGAAAAATGGAGAGTTGTTTCAGACGAATTCGGTCGTCGAATTTCTTCTTTTCTACTCTGAAAATCCATTGTTAATCCAGTAAAAATAAGAGATTACTACTTATCTGATCAATTCAGTAACAGGAAACTTTCTGTTTCCTTAGATAAAGAGGTAGAAAGGAAAGGGATGGAGGATCTAGGTAGCTTTTGTTTATGACCATATTTATCAGACATCACCAAGTATCCATCTTGGCAAATCTCCTTTATATCCAATCACTATCACAGTTATTTAAAGTAAGGTACTTCCTGCAGTAAGAATTGACTCTGATAATTTGTCCACTTCTTCAACTTTAAGATTATAAACTCTTTAAGGTTGAACATCTGCTTATGCATTTCCTTCTACTGTCTAATAGAGTCTTGTTCATAAAAAGAAAATTGCTTGAAAAACATTTGTAAACTACATTGGAGAACCTGCCAAACCAAACTCTTCGTTCCAATCACTGCTGTTTCTTTGGTGTCATGTTATCTTTAAGTGGAAGTAAAAGCAAACAGTCTTTTATTTTGAATAATTCAAATGAATTTTTGAGTTTCTCATTAGGGATGCTTCATTAAGTTCACACCAAGCTCATGCACCAAAGTTTTAAACATCTGAAATCCTGCTAGTAGGCTCTCTAGCCTACTGAGTATGACCATCACAGTTGATAAACACCATTAGGGTCATTATCTTTGACAGTGAAGAAATGTACACTTACCACTGCTGAGAATGCTCTTTCCAGCTTCTCTTCATGCTGTACTTCCAAGGCCAGCTCTTTGCAGTCTATTAGGAAATGTGGCTCCAGAAATCTTGGTGTTTACCTTGCAGCTACAGGAGCTTACAGGTACAGGATCAGGGAGCCCAGTGCACAGGTAACTCAGATTGATGGTTTAATAATGAGGATGTGTTTCCTCATCTGAACTTAACCACAGAAGCCACAGTTCTTTGCATCTCTCTAATACATGATATACTTTTGCCCAATATAGACTTATTTGACTTTAGAATGAATTATTTTCAAAATTCTTTCAGATTCTTTTTCTCTGAAGGACAGGCAGCTTTCCAGAACCTAATATCCTTGGATCAAGGCAACCAGGTCATCTGAAGTAACCAACCACGAGAGCACTCCAATATGCTGTTTTTAAACATACAATATTCTTTATACTTTCTTCCTAACTTACAAAATATCATTCTATGATTAATTTAAGATAAATCACACATAAAATCTTAACTAATTATCTTTTTGAGATGAGGCTCTTTTGAGGTGATAAAATGTTCTGAACTTGGATTTTGGTGAAGCCTGCACAATTTTGTAAGATTTTATTAAAAATCATTGAATTGTACACTTAAATGGTGAATTTAATGGTATGTAAATTATATCTCAGCAAAGCTGTTTAAAAAAAAGAAATTTGGCATTCTTTCCTATTCCTTCTTAGGTTTAATATGGATGAGGTTTTTCCCTGTAGATTTTATGCTGGGCTGAAAATCCATGCCTGTTTATGTTTGAAATATAGGTGGAGGATCAGTAAGTGCCTCCTATGACTGAGTTTCCTTTAACACATCCTATCTCACCCAGTTTGGAGAATTATACCAAACAGCTACCAGAAAACCAAATAAGTTCATGAGTTATCTGAAGCAACTCAGGTACCATGGAGAATAAAGTAAAAGTTTTCAAATCAACCTTACATAGCTATGAGCAATCATTTTCTATTTAAACCGATAACCTCACAACAGGAAATGAAAAAAAATCAGGGTTTTAAAAGAAAGACTAAAGAACATGCCATGCATTAAGAGGTATAATCACCTATATAAGAGTGAGCCTAGTTTAATGGGACAGACTACAATGAGTAGTCTGTAGCCCACAGAGAAACATCTGGACAGTATGTGGTCATCAGTGGAGTCGGCAGCAGGCAATAGGTGGTTAGTATAAGACATGCCCCAGCTTTGGTCTCAAAGCAGTACTCTGCGTATTTTGGAAAAGAATCTATGAAGACAAACAGGATAGTCTACAGAGATAGAGATGTGGGTTCAAGAATGAAAAATAGAAAGCCATTCTAAGTGGACTAAACTTCCCTTCCAGGCTGACTACAAAGAACAATGGCAGTGTCCGGCCTCTAACGCTGAGGCAGAAGCTCAAAGAGAGCTAAGCCACAGGCTGACCTGAAGTTGATCTGCTTGAGAGAGCTACCTAGACTTCCTTACATTCCCTGATTTATTCCAGAACCTTGGCTGGGCTGGGGGTTCAGGTAGGGGCTAAGTGGCCTCAGCTGTAGGAAATAGAGAGCTATAATGCTGGGAGCCATGCACATCATTACGGTGTCTGTAATCCGGGATGTGCAACCACTCATTCATACACTAGCAAAGCATTCAAGCTGATTGGGACCTGCTTGCTTCTCTGCCCTCCTCCTTTGGCAGAAATTACAGCTTGACTCTTCTCTCCCCTCCCTTCTTTCCCATCCTTTCTTATACATGCTTTGTGGAGTTTGAAATGGAGACTTTCTGAAACTGACTTGCCTATAGTAACATGTAGGTTAGGGGACACTTGGCTGTAATGTCCAGCTGAACACGCTCACTCCTTTCAGAATTAAAAACAAACTTTCTATGACTTAGGGTTCACATTTATATCTAAAAAACTTTAAAATTTAGAAAGCCATAATAACACAGAGCAAACAGTTGATCAATTTATAGACTAAATTGAAGGAAAAAACTGTCAATCTCTCACTCTCTCCTCCCACAAATTTAGGTGGGATGATGATAATGAATTTCAACCCAGTACTACTTTTAAGCAGCCCTGTCATACACACAGACCCACAAAACCTCATGCTTTCAAACAGTCACATTTTTAACAAGATGGATTCAATAGTTCACTATCCTACCAAAATAAGAAAAATACAAAGAGAAATATAAAATTACAGTAGACTTAAAATGCTACAAATTAATAGGCTAAACCAGAAGTTCCTAAGCTTCCTTCCAGAAGTTCCTAACCAGGTGAGTTCCTAAATCAGAATGAAAATATGTAGGGTGAGTGTCCAAAAACAATTCTTCGAGTCAATATAATAAATCAGGCCCAGATGTCACAAACACAATAAATCAATTGAAACTGCCAAACCACTCTTCTCAACCTATTGGATTTAATTAAAACCACCGCTCACTTCATGAGAGGCCTTCTAATAGAGCAGATAATATCACTCAGACTCAACCATCTACCCAAACCTGATGTGGGAGACACAGCATGTTAAATTTTAATCTAAGGGGGCCTGTTAAGCATGGCAGGATTTAGTCCACACCTGCAGTAATGCACTGTCATCCATTCTATGTCCTCTTCTCATCCTTCCAAAGCACTCATTGAGAATGCCTTCAGTCAGCCTTCACCACCATAATACAGTAAGTGCCAGAGAAATGCTGGAGAAATATTGACTTGCTGACCCTTGTTGTTGTGTTAAAAATACAACACAGTCATTGAAATGACTAGCATATTTAATCAAATGTGTAAAACAAGGGGTGACATGGTGTTCCATGGTTTTAGATTTTTTAGTGAATCTTCCTAAGACATTCCAACCCTAGCTCAGTGTCCATAAGGATCTGTTCCCAAACAACCCGTAAATGCCACTCAGGAGAAAGACAAAAAGACAAAAACTAAACACTCACAAGCTATTATGAATTCACGAGGCTGGCAAAGGGCACAGGTTTCCAGGCATCTTCTGGGATTGGAGGTTAGGAATCTCACTGGTCCTAAAATAGAAAAGATCCCTTGAGTTTAGTGCAGAAAAGACACAGAGATACCCACCCATGAGGCCGTTTTAACTTGAAGGATGACATTACTCATCATGAACAATCTCTAAACTCAGTCAGCAGAAGTCTTCCTGGCACTTTTCTTGTGTATACTTGGCTCCATTTTATGAAGACAGAACAGACTATGTTTGGCATTTTTGCCTTGAGTTATTGACATGTTTTAAATTATGCCGTTTTATGTCCATTCTTAGTAGAACAGAAATCTGCTACAAAGGATCTTTATTAACAGACTGCCTCAGGTGCTGAGAGTCTCGATTTAACAACGTCTCCAAACAGACAGGCAGGGAGCTTGTTAATAGGCTTTTCCAACCCTTTGGCTTCTGTGAGACGTAAGTGGATTACGGAGGTTTGTTTTTCTGGCTATCTTTTTACATCACCGTCTGAATAATTGCCACAAAAGCCTATTGCTTTGGCCTAATTAACAAAATGTACAAAATCCCAAGCACAGAACTTTTATTGATTAACCATCTCCAAGGGAAGCTTAAGAACCTCCATGACTCCTGGCCCCAGACAAATGCTCTTGGTGACATTACCCACTGGACTACAGCCTGTTAACATACCAAGGACTTGTCTTAGCAGTTTGAGCCACTCAGAAATTGTCATGAGAAACCACATTTATTGGTTGTAGTTTAAAACTCAGCATCCTTGGGATGAGACCAATTCTTATGCAAATTTAACGGCATGTTTACTATAAAACAATACTATCAGTTCCAATTTGTTTTGTTTTTTTTTTTTCCTGTACGCGAGCCTCTCACTGTTGTGGCCTCTCCCGTTGCAGAGCACAGGCTCCGGACACGCAGGCTCAGCGGCCATGGCTCACGGGCCCAGCCGCTCCGCAGCATGTGGGATCTTCCCGGACGGGGCACGAACCCACGTCCCATGCATCGGCAGGCGGACTCTCAACCACTGTGCCACCAGGGAAGCCCCAATTTGATTTTTATTCATAGAAACTGATCCTTGAGGAGGTGGTTTCAATAGTAAAAAATATACAGTTAAAGAAGCAAAGAAAAAGTTTTATCTGAATGAAGAAAACAATAAAACATGACTTGATGGAAAAGTCAGAAATATGGAGAAGAAATAAGTCAGTTTATTGTTCAACCGCTTCTCACTAACTAGATAATTATGTGAACAAATACCTCAGGGCTTGTGTGTCAGAGAACCGTTCCAGGCACTGAGACTGAACTAGGGAGTGAGAAGACAGTCAGTATCCCTGCTCTTGTGGAGCTTTTAGTATGAAGGATAACAGAGTTTTGAAAAGCTCAGGTATTTGAAATAGCCCATCAACTATTTCTGCATTAGATTATACTCACATGAGTCCCCCTTATCCACGGTTTCACTTTCTGCAGTTTTGATTTCAGTTACCCTAGGTCAACCATGATCCGAAAATTCCAGAAATAAACAATTCTTAAGTTTTTAAATCGTGCCACATTCTGAGTAGCACAATGAAATCTCACACAGTCTCCCACTGTCCTGCTCAGGATGTGAATCATCCCCTCGTCCAGAGTACCTTGTTCGTTATCAGGCTTGTGTTATCAGATCAACAAGTGGTATCACAGAGCTTCTGTTCAAGTAACCCTTATTTTACTTACTAACGGCCCCAAAGCCCAACAGTAGTGATGCTAGCGATTCTGATCTGCTAATGAGAAGCCACAAACTGTTTCCTTTAAGTGAAAAGGTGAAAGCTTTGTCTTAATAAGGAAAGGAAAAAAAAGCTGTATGCTGAGGTTATTAAGATCTATGTAAGAATAAATTTTCTATCTGTGAAATGGTGAAGAAGCAAAAAGAAATCTGTGCTAATTTTGCTGTCACACTTCCAGCTACAAAAGTTATGGCTACAGTGCATGATAAGTGCTTAGTTAAGACAGAAGGAGGCATTAAATTTGTACAGTTATTTGACAGAGAGAGACCACAGTCACATAATTTTTATTACAGTGCATTGCTATATCTGTTCTATTTTATTATTAGTTATTGTTGTTCATCTCTTACTCTGCCTAATTTATAAATTAAACTTAATTTAATTAGGTATGTATGTATTGAAAAAAAACCCAGTATATATAGGGTGCCGTACAATCCACGCTTTCAGGCATTCATGGTGGGGTGGTGGTCTTGGAACATATCCCCTGCAGATAAGTGGAGACTACTGTAATGTCCCTTAGGAACTCAGTAAAAAGACCATAGGATGAAAAATTCTGTTTGATGACTTAGGAAGTTAGATTGGCCATGAGAAAATAAGCTGTGTATATCATTTTATGTAATATTCAGAAGGTACATATTGAAAAAGATACTAGACATTTTTTGAATTTGAGAAGACATAGGATCTGGTCCAATTAAAATGGAAGTCCAACTGAAAATGGAAAGTAGGACAAATAAAAATTTCGTAATGTACTTACACAAATAGATTAGAAAGTTTTGACTAAATTTATGCTTTTGTCTTTTAAATCAGGTAACTAGATAATGCCTGCAGAGCAAACAATAGATTAAATTCAAACAGCTGAATGAGCTTTAGCTGGGAACTCAGCTAATAGCAACATTCATAGGACCGAATTAATTCAGAAAGCTTAAAGGCCCGGGGAGTAGATTGCATTATTTCTTTTTTCTTTTCCAGTGCAAAAGGGGCAACAGCAATTTTTTCTTTTTTAATCTAAAAAAGATATCTTGTCTAATCTTGGGGATTTATTCTGAATTTAGAGAAAATTTCACCCTGGAGAAGTCTATACTTGTAAGCATACACACATGGGCATCTGTCAACATGAAACTGAATTCACCAGAAATGTGATGAGCACCTGTGGTGCTCTCACATTAAGATGAGTGCCCCAGCAGCTGTCTTCAAGTATAAAAAACAAACATGGCAGAGTAGAGGAGGACCAAAAGTTAGATAGGTCAAGGTCAATGCGCTGAATAGAATATGATAGCTTGAATATTCTTCAGGTGTATATAGATTACGGCAAGAAAAAGGCAACATCTCCTGTACCAGCAGCTCCTTCCACAAGCCACTGGGGCACTGAAATAGAAACAGAGACTTTCTTCTTTTAGATCAGCAGCAATAATAATAACAACAACAATAATTAATAGAAACTATCGTTTGTTGAGAGTTTACCTTGTACCCCATTTACTTAATTAATGGTTTACATTTATGAACTTCCTTAATCTTAACATTCTGCAAAAGTAGGTATTACTCTTATCTCTATTTTACATGTGAAGACAAAGAGAGTAGCAATTTGCTCAAGCTTGCAAATCCAATGAGAGGCAGAATCACTATTTAAACCTCCTCCAAAGCCCATGCCCTTATCCACTGCATTAAATATGCGGGGGCCTTGACTGACGCACAGGCATTTTTGGTGGTCGTGAAGTGGGGTGGCAGTGATTCATTACTCTTTGCCCAGCCAGTTGTTTGCTCTAGATTTTGCAAGAGATCATGTTTAAGGTAAACTGGTTATCACCTGCCTAGACACCAGTGATTTGCAATTATTTCTTTACAAAGAAAATGTTCAGCGTGTGAGTGGTCTCTCTCTGAAGAAATGCCAACAAAGAGGCCTTGTCAGTTTTTTGGAAGAGACACATCTAAACACATGAAAACAAGTTTAAACACTATCATTTATGCATAATTCTTTCTTGGCGTCATCTCTCACTTGCCACAATTTGCAGCCAGAAAACACTTATTTCTACTTTTCTTACTCTAGAAATAATCCAGCCTTAAGTGGATCTAATTCCTCCCCAGAAGAGAAACAGCCCTGTCAGTACTTGGTGGTGTGTGCTGTGTTTGAGGCATCGAGGTTTCCATTCACTGCACAGCTGCACAGACTCCGGAAGCTGGTGCTAAGCCAGAGTTCTGTACCCACTGAGATCTGCAGTCTGGAATGATAAACACACAGCTGCCTGTGGCGAGGGCCACAGGCATAATAGATGGCCACGTCTCCACCGGAGTCAGGCAAAGCCAACACAAATCATTAATCCAACTGCTTATACGTTAAATATCACAAAACCGTGTACAAAATGGTGAGCTGTCTCCATGGAAGACAGCGATGTGGGGGGAAAGGCTGAAGAAATTTATGGGAGTAGGAGTCAGTGGTTCTACGTCCTTTGTAAAGTCCTGCTGGAGCTGATTGACTGCCACAAGCCCTCTTGCTGCAAATAGTTCATAAAGCCTATGACCGGAGGACTTGCCCACGGGACCACAATAACATTTATCTAGCATAAATTAATGCGTTTTAACAACTAATTCAATTTGGCCTGCTTCATTCTTCTGGTTTTGGCAAAGCCTAGCCTTGCTGTAAAGTCACTTGGTGACTCACACAAATGGCTGAGTCTGTTAAGGAGTCACACACCACTAGGAACAAAGAGTGCTATTAGTTGAGTAGTCATAAAAATATACCTCCAGAGCACATTTGGAGCTGTGCTAATTGAAACTTCCTCTTTAGAGGGGCCTGATCAAAACCAGCTGTAGGAGTCAAGCAGGAGCCGATTTCAACAATGCCTTAAAAGCCCAGCATATTCAGAAAGAGCAGCGGCGTCGGAAAGAAGAGGGCATTGCGGCCCCAGCACGCACGCTAATTGGCTCCCCACACGCTGCAAGGAGAGCTTGTGACCTGAACCTGGAGAGCAACGGAAAAAAAAACTTCTCCGCAAACATGATTTGAAAAAAGAAACCCGGAGTGCAGTTCCCCTCGTAAAATTCCAGATCTGCCAAGCTTCTCAAGTAACACGTGGGAAAAAACCCACAAAGGTCTAGTGACTTTAGGAAAATGAAGTGGGATATTGTTCTGAAAAGGTAAAAACAAGAGCTTAAGTATTTTCGTTGGCAGGATAGCCATTTAAGAACGTCCCATTAGTATTAAAAAGAAAAACACAACGTCCAGCACACAGAGGAGCAAACAAACAAAATCCGAATAAAAAGCAAAAACATGGAGGAAACAGCAACACAGACTATACCTAAAGAAGAAAATGTCAACTGTCTCCTCCTCTCTGGCTGCATGTGAATTTCCTATTCCAAGACATAAGGAATGCATTCTGCCAGTGTGTGTAGAAGCAACGTGCATCCGTAGGTTTTCCGAAAACGTGGAATAATCATGCACTGTGTTTGCTTCACTTGAGGGTGGGTTAGCGGCTTGTAAAGGGAGCAGTCACTGATACATAAATATAAATAGCATATTCTACTCATCAAATATGTGGATTTTATTTAATTTAGATGAGTGGAGTGCCTGGAAATATTAAAAGTAAGCTATGTTTTATAACACCTTTAAGTAGCATATAAATTAGGAAGGAGGGCTACTCCTTTTAATTTATTTACTCATCAGTTTAATGGAGTGTCTAGTTTGGGAGCTATGTCACAGTGATTTGTAAAGATACAGGGTAGGGAGGTTTATTATGTAGATGTGGAAAGGATCATTATGTTTTATGCCACAAAAGGATGAGAGTTAAGTATATGTAATATATGAATTATAATGATTATTCTAGAGGATATAATTATAGCCCCACAAATAATAACCATGAAAGTTGAAAATCTGCTTCACTTTCACCCTCTTTTTGGAATGCATTAAGTGGTTAACCTCTTTTTTTTTTCCCCTTTTATCACAAATAAAACATATTAAATTGATTCACTGGGTTTAAAAACAAAACAACGTCACAAAAGTAAGTTTCATAGTTATATGATTCTGTCTCTGTTCCCTTTTTATGCTTAAAAATTTGCATCTAGAGCTTAACAGTCACTGACACAAAATGTGGTCTCTGGTCTGTGTGATACGGTTTTTTGAATTTGTGCAGATATGAGTAGCAAATATTTCTAATGCTTCCTTATTATTCATATGACTTGCCAAATAGTGAATCATTCTCAATACATAATGCAATTCACAGTTGCAATGCTATGCCCTTGATTTTATTTATCTTGTTTTTCCAAGTACTACAGACATTAGGGAGGCTTAAATTTAGTGTCCCTAAACCTGAAGAAGGAGGCTGAAGAATTTGGAAATTTTTCTAAAGATAATTCAAGATTAAGTGGTGAAAAAATATAACATGTAAACTAAGCCAAACACAATATTCTGATTTAAAATGTATGTGGAAAGCATTCATTCACCCAACTTATCCCAATTTTCCCACTAAAATATTTTCTTTAAAAATCAGAATGGATGAATACTCATATGTTGTCACCAAACCTGGATCTGAAGTTAACTAATACCAGAATCTAGAAGTTTCCAATTATCTAAGAATTAAAGGAACAAAAAATAGAACCACTTCCAGGTTTTGTACAATTAGAAACAGTGGAAATCCAGTCCACCAAAAGTGATTTAAAGTCCCCTATTTGTTTCCTACTGCTTCAACCCTGACTCAGAAAATTGTCTATACTGAAGACAATGCCAGACAGCTGCTCTAGGGGCCCAGGGTGCTACATTCTGGGGCAACACAATGCTGTCTCCTCCTTCCCTTCACACTAGCTATGATTTCTAACTTTGAACAGAAAGAGATGGTCCACAGAAATTCAGGCAGAGAGTCAGTGGGTTGCTTTCGGAGGTGGTGTTGCACGTTCAGGAATTAAAACACAAATGCAAGTGAGGACCAAGCAAAGAATTCACCTCTGGTCAGCAGGACTGTAGTGGCCAAAAGCCTGCTAAACTCTGGGAATTAGACTAGGAGTTGAGTTGAGCATGATCTTCTCTCTAGGGGGAGGAACAGGCCAGAAGCCATCAGAGTATACAAAGGGTGAGCCCAGATAAATATATCTTTATTATAGGATAAATTTTTAAAATTCGTCATGAAGCATATGAAAAAATACTGCATAACAAGAAAAAATATTTATCATCCTAAAGATTCAAATGAAGAGCAGATCTCTGAGTCAATGAGCTACAAGAACCAAAGAATTAATTTAGAATATTATTTGTGGCCTGATGTTGCCAAAGGTGGTTGGTCTCTCATTCTTCCTGGGCTGTGCATCTACAGCTACATTTCTCAGACTCCCTTAGAGATGTGTGATCAAGACTAAAGTTTTCTCAATGGAATGTGAGCATGGAATTCAATGGATCAAAAAGAAATAAAACAAAACCAAAAGCTTTTGCTCTAAACATCCACACTTTTCCTGTTGATTAGAAATAAGAATAAGGCAGCATTGGAAGATGAATGTTGAAAATGGCAGAGCTCCCCTGCACAATAATGGAATAGGTAGATTAAACCAACACTCACAATGAGAATGACTAGAAAATTTGGATAATTACTCTTATATTCTTCTTATTATTAAAACTGCTTAAAGATACCAGATAACCATCAAAGA
The DNA here is from genome assembly GCF_937001465.1 of Orcinus orca. Taxonomy (NCBI): domain Eukaryota; kingdom Metazoa; phylum Chordata; class Mammalia; order Artiodactyla; family Delphinidae; genus Orcinus; species Orcinus orca. Next base: position 81,691,729 of record NC_064561.1, on the reverse strand, counting down.
GCAAATAATCAGGGGAATAAAATTAATAAAAAGACAAGAAATTTAGAGAAATAAGCCCAGCATTTGGGGACAGTTTCTCCTAAGGACAGCTGCCAATTCTGGAATAGGCAAGTGAGAGGCTAAGAAGTCAGTAAAATTTGTGACCTAACTGCAAAGCTATAGGGACCACCAAAGGTTAGGAAACCTATGCACTAATGCTAGGACCCTCAAGGCTACTTTCTTACTCTGTGAATAAGGTTTATTTGGTTATAGACCAGCTGTTGCAGAGACTGATACCAGCCTCAAGTCACTTTAATTCAATTTTAGTGATTAAAATGATCCCAGATTGCCAGTTGTCTACTAAAAAACAAATGTAAAAATGACATCATATTCATCCTTAATTGATTTTTTCCAAGTTAAGTTTACTGAAGTATATTTACATTCAGTTAAATTCCCTCTTTTTAGTGTGCAGTTCTATGAACTTTGACAAACACATACACTCATGTAACTGCCTCCACGGTAAAGATATAAAATCTATCATCCCCCAAAGTTCCGTCAAGTCCCTTTGTGGTCAATTCCCTTCCCCACCCTTTGCCATGGCAACTACTGATTTGACTTTTGCCAGTGTGGTTTAGTCTTTTCTAAAATATCATATAAATGGAATCATGCAGAATGTTGCCTTTTGAATCTGGATATTTTCACTTAGCATAATGCATTTGAAATTCATCTCTATGTTTACATAAATCCATCATCTTTTCCCACTTTATTACTAAGTAGTATTCCACTGTATGAATGTACCATAGTTTATCATTCATTGGTTCATGGGCATTTAAATAGTTTCTAGTTTTTGGTATTTTTGAATAAAGCATTTTGACATTTTGAATGTGTGTGTACACACACACACACACACACAAGTTTTTGTGTGGATATATATTTTCTCCTGGATAAATTCCTAGGAGTGGGATTTCACATGGTAAGTATATATTTAACTTTTAAAGAAACTGCTCATTAGACTTCCAAAATGGTTGTACCATTTTACATTCCCTCCAACAATGTATGAGGGTTCCAGAGAGTTCCAGCTGTTTCACATACTTGATAGCATTTGATATGGTCAAGTTGTTGCTGTTGTTTCTTTAATTAAAAAAAAGTTAACCATTATAAATGTGTATTGGTATCTTTTTTGTGGTTTTAATTTTCAATTTCCTCATGAATAATGATGTCAAATTTCTTTTCATTTGCTTATTTTCTATCAGTTTATCTTCTTTGATGTTCAAATCTTTTTTCCATATTTTTAATGGGTATTTTTGTTTTTCTCTGCAGTTGTGAGAATTCTTCATATATTCTGGATACAAGTCCTTTATCAGATATGTATTTTGCAACTATTTTTATCTTATTCTGTGGTGTGTCTTTTCAGTGTCTTTTAAAAAATAGACATTTTTAATTTTGATGAGGTAATTTTGAAGTCCTATCTGTCACTTTCCTCTTTTATGGTTTGTGTTTTGCCTTAAGAAATCTTCCCCTAACCTAAGGTCACTAAGATTTCTCCCATGTTTTTCTTAAGAAGTATTATAATTTTAAGTTTTACATTAAGGTTTATGATTCTACAATTCAAGTTAACTTTTGCTTAAAGTGTAAGTATGAGTTGACATTCATCTATTTGCATGTGGCTCCATTGTTCCAATGACAGCTATTGAAAATACTAATTTTTCCATTAAATTGCCTTGGAAACTTTGTTGATAATCGATTGGCCATATATGTATGGGTCTATTTCAGGACTGTTTTTTAAATTTCTTTTTAACCATTTTATCAAAGTATAGTTAATTTACACTGTTGTGTTAGTTTCAGGTATACAGCAAAGTGATTCAGCTTTATATGTACATATATATACTTATATATATACTTTTATACATATATATATATGTATACATTTTCAGATTCTTTTCTATTATAGGTTACTACAAGATATTGAGTATAGTTCCCTATGCTATACAGGAGGTCCTGTTGTTTATCTATTTTATATATAGTAGTGTGTATACATTAATCCCAAACTCCTAATTTATCCCCCGCCCCCCACTGCTATCCCCTTTGGTAACCATAAGTTTGTTTTCTATGTCTGTGAGTCTGTTTCTGTTTTGTAAATAAGTTCATTTGTATCATTTTTTGTACCACATATAAGTGATATCATATGATATTTGTCTTTCTCTGTCTGACTCACTTCACTTGATATGATAATCTGTAGGTCCATCCATGTTGCTGCAAATGGCATTATTTTGTTCTTTTTTGTGGCTAAGTAATATTCGTGTGTGTGTGTGTGTGTGTGCGTGTGTGCATGTGTGTGTGTATGTATCACATCTTCTTTATCCATTCATCTGTGGATGGACACTTAGGTTGCTTCCACGCCTTGGCTGTTTCAGGACTGTTTAGTCTGTTCATTGATCTATGTGATTGTCCTTTCTCTTTACCTCACTGTCTTGATTACTTACCTCACTATAGGTCTTAGGTACTCTGAGTCTTCCTATTTTTATTTCTTTCAGCTTTTGGGGTGCCATTCCAGCTTCTTTGCTTTTTCCATGTAAGCTTTATAATCAGCTATTTGATTTTCACACAAAAAAGTTTGCTGGTATTTTAATTGGGATTATACCAAATCTAAAGAACACATTTGAGAATTAACTTCTTAACAATATTAACTCCTCCAATCTATGAGCATTGTTTTATAGTTCTCAACATATAAATCTTGCACATATTTTGTTAGATTTATCACAAACTATTTCATATTTTGGTGTTATTATAAAATGCATTGTGTTATTTAAATTTAGTTTCTAATTGTTCATTGCTAGTATATTGGAAACAATTGATTTTCATATATTGATATTGTCCCCAATGATCTTGCTAAATTCACCCATTAGTTCTAATAGCTGTTTAATAGATTTTCTCATTTTTAATGCAGATCATCATGTTATTTGTGAACAGAGACAGTTTTATTTCTTCCTTTCCAATTTAGATGTCTTTTATTTCTTTTTCTTATTGTACTAGCTGGGACCTCCAGTGAACAGAAATGGTTAAGAGTAGTCATTTTGGCCGTGCTACCAATCTTAAGAGAAAAGCATTGTTTCTCACCATTAAGTATGATGTTAGCTGCAGATAGTTTTGTTTTGTTTTAGATCAATGCTCTTTATCTGGTTGAGGAAGTTTCCTTCAAAGTTTCTGATATTCAGTAAAAAGTAACTACACCCATAAAGGAATAATTCAACTTGAATGAAAACTAAGAAAAATGAGACACAAGGGAAAAAAACTCAAAAGAACTCGATTGTAGCATTAGCAGAGGCATAATTTTTTAAATCTATATATTATGTATTTAATGTAAATGAAAGGATTCAGAACTTTGGAGAGAGCTGAAGGTGGTGGATCTGACTTATTTCTTTCCGTAAGTTCTTTACCCAGTAGACTTTTGTGCTGTCCTGTTAACATCTCTCTAATGCAAGCAGAGCTAGCCTGATTTGCATGGAGGTGAGACAGCCAAAGACTGTTCCAAGGCAATGTGGAAAAGCGGTAAGAGCAGGACTTAAAACCTTTCAACTCTGACAGATCTCCTTCTACTTCTGGTTGACTTCTACCCCAGGCTGCTCTCTCCATCATATCCTGTCTCCATATACAAAATCAATACATATAAATCAGTTCACAAACAGACTTCAGTCTCCAAGGGAGAGTCTCAAGATTTTCAGATTTGGTATGTCATTTAGTTTCTATTTTATTTCCAACCAGAATTGGTTTTGGTGGAAGTAAACAGAAGCCCTTATTAGTTCTTATCTCATTAGTCCCCACAATTTCTACACATATGGACTGGAATTATTTTTTGTCTGCTGTCCCTGAAAGACAACGGGAGATAATGGATATTTTATTTTCACTATGATTCCTCCTCTCCCCCCAGTATCTTTCATAATTGCAATTATTTGCTGAGAACTACTTTTCCATTTGAGATTTCCTTTTCCATTATGAGATTCAGATTGAATATGCATAATTGTAAGAGCTCTGCTATTGGAATGCTTATTTTTTAATTTATTTCTACATCCTCGAAAATGAGAAAAAGTCTAGTATTTACTTGTGAGGAAGAGAATAGATGCTACATTTATAAAAGTCCAGGAAACTGATATTGCACATGGTATAGCAATATTAATAACATAAAAAATAGAATATAAGACAAAAATAAATAATAAGGAAAATGGCATACATTTAACCAAATAACAATTCACTAAGTAATCTAGATAATCAATAACCTAACAACCAGATAATTAGTAGTAGAAATAGCAGTTATATCAAGTGTAATATCAAATACAGCATGTGTAATATTCTCCGTGGATAGATTTTCTACCATTAATATTAGACAAAATGAAATTTAGGGTCTATGGCAGTCAGGGAGTTATGCCTCCCAGATTTCCCTTCGAGAGGACTGGCTGCCAGGTCAAGGGGAGAGATAACTAACTAAGAGCCTGCATCTCTCCTGCTTTCTCAGATCCCTCCTGGGATTCTTGCTAAGGCCATGTATACCCTGAACTGCTCCCAGACAATGCATGAGCCTGGTTGAAGTACTAGAGGAGGGCTATTTCTGCCCAGTGTGGGAGTTCTCTAATGGATTCCCTGCAGAGTGGCACGTGAAGCTATTTCCTCAGTGACGTCATGCTGATCAGGTAGGATAAGGCCAAGGTGGCTAGTGGACTCGAGGACAACTGCAGACACAGGAGCCATAGTCCTACCACTATGGCTCTGTATTTCTCAGATGTCTTTACAATTCTTTTGTTACTTTGTAATTTGAGACCTTCTGACTTTATTACTAATTATCTAGGTAATCTTCCAAGTGGATCATTTCTTTGTTTAGATAACAGTGCCTCTCTTTCTCATTTTTAATGCCTTAACTCTGTGTTAGGACAAGTTCTCTGAGAAGTATATCCCTAAAGAGATTAAACATGGAAGAAAGTTATTGAGGGAAATCTTGTGAAGGAATAAAGAAGGGGAAACAAGAATAAGCAGGGAATGCCCTCAGCATATGATGTTGGTCTGTCTCCTCTGTCTTCCCTGGCAGCTTCTTTTGAAGGAAGGTATGAGCAGTATACTTCCTTGAGTATCACAATCTACCCCTGGACCATGCAGACCTACTTCATGGATGTTGGGAGCATATTAACTCCATGATTACCAGCAGCCTCCTTTCCTGAGAAGAAAACTCAGACGCAGGAGTTAGTGAGACAAACTACAAACTTAAGTCCAGAGTATTTACAGGACATTGTTAACAAGACTTTAAGGGATAGATAATTCTTATCATAAACAAATTATTTCAGTGACTAAAATAAAAGTAAGAAAAATATTACGAGTGCAAATAAGCATTAGGTATTATTGAAAACCTTAAAATAATAGGAGCTTAAACAAGAGAGAACTTACACACACACACACACACACACACACACACATACACTTTGCATGGCTGACATGCCAGGACAACTTTATGGCATCTTCAAGAAACCAGGTTCTAATCTCAACCACCATTTTCGGTATGTGGGCTTCCATTCTCAAGGTCATGTTATAATTCAGTATGGCTGACAGAGCTCTAGCAATCATGTCCAATGTGCCCGATAGAAGAAGGAAAGCAGAAGAATAAGAGTGCATACCTTCCCTTTTAAGAAAACTTCCTGAAAAATCTCATGCAACACTTCTGTTTATATCTCCCCACATAGAGAGCCATCATATAAGACTCCAATATCGTGCATAATTCCAGGAGAAAGATTTTACATAGTCATATGACATTCATACTAAAATTTATTGCATGGTCACAATCTAGAAAAAAGTGAACAAGAAATATTCCAGAATAATTCAAGATATCTCTTGTCAGAGAAGAAAGGGAAAATAGAGATTGAGGGAGTTTTAGGAGGTAAGTAGATGTCTCTGCTGCACTAATCAAATGATTTGCTGAAACTAGTGTAACTTTGATACAAAATCAAAACTGGATAGGACAGTAAAGAAAATTACAGAAATATTATGCTGATAAAAATTCATGTAAATAAAATATAAGAAAAGCAAGTCTGTCATGGCATAAAGAACAATAAATAATACAGCTTGACCAAGATAAGTTCAGGAATTCAACTACTATGAATGAAATGCACCACATTAAGTCACTAAATGAGATGAACCAAGTGATAATTTCAAGGTACACAGAAAAATTTTAGTAAAAATCAAAACAGATTAATCTTTAAAAAATATTTGCAAACTAGGAGCTGGTGGTTGTCAAAAAGTATCTATAAAAAACCTACAATACACATCACACTTAATGGTTAAACTTGAAAAGCATTCTCATTAAAAAATAGAAAGTTATATATGCCAATTGATACTATTTAACATTTTTATTAAGGTCTAGCCAATGCAAAAAAAAAAAAGAGGTATAAGATTTTATTAAAAAAAATAATATGATCATTGTGGTTGATAACATTAAATTACATATGAAATCCAAGAAGCTCCAGAGATAAACTGTTAGAACTAAAGTGAAAATTTAGAGTAACTTTGCTGGAATCTAAGATCAACGTTCAAAAATCAAAATCATCCTTTTAGTAACCCCTAATAACCTAAGTGGGAAAAGAATTTGAAAAAGAATAGATACATGTATTTGTATAACTGAATCACTTTGCTGTACACCTGAAACTAACACAACATTGTTAATCAACTATACTCCAATATAAAATAAAATTTTTTAAAAAATAATAATATTCAAAATTTAAAAATTACTCAATCTAATAATGTGAGAATGAAAAGATACAATTCATAGTATCAATAAACATTTTAAGATATAGATAAAGCTAATTAAAATTGCATAATATGCAAAGAAATTATAATTTCTAAAAGACAATTTTTTGAAAGCCTGAATTAATGATATAATATGTTCATGATAGAAAGCCTTGACATTGAAAGATGAATATTTTTTCCCAAATTCATCTATTAGTTTAACTCATTTTCAAAGAAAATCCACTAATTTCTCTTTTTCATTAACATGGCAAGCTAATTCCTATGGAAAAGTGAAGGCCAAGAAAAATAAGGTAATTTTGAAAAACAATAAGGAGCAATTTCCCTAGGAGATATCAAGACTTTGCAAAAAATTATAGCATTTATGACTTTCTAACTGGTAGCACAGACACAAAGACAAATTGGTCAAAGTAGAGGACCCAGAAAGAGAACCGCACTGAATGGGAAAGTTATTATTTGAGAGAAGTAGAAAAATGATTACACATTCATTAAATGGTGATGGGCCAACTGGCTATTCATCTTGAAAAATTAAACAAACTCCTACCTTGCATAATAACAAAAAAAATTTAGATAAAGACCTAAATTTGAAATGCAAAACTTTACATCTCTTAAAAGATATGCAAGAGACTATCATTATGACCTTCGGGTAAGGAAGGCTTAAAGATGACTCAAATACCACTTACACAAAGGAAGATACTGATAAATTTGACTACATTAAACTATTCTTCAGTGTGATGCTAGAAACAAAGTTAAAGTCAAGTTACATGCTGAGAGAAGACATTTGAAAAATATAGAAATAATAAAAGAATAGTACCCAGAATATATAAAGAATAATTAGAAAAATGAGTAAATATTATGAGAAACAATTCACAGAGTAGGTAATTTGAATCATGCGTATACACCTTTATATACACCTTCAACCTCAGAATATGACTGTGTTTGGAGATAAGGTCTTTAGAGAGATAATTAAGTTACAATAAAATCATTTGGGGGAACTCTAATCCAATATGACTAGTGTTGCTTTAAGAAGAGAAAATTTGGATACAGTCATGTTATTGAGGGAAGACCTATGAAGACACAGAGAGATGACCATCTACAAGCCAAGGAGAGAAGCCTCAGAAGAAACCAGCCCTGCCAACACCTTGATCTTGGGTTTCCACAACTGTGAGAAGATAAATTTCTGTTGTTTCAGTTACGCAGCCTGTGGCACTTTATTATGGAAGACCTAGAAATGGATTATACTGTGATAGAAAGAAAGCTCCCCTGAATTTCCAAATGCCCTCGGGAGGAGCATCATGCCCACTTGAAAACCTCTGCTATGAAGAATTCCTATCCCAGCACATATGCACTAGGAAGCATGGACAAGACTTTTATTGCAGCTGTTAAGATGAACAAACTGAACTGTATATGTATCACAATGGAGCAGTCAGCCAAACATAGTGTTGAGTGAAGAAAACTAAGTTGCAGCAGCATAATATGTATAGTGTGTCATCATTTATAAAAGCTTCAAACATGAAAAAAAAAAATACTGGATATGTTGCAAACACCCGGCAAAAGCATAAAAGCCAAGATAGTGGCCTTACTAACTTCAGAATTTTGCCTACATCTTGGGAGGGTGAGCAAAGAATGAGGGAGGGTATGAGAAGGACTAGAAAGACAACTAAAACCGTCTCTGCAAAGTTGTATTGCCTTCAGAAAAACCTACAGCAAACATGGCAACACTATGATATTTGTTAAATTTGGGTGGCAGGTAAATGTCTGTTAAATTATTCTCTTTAGTTTTCCGAGTGTGTTAAATCTTTTTTTAAAAAAGAAAAGAAGGTAATTCTATATTTTATTATTATATTATAAAACAAACCAAATATAGAAAGACAGTTTCCTTCTCATCAAGGAATTCACTTTTAAATTATAGGTAATAGCTGGTAAATTTTAGGAGCTATTTGGAGGATACGGTTTGTTGCATCTCCCTCATTTACTCCTTCCCCTTTGTATGGACTCCAACTAATCCAGCAATTCATGCGCTTGCATTCTCTGCAGCTGTGTGCTAATTCTAGACTAAATCTCTCAAATTAGCAATGGATAATAATACACTAATTAAAACTGGAACACAAAGCAGTTTTTCCAGAAGCAATGTGAAAAACCTCACTGATTATTATCTGTGTATACTACAACAATTTTAGATGTTCACTACAGAAGCTTAAAAGAAAATATACTAAGATAGACATGCTCAAAGTTGCTTCTTGAGTAGTACTGATTTTACTTCTCAGCTTTGGAATATACACAGATGTCACTATTTCTGGACCTCTCTCCTCTCACCCCCCAAAGGTCCCAGAACAAATACATCGAAACAACAACAACGACAACACAATAAAATAGCTGATACAGTTAGAAAGAACTTTGTTATGTTTGCATTACAAAATCACCTCCTCCGCCTGTTTACTTTTGCTTTGTAAACCTATTTGACATTTGCTTGATCCCATGTAGGTGAAATAGTATGAGCCTCCTTTATAAAATTAAGTTATTCTAAGTTTCATTATTCCTAAATTATTGAACAATAAAGATAATTGAGAGGACATTGTACTTCTCAGTCTTAACTTGACGTATAACTCCAAAAGTACCTAAATATTTAGAACTATTTAGGGCTTATATCTGCAGTAAACCAATATAAAATGATACATAATTTAGCAATATAAATGTTATAATTAGCTATCAAATTGTTATAACACAACAGACTTAAAAATAATTAGAATGAACAGTTTATGCTAGAGATTATGTTACATGGAAGCGTTTCCAGAATCACTGAACTACACATCAAGAAACGTGTTGATGGGGAGGGACTTCCCTGGTGGTCCAGTAGTAAAGAATCCACCTTCCAGTGCAGGGGACGCGGGTTCCATCCCTAGTCAGGGAACTAAGATGCCACGTGCCACATGGCAACTAAGCCCTCGCACCACAACTACTGAGCTCGCGTGCGGCAAACTACACAGCCCATGCACCACAACTAGAGAGAAGCCCACACAGCACAATGAAGAGCCTGGGTGCAACAACAAAAAGATGCCACGTGCCTCAACGAAGATCCCGCGTGCTGCAACTAAGACCTGACGTAGCCAAAAATAAATAAAATATATAAATAATAAATAAATCTTAAAAAAAAGAAACCTATTGGTGTATTCCCTGTCTGCATTTAAATTGATCAGTATGTAAAACTATTCTCTGAGCTTGAAAATCTCTGTAAGATAAAAATATTAATATGCCATTTCCACTATTCTTATTTTCTGTTTGAAAGCAGTTTAGAAAACTCTGACTCCATTCACTGTAAAATGATATACAGAGACTGTTTATCCTAGAAATAAACGGGAGGAGAATAAGGGGTGGAGAGGAGTGGGGAGGGGAGGGAGGAGTTATGAAGGACAAAGAAGCTATTGAAGTAGTCTGGGTAAAAGAATACAGCAGTTGGCACCACAGTCTTAGTAGTGGAGAAAAGAGAAGTGAACAGAGGGATAGGAACAGAGGGATATTGGAGGCAGAATAAACAGATGTGTTTTACTGATGTTTATTTGTGTGTGTTGGGAGGGCATGAAGAAAAGAAATAGAGAAGTCTAAGATTAGTCTGAGATTTTTGCCGTGAGTAAGCAAGTGGATAGTGATGTGATGTACTGAATGGGAAGGATGAGGAAAGAAAAGTTCTAGAAGACTGTAGATAAAGAGTTCTGTTTTGGCTACACTCATCTGAGATATCTTTTAAGCATTCAGGTAGCAAAGTCAACTAAGCAGTTGGATATATGTATTTGGAGTTAGGGACAGATAGGACTGGAACTCTACATTTGGGGGTCATTGGTACAAGGTGGTGTTTAAGACATGCTACTCCTGGGACGAAGTGAGAGTGGCATGGACATATGTACACTACCAAATGTAAAACAGATAGCTAGTGGGAAGCAGCCACATGGCATAGGGAGACCAGCTCAGGGCTCTGTGACCACCTAGAGGGGTGGGATAGGGAGGGTGGGAGGGAGACGCAAGAGGGAGGAGATATGGGGATATATGTTTATGTATAGCTGATTCACTTTGTTATAAAACAGAAACTAACACACCATCGTAAAGCAATGATACTCCAATAAAGGTGTTAAAAAAGAGAGAGACATACTACTCGTTAGGTGACCCAGAGAGAGCCTGTGGATAGTTGAAAAGCTCAATAAATTAAAGAACTTTTATGCGATCCATGTAGTGTCTACATGAGAACTGCTAAATCGAAAAGGAATGAGAAAGTATGGGTTATATAGTACAACTTGCTCATTGACAGAGTCAGTATCTAAACATGCTAATTTACTGTGGGCAACTAAAAAAACACCTTTTCCATAAAAATGATATTTATGCCTTCTCAATACAGATAAGAATTTTTCCAGTGGATTTTTAATTTCACTGATACATAAGACCAGAGAGCTGTGGTCTCTATTTTCAAAGTTGGCAGTAATTTAGACAGAACTTGTATTATTCCTTTGTTTAGCTTACAGGAGACTTTGTTCCTTTTGAAGTTACATGGTTACTATTCCTCTCTTGTCACATGTGCAATAGGTACCGCCATGCATTAGTGACCCGCTCAATCTAACCCATTGTATCTTTTTATCATGTTAGCACTAGTGGCAAATTCGGGCAAGAACCATGAGGAGGACAGGCCTTGGGGACAATCTGGATTAACATGCTGAATTGTCTAAAATAAATAGAGACTCCATGGGTAATTTTCAGTTTCTAAGTTTTGCAACAATTATAGTTATTCCACTCAAATGTCTGTAGCAACGAGATCAGTGACAAAAATAGTGCTTGAAAAACAAGAGAAGAAATGGCAAACATGTTATTTATTTGCTTAAATCTATTATAAAGGGACTGGCAGTGTTAGTCTCATTAACAGAGGGACCTTTCTTTTCATAAGCCAGCTGGAATAATAAAGCAGCTATGTGACATTTAAAATGCAATTGCTCTGCGATCTGTAGATTCTGTTTCTGATGCTTACTGATCACAGAGGAGAGTGATCTGAGTAAAATGCAAACCACCTTGTTCATCATCTGCATTCCCAACAAAGATAGCATTAGGGTTAAATGCTATAATATGGCAACAAGGATATGCTAAAAATTATTCAAGTCGAAGTGCTTGAACATTTATTAGAAGCATTTATTCAATTGTTCTTTTGCCATGTGACAGTCCAAGAGTTGGGAGAAATACATCTGTTGTGTTTTTCTTGAATAGTCAGAAAGAAATTATAATTAGGGGGATACTGCTTTATGCATATAAATATATTGCATCGTTTGAAACAAGTTGTTCTAAACAAGTGAGAAGCATGCAGATTTCCCTCTTTGAATGGATAGGAAATGTAGGCTTGTTTTGGTGCCTTTGTTTTAATGACAAAATCATGACCTTCAACGGAAACATGCCTTTAGCGTTTAGGCATTATGTGACAAAGTGAGTTTCAAGATAAATGTAAGAACCTGAGTTATTCAAAATTTTTTGTATTAGGATTTGTTTAAACTTTAAGTGGGCAAAACATTACTCAGTGATTTTTCATTTCTTCTTAACTATTTCAACTTGGATTCCAAAAGGAATTTGGATTGAGGGGAGGATTTTTGAGCCCTCCATTTTTGAGCCTTTCATTGGTCAGATGAAAGAGGAAACCCAGAAGCAAATAATGGGCTATATAATATATCACTTGGGTGGCCAAGCTTCTCTATACCTCAAAGTTTTAGGCTGGAATTTTAATGGGTTCCAATTTTACTTGACCTAATTCATCCGTTTCTATTAGATATGCTTATCCTTTACACACTAAAACCATAGAATGAACTGTAAATCATCAGGTAATAAAATTTTACTCTGACATTTTTAGGAACTACTTTCATTTCACTTTCTGCCTGTGTAATGAGGTCTTGCTACTTCCTTTTTTATTTTAGAGGTGAAGAGCTATGCAATTTTGACTCATTTGCATAGTATCTAAGTGAGAATGTAAGTCTAGTTTTCTACTTAAAAATACTCAAGTCTAATACCATTAGGATTGTGGGCACTATATAGTTTCTTATTCTCTCTCTCTTCTCTCTCTCTTCTCTCTCTCTCTCTCTCTCTGTCTCTCTCTCTCTCTCTCTCTCACACACACACACACCAGTTACAGTCAGTATTGCTAAAATACAGAATTAGATAAAATATCTCAGGATAAAAAAAGAAAAGGAAATAATATTATTAAGAAATGAGCAGAAAGACTATCTAAAGAAAAGAATATCCAAAGAACATATCTCTCTTATCCTTTTTCCATGTCAACAGGAAGTATAACTCTCAGAGTTATTTAGGAAGTCCAGCACATATCATTACCTTCTCATGGACCAATCTCACTAGCCAGCAAATCACACACCCTTGACATTTAGATTAAACAGCTGGAGATGCATAGTGCCAGAGAGAGGCAGAAGGAGTCTACCACTTTTAGATGGCATGATGAACGCAGTCTTTATGTAGGAGTGACAGACCGGGCTAGATTTTAACACACTAAGCTAAGATGGAAGGTCTTCTAGTCCCAGGGGCTATATGAGAGTATAGTGGCCTGGGTCTCATCTAGAGTAATAGTAGACAAGAGAGAAGTCTGAAAAAGGAGTTTGATGGCAATCAGATTGTGGAGAGGGGGTGATTGTCTCAGAAGTATTGGTTAGACAGTGAGGATTTGGTAGAAGGTGACATTTTAGGTCTCTATTGAGGTCAATTTGAATAGTGAATTTAAATATTGAGATTCATGAGAACTGTGAGGAGCATTCTGAATATAAAGGTGATTGTTGTACTACGTGCTACCAACTAATTCTGTTCTTGGTGATTATAAAGAAGAAGCTGAGGAAAACTTAGAATACTGTTATTTTCTATTCAGGTTTAAACTGTAAGGCTATGGATTAGATAACCTCTTGAGAATCCTTCCATGTCAATGATCTATGAATAGCTATCTTTCTGATCTGGTTCTTTTTGAGTGTGTGAAATGTTTCTGACAGAGCAGAGATTAAATGTCCTATGAACATTTCTCTATTAAAAATCTGCCTGTCTAAAGACAGGGATGCAACTAATGATCTTCTGGGATTCAAGGTCTTCACTTTAACTGCAATGAAGAGTTACAGTCTGCCTATTTTGTTTTAGTTTTAGGAATAGACTTTTTAGTGCACTGAATTCTTCCACTGCCTGAATACAAATTTTAGTGATATTCATGAAACTCAAATTCTGAGGCCAAGATATAATGGAAATACAAAAGATAATAAAACTTGGTAGGAAAACAGAAACATAGCCATTTTCATGAGTGAAGACAGAGTAATAGATAATCAAATGTAAAGTTTAATAACAAACTCAGCTGAGTGTACCAAAATTGAGAGTTGATTAAAATAAAAAATTACAAATACACTGATCTTATTTTTGCAATTAGGACATGAAAGTTATTAAATCACAAATTCATTTCTTGGATATTAGCATACATATATTTTAGATACAAAAAAAGCACAGTTTACATCCTGGAAAAAGAACTAGTATATATATGTTATTAAAATAATGCCTATCAATATAACTCAAACTAAATGGTCAATAGAATTTAGCTATTATGTCATCTACTGCTGAGAAATTGATTAGGTAATTGCTGAATAGATCTAATTCAACTGTTGATTGAAATAATAGAAGTGTTTCCTGAGCTGGCCATTGTAATCATCTTTTAGCCAAATTGGCTGGGATATGCATTAGTTACAGAGTATTTTGCACTCTAATCCTCCACTCTCACCACATGCACATAATAGAATAGTTGGTCTTAGAGATACCATCCTGATTTTCAGAAAACATGCTCACCTTATAAGAAACTATGGCATACTATCTGGAAATATGGATGGGATGGGCTTTGGAGTTCTGTACAACAAACACAGATGTGAAGTGAGTGAGTGAATGTGAAGCACTTAGGTCATCAGCTGTCACCAACTAAGAACAATCATTATTAGCTATTATCACTAATACTTTCCTTTAAGAAAGAGAAAGTTATGTAACAAAACAAAGCTTTGGATTTAAAAACAGAAAATCTGATTTTAGGGGCCTTTCTGGTTAGAGGCTAGAAAACTATTTCAGGAAACCTGTTTGGCTTGTTTACATCTACTTTCCTTCCAACTCCTTTGTGGGATACAAATAAGAAAAGCCAATATAGGTCAAGATCAAAGAACTTTGCCAACATATCCAATCAGTGCAACTATACACACTCAGCAAGCACTTCTCCCTTTTTGGACAATGAACACTTGGATAGCTGCTCCTTGCTTACATGCAGTAAGGCAGTAGAGTATAAAAGGCTAAGGTATGGGATTTGCAATCACACTGGATTTGAACCCTGGCTTCTTTGTTTATCAGAAAATCACCTAATTCTTCTGAGCTTCTAGTTCTGTTTTTTTAACTAATTAATTAATTTAAAAAATTTTTGGCCATGCCTGGCAGCTTGTGGGATCTTAGTTCCCCGACCAGGGATCAAACCTGCGCCCTCAGCAGTGAAAGTGTGGACTCCTAACCATTGGACCGCCAGGGAATTCCTAGCTGGTTTTTTTTTTTTTTTTTGAATAGAAACAGCAAGAGTACCTTTCAGGGTGGTTGTGACGGTTAAATAAAATAAGTCAATCAAACAATCACAATACTGCTTTGTACATAATAACCACTCATAAAATGCTAACACATTTTTATTATTATTATACTTTTTCTTTAAAAAATATGTCTGTCTGGAATGTGATGAGGTCAAGAATCCATAATATTCTCTTATGGTTCTCTTTATCAACTAGATTCTTATCAAGGGAAAGGAGAGCTGGGGAAGAAGCTCTGAACACTTTTCGTTCCTGTAATTTATTAACATTGTTAAATGCCAAAGGAATGTTTAAAAATTAGAGCATGAGATAAAAGTATTTCAATAGGTCTTTATGTGAAGTATTTATGAAAGTCTCATGAAGGACAGAAACAAACAAAAAGATGTGAAATAAACTATCAAATACCTATAAATTCCATTACTAAATTAAAAAAAAATTTGGCTTTTATTAATATCTTAAGTCTTAGAATAAATGTGTACTTCGCAAAAGATTTTTCTAATTTCCCTTTGACCAATGTGTTTTTTGGGGCGTTGCTTTGCTATATAGATATCTGTGAATATCCATTTGTAAAGGGATGTGTTTATTTCAAGTAGAATTTCAATATCTTTGCTCTTCTCCTTTAAATTACTTTGATGAAAATATATTTTTTAAAAGTATATAATTTTGCCCGAAAGGGGCAGAAAAAAATCTACCTCGCTGGCTTGCTTTAAAATTTCTCAAGTTATTTTCTCATTTGACAACTAAATCAAACAACCAGTGCTCTTACTTTCTCTGATCTAAACAATTTTACAGAAACTACCTTGCAAATGTCCCAAGAGATGAGCCTGCCCACAGTGAAAAATGTACTCAGCAGGATATTCACTTAATGATAATGATTATTCTTCTATGTAATGGACATTTCACTGTCAGTAAAGTGTAATATTATTCTGTTGAAAGCTTTACATATGCAGCCAGCTCCAAAGACATACTAGCTTAACTTGCATATCTCACTTTCCAGTTTTATCATTTGCCTTTTTGCATATTCAGTGAAATTCTTTCATGCTTGGTATGTGGAATGCTTTATGCTGGTGTCGTTTGCTTCTATTGGGAAAAAAATAATCTTTCATAGTTTGTATGGACATGGATTCATGAATATATTTTACATGATATCCTGGGAGAGAAGATGGTATCTATCCTTCCACCATGTATGAATATATAGCTAGAGATTTAATTTTTCTCCTTTCAATAAAGCAAAAGCTTGCTATGTTTCCACATTTTACAATTGCAAACATTTAACTTGGTCAGGATTTCTAGTCAGCAGAGGTCAAAGATAAGAGGCTGGTAGTATACTTGGATGGCTTACTGAAAGCTCTCCCTAACAGTAACACAAAATCTCTGCATAGGTGTCAAAGAGTCTGTAGTTCCACAAAAATACTCGTTTGTAGATTTAGCATTAAACCCTGCTTTCTCTTTAAAATACAAATATAATAGTTCTGGGACCTAAAATTATGTCAGCTCTACATTCAGATAATGTTCTTCCAAGGTAGGAATTTACCACTTCATTAGAGACAAGGACACTAAAATGGAGCAAGATGCCAAAAAAGGATGAAGATAAGTTTGGAACCCCTAAACCCTGAAAGCAAGCCTAGAGTTCTTCGCAACTGAAACATGGATATCTGATGTATCTCAGGATCTAAGAGGGTAGGTTTCAGATGCAATTATTTCCAATTTTATAGGCTACCCTTTAGAAAACTGAGTAACCCTAAAATGTTTGACAACTTAATGATATTGTACAATATATATTAGGAGATAGGTTCCATTTTCCTAAGAAAGGGTTACTCAAATGCATTTGACCACAGAATTTCTTTAAACACATAATGTTGCTAGAATACTAATGAAGATAATGAGATTATGATCCACCTCTCTATTAAAATTGAGAACAAAATAATGGTCTGAGAGATAAATTTATTTCTCTGAGTAATGCTTAAAAATATTTCTATTTTGATAACATCAGATAATATTACCAATATATGCTAAAATGAAATAATTCACATGACAGAGATCAGATCTTATCAACAAGTTTGAAAGTAAATGCTTCCTAAATCATTAATATATAGATTGACTATCATGTATCATGTGCTCTCCTGTCCAATTTCCTGGTATTTGGAGGCTCAATTCAAAAATTTTAAAGGCACATTTTACTACAGTATATAAAAATATAGTTATTCTTCTTACATTTATTCAAAACTAATGACTTGTTTTTAATGAAACATTATCAAGAATTCAAGCAATGCAGCAAAATACATACAATTAAAAAAATAAAACCTCAAACTATGCCAGCCAGAAGTGACTATTAACCCTGAGTAATCTTTTTTCAGTCATTTCTATGCATCTAAACATGAAATCCTAGGTAGGAAGGTCTAAGAAGATGTACATAATTATATAAAAATAAGACTGCTCATTTTTATAATTCTTATCAAGATGTAATTTATATAAAACAAAATTTGCTACTTTGTTCAATTTTATGTGCTTTGGTAAATATATAGAGTGGTGCAACCACCACCACGGTCATAATATTGATTACATTTTTTTGCCCTGAAAAAGTTCTCTCATGCGCCTTCGCTAACAGTTCTATCCACTGGCCACCACGAATCTGTTTTCTGCTGCTATAGCTTTGTCTTTAATAGAAATTCATGTAAAAGAAGTCATGCAGCATGTTGGCTTTCCGTCTGAGTCTTTCACTTGGCATAATGCATGTGATTATCACCTATGTTGTTGTGTGAGTAATTCATTCCTTTTTATTGCTCGATATTGTTCCATAGTATGCATGTGCCACACCTCTATACATCCATATAGCAGTTGATGGACAGGATGTTTTCAGTTGCTGCAGTTTTTTTTTCAGTTTGGGTTTATTACAAATAAAGCTGCATGTGAGAAGACTTTCTGTGTGTGTGAATTCTTCACGTTGGTAAATACAAAAGACTAGTACAGCTGAGTTACATCATGTATGTATATTTACTCTTATAAGACGCTGTCACATTGTTTCTCAGAGTGACTGTAAAATTTGGCATCCTAACCAGCTATGTGTGGAATTCTATTAGTGCTACATCTTTGATGATGCTTAAATTTTTATTACTCTAGTGAGCGTATGGTGGTTTCTCAAGGTGGTTTAATTTCATTTCCTTAATGACTAATGATTTTTATAATCTTTTTACATGTATCTTTGCCATTTGTATAGTTCTTTGGCTGTGGCCATTTTGTTGTTGTTGTCATTGTTGGATTATATATTAGTATCTGGGGGCTGCCATAAGAAAGTGCCACTAACTGGATAGCTGAGAATAACAGACATCTATTGTCTCACAGCTTGGAGGCTGGAAGTCCAAAATCAAATTGTTGGCAAGGCCACATTCCCTCTGAAATCTGTAGGAAAGAAGGCTTCCTTTCCTCTGTCTAGCTTCTGGTGGTTGGCTGGTAATACTTGTCATTTCTTAGTTTGCAGCTGCAATATTTCAATCTCTGCCCGTGTCCCTTCAGCGTCTATGTCTCTCCTCTAATTTTTTTTTTTTTTTTTTTTTTGTGCTACGCGGGCCTCTCACTGTTGTGGCCTCTCCCGTTGCGGAGCACAGGCTCCGGACGCGCAGGCTCAGCGGCCATGGCTCAGGGGCCCAGCCGCTCCGCGGCATGTGGGATCTTCCCGGACCGGGGCACGAACCCGTGTCCCCTGCATGGGCAGGCGGACTCTCAACCACTGCGCCACCAGGGAAGCCCTAACTGGATATTCTTGATTGATTATTTTTCAATATGGACATTTAAATCAAAAGATCTATTGATCTCTTTTGAGATAATGTTAAATTTACAGATTAACTTACAGAACATTGATGTCATTATGAGGTTATTTTCTATACACATGCGTACACACACATATGCAGCCTTACCATCATATACTCACTCCTCCCCTCACACACAGATACACACAAATACCTAACTTCTCATTATGTGGTCTGTTTCCCTTGATTTTTCTGCCTGCCTGCCTTCCTTCCTTCTTTCCTCACTTCCTTCCTTTCCTCCCTCCTTCCCTCCCTCCTTTCATTCTCCTTCTTTCTTTCAGCAGTTGAATATTTCTTTTGATATTTAGGAGGTTTTGTATCATTCTAGTGGCTGCCTTTATGCTAATTCTCTAACATAATACCTTAGTTCCCTCTATTATTTCTAACTAAAGCTGACAAGTATAGCACCAATGATTACCAAAGCATAAGTCAAAGAGCATTTTTAAAGTTGTGATAATTTTTAAGCAATCAAAATTTTTCTGAACAGAAGCCAACATTGGAAATATTCGTTTTAAGTTTTATAAGGTAATCACAGAGGAGTTATAATTTCTATCTCTTGCTTTTATAATAAATGTTTATAAATGTCTATAAGTATAATAAATGGTGTTAAAAAGATATCACTTTCCCTTTACATATTTAATCACATGAAAATATTTCTTAGAAAAAGAATAACAACCCAATTTCAGGTATCCTTTCACATGCCAAAAGAAATGTTCTTGTCTGTGAATAAGACTGTGTATGTATAGCTCATGTAATCATAATCATTATGGTATAGCCATACCTTCAAACAGTATGTCATACTTTTCTGACAGTTTAGTATAAAACAGTTTTCTACATTTGGAGCATGATTTTCTATTCACTGTCTTGAACCATCATTGTAAAACAAAATTTTGTCATCTTAATGCAATTAAATCATAATTGAGAGCACAACAATTCAAATTTCAAAATTCTTTTATGGTGAATCTAATTAATAGCATTTAAAGGTCCTTAGGCTTATGTTTTGCTTTTATTATCACAGTACTCCCACAGAGCAATAGTAAGCCCCAAAGACTTTGAAATATAATGGAGATTTCCACTGACCTCAAAGTGCCTTAACACTTCTAATTTCATATCCAAGGTAATTGCTTTAATGCTCTTTGCTAGTACTTTTGCTATCATTTACATATCATGGCCTCTTCCAGATATGTTTGTCCTCTGACACCCACTAAATCAGACAGCCACAATGCCTTGAGAAAAAGAAGACAGTAAGGCTAAGGATTAAAATGCAAGCCTACCAGAGACTAATGATAGAAGGTTGAGGGACTTCCCTGATGGTCCAGTGGTAAAGAGTCCACCTTACAGTGCAGGGAATGTGGGTTCAGCCCCTGGTCAGGGAACTAAGATCCCGCATGCTGCAGGATAGCTGGGACGGCACACCACAACTACTGAGCTTGCGTGCCTCAACTGGAGAGCCCGCGTGCCACGACTAAGACCCGACGCAGCCAAAAATAGATAAATAAATAAATATAAGAACTATTATTAAAAAAAAAAAAAAGAAGGTGGAACTCCATGTTCTGGGCACTGGGATCTTGCTGAAGAACTGTACGGTGGTGGCAGAGGTACTGGAAGAGAACAGTTGTGTACAACAAGGGCAGAAAGTTCCAAATGTTACATTTTTTCCTCCTCTGTCATACCACTACACAATTGTAGGTCTCCTGAAACAGCTCTGCTAGTCCAGCCCTAGTTTTGCCTGTGGTCCTTATCAGTCATCAGGAGGAATCCAGGAGTAGCAGAATATAAAATTAGAAGTGGTTTAAAGTAACATATAGCAGAACATATTCCCAAAAAGCATATAGCAGAACATATTCCTAAGTGAAGTGTCATAAAGTGGTAAATGTATTTGAGAAACAAAACATGTTGTGAAATCATAAGAATTATATCTATATTGGTCTCTGCCCCCTGTTCCTGATACAGAGCTCCTAAAACCCTCACAAATAGGGGGCTAAGAGAATCTTTTGTTCTAATATTTAGTCTTTGACCTCGGTTGCCAACACAGAGATTCTAAAACTTTTGTAATTTCCTGAATGATAAGAGCGTATGACACTGATATCCTAAAATCCTTGGAATTTCCTAGGTGATAGGAACGTCTTGTGTTCTAATGAGTTGATTCTTGGTGGATGTGGACTGGTCACCAGAAAGACCAAGACATGATTAGAAGCTTGAAACTTTTAGCCCCATCCCCTATTCTCCACAGAGGAGCTGGAAATGGAGATAATAATTGATCATGCCTATATGATGAAGCCTCCATAAAATCTCAAAAGTAAGGAGTTAGGGGAGTTGAACACATCCCATCCATGTGCCGGGAGGGTGGCCCACCCCAGCTCCATGAAGATAGAAGCTCCTGTACTTGGTACCCTTCTAGACCTCACCTTCTGTATCTTCATCCAGCTGTTCATCTGTATTCTTTATTATATAAATTGGCAAATGTAAGTGTTTCTCTGAGTTGAGTAAAACTTTCTAGCAAGAATATCCAAGGTGTGAGGTTATAGGAACTTCCAATTTGTGGCCAAGTTGGACAGAAGTTGTGGATAACCTGGGGACCTCTTACTTGCGATTGGTGTCTGTAGTGGGGAGCAGTCTTGTGGGATAAGGACCTTAATCTATGGGCTCTGCACTAACTCCAGTTAGTGTCAGAACTTAATTGAATTGCAGTACACCCAGCTGGCATTGAAGAGAGCTGCTTGGTGTTGGGGAAAAACCCACACACTGAGTATGTGAATAAGAGAGAAATAGAGAAATTTTCTTAGACACATATCATGCCCCCATTGTGGATTCACAATGTATGTTTCTTCCTGAAGACCCATCTACAGTGAAGAAATCAATGTTGCTAATTAAACCTACTAATCAGTTTTCAATTTATTTAGCTACACAACTTATATTTTCCCCTATGCTACATTTTTAACCTTCCATGGAGCTAATATTATGCAGAACATATCCTGTAAAATGCTGGTCTAAAGATTTTCGTAATTTATAACTTACTAAAGTTTGTAGCTGCATCAGATCCCTTTGGAGGTGTGGTGGGTATAAATTAAACCTATAAATCTTTGAAGTTGGTCTTTTGAGTGACTCAAGGAGTGTTTCTGCAAGTATCAGCTTAATAAACAAACAGCAACATCTGATTTTTCATTACTATCAAGTCCATAAGGTAGATGTTAGCTGCACATATTTTTAGTTACTAGTATCATAAAGCTTTATTGAAAAGCATAATATTTACATCAAAGTTAGCATTTGAGTTATGCTGGATTTTGGCTACTGTGGAGGCTAAATTTAATGATAATAATGAACATGTAGAAGGAATTATTAATATTTTTAGTCAAGTTATATCAGAAAATCCTTTCAACAACTCAGTGAGTGAAACAGGATGTTGGTATTATTCTGCCTGTGTAAAAACTGTTATTGTATTTTTTTGACCCTAGGGAACCCATGTGTTACTTACATTTGTGTGTATTGTGTGTGTGTGTGATAGAATAATTCTGTGCTTCAAGGACTAAACAGAGGTCTCAGTGTTTTTACTGAGCTTGCTCCTAACTTTTCATGATGTTACAGGTAATACTACCAAGTACTGGGATGTCATTTTCTAAGACACAACGTTGAAATCATGTTGGCTATCATTATTGCTCCTTTGGAAGTACATTTAATCCCATTCAAATATGTCACTGCTTTTCTCTGCCTTTTTGCACACTATTGATAATTGTGTTTAAGATATTCACATCATTTTTTGTTTTGTCCCTCAAAAAAAATTGTTACCACCTTTGGGATAAAGTCAGTTTGTGCAGGTTTCTTTGCTTTAATTTTTTCCCCCAGAAGATGATGTAGCACTGGGTACAAAAAGAAACACCATGAAAGCTATGACTTCCTGAGGGTCCTGGGGCTTCTGACTCTCTCTTAAACATCATAGAATTTGCAGGATTCTATAGGAAAGAGTTAGGTGATTGATTGAACATTTTATTTCTTATCCAGTTGTTTCACTTCTTAAATAAACTTTGTATGGAAGTATAAAGAGGTAAGTACATAAGTATAAGTGTAAAGCTCAGCTAATTTTTATAACACTGGCATACCAGGTAACCAACACCCAAAATGACAATATTATCAGCACAAATCCATACATGTCACTACCACGATCCCCACCAAGTAAACCACTATCCTGACTTCTAATGCATTAGATTTACATAAGGGCATCATCTAGTATATTCTTGTTTGTGTTCATCTTCTTCCACTCAACATTAATTTTTGAGATTCTTCTATTGTATGTGTAATAGTGGTTTGTTTATTTTCAGTGCTGTGTAACATTCAGTTGTAATATATTTATCTGTATGTGATCATTCGGATTGTTCCCACAACAGTGGGCTTTTACAAACAGTGTTGCTATAAACATCTGTGTACATTTCTTTCAAGTGTTCACTCCGGAATGAAATCACTGGGTCTTAAGGTATACAAAAGGTTGTCTAAAGTAGATGCTGTCGAATTCTTTTCCAGAGTGATTTTACCAACATATTAACACCAATGTAAAATAGTTCAAATTGCTCCACACGTTCACCAACACTAGATAACATCACTTTCAAAAACTTTAGCTAATATGTTGTGTGTCTGCTAGATTACTGTCATTTTTTTCATTTAATTTTCAGTCTTAATGAGGTATAATTAGATGCAATAAATAGCATCCATTTAAAATTATATCATTGGATAAATTTATACAAGTATAAAATTGCCATCTCAATCAAAATAGAGAATATTTCTATCACTCCCAGAAAGTTCAGTTGTGCCCCCTTTCAGCCAATCTCCTCACCACCAGTCCCAAGCAAATACTACCTGATTTCTGTCAGTAGTGTCACTTGATGTTGGACTTCGTATGAATGCAATCATACAGTACGTACTGTTTTGTGTCAGTTTCTTTTATTAAAAAAAAATATTTTTAGTCGATCTATGTCTTTATTTGTATCAGTAATTCATTTATTTTTATTGCTGAGTATTATCTCATTATATAGATTTATGCCATAATTTGTATATCATTCACCTTGTGATGAGCATCTAAGCTGTTTCCAGTTTTAGTGTGCTAAGAATAAAGCTGCCAAGTTCATACTCAATAAAGCTGCTGTTCATACCCAAGTCACTACGTGGTCATCTTCACTAAGTGTATCGTATGACAAGTGTACATTTAATTTTGTAAGAAGATTCTAGTATTTTTTCCAAAGTGATTATACCATTTAGACACCTGCCAACAATATATGAGTCCCAAGAATTTCACATCCTTTCCTGCACTTGATATCATCAGTCCTTTAATGTTAGTCATTTCAGCCATTGAGCAAGTTGGTATTTCATTGTGGTTTTAATTTGCATTTCCCCATAATTAATAATAGTGATCATTTAAAAAATGTACTCATTGGTGATTTGTACATCTCCTTTTGTGAGGTATCCTTTCAAGTCTTTGGTCCACTTTTTATTGGATCTTTTGCCTTTATATTATTGAGTTGTAAGAGATCTTAAAATAGTCTGTATGGAAGTCCTTGTCTGACATATGCATGCACAGAGTAAATACAGCCTCTCAATTTGTGGACTGCTTTTTCATTTTCTTTAGAAACTTTTAAAGAAGCAGAGAACTTTAATTTTGAGGAAGTCCAATTTTTATCTTCTTTTATGCTTGATGCTTTGTTTTTCTTATCTAAAAAATCTTTGCTAACTCCAATGTATGAAGATATTCTCCTGTTTTCTTCTAGAAGTTTTACATTTTTACCTTTATTTTTAGGTTCATGAC
This sequence comes from Orcinus orca, assembly GCF_937001465.1. Taxonomy (NCBI): domain Eukaryota; kingdom Metazoa; phylum Chordata; class Mammalia; order Artiodactyla; family Delphinidae; genus Orcinus; species Orcinus orca. Next base: position 81,666,770 of record NC_064561.1, on the reverse strand, counting down.
CCATTTCAAATTAATATTTGTGTATGGTGTGAGATAAGGGTAGAAGTTCTACTTTTTTCACATGTCTATCCAGATTGTCCTGCATCAGTTATGGAAAAGAATACATTTCCTCATTAACATACATTGGTGCTTTGTTAAAAGTTAATTGATCATATATTTGTGGATTTATTTCTGGACTCCATCCTATTCCACTGATACTGTATACCTACCTATCCACTAATACCACTTATCTAGATTATATTAGCTTTATTTAAGTCTTCAAATTAGGTAGTGTAATACCTTTACCTTTGTTTCCATCTTTCATAAAATTTTGACTATTCTATGCCCTTTGCTTTTCCAAATAAATTTAAAAAAAAATAAGTTTGTCAAAGTCTACAAAAATGCCTGCTGTCATTTTGATTGAGACTGTGTTGAATCTATAGATTAACTGTGGGAGAATGAACAACTTAATATTGACTCTTTCAACCAATCCTTGAACAAAGTATATCTCCATTTACTTGTCTTATTAAATTCTCTTAGAAATGTTTTTAGTTTTCAGTATAAAAGCTCTGAAAATTTTTGTTAAATTTATTTCAAAATATTTTGGATTTTTGCTGCCACTAGAAACAATACTGCTTTTTAAATTTTAAATCATAACTTCATCATAATTATTTGTTGTTAATTCATATAAATACAATTAATTTTTTCCACACTGGCATTTGTTCTGTGATTTTTATTATATTTACTTTTTAATTCTAGTAGGAATTTTTTTTTGGTTGTTTCCTTAGGATTTTACCTGAACACAATCATATCATTTGGGGATGGAGAAAGCTTCATTTCTTCCTTTCAAAATGTTTTCAACCTTTTTTTCCCTTTATGGCACTGTTTAGGACCTCGAGTACAATTTTGAATAGAAGTGGCAAGAATAAATATCCTTTCCCTTTTCTCAAATATAAGAAAAAACATTCAGTCTTAAGAATTCATACTTAAGAACATTCATACTTAAGAATGATGTTAACTGTAGAATATTTTGTATATACCTTTTATCAGGCTGAGGAAATTTCATTCAATTAATTTGGTTGATAGTGTGTTCAGATTTTCTGTGCTCTTTTTAGTTTTTTTAATCTACTTAACCTATTATTACTGAGACAGACATGTTTGTGAATTTGTCTATCTCTCCCCTTAGTTCTGTCAATTTTTCTTCATGAATTTTGAAGTTTTCTTGTTAGGTGCACAGATTTTAAGGAGTGTTATATCCACCTGATGAGTTGTCCTTTCTATCATTATGGTTTTCCAATCTTTTAGTTTCAACTTACTTGTGTATTATGTTTAAAGGGCATCTCTTAGAGGAAATATATAATTGGGTCCTTTTTAAAAAAGTACTTCTGACACTATTATGTAGAGTGTTTAGTTAGTTTCATTACATTTAATGTAATTTTTATATGATTAGGATTCAGTCCCACATCTTACTATGTATTTTTCATTGTACCTTATGATTTTTCTTTGTTCCTTTATTTGCTTCTTTCATTCTTTCGAGTAAATCAATTTTTAAAGTTATTTTTCATTTTCTCTATTGACTTCTTTACCTCTTATTATTTTTGTAATGGTTGCTCTTAAGCTAAACTATGCATTCTTAATTTATCAATGTGTACCTTGGTCAATATTTCACCATTTCACACTTTTGCCACTTTACACATTACATCTGACACTTCATACTCCATACTACACATTTCTCACCTGCCATTTCACAAACACAATTACATTAAAATGGCATAATTTTATTCATGACCCCTGTTGCCCTCTATGCTATTGTTGTCATGTCATTTGCTTCTATTTACCTCATAAACTCTAATTTACAATATATTATTTTTCCTTTAATCCATTAACTGTGTTTTAAGTAAACGCAGGAAGAAAAAATAAAGTTTTAACTTTTCCACCTATTTACCTTTTTATTTCTTTAGTGTTCCTCAATCTTTCCTGTTAGATATGAGTGTTCCCATTTGATATTATTTTCCTTCAATGTAAAAAATATTCTTTTTGTTTTTCACAGTGCAGATCTGCTAGAGATAAACTCTTAGCTTCCATTTATCTGAAAATGACTTTATTTCCACCATGCTCTTGAAGGATTTGCATTCTGGCCTTGATTTTTTATGGTGAGATGTCAGTTAAATGTAGGGGAACAATGATGTAAATTGTTCCCCTACATCTAATGTGCCTTTCCCTTTTCTGGTAACTTTCCAGATTTTCTCTTTAATTCTTATTTTCAGTAGTTTGATTATAATGCACTTAGGTGTGATTTTCTTTGTACTTATCCTGCTTAGGTATACTGAACTTCTCGGATCCGTAAGTAATAGTTTAAATCAAATTTGATAATTTTTTAGCCACTAGTACTTCAAATATTTTGGCCAGTTCTTACTGTCATATTTCTGTGACCCAAACTTCACATATTTTACATCACTTTATCCAGATTCCTGACTCTCTGTTAATTTTAAAAATCTTTATCTTTATATTCTTCTGATTAGAGATCTATTTATTTGCCCTCAAGTTCACTAACACTGTCATCTACACTCTGCTATTAAGACCATACTATGTATGATTTTATTTATTATTATACTTTTAGGTCCTAGTATTTCCATTTGTTACTGTTTTGATTTTTATAGTTAACATTTGTTTTCTGAGATTTCCTAAATGGTGACTCATTAGACCTTTTTTTTTTTCTATGCTAGGTTTGAATTTCATGTTGCTCTGCCATTGTGTGGAATTGTCCCCAAGCAGATAATTTATGAATAATGATATCTTTCCTTCCTTCCTTCCCTCCCCCTTTCTTTCTTTCCTTCCTTTCTTTCTTTCTTTCTTTCTTTCTTTCTTTCTTTCTTTCTTTCTTTCTTTCTTTCTTTCTTTCCTTCCTTCCTTCCTTCCTTCCTTCTTTCTTTCCTTCCTTCCTTCCTTCTTTCTTTTGTCTCCTTTATTCATGTCTATTGCACTGGCTAAAACTTCCACTAAAATGTTGAAGAGAAATTAAGCTACCAGGCATTCTTGTCTTGTTCCTGGTCTTATGGGGAACACTTTGAATTTTTCACAGTAAAGTGTGATGTTTACTGTAAATTAAAAAAAATCAAATTAAAGATGTTTCCTTTCATTTCAAGTTTTCTATGAGTTTCTATCTTGACTGGATAGTGAATGTCATCAAATTTTTTTTCTGCATCATTTTATGTGATAAATAAGATCAATGAGATTTTGATGCTTAAATAAACCTTACATTATTAAACTGGCCAACTTTGTCATAAGATATTTTGTTTAGGATTTTTGAAACTTGGATGCTCTCTAATTTTGTTTTCAGGTAATATCTTGTAAGATTTAAATATCAAGGTTATGCTGGCCAGCAAAGAATCACCTGTATATCTTTTTCTATCATACGTTCCATTTTTCCTCTTGATGTATTTTTTGCATGCCTGGTAAGTTTGAATTGAATATGAGACACTGTGTATGAAAAATTGCTGAGAATCTTGATAACATCTTCCTCCAGAGATACTTCACCTCAATTTGTAATAGACAGAAAGTGAAGACAGTTTACCTCAATCAAACCAGAGAATGTGCTGGTACCAGACTAGATTATTATTATTATTTTTTTGCAGTACGCGGGCCTCTCACTGTTGTGGCCTCTCCTGTTGCGGAGCACAGGCTCCAGACGCGCAGGCCCAGCGACCATGGCTCATGGGCCCAGCCGCTCCGCGGCATGTGGGATCCTCCCGGACCAGGGCACGAACCCACGTCCCCTGCATCAGCAGGCGGAGTCCCAACCACTGCGCCACCAGGGAAGCCCTAGATTATATTTTTCATAAAGACTCTGTCCATCCTTGGTTCACACCCTCTTCTGCTGTATAACTCTTCTAGGGTTTCAACTGATTGTTTACTAGGGTCTATCTTCTTTGGAAGATTCTAATCCTCAATTTTTGCTCTTCAGCATAGTGACACAGTTGAAAAGTTGATTCTGCTTTTCAAAAGTTCTCTGCTTACCTTCTTAGCATTTTTCCCTTGAAGTTTATATATTTGGAAATGCATTTTGAGGGAAACCATAAGTATAAGGCTCAGTTCTGCACATCTCCTTCACTCTGGATCTTAGTTCCTTAAGTCCTAACTATCTTGGAAGTCCTGGGCTTTAGATTCTAATTTTTGTCTCTCTAGTCTTGGAAAATTGCCAGAAGCATTGTTACCTGCTCTGATTCTTATCTGTGACCTACTTCCATATTCTCAGCCAAGTATCAGCAGATGCCACTATGAGAAAAGTGGCTTGCACAATGTCAACTTCCCACTCTCTAATTCACTTCCATCTAGAAATCTGGCTCTTTAATACCTTATTGCCTTGGAATTTCTCTAAAGGCTTCAAACAGAAGATTTTTATGTTTTATTTAACTTGTACATTTACTCTAAGAAGGAACTCTGGCCTATAGAACGGTAATTCATCATACCTGGAAATGAAAGACGTTCGCTGCAGGAGTTTAATATTTTTTTGATAAATCCAAAGAAATATTTTTCTATTTATTGCTACTAATTAGAATCAAAAGCACATTTTCAAGTGCCTCACATGAATATCTGTGAGGGAAAGGAAGTTTGGGGACTTGGAATAGCATACTTTTGCATAAATAGGATTACAGTATTTATTGGAACTTGGAAGTATTCAGATACCATTTTCTTCTCAATTTTTTCCTTTCAGTTATATATAGTTCTATATAATTAACAACACAACTGTTTCAATATTCCTTCCTACAATGGGGATATAGTACTTACATGTTACCATTTCATGGATGCAATAGCTCTTGTCCATTTCCACTTTCCTATTTTCTTTCCCGTATAGAGACTGATTCCTAAATAGAAAACATCATCTATGGGTATTCATAATGATACGTAAGTTCATGACAGAAGAAGGCAATAAAAAGGAAGATAATAAAACCTCTAGGTTGAGAAATGTCACAGTATTTATGTCATATTATATTATTTATTGAACAAATATGTGATGTAGGATATTCATTTAAGCAATATATCCCAACAACCATAACCCCATATTATGAGATAAACGGATTTTTAATTAAATCATTATATGAAAGAGTCAACATAAAATTTATTTAGCTATATGTAAATACTAAAAATCTGAGCTTTAAATAAGGAAAAAAAAACCTATTAAAGAACTTGTTTACTGTGGCTGTCAATAATGGATTGTAAGTTACAATGCTATAAATAACAAAAGACAAACTATATAAAGAGAACTGGCACTGTAAAAATATTCCAACACTTAGCTATGAATTAAGATCAGTAGAAATGTAGAATTTTTGTAAATCTCTGCAGTGTGCATTATTTTTTATCTCAGTTTAATGATTCTCTACTACTAGGGCAGGGAAGAAAGCAATTGCTGTCAACATCCTCATTCATTAAAGTATTGGGGAAAAACTCCAATAAACATGTTTTTTTTTTTCTTTTTCTATTGTCTTAATCATGAGAGTCTTTTCCCAATTTGTGCTGTGCCATCTTTGAATAATTCCTCCTTTATACCCACAAATTCTACTCAACTGGGGAAATGGAGGAATTTTAAAAAGAGCTAATCAAAGTTTTGATTCATCATAGTTAAAATTTAAATATTATCTTTTCTTAGAAAACAATATTTATTAGACATCAAGGAATTCTAAACAAAAGTAAAACAATTTTTTAAAAATTTCAAGCATGGCTCACATCCTTCTGTAAATATTTTGACTTTTCCCTGTACTCAAGAGAAAATAAATCTCTGAAGATCGTATTTGTTTTCACTGACAAATGTGCTACTAGATCTTGGGTCTACACTGCTTCATATCTTGTGGTTCGTTGTTCTTAAGGCAGTTTTCCTTTCAAAAACTCTCTTTGTATGTTATTCATATTGTTATCCCATAAACCACTGACATTCTGAGGCATTTTATTCCTTTGGTCTTGGCTAACTATCCCCTAAAACATTTTATAAAAAAATGTCATTTTAAAAATAAGAAGAAAGAAAGAAAAGAAAATCCTGATACCCTTGTCTAAATGGAATTCACAATAAATTCAATCAGAAATATTTCACGTGAAAATTTCACACATGCAATTTCTAAGGAGTATTCTGGGAGGTATATACAATATGTCCTAAAAGTACTGCAGCCTACAAAAATTAGAATGAATAAGTTAATTGGTTTAAAGAATAAATGAAACCACTCTTGGCAGCTGATGTTGGGGAACTGAGCGAAGTATTTTATACTTATCACTCAAATTTCTTTGGGAGTCAACATTATTTTTTTCTAGTGGAAGAAATAGTGAGTGTTATATTAATATTTACAAAGGACTTAAGTGACCACTCTTATTAGTATAAGCCTAGTATATCCAATTGAAAGGTTAGTCCTAGGAATGTCAAATTACAAAGTTTAAATAAGTCTTAGTGATTTTTCTTGCACAGCTAAAATTCTTAATAGTTTAATGTCAGGACAAATTAAATTCAGGGGCATAGAGCAAGATGAATTATACAGGATTCTGAGAAATTATAAGGATATAAAACAGCCTGGAATTTCTTGTTAAAATGGCAGAAGAAAATTTTCCTTCCCTCTGCTTCTTCAAATCTCACCACCAAGAAAAAACAATGAATGATAGAAGAAAACATTCCATCACAAGGGCAGCAAGAAAACTGTCATGACTCAAAGAACAATTTTTTTAAGATCACTTGCCAAATACTGTTAAATGATAATCAAAATGAGGAATCAGGGACTATATACAGATTTTCCCATAGTTAAGATGGCATACCAAATGATCCTGACTAATTATGAGTTCTAGGGTTGTCTAGAAAGATGAAAAAAATGTTCCAGTGACGATGCAGTTTGATATCTCAGAATGGTGGGGAAGGAAGAGATGAAAGGCCAAAAGGAAAAAAAAGTGTGTACAAAAAACATCAAAAACAAAATAGAGGGTGTGAATTTCTTCAGATTCTTCTAGGTCTTCCAGCCACCACATGCCCGGTTTGACCCAACATGACTTCCTACTAGCAGTAATTAACATTCAAAGATCAATGATATCATGCACACATCACTACTATCATACAGTCCCAATATAACAAAGAATTTATTTATGGAAATTTTATAAGCAGAGAACTAGTACAGTGAGTATAGATCCCATACCCCCATACTTTCATTTTTCTCTAACCTGGGATGGACATAGATGTTTTTATGCATCAAAGTCAAAGTCATAGGAGGGAGGGTCTGGCTAGGTTAACATGTTGCACATACAACTGAGTACTCCATGAGTGAGCATGCACCTAACACCATGCTACATATTTACGGGTAAGCTTAGCATTGGATCTGGGAACATCTAGTTTCTCTAAATTAGGAGTAGACAAACTTTTTCTGTAAAGGGCCAAATAGCATGTATTTTATGCAGAAATAGCTTCTGTGGGCCATATGTTCTCTGTTGCAGCTACTCTACTCCACTGTGGCACTATGAAAGCAGCATAGACAGTACATGAATAAATGAGCTGGACTGTTTTTTAATAAAGCTTTATTTAGGGACACTAAAATTTGAATTTCATATAACTTTCATGCTTCATGAATTATTCTTTTTTGGATTTTTTCCAACTGCATAAGAATGTAAAAACTATTCTTAGCTCATATTCCATTCAAAAACAGCCAGCTGGATTTAGTCTTTCGGTTATAGTGTTTGCGGATCTCTAAACTAAGCAACAAGAAATATATCAAGTGATCTCTGGGCTCTGGGACAAAGCTAGGGAATATGCATTTCAAAGCTCAAGATGTGCAAATGAAAAGCCCTGGAAACAGACTGCATGCCAAGAATGCTGACCAGAGCTAAAGACCTTGGCTCTCTGCAGCCCAGTCCAGTCCATTGAACCAGCTGTCAGATCAGCTCTTAAAAGGGGGAAGGACCCCAGGGCCATCCAGATGTGTCTCTCAAGTAACCATAAAAGCTCTAATATAATAAACCACACCTTAAATAAAGTATGCTTTTAAAATAAGATTAAATGTGCTTAAAGAAATAAAGAAAAGATATCATAAAATGAATTATTCAAAGAAACACAGGTACTGTCAAAAAAAAAAAAAAAGAAATCATGGGTAGCATAATTACCTTAAATTTTAAAAATGGGAAAAGAGTCACAAGTATTCATATGAAGGACTCTAAAAGGGAGAAAGGATTGAAAATTGAGCTTATAGATCTTAGAAAAGAAATGAAAGTGAACAATAAAAATATAATGGTTCTGAAAGTCACATTAAAAACATCACATAAAAATGAACATCACTAAAAACAAAGTCAAAAGTAGAGTGGATATTATTCTTTCTTCTAATTCTTTTAGGTGGTAGGTTAGGTGGTTTATTTGAGATTTTTCTTGTTTCTCAAGGAAGGCCTGTATGGCTGTGAACTTCCTTTTTAGAATTGCTTTTGGTGTATCCCATAGATTGTGCAAAGTTGTGTTTTCATTTTTGTTTGTCTCAAGGTATTTTCTGATTTCTTCTTTGATTTCATCATTGACCCATTGGTTTTTAGTAGCATGTTGTTTAGTCTCTATGTGTTTGCTCTTTTCCTGCTTTTCTTTCTGCAGTTGATTTCTGGTTTTATACTGTTGTAGTCAGAAAAGATGCTTGAAATAATTTCTATTCTTTTAAATTTGTTGAGGCTTATTTTGTGACCTAGTATGTGGTCTATCCTAGAGAACTTTCCAAACGTGCTTGAAAATAATGCATATTCTGGGATTTTGGGGTTTAGTGTCCAGTAGATGGCAAGTCTAACTGTTCTATTGTATCACTTAAGACCTCTGTTACCTTATTGATTTTCTGTCTGGATGATCTGTCCATTAATGTCAGTGGGGTGTTAAAGTCTCCTACTATTACTGCATTATTGTCAACTTCTCCCTTTATGTCTGTTAATATATACTTTATATATTTAGGTACTCCTATACTGGGTGTATATATGTTAGTGAGTGTAATAGCCTCTTCTTGTACTGACTCTTTTATCATAATATAATACCTCTTTGTCTTTCTTTATGGCCTTTCTTTTAAAGTCTATTTCATCTGATATGACTATTGCTACCTCTGCCTTCTTGTTACCATTTTGCATGAAATATCTTTTTCCATCTCCTCAGTTCTAGTCCCTGCATATCTTTCATCCTCAAGTGTGTCTCATGTAGGCAGCATACTATAGGTTCTTTTTTTCAAAATCAAACCTGTCACTCTATGTCTTTTGATCAGAGTGACATTGAAAGTAATAATTATTACTTTAATAATAGGTATGTACTTATTGCCATTTTAATCCTTGTTCTCCAGTTGTTTTTGTAGTTCTTCTTTGTTTATTTCTTCTTTTTGTTTTTCCTTTTGTGGTTTGATGATATTCTTCTGTAGTATGCTTGAGTTCCTTTCTTTTTGGTCTTTATGAATCTACTGTCTGTTTTTGATTTGTTGTTACAATGAAGTTCAAGTATGTTGACCCACAACTATACTGATACCTAAATGACTTTAAACTGATAGTCATTCAAGTTCAAACACATTCTAAAATATCTACATTTTTATACTTCTCTCCCCCACATTTTGTGATTCTTGATGTCCTCATGATGTCTTCACGCTTATCCTTTTACTGTTTATTGTAGTTATAATCGCTATTACATCTTTTTGATTGTTTCTTGATTTATGTACTGGCTTATTTAAGTGATCTTCAATCCTTACTGTATATGTCTTTCCTGTTGTGACTTTTTTTTCTTTCCTACATATTCTTTCTTCCTTTCTATTTAGATAAAACCTTTCAGTGTTTCTTTTACGGTAAGTTTAGTACTGTTGAATTCTTCCAGTTTTTGCTTGTCTGAGAAATTCTTTATCTTTCCTTCTATTCTATATGATGATCTTGCTGGGTAGAGTAACCTAGGTTGCAGATTTTTCCCTTTCAGGACTTTTAATATATCATGCCACTCGCTTTTAGCCTGCAAAGTCTCTGTAAAGAAATTAGCTAACAGCTTAATGGAGATTCCTTTGTAAATAATTCTTTGTTTTTCTCTTGCTGCCTTTAGAATCCTCTCTTTATGTTTAACTTTTGTTATTTTAATTATGATATGTCTTGATGTGGTCTGTTTTGAGTTCATCTTGTTTGGGACCCTCTGTGCTTCTTGTACTTGGATATCTGTTTTCCTTATTTAGGTGTAAGTTTTCAGCAGAAGGAAAGAAATAATAAAGATCAGAGAAGAAATAAATAAAATAGAGATTTAAAAAAAACAGTGGCAAAAATCAATAAAACCAAGATCTGGTTTTTTGAAAATATAAACAAAATTGGCAAACCACCAGCCAGGCTCAACAAGAAGAAAAGAGAGAAAACGCAAATAAACAAAATAAGAAATGAAAGAAGAGAAATAACAACCAATACCACAAGAAAATACTAAGAATAGCTATGTGCCAACAAATTGGACAACCAGAAGAAATGGACAAGTTTCTAGAAACATACAGCCTGCCCAGACAGAGTCAAAAAGAAACAGATAATTTGAATAGAATGATCACTACGAGTGAAATAGAACCTGTAATTTAAAAAAATGACCTGCTAACAAAAGTCTAGGACTGGTGGCTTCACTGGGGAATTCTACCAAACATACAAAGAAGAAATTATACCTATTTCTTCTCAAACTATTCCAAGAGCCTGAAGAGGAGGGAATACTCCCAAATTCATTCTATGACGCCACCATCACCTTGATACCAAAATCAAGACAAAAACACTACAAAGAAAGAAAGAAAGAAAGAAAATTACAGGCCAGTATCTTTGATGCATAAAGATGCAAAAATCCTCAACAAAATATTAGCAAACTGAATCCAACAATACATAAAAAGAATCACACACCATGACCAAGTTGGAGTCATTCCAGGGTCGTAAGGATGGTTCAACATATGAAAATCAATCAGTGTGATACATCTCATTAACAAAAGGCACAGAAAAAACATTTGATAAAATTCAAGGTCTGGTCATGATAAATCTCTCATCAAAGTGAATATAGAGGGAACATATCTCAACATAATAAAGGCCATTGATGACAAACCCAAAGACAACACAATACTCAGTGGTGAAAAGCTGAAAAGCTTCCCACTAAACTCGGAAACAAGACAAGGATGCTCACTCTCACTACTTCTTTTCAACATAATACTAAGGTCTTAGCCACAGCACTCAAACAAGAAAAAGAAACAAAGGTATCCTACTTGGAAGGAAAGAGGTAAAACTGTCACTATTTGCAGATAACATAATACTCTAAATTGAAAACACTAAAGCCTCCACACAAAAACTACTAGAACTAATGAATGAATTCAGCAAGGTGGAAGGATATGATTAATATACAAAAACCTGTTGCATTTCTTTATACTAATAATGAACTATCAAAAAGAGAAAGTAAAAAGACAATCCTGTTTAAAATCACATCCAAAAAAAAAAAAATACCTAGAAATAAACTTAACCAAAGAGTTAAGCTGAAAACTATAAAACATTGATAAAGGAACAGAAGATGATCAAAGAAATGGAAAGATATCCCATGCTCTTGGATTGGAAGAATTAATATTCTTAAAAAGGCCATACTACACAAAGCAATCTGCAGATTTAATGCAATCTCTATCAAAATACCCACAACGTTTGTCACAAAACTAGAACAAATAATCCTAAAATTTATATGGAACCACAAATGATCCAGAATTGCCAAAAAAAATCTTGAGGAAAAAGAACAAAACTGGAGGTATAACCTTTCCAGACTTCAGCCTATACTACAAAGCTACAGTAATCCAAAGAGCATGGATTGGCATTAAAAACAGAGATCAACGGAACAGAATAGAGAGCCCAGAAGTAAATGCACACACTTATGGTCAATTGATTTATGACAAAGGTGGTAAGAATATATGATGGAGAAAAGACAGTCTCTTCAGCAAGTGGTGTTGGATAGCTACATGTAAATCAATGAAATTAGAACATTCCTTCACACCATGTAAAAAAATAAACTCAAAATGGTTTAAAGACCTAAATTTAATACATGACACCATAAAACTCCTAGAAGAGAACATAAGCAAAATACCATTTGACATAAATGGTACCAATATTTTCTTAGATCACTCTCCCAAGGCAATAGATATAAAAGTAAAAGTAAACAAATGGGACCTAATCAAACTTAAAAGCTTTTGCACATCAAAGGAAACCATCAACAAAATGAAAAGATAACCCACAGAATGGGAGAAAATATTCACAAACGATGCAATCAACAAGGAGTTAATATCCAAAATATGCAGAAAGTCATACAACTCAATATTGACAAAACAAACAACCCAATCAAAAAATGGGTAGAAGACCTAAATAGACATGTCTCCAAAGAAGACATACAGATGGCCAACAGGCACATGAAAAGATGCTTCTCATTGTTATTTATTAGAGAAATGCAAATCCAAACCACAATGAGGTATCACCTCACACCTGTAAGAATGGCTATCATTAAAAGGTCTACAAATAATAAGAGCTGGAGAGGGTGTGGAGAAAAGGGAACCCTCCTACACTGGGTGGGAATGTAAATTGGTGTAGCCACTATGGAAAGCTATATGGAAGTTCCTTAAAAAACTAAAAATAGAGCTACCATATGATCCAGCAATCTCACTCCTGGGTATATATCCAGAAAAAATGAAAACTCTACTTTGAAAAGATACATGCACCCTCAATGTTCACAGCAGCACTATTTACAACAGCCAAGACATGGAAATCATCCAAGTGCCCATCAACAGATGATTGGCTTAAGAAGATGTGATGTATATATATAATTGAATATTACTCAGCCATAAAAAGAATGAAATATTGGCCTTTGCAGCAACATGAATGCTTAGTGAAATAAGTCAGACAAAGACAAATATCATAAGATAACACTTATGTGTGGAATCTAAAAAATAATACAAATGAATCTATATATAAAACAGAAACAAACTCACAAACATAGAAAACAAACTTATGGTTACCAAAGGGGAGGTGTGGGAGGGACAAATTAGGAGTATGGTATTAAAAGATACAAACTACTACATATAAAATAAATAAGCAACAAGGATTTACTGTACAGCACAGGGGATTATATCCAATATCTTGTAATAACCTATAATGGAATATATTCTGCAAAAAAACAAAAACAAATCACTATGCTGCACCCCTGAAACTAACATAATATTGTAAATCAACTATACTTCAATTTTTAAAAAAGTATCATGTGATAGGCTAAAGTAAATCTCATAAATAAAATAGTAGAAAACAAAATAAAACATGAACATGATTATGGAGAAAATTATGGCTACCACAAAGGATACTGAACTATATATAACTTGTTTTCGTAAAAACAGAACAAGTATCACAAAATTCAAGTACACAGTTAACCTGTCCTGAAATATGTTAGGCTTGAATCTACTGATTGAGTCTCAAAGTGTTCCAGGAAAAACAGATACAGAGAGATTGATATAAGTACACACATATATTCTGGCAAATTCCTCAGCCTTTAAGGATAAAAAAGAATCATATGGGGATTCGTGAAGGAATGAAAGAGCAAGTCACATTCAAAGTGGAATGTCAGGTGGTCTTTAGAGGTCTCCAATGAAATACTTAGTTCTAGAAAAAGTGTAGAAATACTTATACATTTCTAAGAAAAAGTGTTACCCCAAGTTTGTACGTAGTAAATGTCTTTTATATTTAAAGTAAAAGATAGAACTTCTCACTCTTGCATAATGATATTTAGCCAAACAAGAGATAACACAAAATCAAAAGCTTAGGAAAATAGAAACTGTAGAAAAGCATGGTTAGTGAGAGTTGAATCCACTTATGTGAACACTGAAGATTAAAGAACTAAAGTAATTACAGTTACATAATCTAATGTGAATGTTATACTTTTTGGAAATGTTAAAATGATAATATAATTAAAAATGAAAGCTAAAAGATCAAATGTGGGAGGAAGTATGAGTGGTATTTTTCTCATATTTCTTATCAGGGAGTCAAATATTTTTCAAACTTGAAATGTATAGTTAAAAATAACTCTTTTCAGACATGTGCTCAAAATATTATTACCTCCCATGTACAATTTCTCAGTAAGTATTATTGAGTGTACTTCCTGAAAAGGAGGAAGTAAATAAAAAAGATCAGGAAACAAGATATGTAATGGATAACTGTCACTGTGACCATCCTATACTTCAAAATTCCAACAAAATGACAAAGTCCCATTTTATGAGTCCCATCTTCCCCTAGGTACAATCCAGAACCCTTGCTTCTCTAGCTGCCATGGAGCTAGAGTACAGGCAAATGGCCTAGGATCTACTAGACAGAAGCTTTCACAGGTGTCTTCAATTCCAAAAAAATGGACACAAGAAATGTTAACAAACCCAGCTGTGTTTAGTCTTGTTATTTCTATGTTTGTTTGTTTTCTGGAATAGATGGCCAAATATGTTCAGATTTTAGTAACACTTGGCAAACAGCATTTCTAGTATCTCAGATGTGAATGGTAGAAGTGGTGGTAGTATCTTCTTAGTCATATTTGATCTTTGATATGGTTCTGCATATTCTTCATTGAATATTAGTCATGAACCTGGTCCCCCAGCTCTCTCCCAACTATTCTGTAAGCTACATAATGCCTTTTACTAAACTGGAAATTATGCTAAAGGTAGAAGACACTAAATTTTGTTATTCTCAATTTAAAAGCTATCTTTAACAGGTATGTCTTGCATACATGTACATGTGCTGCACACACATATACACATAATTCTTTGTCTCACTTGTTTTTCTTCAATTAAAGTTAAATACAGTTAAGCTTAATTTTAAGTTTAAAACACTCTGCATGATACCATTGCAATATCTAAACTATTCCTATCTTTTAGACGGCTCATGTGTGAATAAAGGGAGACTGGGTTGATGGTCACTAAAACTAAATGTTAGGTGATGGGTGGTAAGATTCGTAGTAAATTTTTGTTTCGTTTTCTGGAAATTTCCATCTTGCTTTGCTTTTTCTTCTTTTTATATATATGAATAGGCATTTTTTATAAAGGCAATAAAATGATTGTACTAAAAACTGGTATAAAGGAACAGTTCCATTCAAAGTATTTATCGCACATTTAAGAAATATTTTTCCCTGTGTAGGCAATTCATCACATGTGAGGGTACATTTATATGTATATAAATGTTTTTGTGTGTGTGTTATTTAAGGATCACCGGAAACTAGCCCACTATTTGACAAAATGTTTTTTCTATCTTAATTATGTATTCATACCTCATTTATGTATCTGAATAGAAATTGAGAAATAAATGTAGAGGTCAGGATTTCATAAAACTATTCCTCATCACAACAAAACTTAACACCTGTGTATATGTATGTACTTTTATATGATTTATATGAAATTCTGGAAAGAAAATAAGACAATTTAACATTCATTGTTCTAATGTGACAAAGCTTTCCTCTTCACAAAGAAGTCAGAAATAAGATAGAAAACATAAATTTATTTTCTTTTCAGATCCAAAGTCATGTGTATCTACAGAAGCTTATCTCCTGTAGTAATATGCAATGCTAAGCACTCCATACCCAAAAAGAATCTGAAAGAGAGACTGCACTCTACATAATTATGTAAATGGATTTTTTAAGAAAAAGCAAAAAGCAGAAATGACAATATGCTAATAGGCCAGCAGCATTGAATATGCTGAGGATTATTAAAAAACGAAGTGCTTGTTCATGCCCAGAGCCTTTTTCTACTTAATATTTTTTCATGGCACCTCCAAAGGAAGTATTCAAGAAAGAAGGCCCTCAAATCATAATTACCATAATTATGCTTTTTCATCTTAAAATCCTTTACACACCCCTAGAATAAATATTATATGTAGTATATAGTATCATAATTAAAGTAAATGTTCAAAGAAATGATGCTTTGATTGCTGTTTGCCACATAGTCTATCTAATGAGCCAGAACTACACAGTGTATATGTGTGTTATGTGTCTATTTGTTATTATTATTAGCATGGTGGCTTTGACTAATCTTAATTAAAAATCTGCATAAAATATTTCTATTCCGTTGTATAGAATGCACTAGAAATATATAATGAAAATTAATATTGGAAGCAGGGAATAATTTAGACTATTATCAAAGAAATGCTTTAAAAGAAAGCTTTCAAATGGAGATAAGCCTTGTAAAAGAACATCAGAGATTAACAGGAGCTGTGAGCTCTTTGCTTGGCCATGTGAATATATTGTTTAATTATGGATCAAGTTTAGTCTTTAGTTGCTTGACCACCGTGGATTATTTTTTCCATTTTCTTCTATGAAATCATGCTGAGCTGGGTGATATATAGATAAAACTTGATATTATTCACCCGCCTATATTCTGTGGAGAACATCAAAACTGGGTAAGAGGTTGGGAGGAGGTGCAGAAAGACCTTTAGAAGGCTTTGATTTTGAGTAAAAAGAGAAATTCAATTCTTATTATTCTAAAACAAAATACAACTCACTCTGTGCAAAAAGATTTAAGAACCAGAGATAATATATTTTTGCGGACTTAAGTCCATGAAAAAAAGTGACCAAAATACAAAATGAAATTGTCTTTTTGCTGCTAACACTCATAGTTCAAAGAGTAGCTGAATATGGTATCTGTATAATGAAGACTTAGGGGGAAATCATCTGCTATGCCTCTGAAAAGCAGAACACAAATTAAAAAAAAAGGAATTGGGAAACAATTCCTGTATTTTCACCTTTTTCAGAATGTCATAACCAAAATAATGGCTGGCTTCTTCTTGAATGAAGCAAAAATATTTTATTTCTAAAGTCCAGAACCTCTGTTTGTAGCTAATAGTAAACAAAAGTAATTTACCTTTTTTTTTTTTCAGAAGGTGGCAATCTTGTGTGACGGGAGGATATTTAAAATGGGAATGAGAAAATGTGGGCGCTAGCTCCTTATTTGCCACTAAAAAGCTATGTGTTTCGTGGTCAGTTTCTTGGGGTTTCCATTCCATACCTACAAAATGAGGTGGCTCACTAAAGTTCTGGAAACACCAAAATATCATGATTCTAAGATTATACTTGTTTGTAATTCCTTTCTCATTCTCCTTTAACCTCTCTTCAATCAGGCTTTTTGCCCTTCCCACTTCATTAAAACTGCTCTTGTTGAGATACACAATAATATCCATATCACTAACTACAACAATCCCTTCTCAGTCCTCTTATTATTTGATGTATCTCTGTTCTCTTTCCACTGGTAAATTGTATTTTCATTGCAGCAGTCAAGATGATCTTTCTCCTTCTTTTTCCGCTTCTTCCTGCCCTTCTTCTCCTTCAACACTTTCTGTTCAACAAATTTTTCTAAACTTTTTATACTATTTTCAACAAACATTCTGTGGGTAGGGCCTTTCTCACCGAGTGAGTTTTGAGTCAAGTCAAATAAAGACAAATCCTTTAAAATGAGCTTTTACAGAGAGCTGTCATGCAACTCGAGTGACAATTCTTTAGTGATACGGATTTTAGGGCAGCTTCAGAGAGATTTTGTCCCTAAAGTGGCTGCTAGGCTCTGGTTTTCACAGCTATCATGGCTGTGAGGCTAATTATTTTCAAGGATTCCATCAAGCTGGGAAGAAGGGCATGGCTATAAGGCAAGTTCATCTAGCATTATCTGCTGTTCATACTGAGATCCGGCCATTTTTCTTGAATAAATGTTCCTTGACTCTTGTAAGATTTGGGTTAATTTGAAGAGTTCAGGAAAATGTTGATTTTGACCATTTTGCACTGTTCTTGGTACTTTTATGGAGAAAAGGATTTTCAGAGGTTCTTAATCTGCCATTTAGAAATGCTTTCCTACAACTGAGTGAAGGACTTATTCCCAAAACTTGATTTTAGCTCATGTTTTCAAGCTTGCTGAAATGGTGCAGAAAACCTCAAGCAGAAAAAAATAACCAAAGAACTAGACCTTGATGCTTCATATTCAAGCAGCTGAAAATCAAAGAGAAAGAGAAAGTCCTAAAGGAAGTCAGAGAGAAAAAAGAAACTTTACATACAAATGAACAATGTTTTTCACCAGAAACTGTACAAGCCAGGAGACAGTAGAGTAACATCTTTAAGGCAGGGAAAAAATTTTAGAAGTCATCCTAGTATTCTATTCCCAGTGAAAATATCTATTAAAAACAAAGGACAAATAAAAACTTTTTATGACAAATAACAGCTGAGGAAATTACTAGGAGTGCTGCTGAATATTCTATCACCTATGAAATTTATTTTTGGTTTATTTTCCATGAAGTCCTTTTTTAAAAATTAAACTATTTTGAGACAGATTCACATGTAGCTGTAAGAAATAATACAGAGATATCCTGTGTACCTTTTAGAAGTCTCCTCTAGTGGTAACATCTTGCAAAACTATACTACAAGCAAGATACAGACATTGATATAGTCAATATAAGACACAGTTCCATCTCCAAAAAGATGTCTTATAATGACATTTCATAGTCACTCCTCTCACCATCCCCAACCCCTGACAACAATTAACCTATTCTCATTTCTATAATTTTGCCTCTTAAAACTGTTATATAAAGGGGATCAAAATAATTTTCAAGATTGGCTTTTGTAACAGCATAATTATCTCAAAATCCATACAAATTGTTCCATGTATCAAAAGTTTATACTTTTTTATTATTGAGTAATATTCCATGCCGTAGATGTATCACTGAAAATTTAACCAGTCACCTATTGAAAGACATCTGGGTTGTTTCCAGCTGGGGCTATTTTGAATGAAGCTATTATGGATTATTTATATATGGGTTTCTGCTTGATCATGGATTTCATTTCTCTGTGATAAAGGCCCAAGAGATCAATTGTGGCATCATATGAGAGTTACATGTACAGTATTAAAGGAAAGTGTTAAACTGTTCTCCAAAATTAATTACCAATTTACATTCCTAACAACAGTATAGGAGGGTTCCCTTTTTCCACACCCTCTCCAGCATGTATTATTTGTAGACTTTTTGATGATGGCCTTTCTGACTGGTGTGAGATGATATCTCATTATAGTTTTGATTTGCATTTCTCTAATAATTAGCAATGATGAGGATCTTTACATGTGCCTGTTAATATTGAGCTGTATAAGCTGTTTATATATTTTGGATATTAATCCCTTGTTGGTCGCATTGATCATCTCAATAGATGCAGAAACAGCTTTTGATAAAATTCAACATCCAATCATGATGAAAACTCTTCAGAAAGCAGGTGGAGAGGGAACATACCTCAACATAATAAAGGCCATGTATGACAAACCCACAGCTAAGATCATACTCAATGGTGAAAAGCTGAAAGCCTTTCCTCTAAGATCAGAAACGAGACAAGGATTCCCACTGTCATCACTTTTATTCAGCATAGTTTTGGAAGTCCTAGCCACAGCAATCAGAGAAGAAAAAGACCTAAAAAGAATACAAATTGGAAAGGAAGAAGTAAAACCATCACCATTTGCAGATGACATGATCCTACACATAGAAAATCCTAAAGACGCCACCAGAAAACTACTAGAGCTCATCAATGAATTCGGTAAATTTGCAGGATACAAAATTAACATACAGAAATCTGTTGCATTTCTAAACACTAACAATGAACTATCAGAAAGAAAAATTAAGGAAACAATCCCATAAAAAAAAAAACAGAATACCTAGGAATAAACCTACCTAAGGAAGTGAAAAAACCCCTACACTTGGAAAACTGTAAGATGCTGATGAAAGAAACTGAAGATGATCAAACAGATGGAAACAAACACAGACACCATGTTCTTGGGTTGGAAAAATCAAAATTGTTAAAATGACCTTACTACCCAAGGCAGTCTACAGACTCAGTGCAATGCCTATCAAATTACCAACAGCAGTTTGCACAGAACTAGAATTTTAAAAAATTAAATTTGTATGGGAACACAAAAGACCCTGAATAGCCACAGCAATTTTGAAAAAGAACAGAGCTGGAAGAATCATGCTCCCTGACTTCAGACTATACTAAAAACCTACCTCACTCTTACAAGAACCCTTGTGATCACACTGGGCCCTCTTAGATAATCGAGGATAATCTCCTCATTTCCAGATCCTTAATTTAATCACACCTGCAAAGTCCCTTTTACCAGGTAAGGTAACATGTTTGTTATGTTAATGCCCATACTTATTCTGGGCATTAGAATGTAGACATCTGTGGGGGACATTATTCAACCTACCACACCACCTTTCAGAGTTCTCCTCTGGTTGCCTTGTATTGCTTTTAGGGTATGTAGTTACACTTAGTGGAGAGGAGAAGGAAGAGATGAGTCTTAAGGCTACATGTTTGTGTCCCTCCCAAAGGCATGTGTTGAAATCCTAACTTCCAGTGTGATAATACTAGGAGCTGAGAACTTTGGAAGGAAATTAGATTATGAGGGCTTTGCCTTCATGAATGGGATTAGTGCCCATATAAAAGACAAGGTCCCAGAGAGGACCCCTAATCTCTTCAGCCATGTGAGGACACGGTGAGAAGATGGCAGTCTGCAACCTGGAAGAGAGTCCTCACCAGACCTCATACTTCCATCCTCTAGAACTGTGAGAAATAAATTTCTATTGTTTATAAACCACCCAGTCTGTGGTACTTTGTAATAGCAGCCTGAACTAAGACGACGAGTATATGCCATTTTGCTTGGACTGGCAGTAAAATATTATTTTTGTCTCTAGCTTTGTGTCAAATTCAAATTTTACAAGTACCTGTTCTGTTTGTTTGTATTTAATTGAAATCACTGTTCAAAATATTGAATAAGACAATGTCAAACACAGAGTCATATAGCACAGCTTGGGACTGTCTCATTCCATTTTGATCTTATTGCACTATGTTTGAGAAGTATGAATCCATTTGTTTGTATCATCACCAAGTTAATCCTTCTCCATGTTTTCTCTACATATAAAAAATATGTTGCAGGATGCCCTACTGAAATCACAATGATGATAGCATTGTCTCATAAACAGACCAGGTAATCCCACAAAAAATAAATTCTACTACTTGCGATTACACCTTTCTTTTTTAGTAGAATCTAAATACCTTTTTTTAAATCTAAATCATTCCAAATTCTCTGCTTCATAAGATAATATAGATTATGGTGGAAATAGTCACTTCACTCTTATGAAATATCCCAAATCCATCTTCTTTCCCCTTTTGAAATTGTGGATTAGTACTCTGATTGCATCTTTGAAACTTCTACACTTTGATCCTGAACACTGTTAATGACACTTCTCACATCAAATTTTCAGATTCTTGCCTCTTGGGATGTCAGTTCTTAGTCTGCAGAGAGATGTAATTTTAAAATAACCAAGTCCCTTTATTAACTCCATGCTTTATCTTAGTGTTGAAATTTCTCCTATAAAAATCATATTTATTCTACTACTTTTCTATTTTTGAAATCACTCTCACTACCTGAACTCCTCATCCATCTATTCCCTCCACATGTGTGGTATACTTGAAAGGTGACAGGCACTGTGCTAGACCTACGGCATATAAAGGACAATAAATTGATAATCTGGTAAACATTCTGGTCATCTGTTAACAGTGTACCATTTTCCGCCAGCAGTGATCTTATCCCTTCTTTGTTCACAGTCTGTCTTTGAACATAGCTTGCCAAGCCTTTCCTTGTCTTTAGCAGTTCCATAAGCCTCAGTAACTCTGGCCTGGAACCTTTCTGACACTGTTCTTCCAAGTCTAGGCAGCTCTTTCATTTTCATTCCCTGCCCTATGCCCCTCCTTCCACCTCTTCTACGTGTTCTTTTATATTCCCAGTTCTTGATAAAGCTTCTTGTGCAGCTAACTTAGTTCCCTTAGAAATATTTTCTCACTTGTTCGAAAGGATATTGTATAAACTGAAGTTCATTTTTCTACCATGCCCCTTGAGCAACATTCCCTTTTAAGGCTCATACAGAAGGAAAACCTGATTTTTTCCTTTAAGTACTTCTGAAGTCTACTTTTTAAATATCTTAGTCCCACGTCTGGTTATGGCCAGCACTTATTTCCACTTAACCACTTCTCATCATGAACAATTTCTTGCTTTTTGATTAGCATTAGCTTATCAGAGCAGCATCTTAATTTCTTCATTTGTCTTTAGAAAAGTAAAAAGAATATCTTAGATCCACTTTCTTCAGCACAATTAGATTCCCAGATGGTTTAAACTTATCATGACTTTTTCTTAATAGTGTTTGTATTTTTTTTTGCCATTTAGAGTAAAAATCATGTTTAATTATAAGCTCAATTATTTTCTCAAAATACCTTTCCTAAATAAAGACCTCGAAACCATTCTTCCACCAGTTCATTTTCCTAAATATCATAAAATTTCCACAAATACAAAGAGCCATGTTATTTTCTTGGCTCTACTTAGAGCAAACCAGCTGTCTGCAGAGCTATCAGCAGGGTTTATTTTTCTTGGCTTAAATACAAACCTCTAGTTATTAATATGGGTGTGAGTTCTTCTTGCTGACAATTTAAGATAAAGTAAATTGGAAGTGACATAAAAGAGCACGTGTGTGTTAATGTGCATCACCAAGGTTCTTTCCTGACATCCTGAAAGGTCTTGTCTGGAGGGCCCACACTGGCGACCATCGCAAGTAACCTCGTGCTCTAAAGGGTGGGCGTTCTCATTGATTTGTAAAAGTGACAGATGCAGCATATGATTGTAAATTAGCAATGTGAAGTTAGTCCCAAGAAATCTCCAAGCAGGTTCCACCAACCTCCTACCCCCAGAAATTATCTGGCTGCTTCTCAAGCTTTTAACATTTCCTCCGACTTACTGCAGTGAGTCCTTTGGGTTTTGGTATATCTCTTTCTTCCCTCTTTCTCCTTAATGTACAGTCATTCAAACCAAAATTAGTCTAACCACTGAAAATTATCTTACCATTATAAGCGTTCTTTTCTCTTTACCTTTTGTGGCCCTGAATAAATTTTTTGGATACTGTCCACATCATAAAGCTTCACAAATGTTAGTGTGTATAAAAATCATCTAGGGTACTTATTAAAAATGCAGATTTCTAAGTTTCCTGCCCAGAGATTCTGATCCAGCAGGTCTGGCAGGCAGCCTTGATTATCTGTACATTTCATGTACTCCCCATGTGACCTTTATGCAGGTGGTCTGTGGACTGCCTTTCAGAAGCATCCGACTCAATTCTTAATCTCTTTTCAAGCTTAAATTATGTGTTTCTTTCTGTTTTTAGCTAGTTTACATTTTCCTTAGGCAACGATTTTAATAGTGAAGCGTGTCATCCTCACTCTCTCTGGTTCCACCATTTTGAAATGAGCTCCCCTGAAGTCTGATGCATTTCACAGTGTAATAGGGAGGAAACAAGAGTACAAGAGGCACAGACACTGATCACATGCTCTGCACTTCATGCTCTCCCATTTTATGTCTATGGTGGAGTGTGTTTAGAATGCATTTCAGCCCATCCTTGATAATAGCAACATTTTACTCTTGAGAGATTCCTCATTTAAATATTTTACATCAAATTAGATAGTACTTTACATAAGCACATTTTTTAAAAAGAGCATGTTCACATAAAATATTTAAATACTATTAAATTTATAAGGCAACTAATGCCATAGCACCTTAATCAAAAGCAAAATACCACATGATGAAATGTCATGACTCCAAAATGCATAGGGACAAACTTTGGCCCAGACTAAATGTCAGCAGTAAAATACTTGACAATGAAATGAGCAAGACCAAAGGTCAGGCTTCCATAAAAATCCCATTCTAGTTCCAGCTTCATTTTAAATCATTTCAGATTACATATGGTAAGTTGTCTATATTTTCAAGTGAGATATTCTTCCTCTGAACTTCACGCTGGGTATTGCTTATGAGAGTGAAAGGCCCAGGCTGGGAAGCTACACTTCGAGTGCTTTTCCTCTTCCTCTTCTTTTCAATCTATAAAAGTCTGCCTTGGTGACTAGATCTCTTTTTATTTTTAGGTCCCTTTTTATAAGAAGAGCCTCTAATAGCTTACAGGACAAATGAGTGGCTTATGGCCTCATATGTCCTGCTTTGTCCCAGAAAATCCCAAATTACAAACTGTTGTAGATAAATTATAACTGTTAATTATTGTAGTCCCCCTTTTAGTCTCAAAAATGCTCAAATTTAGAATATAACACATGTGGCCATTCTATTTATGGTTAATCTATAGAAGTCTTAAGATAAATGATCAAGTTAGATCATGACATCCTTTGGCTTAGAATCATCTAGTACAGTGCTTCTCCAACTTGAACGTGCATCCGAATCACTTGGAGCACTTATTAAAACAAAGTTTGCTGGTCTCCATCCCCAGAAATATTGGGCTGGGGTGAGGCCTGAGAATTTCTATTTCTGACAATTTCCCAGATGACGCTGGTGCTGCTGGTCTGGGGACTATACTTTGAGAACCAATGACCTACTAGCTTCCTATTTTACTCAGAATAAAAGCCAAAATCCTTATAATGGCATAAAAACTTAAATGATCTGGCTGACAGCTACATTTTTGACCTACAACCCTCCAACCTGCTTTCCCCACTCCAGCCACACTGGCCTCCTTGCTGTAGCAGAAATAAGCAGGCAGTCTTCTGCCTGAGTGCTGTCCCTTCTGTCTGCAGAGATCTCCCCCAGATATTTCAATGGTATACTTCCTCAATTCCTTCAAGTCTGAATCATGCTCTCAATAAGGCATGACCACTCTCATCAAAATTACAACCAACCGCCCTCCCCAGCTCTCTTACCCCAGCTCTCTCTTACCCTCAGGTTTTCCTTCTTTTTTTGAGAGAGAACATAACAATTTATAACGTTTTTATTCCACTCATTATCTGCACCTCCCACCCAGTGTAAGCTTTGCAAAGGGATCTTTTCTGCTTTATTGACTGATGTATCCCAAATGCCTTGATGAGAACCTGGCATACAATGGGCACTTTACATGTTTATTGAAAAGAGAAAATGAATCATCATTTTTAATTGTGCTTTTTATGTAAATGAGTAAGGCTAGAAGATTACCATAGAATCCTAAGATACTGTAAACACATATATAAATAGCTGCATACATTTTTAAGATCAGAATGTAACGCCCAGACTTTTGACTTGCAACCTTATCATGTATAATATAATCTATACTCATCAGGTTTATAAAACCTTATATGGCACCTATAAAATTTTTGTGCTTTTCACTTAGCAATTAAATGTCACACATTCTTAAATTTATTTTAACACATCTGCTGGTCATTCATTCCCAAGCTATCTTCTTTGCTCTTCTACCCATTACCACTAGTTTCAAAAGTCCAATATTAACTGTTTCTATGGAAACTATTAGAGATGTAACATCTATAATATACAAGAAAAAGAGGTAATGGGAAAAATTAGTGTCACTTGCATTATGTACTGTTTCATAGCTCTGCAAGAACTGATTCTACAAATAACACTCTTTCTGAAGATTGGACAGAATTAGAAGGTTAGAAAGATAACTGTTGTATCAGAGGAAATGATTCACAAGTTTGTAATAAAATATACTCAATTCTTTTGTAAGAGTCTTTGTCGTCACCATATTTTAAAAACCTGTTTTTTGATTTGATTTTAAACGTATTTCCTTTTTTTCTCAAAGTCTATGTTGTGGTGGACACCCTCACGATCCCACCCTCACTCCCAAGAACCCTGAGCAAAAAGGGAATTTTCAATTTCTGACTCTCCTGTTGTGTACATACATGAAGAGCAAAATTAAGGGTGTGATTTTTTGAAGTCAGTTTAATTAATTTGGCAACCTTTTAAAAGTATATAATTTTTTATCACTTCCATCAAAAATATGTCACTGGAGTTCCTCTTTATGTTTCTGAGGAAAGAAAATATTCCTGGGAGAACCTATATCCAATCAGAGAGAAAATAAGCTTAGCAATTATAGGCATATAGGCTTCCTAGAGGAAAGAGACATTTTCCTTTAATAGTTCAGCTGCTGTCATCAATTATTCAAAGCCCAATTTAGATGTTGTTGTTCTTTAAACTCTACTGGTTAACTGATTTGGGATTAATGTGTTAACACTGGCCATAAGCTACCGCATCCTGTATTCACTGTAAACTGCTCTCTGCTCTATAGAACTCAGTTCCCCTGGCTCTTAATTAACTACTCTGACCATCCTGTAAGGCTAAGTGGACTGATTAGCCCCACAAGAGGAGCAGCAAACACACTGATGGCTCTTTCTTATTTGACACGAAGGTTTAGGGGTCTCAGTGGGTATTTTTCTTCCAAATCCATTTTGTAACAGTTAGAATACTTTCTAAATGACTTTCTCCTAGAAGAATACTAGTGCAAATATGTCAAAGCTGTCAAAATTGTTGATGCCTAAGACAATTATTCAATAGGAAGAAAATACATAAAGAGGAAAAATTTTAATTTAATCTTTTTAGAGAAGACTGATGAAATTCAGCAGCTCATGGTATCTATACAATTTTGTGGGATATCATGACTTCAGAACTAAAAAGACCTATTCATAATCTTTGAGCTGCACTGGGTGCCTGTGTAAAACCTTCCTTATTGTTTTACTGTCTGTTTTTTGTCCTCAGCTTGGAAGCTAGCTCTTGTCTTATCTTAGCCTTTCCATATAGTTGTTTTGCTACATTCCCAAGTAGTAAACAAATTATTTAACTATAGTAATACTTTTAACTCATCCATCCATTATTAAAAGGGATTATTTTAACACATTCCAGTGGCCAGCCCAGTGCCTAACATGACATACTGCACAATAAATTTTCAGTGAATAAAGAATTCTTTACATCTTTTTTCTTTCTTTGATATTCCTTGTGACAATACCGCAAACTGAGTATGACTTTGGGGAATAAACCAGAGAAAATAATTAGGTTACTTCAAAATCAGTTATAGCGTGATTCTATGTAATACTGGCATGTTGTGGTATGAAATTATTTCAGTGATCCTTCTGATCAAAAAATCCTTTCAAAGAAATCATGAAGAAAACAAATTATAGGGAATTAAGTCAAGTCACTCCTGTCCAGATTATTTTCTGTAATACGTTCAGAGAAATGCTTCCTATTTTCTAGAGCAATTTGGGACTCACAGGCCCTTCACAGAAAAGGACTGCACCTCTCTGGGTTTTCAGTTCCCCAGTACTTTGATTCTCTGGCTGGTTTCATACCAACATTCTTCCTTGAGTCTTTCCTAGTTGAATATTACCCCTTGACTGTTTTGGGGGGTTGGTAGTGATAAAGAGATATTCACTATGCAGGAAGATAGGGGTGATTTGTTCGAAATTAAAGTATCTTTGAAAGTTTTAGGAGAAAAAGAATGATGCCATTCCTTCTCTCTGTTTTTTGTTTCTCTCACCAGGATGATATATTATCCTGGAAACAAAGAATCACATTGTGCTCATCTGATTATTTTTGTATCATTTCTCCATTTTTGAGATTCATAAAGTAACTGTAAAGTGGATTTGTTCGGATGATTGGTTGCCATTACTGCATCTCCAACTCAGGACTCTGAAAGTTTTCTTCAAAACATGACTAGAATAAACTTCAGTTTTACTTAGTATCCATCCTTCTGAAGTCCACACCATAAGAACATTTGATAACATGCTAAGAAGCCACACATTTTCTGTCAGTGAACTTTCCAAAGAGGCACTTGAAGCTAACCAAATTCTTCTGCCCTCATTGTGTCTAATACTTTTGCTCTTTCCCTCCGTAAACCGATAAATGGCATTAAGGCCTAGGATTATTATTTTTTAATGATACTTTGTCTAAGACAAAAGAGTTCAGTAAAATGAATTAAAACCCAATAAATGTTAAGTATTAATAAACTCTACAGAATCCCTGAATGGATATCTTATTTCATTTAGTAAGTTAGAGCTCAGAAGCCAAGCAACTCCTATATACAGCTAAAGAACTAAGCAGAAGTAGATAGTAATCTTAGCACAATTATGGACAGAGAATCAAAATTGATAGGAAATTGAGAGATATACTAATGTAGCATCTACTACATCCTTCATGTGAAGAGATGGAGATCAATTAGATTAACTTTAAATTCCTATCACTAAACATTACATGAGTCAAAGTTCCCCTAATTCACACACAAGTTAACTCTTGCTATTTTTTTTCCTCAAATGGCTAACATTTATTGACCACTTATACTGTAGCAGGCACTATTCTCAGCTCTTTATATGAACTAATTAATTTAATCTTTATAACACTCAGTGCTACGTATGTATACCTATTTTAAAGATAAGGTAACTTAGTCACAGAGAGTGTAAATAATTTGCTCAGGGTCACAGAACTGATAAACAGCTGAGCCAAGACTCAAACCCAGACAAGCCAGATCCAGAGTATGTGATCCTAACCTCCGCACTTCCTTTAATCATCATTAATGAATGTATTAGTCTCCCATTGCTACTGTAATAAATTACCCACAAATTTGGAGACTTAAACAACACAGATTTATAATTTTATAGTGCTAGAGATCAGAAGTCCAAAAAGGCTTTCACTGGCTAAAATCAAATGTTGGCAAGGCTGGGTTGCTTCTAGCGTTTCTGGGGGAGAAGTTGTTTCCTTGCCTTTTCCAGCTTCTGATGGTCATCTGCATTCTTTGGCTCATGGCCCCTTCCTCCATCTTCAAAGCCAGCAGGGTCACATCTCAAAAGTCTTGCTCTCTGTTTCAGTCATCACATCACCTTCTGTTTACCACTCTGATTCTCTTGTCTCACTTATAAGAGGGAGGACTCTTTTAATTACATGGGGCCCACCCACAGAATCCAGGATAACTTCCCCATCACAAAATATTTAATTTAACCCCCACCTGAAAAGTCCCTTGTACCATGTTAGGCAACACATTCACAGGTCTTGGAGACTAGGACAGGGACATCTCTGGGGGACTATTATTCACCCTGCCAGAGTCAGTCACAGTTAATTTGAAAGAGAAGTACCTGAATTGTATATGGGAATTAGAAGTGACTATCATGACTCTTCATCTCTCTCTCACACTTTTTCACATATGAATTTTAAATTTTTTCTGAAATAAGACTAAATCAATACTATCTCTCTGCTTTATTCAGAAAATATTGCTTTGAGCTCTTCTTAGCTTGTGTATACTTCTTGATTATGGCTGTAATTTTCAATAGACTATTTTTACTTGCTTCTAGTCACACACAGACCCTAAATCAAAAGCTACACAGCCAAAAGGCCTGGCTTTACATGGAACGCTTCCAATGCAAAAATAATCTATTACCAGACCTGACTGCATTGATGTGGACTCAGGTGGCGCTGAACCTGCAAAGCCATAATTACAGATGGCAGGTGGATGGCGCTAAAGATAGCTTAAGATGGAAATTCCCTGTTTATCTCCTTACCATTTTGTTCTATCAAAGGTAGAGAATTTGAAAGATAAGTTGGGGTAGTATGTCAAATACTTAACAAACCTCCAATGAAATAAAAAACTAAATTCAAGTCTAAGCCCAACAATTAGATATTATTAGAAATTTCTTCATACAAAAATTAAATGTGGTAATCACCTTCCTTCTTGTTTCCCTCTGCAGGGAATGGAACTGTAACAGTTATCCAGGTTGGGGGAGGGGATGGAGGTGATGAAGAGTCACACTGAGATATTGTCAGAAACATTTCCTGTCTGTGGCTTCTGCATAGACTTCTGTATTCAGAGCAGGGGGAACAAGAAAATTACAGCCAGCTCAATATTACCAGGTATTCTTCTTTACAAACATTTAAAAATGTGTACTGCACTCTAAAAGACTAACTTTATGTACTTAATATATGCACTGATCTCTTTGTTGTGCTTCGGGAACATATATCTGTTTTTCTCACATACTTATCATTTCAAAACACTATTTTTTTAATTTTGGGGAGAATAGTCAATCATTTTAAGTAATGGTCAATTTGAGACTCCCCCTGATATTTTAACATGCCTCTTTAGAAAACTGTACACAACTGCAATCAGAGCAAACAAAGACAATTTGCTTTACAGTGAAGTAGCTTAATGCTTTCCTTAAAGGTATAAGTTGATTAATTTCTTTTATGAGGCTAAGCAGGATGATCCAAGAAGAAAGATGTCATGTAGCTGCAGACTATTATTATTCATTACAATAAAGGCCAGGATAATAACAACCCAATAATAGAATACGAATCGACTTCAGCGAAATGACACAATGGAATTTACAGAAGGCAGCAAGCAGCTTTAAAGAAAACAGGATTGGGACCTCTCATGACAAAAAAATGAATCTTGTTTATCCCAGTGAAAATGAAATAAAAACTGGTCATCTTTGGGTCTGTATTCTAGCTCTGCATTTGCATTGGCAGAAGCAGCTCAGATCTACAGAAGAACACCCTTGCCCTTTTCCAATGGATGCAGGACGAAGTTCCTCCTATCAGCTTGTGTTTAATGCTATGAATCTGACTTCCTTGTCAGCATCATGATTCATGACAGCAAACAGAGAGAGTGTGAAGCCTGCATTTCTGTGGGTTGGGAATGGATTAGAGTATTTAGACAGCTTTCATGTCCAGTCTCAGCCAGTCATGCTGGACATAAAAGAAACTTCAGAAAATTCACCAGATCTACTACAGACTCAGACTGAGATCCAGGGAGATGAATCATTACTTGCTGAAGGTAAGTGTCATGAATATATCATTGAAGCCTACACTAGCAACCTTAGGGGAAAATCCTGTTCTTGTGTGAGTAAAAAATGCACATTGATCCTAAATAAAATTAGCAATATGTGTTGAGGAAACTTTGTAGGTTTCTATCCTAATGGGCTAGTGAAAAACTACCTAAGGGAGAGAGCATATACACACTATGTGCATTACGCTTGCCACTTGAATTAGGTGGCAATTTTCCTCTGTTCAACAGCAAATGTGTCCAGTGGTGGTTTGAATTCCACTCTTAGTGACTGTATATTATGACTTTGCCCCAGATTTGCTCCCTCTTTGGTTACTCAACACTTACTAGGAAGCCATTATGTACAAAGTACTGTACTATGTTACAGAAATATAAATTTAAATGACAATGTGAGCTCAGAAAAGCTCAGTCAAAAAAAAAATATTTAGACATCCTCCCTCAAAAGTGTTATCATAGGGACTTCCCTGGTGGTCCAGTGGTTAAGACTCCGTGCTTCCACTGCAGGAGGCATGGGTTTGATCCCTGTTTGGGGAACTAAGATCCCGCATGCCACGTGGCATTGCCAAAAAATAATAAAATAAAATAAAATGCTGAGTTAAAAAAATGTTATCATAAAGTTGCATACAGAGTGCTTGGGAGAAAAGGAGGGCATTTCTGAGGAGTTCTGATGGTAAGAGGCACTGTTTCTTGAGGACATCACATATGAATTTGATTTTGTGGGATGATGATGTGCTTGACATTTGGAGAAAAGGGGGAAGGAAGAAGTATTTTGGTTAGAAGGAATAGTGTGTACAAAATCATGCAGCAAAAAATGAAGAATATGTTATGTTAGAAGAATAGCTTGTCTATCATAGTATTGGAATATAGGGCTTATTACTGCAGTCAGGGAGGAAGGGCAGATAAAACTAAAAGGGTTGGTTGGTGAAACTTGCTAAAAATGTGCTACATAGAAATTTCAATCTTTATTATATGTTTTATTTTCTACTGTATTTAAGTTGATCTGTGCGTTAGAAATATAATGTTGATGAAAAGTGGCTTGAGGAGGTGTTAACAGAGGCAGGAAGAATCAATTGAGTGAGAGGCAGTAAGGGTAATATGAGAGCAAAATGCAGAGGAAGAAATGAAATTGGTAAATATAGAGATGAAATGGAAAGAACTTGTAGACATGCAAACACATACAAAAAAGAGCTTGTGTTTATCCTGAGTTACTGTGTAAACATCAATGTTTATAGGGAGGAAGGTGGTAGAGTGGTGGAGAGAAGGTAAAGCACTTGGCCAGGAGCAGACTGAGAGGGTGTGTTCAGGAGGAGATGTCCAGATCAAGCTGAGCTTGGATTGGATACATACTCTGCATGGAATGTAAGGATTTGGGAGTCAGCATGATGGTGGTGATCTTTCATATGCAGGATACAAAACAGACCACCTAGAAGTACACGTTGGCAGAGGAGAGAGTGGGACACAAAAACCAAGGCAATGCTAATGAGACATGTATTCATTTTGTTCCCCTCGTTAAGTTTCACCTCCAGCGAGCGTATCTGGAAAGAGGGAGGGCACAGATTTGGCCCACAGACAATGCAGAGTCCTCAAACTCTCCTGGGCTCCTCCAGGTGTCTTCCCCACTTATCAATTACACAAGTCACACGTGCATATCAGGCTTTACTGAGTTGTTCCCCAATATAACAAGATCATAATATGTGAAGAAAAGATTGTGAACCTCTTCTCGGTCAAGTGAAAAGCAGTCTAGAACCTAAATCTTTCATGATGTGTGTTCCAATGACTGCACCCCAGTTCCTAACTTTGCTTGTCATCCATTCCAAAAGATCCTACTCTAAATCTGCTGTATGAATCGACAGCCATCTTTTCATGATACATACCTACTTTCCAAAGGGTTTGATATTCTCCTAGTCTTCCTCATTCTCTAGCAAAACATGTCTGCACATTTATGTTACAGTCCATGGGGCTTTTATAAAAGAATCCAGGGTGGCTGTAACGATTTCAGATTTAGCCTCTTTAAGTTCTCCCTGTGAGTTTTGTGTGCAAATGTATGTGTTTTAGTTTTTGAGTGTCCATTGAATAACTGCTGGAGTACAAGTATACTTCATTCTCTAGCATTCACACTATACCTGTGAAAAACTGATCTTGATTAAATACACCTGGGGTGCACATAGGGGTGATTCAGGTTAGGCTACCTGATGTTGGATTTGGGGGTTCAGTTACACTTCCAACAGCTCTAATATGATGCTCCCTCATCCACAGACAAGATCATTAGCAACCATACTTCACACAATGTGGAGCTAGAGGCTGAACCTGTGTCTATTCTGGTAAATGTTTCTGGTCTTGCCACACAGCCCAGCAGAACTGACTCCC
This sequence comes from Orcinus orca, assembly GCF_937001465.1. Taxonomy (NCBI): domain Eukaryota; kingdom Metazoa; phylum Chordata; class Mammalia; order Artiodactyla; family Delphinidae; genus Orcinus; species Orcinus orca. Next base: position 81,633,794 of record NC_064561.1, on the reverse strand, counting down.
TTCTGTTTCTTTAGAACAGATTTACCCACATGGAGTCTGTGCCAGGTCTAGTTCTTCCATCCAAGCTTCTTGTTAAGACTTGTTAATCCAGTGAAAGCCAGATTATAATGGGGATGAGGAGTGATCAAAACATGTAAATGTGGAGAAAGAATTTGGCGGTGATGGGAAAGGGAGTGAAGGATATATTGAGAGGAAGGATTTTTAGGATGAGAAAGATTTGAGAACATTTGTACTCTGAGAGAAAAGCATTAAGTGGGGAGGAAGAGATTGAAGACAGTAAGGAGATGGTATAACTGACGGTTCAGGAGCTCAGAGGGGACAGGAGAGTTTGAAATAAAGGATTTAAGAAATGGAAGCATCTAAAATTGTGGGTTCCTCTTTTCTGAGAATGAAAGAAATGGACAATGAGGACATTGTTTGCCTATCAAAGATGTTTGTCTATCATAGGTCCCAGGATGAGAGAAAAGCCATTTAAGGACAGAAGCCTATTTTATTCCCCCAGGGTCTGCCAGTCTATCCCCTTGCTTGCATAAGTGCAAACCGAGGCTTGTGGGAACCAGAAGCCTTGTGGGAAACCTTTTTGGTGAAGTGCTTGCTAACAAGAAGCCAATGCTTCAGTGGGGAAGACAGAACAGTATGCAATTATGATAAATAAACACACATAACGTTGTAAGTTGTTAAAGCAATTCTGTAATATTTTCTAAATACGGTCATCTCTCTTTTGTACTAAAATAGGAAGGGACTGAGGGGTCACTTACAAATGTGTCAGCTTTTTACAAGAAAGAAAATGTTTAATGTAAAGAGATGGAACTAACCAGCAATCATCGTAGAATGGAAAACCTAATTTTGCAGGATTATAGAGTTAAAACTTTTTTGCTTCTGCTCTTATTTGGATCACTGCATATCAACTTTGTGAATCTGAGAGTTGTCAAAACCAGGAAAATAAACAATGCTAGAATGATTTTGGATTAAACTAACTTTGGAAATGTCTAATTAAAATCGATACTAGAATTAAACACAATGGTAAATATGGCAATTATACAAAAATCACAGGCATGAACCCATGAAACACCAACAGCAATTGGAGGATAGGAAGGGAGGAAAGAACTGTGGATTTGACACTAAAACTCAATAGGTGAACCTTATTAAGAAACATTACATGTGGCCTATTCCTTCTCTCCCTACCTCTGTCTCTCTATCACTTATACACACACACACACACACACACACACACACACACACACACAGAGCAAGATGATTTGCTACAATTCTTCCCACAGAAGGAAACTGTGGGTTGTTTCCCATAGGACTGTGCATTCAGTTCTAGTTCAGGCTGGAGAATCTGGGTTTCATTCCAGCCCCAACAGGACTCTGACTACAAATTACCACACTGAGAAGTTGCCAAAATAAATATTATCTTTTAAAACTCTTAAAGCTCTGTAAAGAAGTGTCTTAAAACTACTTAATGATATGTTACTCAAACTGGCAAACCAAAACAACAGCAATGCCATGAGGTGTATCATAGCAAAGTAACAAATGTTGGCCAAGAATGACATTGGGACATTTATGAGCATGAAACGTTGTAATTATAGAACTTATTTGATAGGCAACCACACAACAGGTTTAAGACAAAATAAAGTAGATATGTGTTTCCTATTTTAACTGGGAAATATATATGTTTCCCATCTGTTTTTCAGATGGAAACAATCTCTATTCCTTCCTAAAGAATTACGATTTTGTTCAGAGAAGCAAATTGCCTAGCCCTGGTGATGCATCAGCTATTCATGGCAATTACGGGTGACCCTGTGACCTGTTTAGCCAATGAGATCTGAACAGAACTTAGTTGAGAAAGATAGCACCATAGAAAGCTTTCTTTGTAAAAGAGGATAGATGAGGAAGGTTTTATTCTTCACTGCTTCTTTCTGTCTCCCACGCAGATATAATGGCTGGATCTGCAGCAGACGTCTTGTGACTGTGAGATAACATTGGAGATGAAAATCAACATTCTGAGATGCCCAAGTAGAAAGAAAGAAAGATCCTAATTGAAAATAAACCAACACTACTAACAGTGAAACTCTGGATATCTTGTCATTCAAGAGAAAAATATATCCCATTGTTTAAGCTATTTTTTGTTAGCATATTTTGCTTGCAACCAAGTATATCCCTAACTGATACACCATTGGTTTCCCTGGTTAGTAAGACTTTTCTCACTGTCTGGCCACATTCTTTTCTTATTTTTCTCTGGCACTTAGTTTGCCAGAGAAGTCCAACCTAAAGTCCTTAAAACATTGTGCCTCCAATTTTTCATCCATTTCCCTATCAATTGTTGTTATTAAATTCTATTGTCTACTGCTTGCCTACTTCTTCTGTCTTAGAAACCATGCTCATCCCCCTTAACCTCTGTCTACTTTACAAGTTGAAGTGTACTTAAATTAGTTCATCTTCCTATTACCTCTGACTCCTACACAGTTCTCATCACAAAAAAGGCACTCCTTTATCCATGTCTACCACCACAGTCCCACCTCAGAGCCTTGTCCAGGCCCTAGGCCGTGACTAATCCCACTTCCATTTAGTCATTCATCAATACTTACTGAACCCATGCTGTATGCACATGTTGTGAGCAGGGCAGAAAAGATAATCGTTAAATGTTCGGACTCTAGAAACATAATACCTGGGTTCAAATCCTGTGATTTTGGACAGTTTATTAAACTCTCAGTACATCAATTTCCTCATCTATAAAATGGAGATAATAATATCACATATACTTCTTAGGATTTTGTGAGGGAGTTCATGCATGTAAAAGTACTTAGCACTGTGTCTGGCTCATCATAAGAACTCACTACACATTATTTACGAACCACAGCACTTACAAAGTTGTTTAACCTACCCTTATGCAATCAGGAACTTAAAATCACTATGGGGGAGGTGGTGTGGCTAGGAGATTGCAACATATATTACAATTTAAAATGAAATATTTGTGCCAATAAAGGAGAGTTAAGACAAAGAAAAATTTATTTCTAGCTCAGGTGATAAAGACTTCAGCAAAGGGAGATTTTGAGCTTCATTAGTCTTGAAACTAATGTATGCAGGACTCTTCCTTTCCCCATTCAGGCATCTTTCTTCAAGTCTTCCTTGGTCATAAATCCCCACAACTGAATCTGACTTCCTTTACTTAGGTAATGTGAACACCACTCTAAATAGTTTGGGGATGGAATGATGTTATGAGCCAGCGAAGATACTGGTGAATGTTGTGCACAGAGCACTGAGGAGGAGCTATGTCCTCTGCTCTGGCCAATTCCATGGGCCCCTGATGCAGCCAGCTCTCTGCAGCCCTTCAGGAGAAGTCTCTTTTAATTCCTCTCCCAGTCACTTCCTTGTAGACCAGGCTGATCTATTTGATGGTAGAGATGGAATAGTTTTGGTGTGAGTTATACAAAGGGTATGGGGCAGGAAAGAGCTGAGCTGCTATAAGTGTTCCAAGTGCTGCTTGAGCACGAGGTGAGCAGGAACTGGGCAGAGGCTGAGTCTGTCTGGGGAGGATTCACGCTACAGGGAAGGGCCATGATGCTCCAGCTGACTCGGGAAGCCTGGATCCACAGCTCCCTCAGTCTGACATGGTGCTCTGGCTCAGGATCCATGTGACAGCGAGCCCTTCTCTGATGGTGTCCCGAGAGGAGGAAATCCCTCTGTGTTGTGTTCTAGTATCTTGCCCCAGTGTTACAGTTCTGCCATTTTAATATATGGCCTCGAGCCAGGGAGCATCCCAGATCACGACTTGCTCCAGGATTCATTACAGGCTCCCTTTATTTTCTAGTCATTAAGTCCCCCATTATGGCTAATTCCCCCATTTTGGAAATTTACATTAACTAAATGTATGTTTAATATGTAACATTTAATATTTAATACATTTTAATTTTATATATTAAATAATATATTTAATATTTAATAATAACATATTTAATGTAAATTCCCCAAATACATGCATACCCATTATTTAGCTTCCACAATTATAATCAATAAAGCAAGTTTCTAGGAAAGTCACTCAAAATACATATGTCTTGTTAAGCTACTTACCCAGCACAACTTGCTCTATATTTACATAACTATTTAAATATGCATATAAATAAAACTTATGAACATTATAAATATAAATATGCAAATATTTATATAAATACTTGCTCTATACTTACATAAATAAGTACCCTAGTGGCCTTTCACAGAACAAGGAATGTTTATCTTAAGGTATTCTCTGTCTTCGTATCACCTAGGATCAGATAGCGACCTCTCTAGTTAAAGGAAACACACACACACACACACACACACACACACACACACACAAACAAAAATCTCACCTCTGGCAAAACACCCAGGTATGTTTTCATTCTTGTCTGATTGGTCACATAGCTTTAGTATCTTTCCGTATCCATGGATTTATCTTATACTTAAAACTCCTAACCTCTTCCATCATGCTGCTCTCCTCCCCTCTCTACCCAAGCTGCTGTCAGGACCTGGAACTGAGAAGTTGTGCTTCAGCCCACATCAGAGCCCCAGGGCTGTACTGAGTAACTGTGAATGCTGTTCCTTGCAGCTTCACCCTCCCTCTGCTCTTTTCCCTGCCCTCTGTCACCTCCTTGTGTTAGTTAAGTCCATATCTCTCACCCCCACAAGACTGAATGTAGGGGTCATGACCTGTTCATCGACAAATCACCTAGAATAAAATGCATAGATACAGCAGCTAATCTGTGTCCTAAAAAGCCTGATTCAAAAATTCACAATCTCTGCCGCCCACGTTCCTACAGCACACTCTCGATAGACAGGCCACACTTGCAGGCTGAATCATAATCGCTTCCTGTTGCCTAGCATATCAAATTGATACTGCTCAACTTGGTTATGGAGAGCTTCTGCCCAAACTCCTGCCTGTCTCTTAGCTGGTAGCACTTCTTTCACAGAGGATCTATGATCAACTGAAACTAGACCACCCCCTGTTCCTCATCCAGAACATGCCCCTTCCTCTGGGCCACAGCACATTCTATTCCCTCTCTCCTTTTCTTGACCAATAGTCTTTCAGCTCCTCCAAACATCCCCACATAAAGAAGAAACCAATCACGCAACCTCTCATTCTCTGCTCCAGAGGACTTCGGGCCTCACACACTTCCTTTAGCTTCCATCTCTCTTTTTTTAACAAAGACTTCATTCAGGAAGGACTCACCTTCCTTGCCTGGGCTGTCTGTTTTCCTAACTGGACCCAGATCCTTGCAGGCTTATGCTTTTTCATCATCCCAGCTGGGACTAGTGCAGAGTTCGTCATCAGGAACACACTCAATAAATGTCACTGATCAATATGCAGCAATTAAGATTTTGCTTTGTTTTTATGATAGCAACTTCTCCCACAAAAAGAAGATGGACTTCTTGACCACCAAGTTGTTGTTGTTATTGCTGTTGTTAAACATGCAGCACAATAATATATCCCTAAGCTTGTTTCCCTCCATGTTTCACACCACTTAGACTAATGAAAGAAATCCATCATTTCCGTGCTTTTTTCAATTGCGATGTACAATACTAGAAAGTGCTACAGGAAAAAAAATCTATGGCTATAGACTGCTTCTTGAAATAAAAATATCTGCCCTTTCTTTATGATGGAAAAAAAAAAGAAAAGAAAAATACTTTGCACTGGCAAGGGGCAAGTTCAGGCATCTAATGGATCTTTCTGTCAGCTGTCATTTGTTTCTACCAAGTGCTATATACCCTTTACCAGAGATGAATACCACTTATGTCTACAGACAGACCTGGGGTGGCTTGGGGTGGATTGTAGGCATTTCAAAGTCATTCTTCTCCTATATCTCTGCCTGTGTTGTTCCAATGCCTATTTTCAATTTGCAGTTGTGCTGGGAAAACGTTTTGATTCTTGATTTAAAATGTGCCCTCCCACAAGGTTCCAAGAGGGTTGCGGGCAGAGAGATAAAGCCTGTCTCTTTATGCTTCTATGCAGTGTGTGCTCTGTGGCAACAATACACACCCCACACTGTGCTCGAATCCCTGGTTTTATGAAAGTCACTCCGATTCCTATTTGGTGGGGTTTTTGACATGCAAGTACTGTTCCCTGAGGAAGCAAGCCCCTTGCAGCACAGTGTCTCTCTCATCCTTTCTTTGTTTCCCATATTATACATGATTCTCAGGAAACCTGCAGCATGAAAGGAACAGGAGAAACTGAAACTGCAATGAAAAAGCCAGCTGTAAACAGTATATCCGACACTGCTGACTACAGTTAAAAAACCCTGTTTTATGAAGATAATAAGGTTCAGGTTCTATGCTTTGAGCAGGGGTGAAACAAACATTCAGGCACCAACCAGATGAGTCCCAAACTACCTAGGCGAACTAAGGGCCCACAAACTCTCTTTCTCAGGTAATATAATCTGCAATTAGATCACATCCAAGAAGGCTGAGTGAAAGTTTAAATACATTATGAGCTAAGGCTGGTAAGCCAAGAACATACAATCAGACTCTGTCTGTAGCCAGAGGGGTTTGATCTCACCTCAGAAACATCCTTCCATCTAACAAAATACTAAAGAAGCTTCCAAAAATTTCACCATTGGAGCCAAAATGTATCTTTCATCGTGTTAGCAAAGTGCTATAAACTCCTTGGAGAGGAGATTCTATATTTATGCAGAATGTTGTCATCTAGATGCTGGTATTTACTAGATTTTATTTCATAACATTTTTTTTCCCCAATCAAACTAGCTGGATTGAATTTCAAAACTGAGCTTTCTTTTTGGTGGTAGTCATGGGGAATGGGGAGGTTGAAGAGCATCAAATCAAAATCTAATGAAGTTTCTAATGATCAAATAAATAATCACTTGACATTTATTGCCATGCTTGGCAATCTGCAGAAATGGAATAGAGCAGAGATGCCTAAAGCCCCATTTCCCATAGATTTACATTATGCTACCACACAGAATTAAGCTGACATAAGCTCTTTAAGACCCACTAAAGCATCAGATTTTACACAACTTGTTTAGAATTTTTTTTTCCTTCTCCATGATCCCGTATTCCCTGAGTAACTCTTTCTATCCATTTTCGATTCCTTGTTCTTTTGCGAGGCCTGCTGGAGCCTTTTCTTCATGTCATTTTAGGCTATAACCCTGCAGTTTGAGTTTATCTTAGCTGTAAAATGCAACAGTAATTTATATGCTTCCTTACTCCAGCCTCCTCTGAGGAGCTGGCTGCCAGCTGTCTACCCAGCAGTTTGAAGAAAGAGCTGTAATGAGCGAGAGTGCATCAGGGAGGGGCAGCGCCACATCAGAGTGCTTTATTTCTGCTTCCTTAGTGAGCACTGGAGCCACATAAATGGCATTTTCTGGTGCTGAGTGATAGCGCCATAACCTCCTTCCTCCCCTCCAGCCCCCTCTCCCCACTCCCACCTCACACCAGCCTTATGGGGACAGGGTTTCTTGTTTCTTCCTCTCATTTCTGAATCAAGGAGAACAGAGTGAAAAGATGAGAGGAAGCCTGGGGCAGCTGTGATGTGGTGTGCGTTGTGAGTTTCTAGTGCAAACCTTGCCCCTCTGTATCAAGAATATGCTCTCAGAGCTGTAAGACAAAGCTTCCCAGTAGCTTAATGCACTCCACACTGTTAGATTTTAGCTGGGCTATTGTGAGTATATTTTCTGATGTGATTCAATTGAGGTTTCTTTTCTTTTGAAAAATATTCCATCAGTAGGCTTATTTGCCTCATATTTTTTTAAAATATGGCACACTCACTTTTGTCTCAAATCTAAAATATACTCCCTCGGCACACTATTTCTTCAATTTTGGGGGATAAAATATGTCCCCTTTCATGCACAGTAGCATATACAACAAGTTCAGGGAGTGCAATTCAGCACAAAGCAGTCACAAAGGATTTTCCCCTTACACTGCTAAAATCACATGGCTCTTTTTTGCCAGTCCATTGAAAAAAATCCCACTGGACAAAAGGGAAAGAAATACACACACACACACACACACACACACACACACACACACACACACACACATATATGTATCACTGTGCCGGATATAAAGACATGCCCTGGCAAGGGATCTGGTTCCTTCCCTGTGATATTTCTGAATGTGTTGACTATTAACATCTCCAAGGAAGACATTGTCACTTTAGGATGAATATTTCCCACATCTCCCTTTAGCTTTGTGTAATCTTGATTTTGTCCCAAACTGATATATTTCAGGAGACATTGGCAAAGCAAAAATAATGAGCTGTGTTGAGCGAGGTTGAGCTCCAGATCAGTGGAATGCAGTTTGAAGGAAGGATGGAGCAGTAGTTAACTCTTCCAGGTGCTGATCCTTGATTCAGACACTACAGAAATGTCTTTTTGTATCATTTGCTTTACCTTAGTCAAGTCCATTGGCCACAACTGTACTTTCTATTGAGAAATGATTCCCCAGTCTGACAAAGACTTAAAATATGTTTTTTTTGTGTGTGGTACTCATTACCTTTTCTTCTACAGCTGAAAAATGTAGGAAAGATTCTCATATTTAGGAAATGTAAATTTACCGGAGGTTTCACAGTACAGAGGGGAATAACAGCTTCTATCTGACTGCTTAACATGATAGCTTTGTGATGTTTCCTTATAAGTGTAATTTGGGGGGAATTTACAGAGAGAAAATAGGAGAAAGCTAGCTGGAGGGTACGCTCTTTCTCTATTAATCGTTCTATACTTTCAGTAAAAGATAAGTTAGAGTCTTTCCAACCTTTCTTCTCATTTCCCTTCCAATGGTACTAGATTTATGAAGAAGGAAAGTAGATCAGAAAGACCCATGCATTTCTGGTGTTTTCTAAATGCACAACATACAGCCATTTTACTGCTGCAGAATCTCAATGCAAATGTACTTCACTGGTTCTAAGGTCTTTGAAGGGCAGGGGACCAAAACTTGCCACCACAAAATGTGTATTTGGCATGAGGATTATTTCAGGCTGAAAACAATCAAGACCCAAAAGACACAGGAAGAAACTTCAACCTTTCCCTTAGCTACCTGAAGAATTTAGATAGAGGGCCTGTTCCCAGAACAGACCTATCACCCGAGGTATCTGCAAAGAACATGGGCTAGATGTGGTGGGGAAAACTCTACGTAGTGCCTGGAGATAAGAGTTACTGTGCGTCCTATTGTCTGTGCACGACGCAGCAAACATTTATTTACCAAACATTTGCTTTTCCATCTCCATGTCAATTGCCTTCTCCCCTACCCCCCTCAATCCCAAACCACTATCCCTAACATCCTTTTTTGTCTTTAGCTGAAGACAGTATTTAAGGTGAAGGCTTAGGCCATTTTGACGAGTTACTCAGTTTTCCTGGGTCTCTTCCGCATATACATGTTATTAAACTTTGGTTTGATTTGCTCCTGTTAATCTGTCTAATGTCAATTTAATTCTTATATCAGTCAGAAGAACCTAGAAGGGTGGGAAAAAATGTCTTCCTTCCCAACAGGAATATGAAGGCCTCAGAAGTTCTCTGAGAAATAAACACTTTGGAAAGCCCAAAGAAATATACACTATCCTACTTAATATAAGCCTGAAATCAAAGCAGTTTTCCAGACCCAAAGCAACATGAAATACAGTTGACCGCTGAATAATGTGGGTTTGAACTGTGTGGGTCCACTTGCATGCGGATATTTTTCAATAGTAAATACTAAAGTACTGCACGGTCCATGGTTGGATGAACTCACAGATGTGGAGGAGCTGTAGATACAGAGGGCCAACTATAAATTATATGCAGATTAACCCCTGAGTTATTCAGAGGTCAACTGTACAGAGACCAGGAAAAGCGTAGGACAAGGAGAAGGCAGACTGGTCAGATCTACCACCTTTTGGAAAATTCTGAGCATAAACCATAAATCATGGGGCAATCACATCCCACTTTTTTGGTGTTGGTGGAAGTTTGGGGAAGGAAGAGGATAACAGTGGTGGGCAATCATTTTTCATTTAAATGAAGGAAGCAGATGAATCAATGAAATCTATGTACCTGATGATATATTGCAAGGGGCATTTTTAAAATGTGATGTTTTAAAACCTGGAGTTGACTGTTGTTCCTTCTAAGTCAGCATTTGCTTTTCATTGATATTCAAACATGGCTGATTTATTGTACTTCAAAGAAATTATCTTTACACTGAATTAATTGTGCTTTTCAGTATGTAAAAAAGTTTAATCCACTTTTATATTATAGACTTTGATACACTATAAAGTGTCTCCATTAAACAAAACCAAAACAAATAATCTTCAACCACCTCTAAAGGTGGAGATTAGCACAATCACTGCTTTCCAGCAGGAGGGCCTTGTGATAAGAGCAGAAGTTAAAAAATAAAGGGAAAAATGATGCAGCAGGAATGATTTAAAAAGATGTCATGTGTAGACTCCGCTGCAGAGTGACTAGCAGAATGCATGAATGTTAACATCTCTGAAGCATGTTCTCCCTTTTGGTTCTGAGAAGGATCCCTAGAGAAACTGAATAGATGAATCAAAGTAAATGGCATCAACACTAGAAAATAATGCATAAAGAATAATGGTGTAGAAGTTGGGCAATAATCAAGATGACTCATTTATGCATCTTTTTTAAAATTTAACGTCCTTTGCACTAACCGTGACTTGAGGCTACTCTTAGGGTTTAAAAAGAAACTCTACAGCAATGTGTAACAGGATATGAGGCAATTCTTTGCCCATTCCCAATCGGAAATTCCCCTTTAGATTAACAAGTCACTTTTTAGCACATTCTCACTATATTTAGTAGTGAATTCTCCATTGCAATTGCTGGCATAGTAAATGCTAGCATCTAGACCCTAGTTTCACATCACAGGGGTTGTTACCACCCTTCCCTAAATTACTAAGTACTAATTTGACCTGATGATGTGACATTCATTACAAGCACCTTTAAAAAAATCTACATTTTTAGGTTTTCTTAACCTAAATACACATGCTCAGAATATTTACACACACACACAGACTACTTTGACTGAAAGTATTCTTCTTTAAGATGGAAATTTCATTTTGCACCTGAGTTAACTGAACAGCCACATGGAGCAATTGTTTTTCCTCCACACAGAAATGTAGCAGGTAATAAAGCTGTCTTTGTAGTAAACTGAAACTCACTATGTAAAAAAGCACTAATTTGGTGACTATGTTAAACACATATTTGTATAAAACAATTCTGGCCCTGGAGGAGCTTATAACTAGTGAGAAGGGGGGAAAAACTATTTAAAAATTTGGAAAATCGCCAACCACATTTAGCAGTGAGTGCCATGTGAGTGGTGCAGAGAGTAAGGGCTCTCAAACTTCAGAGGAGGGAAGCATTGTTTGGGACTGGGGTGGCCCTGGAAACTTAGCTAGCTGCAAAGTTATGGGTTTAAACTTGGAAAAGGAAAGGGCTAGATATTTAAGAATAATGAAAAAGACATGCCAAGCAGGAGATGGGGATGAGAGTAGAGAATGCTATAGAAAAAAACAGGAACATGAACATGGGAGGAAATACTTGAAGTGAAGGAGTGAATAAATGTTTATTAAGATACTACAGGTGCCAAGCACTGTCTTATTCACTGGGTATATAAAAGTAATAAGATCTTTGACATCTAAAGATCTTTAATAACAAAGGCCAACCCTATTGGGCAGCATGATGTAATGGCCCTAGGTCCATCCTAGCTCTGTATAAACCAGAGCTATGGTTTCAACTTGTTGTGACTCACAAAATAATAAATACACACCCACATACATTAGAGGGACCAAAAATATTCAACACAAATTCATTGAGGGATTACTCTGTCCCAGGCACAATGCTACTTTAACTAGAGAATTGAGAACATGCCTGGTGATTAGAACAAGGAGGCAGACCAGAAAGTGGCTAAGAGCATAAGCTTTAAAAAATTTTTAACCTGGGTTCCAGCTCTTTCACTTAGTTTGCAACCGTGGACAGTTTAACCTCTCTCAACCTCAGTTTCCTCATCTTTAAAATAACAGCAACATCTACTTCCTGGAGCTCTTGTGAGAAGTCTATCATAAAATTCATGGAAAGCGCATATAAGTGCTCAAAAAATGTTAGCTGTTATTAAGAATGCCCCATGAACCTAACCTCACTCTCTGCAGCCCATACCCTCCTTTCTTCTCTCCCTTACAGGTTAGGCAGACTGATTGCCAACTAGTTTTCCTCTTTAGAATGAGTAGGGGTTGGGGAGGGGGAGAAAATAACAAGAGTAACTCACATATTTTGAGAGCATATTGTGTGTCAGGCCCTGTTCTGAGTACCTTACATGTATGAATTCATAATAAGGGATAAATTATTTCAGTAAAATATTTATTTGAACAGATTGTAGTTTTAATAAATTGCTCTATGTCACTCAAAAGAATTTAACCCCACATAATACTGGCAAAGAAAAAAATTTGGCTGTGGGCAGAGAGGGCAGGGCAAGAAAACGAAAAGTAGAATCTATCTGTTTTATGAAGTGATTTTGTTTCTCTTTAATCTGTGTGTGTGGTGGGGCAAAACAAGACTGCCACACATACCCTCACTGTGAGACAAACAGGAGCTGTATGACAATCTCAGCCAAGAGTTTACACACAGCGAACAGCATGGACATATACACTGATAAATATACCCACAGTCCTAGTTTTAACACTTGGGCATTCTCCACATCATCATATGTAATTAGTTATAAATGAAACAACAACGAGGAGGGACATTTTGAAGCAACTGTGACATCTTTGAAGTTTAGGTGTTTGGTGTGCTGGGTAACGTTTACCTTCCTTAACAACTAATCAGAAATAAAAGAAAGCTTCATTCAGCAAACTGCGTGACTGCTGTTCAAAACTAAATGTTTTTAAATTGAGGGATTTGTTTGCAAAATGGAAATAAGCACATTGAAGAAGATATTTCATTGCGTTGGTAAATATCTGGTTTTGCAGAAGAGTTTTCTGGACGACCATCATAATATTGCTTAGAAATAATGTAGCACTTTAGACATTTGGAATTATTCTCTTTTAAAAAAAAACTTTATAAATTTAGACTCAGAATCCATACTGATTGTACAACTACTGTCCAAACTACAGGACAATTCCTTATTTCTTGAACCAGGATTTATGAAACCATCTGAAATATTTCTGGACTTCAAATAGTATTTACCAAAAAATCATATAAGAAGGTAAGAGCAAATACATGGGAAATACATGATGATATATTATAAACTTATAAAAGTAGTCCTTTTAACAACATGGAAATCTTTTAAAAGAAGGGCCAATTTGTTTGGCAGAATAAGATTTGGTCCACACCAACACCCGAAATCACAAAAGCCTGTTTTCTGATAATTGTGGGACTCAGAGAGTAATTCTAATTCAGTGCTTACCTTATTGTAGAGTGGCTTTTGGAAAATATACTCATTGAAAGATCTAAGTCTCACAGGCCCCAGCACATTCTGTGTTTAACCAGTTACTGCTGGCCACAAAAAAGGCAGTATCCATTCTCAGCAGGGAATTTTCTTTCTTGGCCAAAACTTAGAGCTCAGGGGCCAAACCAGAAATAAATCAATAAAAATCTGTTCATTAGAATTTCCTTGTTAGAGAGAAAAAAATGGAGGCAAATGAGGTTTGGGATTTTCTTTCTTTTCTTCGTAACATTATCTTTTGATTTTTCTAGGCTATCCCTTGCTTTTCTTCTTTTACCTATTTTCCCAAATTTCCATGTTCAACATCAAGCCTAAAGCCTTTCCAATTTCATTAATTTTTGTTTCATCACATTCTTCTTCAAATTCTCCTTTGAATCTTCTCCCTTTCTAGATTCCCAGATTCATTTGGGGACCTAATGGATATATGTAAGCATGTGTACATTTATACACATATATACAGGTTTGCAATTAAGATAACTTCAAATGGCAGAAGTTGGAGGTAACCAGGGATAGGGAGGTCATGGTTATGGTGTCTAAGAGGCATAGTCTATTGATGAGAGACCTAGAGGGTCTGACTGGCCTCAAGTAATCTGGGGGCTAATTTCAAAGTCAGAAGCTGATCCCGGGCCTCTTGACTCCAAGGACCTGTCTGCTAAGTGATGCTACAGTCTTTTCAAAAAAACGTCAGAAGCAGCATTAATAGAAAGCTCAAGATTAGTTTTCAATGTTGTACTTCTTCCAACACCAACTCACACATAGCATGAATGTCTAAAGGTAAATGAGTTTACAAAGTTTGACGCTCAAAAGAAAAACAAAGGAAAGGAAATGAATACTTCAGAAGGAAGTCAGATCATGTTACCCAGACTCTTAGCCTTAGGTTCAAGAAGTGAAATCAGGCAACACAGAGGAACCACTGGGTTTAGAATTCCTCTGAATTCCTTTAGTCCCTTAGGCCAGTTAAAAGGAAATGATCTGACGGTTCTGCATCTGCTAGTGATTGAAGGCAAAGGGGAAGCATTGCGCTAGTTCCCCTTCAAGAAATATATAGTGCACATAGCTATTGTGAAAGTAAACACTGCAAATTGCAGCTGACCCAGTCTGACTAATAAACATGGAGACACCTCCAACACATGGGGAACGGATGCTTGAACAGACACAGAAGGAGTTACGAAAAACGTACCAGAGAGAAAAAAACAATTTATTGCAAAGATGTGTGTGTTAGTTCCCATATTATCCTCAATATTTAGTCTGTTACAGAGTTATATTCATGATGAAATGCTCTTGAGAACTTGCCTACCCTTCCCCCTGTTTCAGTTCTCTAAACATTCTTCCCAGGCAGTCTATGTGATGACATAATAGAAGTGTAATTAGCTAGGGAAACTTTACAGGCATTTAAACCAACATTACTGGCATGTAGCATTGAAAAGACTCCCATATGGACTTATAATGGGCTGTGATTAAGTAAAAAGAAAATTTGTGTTTATCAAGGGGTGCTATTCATAACAAAAGGAGGTAAAGTAAGGCCAAGCTACTTGCACTTACCCTGCTAGATTAAATCATAAGTTACTGCAAAATGGATGTTTACCCCTTCCCAGCACGCCCATTTTAATGATGCTTGCTCTTAGACCTTTATGAACTAGAAAGTCAGGCCCCTAAGAGGGGAACATAAGTGTGTAGGCGGCAGTGGTGTTTGTTTTGGTCCAGCAGGATTTCTATGATCCAAGGGCTGAATGGGAATATTCTTTCTAAGCCAAATGATTCAAAGCCAGAAATTTCTCAGGCTCAATTCAAACCTAACTTCAAACTTGAGTTTTCCAGAGGAGTTAGAAAGACCCAGAAACAGGGAGAGAAGAGAGAGACAGACAGAGAGAGGGAGAGGAAGAGGGAGAGGGAGAGAGAGAGAAACCTCCTTTAAGAAAAATAGTTTTAATCTAACAAGAATGAAGACTTAAATTTCACTTTTTGCATTTCCTACATGCTTGGAAAAATAGCAGATTTACTTACAATTTATTTTGGTATCCTCTCATTCACATGACTCTTCCCAAACCACCAAGGACCCAGCATACTCACACTGCCCTCTTAATGTCCAAAGACAGACCAAGTCCAATTTTCACTCTGGTAGTCTATTGGTATTGTTATTATCTTCTCTGTGATTAATCCTGAAAAGCCTTTTTGCGTGGAAAAAAAATTTGGCCTTCAACTCTGAAATTAGGAACCTCTGAGAAATGACTTACGCTGCAAAATTCTATTGCAGGATGGTATTTTAGACTGTTAAGTGAATAATGCCAAAATCACTTTTTTTCTGGAAAAATGCATATATTCTAATGTAAATCCAAGATAATAACAAATGTTTGAATATTAGCCATTGCAAACACAGTTTTCAAAATGAATAAAGTGGCATCAACCTTAAAGAGAGCGCAAAACTCTTACAGTATTCTGGAATATTTTTGCATTTGTTTCCTAAACAATTTGAAAAACCATGTCAAGCAAGTGAAGACAGAGTAATAATAAAGGGATTTGTCGCATTCATGTTCATGTCACATTCAAGAGCGTGTGAAATTATTTTGCACAGGAATCTAAAATGCTAGATCAGTTCCTGGCATAACTCAAAAATGAGCACTTACTTATTCACACTCCTTGGTCTCTTCCAGATATAAAAAGAGCAGCTTTGGAAACGCTTCTGCAAG
Source organism: Orcinus orca (assembly GCF_937001465.1). Taxonomy (NCBI): domain Eukaryota; kingdom Metazoa; phylum Chordata; class Mammalia; order Artiodactyla; family Delphinidae; genus Orcinus; species Orcinus orca. Next base: position 81,617,697 of record NC_064561.1, on the reverse strand, counting down.
CAAAATATCTTTGAGAGGAAAAATTCCTCAATTTAATTCTAGCTATAGGACTTAGATCAACTTGGAGATGTCTGTGTCTATTAATAACAGTATATTCTTACATCTGAAATAGAATTTTTATTTTGCGAAAAGCATCTGACAAGAGAAGTTTTGTCTTATTTTTAAGAGAAAGCATAACTGAACAACGCTCTTTTACAGTTCAGGTTCTGCCATGTGTGAGCCAGGAAAAGAACCTCTGTAGCCAAGAAGGACCCAGGTGATGTGACCATGTCTTTCTTCCCTGTGAGTTTTAAGTTCCCCTTGGGGCCTCCCACCTTACTCATCCCTAGGAAGTCTGCTCTTCCCTAAGCCTCAAATAAAAGCCAACCATTTGTTTGACTTTTCTTAGCACAGTTGAGCCATGTTAGAAATTTCCAGTACCATATATTAAATATTAAGTGTTAAAAATAGTTAATTTAACAGTTAATAGTTAATAATAGCTAATTAGTAGTTAATAGTAAGGCTAGATAGGGCTTTAGTTACAGTGCCCAAGGAAGCTGGGAAAGAGAGTTCTCAAGCTTCACACTTTGGCAGGTGGTACTTATAGGGCAGGAAGGGTACCAAACATAGGAAGGGTAGTCAGATGGTTCTGAGCAACTATATAGTCCATGCTTTGGCTTTGTCAACATTCATATATTCCCCTTTCTAGTCTTAAAAATCCCAATAACAACAACATGCTACTGCTTAACACAAATATACTTACTCTTCCTTTCCCCATAGAGGAACAATCAAAAATCTTATCAGTTAATGTATCCAACATTCTTCCTCTAGTTCTATCACTATATAATGATGGACCGTAAGCTGAGAGCTAAACTGTGATATTAACCATCTCTAATATACCCTACATAAAAGCAAGGGAACACATCAGTAAAGAAAACAATCTTTGTTTCTGAAATTGTTATGACCCTATACCTGGCACTAATAAGTTCCTTCTTCCACTATCCAGTCTATACTCCATTTGTCTTCCTTCAGTAGCACCTCAGCTGATTCAGGGTTCTTTGCCTGGTTCTTTGCAAAACTTCACTCAAAAGCAGTATGCCTGAGTAGATATTATATAATCTTCTATAGAAGAGGCAGTCCCATGGGCATCATCAAAAAATCTACAAACAACAAATGCTGGAGAGTGTGTGGAGAAAAGGGAACCCTCTTGCACTGTTGGTGGGAATGTAAATTGATACAGCCATTATGAAGAACAGTATGGAGGTTCCTTAAAAAACTAAAAATAGAATTACCATATGACCCAGCAATCCCACTACTGGGCATATACCCTGAGAAAACCATAATTCAAAAAGACACATGCACCCTAATGTTCATTGCAGCACTATTTACAATAGCCAGGTCATCTGTCAATGGGCATCTAGCAACCTAAATGCCCATTGACAGATGAATGGATGAAGAAGTTGTGGTACATATATACAATGGAATATTACTCAGCCATAAAAAGGAATGAAATTGGGTCATTTGTAGAGACATGGATGGATCTAGAGGCTGTCATACAGAGTGAAGTAAGTCAGAAAGAGAAAAACAAATATCATATATTAATGCATGTACGTGGAACCTAGAAAAATGGTACAGATGAACTGGTTTGCAGGGCAGAAGTTGAGACACAGATGTAGAGAACAAATGTATGAACACCAAGGGGGCAAAGCCAGGGGTGGGGTGGGATGAATTGGGAGATTGGGAATGACATATATACATAATATGTATAAAATAGATAACTAATAAGAATGTGTTGTATAAAAAACATTAATTAAATTTAAAAAAAAAAGAAGAGGCAGTCCCCGTCCCAAGGGGATATTCCTCTTTGTTACCATTGCTTAGCAGCAATCCTATTTCTCTTAATAACTAGGAAAAATAACCCCAGTAAGCATAAGGACCCTCCTTTTTGCTGATTTATTCAGGAACATGAGGTACCTATAATGGCCAAGAGCAGCTTCAGCTTCTAATTCAATGGAACAATTTTTATGTCCTCTGGTAAAAGCATTAATACACTGAGTCCTAATACCTCTAAATTCATAGAGTTTAGGGAAAAGTTCACGTGGAGCAAAAATTGGGGAAGTTGATCACAGGCTGCAAAAGTGAAGAAGCCACTCTCACTTCTGTCTCCTTATTGCCCAGACCCATGTTTTTAGCCATGGGAGAATGATCACAAAATAGTAGCCACTGGCTTGTTCTATACCAGATTCTATAGGACATACCCCAGTCTCACAATGACCTCCAGCAATCGCAGAAATTAAGGCTTCAATAGACCTATCATCTTTTCATAATGCCAGATACTTCATATATGATGATGAACAAGGCATTTAATGAATCCACAGGTAGGGTCCTTGGCAGAAAATCATGGTAGACAAGGAAAGGGAATCTAAATACAGATAGTCATCTATTACAGAATAAGAAGGATATATTTGAACTCTCATTATAGGGCTGCTGACTCAGTAAGTATGGAACCATATCCCATATTTGTCTCTGTTGCTAGCAACTTGGTTCCCTATGAGTGATGGTAATTAGGTTAGCCTTGGTGACAGTAAATATCTACTGGAAAGCTCATGCAAAATTTTATTTCTCATTCAATGACCACATTGCTCATGACCCCTATGGAAAAGCACTGAGGTGGCTTCCATGCCAGGGAAGGAGGCTGACTGACATCCATACAGTAGGTCACATTATCTACCTGAGTGTTGAAAGTATGTTCCACACTAGAGCCTCATTATGGTCACTCACATGGAAAACATATTTTCAAACTCTCAGAAGTTCATCCAAACAACTCTTACTGAATATTCTTTGTCACAAAACATCAGCATCTCCCTCACCTAAAATCTTATTCCTTCCACAATTACACAATTAGCTGCTGCTTCTGTATCAGTGGAGATTGACAGCTTTAGACATCTCTTTGCCAAACAAAGTAGACAGTGAGATGTGCCATTTGGAATTATGACCAAAGAGAGTGGACACTATCCAGTGTTCTTCAGAACTCCAGAGCTACAAAGGTCACAAAAACCTACCTCTGGCTGATGTCAGCGTACATTACATCATATTCTGTTACCCAGGTTTAAATGACATCCCCTTCATGTCAGTGAAACTGCCCGTGAAGCCATAGGTGTTGACTGGAGCAGGAATGGTAATATGAGAGAACTGTGTCTAGTGGGAGTGCTCACATTACCTATTTGTGCTTTCTATAACTATCTATCTATCTATCTATCTATCCAGCTCTATATATTTATCACCTATAATTAATAATAAAGTGATGCCAGCCTTCTGACTTTATAGCTTCTTGAGAAGTTCAAAATGGACACCTCAGGTTACATGGTCAGCTGTTGCCTGATGACCAGGTATTCAGTATATATGTGTGTCCAGGGTAAAACCAGGAACCTTTCTCAAAAGGAAAAGAGCTATTAGGTGAAGAGGCATGGCTTTGCTACAAAATCCTAGGGTCTTCCTAATTCTACTGTTGTGTCTTTCCACGAGTTCAGACAGTTTCTTAATCTGCTACCAACACTCCTGCACCGAGTACCCTGGTTCAGAGGAGATGGTGCCCTTGTTGCTGCCTTGCAGCCCTGACCAGCAGGAAGTCTTTTCAAACTCTGATCATCTATCAAGTTTAAGCTGTTCCCAAACATCAAAGAGGTCTACCAAGCATTCTTTTTGTGTTTGTTTTACAGGTAGGTGGTGTAAGATATAGCAACTAACTTTCAGTTTGAAAAGGTTATTTTGACATGAGTAGAGTCCAGAAACATCACTGAGGTTCCAGAACTCTATATTTTAATAGAATTTATGTTCTGGTCTCTGGCAGTCATGTTTTATGACTTCTAGAATACTCACTACTCTCTAAGTCTTATAAACGTATCAGTATGTTTGTTGCAGCCTGGATGCAAGTTGATGAAGGTAAATAGCTGTCTGTCAGGTAAAAGCAAATGGCTTCTGATGCTCTTTGCTTATTGACATAATAAAGATAACAAAAAGCATTTGTCAGCTCAATAGCTGCCTAACAGTTGCCAATACCTGAGCTGATTTGCACATAAATGCAATAACAGCTGCAATGGAAGGTGTTACTTAATTAAACCCACAATAATCACTGTCCTTGTTCCAGACCCACATGTCCTCTGTATATGTCCACCACATGAGTTAAAAGGGGTTGTGATAGAAATCTTCACTCAGGCATCTTCCATGCAAACCAATTCCACACACTCAAGCCAGGCTACTGATTCCATAATCTATTTTACGTGTACTTTCCAAAAACTTCAGACATAGAAATCATGTTCCTCCTTCCCTCACCTGACCCCTTCAGCAACACTTCTCACATACTTTTTCCAAATTTTTACTGATATGCAGAAAAGAAATCTCGCAACTGTTTTGATGTGCAAGCCATCTTCTCCCAAGCTTGACCTTGTAATTGGCATTATAATTACAATCTCTTTTGAGCATTCTGTGTGATCTGACTTTTGATATAGGTCTGGAAGCAATGAGGACTGGTGGCAATGAGGACAAATACTGAGAAGTATTGGTTTCCTCTTCAAAGGTGATAACCCGGGGTAAGGTCAATCCAAGGGCTCCAGGCACAAAAAAGACAGCCTAAGCAATGTGGAGGAGGGGTGGAGGGCAAGAGGTTGCTGCTGCTTCTAACAAGGGATGATAATTAGGATATGGGGGCCTTGGGGTATTTTGAGATATCCAATACCCCCTCATATGGTTTCATTTCATTATTTAGGTTATACCATAGTTCATTAATCAATCAAAAGTAACACTGTAGAGAGAAGAAGGGAAGAGCTCGCCAACCGATCATTTACATGTATATCATTGAGGTGAGGGATAACAAAGGGTCACCAAATGTTATTTATTGGTGACAGAAAATCCAGTTCTACTGAATGGAAAATGATTCCTCTACACGTCAGACAAGTTTTCTAAAAACACATATGTAGTAGACAAAGCCTTCCTTTATTGTTCTGTTTGTATTTATGTAGCAAGTTTATAAATATATAACACACTCACAATAGGGAAGCTAAATTGTCCTGCTGACTTTTCACCCCTCAAATGGCAAATTACTTTGAAAATTCTAACTGGGAAGAAACTATTTCATACAGAAGAAGAATAGAGAGTATAAATTCATTGGCAAATAAGGTTTAAAAATAAAATTCCAAATTAAATAACCATTTTATAATGACACTAGGTGACTCTAGGGCATGCTTTACTGGATTATTAATACATGACTCAAGCAGTTGAAGGCACCCAAGGTGAGCATTAATAGACACTAAAACACACCCTGTCACGCTTTAATGCTAAATTAATTAAGCAATAATGTGACCTGTGTGAAGGTCTTTCCTGGTCCAGCAATTACTGAATGGAAGAGATAAAGATATTTTCAGACATTGCTTGACCAAACAATTGTTAGTTTTAATAAACAAACAAAAAAATTTTTATAAAGTACAGTTTGATTTTTTTTTGTCCCAAAGTTATTTTCAAAGTTAAGTTTAGGACAAAGAAAAGCAATTATAGGCCATAGCCCTATCATTGTTTAAAGCATATTCCTTTCTGAGCTTACAAATATAAACACACATCTGATGACTTTGGTTTCACACATTTTTCATTTGAATATTATTAGGCTGATCAGTGGGCCATAAAAGTAGACACAAGAAGGGCAGATTCAAAATACACATGTACTTGCTATAGGAAGCAAGTTTACATTCAACTGAGTTTCTCAATGCCCTTACAATTTCTCTCTATTAACTCTTATGTTTATCTACTTCTTTTGAGGCTGAATTTTTCTAAATTTAACTTCAGAACTACTGCTGGTGTGAAAAAGCTCTTAAAACATTTTCAGTGATAATTGCTTTGTAACTATAGACACCACTCTTCACATGTAAAGAAGATAGGAAAAATACATTTAGCATATGGCATAGATTATATAATTCAGCTTTTCCCGATTGTGAACCAGAATTTTGTCTATTTTGTACATTGATGTATCTCAAGTGTATAGAAAACTATTTGGTACACAGAAGATCTCAGTAAGCAATTGTTGTATGAATAAATAAATGAAAGAATGCTTGAGTGTACTGTGTATTAGGTTAAGAAAATCAAAGCAAAAATATGTGGTTCTTGCTGTCAAGTTGTTCACAACCTCCCGAGGAAAGAAATGAATGCTTTTGTAACTAGCTATGATACAATTTTGTTATTTATTTTTGTTTCTACTTTAAAATTCATTTTGAAGACTCTTTGGGAAGCATTCACTGTGCCCATTTTGAAAATGTGTTTTCCCTAGGCTGGATGGGGAACTCTGTTTCAGACAAAGAAAAAGATCACAAAGGAACAAATGCACAAAAGTATGTTGTGACAGCAGTATTAGGGCTGCAATGTGAGTGGGGTGCCAGAGAAGGCAGGAGATAAAGACAGACCAGAAGTTTGGACACCAATGGTAGAGGGCCTTGAACACCTGCCAAGAGTTTTTTAAAAAGAAGAGAGAAGTTAACTTATATTCAATGTTGCTTAGGAATGCAATTTAAAAAATGTATAAAGCATCCATATTACCTATTAGGGGTTTCTTGATGATTGCTATAAAAATATGTTAAATAAAATGATAGCCAAAGAAGTCAGATCAGAGTGAATCAAAGAGTAAATGGAATGGCGAAGATAATTTTTAAGAAGGAAAAGCATGGAGGACCACGCCTCACATTTAAAATCATAAATCTATACCAGTCAACTCAGTGGGACATGGAAAATTGAGATGGAACTGAATTAAGAGCCAAGAAAAAGACACACATGTATCGAAAGTGATATACGAAGGAAGTGGTATCACAAATCACTTTGGAAAGAATGGACAGTTAAGTAAGTGATGCTGGAATAATATAAAGCCATAACCATATTTCACTCTACAAATACATACACAAAAATATCAGAGGGGTTAAAACTTAATGCTAACAAGCAAAACTTTTAGAGAAAAATATATTTCTTATATCAGTAAAGAAAAAGATTTCTTAAACAAGACAAAGCACAAATCCATAGAAAAGACTATCATTTGACACAAAAAATTAAAATTAAAAAACTTCATGACAAAAGACACTATGAACCAAGTATAAAGATAAGTCATAGACTGGGAAAAGTTATTTTCAACCTAATTGACTTAGAGCTAGCATACAGAATATATAAACAAATCCTATAAATCACCATAAAGAATCCAATAGAAAAGTGGGAATTATATGAAAAGGTAATTTATAGAAGAAACCTGGATATGCCAATAACCACATGAAGAGTTGCTCATCCTTACTGATTCACAGTACAAATTAAAACAAGGAAATACCATTTCATATTGATCCAATTGGCAAAACTGAATGTGCTGATTGCTAACTAGAAGGTACAGCTACATCTGAGAGAAATTTGACAATACCTACTGAAGTAAAGATGTACAAACCACAGTACTCAGCAATTCCACTTGTAGATATATTCAATATGGAAAATCCAACAAAAGTACACAATGAATCAAGTGTAAGGATGATCATATTAGCACATGTTTAAGTGAAAATTGGAAAGAACACAGTTGTTACTGACAGAGGAATTAGTGAATAAACTACTGCTGATTCATCAAGGGGAATACCTTAAAGTAATTAAAACATATCAATATGGATAAACCCAAAACACAACACCAAAATAACAGAGTTAATTCATCAAAGACTATGTACAGTATGATAGTATTTAAGAAAAATTGTAACTGTAAACAAATACTATATATTTTTCTGTCTACATATATGGAGTATAGAATCCTGTTTGAGTATAAAACTCTCTAAATTTAGGACAGTAGTTATCACTGGGGAGAGAGAGGATAGAAATGGGAATGTAGAAATATAGATGAGACTACCATTTTATGAAACAAAAATGTCAAAATGATAACATCTCTTAAACCTGTGGGAAGAATACATGAGAATTTGTCATAACATTTTTGGGTTAAATAATTCAGAAATAAAAATTAAAAATTAAATATACATAATTAGAGTTTAAAGTAATAAGTGCTATATCAGATGTCTGCAAAACATTTGTTGTAAGTAAACATTTTTTTTACATCTTTATTGGAGTATAATTGCTTTACAATGGTGTGTTAGTTTCTGCTTTATAACAAAGTGAATCAGTTATACATATACATATGTTCCCATATCTCCTCCCTCTTGCATCTCCCTCCCTCCCACCCTCCCTATCCCACCCATCCAGGTGGTCACAAAGCACCGAGCTGATCTCCCTGTGCTATGCGGCTGCTTCCCACTAGCTATCTATTTTACATTTGGTAGTGTATATATGTCCGTGCCACTCTCTCACTTTGTCTGTAAGTAAACATTTTATGATGTATATTACTTTGCAGGTATTTTAAACTCAATGAGGGAAAGGGCTACTCTCTTGGATTACTGAGTAGACAGGAGTTTTGTGCAGTTATGTGTAGATAAGGGACTTGGCAAGATAACTACATTTGATCAATAGATATTTGGGGGAAAGACTCTGATCTCATTCATTAATTCATTTAATAATTACTTGCTGAGTGTATACCATGCTCTAGGCAACAATCTAGATGCTAAAGATCTAAGCAGAGAAAAATCCTTGCTTTCATGGAACTTACCTATTAACAGGTGGAGATAGAAAACAGACATAATAAATGAGTAAAATAGAAGATCATGCACACATTCAGAAGAAAGAAAAGTTGGTCAAGGTTACCAATGTTGGGTGGCGGAAGAAGTTTGAGGTGTTAAAGAGGGAGTGGTCAGGGTAGTCTCACTGAGAAGATGACTTCTGAGCAAAGACTTAAAGAGTTGAAGGGGAAAGCTACATAGGTACATGGAGAGGCAGCCAGGGGAAACAGTCTGTGCAAAGGTCCTGGAGCAGGAAGGTATCTAGTATATTCAAGGAACAGTAAGAAGGATAATGTAGCTGCAGAAAAGTGGAACAAAAACTAGGAGATGCAGATCATGCAGGGAGTTTTGGTTTAGATTGGATGGTTTTGAGCAGAAAAATGATTGACTTTCACTTTAAAAGACATACTTGTCACTGTGTTGAGAAAAGACAGGATGGAGAGCAGGATGAAATCAGGTAGGAGGCTGTTGTAATAATACAGGCAAGAGGTGATGATGGTTCAGATCAATAGGAAGATAGATTATGGGTATATTCTGAAGTCAGAAGTGATAGGTAGGATTTGCTAAGGAAATACACGTGGAGAGTAAAAGCAAGATTGGATTCAAGAATGATTTTTGGCCTGAGCAACCAAAAAGAAGGACTGGCAATTAACTGAGTTGGAATTGAGCAGGTACAGCATATTTGTGAAGAGAGAAAAGGCATTCAGTGTGCAACACAGAAAGCTCAAAATGATACCAGGAGAAAGGGGCTAGTGGGGGGAAAGGAAATCCAAGAGCATGGGTTGCCTAGAATCCAAAAGAAAGTCTGTCAAGGAGGACAGAGTGATAAACTTTATTAAATGCAAGAGCATTTCTATTCAACAGATGCAGGGAAAAGCCAGACCAGACTGGATTTAAGAGATCAATGGAAAAGGAGAATGAGAGAGGCTTAGCATAAAGAACTGTTTCAATGAGTTTTTTAAATTAATTTTTAAATTTTTGTAAAGAGAAGCAGAGAAATGGAGTGATAGATGAAGTGGGGGTGGGGGGAGTTCCACCTTTAAGTGAATTCTACTTGCTCAAGTGAGGTCAAGAAAAGATTTTAAAGATGAGAGAAATAATGGTTTGCTCATATGTGGAAAGAATGATGGGTGTAGAGAGACAGAGAAAGGAGAAAGAGAAAGAGGTGAATGTGAATCCAAGTGGAGTGCCTGGCATTAGATAAGAGAAAAGCTATTCAGTCTACAGTAGTATGAGGAAAGGTAGAATAGGTAGATGCAGATTCTGGTAGGAAAGTGTAGATGTGAGGATAGAATTTATGAATGTTCTCTTTCAACTGATTCCTTCTTAATGAAATAGAAAATGAGATCCGCAACTGTGAATAAGAATAGAGGGGGAAGAGTTAGAGATTTGAGGTGAGAGGAAATTGTAAGAATTATTTGTCTAGAATAGTAGGTGAGTGAATGGACTATGGAAAATATGACTGCTGGGCATTATTAGGGATTAACTTTTGAGTTAATGATCATGGATTTAAAGTGAAACCAGGAAACATGGTTCTTCAGTCATGCTTAGGTGTACAAGTACAGTTTATTTATTTAGGGTTGATGTTTGCTAAGAGATTATGATGAAAAAAATATAGAAAATGGAGTTGTGGATGTTTGCAATGAAGTAGTTAAAATGATTGAATTCAAGTTGGCTATATAGGAAAGACAGAAAATGAGATAGGCATGGGAGATGGAAAGATGATAGGATCATGGGTTGTCAGGACTGGCAAGGTAGAAGGATTGTTAGAGTTATGGTACCAGAGAAAGAGAGAGAGTGAAAGAAATATGGAGCATGTTCATGAGACAGTGGGTACTTGAAATTGAGATTGTGAAGGGGTATCAGTTAATAGCAAAAACATGGCTAAGATATTGACTTGAGAATCACAGACATGTAGGTTGAATATGAAACTATGACAATAGGTCCCAATAACAGCACAGACAAGGAGAATGGTAGAAAGATGTTTGTTTCCTTTAACATTTCCATCTGGAAAAATGTAAGCTACTCTACCCATCCTGATACTATTTCTAAGATTTCTCAGTTCACATTTTCTCCTCTTTTTGATGGTGGTAACAAAATAGATGCAATGAAAAAGATGCTGTGATACCCAAAAGAACAACAGTTAAGAATGTAAGAGAAGTAAAAAGACTACCATTGCCTTGTTTGCATTACTGCCTGCCCCTTCACTTTTAATCCTACAATTCTAGAAGACTGCTTTCAGAATCATTCTCTAACTTTACACTTAGAAAGAATCAGTAAAATTGGACTTGATACATAAACTTTCTCTTTACAGGTGTCTTTTTCAAGTACATTTATTAAAATGGCTATTAAAAAAACCTTCGAATTCATGTACTGAGAAGAGACAATTGCTGCATCATTTGAACAATATTTGGTTTGGGGACTTCAGACAAGCTTGTTTGAAACTATACAGCAATAATATTTCATTCTAGCTGATTAATCCCCATTCTATTCTACACAGATATTGAGTAGCCTGAAGCATCTGAAAAGAAAGACTGTAGTCTTATATGACCACTACATTTGTGCACAAGCTTTAACCTTCCAATTTAAACTTTAGTTATAACTCCACTTTCTACAAGCATAGAAATGTCAGGTGCTGAGTTTTTGTTCATCTCTCTAGCATGCTCATTGAAGAGCCACTTGGATATGTTTTGTTCAAAGTCAATGGGACTTCTGTCAGTGAAAGATTTCAGCAGTGTCTACAAACTGAACATTTGGTCTGATGTAGCACGCTGCGACCCACAGCTGTAACAACCAGCTGAGTCTGCTCAAACTTCAGCCATCAAGCAGCCCCATTCTGTAATGGAATCTTAGTCACAGAATGCCTACATAGCAATGGGCTTCACAAGGTCATTTTAGAGAAACTGGTTAGTATAAACAGTCCTAAAAATACAAAGTTTTAAAGGATTTTGAGTATAACAAAACCAAGAGATACTACTAAGGTTTTACATAGATTGAATGCAGATGAAGCATGAAAAAGTAACCTTACCTTACAGTTCAATCAAATACTAAATTTAACGCACAAACTGTGAACTAGCAAATGGAATCACTACTGACCCAAGGACTAAAGATTGGGAATATAAAGAACATTGATACGCATATAGACTCTATTGGTTGGGATCTCAATATTACACAAAGTGAATGAGATCTGTCACCCAAGGAAATGTCCAAGGATGTCACCAAAGAAGGGAAGATTCTGAAATACGCTGAAAGGGAAGATTTATTCATATCAGAAAATATGATTATGGAATCACTAAATGTTAAACATATAATCTTTATATTTAGAGCTTATAATAAAGTATAAAGTAATTATGTTAATAACCAAAAAAAGGTTCTGATGTCAAATGGGTAAACCTAAAAAAGCATTGAATAGTACAAATTAATCAATATCCAAAGCAAGAGTGCTCCGATTCTAAATTACCAGTCTTGGTTTTTATAAAAAATATTCCAGAAGTGGAGATACAATTTCTCATTGAAGTAGCACACCCAACCAGCCTACATATAATCAGATTGTTGAGAACTGACCAAAGCCAGTTTGTTCACATTTTGGCAGATACTGAATTCTTCAGTCGCAAGAGATAAGTAAATGCTACAGGCCTCTTCTCCTAGAACTCTGATGCCAAGTGGAGAAATACAAGGAAATGAAGTCTTAGACCAAATCTGGCATTCATGTAAACATTTACTAGTAAAAAGACAACAGCATTTTTTTTAGACTCGCTGATAGCAACTCTTAGGAAGGATTCACTGGAGGCAGATTTATCATGTATACCATCGATGTATTAGATCAATATGCTCTGCAGGATATCCAGATGGTCCCAATCTCTTTGGATTATGTTATGGGAGAGACCAGGAGAGTTAACACAGCACTGGAGCAAATTGTTGCCTCTTCCATGTGAACAGAAATTCTAATCCTACATTCTGATTAGAATAGATAAAATTATTCACCAAATTATCAGCCTCAGACTTTGGACCTGAGGCCATGTTAATGGCTCTAGAAAAATACATCCAGAACAGAAGCTGCAGTTAAGGATACTACTTAGTTGAGTTTTTAGTAGCCTGCTACCATCTTTTAGCATTCAACAGGTTTCTGCAGAGGCCAAACCAGTGAATTAAATGGAAACAAGATGGGGACCTCCACCCTTTAGATCTATGTTATCTACTAAGGTAGCCACTAGGTACACGCTGCTATTTAGATTTAAATATTTATTTATTAAATAAAAGTGAAATAAAATTACACATCCATCTCCTCAGTCACATCAGCCATATTTTAAGTGCTTTGTAACCATTTCCATCATTACAGAAAGCTCTATCAGACAACACTGCTTTAGATCCTTACGGATAGTGCTATTTTCATCTACTCCCCCACTCTGGGATGCTTGTTTGATTTACTATTTTGACAGGAGGAGGGGATGTAGTTTCAGAGGCTTCTATTTGGACTTCCCCAGAATGAAAGCTCATAAACCACAGGCCAAAGACTCAATTTGGGGGTTAAGCCTATTATGACATGTGTCAACCCAACTGAACATTCAAACCAGGGAACTGACCACTGAGTTGGTTAGCTGACCCAGTGGACCCACTGTAAGCGAAATGTTGGTCAAGACTCCTTTTATTACTTGATCCCTAAATGGGCTCCACTATAAGTGGGGAGTCATGACGACACTTTGCTTCTGAGGGTATTAATGTCAACTTGGACACTAAGCCCAACACTCCTAGATAAGCTTGGGTATTTCCCTTTCCTCTGTGTACAGCTACCCGAGTAAATTAATGTAGATTTTTAAAGAAAGGATTAAAGGGATCACCACAGTGTACACTTTCTGTAATGTTGCAGCATCCTTTCTCAGGTTTCCTGTCTGAAAACCAGTTTGATTCAGAAACTGGAGGAAGGATCATGATTCTTTATTAGGGCAAGAGCACTCAGCCTCTGCAACGTCCATCTTTGCTTTCTTCTGATGGCTCAGGGTAAGTAGTACCCATGTTGGCTACACAAATATTTTGCCTCTAGGAATACTTTATTACATCTACATAACCGTCTACAAGTCAGGCCCTCTTGTCACTCCAACCCTGCAACTCATTAAGATAATTGTATCCATGTGGTTTCCTGCATCTAAGAATTGCCATTTGGCCTTTATTGTTTCAGGGTTCTGTAATACCTATCTGTTCCCTAATGCCTTTTCCTACCACCAGACCTGGTTAACAGAAGAGAGCCACCATTCAGCTTTCTACTGATGTTTGTGATTCTCTCACAAGTACATTCCTTATAGCCTTTCCATGGGACGCAACCACCTGGTGGGTCTTCTAGCTTTATATACTACATATACTCTAGTATGCCCATCATCTTGAGTCTTTCCATTTCTTTCTCTACCATATGTCAAGACAATCCTGACATTTCAGTGGCACTTACTGTGGGCCATCATTTCTCCATGCTTTTAGGAACCATCCTAGTCATTATTTCACCCATCTCCTGGGATCTTTCCCAGGATATTTCAATGCTGTGTATCTCAGGAAAGTGTTCCAATATAAACTCTTCTCTTTCCACTCTTATAGTATGCTATCCTTAGCCAGGAACTCTCAGACTTTGGTCCTTTCCAGTCCATGCCGACTACTTCTTACAGCTCCTTTGGAGAACTGTCCCCTTCTTTTCTTACTAGACTCATGTGACCATTGCTGGATTATGCAGTGACTCAACCCAAGTTATAAACCTACTGGCCAAGAGGTAGTAAAGGGACAGATTCTGAGGTTGGTAAGGTCCTCAAGTAAGGAGGAGAGTGCTAGGACTTTCTCTCACCCAAAGAGAACTCCCGTGCCCAAAGGAATGCCCTCCTGCATTTGATGGCTGGTTAAGCAAGGTATATCTGTAAGGGGTCAGCATAGTGCCTGAGATCTCTGTGGATTGTCTAAATTCTCAGCTGAAGTTGTATTGCAGTTTAACTTCTCCTTCTGCCCAATCCTGGCTCCCTTATGCTCTCATAGGTGCTGTTCTCTAGGACATTCTCCAATAATCTTCCTGCAAGCACTTTTTTTTGTCTCAGAGTCTATTTTCCAGGGAAATGTGAGCTAAGGAAACGTGTACATTTTATTTGTACTCTCATGTCCCATTATGTGCCCCTTTCATATAACCCACCCAAATTATAGGCAAAAAGCTGAAATTCATTTGCAAGTAATAATATCAAAGGCCAAATAGTATAATAAATTAATGCATCTGTAAAATACTGAAAATGAGAAGAAGAGTTATATAATGTTTCAAGGAGAATAACTAGCAGGGTGTATTTGTTTGCAGATGATGAAGGAGGGATTTCTAGGCAGATAGTGAAGGAAATAAAAAGAAGAGGGGAAGAAATTTGGCATCAGAAAGGTTTATGTGAAAGAACAACATTTAAAGTGATGAGAATGCAATGGGAAGCCTGATTAGGGGAGTAGCACCCTATTAGAGGTGACGCAGGTGGCAACATGTGAAGAGACTGCCAGTCAGGAAAGCTTATGAGTGCTGCTCTGCAGTAGATTCAGCCTATATCAGAACTGTTAGAACACCTGGTGCTTTATGCTCTTGGTTAAGCCACATCGCACCTCATTAATGGTGTATCTATTCCCTTTCTTCCCTCAGCAAAACATTAAAAACTTGAGATGAAAGCATGTCATTCTAAAACATATTTGGCTCAAAGAAAAAGACGCTTCCCGGAACTACAAAAGATCTTTCTGTAATGAAACTTTAATTAAACTTTGCTTTAATTTGGATCACAATGAAGAAAATAAGGGACTTTTCATCTTGCCCCAAGTGGAAAGTGTCAGTGTGTGTCATGAATAAAATGCTGGCATTGAAATCTCTTACTATCTTCTAGCTCTGTGAGCGCCACTGAAAACTAACTATGACAACAAACCAATTGTTTGCAATTTCATCTACAAATAGGTATATCTTTAGGATGAATACACGTACCAGAAATATATTTTTGCATGCTCTCTAACGTGCTAACAAGAATAATGGTAATTTGGAGGAACAAAAGCTGGGAAATATAATTTAGAGGTGCTCCATCCTTTAGGGTTAATGAAACAATGGCTGACATCATTTAGTCCCCCTCAAAAGAAGCAGCCAAATGGCAACATACAATTAGCAAGCAACATTACTATTCAGAACAATACTATTCACAACAATTCTTAGGTGCTAAATATTTTAAATTATCTATAAAGAACACATATTTGAAAAATGTCAACCTTAGAAAAGACTCAAGTTCAGCATTTGAATGTGTCACATTTAGAATCTGGTCTGTTTCAAAGAGAATGTTCTTGCTGTCAATAGTAGTGTCTGTTACTTCTTTAATGAGAAGTAGTCCATACGTCTCAGATTTGCCCTGGACTAGAGACACTTGCCAAGAAGAGGCAGGAAATGTGTCCTCATTTGTCAAGTAGGAGGGAAAAGTTCATCTTTTTTTTAAGGAACTGAAATGCGTCCTATGTACTGAACATCATGACAGGCATGTGGGTTACAGAGTGGAACAAGAGAGATGCAGCCTGGCCTTGAGAATTGAGAGGTGTTGTTAATGGGTATATTTTCCCCAACCACACCTTTCTTAATCATTTTGCTCCAGCAGGACAAAAATTGGGAAAGGACTGCTTTCAAAACTAGGGAAAGGTCTGCAAATGTTGATCACTGGGCCAAAGCCAGCCCCCTGTTTTTGGAAATAAAGTTTTATTGAAACAGAGTCATGTTCAATTTTTTATGTATTGTCTATGGTTGCTTTTATGTTACAAAAGCAGAGTTGAATTGATGTGACAGAGACAGCATGTTTTACAAAGCCTAAAATATTTACTGTCTCCTTTTACAAAACAAGTTTGTAAACCCTTGATCTAGGGGAAGGAGAGCACATTTGAAAGCAGATTCTATCTGTCCAGCAGCCACTACCAGTAGCAAAGCAGGGTAATACCCAGAGCAGTCACTAAAAGGCCTAGGCACACATTTCTTGTAATACAACTTAAATTTATGAATGCTTGTGCTACAGAGTAATTCCTTTAAATGCATGTCCCATTCCTTTTGGTTTGGTTGTTACATATATATGCTGAATAAATAATTATAACTTGCAGTGAGATTAGCACACAATTACCATACTGTCACCACACTATTAATTTTCCACACTTTCTATTGACTCTCTAATGGTAGCCACGTTAGTTCTCTCCTATGCACTAAGTAATTTGTTGAGCTTCAATACAATGAACATCCGGCTGCATGGGAGAAAAAAGAAGTTTCTAATATAAGAGCACAAGGTAAGGCAAGACATCACCCATCATCCTCATAGGTGATGTCTCTCAAGGTGTCTAGAGCTCATAAAGGAGTGAGAGGGATCCTGTAAGACAAAGGGTCCTCACAATGGTAAGTAAATTTATGTCTATATTGCTTTTTAATAGGATATTATCTTGAGATATTTATCAGGAAAATGCAGAATGTGTGGACCTGAGACTTGAGAACTGGGCATTACAGCATGAAAATGAGGACCAGAAGAGGTGAGTTATATCTCAATGATGTCCAGGGCTCCAGAGGGTGACTAGGAGCAGCCCCTCACCTGGAGGTGGTGATACACATGCACCTTCTACTCTCCCCTCTGAACTCAGAGGCCACCACAGACAGAAGGAAGGGAGGGGGAAGAATTATGTTGCTGCTAAATATAAGCCCAGAAAAGCTTTTAAAATTCTGAATTGACTGCGTTTAAATGTGTTTTAAATGAATTTGAATGAGTTTAAGCTTACTCCAAATTGAACAAAATTATGTTCTCCACCATTAGCTGAAACGACCTCAGAGCTAAATTAAATTAGAGAAAATTTAAAAGGTACAATTTTACACTTAAGTTTGTGACTGGAAATTCATGCCAACCCAGAGATAATATATCTAAAATCCTCCCTTCACTTTTCCCCTCTTGTCACACTATGTGAGTTGCTCTAACACATGTCAAACTTAGAGCAGGTTATTTGAGAATAGATCTCGCGGTGACACTGCTGCGGTGGGGAACTGTTGACTTGAGGCACATGAATCATGGTCCCAGTTGTAGTCTCCTCAACTAGCTGAGGTCCTGGGTTGCTGTACTCAAGGGGCTCTTCACTGCACACAGACAGTAAACATCTTCAAAGGCGCCCAGCCTTATCTTTTTTAAGCTTTTAGGTCCCCAAAGTCCATGACGAGAAAGAGAACCCAAAGTAACTTTTTAAAGTATGCAAGGTAATGCGGTTTGTCCGCAGTACCTGTGGGTTATGCATCCACGCATTCAACAAACCACGGATCTAATTTCGACTGGTTGAATGGTGAACTCAGGGATGCAGAGGGCTGGGCGTACTATGCCATTTTATGGCCTTGGGTATACCTGGATTTTGGTATCCACAGGGGTCCTGGAACTAATACCCCACGGATACCAAGGAAGACTGTATATTATTTTAGACAAAGGAAATAAGATGTCTTTTCTCCCATCCAGTAGTTTTGTGCTTACTACTATAGTAACCCCACTTAAAGTTCGTTTTAACTGTCTCTGTTTATCCCCCACCTCCAATGGAATATGAACTCCTTGAAGATAGAGGTAGAAGCAGGTTCTTTCATTGCTGGAGCCCCAGTACTAAACCAGCCCCTGGAACCATGCACACAAATAAATGACTCTTCATTACCCTTCATGAGTCCTCCAAAGTCAGTCAGCCTCTCTCTCTTAATCTCTCTCTCTCTCTCTATTTCATTCTCTCTGTGTAATTTTTCCAGGGCACTGGGTATTCCCACAATGGAATCTACTACTTTAATCAGCATAGTAACAGAAAAATCTTATTCTCCAATGGGGAAAAATCAAATTCACACCTCTACTTCCTTGTGTGAGCAAGGTAAAATGGTTTGGCTAAGAAAGGACATAGTTCTGAGAGTGAATGAGCAGTTTTTCCTCACAGGGTTGGAGTTACCATACCAAAGAATATGAAGCAAGAGCTCCCAAACTTGTTAAGCTGCTAATATTTGGCATCAGCCCTTGGATGCCTGGGTAGTGAAGTAGGAGATAGATGGGCCCCTGGGCCAGACAGCTGGTGTTTGTCAAATGAAGCAAAACTGAAGTTTTGTCCTCAGCCAGACAAGAATGATACCCCTTTCCCTTCCTCCATTGAAATGGAGGGAAAGAACTAGCAGTGGGGAATTTGTTGCAGCAAAAATAGAAATGAGACTTTTCTTTTCTGATAAACAAGGAAAATAAGGAAACAATGAACAGGTTGGGGAAACAGCATGAACAGGCCTGAAAGAGTTAAGCAATCTTGGTTATACTTTAGCTGTTACTACTAACAAACACTTGTAGCTAGACCTGTCCTTCACAAAGCTAATTACTCTCTGACTCCATATGACTTATACTCTGCACTTGGCATTCTTCTCCCCCTACACTTTCTTGTAGCACTCCTCATTTCAGAAAGAAGGTCATGGGCCGATAACTTCAGGGACACCAGACCCAGCTGCTGAGCCACCTGATGCCAGCTTTGGCCGTGAATTTACAGAAGAAAAGAAAAATAAATGCAAGGCT
This sequence comes from Orcinus orca, assembly GCF_937001465.1. Taxonomy (NCBI): domain Eukaryota; kingdom Metazoa; phylum Chordata; class Mammalia; order Artiodactyla; family Delphinidae; genus Orcinus; species Orcinus orca. Next base: position 81,598,502 of record NC_064561.1, on the reverse strand, counting down.
TTCATTACTTTGAGCCTTATCACCTACCCCAGACCACAAGCTCTGGCTATAAAAACCTCTCCCTATTCCCCAGGGAAGGAGGAGGGCTCACAGTGCTTGAGGCACTAGCCTGCTGTGTTCCCTCTTTGCCTGGCAAAGAATAAAGCTACTCTCTCTTTCCTCCAAAATTCTGTCTCCATATTTCTGTTCAGCATTGGTGCACAGAAAGCCAGTGTTTTGGCATCAGTAGGGACACTTGGACTGGTGTTTTCTGGCTAATAGTGGCCTTTTAGGTTCAGTGTGTTATATTCTACATGAGTTAGGACATGAGAAAGGACAGGAAGCACTGAAAAGTGAGGAAGTTCCCCACAAGCTTTGAAGCTGCTACATGGGTATTGATAGGAATCTGTGGCATTTGAGAAATGGGCTCCTGGTTCATGATAAAAGGCTGCAGACTCCAGCCTGGGTGGAGGAATGGCCCCAGAGAAAATACTTCCCTCTGCTTCTCCTTCTCAGCACAGACTTCCTCTGTGGGTATGTGGCTCCAGTGAAGAGAATTCTTGCTACAGTGTTTCCTGATGTGGTCATGGCATGTTGTGAACTTGCTTGTAAAAGGCATTCCATCACTCTTAATATAACCTCATGGGCTTTATAACCCAAGGGCTCTGATACAAATCTTCTTGTGCAGGAAGAGTTAACAGGCTTGGGTTGTTCAAACCCTGTACATTCCCAAGACTGACCTGTTTTCAGGATCAGCTCTTGGCCAGCTTCTGGGAGATGAGCTCTGAGCCTTGGAATATTCTGCCTTGTAATAGTCTTTTTGTATGCCTTAGACTTGGGCCACAATTTACCGATTGGTTTGACAGTTTATGCTAACAATGGGATTTACGGTGAATGCCTGCCTTTGCTGTGAGGGGCTGGAGTCTGAGTAGCTGAGGTCAGTCAATCCTGTGTGACTGACGTCCAGTTAAAATCCTGAACACAAAGGCAAGCATTTCAGGGGAATATCCTTGGTTGGCAACATTTTGTTTTGCTACATGTTAACACAGATTGAACATCTAACTTGACATAACTTGAATTTTCTCCAAGCATCTCCTTTATTACCTTCAGCTTTGGAATTATAAATCTAATTTCCTAGATTTTTATTTTCATCCCTTAATTTTATGTTTAAAATCTTTGCTCCAATGTCCGCTTATCAGGTTGAGAGGTCTCATTTTCCTTTGGTTCTGCCCAGTCCCTCTTCATCTACCTTCTTTCCCTTGAGCCTTTCACCTGTCCAGGCATTGTGTGCAAGCCCATGAGTGTTTCCTGATTAACTTGACTCTGACCTGTTAATATGCTCAGTCATCCCTCAAGCAAGTTCCATTGTCAAACCAGTACTTCAAATGTGTTCTTTTCTTTTCATTTCTACCCCCTATATAATTCACTTATTATCAACCGGTGCACAGTGTTTGTTCTCAAGATATCTGCTTTTCTATCATAAGGAAACAAACAAACAAACAAAAACTAACCACAACATTCTAAGACCTCAAATATATTTCAGAATAAATTTTGTTTTTTTTCCCCAAGACTATGGCTACTTTATACTCAAAAGAAAATCCAACATGTTTTTTCCAATATTGCAATATATTTGGGTATAAAACCAGTATTATATTCATCAAGACACTTTTGTTTAAAAACCCCCCAAATTCTCCTTAGTAACTATATCAGTTTTCTATTGCTGCTATAGCTAGTTACCACAGACTTAGCAGCTTAAAGCAACACATATTTATTGTCTCACATTTATGTAGGTCAAAAGGCTGGACTGTCTTGACTAGTATCTCTGCTCTAGGTCTCACAAGGCCAAAATCAAGGTGTCAAGTAGCCCACCTGTCACTGAAAGGCACTTCAAAGCTAAGTCAGACTGTTAACAGAATATTCCTTGTGGTTATATGACTGAGGTCCTTTTTTGTTAGCTCTCAGCTAGGAGCCATCCTTAATTCCCAGCAGCCTCACCAGTTCTTGCATGTGGGCCCCTACATTAGCAATTGAATTCTTCTCGCTTTTGGAATCTCTCCAACTTCCCCCTCCTGTTGCATGAATCTTTGGACCCTAGCCAAAGAAGGTACTTGGCTTTCAAGGGCTCATGTGATTACATTAGATCCACACATAAAATTCAGAATATCTTCCTATTTTAAGATCTGTTCTCTTAACTACACCTGCAAAGTCCCTTTTGCCACATGGGCATTTTTGAGGGGCCATTATTCTGCCTACCATGGTAATTGTAACTCCAACTGTGGGACGGAAAAAGTCTAGTGAGTAGATTAAGTTTTAGGGAGAGCTGAATCTATTAGCTCAAAATACCCGCAGGACTCTGACTCTCCATCCTGGTAACACGTTTCTCTGATTTAGCTTCATTCTTAGGTACTCCCCATAAAGTGGGGAAGATGGCCCACAAGATATCAGCTTACACAGGTTCAGTTAAGAGGTACATGTGCTGAGTGTTTGTGAAATGAACATGGGGGTCATATTTTTACTTCTATTCCCAGCAGGATGTGATTGCCTATCACAGGAGTTGAAACATCCATCTCATCACCATAGGCCTAGAAACAACAGACCTGGATATATGATATTAGGGCTATAATTCTTTAAGAGGACAGGAATTGTAAGAGTATAGAAAGTGGTACATGTGTAGTTGGAAACAAAACAGAGCACAGGTATTATATTGAAAATGATCTATCTTGTCATTTACCTTCCACACAACCTAGGATGTAAAAGCTTAGGATAAGCAAGTAATCTCAGTTCTTACCCTGACACCAAATGATCAAGTACAAATTAATTTCTTTCGAGTTCAAAATTGGGATGATTTAATTTTAGTCATGACATTCATTATATTTTGAAAACTTAAATATCTTTAAAGAAAGATAGGTGAATTAGAATATATTTTGGCTACACGCCACAGAAAACATAGCAAGCAAAGTAAACAGTATGTGTATGTATTATCTCACACAACAAATGCATGGAAGGAGGGTAATTCCAGGGCTGGGTAAGCAAACATGTCTTCAAAGACAGATTCTTTCTATGTCTTATGTACTTCCCCAGAGTTTTGACTTGTTGCTTTAAGTTTCTTCTCTTCAAGGTCCTCAGATGGCTATCTCAGTTCCCAGAATCACACACAGAAACAATGTCAAGATGAAGAAAAGGAAATATCTCTTCATTTGTCTCTTTTACAAGTGAGGAAAATCTTTCCAGAATTGCTCGAACATCTCATTGGCCAGAATTATGTCACATAATCACAACCTAACCAATTAACTATAATGGAAAATGAAGCCACTAAGTGTCTAGGACCAATCAAGATTCTCCCTCAGAGCTGCTTTTCCAAAAGTACTTGGATACTCTTTAATGATGAACAAAGTCAGCATTTTGAAAGTGAGGAATAAGGGGGAAATAGCTACTGGTTAGACGACAACTTGTGTCTTTCACAGAGTGTGAGAAATATTTACGCTTTCAAAAGCTTCATGGATCATAAAATATTGAAGAACACCGGATGAGAGACCCAGAGCAGCCAGTATTCACCTGTCAGTAATCACTTAACCAGTTTTTTTTTTTCGTGTATTTGAAGAGTTAATGTGTTTCTTTGCAATCAAATGACAAAGGCTTAGTTTTTTAAACAAATGTAAAGAAGGCCTTGGAGCAAGAAGTGACCATCCTAACAAAATGTGATGGGATAAAAGGTGTGGACACATACGATCCAAACAGCAGAGACATTATTGCCATACATGTTCTGCTAAGGGTTTATCACCAGGTCCACAGGGAGAATAAACTGCAATATTAGTATCAGAATGCATGTGTGTGGGGTCTTTATGAAAGGAAGAGTAATAAAATATATGTATTATTCTCATGGCAGAGTCTGGTTCAGTCGTGTTCTATACATTTTTAGAGTCCATATAAACTTGGTGGTTAAAGAATCCTTCTAAGTAATGATTTTTATACGTATAATCACTTTCATTGTTGGTAAATACTTAGAATATATGAGACCATAGGCTCAAGAAGCACAGAGATGTTATCTGTTTCATTCACTATTTTAATCCAGAGCTTAATACAGTGGAGATAGATAGATAGATAGACCTCTGAGTCTATCTATCAAAAACCAGGAAGCATACCAATTTACAACTGACTTAACAAGCATATTTCTGATAGGAAATATTTTAACTTGCCCTTACAACAAACTGGTGAGGTAGACATTTTCAAGACTAACATTCATTTTGCCATAACTGATAATGAGTTATCTGATTTCAAATAGTTTTAGAATAAAGTTTAAGCACTATTTTTATTACAAGGGCACAATTCTTAGATTTATATCTTTGCATATATCCCTGACTCAAGTTTTTTTTTTTTTTTAAGTAAAGTTATTTGACATAGAATCAAAAAAACAATACCTTCAATGTTCTACTTTCCTCAGTCATTGTATACTACCATTATTTTCCATGTGTTATGCCTGGATTACATTCAATAAAAGTTGAGATTAAAAAAAACATAAAGCATATGTAAGTTCCAACCAACATAATAAAATCAATGAAATTCCAAGCATGTCTGTGGCTGCATCCTGAATCTATCTCAGATCCCAAGTGATACAGTACAAATGAAATGGAACACTTCACCCCATTCTACAAATTCCCTCTGCAGCCTTTATAGCAGGATGAGTTATGGACCAGCTGAAAGAGTCAGAAGCTCAGTGCTTTGTACTCTGCTTGTTTTGTTACATGTGACACATTGGGTCTGTGAGTCTGTACTAAATTATGGTTAGCTCTAGGTTTGCAACAGCAAGCATTTACATAGATCAGTTCTTCCTTGGGAGGTGGGGGTGGGCAGACTGTGAATCTTTTCACAAGCAGTATCATCCTACCAGGACCCAGGCAGAGGCCACACTGTGCCTGTTGACATACTGGGCACATTGCCTGCATCCATTTCATAAATGTTCTCTTGGCCCACTTCCTCACAAGCTGAATGCCGGGAAGTTGACAGGTGCATGAGTAGACCAGGCTGGTGCAGTGTCTGACTGTTTGAATGGCTGGGACTTTCCATCTGACAGGATTTACCCAATCATGATGGATAGTAGCTAGAGCACAGGAAAGAGAAGTGGAAGCTAGAAAGGAAACTAACTGTACTACAGCACGGGGTTCTGTAAAATGCCCACCTACGAAACGATATGAGGAGCTCAGTATCTGACAAGAGTTGAGGGAATTAGGAGTAATTTGATTACAGGTGCTCAACTGGCATCCATTTTCCTCTTATTATCTGAGAACCCTCCCTCGAGAGAGAGTACTAACCTTCAAAAGGAGCTGATGAATGGCTCTATTAAAAGCTCTGTAGTTCTTTCATGGCTCTGTAGCATCTGACCATTTTATGAGCCCAGTGGTATTGTAAATAGGAAACAGAAGAGAGGAAATGTCCTCCTCAAAGAGTGTACAGATGACTCTCTCTTTAGTGATTTGTAATCCTGAAAGAGAGTTTGCACATGGACAGAATGATGTGAAATAGTGATATCTTCTCCCACTCCACAGAGCCCCCAACCCTGAGTATACCTCTTAAAGGTCAGATATTGCAATACTGTGTTATGTCACACTGTGATGGTTTCTTATAGAAAGCAAATGAATAAAATAACTAAGTTAGATGTGCTTGGTTTTAAATAATTTGTTGTTGGTATTTTATATATTTGGTTCATTTTAATCTCAGTTAAAAATAAATCTCTAGGGGGCTTCCCTGGTGGCGCAGTGGTTGAGAGTCTGCCTGCCGATGCAGGGGACACCGGTTCATGCCCCGGTCTGGGAGGGTCCCACATGCCGCGGAGCGGCTAGGCCCGTGAGACATGGCCACTGTGCCTGTGTGTCTGGAGCCTGTGCTCCGCAACGGAGAGGGCACAACAGTGGGAGGCCCGCGTATCACAAAAAAAAAAAAAAAAAAACCCTCTAGATATTTTTTGATATCTACTTTCAAATACAATTTCTGCAATAGTGACAACTATGAATGGAAAATATCTTACCTGAATGATTCATAAATAAATAAACCTCACCATAAATATGATTTACCTATAATGAAACCATATGACAATACCTACTTTCCCCCCTCTAGTAAAAAGCAGAATAAATGAAATTTATTTAAAACCTTGTCTCCAATATTGGTATTACTCTTAGCTTATGTAATCTTAATTTAGAAAAAAAGTAAATATTTCATTGGTGTTACAACTTGTTTAATAGCTTCCTTCTGGTGTGTCACTGAGGAAGATAAACTGATATCTATATCTTATCAACAGGAATAAAAACTTGGATACTGATCTGTAACATATAGAAGAGTGCTCTAAGATTCAAGAAGTCCAGGGCTAATAATTTATGTGAGATATAAATAACTATGTAAGTTCATTTACTCTCTTAAACCTGGGATGGGGATAAAATCTAATATCTTGAAGTCCTGGTGATAGAAGTATGAAAGCAAAGTTTCCCTCTTTTAACAAAATGCATTAACTGTACCTAAACTATAAAATATTATTTAAATACATGAACCATAAAACCTGCTATAAAATTCTTCACATCTTCAGTCCCTAAAAGGTTGGTGGCACATATAAAAGTTAGATGGCTCCTCATAAGCTCAGGGATGAAACTAGAATAGAAATATCCAAATGTTGCATTATATTTTTTTAGGTGGCAAATAAAGTTTTGGTGTTCTGAAATGTCCACTTAATTGCTCATTTAAAGGACAGAACGTTCAACTTTGCCCCACAAATGGAATCATTCTTGCCTTTGCCCAGTACCTAAAAATTCAAAGTCATCAACAAGTTGAAGGGCACACTTGGATGTGAGTTTCCCTTGTGTGACTCCAGGACCACACTTTCCATACCTGTGCTCCACTGACTCTTTTATGACAGTATGATCAGTTAGTCATTTCTGGTCCAACTTCAGAGTAAAGAAAACACCTAGAAAGAGCAAATAACTGGCCATTTTTATCCACTTATGAAGTGAGGATACATGGATTTCAGCCCAGCTCTTGAGGACTCTTACTACCCTACCACCACCTCTGATTAGCAATCTGATTATTAGGGAATTGACATTCATTTGGTGTCTATTATGTACTAAGCTTTGTGTTATATATTTTACACAGAGTATTTGTATCTGTTAAAAAACAAAACAAAAACCCTTGGGGAAGTTATTGTCAAGGAGAAAGAAAATTTTCTCTGCTATTCTAGTTTCTTTTGGTTGGTCTAAGAATTAGATTGACATGAGACAGATGAACAGGAAAAAAATCAAACGGAAGTTTAATAACATGTATACGTGGGAGACACCAGGAAAGCTGTGTAACTTCCCAAAACAGCTGAAACACTCACCTTAAACATTATCTCCAGCTAAAGACAAAGTAGGATGTTGGGATAGGGATCTGGGACTTCAAAAAGGAGCAAGGCAATTCACATGGAGATGGAAAAGCAAACGTTTGGTAAACAAATGTGTGTTAGGCCATGCAAAGACAATGAGACACAGAGAGGAATTTTAACAAGCAGACTTTGCTAAGTTCCTCCCTGTCTGCAGACCTAGTTTACATCTCATACTGTAGTAATCTATGGTAATAGTTCCCTTGCTGGAACAGGCCGTCTATCTTCATTCTTTTAGGCAGTTAGGGAGAAGATGAAAGTTTCTTCCTGTGTCTTTTGGGCCTTGATTGTTCTCAGCTCAAAATAATCCACATGCCAATGAGACATTTTGGGGTGGCAAGTTTTTCTCTCCTACATTATTATGGACTTCATTTTACATTAAAGGAAACTGAAGATCAGAGATAAGTTAAGAAATTTTTCAAGGTCACTCAGCTAAAATAATAAAGCCATACTATGAAAACAATTCAGAGGACAAAACAGGTCACTGTCTAACTACCCAAAATTTTTGCTTTGCCTTACAACACACCACAACTCCTAGCATAGTACCTCCAGAATGAAAAGCAAAATTAAACAAAACTAAACAAAAATTTATACAAAATGAAAAGCTAAAATAGCAGTAAACTCTCAAAACAATAGAAAACTCATGAGTAAGAAAGTATAAATAAGAAAAATCTATGGAATTTTCACGAATGCCTCAATTTAAAAAATTCAGGGAAATGTAACAAGATATCAAACAATAGATAACATTATGATCACTCTGACACATCCCTTGGAAAATCTCAGAAAATCTAAGAGACTTAAGTTTGGGACTTAGTTTTATCTATGCTTTAGTAACCTGCTCTGGAAGGTAAATGAATAAGTAGAGAATTAGTCTGGGACATTACACACACAGATACAGAGCAGATGTGCACACAAATTCATGCATGCATTTGGTTATATTTTGCTCAATGTTTACCTGAAATATCTAAATGTAAAGGATTAGTGAATAATTTACTTTAAGAAAGACTACTATGGCAGAGACATTTTTGACTCAACAAATATCCACATGCTCCTTAAGACTCCCTAAATCTCAAGCAGTTGTATGGACTCATGTGACCAGTTTCAGCCAATGAACTATGAGCAGAATTGATGAGTGTCATTTCTAAGTCAAAGCATGGAAGAGCAGGTACAATAGCTCCATGTACTCTCTTCTTCTATAGCCAGAGGAAAGGTTCCAGATGGCAGAGTCTCAGTCAGTCTGAATTCCTTACTAACTATGTGGAGCAGAGCCTCCTCCATCAAACAGCATTAGAAATACAGCATGAGTGAGAAATAAACTTTTTAGCTTTAGGCCATTGACATTCTGGCGTCAATATGTTATTGCAGCATAACTTGGCCTGTTTTGACCTAGAGATTTAAGAGCTGCCAATGAACACAAAACTGCTTACTTATATGGTGATTCCAAATAAATTCCAAAAATGTCCATGTTGTAGTGAAAATGTAAAATGAGGTGTATGTCAAAATTAAACCTTGTCTTTTTCAGCACATTCTGAATTGCCAAAATAATCTCATAGGTACTTCCTCTTTGAGATCATGAAAATACAGGTCACTAGTTCAGTATGAGGTGTATTGAATGAGACACAGGACTATTAAGAAGGAATCCATTTATGTAAAAATATTGATTAAATACCTACTATATGGCAAGCACTCATCTCAGTATTGTAGATACAATGATGAGCAAAAACAGACATGGTCCCTTCTCTCAGTCTACTGGTTAAGAAACATAAATAAAAATAAGCTACACAGAGGTTTTGAGGTTTGGATCAAGGTGGCAAAGTAAGAGGATGTGGAGCTCACCTTCCTCCATGGACACATCAAAAATATATCTACATGTGGAACAATTCTCACTGAAAATGAACTGGAAGTTAGCAGAAGGACTCCTGTATAACAAAGGCTATAACAAAGTTACACGCTTTACTGGGTAGGAAGGAAAGAAAAGCACTCAGGTTGGGAGCTGTGCCCCTGGGAGGGGATTCAGAGAAAAAGGGAGATTACACCTATGGACACTTGCCCTGGAGAGTGAGCAGTTTGAGCTACAGTCCTCGGGTCCTATGCAAGAGAGATTAGCCCCCTTGGCTGGTTGGAAGAGAGCTGGGCCTAATAGAAGGGCTGTGGGAAGCCAGGACTCTGTTCATGAGGAGCACATATGAGTGAGCTTGTCCCCAAGGCAGGGTGGAGAGGGTGGACAGAAGTCTGCTCTAGTGGATGGCGGGTCTTCTGCAACTCCCTCACCACATGCCCCAGCCCAAATCAAGCAAATGCTCTGGCCCTGCTCACTCCACATCACAGTGTGGCAATGGATCTGGGGCAGTCATGACCAGTGAAAAGATGTGACCATGGGACACAGAAGTGACCCAGTCCTGGGATGGAGTCTGGGTGGAGCAGTGGTGTCCATTATAGTGCTTTCTCAAGCAGCAACTCAGAAGCAGTCCAGATCACTGATGGTAGCCACTCCACCACAGCTCACCCTGACATATGTCCAGAATCCACACATGTCCCACCAGCCCTACTGAGTGGTTCCACAACAGGACAGGGGCAGCGGAGGCTGGGGGCAGTGATCAGCTGTGAGGGACAAAGGGGACTTGCACACGAGGCAGTGTCTGACCAGAGCCGTGTGTGCCTGCACAGGTAGTGCACTGAACCGCTGTCCACAGCCGACATAAGCCAAGAGCCTGTGTGGACTCCACTTACTTCAGCACTCCTCCCACTCTGAGGCAAGGTTCCTTGTGCGAAAGGAGAAAAAAACACACACTTAAAGGGAAAAGAGCCAGCTCGAGCCTGATCTTCAGGGCTTCTGCCCTAGCAGCTTAGGATAAGATCTTGTCCCTACTAGATCAGTGACAGCCACTGAGCAGAAGGAAATTCCTGCCTCACACTCAGCACCAGCTCTAGCCCCTCCATCTCCAGCCCCAATCCCTACCGAGGTGATAGTTGCCAGCACACCCTGAGGAGAGACATGATTTGCATCCATATCAAATCCTCCTTTTCTATCAAAGGCATTAGGCACACCCAGTCTACATAGGAAAGCTCCCATATAAGAACACCCCTTCAAGGCTGCAATAGGCAACTATTTCACCAAAATTCACAGAGGCAGAGAAAGTTAAGCAAAAAGAAAAGACAGAGAGGCTACTCTCAATCAAAAGAGCAAGAAAACCCCTGAAAAAAATAAGGAAACAGAAATAAACAATTTACCATGTAAAGAATTCAAAGCATTGATAATAAAAATGTTAATTGGATTAGGGAAAAGAATTGATGCACACAGCGAAAATTTTAACAAGGCACTAGAAAATATAAAAAGCACCCAATCAGAAATGAAGAATTCAATAATTGAAATAAAAAACACACTAGAAGGAATGAATAGCAGACTAAATGATACAAAAGAATGCATAGGCGTTCTGGAAGACAGAATAATGGAAATCACCCAATCAGAACAGGAAAAATAAAAATTAAAAAAAATGAAAACAATTTAACACTAAGCATACCAACATTCACATTATAGGGGTCTATAAGGAGAAGAGAGGGAGAAAGGGATCAAAAATGTGTTTGAGGAAACTATGGCTAAAAACTTCTCAAACCTGAAGAAAGAAACAGATACCCAGGTACAGGAAGCATAAAGGTTCCCAAAGAAGAGGCAGCCAAACAGACCCACACCAAGATAAATCATAATTAAAATAGCATAAGTTAAAGAGAGAATTCTAAAGATAGTAAGAGAAAAATAAAGTAATATAGAAGGTAACCCCCATGAGGCTATGAGATGATTTCTCTGCAGAAACTGTGAAGGCCAGAAGGGAACAACATGGTATATTTGAAGAGCTGAAAGGGAAAAACCTGCAACCTACGACAGTCTACCCAGGAAGACTATCTTTTAGAATTGATGGAGAGATAAAGAACTCCTCAGCCAAGCAATAACTAAAAGAGTACATCAATACCAAGCCTATCCTAAAGGAAATGTTAAAGGATCTTCTCTAAGTGGAAAAAAAAGTAAGAATCTACAGGAAAGAGAAAATCCCACTAAGAAAGAAAAATATATAATAAGGACTTAGGATCAACAAATTAAATAAGTCTGTACAAAGATTAAAAGACAAAAACTTGTAAAAGCAACTACAAAAAATAGTTGAAGGACAAGCATGAAGATGTAAAAAAGGACATGAAAAACATAAAATGTGAGAAAGGAGAGTAAAAACTGTAGATATTTTAGAATGTCTTTGGACTTAAATGACTACCAGTTTAAAACAAGTAGATATAGTAATAGGCCAACACATATGAACCCTATGGTAACCACAAATCAAAAACCTACAATGGGTGCACAAAAACTAAAAAAAAAAGGAACACAAGCATACTACTATAGATAATCATCAAACTACAAGGGAAGAAACAAAAGGAAGGAATGAACAGAGAAGAACTATACAAGCAACCAGAAAACAAGTAATAAAATGGCAATTAGTACATAACTATCAATAATTACTTTAAATGTCAATGGACTAAATGTTCCAATCAAAAGACATAGGGTAGCTTACTGGATCAAAAAACAAGACCCTTCTATATGCTGCCTGAAAGAGACAAACTTCATAGCTAAAGACACACACAGACTGAAACTGAAAAGACAGAAAAAGATATTTCACGCAAATGGAAATCACAAGTAAGCAGGGATGGCAACATTTATATCAGCCATAATAGACTTTAACACAAAATTCATAGCAAAAAACTAAGAAGGGCTTATATGATGATAAAGGGATCAGTACAAGATGGGGATATTACACTCATTAACATACACGCACCCAATACAGAAACACCTAAATATATAAAGCAAATACTAGCAGATATAAAAGGAGAAATCAACAATAATACAATAATAGTAAGGGACTTTAACACTCCACTTACATCAATAAGAAGATCATCCAGACAGAAAATCAGTAAGGCAATAGTTGTCTTAAATGACACAATAGATGGGTTGCACTTTACTGATTATCTACAAGACATTCCATCCAAAAAACAGTAGAATACACATTCTTTTCAAGTATACATGTAATGTTCACTAGAACAGATCACATGCTAGACCACAAAACAAACCTCCACAAATTTAAGAGGACAGAAATTATATCAAGCATTTTTTCCAACCACAATGGTGTGAGATTAGAAATCAATTACAGAAAGGAAAACAGGAAAAGAACAAACACATGGAGACTAAACAACATGCTACTAAAAAACCAGTGGATTAATGAAGAAACCAAAGAGAAAATCAGGAAATACCTCAAAACAAATGGCAACAAAAACACACCCCAAAATCTATAAGATGAAGCCAAAAAAGTTCTAAGAGGGAAGTTCATAGTGATACAGGCCTTCCTCGAGAAACAAACAAACAAAAATCTCAGATAAACAATCCACTTAATATCTAAAGGAATTAAAAAAAGAAGAACAACCAAAGCCCAAAGTTGGTAGAAGGAAGAAAACAATAAAGATCAGAGAGGAAATAAATAAAACAGACACCAAAAAACCAACAGAAAAAATCAAGAGCTGGTTTTTTGAAAAGAAAAACAAAATTGGTAAGCCTTTAGCCAGACTCACCAAGAGGAAAAGAGAAAGGATCCAAATAAAAAAATAAGAAACTAAGGAGGGCAAATACCAACTGATATCACAGATATACAGAAAAAAAATCATAAGAATATACTACAAACAGTTGTATGCTAACATATTGGGCAACCTAGAAGAAATGGACAAATTTCTAGAAATGTACAACCTTCCAAGACTGAATTAGGGATAAACAGACAATCTGAACAGACTGATCACTAGCAGTAAAACTGAATTTGTAAAAAAAAAAACCTCTCAGCAAATAAAAGTCCAGGATCACATACCTTCACGGGGGAATTCTACCAAACATATAAAGAAGAGCTAATACCTATACTTTTCAAACTATTTCAAAATAATGAAGAGGATAGAACACTCCCAAATTCATTCTACAAGGCCACCTTTACCCTGATACCAAAACCAGACAAACACACTACAAAAAAAAAAAAAATTTACACACCAATATCTTTGATGGATATAGATGTAAAAATCCTCAACAAAATATTAGCAAACCAAATTCAACAATACATAAAAGGGTCATCCATCATTATACAGTGGAATTAATCCCAGGAATGCAAGGATGGTTCAATATTTGCAAATCAATCAATGTGAGACACCACAGTAACAAAAGGAAGGATAAAAATAACATGATCTTCTCAATAGATGCAGAAAAAGCATCTGACAAAATTCAACATAGATTTGTGACAAAAACTCTCATCAAAGTGGGTATAGAGGGAACATACTTTAACATAATAAAGTCCATATATGACAAACCACAGCTAACATGATACTCAACTGAGAAAAGCTGAAAGCCTTTCCTATAAATTCAGGAACAAGACAAACACGCCCACTCTCACCATTTCTACTTAACATAGTGTTAGCAGTTCTAGCCACAACAATCAGACAAGACAAAGAAACAAAAGGCATTCAAATTGGAAGAGAAGAAGTAAAACTGTTACTATTTGCAAATGACATGACACTTTACATACAAAACCCTAAAGTCTCTACTTCAAAACTATTGGAACTATTAGAATAAATGAATTCAGCAAAGTTGCATTTTAGTTCCCTGACCAGGGAACTAAAATCCCACATGCCGCATAGCATGGGCAAAAATTAACCCCCCCCCCCATACTTCAATTAAAAATAAGCTACACATATAAACCAGCAGCCAAAACTATGATAAAGAAAGAGAATATGAAGGCCATAGTGAAATGAACATGTAGGGCATCCAGCAAGGGTTTTCCTGAAGAACTGAATACTGAGCTGGAATAGGAAAACAGTAAAGGAAGTACTTCCCTGGGGTAGAGGGTCATAAGTCAGAGGACACAGTACGTGCAGAGGACTGAATTGAGAAGAAATATGTCTGAGAAATTGGAAGAAGGGCAGGGAGGCTGGAGCAGAAAGAACTAGAGGAAGAGTTGTGCAAGATAAGAAGCAGATAGAGAACTGATCTTACAGATTCTTGTAAAATCTTTTCAAAGATATTGTTCATTATCTTCAGGGAAAAGTAAAACACTGAAAAGCTTTAAGTTGAAGAGGAAACTACCATCAGAAATACTTTTGGAAAAGATCACTTTGATTCCAGATCGAAAGAGATAAGAGTGGATACTGGAAGAACAGTTAAGAAAGGACTGTTTGTGTGACTAAGGAACAGCATTTGTGTTTTACTGTATATTTTCTTAAGTGGTTGCTCCATTTGATGTACCTACCAGCAATGAATACAGGTTTCACCTTCTCCATATCCTTACCAATACTTATTTTTTGTCTTTTTGATTTGAGCCATTCTAGTGAGTAAAAAGCAATGTATCATTGTGGTTTAAATTTTCATTTCCCTAATGAATAATGATGTTGAGCATCTTTTCAGGTGCTTATTGGCGATTCGTATATTTTATTTAGTAAAATGTCTATTAAAATCTTTTGCCCATTTTAAATGAGATTCTTTTCTTAATAAGTTACAAGAGCTCTTTATCTATTCTGATATAAGTATTTATCAGATATTTAATTTGCAAATATTTTCTCCTAATCCATGGCATCTCTTCACTTTCTAGTAGACTTTGGAAGTGCAAAGGTTTTAAATTTTGATGAAGTCAAACTTACCAATTTTATTGTTTATAACCTATACTTTTGATATATCTAAGAAATCATTCCTTAGCCCGTTTATAAATATTTATCCCTAACATTCCTTCTTATTATTTATAGTTTACCTCCCATATTTTTGTCTATTACCCATTTTGAATTAATTTTTTGTATGATGTGAGTTACTGGTCCAAATTCTTCTTTTGCTTGCAGATTTCTAAGTGTCCCAGCCCCATTTTTTAAATGCTTAATTGTCTTAAAAAACAAAATAAATTTCTCGTGCGACTGATTGATCCTATCACATAGTTTCATACCTACTCATCCCTGACTGAATATGGGGCCTAGTGCACAAAAGGGACATAGAAAGTCTGACAGAAAGTAAAAGTCAGAAGCAAAGAAACCACATGTAAATAATTAAAGGAAAGTATAGGAAAAAATGACTTCTCAAATAGAAAATATCAATAAAAAGAAAATAATTATTAAAAAAAGAACCAAATGGAAATTCTGGGATTTATAGTACAATAATTGAAATGAAAAATTTAGTAAAGGGACTCAACAGAATATTAGAAATGGCAAAGAAATGAATCAGATAATGTGAAGATAAATAAAAATTATTTACTCTGAATAACAGAAAAAAAGATAGAATAAGAGAAACTGACAGAGCCTCAGATATCTGTGACACACAATTAAACATACCAATATATGTGTAAGGGCAGCCTCAAGGGAGATGAGAAAGAAAAAGAGACAGATTAAATATTTGAAGAAATAATGCTGAAAATTTCCCACATACCATTAAAAATATTAAACTACATATCCAAAAACTTAATGAACTCCAGGTAAAACAAAAAGATCACACCTAGATAAATCATAGTCAAACTGTTGAAAGCCAAAGATAAAGAGAAAAACTTGGAGGCAAAAAGAGAAAAATAAGTTGATTCATATAAGGGAACCACAGTAGGTTTAAAAATTGTCTTCTCATTAGATGCAATGGTGGACAGTAGGCAGTAGGGTGATATACTAAATGTGAATAATAATTTGAAAAAACACTATCAACCAAGAGTTCCATATCCAGCAAAATCACACTTCAAAAATAAAGTTGAGATAAATCCCCATATAAACAGAGGTAATGTGTTGCTTACAGATCTGCATTACTAAAAGTACTAAAGCAAGTCCACCAGACGGAAGGAAAATGACAATATGTGGTTATTTGAATCCACATAGAGAACTACAGAAAAACAGAAAATGTAATTATATAGGTAAATAAACGTAAAATATTGATACCACATAAATATAACTTTCTCCTTTTTTCCCTTAGCTATTTAAAAGACAACTGTATTAAAAATTATAAATCTGTATTTGGGGGCTTATATGTGTGACAATTATAACACAATAGAAGGAGAATAAATATAGCTATATTGGACTAAATTTTCTATTTTTATTAGATTATTGTAATTTTAATCTGAAGAGATTATAAGTAACGTTACATACTATAATTTCTAGGAAAATCAATAAGAAAATAACTCAAAAACATAGTATCAATAAAAAACAAGGGACTAAAAGAGTACACTGTTTAACACAAAAGAATGCAGTAAAGGAGGTACAGAGGAACAAAACGGACATGAGCACAAGTAATATAAATACCAAAACCACAGACATAAATCCAAACATGTTATTAACTGCATTAGATACAAATATATTAAATAGTCCAACCAAAAAGTAGAGATTGACAGACCGAATAAAAATTAAGATACAACTGTACTGCATATACAAGCGATGCTATTTAGATTCAAATACACAAACAAGATGAAAGTGAAAGAATGGGAAAACATATACTAGGAAAACAGTAACCATATTAAATAGATAGGTAAAATGGCTACATTAATATCAGAAAAAGTAGAATATAAGACAAAAGCATTACTAGAGACAAAGTGGGTGACTTTAGAGTGATAAAATTATTAATCAGGAAGTTACAACAATTATAAATATATACACCTAAAATAGTGCTCAGAGTACATGCACCCCCCCCCACACACACACACAAAATGACTGAATTTATGAGATAAACAGATAATTAAAAACAATAAGTTGGAGAATTTAATGTTCCATCTCAATAACTGATAGAACAACTGAAGAAAATCAGCAAGGATACAAAAGACTTGAACTATACTACCAACAAATCTGACCTGACATTTATAGAACAGTACAACAATAAAAACAGAATAAATATTCTTTTTCTGTGCACATGACAGCGTCTCAATGAACTTAAAATGATTGAAATATTAAGTATATTCTTCAACTCCAATGGATCTTTTAAAAGTAGAAATTATCACTAATCATCAGGGAAATTCAAATCAAGACCACAATGAAATATCACCTTCCACTTATCAGAATTGCTATTATCAAAAAGGCAACAAATAACACATGTTGACAAGGATGTGGAGAAAAGGGATCTCTTGTGCACTGTTGGTTGGAATGTAAACTGGTGCAGTCACCATGGAAAACAGTATGGAGCTTCTTCAGACAATTAAAAATAGAACTGGCATACAATATAGCAATTCCATTCCTGGATATTTTCCAAAGAAAATGAAAACACTAATCTAAAAAGATATATGCACTCCTATGTTCATTGTAGCATTTTTTACAATAGCTAAGATATGGCAACCTAAGTGCCCATCAGTAGATGAAGGGATAAAGAAGATATGAGATATTTATATACATATCTGAGTGAAATTAAGAGGTACAAGCTTCCAGTTACAAAATAAGCCCCAGGGAGGAAATGTACAGACTGGGGAATAAAGCCAACAATAATGTTATATCTCTGTATGGTGACAGATGGTAAACAGACTTAATTGCGGTGAACATTTTGTGATGTATAGAAATATCTAATCACTGTGTTGTGCACCAGGAACTAACATGGTGTAATAGGTGAATTGTACTTCAACAAACAAATAAACAAATGCCTAGAAAAAGAAATCAGATTTGAGCTTATCAGAAGTAGGAGATGGGGGAGGAAAAAGTGGATGAAGGTGGTCCAAAGGTACAAGCTTCCACTTATAAGATAAATAAGTACTAGGTGTAATGCACAACACTACATCCCTAGTGATAAACAAAATCAATACTGCTGTATGTTACATATGGAAGCTGTTAAGAGAGTAAATCCTAAGAATTCTCATCACTAGGAAAAAAGGTTATTTTTTCTTTTTCTTTCTTTATCTATATGACATGATAGATGTTCACTAAACTTATTGTGTTAATCATTTCATAATGTATCTAAGGCAAATCATTAGACTTTATACCTTAAACTTATTCAGTGCTATATAAATGATACAAATGTAAATTGTATCTCAATAAAACTGGAAGAAAAAAACAAAACCCAAAAAAGTAGAAATTATATAAAGAATGCTCCCAGACCATAATGCATTAAATTAGAAATAACAGAAAGACATTTGGAAAATCCTTAATATTTGAAAATTAATCATTACACTTCTAAATAAGCCTAGATGTATCAAAGATAAAGTCTCAAGGAAAATTAAAAAAATAGTATCTTAAATGGAGTGAAAATGAAAATACAACTCATTGAAATTTGCAGGACACAGCTAAAGCACTGATCAGAGGACAATTAATAGCACAGAATGCATATATTTGAAAAGAAGAATATCTCAAATCAATAATCTAAACTTGCACCTTAAGAATATAAGAAATGAATAGCAAACTAAACCCAAAGGTAGCAGAAGGAAACATATGGAGAATCCTATGAGGTAAACCTGGAAAATTAGTTTGAACTTAGATTTTAATAGACAAATTCAAGCTTTATTTAAAAACCATGAAGTTCTCCACACTATTCTTTTTCATCTATTTTCTGTAAGTGCCTAGTTAACTATAAAGTATTTTCATCTATGCTATCATTTTCACCAATAGTTTTCTACTAGAAATAGCTGCTTAAAAGAGAGACGCTTGAGCTAACTTGAGATTTGGTGAATTGGTAATGCCATAGGAAGTAGGGCCATGATTTTGGACTCACGGAGAAGGAAATATAACTATAGTACACTACTTGGTTATTCCATGAACAAAATTTACATTGATATAATGTAAATACTGCTTGTTTTTCCCAGTTTTTAGAATATATAGCCAAAACACACAAGACATAGTTATGTTTACAGATATCAATTTTGATAATGTAGAAGATAGGGGATACTAAGTGGGGACAGGAGGTAGAAGGGAGGTTAATATACTCATGTTACAGTGAGGAGAGTAAGGAAATAACACTGGAATTTGTACACTGAGTTAGAGTACATTGAACATAAGGGTACAAATGGGATCATCAAAAAATGTACTTATGAAAGTAGGCAGGGTGGAGACATGGAATACTTTAAGGGGGTGAAATTCTCCAATTCCTTTCTGGAATGTAATTTTTTAAACTAAGAAATTACATTTTGCATTTTATTTCAAATTATGGAAGTGACCTGAAACATTACAAACAGAAGTGGTTAAGATTGTTTATAGGAAATAGACTAGAGCTGGGAAATGGCAGGACAGAAATTGCTATCTTTCATTCATGGTCCTTTCATATAATTTGGTTTCTGTCATGTGCTGCATATATATTTTGATTAAATAACAAAACAATAAATATAAACTCCACTAATTCTGACTTTCACTCCCTGGTTAAGGGATGTTTCACATCTCAAAAGAGAATAAATCAAATACTATGCAACAGATATGAGTGTATTAAACTATTTCATGGTCTATACTTGTGCCCGTGGTTCCTTAAGAGCTGTGAGGCTATTTCTATCATATTATAGCTAAAGAAATTGTAGCCCAGATAAGGTAATACCTATAGCCAGGGAAACAGTGAGGAGTATAGCCCCGGTTTCCTAAGCTCCCAAATTGACCGCATGCTATATATGAATACACTTCAATCTCACAAATTGTCACTGTACATGTTAATGAAGAAAACCATACTGTTGGTAACTGCCTTGGTTTGCGTTCCCCAGAATGCAGAGCCTGGGATAGTTAGTTTATCCTGGAAGCAGGAGTAAGGGAGGGGGAAGGGTAGAGAAAGGAGGAGAGGTCACCATTAGCGTGCACTACAGAGATTAACCTTGTGGGCAACAAGGGCTCAGTTCTAGAAGTTCTTCCCTGGAAGTGGACCACATACTTTCCAGAATTGTCAGCTTAAAGTGTAGGGGACTGGAGACTTTGTCCTCAGCTGAGCTTCCCCCTGGCAGAGGGTTGCCATGGAGGCCCTAACTCCCTTACACCTAGAGCTGCTACAGAGAAGGCCATAGTCAGAAATCAGAAGAACAGACAATAAATATTTGGTGGGACTCTGTCAGGGCACTGAGGAGTCCAGTGTAGCTCTGGCTAAAATAAGACGCTCAAGAGGGGATGTGATGTGACATGGGGCAACAGAGGCATTTGCTAGAGTATCTTAGTAAATAAAGGCACTTGCCTTTGGCATATTTTGAAATGATTTATAGCCAATTCTGCTACATTTCTCTTCCAGCATATATTTCACAAAATAAATAGTCAGACATTTAAGTTGCTTTTATATATAAGTACTCCATTACAAAAAAAGGGGGGCATCAGTCTTATGTTTGTCTACTAGTAATTTGAAATCTTCTTGAGATATTAATTTTTAATATATATTGTGAACTGAATTTTATTTGCATACCCATTACAAACATATGGCTATCTTGAAGACAAGCACAAAAATTTCACAAGCCCATATTTCTTTTTTGACATTCTGCTCTTCCCACAGGCTATGTTAGTCTAGTAACAAAGCAAACAGTCCTTTACTAAATTTTATTTACACTGATTATATAGCTATCCACTAAGTGGCCTTTGACACACAATTCTCACACTTTTTATATTCATTGCATAAAATGTCATATGTACACATGACATATTTTGAGATATTTTAATATGCTTATGTAAATGGATGCTTATATGTAAGGTAAGCCAATCTGCAGATACACCGTAAAGATATAACTCAAAGAGAGTACCACATTTTTTAAGTTTCTAAAAATATTTCATAAAGTTTAAGAGTGAATATGCTCTTCTTTATTACAAGTAAATTCCTATTAAAGAAAATATTATTTCAACAAATATTTCTGTATTTAAAAAGTTATTTTTGTCCCTATAGCAGGGGCAGGAGGGAGGCTACAATTACTGTGCTTTAGAAATGTAATTAACAAATAAACTTGCTCTCCTGTATATATGAAGCAATTGGTCACCACAAGCTTTGCCATGTTTTCTTTTTTTCCTTCCTCATTAGTGCTGACAGATTGGCCAGATTTATCCAACTGAGCTTCATTTCTATGACTAGTGGCAAAGCCACTGTCAGATGAGTTGGACCCTAAGCTCCTTTCCAGGTCTAAAATTCTACTCTTATTCTAGTTTAGATTTATGAGGTGGTTGGCTAGAGTTGGAGGCATAATCTATCCTCACTGAATAGAGAAAAATTAGTAGCCTATAGAGTAACTGTATTTACTATCTCACTAGCAACATATCACCAACAAAACAATATCCCAATAAAAATTTTCAGTGGCTTTCCTGATTAAAATAATTTACTGTGTACAAAAGAGGACAAATACAATGTTTATTGATAGATCATTTGTTCTGCCACAAATCCATCAAGACTTTTTATCCAAAATGATTTGGGCAAATATAAGTTTCAAGTACAGCAATATCTCATGCTCATTTATCCTACTTAACTATTATCCTACTTAATAGTTCCTCTAAATTTGACTCTATAGTTTTAGTTACTTTTCTTAGTTCTGTTTTAAAATTTCACTTACATTTTATGTTATGTTATTAAATTTAGTCTAACTGTAAGCCACAGATCAACTGTGGACTGATTTGAAAATAAATAAATAAATGAGAAAAAGAAATCTAGTGAAAAAGAAAGGAAGGAAGGGAAGAAAGAAAGAATGAAAGAAGAAAAGAAGAAAAAGAAAGAGGGAGGGAGGAAGGAAGGAAAGAGAAAAAGAAAGAGAGACAGAAGGAAAGAAAGAAAGAGAGAGAGAGAGAAGGAAAGAAAGGAAGAAAGATGAAAGAAAGAAAGGAAGAAAGAAAGGAAGGAAGGAAAGAGAGAGAAATAGAAAGAGGGAGGGAGGAAGGAAGAAGAAAGAGGAAGGGAGGGAGGGAGGAAAGACGGAAGAAAAGAAAGACACCACCAAAATTACTGCAAATTGTCCAAGAGCTTAGGAAATATTATAACTTTCCATTAATGTGAGGAAAGATAAAGATAGTCAGCGGAAGAAACAGACAAAGACCCAGAAAGATGGATGTCCAGGAAAGATTTTAGAACTAAGACAAGGGACTCTTCCTGCTCTTGTAGACTGGAATGGTGGGTCCTTTCTGAGAAAATAGGTACAATGAACAAATTCCAGTTTAACAAAGCATCATGTCTCTGTGAAGGCCATTATCATAAGACTGACATATATTACCAAAACTAACCTAGAGAAATGATGCTCACTTTTAAACTCAGTTTTTAAAAAGGGCACAAAGAAGAGGCTAGAAGAGACAGACCAGGGAAGACTCTTCCATTTCATGGGAAGTGGCCACAAATAGCACTGATTTCCTACACAACTCAGGAAGGTGTCATGTAATCTTGAGTTTTCAAAAGGTCATTTGTCATTTCAGGGAAAACATTTCCCCACACTCTGTTTAGAAATCACTTGCTTGGACGCTTCCAACCAGAGCTGCTTGAAGTGAGGGAGCGCTGGCCCACCTACCCCCACTGCATCATATTTGGGAGTGCATGGCTGCATTACAGGTGTCCACACAGCTGCATACTCCTTTAAAACTACTTTCCTATCTGTTGCCAATGACTGTAAATTTAATGAGAACACCTGCTGCCCTCTTGCTTAGTTAATTCATAGTGATCTGCCTGATCTAAAGAAAATTTCAGAAAAGCCTCTGTTCTTCAGTAATAAATTACCAGTCTCTACTTTGGCCTGAAGGGTATTTGATTCATGTCATATTACACTTACACTAAGCACTGATGACAGTGGACATATTTAGTTTCTCTAAGTAGTGTTGGAGCTGGGGGAAAGGAAATGGCTACTAGGATTAAATGAAATGAGAAGATCAATTGTCTGCCTGAATATTGACAGCTGGGGAACTAGTCATCCTTGACCTCACACTGGAGGCATTTATTCAGTGAGGAGTAAAAGCACTAGGTAATAAATTTTTTTGCCATGGTGATTGACAGAGTGCAAAAAGAAACAATTTAATATCATTTATTTAAAAAAAAAATTTAAGGCTATACTATAGAGCAAAGATAGTCTTTTTTTACAAATGGTACTGGAACAACTAGACATTCACATGCAAAAAAACGAATCTAGACACAGCTCTATCACTTCACAAAAATGAACTCAAAATGGATCATAGACTTAAATTTAAAAGTATAAAACTCCTCGAGGATAACACAGAAGAAAATCTAGATGACCTTGGGTTTGGCAATGACATTTTAGACACAACATCAAAGGCATAGAGTCCATGAAAAAATAATTGATAAACTAGACCTCATTAAAATAAAAAATTCTGTTCTATGAAAGATACTGTCAAGAAAATGAAAAGAAAAACCACAGACTGTGAGAAAATATATCAAGAAATATTTCTCCTAAAGGGCAGTTTTCCAAAATACACAAAGAACTCTTAAAACTCAACAATAAGAAAACGAACAACCTGATTAAAGAATGTGTCAAAGTCCCTAGCAGACACCTCACCAAAGAAGATATACAGATGGTAAATAAGCATATGGAAAGATGCTCCGTGTCGTATGTCAGCAGATAAATACAAATTAAAACAATAATGAGATACTGCTACCTATTAGAAAGACCAAAATGCAGAACACTGACAACATCAAATACTGTCAAGGATGTGGAGCATCAGGAACTCTCATTTATTGGTGGTGAGAATGAAAATGGTACAACTACTTTGGAAAAACAATTTGGTAAACTATTTATACTCTTACCATACAACCCAACAATTACGCACTGTGGTATTTACCCAAAGAGGTTGAAAACTTAAGTTTACACAAAAACGTGCTCACTGATGTTTATAGCACCTTTAGTCATAATTGTCAAAACTTGGAAGCAACCAAGATGTCCTTCAGTAGGCGAATGGATTATTAAACCATGGGACATCCAGGTAATGGAAAAAGAAATGAGCTATCAAGCCATGAAAGAGATGTACAAAACTTAAATGCACATTACTACGTAGAAGAAGGCAGTTTGAAAAAGCTACATACTATGTGATTCCAACTATACAACATTCTGAAAAAGGGGAAACTATGGAGAACGAAAAAGATCAGTTATTGCCAGGGGTTGGGGCGATGCAGTAGGACAGAATGAATAAGCACAACACAGCGGATTTTTAGGTCAGTGAAATTATTCTGTATGATACTATAATACTGGATACAAGTCATTATAATTTGCCTAAAAGCATTAAATGTACAACATCACTAATGAAACTTCATGAACCTATGGACTCTGGGTGATAATAATATGACAATGTAGGCTCACTGATTACAACAAATGTACCACTCAGGAGAGGAATGTTGATAATGGGGAGGCTATGCTTGTGTGGTAGTAGGGAGTACGTGGAAAATCTCTGTACCTTTCACTCAATTTTGCAGTGAACCTAAAATTACTATAAAATATAAAGTCTGTTTTTTAAAAATGTACGATTTGTTGCTTCAGATTTCCTTTACTTTCCAAATAACTATGATTTAACTTTATATAAGCTAAATGTATTTATTTTAACCCATCATGCTATCTTATCTCAAGTATATTTGGAGATATTAGGCAAAATAGCAAGAACAGTAAAAAATTACAATAATTAAATGTAGATATCATTTTCATGATAATACCACCATCACTTCATTCCTGCCAAAATATTCAGTGAGTGGACTCTTCAGCAAAAGTTTCACTAGAGCTGTTAGAGTGAATCCATGTGGTTCCAAATTTGAGTTATTCTCATATTAAAAGGTCATTCATAAAATCACATGAGGCACAAGAGAGCCTTGCATAGCATCCATGGATACTATATGCTGGATGCTTTCCAGAATCACTCCTCTTTTTTAACAGTGAGTGACTCATTACGAAAATTTAAGTACTAAGAAATGAGGAAACGAGGTCAAACCCATTCACAGATCTTTATTGTATCCTTTTCTACAATTTTCTTGAGATATATTTGCATAAAACAATGTACCTATTTACATTGTATAGTTTGATAAGGTTTGATACTCAAAGTAACTACCACCACAATCTAGAAACTGAACACTTCCCTTACTCCCAAAACTTTCCTTTTGCCTCATCCCTGCTAATCCTTCCTCACCCCCAATCCTTGGGACCTGGTCCTAGGCAACGACTGATCTGATTTCTGTCACTATACTTTCATTATGCTATTCTAGAATTTTATTAAATGGATTCATACGGCATATATTATTTGTGTCTAACTCCTTTCACTCATCACATTTTTGAGATTCATCTACTTTGCTCCTTATACCAATAGTTCATTCTTTTTTATTGCTGAGTAGTATTCTACTGTACGAATATGCCACAGTACATTTATCCATCCATTTGTTAATGGATATTTGGGTTGTTTAGTGTTTTCACTATTCTGAATAAAGTTACTACAAATATTTCTCTTGGGTAAATACCTAGGAGTAAAAATTTTGGGTCATACATATGTCTTTTTAAAAAATAACTAGTAAACTATTTTCCAGAGTATTTATACCACCAGTGGTGTATGACAGTTC
The DNA here is from genome assembly GCF_937001465.1 of Orcinus orca. NCBI lineage: Eukaryota > Metazoa > Chordata > Mammalia > Artiodactyla > Delphinidae > Orcinus > Orcinus orca. The sequence goes on along the minus strand of NC_064561.1, from coordinate 81,572,676 downwards.
CATTTGCTACACAATGTCTCAAACATTTAGTATTGCTGATCTTTTTAATTTTAGGCATTCTAGTGGATTTATAGTAATGTTTAACTTTGGTTTTGATTTCCATTTCCTTGATGACTAATAATGTCAAACATCTTTTTGTGTGATTATTAGCCATCCTTATATATTATTTTGTGAATTATCTGCTTAAATCATCTGCCCATTTAAAAATTAGATTATCTTCTTATGATCTACTGTAATAGCTTAAAAATATATTCTGGATATAAGTTCTTTGTTAGATACAAATTTTAAGAATATATTCACCCATTCTATGGCTTGTCTATATACTTCCTTTTTTTTTTTTTTTTTTGCGGTACGCGGGCCTCTCACTTGTGGCCTCTCCCGTTGCGGAGCACAGGCTCCGGACGCGCAGGCTCAGCGGCCATAGCTCACGGGCCTAGCTGCTCCATGGCATGTGGGATCTTCCCAGACTGGAGCACAAACCCATGTCCCCTGGATCGGCAGGCGGACTCTCAACTACTGCGCCACCAGGGAAGCCCTTATATACTTCTTTAATGGTATCCTCTGACAAAGATTTTGTCCTAGGATCTTCTCTAGAATTTTTATAGCTTTGGCTTTTGAGGTCAGCTCTAAAATCTATTTGAGTTTCATTTTTTTCTATATGGAAATCAAATTGCTTTGCAAAATTTTTTGAAAAGATCATCCTTTTTCATTTGAATTACTTTGGTAGCTGTATAAAAAATTAATTGACCATATTATTGTAGTGACTTTCTGGACCTTATAATAGTTGCTTTTAGATTTAGTCTGATTATCAATTCATTTTAATTGGAGTTTTTAGACATGTACATTTAATGTAGTTATTGATAAGCTTGTGCTTGTGTTGACCATTTTGTTATTTATTAAAACTATTTTCTCTATTAGTTCCTTAATCCTTTTATTCTTCTTTTTCTGTTTTGTTTTAGGTTTTGAGTTCTTCTTTTTCTATTTTCTCTATACTATGGCCTATTAGCTGTATCTCTATATTTGATTTAATAAGTATCTGTTCAAAGGTTTACAAAATGCACCTTTAACATCAGTATACTTTCCAGTAATATTATACTAATTCAGGTGCTATGTAAGAGCCTTACAACATTATACTTTCTTCTTCCCTTCTTCTGTGCTACAGAGTCATGCAATTAGCACTTGCAATACAAGTCAAGAATGCTTATGTTTGCAAAGATATAGAATCTCTTCTCAAAATAGTCTTTATATCTATCAGAATATAATAGCCCATGTCTTCAAAAGGAAGAAAAATATGTTGAAACGGCACATTATTTAAGACTACATAGTAACTCATCACATATTTTTTACACTGAAAAATAATCTTTACTTATATTTCTGAACAAAAACTTATTTTTCATTTATTTATATATGTGTATTAACTGTGACCAAGATATTGTGGAAGATACAAAGATAAATCAAATATAAACCCTACCTTCAAATAATTTATATCTTCTAATGAATGAAAAAAGATATGATTTTTAAAATGCTGTAATTCAGTATTCATAATGCGCTCAATGAGAGGTACAAAATGCTGTGATAGTTCACATAAAGGAGGACAACTGGGAGAGAAGTCTAGAAGGGATCATTGAGTTGCCTTTGGAGTAGCTACTAATAATTTAATCACATAAACAGTACAATTAGAATCTTGCTTAAAATATAAAACTGATAAATGCATCAGATGACTTAGAAAGATAAATTAGGGGCTCAGTAATCCAGAGGAAAGTCAATGGAAAGCTGAACTGAGATGGCAAAGAAAACAGGACAAAAATCTAAAGGATCAAGCAATTGATTTGATGAGAGAAATAAGAACAAAAATGGCTTCAAAATGATAGTACCTTAATATACACTGGAGTAATTAGGAAGAATGGAATTTTCATAGAAAAGTGACCATGGGAACCATGAGATTTGATGAGCTTAAGGTGCCAAAGAGGCATCCATATGAATATTGCTAAGGCAGCAATTAAATATGTAGGACTGAATTTGGGTGAAAGTTGGGATTTTGTATATAATTTTACCTAGAGATGTGAACAGAGATGACAGCTGAAGTTGTTTGCTGGGATGAGATATTTAACAGAGAGAATGTAAGAAGACAAACTTGGGAAATGATGACTTTAGGATACACACAAGAACAGAAAGAGCAGACTGAGAAGACTTGTGAGAAAGTATTAAGAAGCTGGGAAGATAAACGGGATAGTAATTTTCAAGGAAATTTTTAAAAAGAAGTTAAAAGAAGAAAAGGTCATCAGCAGTAATGTGAAGTCAAAAGAATGCAAATAAAGAAGAAAAAAATCCTTGATTTGTAGACTTAGAGGCCATTTGTGCATATGAGAGAAATTTCATGTAGAGTATTTGAGGAAGTAAAATTGCACAGAGTTAGAAAATGCGACAATCTATAAACATAGGATTTTTTTAATAGTCTAGAAAGCAAAAAACAAAGAAACAAAAAGGAGTGTTAGCTTAGCCTGAACATGTAACTAGGTAAAGAAAAAAGAAACATTGATAAGTGAAGGGAAAGAGAGGGTAATTGAGAGCCAAGATTTCCACAAGAAGAGAATAGAAGCAGAAGAGGGGGTTTCAGACGGGAAACACTGCTTTATTCTATGATAGAAGAGAATAAGTAAAGACAAAAGATAGTGTGATGTGAGAGAAAGCTTATAGACTTCTTGTATGCTGTTGTCTATCTATTCCTAAAGCAGAAATATTAAGAGTGAGGATGTTATAAAAAGAGCGTCAGAGTAGTTACAGCTGTGACGACAGGAACCTGCAGACAGATTCGAGTGTTATCTAACCTGAGGTTAAACAGCATAAAAATAATTGGAATTCCATTTGGAGTAAAGATTTTTGAGATACATTCTGCATAACTGTCTACCTGTTTGAAGATTTGCCAAGTATGATATTAAGTTTTGCCTTGTGAATAAAGATACTTGAATATTCTTTAAGAGAGAAAACTAGATATCAAAGTGCTCATTGTATTAAAATCATTCTAAAACTTCTTATTTTCTTATCCAGGATTTTTAAAACCCAACCTCATTTAAAATAAACATTTTCTTGTATTTCAAATATTGTTTTCCCTCATGCAAATGAAATAATCTTGAATATAGAAATCACTACAGTAAAGAAGCTGAATTTACAAAGATAATGTTATTTTTCTGTTTTTAGGAAATCTAAGTTCATGGATTATTCAAAATCTTTGTTGTGTAAAACCTAAAATTTTCTTTCCAGTAAAATTTATATTTTACAAGAAATCCAAAAATATGTAGTAAGCCTTTGGAACAAAATGCTCACTAGAGATAGTTAACCTGTCGAACCTGTGAATAAACATCTCTTTGGTAGCACATGGTGGTATTCACACAATTGGGTTCCAAAATATGTTTCTTCAGTGTTATATAAAAACATTCAGTTTGTGTAATGAACAACAATAGTGCCAGTAATCAAAGAAAATCAGGATTGTCAACAAGCAGAAACAATGTCTCCTAGCAACCAACTTTCAATTACTCTTTGTTTGCTAACAAGCACTGAGATATTTTCTGCTGGTAGCTTTATTCTAGAGAGTAATGCATTATCAAAGACCATAAGAGAGAGCTCCTGTTTTAACCGGCTCTGGTTTCCAGTCAAACATCTTGCAATTAATTTTATTAATGTTTTAGACCTAATTTACTTTGAATAAGCCATAACTATGATTTGTTATTGTCATGTTCAAAAAGAAATTGTAATGTAGGATAATTATTTGTTTAAATAATAGAATCATTGGCATACAGATGATATTCCAATGAAGTAAAAATTTATTATCATTAATAATAAGATTAAACAAAATCATATCCCAGAATAGATCCCAGGAGGACCCTTTAGCTATTTTAGTTGAACTAGAAATAATACTACTAATTAAGATATAACATGACTGTCATAGCAACAGTCACAAAGGCGATTTGCTAGTGCCTAATAAAAACCCTCTATTGCCAACATGATACAACATGAAAGTACACCCTTATTTGAAATCAGTTTGCATTATTAACATTACATACCAAACTTCAGGAACAATTTTATTCAAGGCATCTGTACAAATCCCTTTACACCATTCAAATTTGGGAAATGACCATAGAAACTGAGCTGTTTTGGCTGTACTTTCTCTGTGATTGGTGGGTTAGGTTAGGTTTGTACCTCTTACTTCTTTACATAGAGGCAATTCAGGAGACTGAGTGCTCCAGGAGCTCACTGTGTGACTAAGACTATGTCTGCACTGCTGCTGCTACAACAATTATTACTCTCATCGTTGGATTTTTGCAGTCCATCTCATCTGAACCTACTGAAGAGAAGGGGCTCATGGAAAATAGGCACACAAACACACAAACTACTAGAAGCCAAGAAGATAATTAGTAAAATTCCATATCAAAGTGGTCAAAGCTATACTTGTGTAGCCACTCAAAGAAATGTTTTCAGACTGGTCATTTGGAGACACATTTCTGTTTAGTTGATATCTCACTTTTTGTTTAGTGACACTGGTATTATGTAGGAAGGACATTCTACGTTTCAGATATGATTCTGTAGCAACTGAGAGCTATTCAAATTAGCGTTTGTAAGTATTTTAGGTAATTTGTCTATTATTTGTACTATTGCTTAACTAACAGTGAAAGATGAGTGATCTGATTTAAATTTACCTCAATAAATAAAGTATTTGTTTTTGTAAATGAATAAAATTATCAAACTGAAATGCAATAATTTCTGCTTAAATGTTTCTTCAGTTTCTTATCGTAATTATAGTATAAGAAATATTTAAGACTTTCTCTTTTTTTCCTTCCCTGATTGCTTTCTTCAGCTAAAATGTCAAATTCTCTACTTTTTTTTTGGACTTCTGAATATAAATGTGTTCATCCATGTCTTAACAACCTCTATGTTCTAAAATTCATGTCTTATTACTTCCTAAGCAGGAGCAAGCAATCATAAATCTTATGACAGTATTTTAGTCTATTTCTAGCCCTAAACTGCATAGTTGACTTTGCCAAGACAGAACTATTGCATATAAAGAGTCACATAAGCACATAAATGAGGTTAACTGTAGAAAATTATTAGGTTGTCTATGTACTAGTAAGTCTGTGGACTGTGTTATTTTAAATTATTATTATGGAATATAATGAACAGTGTAATATAGAATACATGATTTCAAAACATTTTCTGGCAAACAAATTATTTTTCTATATGCAAGAAAGAAGATTTAATCAATCTAAGAGCAAGGATTTCAGTAAAATGCCATTTTAAGAGAAAGTCATAATTTTACCATTTTTGTCCAAATGCGGTTGTTGCAGGAGATACTAAAAAAAGATCGGCCACAGTCTGCTTTTGAGCAATGACTTAGAGTGAGAGTCTGAGCGTGCGAATGCATCGTCTTTCAGAGGCACTTCCATAGCCACCGTTTTTACGGTTTTAATACAAACCTCTGCAAAAATATTTGCCAGCTGACCTTGACAAATATAAAATGATTTGTCACCCTATCCTTGAGACTGAAAACAAACGTAAAAAGAAATATTTTTTAATAATTACACAAAACAGAAAAATATGAGTCATAAGAATAAGAGTCGAGAGACTTGTATTCTAAAGCCAGAGCTGGGTCTTGGGTAAACTGTGTAATTTCTTTGAGTCTTAATTTTCACGTAAGTAAAATGCGTGTGTGCATGCACACGTGTGTGCACATACATTTATAAAGAACTAGATTAATTTTCAAAAAATGCCTTTTAATTTCTCACAGATACGGAAATGTTCTCTGGGGATAAGGTAAGAGGGAGGGAAGCAACACTGTGACAGTAAATTCTGTGTTTCCTATTGGCAGAAGTAGGGTGTGCATAAATGTGTCTCTGAGGAAGACAGAAATGCTTCCTTGGCAATCTCTTCTTTCCATTGGGAATTCTGATAAGACCGGAAGTCACTGATATAGGTAATTTATTGGCCTGAAAATTCTTTTACTCTCAGTATAAACAAGTTCCTAGTTGCACACATTTATACATAAATATGTGCCTAGGCCAGAGTGTAAAATGAGTTTCTACTGGGGAACAAGTCATACAGTGGAGACTTGAGCACACCAGGCTTCTTTCCAGACTCCCACTGCTTTGTTTTTGAACCATTACCAATGCCTTTCAGCAGTGCTGTCAACAGAGCTCAGATAGGGTCTTGAACTCCAGAGAATGAATGAGATATGCCAAATGAAGCATAATTACTTTATTGACATCATTCAGCTTTCAACTCACAGTTAGTGGAGGAGCTTCTACTGCTTGAAACAGTGGGCCGTTTGTAGCACATTATGCAAATGATAAGACTAATCTTTTGCATTATACATAAGAGCTGCTTATTGTGCATTAACTAATTTATCTGACTATGCAGGGGCTATGAATGCTGATTTTTATTAAGCTCTTCATTAAGTGAAAACGTAGGCATGGCAAGTGCATATATTAGCATGTGCCTGTCTTGTGTGGATGAATAAATACATACCTACATCTAGTTACCAAGGGACATTCTTTTGGTGGTAGAAATCATCAAATATGATATCTTTTTCAGTCATATCAATAAGATGAGAAAGTGAGAAATAATCAGAGGAAAAGACTCTTGTATTGTTAACATTCATCACACATCTTTTATCATGGTCACAAAATTTCTCTTTAAAAACATAGAATGTGTAGTCTAAAGTCAATAATTTAAATCTTATGTAAGTATCCTTTAGTATACTGGTGACTATTTTTGTGATTATCATAAAGAGCAGGTGAAGAACAATTGAACACAAAGTCTAATTAAAGCAGTCACTTTAGTTTTAAGACAAATTAATTCATTTGAGTAGAATAAAGGGAAAAAAGAGCAAAATAATATTTTATTAAACATGCACTAATTAACTTGGTTCAAATCTAGGCACAGTCACATCTAAACAGACATATGAATAATGTTTTACACAATGCTCACTTAATTAGCATATTTCATTAAGGCGCACATTTGAAGCCAACACAGACTCTCCACATAGTCCCCACTCTTCTCAGTGAGTTGTTTAGAATTTGACCACCAAGTTTCACAAGAGAAGAGATAGCAAAAATACCACATATTTTATCTGCTTTATTATATTAATATAGATTTGATTTATTTTAATCAGTCAATGTATATTGGGAACTTTCTATGTGCAACTTATGAATACTTTGAATTTATTACTTTAAAAACATTTTAACTATGCAGTTAACAGCTCACTAAGAGGAGGTGAGTGAGTGATTACTTTTATAACTGATTTTTGAGGTTAAAGGGCTAGGGGAAATGATGTGAGCCTCTAACTTTGAAGACACTAAATAGCAACAGTGATTAGTAAAACTGATTGAGGAGGGGCAGAGAAACCTAGTATACCCTCCGGACTTCAAATTTGAATTCCCAGTTTTTGTTCATTAAAATTAATGAGCGACTGATGCTTATCATACATGAGAACGGTTCATTCTTTTATCAGTCAGGTAAACTAAAACACACATTACTATATCCACAGCACAAACCCAACCCTGGGATTTGGCCATGAGCCCAACTTAATTGGAGAATGTTTATTAAATTATTAAAATTTATGGGCTGATAGCACTCTCAAACAATTTATTATAGCTGTAAAACATTTTTAAGTTTTGAAAACACAATAAAGTTGATTTAATAATCCCCCTAATCTTATACACAACTTCCTCCAGAATTTTCTTCAATTATGCCTCATAAATTACAATTTATTGTGTATTAGAGAAACACTAAAAAACAAATACTTCATGAGAATTTCATCAGCTTCATTTATTCTGAAACGCTTGCCAGGAAGCATAACAAATTCACATGTGACCCTTGCACTCAAGAAGAGCTGAAGTTCAAATCAAAGCCACAATGGAGAGTTCCTTTGCCAAGGATAATAACTAAAATCTTCCCTTAACTTGAGCCAGGAACTCAGCTTTAATGAATGCAAGGGCGAAGGGGTCAGGGAAGGGAGAGAGAGGCAGTTCTAGGGAAATTCTCTCCACTCTAAAAACAGCTTGAATTGCAAAGCACAGATAGTCACATCACCTCTTTGTAGGAATTTGTTAGAGAACAAGCAGCCAAAGAGAGGGAATACAAAGAGCCAGTAATTGTGAGCACACATTGTATCTTCCTCAGGGACAGTAGATCGTCAGAGTAGACAAATTCACTTACATTTAGTGACTTTTAACTGAACATTCCATACTTTTTTTAAAAAATAGAATTGACAGTAGTATACGAAGAATTATCACTACTAGTGGAATAACTTAGAATCTGTTTCATATTTTATAGTGACTCAATTAGGGCAGAATTATTTGCTGGACATAGTGGGTTCTATGGCTTATAGGACTTTTGTTTTCAAAACTGAAACAGATTATTTTTTTAAAGCATTAAGGGTTCCTTTATTGTAACAAAAAGAAAATGCATGCAGAGTAGATAGCTTCCCTAGCTAGATGGAGGAAGAGGGGCATAACTGTGCCCTGAGGAAAACCTATATGCCAGTGGTAGGAAATACTGCTTTTTCATTCCTTAAACGTTTCAGGTTTGTGCCCGAATACTCATTTTAGGAGGCTGGAGGCTAAAACTGCTATTCAAGCAAACCTATCATTGACTCCAATTATGCTAAATCTGCAGCTGGTGATTTCCTGGTCTTCCAGAACCAGACATTAGAGCTGGCTCTAGGAGATCCTCTCAGAAGCAGAGAAGTTCTTCTAGAATGGTATTTCTTCCTACTTGGGATAAACACAGGGTCTATCTTCTTAAAAATGACCAAGATCCCCATATAAGACTTGAGAACAATCAGGAATGAGATGACAATTTCATTACTTAGTCATATCATGATGAAGACCATAGTGGGCTATTAGAGTCAGTTTAAAGTTCAGAACTCTATAGAAGACTAAGTTGGGCTCTTTTTTCCCTCTTTCCCTCTTATTTATTCTGCCCTTGGTGTCTGATGATCTAAATACTTGAACTGACTATGATAAATGTCATTAGAAGACCGTGTCTAGCTCTATTCTCTTTCTCATGCATGTGCCTGGGTGTCTATACCTATACCAAATGACTCCTCCCCCTCATCCTGGCCACAGTAACATCAGGTAGACACATCCAGCCTAGGTTGGGCCAAATTCCTCTCCCTGAAACGCTGTTCCAGTTAAGTATATAAAGGTGAGCTGAAAGATCATGAAGACCAAGGACTGAGGGTATTATTTTGTGGAGACAACAATGACTATGAGCTGAGGAGGCCAGTCCACAGGGGAGGAAACATGGAATGGAGTTATAGAGAGAAACAGAGGTAGAAAAATATGAAGTCATAGAGAGAGTTAAAGAAAGTAGTTGCTGCATCAAAAAGAATAAAATATCTAGGAATAAACCTACCTAAGGAGGCAAAAGACTTGTATTCCAAAAAGTGGTAAGAAACTGATGAAAGAAAATGAAGACAACACAAATAGATGGAAAGATATACCATCTTCTTGGATTGGAAGAATCAATATTGCTAAAATGACCATACTACCCAAGTCAATCTACAGGTTCAATGCAATCCCTATGAAAATACCAAGGGCATTTTCCACAGAATCAGAACAAATAATTTTAAAATTTGTATGGAAACACAAAACACTCTGGATAGCCAAAACAATCTGGAGAAAGAAGAACAGAGCTGAAGAAATCATGCTCCCTGACTTCAGACAATACTACAAAGCTACAGACATCAAAACAGTATGGAATGGAATGGAATATATATATTATAATATATATATAATGGAATACTACTCAGCCATTTAAAAAAATGAAATTTTGCCATTTGTAACAACATAGATGGACACGGACGGCATTATGCTAAGTGAAATAAGTCAGACAGGGAAAGACAAATACTGTATGATACCACTTATATATGGAATCTAAAAATACAACAAACTAGTGAATAAAGCAAAAAAGAAGCAGACTCACAGATATAGAGACCAAATTAGTGATTACCAGTGGTGGAGGGGAGGAGAGACACAGGGGTGGGAGAGTGGGAGGTATAAACTATTTGGGTGTAAGATAGCCTCAAGGATGTACCGTATAACATGGGGAAAACAGCCAATATTTTGTAATGACTGTAAATGGAAAGTAACCTTTGAAAATTGAAAAATAAATAAATAAATAAATAAATAAATGAAGTTGCCCTCTTTTTCCACTATGACTTATCAGTTTCTATGGGGTCTACATATATTTCTAATTCTTGGATCCTTTATAATCTTCTGTTCTGTAAACCCAATTTTAATTTGAGCTAGTATATCTAGGCTCTGCCCCTTAAAAACCAATGGCACTGTGTGCATGAATGGGGAGATGGAGTGTATTCTGTCCTCATTCTACTGCAAGTCTACTGCAAGTACTGGAAACAGAGCAAAATCTATGCACAACCAACACAGGCAGGAAACATGATAACCTCTCACCTCTTGTGCTCACTTGCCTAAGAGGCACCAGGCACACTGCTTTGCCCAGCGCCACAGACTTTCTGGACTCTTGATGGCTATGGCCTGCCCACATTAACCCCCCTTGACAACCATAAAGAACCGTTTTACAGCCCCCACCTCCAAGTTCTTCTTTCATGTAGAGCTAGGTCAGAAATTATAAGAGATCTACCTGGAAGTATTATGCCATCTGTAATTTATCCAAGAAGATCAAATTTGTAGATTGTGCACAAAAAATGTGCAATAAGTTGTCAAGAATATACCAGAAGTTTCAGAAGTGACCATTAAATATCTTCAAATGAAAAGGACTACATAAATGTGACAGTAATAATCACCAGTTTGAATCTGGGTCACTTCATCTATGGCTAAAATATCATGTATGTTCCAGCTATGATGGAATGACAAAGGCCAAATTTATCTTCTCACATAAACAACTAAAATAATAGACTAAATATATAAACCAGTAGATTTCATATACTGGGTCCCAGGATGCACAGTACAGAGATCTTTGAAAAAAGGGAAACAAAAGTTCATCCCTACAGTTGCTCCAGCTTATTGACTGAAAAAAGTGTCTCAGCGTGGTGAAAGGAGATATAATCCAAACAGAGAGCTGTGGTCTTCATGAGTAGAAAAAAACAGAGTTGAATATCTTGGGAATCCATGGTGGCTAGAATTTGTAGAACAGAGTAGCAGAATCAAAAGAACTGCAAAACAAGCTACAAAAACTTGTAAAAGTTTTACCTCAAGTCCTTTACTGAGGACTGATAACTGCATTAATACAAGAAAATTACTTAAGGCCAGGGAAAGAATTACTAGAGAAAAGTAGGTAAAAAAGCCTCACAGATCAAACAAGGCCAGGAATAGTCCATGATCCTACAGTAGAAGTCCTTGGTAATACTTGGGACTTCAGGGAGAGAACCCAGTAGATTATAGTCTCAGTGCTGGGGAAAATTAGCCCTTGCATAAAAGCCACCTAACATAGCTTAAAAGAAACCCTAAAGAAACCAAAACTGTTTCCCAGTACTTTAACTGCATCCCAGAATAAAGTACAGGAATACTCAAAGAAGTTAAAAAATATTCAACACCTGATACAGTAAAATTTTTAAAACTTGGCATCAAATAATGTATGTATTGCATATCACCATGCTGTGCATTACATCCCCATGACTTACTTATTTTATAACTGGAAGTTTGTACCTTTTGACTCTCTTCACTCATTTTGCCCATCACTCCCTCTACTTCTGGAAACTGCCAATCTGTTCTCTGTATCTATGAGCTCATACAGTATTTTTCTCTCTCTATCTAACTTATTTAATTTAGCATAATGCTCTCAAGGTCCATCCATATTGTCACAAATGATAAAATTTTACTCTTTTTTATGGCTGAATAATATTTGTTTGTATATATACCACATCTTCTTTATCTGTTTATCTGTCAATGGACGCTTAGGTTGTCTCCCTAAGTTGGCTATTATAAATAATGTTGCAATGGCCGTGGAGATCAACATGTCTTTTTTAGTTACTGTTGTCATTTTCTTCAAATAAATACCCAGAAGTGGAATTGCTGAATCATACGATAATTCTATTTTTAATTTTTTGAGGACCCTCTATACTGTTTTTTATAATGGCTGCACCAATTTACAATCCTACCTTCAGTGCACAAGGGTTCCTGTTTCTCCATATCCTTGCCAATGTGTGTTATTTGTAGACTTTTTGATGATAGCTATATGACAGATATGAGGTGATATCTTATTATGGTTTTAATTGCATTTAATTAAAAAGGATTAATTTAATTTAATTCAAAAGAAATGAACAAAGAAGAACTATAAAAACAACTGACCTATCAAAAGGTCAACAACACCTATCAATAATTACTTTAAATGTCAATGGACAAAATGCTCTGATCAAAAGACATAAAGTGTCAGATTGGATTAAAATAAAAAAACAAGCACATACAATATACTGTCTACAAGAAACTCACTTCATGGTGAAATACAGACACAGAATGAAGTGGGGAGATGGAAAATGATATTTCATGCAAATGGAAATGACAAGAAAGCATGGGTAGCAAAACTCATATCAGACAAAATGGACTTTAAAACAAAGACCATAAGGAAAGACAAAGAAGGGAATCATATACTGATAAAAAGATCAATACCAGAAGAGGATATAACACACCCAATATAGGGACACCTAAATATATAAAACAAATACTAACAGACAATAAAGGGAGAAGTTGACCATAATACAATAATATTAGGAGACTTTAACACCCCACTGACATCAGTGGACAGATCATCCAGACAGACACTCAGTAAGGCAACAGAGATCCTAAATGCCACAACAGACCAATTGGACTTATTTTCTATCTATAGGATACTACACTGAAGTAAGAGAATACAGTCTTTTCAAGCACAAATGGAACGTTCTTTAGGATAGATGACATACTAGGTCACAAAACAAGCCTCAACAGATTTAAGATGATAGAAATTATTTCAAGCATCTTTTCTGACCACACTGGTATGAAATTAGAAATCAACCACAGAAATAAAAGTAGGAAAAGAATGAACACATGGACTATACAAAATGCTACTGAAAAACCAACGAGTCAATGATGAAATCAAAGAAGAGATCAGAAAATACCTCAAGACAAATGACAATGAAACACAACCTTACAAAATGTATGAGATGCAGCAAATGCAGTTCTAAAAGGGAAGTTCATACCAATACAGGCCTTCCTTAAGAAACAAGAAAAATCTCAAATAAACAACCTAACCTACCACATAAAAGAATTAGAAGAACAAATAGCACACAAAGTCAGCAGAAGGAAGAAAATAATGAAGATCAGAGAGGAAATAAATAAAATAGAGATCAAAAGAACAATAGAAATGATCAATAAAACCAAGAACTGGTTTTTGAAAGATAAACAAAATCTACAAACCCTTAGCCAAGCTCACTTAGAAGAAAAGAGAGAGGACCCATATAAACAAAACAAGAAATGAAAGAGGAGAAATAACAACCGATACCACAGAAATATAAAAAAAATCATAAGAGAATACTATGAACAGTTATATGTCAACATATTGGACAGCCTAGAAGAAATGGACAAGTTTATAGAAACATACAACCTGTGAAGACTTAGTCAAAAAGAAAAAGATAATTTGAACTGACCAATCACTAGAAGTGAAATAGAATGTGTAATAAAAATGCTCCCTGCAAATAAAAGTTCAAAACAAGGCAGCTTTACTGTGGAATTCTACCAAACATATAAAGAAGGACTAATCCATATATTCCTCAAACCATTCCAAAAAATTGAAGAGACAAGGAAACTTCCAGATTTATTCTATGAGCCCACCATGACCCTGACTCCAAAATTGAATAAAAACACAACAACAACAAAAAATTACAGGCCAGTATCTTTGATAAATAAAGGTTTAAAAATCCTCAACAATATATTAGTGAACCAAATGCAACAATACATAAAAAGGAACACACAACATTATTGAGTTGGATTCATTGTAGGTTCACAAGGATGGTTCAACATACACAAATCAATCAATGTGATACACCCCATTAACAAAAGGAAAGACAAAAACCTCATGATTATCTCAATAGTCACAGAAAAAAACATTTGACAAAACTGAACATATTCATAATAAGAACTCTTACCAAAGTGGGTATAGGGGGAACATATCTCAACATAATAAAAGCAATTTATGACAAACACAGAGCCAACAGAATACTTAATGATGAAAAGATGAAAGAAAGCCTTTCCTCTAAATTAATGAACAAGACAAGGATGCCCATTTTCAACATTTCTATTCAACATAGTATTGGAAGTCCTATCCACAGCAATCAGACAAGAAAAATAAATAAAAGGTGTCTAATTGGAAGGGAAGAAGTAAAGCACTTACTATTTGTAGAAGACATGATACTCTATACAGAGAGCCCTAAAGTCTCCACCCAAAACCTTTTAGAACTAATAAAAGAATTCAGCAAGGTAGTAGGATAAAAGATTAATATACAGAAAACTGTTGCATTTCTCTACACTAACAATGAAATATCAGAAAGAGAATGTAAAAAAAAAAAATCCCATTTAAAATCTTGCTAAAAAAATACCTAAGAATATACTTAACCAAGGAGGTGAAAAACCTGTGCACTGAAAACTATAAAACAGTAATAAAGAAAACTGAAGATGATTAAAATAAATTGATTGATATCCCATGCTTTTGGATTGGAAGAATATTGTTAAAATTTCTACACAATCCAAAGGAATCTAGATTTAATGCAATCCTTATCAGTGTATCCATGACATTTTTCACAGAACTACAACACATAATCCTAAAATTTATATGGAACCACCAAAAGACCCTGAGTTGACATAGCAATCCTGAGGAAAAAAAACAAAGCTGGAGGTATAACCCTCTCAGACTTCAGACTATACAACAAAGCTATGGTAATCAAAACAACACAGTAATGGCACAAGAACAGACATACAGATCAATGGAACAGAATAGAAAGTCCAGAATTAAATCCATGCACCTATGGTCAATTAATCTATGACAAAGGAGTCAAGAATATATCATGGAGAAAAGAAGTCTCTTCAACAAGTGGTGTTGGGAAAGCTGAATGGACAGTTACATGTAAATCAATGAAGTTAGAATACTCCCTCACACCACATACAAAAATAAACTCAAAATGGTTTGAAGACCTAAATGTAAGACCTGACATATGAAACTGCTAGAAGAGAACATAGGCAAAACATTCTTTGATATATATTGTAGCAATATTTTCTTAGTCTCCCAAGACAAAATAAATGAAAACAAAAATAAATAAGTGGGACCAAATTAAATTTTAAAACTTTTGCATAGCAAAGGAAACCACCAACAAAATGAAAAGATGACCTACAGAATGGGAGAAAATATTTGTAAATGATGAGACAGATAAGGGGTTAATATATAAAATATACAAACAGCTCATACTACTCAATATCAAAAAACAGACAACCCAATTGAAAAATGGGCAGAAGACCTAAATAGACATTATCCCAAAGAAGACATACAGATGGCCAACAGGCTCATGAAAAAATGCTCAATACTGCTAATTATTAGAGAAATGCAAATCAAAATCATAATGACATATCACTTCACACTGGTCAGAATGGCTATCCTCAAAAAGTCTATAAACAATAAATGCTGGAGAGGGTGTGGGGTAAATGGAACCCTCATACACTGTTGGTGGGAATGTAAACTACTGCAGGTACTATGTAAAACATTATGGAGGGTCCTCAAAAAACTAAAAATAGAACTACCATATGATCCAGCGATTCCACCCCTCGGCATATATCCAGAAAAGACAAAAACTCTAAGTCAAAAAGATACACGCACTCCACTGTTCATAGCGGCACTATTTACAATAGCCAAGACATGGAAGCAACCCAAGTGCCCACAAACAAATGATAAGATTAAGCAGATGTGGTGTGTGTGTGTATGAATATTATTCAGCCATATAAAATGAAATACTGCCATTTGCAGCAATGTGGATGGACCCAGAGCAGCGGTCCCCAACCTTTTTGGCACCAGGCACCAGTTTCATGGAAGACAATTTTTCCACCAACGGGAGGGGGATGGTTTCAGGATGATTCAAGCACGTTACATTTATTGTGCACTTTATTTCTAATATTATTACATTGTAATATATAATGAAATAATTATAAAACTCACCATAATGCAGAATCAGTGGGAACCCTCAGCTGTTTTCACTTGCCACTCACTGATAGGGTTTTGATATGAGTCAAAATTGATTTATTACGGTCTCTGTGCAGTCAAACCTCTCTGCTAATGATAATCTGTATTTGCATCCGCTCCCCAGCACTCAGAATCAGCCTCAGCTCCACCTCAGATCATCAGGCATTAGATTCTCATAAGAAGCATGCAACCTAGATCCCTCACATGCTCAGTTCACAGTAGGGTTCGTGCTCCTATGAGAATCTAATGCTGCCGCTGACCTGACAGGAGGTGGAGCTCAGGTGGTAATGCAAGTGATGGGGAGCGGCTGTAAATATAGATGAAGCTTCACTTGCTTGCCCACCACTCACCTCCTGCTGTGTAGCCTGGTTCCTAACAGGCCACAGACTGGTACCAGTCTGTGACCCTGAGGTTGGGAACCCCTGACCTAGAGAATATTGTGCTTAGTGAAATGAGTCAGGCAGAGACAGACAAATACTATATGATATCACTGACATGTGGAATCTAAAAATAATACAAATTAATCTAATATACAAAACAGAAATAGACTCACAGACATAGGAAACAAACTTATGGTTACTAAAGGGGAGAAGGGCTGGGAGAAGGACAAATTAGGAGTATGGGATTAATAGACAGAAACCACTATATGTAAAATAGATAACTAACAAGGATTTACTGTATAGCACAAGGAATTAGATTCAATATCTTGTAATAACTTATAATGAAATAAATTCAGAAAAATATAACTGAATTACTATGCTGCACACCTGAAACTAATACAATATTGTAAATCAACTACACTTCAATCAAAAAAGAAAAAGGAAAAGAAAATTTTTTTAAAAAGGGGAAATTAAAAAAAAAAAGATGGCACATGCTTGTTTTAGCAAGACAGAGGGAGAGCACGGAAAATGGCTCTCACTGGCTGGAGCATACAGATGACACCCAAAATCAAGGAAAGAAAAATGATGGTGTCTGCCAGCTTCAGCAAGGCAGAGGGAGAGCAGGAAAATGGCACCCACCAGCCTCTAACCCATAGAGTATCCCAATAGGCCCCTTCCCTTCAGACTAATGCTTTAAAATTAGGAAATGAGTCTCTTTCACACAAAGTCTGAGTACTTTTCAAAGGGCTGCTTCTGTACTGGGCCCTAGGTCAGATAAGTCTGTACGTGACCCTTTAAGAACCATTCCTCAGTTTGCCTTAGTCCCCCAGGTCTCCTGAGCAAAAGAGCCCCATTGCTCTTCATAGCCAGTAGTTTTGGGAGTTTGTCTCTTGGGTGCCTGTCTTAAAAGTTGGAGTGCCCCGTGTGGGGTATGAACTCTTTGTTCCTCACACAGAAGCTCTGGCTTTTAAGTTTCCTCTTGACTGTGGGTTGCTCCATGTGGGGTAGGGTTTATGGCGAGACTGTGTCTCAGCTTCTCCTATCTGCTTCACTGTGGTTTTCCTCTCCTTTGTCCCATGTAAAGGGATTGCTCCACTAGTTTTTAAGTTTTTTCCAGAGGAAACTGTTCCATACATAGTTGTAGATTCATTGTGTCCATGGGAAGAGGTGAGTTCCACATCTTCCTAGATCACCATCTTGAACCAGAATCTCCAATGACTACACTGTAATATTATCTATGATCTTAAGGCTATTTCTATATTTAAATCTGTATGGTAGAAGCACAGTATAATTGTGTGCTGCTGCATGTATCTTCCAAGCTCAGAATTCAATGACATCATGTTGGTAGATTGAAACTGGACACTGAGAGTATGGACACCACAAAAAAGGTAATCACTACAAATCTTATCTTTTATCCCCCAGAAAGCCAGTTGCTAATCATTTACAGGTACATCACTACCTGCTCTATTTCATCATTTCCAGCTGATGACACTTGGACTAAAGAAGTTAGCCAGGAGTGATAAAATGCTGAGGGGAAAGGCATGCAACAGTAAATTTCTGTTAGACCCTGTAATTAGAGAAAGATGTCCCTGGAAGGAAAGATGTCCCTGGAAGGAAAGGACACCTGGTTTGTACATGTTACATGGGAAAAATTTTATTCTGGACTGGAAGCTAAAGTCCAACTGTACACTCTTGTTGGATTACTGATCCTCACCTTTGCCATCTGTAAAATAAGGTCAATACTGAGTAGCCAAAGCAATCTTGAGAAAGAAAAATGGAGCTGGAGGAATCAGGCTCCCTGACTTCAGACTATACTACAAAGCTACAGTAATCAAGACAGTATGGTACTGGCACAAAAACAGAAATATAGATCAATGGAACAGGATAGAAAGCCCAGAGATAAACCCTCACACATATGGTCACCTTATCTTTGATAAAGGAGGCAAGAATATACAATGGAGAAAAGACAGCCTCTTCAATAAGTGGTGCTGGAAAAACTTGACAGCTACGTGTAAAAGAAGGAAATTAGAACACTCGCTAAAACCATACACAAAAATAAACTCAAAATGGATTAAAGACCTAAATGTAAGGTCAGACACTATCAAACTCTTAGAGGAAAACATAGGCAGAACACTCTATGACATAAATCACAGCAAGATCCTTTTTGATCCACCTCCTAAAGAAATGGAAATAAAAACAAAAATAAACAAATGAGACCTAAGGAAACTTAAAAGCTTTTGCACAGCAAAGGAAACCATAAACAAGACAAAAAGAGAACCCTCAGAATGGGAGAAAATATTTGCAAATGAAGCAACTGACGAAGGATTAATCTCCAAAATTTACAAGCAGCTCATGCAGCTCCATATCAAAAAAACAAACAACCCAATCCAAAAATGGGCAGAAGACCTAAATACACATTTCTCCAAAGAAGATATACAGACTGCCAACAAGCACATGAAAGGATGCTCAACATCACTAATGATTAGAGAAATGCAAATCAAAACTACAATGAGATATCATCTCACACCAGTCAGAATGGCCATCATCAAAAAATCCACAAACAATAAATGCTGGAGAGGGTGTGGAGAAAAGGGAATCCTGCACTGTTGGTGGGAATGTAAATTGATACAGCCACTATGGAGAACAGTATGGAGGTTCCTTAAAAAACTAAAAATAGAACTACCATACAACCCAGCAATCCCACTACTGGGCATATACCCTGAGAAAACCATAATTCAAAAAGAGTCATGTACCACAATGTTCTTTGCAGCTCTATTTACAATAGCCAGGACATGGAAGCAACCTAAGTGTCCAATGACAGATGAACAAATAAAGAAGATGTGGCACATATATACAATGGAATATTACTCAGCCAGAAAAAGAAATGAAATTGAGTTATCTGTAGTGAGGTGGATGGACCCAGAGTCTGTCATACAGAGTGAAGTCAGAAAGTGAAAAACAAACACCGTATGCTAACTCATATATATGGAATCTAAAAAGCAAACAAACAAAAAATGGTCATGAAGAACCTAGGGGCAAGACGGGAATAAAGATGCAGACTTGCTAGAGAGTGGACTTGAGGATACGGGGAGGGGGAAGGGTAAGCTGGAACAAAGTGAGAGAGTGGCATGGACATATATACACTACCAAATGTAAAATAGATAGCTGGTGGGAAGCAGCCACATAGCACAGGGAGATCAGCTCAGTGTTTTGTGACCACCTAGAGGGGTGGGATAGGGAGCGGGGGAGGGAGGGAGACGCAAGAGGGAAGAGATATGGGGATATATGTATATGTATAACTGATTCACTTTGTTATAAAGCAGAAACTAATACACCACTGTAAAGCAATTATACTCCAATAAAGATGTTTTTAAAAAATAATAGTAAAACTAAAAAAAACCACAAAAAACTGAGAAATATAAGAAAAATAATCACATGCCTGTCCCAACACAGAAATATCCTATGCTCCATCTCAGCATTTCTCCAAGTGGCCTTTCACAAAATACAGTCCCATCAGCTGAATATAGGTTTGTCAAGTAAGTGTAAGACTGAATTAAACAAAATTAAATAAAAAAAAAAAGGTCAATAATGGTACCTATGTTTCAGGATCTTTGTGGAGACGACCTCTTGTAAAAAGAGATGATCTCATGTAAAAAGTACAGAACAGTGCCTGGTACTTAATAAATGTTTGCTATTTATATATTTTGCTGTCAAGATTTAAGTAGACAATCATAATATTTACTGTGGAAATCCTTGGCAGATTTCATTCTAGAAGTACATGTTTAATGTACTTTATTTTGTAAGAATTTATTTAATAAGATTCATTATATTATTTTTCCTTGTGCAATTCCTTTGCATGTCTTAAAAGTGTAGGCAATATATTCAGGCACAAGATCCTTGCATAACTAGGGGATTATTTGTACTTTAAGGCTTACTGAAAGGGATGGCTGTCCTATGAGGTATATTTCCTCAAACACTGTAAAATTGCAAAGGAAGCAGCTCTTCCTCTAGCAGGGCTGCCTTTTATCTTTAGTTGCTTACAAGCCCTTAGAACTCTTGGGGGATAATTGCAATGTAATGTGTTACAGCTGCTTGCTAGGTAATTTACTCAGCTGCCACCACCTGGGGAGATTAGAAGGGATTTCCCCTCCTGACACTGGGCCCCTGGAATTTACAGTCTTTTCCCTTTCTCTTCTCTGGCGGTATCACACTTCTCCCTCAGGGTTCACTAGGAAGTCAGCCATTTTTTTTATTAGTTATCTATTTTATACGTATCAGTGTATATATGTCAATCCCAATCTCCCAATTCATCCCACCACCACCCCCACCACCCCTGCTTTCCCCCCTTGGTGTCCATATGTTTTTTCTCTATGTCTGTGTCTCTATTTCTGCCTTGCAGACTGGTTTGTCTGTATCATTTTTCTAGATTCCTTGGAAGTCTGCCATTTTAAAGTACACAAGTAGTTGGCCTGCAGGAGGAAATACAAGCAAGCAAACAAACTCTGTAAGGGCTAAGTAAACTTTAGAGCATAGTCTCTATGTGACCAGCCCATCTAAACCTGAAGACTTATCAGGCTCCTCCAAGCCCACCTAGGTTTAGAGTGTATTCTTACCTTTTTGTGTGCCACAGACCCTTTGTAAGTGTTATGGGCTGAATTATGTCCCCCCAAAAATATATGTTGAAGTCCTAACCCCCAGTATGTCAGAACGTGACCTTATTTGGACATAGAGTCTTTACAGAGGTAATCAAGTTACGATGAGGTCATTAGGGCATTAGTCCAAAATGACTGGAGTCCCTGTAAAAGGGGAAATATGGAAACAGACATGCACACAGGGAGAAGACATGTGAGGATGAAGGCAGAGATAGAATGATTTATCTAGAAGCCAAGGAATGCCAAATATTGCCAGAAAACCACTAGAGACTAAGAGAGAGGCATGGAGCCGATTCTCCCTTACAGCCCTCAGAAGAAACCAACAGTGATACCTTGGTCCCAGATGTCTAGCCTCCAGAACTGTGAGACAATAAACTTCTGTTGTTTAAGCTACTCAGTTTGTAATACTTTGTTATGTCAGCCCTAGCAAACTAATACAGGAAGTCTGTGAAGTCTCTGGACTTCTCAAAATATTTTTAAATGCATAAAATAATTTATGTAGAATAACAAGGTAAAACAGATATATTAAAATATTATTATCAAATTTTGTACAAAAAAATCTTTGTGATGTGGTCACATGTATTTCTATATTGATTTCTATATTTGATCTAGTAGTGGATCAAAGAAAACCACTGCAATTTTGAAGTATGGCTGAATATAAATGATATTTTGAGATCTACAACAAATTTAATGAGATATAAAAATATTTGTGATTTCTACTGGCTATAGGTACTGATGTTATTACTATTGCTTATTGCCTATATTCATGATTGAAGGAGATACTAAATTCCAGTCAGAAAATTAGTAAAAGTTAGGTCAAATTCATTGGCCACCTGAATTCCCTCTACAAACACCTTGAAGGACTGTGGACTCTGGGCTAAGAACTTTGGCTTTAGAGACTTCATTTCAATGAAACTTCCCTTATTATAACGTCTGGTCACTTTGCTTAATCTTAGTTGTTCATTTATAATTTGATCTCTAGTTTCCAGACTGTATCTTTCCTGGGGACTAGAGTGATAAGATGCTCTTCTCTCTGAGTCCCTGTTTTTTCTACAATATTGCACAGAGGTTATTCTTTTGGATTTGGCATTGATCTTTAAGTTGTTATCGAGGAGTCCCAGAATTTAATATTGCCTTTGGTGTGGATAGAGAGCTTCCGACTGAAATCCCCTAAACTGAGCCTCTGCTTCTTCTCTTTGTTTCCAGATCTGGACTGTCTGAAGTCAATTCTTATTGATACACCTTAAACTCAGAAAGCTCCATGTTCACTCATCATATCTCACCTGTAAAGATCTGTTCTTTTCTCTGTTTTCCCATTCCAAGATCCTCCCGTGTACACTCAGTCCCCTGCTCTCACCAGCATGCAATGAGCCTCCTGTGACTTGGACAAACTCCTACTCCAGCAAGAACTATGTCTAAAGTCTCCAGCTGAAGCAGATCTTGGCTTCACAGTCAAGGTCTATGGGAAGACCTCAACAATGTTCTTGACATCCATCTATCCATTTATATGACTGTTTTTCTTTTACCATTCACTTCCTGGGCCTGTCTTATTTTCGTATTTCCCATCTGGCCTTTTTCCAAGATTTTTCCTGTTCCCTTCTCTCAGTATCCCCTACAACCTGCATGCTGGCCTCCCTGGCTTAATGCCTTGAGTTGCCTTGAATCGTCACTGTTGAGTCCCCTGATTCTCGATGGCCTCTCTGATACAGCACTCTGATACTATACGATAGCTTATTTATGATAATTTCTTTGGCTTCTCATCTCAAGCCTTGCTCAGTTACCAATTTTAAGATGCTTTTATGTATTTCTATAGCCACACTTTCAGATTCTATTTACTCTTTCCAGTTGTGCCTCAGGCTTTTTGACCCCAGGTACTGCCTAAGTAGTATATGTACAACATAAGCATAATGAAAACCTCTCATCTGTCCCATCTGTCCACTCATACATAACTGATTAATGTGTTAAATTTTTGAGAAATACATATGTATATATAAATTATCATATTTGAGATATACAATTCATTTTGGTTTATATTTTTTACTGTGCTATACTGAATCCTTAAGTGACTTTTAGTGATCCCTAAAGAATATGTTTCATCTTTGTGTTTTTGAATTGTTCACATTTGTTCCTGCCAAAATTCCTATTCATGGGAATCACAATAACACAATTTTAATGTCATTTGTGACACAGTAGGGGCTCAGGTGTGCCCAACATACCAGATACATGGCTGCACTGAAAACTTTTATCTTCATTCAATTAGGCTCCATGTGGGTGTTCCTACATTTTTGGCTGAATTTAGATTATAGTGGATTAAAATCCATTCCTTTAGCAACATCCTTGTTTCTGTGTCCCTTCATCCACCCATGTATAAAAGGCCCAACACAGCATGTCTGTATTCAAAGCCTGGACCAGCCTGCTGTATTAATGCTTCTAGAGAAAAACCATAATGATGGTGGCTGTTCTCAATTTGTCCTGTGAAACTGCCCAGAAATTCAGTTTTGTTTCTATTACTTTGTCAGCTCTTTCCCTTCTCTGTAGCACCGTTAAAAATATTCCAATCTCTGAAAATCTTATAGATTCTAACTTCACATGCCCTCAGCATATTGTAAAAATACTTATTTCAAGTAGAAAACAGAGACGTCAGTTGATGACCTAATATCAAACCTATAAATTTATTTGCATTTGTGTAAAGGCTGTCCTATTTAACTCTTGTTAACAATGTTAAGAATGACGATCCCATGTAAAGTCAGTGCATGTATCTGTGTTCTGAAAGACCTTCCTCCTTCAACTCCTCAGGATTCTTGCTTCACTAGTATCCTTGCTTGGAGCACACACTGTCAGTGTCCTGTGTCTATACCAGTGCCATTACTGTTCCCATCAAATCAATCAAGTCTCATGGGAAGCACCAAGGACTCTGCCTGATGGGGTTTTCTGGCTGCAAGAGCTTGCTTAACCTGCATGTGAGTAGGAAGACAGTGCTGGGGAGTTGGAGTTATCATTCCTAATAGCAGCCTTTATCCAGTGACTTCATGAGTTGGTGCATAAATATCCCATTTCCCTCACCCCTAGGGTGGGATAACTGAGCCTCAATTGGCCACAGTGATAGCATGCTCAGTAACTCTCTGATTGGCTTCCTTGTCTCACTTTTCTATCCTCCTACTGTTGGCATCTAAGACCTCCTCCCAGATAAACCACTTGCCCTCAAGTCCTTGGCTCAAGGTCAGTTTCTGGGGGATCCTAACTTAGAGTTGGACTAATTGCAATCCAGAGCAATGCTAATGTTAGGTGGAATGAAAGATATCCTGCTATCCTAAAAGCATCATAATCTCTGTGGTAGTGTGGAATAAGGTATAAATCGGGGCTGCACTGACTTATTCAGAAGCTCTACAGCCTGATCTCTGGCACTGTGGAGTTAGCTGGCTTTTATTAATGGACACAGACACTCTAATGGAAGAATAAAGAAGACACAAATCAGCCAACTATGGACTCGGGTTACAGTGTAAAAGCTAAATGTTGTCTGTGACAGCTTTAAGGAGACCTTTATTTATTGCAACCAGAGAGCAGATTCTGCTGAAAATCAGAAATCAGATTTGATTTTGAGAGTTGTGGAATTAAAAAGTGTGCTTATAACACAGCTTCTGTGTAAAGATAGGACCCCAATAGGAAAGGACTGAGATTCTGAGACTGGAGCTGGAGACATAAGTGGATGCATTTAAGAACATGGAATCTTTTGATTCCCCAAACCCTCTGTGCTGGTAAAGGTGGCCCCTTCTCCCTTGATAGAGGAGACGTGTCCTTCATTGCTTGGAGATTTTGCAAAGCTCTCGCCTGAATCAAATGCTTTGTAATATAATGCTTGTCTTCTCAGGATATATGCCCATATTAACATTAGGTGCCTAACTGTAATATAAAATCTAAAAGGATTCTGAGATGGCATAAGACAACTGGTGGTATGTAGCCATATTATTTGTGTAATAATTATAATTATTAACATCATAATAATATTTCAGCAAAGTCAAAATGTCAACTAGAAAGTCCTGACCTGCAAGGGATCTGTGGCAATGGCTAATACACCATCATGCCTCCAGAATGAAGAGAAATGGGAATCTAACAAGAGTACTGCTTTACTTACATGTCCAAAAACATCAAGAAAGGGCAAGCAGAAGGCTCATCTCAGTGCCTACAATGCAAAAATCACATTAAGTTCTCAAACCCAGATCCCATCAATTGAAATGGAAACCAGGTACTCTAAAGGAAAAAAAAACACATGCAATAGTATCAAGCATATTTAGTTCCTATACCCATCCTTCCAGATAGGGATTGTGGCCATTTACCAGAGCAAGTGTACATTGGGTAAAAGGGGAATACCCAGATCTTTTTTTTTTTTTTTTTTTTTTGCGGTACGCAGGCCTCTCACTGTTGTGGCCTCTCCCATTGCGGAGCACAGGCTCCGGACGCGCAGGCCCAGTGGCCATGGCTCTGAAGCCCAGCCGCTCCGCGGCATGTGGGATCCTCCCGGACTGGGGCACGAACCCGTGTCCGCTGCTTCGGCAGGCGGCCTCTCAACCACTGCGCCACCAGGGAAGCCCTACCCAGATCTTTTGAGGGCTATTGGACACAGAGTCTGAGCTGATACTGGTATTAGGAGACTCCAAATCTCATTATGATCTTCCTATTAAAATGGAGTCCTAGTGCAACTCCATCTCAAGTGAGTACAGAGGGTCTACAGATCTACCCTGAGTGCAAAACTGCAATAGATATATCTGGAAGCTGGAAGAATCTTCACACTGATTTCCTAAACTCTGAGTTAAGAGACATTATGAAACTGCCCCTGCTTCTACATGGCTAAGATAAGTAAATCAGAAAAGCAATACTGCATTTGAAGCAGATGGGAGAAATTATTGCCACCCTCAAAGATTTAAAGTTTCACTCACTGATGGAGGAAGAAGAAAATTCAGCGCTCTTCATGCATTGGTCAGTTAATATGTTTATGCAACCTAAAAATAGATGCTACAGTCCCACTCAGGGTAGTCCCTGAAAAAGAGTAAATCTTCCCAGCGGACAGAGCTTTTAGCAGTATACCTGTTCACTGACTTGGTGTGGAGGGAGAAATATCTGAGACAGTGGCAAATGGCTTGGTTAGGAGGCCTGAGAGGAACAAGACTGAAAAGTTAAAGACAAGGAATACAGGGAAGAAGAATATGGGTGGATCTATGGGACTGGAATGTAAGTTTGCCGATATTTGTGTGTCATGTCAATTCCCACCAGGGAACATCTACTAAAAGACATGTCTGTACAACAGATAACTTATCCAGTGGATATCAGCCAGCCTCTGACCTTGGCCACCTCAGTGTTGGCACAGGGAGATCTTGAAGAGGATAATCATAATGGCAGGGATGGAGGCTATGTGTATGCCCAGAATCACAGGCACCTCTCCTCTACGCTGATCGAGCTGCTGCCACTGCTGAATGTCTCATGTGTCCTCAATAGAGTCCAACAATGAGTGCTTGGTGTGGTTCCATCCCTTGAGAAGAACAACTAGCCACTTGATGGCAAACTGTTTAGAAGAAATACATTCCACCTGGGACAGGCCAAGGATAAATACACACCCCTGGTATGAGTTTCCCTTCTCAGCTCACTGTACCTCAACTGACAGAACCATCCAAGAGCTCACAGAGTATGTGATTTAGCAACATGCAATCCCACCTAATATCACCTTGTCCCTCCTAGACTATAACCACAGGTAAGAAAGTGATCAGGTCTGTCACGGAAACCACTGTGCTCCCCAAGCCTTGCAGAGCTCTAGGCAGTATACAGATATTCGACTGATTGATATTTACTTTTATTTTTTTAAAAAGGAAGGCGTTTTGAAAAAAAATCTCTCTTCAAGGATATTTAAAAGTATATTTCACACCCTTCTCAATGAACTATACATCACCTCCAGAGACAAACTCACTAAATCTTTTAGACATTATTTTCCAAGAATGAATAAAATATTAGTGACTTTCTCTTAAGTTCTCAGATATATGAGTTAGAGCAAAAGGGTTTTATCACAAAGGAGTGAGTAAAGAATTGGCTATAAAAGAATTTATTTCTTAAGAGAGAAAAAAGTGAATTTAATCTCACCTTCCTGATTACATATTTAGCTGGATAATTTGCAAAAGTGTGAGCTGATGCCACGTTCAAGCAAGAATTCAAGCTTAAGTATGTCATAATGGGTTATATTGTTAAGTCTTACTAGTTTTTAATTTAAAAAAAAAAGTCATCAAGGAGACCTTGTACAAAAATAGCTCTTATAAATTGTACTCCATTTAAGCAAAATAATGTGTAGCCTCAAATCATTTTGCTACATGTGGCAATTCAAGGACCTCATGGGACATAGGATATTATGAACTACATTTGATCAGAAGAAACTTCTGTTATGGCTATTTATAAAGAGTGCTTGCTGATGACCCTCACAGATATTTATACAAACCTGGTCATATAAATTTATTAGAGCAATAAAATCTTCATTATTTAAATTCTATAATAAAATTAATTAGGTGGTATGGCTATAACAAGTATTTTTCTCGTAAGTTTGCCAATCTTCAACTGCAATTTTGCTGTACCTACACACATCAGTAGGTCTGCTTATCATGGACAAATGGCTAGAAATGGAAACATACGTGGACAAAGGGGCAATTCAAGTGCTGACCTGCCAAGTGATCCAAAAGTCATTTAGTAAATTGATTACTGGCCATTTGGTATGGATGTTTCTAAAAGCACAGCTTTATAAATAAAGGCAAGTATGTAAACAATAATACACAAATAATATACTAAAGACATTTCTAGTGAAAACAGTATAAATAGATAGTGTTGGAACAATGCCAGCCAGTTAATGCTCTAATTTTTCTAAATCTATTTGCTCCCTTCTGAGAGTCTTCCCTTTCTTTTTTCTAGGCTGAATACTATAGTCCCACAGCTCTACCATCCCCTAGCTCCCTGCCCCTTGGCTATGCTTACATAACAAAATCTCAACTGGATGAATTTTTTTGGCTACGTTCTCTGCTCCTACACAAAGGTTACTGGAAGAAAGATCTCATGATCAGGTAGGTTAACATGAGCACAATTTCATGGCCTTTGACATCAAATGGGGCAGAAATGCTACCAAATTCCTCCACAGTTTCCATAGTCAATGCTCTTCCTCTCCTCAGAGTGGCTCCATCCTCCTCAAGTCCCCCTACCATCTCCTCCATCTTCACTCTACATAGGAAACTTTACCTCTACTTCTCAGAGAAATTAGAAAATATGGTGGAGGATGAGGAGAGCATGGGAAATGGACAAGACAGTCCCTTAGCTTTCTTTGCCCAATTTATAAAATCATGTCTTCATTCAAAATCTCCTTTCATTCCTATCCACCCATCCCTTGGAGGAAATCCTCCCCAACCATGGGCTGATAGTAGGAATAGGAATTAAGAGCTATTTGGCAATATGTTAACAATTTAAATCTCCTGTTCTTTGGCCCAGCCATTGTATTTTTAGAAATGTATCCAAAAACAGGGATGATAATATGATATACTTATTGTGTTTTTTTAAGAGCAAATATTGTAAGCTTTCTACCTGTTCATTAATAAGAAACTGGTCATATACATCTACTGTAGACTAAATATTTGTGTCCCCACTTCAAAATTCATGTTGAAACTAATTCCCAGTGTGATGGCATTAATAGGTGGGGACTTTGGGAGGTAATCTGATCCTAAATGTGGAGTCCTCATGAAGGAAATTACTGCCCTTATAAAAGAGACCTCAGAGAGCTCCCTTGGCCCTTCTGCCATGTGAGAAGACAGCTATCTATAAACCAGGAAGTCGATACTCACCAGAATGCTGGTGCCTTGTTCTTGGACTTCTAGATTCCAGAACTGTGAGAAATATTGGGTTGGCCAAAAAGTTCGTTTGGGTTTTCCTGTTACATCTTATGGAAAAAACGGAACAAACTTTTTGGCCAACCCAATGTATTTCTGTTCTTTAAGCCTGGGTAGTCTATGGTAGTTTTGTTATAACAGTCCAAATAGCCTAAGGCAATATCCTACAATGGAACACTATGAATACTGTGGGGACTATACATATTAGGAAGACTTTAAAAGGCTGAAGTTGCTTTCTATTACTAAAATTGAGAGATGTCTATCCATAATATTTTATTTAAAAATGAAAAAATCTGTTCATATACTAAGATTTACATTATAATTCCATTTCAAATAATATATATATATATTTATAAATTCATTTTTAAAAGCTTGAAATAAACCATTTTCAAAAACAGTTATCCTGTGTGAAGTTTGAACTTACAGGATTACTTTTAGATTCTAATTTACATATGTTTGTATTCAAATTTTCTAAAGGAGGCAAAATTACATTTCCAATCAGAAAAGATTTTTTTTTTAATTTTGAAAGTCTAAGGATAAAATTCTAATCCAAAGCTATGGTGGGCTCCCTCAGCAACATTAAGTTATCAATTACACCCTTTCTTTATAAATTCACTATTGGATGTTTACTCCTTCCAGTTAGCATCTAGACATGATCTAGTCTCTCTCATGTTATCCCTCTACTATATGCTTCACCTAACAAGTGCCCTTCATCTCACCTCATCTTCATAGCCTGACAGCTTGAATTGTTTCTATGTCCTCACTGATCTTTTATTTATCACTCCACAGTGATCTGCTTCAGCATCTAGCACACCAGTCTTTGCTCTCACCGAAGTCAGCAAAGACCTCTTTGTGGATAAATCCAATAGAAAATTTTCTATTCTCTTACTTGAACTTCCTGTGGTGTTTGCCACTGTTAACCATTTCCTCCTTGAATTTCTTTCTTCTGTTAAATTCCATGATGCCACATTCCTTTGGTTTTCCTCTACCAATATAGCTGTTCCTTATCATTAATTTTCAGGGATTCTTTTCATCTGCCTGCCCCTTAAATGAAGTCCATCTTCAACTGAACTACTTTTATTTTTGTAGAGAGACAAATAGGGGTAGAATATGTTCTAGAATTAGCAAAAGCTTGAGTTTGAATCTTGGCTCTGTCACAGGCTTATCAGGGGACCTGTGAAAGGTAGCTTCCTCCCTCTGGCACTTGTTTTCCCTATAATAAAACAGGAAGTAGTTTTCTTGTAAGGTTGTTGTTAGCATTAAATACTTACAACTTTGAATGGCACATAATAAATGTTTAATAGCTGGTAGCTGTTACTACTCTGATTTTATAATCTCTCTTGGGAAACTTCTACTCTCCAACTATGACATGTAAACTAATGACCACCCCCTCTTTTATTTCCAGCCCAAACTCTCTCCTAAACTTTTATTCTAAGCTGACTGTTGGACATTTCTACTAGATATCTCACGGTTATCAAAATCAACATCCAAATTTAATTTCAGTTAGCTCTCTGACACTCCTCTGAAAAATGTTTCTCCTTCAGAATGGAGGGGGTCACAGTCATCTGGTTCTCCTAAATCAAAACCTGGAAATCATCTTTAGTGTTCCCTTTTACATTTCTTTACATAGTTACTAAATCTTGTTGATTCTTCCTCCCAAATATTTGTAGAATTTATCCACTTTTACCTTTTCACCATCTTAGTTTATGATACCATCATCTCTTATGTTGATTATATCTAGTGGCTCTTGATTGATCTCCCATACCTCCAGGTTTACATTTTTCGTTTTCCTTACTCCTACTATCACTACTTATACACTGTAGCTAATGATTCCTCTTACATGCTTAAAATATTTCCATGACTCTCCTATATTTTGGCCTCATTTGTTACCACCACTGTCATTACAGTCTCTTCACTACCACCCACAAATCCATGTTTTCTGCATACCAAACACTATTAAATTCAAATAATGAGTTGTATACCTTCAACCTTATACCTGTAACGTACTACCCCCTCTCTTCAATCTACTCCCTGGACTTCTTCCATTAATTAAATTGCACTTGCCCTTCAGATATTACCTCCTG
This sequence comes from Orcinus orca, assembly GCF_937001465.1. NCBI lineage: Eukaryota > Metazoa > Chordata > Mammalia > Artiodactyla > Delphinidae > Orcinus > Orcinus orca. Next base: position 81,541,429 of record NC_064561.1, on the reverse strand, counting down.
TGGTAATATTCTTTCCAAAATCTTACCTAGTTTCCCCCTAACTTCATTTCCTCCCATAGAAACCATACACCTCTATAAAAGAACTTATTTCAGGAAATGAAAATTTCCATTTTCATATCTGTCTTTTTCTTTGAATGAATATTTCCCAGTTCATGTCTGTTTCTCCTCTGAAGCAATTTTCTCAAATAAATGTGAAGTGGAATCACCCAGGATGCTGATCAATTATCCATATTCCTGAGACCCACTTCTAGTTAAATGTTGCGAAAGGATCACATGTTGCAGAGGCATCAAATGTTGTAAAGGAATCACATCTTTCTCCCCCACAAAAGCCAATAAAAGTGTATTATAATAATACAAAAGGCATTGTTACATTATTAGGCCACAAGGACAGAAAAACAATAGAATAAAGGAAGATGAATTTATTTCAAAAAATTTTTGGAAGATGGGAATTAAATGATGAAGTGATAACTATCTTAGCACAGTGGAAAAATTTAACATTTTAGTGCCAGTTAAAGGGGAACACTGACCATAAATGAGCCAATTTGCCATAAAAAAAGTCTGAGAAGTTTAGTACTTTGAACATCAGGCTGAAACAGAAAATAGAGAATATCTGAAAACCTACATTCCAAGCAGGTGAAAAACCCAGGCCCCCACTGCATTTGCACACAGATAAATGACTAAGTCTTTTTCTTCCAACCCCACATGCTCTGCTTGGATAGGATATTTAGACTGGAGAACCTGCAAATAGGAGGTTCAAAATGCAAGAACATCATGCATCTTACAAAGAGGCTTTGGCATGTGGCTGAAAATAAGGATTAAATAAATATCTATATATTATTTTATTGAGAGGATTCTGAGAAGACAGTGAAATAGGAAGTACCAGGAATCTTTCTCCTCACCTAGACAGCATGTGCACTGTCAGAATCTATCTGATGTAATTACTTTAGAACTCGGTAGTCTTTTGAAGACTTGCAACTTCCAGGGGGAAAGCTTAGAGAACAAATTGCAGTTAGTTTCAGGCAATTACAGTCTTAGCTCAGCAGTGGCTACCCACTTTCCACCCCAACCCTGTAGCAGCAACCTTGCACATATTCCTGCAGCAGCTGGCACACATCTTGTGGGAGACAAGGTGGGCAATAAGGACCCTATCTTTCAGATATCTGGGATCTGCATTCTGATCACTGAGTGCTGCTTCTGATCATGGAAGTGCAGACACAGAGATAGGTAACCATTGTTGTACCACCATCTCCTTTATTGTAAGCCCCTTCTTCTTGGGCTGAAGCAACTTCTAGGGTATTTAAAGGGGCAGTACCTTTCTTCCCCACACCCCTCTCTGCTTCTTTTTCCCAATTCCTCCCTTTGTAAGCCAGACATTAAAGGCTGGGATATTCAAAAGCAACTGCATATACAGGGGAAATAAGAACGTAACTGTGCATAACTAGGGAAAGGCACAGACTCAGAAAGGACCAGAAAGACCTTAAGTTTACACCTCAGTCTGGTCCTTGGAATGGAAATAGCCTAAAACAACCAAATTAAAAACAAACAAACAAACAAACAGCAAACCCTATTCACTTCAGCACTAAAGATGCACATGGACTGAAACTGAGAGGATGGAAAAAGATATTATGTGCAAATGGAAATGATAAGGAAGTGGGAGTAGAAATATTCATATTAGAAAAAATTGACTTTAAAACAAAGTCTGAAAGAAAAGACAGAAAAGGGTATTATATAATGATAAAAGGATCAATACAAGAAGAGGATATAACACTTGTTAATATATGTGCTTAACATTAGAGCACTTAATTATATAAATCAAATATTAACAGACATACCGGAAGAAACTGACAATAATACAATAATTGTTGGAGACTTTAACACCCTATTTACATCAATGGACAGATTACCCAGACAAAAAATCAATAAGGAAACAGTGTCCTTAAAAGACATGGTAGACCAGTTGGATTTAATAGCTACCTACAGGACAATCCATCTCAAAACAGAAGAATACACATTCTTTTCAAGTGCACGTGGAACAGTCTCCAGGATAGATCACACGCTAGGCCACAAAACAAGTCTCAACAAATTTAAGAGGATAGAAATTATATCAAGAATTTCTTCTGACCACAATGGTATGAAACTAGAAATTAACTACAGAAAGAAAAATGGGAAAAAGACAAACACGTGAAGACTAAACAACATACTACTAAAAAAAAGGGTCAATGAGGGAATCACAAAATACCATAAGACAAATGAGAATGGAAACACAACTTTCTAACATCTATGGAACTCAGCAAAACTAATTCTAAGTGGGAAATTTATAGTGATATAGGCCTATCTCAAGAAAAAAAACCCTCAAATAAACAACCTAATCTACCATCTGAAGGAATTAGAAAAAGAAGAACAAAGAAAACCCAAAGGTAGGAGAAGGAAGAAAATGATAAAAACCAGAGAGGAAATAAATAAAACAGAGACAAAAAATAATAGAAAAGATCAGTGAAAAAAAGAGAGGACCCAAAAAAAACAAAAATAAGAAATGAAAGAGGTTAAATAACAATCAATATCACAGAGACACAAAAAAATCATAAGAGAATACTACAAACAGTTATGTGCCAACAAAATGGACAACCAAGGAGAAATGGACAAATTTCTAGAAATGCACAATCTTCCAATACTGAATCAGGAAAAGACGGACAATCTGAGCAGACCAATCTCTAGTAGTAAAATTAAATTTGTAATAAAAAAAAAAAACTCCCAACAAACAGAAGTCCAGGATTTAATGGCTTCACACAGGAATTCTACAAAACAGATAAAGAAGGGCTAATACCTATTCTTCTCAAATTATTCCCAAAAACTGAAGAGGAGCAAAGACCATCTATGACAAATTCACAGCTAACATCATACTCAATAGTGAAAAGCTGAAGGCTTTTTTCTCTAAAATCAGGAATAAGACAAGGATGCCCACTCTCAACACTTCCATTTAACATAGTAGTGGAAGTCCTAGCCACATCAATCAGACAAGGAAAAGAAATAAAACCATCCAAATTGGAAAGGAAGAAGTAAAACTGTCACTATCTGCAAACAACATACTATATATAGAAAACCCTAAAGTTTCCACAAAAAACTATTAGAATAAATGAATTCAGTAAAGTAGGAGATAATATTAATATACAGAAATCTGTTGCAGTTCTATACACTAATAATGAACTATCAGAAAGAGAAAACAAGAAAACAATCCCATTTATAATCACATCAAAAATAATAAAATAACTAGGAAAAAACTTAACCAAGAAGGTGAAAGACCTATACTCTGAAAACTATAAAACTCTGATGAAGGCACTTGAAGATGATATAAATAAATGGAAATATAACCCGTACTCAAGGATTGGAAGAATTAATATCATTAAAATGTCCATTCAACCCAAAACAATCTACAAATTAAATGCAATCTCTATCAAAATACTCATGACATTTTTCACAGAACTACAACAAATAATCCTAAACTTTATGTGGAACCTAAAAGACCCTGAACTGTCAAAGCCATCTTGAGAAAAAAGAACAAAGCTGGAGGTATCATGCTCCCTGACTTCAGACTATATTACAAAGCTATAGTCATCAAAACAGCATGGTACTGGCACAAAAAACCAGACACATAGATCAATGAAACAAAATAGAGAGCCCAGAAATAAACCCATGCACTTATGGTCAGTTAATACATGACAAAGGAAGCAAGGATATAACATGTGGAAAAGACAATGTATGAACAAAATAGAAACATCAATAAAGAGAGAGACAACTTAAAAAGAAACCATGAAGAAATTCTAGAACTAAAAAACACAAAAACTGAGAAAAATTCAAAGGCAGATTTGAGCAAGCAGCAGAATCAGTGAATCTGAAGACAGAACAACTGAAATCATTGAGTCTGAAGAACAGAAAGAAAAAAGATTGAAGAAAAGTGAACAGAGCCTAAGGGACCTGTAAGACACTATCAAATAGACTAATGTATGCATTGTGGGATTCCCAGAAGGAGAAGAGAGTCACAAAGTGGTAGAGACATTATCTGAAGAAATAATAGATGAAAACTTCCCAAGCTTGGTTAAAAACATGGATATAAACATATTCCCAGAATCTAAGAATCTCAAAAACAACTTTAATTTTCTAAAAAAACTACAATGAATATCCTTAGAGAATTTGAAGAAAAAAATGCATTTGTAAAATAGCAGACAAAAAAAACCACTAAGAAATGTGAATCAGATTTTCAACAGCATCACAAAAGCTAAAAGATGGTAGAACTATGGTTTCAAAATTATAAGAGAAAATTCTTTTCATTCTACAATTCTACATCTAATCAAATTTTCAATCAAGTATGAAGGTAGAATAAAGATGCATTTAAACATACAAGAAATTCTTTCTCAGGAAGTTACTGAAAACTATACTCCAGTAAAATACATCTACAAACCAAAAAAGAAAAACTCCCTCTTACAGCAAGAATTTGAATGGCTCAGCTTGGGTCAGGAATATTCTTGTACTCCAACTGCCAGTGAACTAGGAGGCAGAGTCATGGTACACATTTTAGTGCAGACCACTTCCTGTGGATTTTTTCATTGAGAGTATAAAAGAAAAAAATTCTCTGTGGTTTAAGCAGGCACAGTCACATCATTTTGGAGCAAAGAATTTGAATCCCACAATGGTAATTAACTTGCTCAAGGTCATGTAATCTGATAGTAGTAGAGTCAGAGCTGGAACTCATTCGATTCGTTAATTCCTTGTTCAGTCTTCTTTCAACTTCGCTAGCATCAGACCAAGGAATTCCATCCCTGCTGGACATTTACAGCTACTAATTAACTCTGGCCTAGCCTAATAGTAAGTACTAGTTGAGATACTAAAGAATGATAAAACGTATACAAATTCAGATATAACTAATGTTTGTCAGGCCCTGTGGCTTGACTTTCTCACATATATATTATTTAGGAGCTTACTATATCCTGAGTGCTCTACAAGGCCAAATTAGGTAAACTCAAGGAATAATGTAATTACAAGTTAATATCTATAGTGCTTACTTTACTGTTAGAAGATTATAAAAAGAAAATCATCAGGAAACAGAATAATTTCAATAAGCTTCAAGGAGAAGGTAAAAATTGATTTGAGTTTTGAAGTGTGGGTAAGTTTAATATAGCAAGAGAGGAGAGTGAGGGCATTCAAGGCAAGGAAATGTCCTTGGGCAAAAGTGCAAAGGATAGGGATGGATGTACATTGGAGCTGTGGTGGAGGGAAATTTTGTGGATTATAATTGGACAAAGTGAGAGATTCTGTTGGAAATTTTTGGCTTAAAGGTAACAGAATTTAATGTTATAAAATAGATGACACTCACAGTAGAATTTTTGATGTTTAGCTGAATCATACTGTATTCAAGTTATGGTGATACTGGTGATACGTGTTTTTGCCAGCTTCGTGTGGTTTTTCTAAAGTTTCATACATAATAAAAACTCAAAGTTTTCTGAAAGCTGCAAGATGTTATTAGAAACATACGGCAGCATAAATGGCTAGAGCTGCAAAGCATATTACCCTTTTCAAACTATTTATGGGTTAAAAATAGCAGAAACTGATTTCAGACAAAGCAATAATCTTTACCATGAAAGTAAGGAGGAGTAAGCATATCCTTATATGCCAGCTGTGTGAATTGCTGTAAAGACAGACCTTCAGTCTTGGACAAGGGGGAACAAAATCAATATTAGTCCACTCATACTTGTAATGGAAGGATGTGGTCATGTGAAGTATTTCTGGCTAGTGCAGGATCACAGTGTAAATTTGAAGACAGATGCTATATGTTTGCTATGGAAACAACAGACCGTAACATTGTATTTGATATGGAAAAATCAATCACAGCATTACCAGCTAGAAACTGCTCCATTTTGAGGCAAGAATACAAAGTACCTCAAGCCATTGTTAAACAGAAATTTCATGATTATTTAATCACTTGAGCGGCAAAACCAATTAAAATATCATCTGTCAATACTTTTTCTAGGATTTGTTTTCGGGAATAATAAATGTTTTCTCAACATATATTGTCTTGACCTACATGATGACAATAGAGAAATAAAAAAACATCAGGACCAGGTTTCACATTTTTCAGCAGGAAGTGGTTTCATGTTTTATTTGGAGATGGAAAAGGGCTAAGTTCCTTTAGGCATTTTTTCTGGAATCTATCAGGTAAAACTCAGGGTTTACAAAGGTCTGGCAGTGTGGACTGGAATCATCAAATAACAACCAGAGTGTACAAAGCCTTCAGGCCTCAGGGATCTGGTATGAATTCATCTTTGGCTGTGACCACACACATGTGGTGAAATGGTACTCCACTGACAGGATTCAGACATTTAATTCCCAATGGCTCATGGAGAAGCCATTGCATAGTTTCAGTGTGCCTGGAAATAGTTGGCTTATGCAAGCAAAAGTGGGAGCTTAGGCTGGGAAGATAGGTTGAGGCACTGAATACCTTCCCAAGGAGTCTGAACTTAAAATCTAAGGAGGCAAAGTAGATCTTCTAAGATTTTTTAAAAAGGAAATAATACAATCTAATGTATATTTTAGAAAAATAGCCATGGTGGCAGTATGGATGATGGATTAAATAGGGAAGATTCTGGAAACAGGCACCATGTAGGACACTATAAGCAATTTGCAAAGAATCTGACTTTAAGTAAGGGCAGTTAGTAAGAACAGGAGACGGCAAAGTTGGGGATGTGGAAAAGAGAAGACTAGAAAGAATTCATGTAGGAAGTCATAGAAAATGATGTTGAGGTTTTTTTCTTTGTGAGCCTGGTTAGATATTAAGGTGTTTAATAGATTTGGGGAGACACAAGATAAGAATCAGTGCAAACTGCAAACAAACCCTATATTTTAGGGTTTCAAAGTTAACTCATTATAATTTTCATTGATGAGCACGGAGGGAGGAAAGTGAATGTAAGGTTCATTTGAATTTTTCTTTAAATCCCTGCTCACCCATTAATGGCCTTAATACTTTGAAATATTACTTAACATGCCTGAGCTCCATTTCTTCAGCAGTTTTTAAAATGAGGAAATGATTTCTGCCATCGTTACTGTGAAACCAAATGACATAGTCATATGACTGCCTTGTATATAAGTAGAAGTTAAACAGTAATAATTCTATTGGTATTTTTTAAAACCTTCAATTAAAAAGTGAACAATATATTGAGTGTAACTTTTAAAAATTATGTAATTTTAATACCCTCTAAATATCAACAATTTATTTTAAAGAAAATTATTTTGGTCACCTAATTAAGAAAAAAGCATATTTTTTCCTGAATGAATTATATAAATATGCACAGAAAATAAAAATGCACACAAAATAAGTAATTTCACAACATCTGTTTTCTGCAGAATACAGTATGAAAATGGAACCATTTTCCTGTATGTGAAATTCTTTATAATATGTAAAATGAATCTGATTGTTTCATCCTCTCGAAAATTTCTCCTATTGTCCAGATGCTCATGAGATCATATATAAGAAATTAGGCCTTAAATTTCAAGAATGTTCACATATCTCAGAAGAGTTTCTTATGTTATCTCCCTTATTTTGTGTTCATGCCTTATAGTCTGCAGAAAGTCAATTAAAAAAGAAAAAGCATTTTCCATCTATTCCTTCACATCCTCTACCTTTACATCTTTGACCAAGAAACTTCTCTGACCACGAGTATGCAGTCTTTTCTAATACTTTTTATTGTTAAAAGAAGAGTCATGATTTCCCATAGGTGGTATAAGACAAATATTTAACAACTACTCTTTATTCACCTATTTCTCATTTTTTCATTCTCTCTGTCTCTCTCATTCTCTCTTCCTCCTCCTTTCCTGGCTTCTGATTCTTCTCTTAACTTGACATGGCTGAGAAGTATACTGTGCTCCACAAAGTACTTCCAGCTCTGTAGAAAATATGAACTGTCTAGATCTACAACTGCTGTCTGATTCTCCCCATACCAAAGATACATAGGTCTTAAACCTTACATTTGAACTTACATTTGAAATCAGTTTGTTCTAAATTCAACACTACTTGTCAGTCTCTTTCATGTAATGTCTCCTCTGTAGTTTTATAAATACAGATGTCTTTAAACCATTTCCTACCATGGCAAATAGGGATTTCCATGAGGACTTTAATGCTTTAACTTAATACATCTAATTAAATAGAGCTTGCAAAAATTAATTTGTCAATCTTCAATCCTTCTAAATCCATCTAGAGTTGTACTAGTCCACATCATAGAGTAATTAATTATAGTGCATTGTCCATGCACAGTATCATATCTTACGTGTAATATATGTAGACAGTCAAAAATAATTAATTATTGAAGGGAAAGTGAAATAATTTACATAGTTGCATACTCTTATGTGAGTAACTTACTTTTCTTGCCTAATTTTCTTGTCTATATAGAAGTAACAATAACATCTATCTCAATGGTAATGTGAGATTAAATGAGATAATGCATATCAAGTGCCAGATACAGCATGTGTCATAAAGTAAATGACTAATAAATAGTAACTTTTACTATTGCCTAGAATAATACTATACAATAGAAAGATAATATGAGACACATATGTAATTTTAAATTTTCTAGAAGCTATACTTTAAAAGTTTTATAAAAGGTGAAATTAATTTTAACAATATATTTAACCCAATATATCAAAGAAATTCTTATATCAACATGTAATCAAAATAAAAAGTTATTAATGAGATATTTTACATTCTGGTTTTTTATAATACATCTACAGAATCCACTTTGTATTTAACATTTACAGCACATCTCAATTTAGACTAGCCATACCTCAAATGCTAAATTGCTAAGTGTGGCTAATGGCTGCTAATTTAGACACACAGATCTAGATGCTCATTAACTTCAGAAGTGCGTGACATGTAACTCTGGGTGAGTCATTTCTTTATAAATGGGTTCAAAACTTTAAAAAAAGGAAAAGGAAAAAGAAAAAAAACCCTATGGAATGTATCATGACCAGGTTCCTGATGACCTTACTCTTTTCTTATTAAGTGTTCTTAATAAATACTATGTTTCAAGTAACTAAATAATAATACTATTTCAATTTAGAAAAAATAATTATCATTACATCTTTAAAAGAAGTGTGGGAAGTCTGCCCTTGCTTTAGAAAACACATATTTTGAAATTGGTAAACTTACACAGAATTCTAGAGTAAGCTTGGTTCTCATAGAGGCAAAAAGATCCACACAATGTTTAAAATGTTCTTAAAATATTTTAAAGAATGTTTCTGTTCCCACTGGGTTAAAAGTACAAAAGCTCTCCTGGGGCCCACCCTAGGCTTGCCAGTTCAATGCACCCTCTTAGGCAGTTAAAGAAAAGAAAATCCCTCCACCTTCTCCTCTTCACTACATGAGCTGATTTCACAGGCTCTTTACATGCTTTATTTACTTACTATTCATTTTCATCCTTGGGAGAGAAACTCGAAATATTTATTCACCAGACATTATTCTTTTAAAATGTTTCCTAAGCCAAGGATTTGGTAAATGGCAGGAAAAAAAAAAGTGTCTGCAACTGTCAGTGTAATTATCAGCCCTGAAATTGCATTTTAAAATATTTTAATAATTAAAGGAGTTTTCTGAAAAAACAGGCAAAGAGAAGTAAGAGAATAAAAAGGCTCAATAATCCAGGGTAAGTAAGCTTGCGGGGCTATGTGTGTGTACACACACCTAATTCTTACATAAAGTTCAGCAACATTAATCATTTCTGTAAAATGAAAACCAAAACGACAGCTCTCACTCTGCAATCAGCTGTACAAGGAAGAAGTTTCTAACCATAGCCTTCTACTCTGAGCAAGCAAGTGATGGACAGCGGTCCTTTTGTCAGATTCTGACAAGTGAATCAATAAAAAGACACAGCAAAAGTTCAATCAGAACAGACACCACTAATACGGCTGGCCTTTTGGGACCCACAGAAGCGTGGAACTGCTTTTCCATGTTAATTTCTCTTCACTACCCTTTGGGGTTATGGCCTTCTCTGTCCCCTGTTAATTGAAAACTGCCTCCTTCTAAAGTTCCTTGGCAGGCATTCCTTTGTGTCAGCCTATTTTGCTGACTGCTAAAAGAAACGGAGGAAGGAGTGTTCCAAAGCTGAGAATGCCGTGATGCCAAAACTCTGCTCCTGTCCTCTCAAAAGACTGTGTGTATAATCGTTTTTTTTCCATAGAATCCCTTATGTTATAATTATGAGCTAACAAAAACACACATGAACAATTAAAGAGAATACTGTATCAATTAAAGATAATACTGTATTAAAGATAATACTGTATCAAATACTGTACTTATTTTTGGAGATAGCCTTATTTTGGAATTTGTTGATCTAAGGAATTTTAATTGTATGCACATTTCTATTTGTTGATTTAGACTGCCACTTAGTTATTGCATTCTTTTTCTTCCCATACCAGACACAAATTTATTTCTATGTATTTGCTAATCCTAAATGAGTACCATGACTGACCCTAGGGACCAGGTTACTTTGTGTTTGTGCCAAAACCTATAAGAAGAAATGTTTAGATTAAAAAACAGTAGCTAGGTCCTTTCAGCCATGTTAATGACAAACATAAATTACCTTTGTGGGTAGGTGGTCATATTTTTCCAAACTCGTTATTTAATTTAACATGCTTTTATTTCTTTTACTCCAAAACATTAGACAATGCATTCAAATAATACAGAAGCACATATAGTAAAAAGTAAGTCTCCTGGTTCACCAAGACTATCCCAATCCCATTACCATCACTAACTCTTAGTATAGCTTAGATTTCCCCATGCATTTGCAAACACAAATACACATATGTGGTGTTGCCTTGCTATTTATATAATACAATCATAATGTGTAGCTTCTCCTACTACTTGCTTTCTAATTTAATAATGTGTCATGAAGCGGTTTCTATGTAGACGTATCTCATTCTGCTGAACTGATAAACAGTATATCATAATACATATTCACTAAAATCCACAATAACTCATCTAATGAACATATGTTTCCTTTTATTTTTCATATTAGGAAGCATACTTTAATAATAGATTTATACATCTCTTTAGATAAAATACCAGTATTTTTTCCAAAAGTGGAATTGCTAGGCAGAAGTTTACATATTTAAAAATTTGACAAATACTGCAAAATTGTTCTCCAGAAAAGCTTTAGCTATTTCACTTCTACTAACAATGTATAAGGTCACCTATTTCACTATACTTCTCCAACACTGCATATTATAATTTAATATTCTACTGGTTGTGGTTTATAGGACTTTACTAAGGATCACTGCATTTAATCTCAGCCATATTATTTCTGCCAGATATATAAGATCCCATTTTGCTATCATTACCTAGGATAAATTACAACCTCCATCCTGAACAACACAATAATACAGCAAGCCGTCACTTCTCTATGTTGCTCCAGTCTTCTCTGCAATCAACCACTGTTCTAGAGTTATCTTGGATTTTTATTCTAAATTGTTATTATGTTTCTCATTACTTATCAATATTTTAAAAACATATTCATGTTTTCCGTGTTTTTTAATTTAACACTGTTTTTTGATTTCTCTTCCCTGAGTTTTTATTATTTTTATTATTAAAATTCTATTGCAGTATTTATCAAGAAGAGATTGTAACTGGTAAACTTACTGAGTCTCTGGATGCCCAAAAGGGACTTCATTTTAATCTCACAAGTAAGTGTTTATTAGACAACATATACAGTATGGATCAAGAATATCTTTAGTGGGGTGATGATAACAGGAAGGTAGACTAGGAAGCTCCAGGTTCTTATTCCACCATGGAAGCATGTAAACAACAACACACTGACTAAAACTGCTTTGGAGAAGCTCTGGAAACTAGTCAAAGATCTGCAGCAACCAAGCAAACAGCCAATCAAGAAAAAGCCACACCAAAGTGGTAGAAAATTTCATAGTGTTTTTGCTTGTCCCTACTTCACTCCCTCCCCAGAGTGGCATGACATGGTCTGGAGAAAACTGCTCAATTTCAAGTTCCTTCCCTTGGGCTAGAAGGAAAAAAGTGGAACTTGGTTGCAACATTCTGGCCTTTCTTTGGGCTATCTGAGGGACTGATTTCCATATTGTTTGACTCAGAACTCAGATAGGAATGACAGGGTAGGCTGCATCTCAGGCTGTAAGCCATGGAAAGCTGTGGCAGGCACCGTGACACGTGAAAACTGCAGAGATACCATTGGAGATATGGGCTGGGACTGGTTTTCCCCAGTACCTTAATGACATTTAAATAATTTTTCTGACAATTGTTCTGGAGGCGCCTTTTGCTCCCTTTCTTATTTCCTCTTAACTCTGCTGAATCAAAGGAAAACTCAGTGGTCATCTCAGGCTCTGTTGTTCTGGAGTCCATTTGCCTTCTTCTAAAGACTCCCACAGTGCGGCTGGATGCCAAACAAGTTTGAGTCCTCCTAGGGTTACAGTCAGGAAACAGATCTTGAGTCCTTTCTGCCTCAGAGTCCCAAACATCATGGGCTTAACCACATTACCTCAAATCACTCCTTTGCCCACCACCTGCTAGGATATCAACTCCAAGGAAAGGTAGAGTTGCGACCTCTCAAAGACTCTCAGCTCTGTCTGATCCTGATGCTCTCCTCTCTTACTTTTCCTCTTAACATGTCATCTAATTCTTACCTCATTCTAAGAAGGAAAAAAAAAATAAAGTGCTCTCATGTCACACCCTGCTTCTTTACTACTACATATGTGTTTAATTTTCATAAGTTCTATGGCTTATGATCAGCAGACTTTGATTCTTGATATCAAAGATGATTTTGATGTCTTATTTTTGGAATGTAGAAAATTTCTCTCAAATTTTTGAATCTTATGACTGAACAGTATGGATTGCAAGACTATTTTTGTTTGTCTACCCTGATACACTAAAACCAGGGGGAAACAAAGACTCTCCTGAAATTCAAAGTTGAGCTAGAGCAATGACTGATTTGTTTTCAACTACGCCAGTCTTTTTTCTGAGGACTGTGTGTAGAGAACGCTATCACTGATCCATGACTGTTGGGAGAGAAGATATGGGGAAAAACACAGAACATAAATAATGGTCAACTACATGAGGGTGTTTCCCCCCCCCCCCGCAATGGATTGATAGATGGCTAAGCAGATCAATCAATCAATTAGTCAATTGAGAGATAGATATATGAGATAGAAACACAGTCAATAAGATAGAATTAGAAATGACAAAAGAAAGGAGGGAGATAAACTCAATTTTTTTAGCATTTATATCCACAAAGATACTAGCAGATATTATCACTACCCCTATACTTCAAATATAAACAACTTGTTCAAGGTTATACAGGAAATAGATAGTAGAGTTCAGATTAAAGCTCTTGTCTTTCTCTGTGTGCCGTATCACAGTATGCATCAAATTAAACCATTTTTATTGTGTACTCAGGACAATGCTATAAACAGGTGATAGTAAAATATAAATATTTCAGGTACCAAGGGGATTTTTAAAAATAACATAAGTACTTTTTTATGATAAAATTTATCAATAGGAAGGCATCTGTGAATAATATTAATATAGCCCAAAATTGGATGTTTGATCTTAACATACATAAATCTTTATCATTAGATTTTTGTATGCTTAAGTAAACTAACTTCCCACTCCTAATGAATCAGAGCGTGCAGCCTTTTCTTCAGCCCTGGATCTGATATTCAAATGATGCTTTACCGGATAGCACTGTGGACTTGGCTGTCCTTAGTGGCCAAACACGTTGGTGCTAGGGATCAGGGTCAAGAAACTGGAATGAAGCACAGTGTCTTCCCCAAGAAAGTATAGTGCTTCAAGAAGCACAGGAATTAGGAGAGGCAAGCCCTTTGAGGCAGAATCTAAGTTGACCAAACACAAAGTCCAAATCCAAAGGGCAGGAGGAATGCCAGAAATAGGAGTTAGGGCTGAACTAGGAGATGGGCAGAAACTAGATTGAAAGTCACCATCATTATTTCCAAAAGATGAGCTCTGAGTAAGTAAGCACTGAGTAAGGTAACTATAAATTCTGTTTTTATATTTTTTGGCTGTTTTTCCAGTATGATTATTAATGGTTCCCCTTTTGCTCTCCAAGTGTTCTGGTTTAGGGAAATCTTGGCAGCTCCTGGTTTAAAAGAAAATTATGTTTACCTTACCCCTTGTTGGCCAGAAGTCACATTGGAGCATCTGCAAATATTCTAATTGACTGGGGTTATAGGTTGAGTAGGCAAGCTCAATATGACTTAAGGTGCATGACCATGTTGGACTCCCAGATATTAAAATTAACTACTGGACAGGAGTGAAAACAGGCAAACAATAACACAGTAACACAATTATTTGCATTTATAATATAAAAGTTATGTTGTTTCCTACTCAACTGCTACTCTGTACCTCTCTCATTTATTAAATTATTCATGTGCATAGCTGTCTGTACTAGTAAATGATTCTTGAGGTCACTGATGCTACCTTGTTCACCTTTGTCTCCCTCAATACTTAGCATTAAAGTTTGTATTCTATAACAGTACAAAAGTTTGTCACAGTTATTCGTAAAAATATGTAAGTGGTCTAAGTTTTTAGCCAAAATAGCTAGTGTGTGCCTTATTCCTTTGTATTCATACATAACTGTGACAGAAAAATAAGTAGCTTGTAGCTACTGTTTGGGAGATGGTATTATTGATTTCATTTTATAGATGAGGTAACTGAGGCTCAGAGAAATTATATGATTTTTTTCATGACAACCCAGGTATTTACTGACAGATCTGAGATATGATCCCCAAATATTCTGTTGTAAAGTTAAATTGTTATCTAATTCACTGCCAATAGATATTGGGATATTCATAGATATGACTTTTTTTTCTGTTTTGGGAAATCTGATGATTAATTTCATATTCTCTCAACCCACCGGCTTCAGCATCTGTACTGTCCCTACCCATGAAATTTCTCTTACGCTATCTTCTTCAAAGTACTGTGTCTTCAAAAAACGTTTTAGAATAAAACAACAGTAAATCATACATTCATAATTGTGTGAAACTTTACAAATTAAAAGAAGACAATTTGTTGATTTTAATATTTCATACCAACATACAAGTCCTATAGGACTCTCCCCATATATTTCTGTGAATATAAACCTCTTGAGTTCATACACACAAAGCACTGAGTTCTTATGAATTCTTTGTTATCTGTGTGTTGTTAAATCCTTATGTACTGAATGATATACTTAGTGAATTAATAGTTCAACAACAATAGCAACAAAAACCATAGTTTGGCTCATTAATAAAATAACACCTGAAGATTTACTTTAATAAATAATCATACTAGATATCTGATTCTAAAACATACGTGTATATAAAATTAAAATAATGAAATTGGACTTAAAAGACTGGTTGCAACTGTCATTCAATATAAGTTTTACTTAATCAGTATACTTTTATCCTCACTAATTTTTGGTCATGAAATTAATGAGTGAATGAATAAAAATAAATAAATTATAAATAAATCCTCATTTGGCTAGAGGTTATAAAAATTTGAAAACTAAATTGCCCCCAGTACCTTCTTTTTGAAAATTATTTCACACTATAAATGATCTTATTACATTACAAAATCCTAGAGGCCTTGTGTTGTGTGTAGACCTATATGTGTGTCTGGATGTGTAGCATGGGGCACTCAGTGATGCCTGTTGATTAGTAGCATCTGTTTTTAAACATATATTCAATTAGAGTTATATAACATTGGATCAGGCCGCCAATTCACTGTATTTTAACAAATGTCCAGTCAATTTAGTAAAATTAAGCAATCAGTTAAATGTCAGTCAATTCAGACAGTAGCTTATCTGGTAACTTCTCCCAACCCTACGCTATTTCTGCATCTCTGGTAGACACATCTGAAATACAATCTAATTACTAATTTACTTAGAAAGTTTCTCAGGAAATCTACCTTTCCAGAAAACTCATTTTCAAGTACATTTTGGATGCAATTATATTTAACCCTTCTGGACTAGCTGGCATTAAATGTTTAACATACCAATTTTATTAAAGAAATTAGAAATTTTTTTTAATCAGGAAAGAATGAAATAATACCACAAATCTCTCTTTGTTCTAAATATGGACTTCTAGTCTGTTAAATGTTTAATGAAGATCTGAAAATCAAAGATTAAAAGGAAACACTTTCAGAAACAACATATCACAGAGACCAAGTCAAACTTTTGATGTTGTACTTCATTTCACCCCAAGAACAGTAAATTATTTTTGACATGAACAAATGTATAAAAGACTATTTTTATCAGAAAACCGTTCAGAAAAATAAAGCATATTGTTTAAACTTCATGTGTTTAGAATGATTATAATGCCAAAAAGAAGTGCGTTGTCTTTGCTAAAGTTTCATTTATTTTTAGGCAGAATGGGAAAACAAAATTCATTTGTCCTCCTATGACAACTAGCTTCTTTGTCTAATTTCCGTTTGTTTCTTTGGCAGCTAAAACACCTTGAAATTACATTCTCCAGCATGGAAGAATGATTTTTTTTTTCCTACCTCTAGCTGTCAGAGTGATTAGAATTTTAATTAGCAAAGTAGAGTGTAGAGAGGAAAATGACTGAAAAAAAAAGCACACAGAAGATTCTCAATTGGAAGAGAAACAAACCAAAGCTGCCTCACAGCTTGAATGTTACACCCATGATTTCCCTCCATCCTGGACCCTCTGTGACTTAATGCACTGCTCTCCTTTACCCCTACACCAGCACGAGGTGGCCAGGGCACTACTCAACTATTCCTAGTTATCACTCAAAGTAAAGCAAGGCTCTTAAAGAACCAGAGCAGCTCTGTTTCAATGCCAATGTCAGCCTCTTTAATTTACTATGAGAAACTTACTGCAGATTATAAATCCAACCACAAAAGGCAGAATCCATCAAGTATTTGAAAAATAAACACTCAGGTTGGTGATAACACTCTCAAGTTTCAGAGGCATTCATTCCTTCATATGTAGGGTGAGGCACGGCAAGCATCTTTCATCAAGAAGGCACTCAAGAAATATATAAAATATATTAGTTGTTAAATGTACCATTAATTGGCAGACTAGGGGTCAGAATATTTCTGAAAAATCTAAGACAAACCAAAGTGATCTAAATTAACATTACAATAATTATATCTACCATCTATATTACTGCAGTAGTAGTGTATGCATGTGTATGTAGACGTATTTATTGGGCAATGTATATATGTAATGGAAGTAGCTATGGAAAGCCATAGAATATAAGGGTCCTATGGCTTTAGAGTCACTTGATCCAACTTTGATGTGCTCTCTTAGTGCTGGCCATGCGAACTTGGGAAGCTTTTTAAACTGTCAACATCAGTCTCTCATCTATTTAAAGTAGGGCACATAAAATATATGCAATGGAGATAATGTGGAGAATGAGATAATGGACATATACTTATAATAATAATAAACATACCCAAATAACTGGTAGATTATAAGTAATATCATAACTGTTATGTAGAAACATGGGATAAAATTTTTAATTGAGTTATAAAGTAAAGGAAAGATTCTGATGGGCAAAAATGGGAGCTGGTAATTTCAAAAATAAGCAAAAACACAAATGAACAATGCATAACTTGAGGGTGATGAGTAATCTAAGAAATTTAAGAATCAACAATTGAAACAGAAATTTGATAGAGTAGCCTGGGATGAGAATGTAATATGCCCTGAATTTTATGCCAGGGTGCTTGGGACTCCAGCCTGTGGGCGATAGAATGTTTTGAGGAAAGGCATGACATGAATAGTCCTATGTCCCAGAAATACTATCTAATATCAATGTGTATAGTAGACTGAAGGCAGGAAAAAACAGTTAATAATCAAAATGAGAGAAAATGGATCTCTGATCTTGGTGACCAGCACAAAAAAGAGGACAAAGATAGGAGCACTATGACCAGAAAAGCAGAACTTGACATCATATCATAGGGTGACAGAACAAGGGAGAAGTGAAGTCAATGATAACTACAATATTTCAACTCTAGGATAATTGAAAAATGTGATACTATTTGTAGATATAAGGGTTATTGCAGGTTTCAAAACAGAAAAAGATATTTTTAAGGGAAGGACCAAACGTTTGAGTTTACATTTGCAGAACAGAAAAATATCAAAATCATTTGATGAATATTGTTCCAAACAAGCTGCTGCCAGACAGAATATAGGTTTCCCTTTGAAACTTAATTAGTTCATTTGTGCCATTTAAATCCTTTTATATCGAATTCATTTTTAATTGATTACTAAGGACCACTCAAGGCACTGGGAGAATTTGGCTTAATTTTCTAGTTGCATAATGTGTAATATTTCATTATTGTTAACACTAAGCTATTAGTATTCCTTTTACTAAACTTATATTGTAATATATTGACATTAGTTTTTATATTGACAGTAGGATTAATTTAAAATTGATATATTTAGTTTGTTATAAAATACCATATATTTATTCTCTATCACAGAAAATTGAACTAAAAATAGATGTGTTGCAAGCAAAGACCAATTCACAAAAGTACCCATACCCAAAAGTATGCTACTTTCTAACTATTAAGGGTAAGAGTGATTTAAATTCCATTTTATATATAATTTTTGTTTCAGTTGAAATCCCGGCTAAAGAGTTAAAACCAGAAGGCTTTCAACAAATGGATCACTGTCCAAGCTCTGGTAAATGTGCTACTGGTGTAACAAATTGGTTTGCTGACCTTTTGTCTAGTAACATAACACATGACATATTTGTAATTTATGGAAATCAATCCATAAAGAATTTTCAGTTTCATGTAATTATAGACCAGTGCAAGATCTAAATAAAGGTGAAGAAAAGGTCTTTAGGAAAGTAATGGTACACTGTTGATAAAAACTAAAAAGCAAAGTTCAAAGCACTGATCCATGCAATGCATCTTTAAATACTGGTAAGAGGCCAATAATTACAGTTAAAGTCAGTTACCAGCTGTGTTTTACTGCATACACTTTAAGGCACCACTGAAACTGTAACCCTGTACTCAAGAATGTAGGGAAAAAAATCACAAAAGACCAATTCTATCACCTAGTTACAAATTTTAATAGTGCTTGGCAATTTCCATCTGCTTTTCTTAAGTGCTATTTTTATCAGGTAGTCACCAACCCATTTAGACTATCTCTTTCTAGCAGTCAGCACAGCCTCCACCTGACTGAATAGTGTCAGCTCAGCAGACCTTAGTTCAAAGCCTGGCTCTGTCACATAATAAAAGTGCCACAATCTGCAAGTTACTCAAATTCTCTCGTGTACATTAGGATTTTGAGGTGTTTTGAGGATTAAAAGTAATAAGGTTTAAAGTGCTTTGAATGGTACCTGATATATACTAAGCTCTCAGTAAATGTTTCATGTTTCATTATCATTTTCATCATCACCACCATCACCGTTATTTATTTTAGAGAGGGGAATAGAGAAGAAATATATCAGTCCATATCTCTGTTCTTTCCAGTCTCCCATTGTTCTCTGTGCAATTAACTCCCCTACACTACTGAGTCTGTTACCCAAACCTTTAGGCAGTCTCTACAAAGCCAGATTTTGTGTCTGTAGAATGTCAGAAAGAGCCATGTTACACTTTTTCTGGTTCCTAAGAAATGCCAGGCCCTCTCCTACTTATGGACCATCATATACATTGCTCCTTATGTCCATAAAACTTCTCTTTACTTGGCTAACTTTTATTCATTCCCATGTCTCAGCCTAGACATACCCTCTTCCAGGAATCCTTCACTGGTGCCCCTAATCAGGATTAGACACACCTTCTACCTGCTCCCAGGGCATCTGCTCCTTCCTCTTCCCTCAGAATCCACCACTCTTTATTGTAATTTCCTGTTGTCTTTCCTGTATGCTCCTAGGTGTGTTCTCTGAGTGCAGGGACCTTGTTTATTCTACTTACTGCTATATCCCCAGCATGTAGCATAATACCCAGCAGACACTAGGTGTTTTTAGAGTGACTATTTTGCAGGATTGTTGTGACTATTAAATGTTATTAAAATTCTTGCCACAGTTCAACATACATTAGGTACCCAACCCCTTTCCTCTCCCAATACCAGAACTTAGTATGTACTTAGGCACGAAGTATCCTCATTTTCTAAGAGTCACTCTCAGTAATCCTTCCTGTTACCAATTTGGCATCTGTTTTGCAAAACATATTCCCACACGTAATTCCTTTAGCTCACTAGCCATAATGTTACCCTTTTTTGTTCTACTCAATAAAGTATGTGAAAATACAAATAAATAAGAGCAAATTCATGATTAGGGATAATCTAACTATACAAGGTAGTATTTCTTAGCATGTGTTTTGGGCTGAATGTTTGTGTACCTTCCCCTCAAAATTCACATATTGAAGCCCTAATCCCCAATGTGATGGTATTTGGAGGTGGGGCCTTTGGGAGGTAGTTAGGTTTAGATGAGCCATGAGGGTGGACCTCATAAGAAGAGGAAGAGAGAGAGTTCAGTCTCTCCCCAACATGTGAGGACACAGTAAGAAGACAGCCATCTGGAAGCCAGGAAAGAGCTCTCACCAGGAAGTGAATATGCCAGTACCTCGATTTTGACTTCCAGCCTCTGGAACTGTGAGAAATAACTGTCTTGTTGTGTAAGTCATCCAGTCTAGAGTATATTGTTACAGCAACCTGAGCTGACTAATAGAGTATGTATCAGATAGGCTAGCTTAAAACAAAAAATTTCTCACTCCAACTAGGTGAAATCAAAGTTGTTTAAAGCTCCATTCCAGGTAATCTTTACTGAGACTTGAATTGGTGGAACAGGCACTGTCTGCAACATTTCTGATCATTGTTGTAAACTGTAAGAACACTGAAGGGTCCTGTATTCTCATTAAGTGATCCAACCCAAAAGTGACACCATCACTTCCACTCACAAATTATTGACCAGAAATAGTCACACGACCACGTTCAAACATATGTGAGTCCAAAAGTACAATATTACTATGTACCTGGAAAGTAGATAAATTAAAACACTTGGCAATCAAAATTAACAATTAGTATAGGATCAAACTTCAATATTTAACTATTATAGTAAATCTCTTGTAACCATTATCTGAAAAAAAGGGATTTATCAATATTGTTATGATCCTGAAAATACTCTATAATTTTCCCTTTCCTAAGTTTATACTCCTAGACCAAAACTAACTGTGAATATCAAAATTTTCTGAGCAAAATATCAAATAAAAGCAGGCAGGTAGAAGGAAGGAGAGAGGGAGGGAAGGAGGGAGAAAAAGATAAAAAATGATAGAAAGAAAGAAGGCAACAGATGGAGGGAAGGATAGAGAAAATGAGAGAAAGAAAGATGAAATGAAGGAAGGAAGGAAGGTAGGAAGGCAGGGAGGGAAGGAAGGAAGAAGAAATACTAAGCCAGGAAAAAGGCCTCAAAAAATAACCAACATTCCTACCTAGATTTTAAGATGACTGCTTCCCAAGAAAATTATCAGAGACAACCAAATTTAATGATGCCATGCTATTTAGGATTGCTTCTAAGGAAATCGGAGCTCCATGTTCTTTCTAAGATTATCTCCTGGAGATGGCACACTCAAACTGGATAGTTTCAGACAGTTTAATAAAGGAACTATTAACAAAGATATAGGCAGGTTTAGGAGAAAATAAAGAATAATGCAGAACCCTGAGGCCTGCAATAGTGGGACATCATTTAACTCCCCTAGGCATGAATGGACAAAAAGAGGGAACAGCTAACCACAATGTGATATCACCTCACACCTGTCGGAATGACTATCATCAAAAAGTCTACAAATAACAAATGTTGGCAAGGATGTGGGAAAAAAGAGAACCCTCGTACATTATTTGTGGGAATGTAAATTGGTGTACCCACTGTGGAAAAGAGTATGGAGGTTCCTCAAAAAACTAAAAATAGAACTACCATATGATCCAGCAATTCCACTCTTGGGTATATAACCAGAAAAAATGAAAACACTAATTTGAAAAGATACATGCACCACAATGTTCACAGCAGCACAACTTACAATAGCCAAGACATGGAAGCAACCCAAGTTCCCATCAACAGACAACTGGAAAAGAAGACATACATATAATGGAATATTACTCAGCAAGAAAAAGAATGAAATACTGCCATTTGCAGCAACATGGATGGACCTAGAGAATGTTACGCTTAGTGAAATAAATCAAAGAAAGAAAGACGAATACTGTATGATATCACTCATATGTGGAATCTAAAAAATAATGCAAGTGAATGTATATTCAAAAGAGAAACAGACTCACAGACATTGAAAACAAACTTGTGGTTACCAAAGGGGAAAGGGATGGAGGGAGGGATAAATTAAAGGTATGGGATTAACAGATACAAATTACAATATGTAAAATAGATAAGCAGCAAGGATATACTGCATAGCACAGGGAATTATACCCTTTATCTTATGATAACTTACAATGAAGTCTAACCTGCAAAAATACTGAATCACTATGCAATATACCTGAAACTAACACCACACTGTAAATCAACTATACTTCAATAAAAAAAGAGGAGGGAACAGATAAACAGACCTGGGATGAATACCCTAAAGGGAGGCCCCCTTATGAAAGCCATGGCCTTTAGTTAAGGAATGCTGCCAACTTCCAGTGACTCAGCAGGGAGGAATCAGGATAAATACCCTTACTTTATCCTCATCCCACAAACCAATCACCAGCCAATAATCATACAGCCTACTTTATAGCCAGAATACAAGGGAGCCTGCTGAGACAGTCTATGTAGCTCAGCCTTTCAGGGCAAAAAATAGGGTGGGAAAATGGTAGAAGGTAGAGCAGGAGGGGCAACCAGGTGATATGCACAGCTTGAAAATCTAAGCTGTACCTCAATTAACAAAAGACAGAGTATTCCCTTCACCAGGTGTCCAGTTCCCAAAGCTCAGTGTCAGTCATTCACTTGGTGTGAAAATTTGATGTCACATCCATCTCCAAAATATATTTCTTGAGAACAACATGTTTCCTTTCAGGTAACATCAACCTTGATTTTATAGCACTGCTTCTTGAGACAAACCTCAGTTTTCTAGGTTCATTTGACACTTGATGATGTTGCCATTTTTAGTAATAGGGAGTGATGTTTTGCCAATAAATATTACTAAAGAAAGGCAAATGTGCCATTGATTCATCTTTGCCAATAACAGAGGAAAAGAAGTTTGTCAACACCCAACAGAAAAGCTGGATCTGTGTAGATTTGACTTGATGAACTGGTCCAGTAGGCTTAAAGGCATAAGCCAAGATGGGGAGCCTAGTCAGTCAAAAACTAACTCAAGAGTACATAGAGGTAACAGTGGTTGGAAGGGATTCAGTGCCAGGATGTTGCTACAGAAATGAATAAATATCAAAGATTCTTTGCACAGATTTACATACCTTAACCCCTCCCCCAGTAAAAAGTGGTTACAAACGCTAGGGGCAGTTAGGTGAAGTCCTTTGAATAAAAGACAAGTCCTTCAAACTGTTGGGAAGAAAAGACAGAAAATTTTAAGACCAAGTGGTATTAACCTTGCTTTCTTTTATCCCCAGTTGCCTTCTATGTTGCTTAACAGGGGAAATAGATGCAGACAGATCTGACACATCCTCAGAGCATACCAATTAGGAAGAATGGTATGCTGATCAGCCTGTGTGGAAATATATAAAGATGCCATCGCTTTGCTTTTTCAAGAAGACAGAAAATCTTTAGAATTTTTAGGATAGCTGAGAAGGAAATGTGGAGAACTAAAATTTATGCATTTATGTCAATATATAGCACAAGTTTTGAACCCTGGCTACATATTAGAATCATCAGGAAATCTTTTAAAATGCCCATGTCCTGGCTCAACCTCCAGAGATTCTGACGTAAATGTTCTAATGTAGGATCAGCCACTGGTTTTTTTTAACATCTTTCCGGGTGATGCTAAAGACATTCAAGTTTGCAAACCACTATACACAGGCATGGGACTCTGTCAAGTTTACTAGACCATTCTTTAGGTATTTGTTAGGAAGGCAAAGAAGAAGACAGGGCTATTCAGTAAGCAAGAGTCATGTCAAGACTTGAAAAGATCTTTTAAAGAGGGGAATGCTGAGGAATTTTCACAGCGATTTGTACAAGCAATAAAGGAAAATGTTTAAGAGCACGAACTCTGGAATTAGAACAACTTAACTTTGAGTTTTATCACTGCAATGTACTACCTCTGTAATGTGACAAAGTGTCCACATCTGTAAAAATGGATATAATAATATCTACCTTGTGGAGTGTCTGTGAGGTTATGTGTGTTAAATGGAGTCAAGTATGTAAATCACCATCAAATAGCTTTTGCTCAGTAATTGACAGATTTCTTTCACATTCAACCATACTCCAAGCACAGTTCCTTTACAGATACCTGTGCAATCTTGATAGTCACCTAAAAACAAAAACAAAAAATTCCTAAAATAAGCAAAATTTATCAATAGAACTAAGATGTATAATTTGCGGTGTGAACAGAAAATTACAGCTGAAATCAAGCTATCATTTTCATGATGCACGCATTTATTCAAAAGCAAGTTTAGTCATCAGCTTACATATTCCTAAAATATACCACTTTGGTCTAGACTGAATTGTATATGGAGAAAAGAAATTAAGAGATTTCATTCCAATCCTGAAGTGCTAAAACAAGCCTATCCTGAGAGGAATTCAAGAGAAGTATAAACCTCATAATGTATCAAAAGATCATCCTTGATCTGATTTTCACAGCTTGCGAAGTAGTTCAAAAAACACTAAAGAGCAACTTTTTCCAAAGAAAAACTTTCATGTTATAACCCTCCTTCCACAAACTAAATCCAAGGAGGCTGGGTCAAACTTTATTAAAACTCTGAGCCACAAGGAGATGGTTGCATAGAACTTAAGCTCTGCACATTGAACAAAGCATTTTTGTCATGTCAATAAAAGATCTCCTTGGCCATCGTCTTTCAAAGTTACAACCAGACTGGGAGGTATGTTACCCATTTCTCCAGCCTCTAAAAATATTTCCTTATAGAACAGTCTCTCTGTAAGACAGATCTGTTTGCTTCAGCTCCCCCCTGCTCTATGCCTCACGTGGGAGTACTTGCAAATAGAGCGCCTGGAGGGATCAACACAGTTTTCTAAAGCAAACATAACACAAGTGCTATTCATGGGTTACACACTCCACAGCTGTAACACGAAATGTGTAGGAGCAGCCCCTAATGGCATTCAAATCATGTACTAACAGTTCTCAAGTGTCAGGTGTTTTTCATTTTCTAGCTAGGGGAAGAGATATTTACGTGCTGATTTCCTACACTGAACAGCTTTGTAACCCCCGCAGAGTGAAGGCGCACTGTGTTTCTGAGTCTCTATTATGTCAGATGAATGCCACAGTTAGAGGCCAGAAAGGACATGTGATCCCAGTTTAGATTCTTTTTTTTTCCCAGCCATCTCTCAGCATTTCAGTGGCATGAATTTCATGTGTATGCATGGAAGACAACTCACAGAGCATGTATCAATGCTAAATTTCACATAAAAGACTGAGGACACATAATTTTCTATCTGGGTATAATTTAATACTTCTGTACACACTTTGATCTTATTGAAGGTTTGAATTTTCAAAATGGCCTCTTGCAGTGCCCCAGATGGCTGCCTGTCAAACCCAAGCACCAAGCTCACTATAAATAGTGTGGGTTCTCAATGGAACAATGAGGTTCACATTATACATGCTGAGGGAATTAAGATACATTTTATTTATTTAAGTCTTTTTTTTTTTTACTTTAAATATGCTAGGTCATAGAATATAACAGAGAATATTATAACATATTTTCAGAACACTAAAAGGCACACTCATTATACATGTTGTATCAATAATTTTGATTTAGAGTGAAAGAGTATATGTGAAACTGGTGTTGGATATTCACCATTATGATCTAAATATTTGGGATTCAGTGAAATCTAAAACATATTTTACTAAACACTTTTTCCATTATGTTTTAAGTTGTGTATTTCAAAGCTATTCAGTCCATTTGCTCCAAATTCATTTAGTTAACCTTATTAGGACAGTGCTTTGTAAACAAAAATCTTGACATGCCTGAAGACTTATGGTCTCTTTAAAGTCATTTATCTTAATTTCAAAAGGCGATTGGAACTTTAGGTTAAAAAATGTTTCCTTCCATGTTGAATTTTAAACATCTCCTTTAAGAGGAAACGGACAAAATCATTTGTTGTCTGGACATAACATATGGGTATACATGTACTACTTTGTATTTGATTAAAAACATATGAAAGAAAGCATTTCACAGGATTTTGAAAAACTGCAGTCAAGTACGTGAGAAGTAGCTACAATGAGGTGCTGTGTCCACAATTTTAGTTAAAAATTATGTATTTAGATGGCAATAAGAACATGCTTTTACCATGCCAGGGTAAATGGAGAACTTGGCTGGTTTTTGTTTTTGTTTTTTTTTCTGTAACCAATGTCACTGTCTCCTTGCCCTTGTTCTCTAAACCCAAGCAAGCTGGATTCTTGAGGAATAGCCTGGAGATACATGTACTAAAAAACCATCAACTCTGTTTGCAAATGATAGCTACATAATACCTGCATCTTACAAATAGCTTCAGTCAAAGAGATCGTAAAATCTGAACTGGAGGGAAAAAATATGTAATCTTGTTTACCTGTCTTCATGTAACTAAAATCTATATTCTGTAAAGAGAGAAATAGTGAATTTGGTGGGGACTGACATAGAATACACCTGACATTTTAATAATAACATGGACCTCAGTGAAGAGACACACTGAGGGGTCCTCTTCACTGCTCTGTACCCACCCCAGACCCACTCACTCCTGGCCCTCAAGAATGCAGAAGATACAGGATATGGTAGAATCCCCAGTCCTGCCCCCTTTGGCAAGTTAACTAACTTCCCAGAACTGTTTCTTCACACTTAAGGAAAATTGAGATACTTACCTATATTTGCCACCAGGTTGTAAAGATTGACATGGTGTATACAATGTGTCCATCACAAAATAGTTGAAAAAATAAACGAATGTTATTTTAAGAATTAAATAAGTCTGCCCTCTGACAGTTATATTATACACTATCAAGAATAAATCAGAGAAGAGATAATCGGAGTCACCCTAAAGATACACTTGAGTATAACTTTAATAACGACAGCAACTTATTGAATAAAATAATGTATTAATCATAAGGACGAATGGTCAGAAGTGAACAGTGTTCAAAGGGAATGAATTTAATTCAGCAGAAATTCCTCATGAGGAAACCTGGCTAGGAAAGCAATAAGAGTGTCACGCACTTCCTTCTCTTAGGGCAAGGGAGGAGAGGAAAGGGTGAGTCGGTGGAGCTGTTGGGTCTTCAGATCATCAAAGGGTTCTAGTCAAGATTTGCTTGCATTATGTATATTAATATATACATTGCCATGTATCTATATGTTACATTTTAAAACATTGTGCAAGGACTGCCTTGGTGGTGCAGTGGTTAAGGATCTGCCTGTCAATGCAGGGGACATGGGTTTGAGCCCTGGTCCGCGAAGACCCCACATGCCGCGAAGCAACTAAGCCCGTGCACCACAACTACTGAGCCCGCGCTCTACAGCCTGCAAGCCACAAGTACTGAGCCCGCATGCCACAACTGCTGAAGCCCGCATTCCTCAACAAGCCACCGCAATGAGAAGTCCAGGCGCTACAACGAAGATTAGCCCCTGCTCGCCACAACTAGAGAAAGCCTATGCACAGCAACGAAGACCCAGTGCAGCTATAAATAAATACTTACATACATACATACATAAAAAATAAAAATAATAAAATAATAAAACATTGTGCAATCATTTCTGTCACTACCATGAATAATTGCCAACATTACCACCACCATCACCAAAATTCTCAAAGTGCTTTCCAAAGAGAACTACTGATTCAAAAGTCTTACTAGGACTATCATGTAATTATAGAACTAGATAACATATTAAAAACAATATAACTGGGTTCCAATGAAGGACTGCTTTGGGGAATAAGAAGTCAAAATTAAGGGGGCTAAAAGTCCTTGATTTCCCTACTCCACTTAAACTGAATAGTATATTTAACTATATATTCAAATTTGTGTAGGACTATATTTGATAAATTGGCTTCCTGTTTTAAAAAAGAGTTTAAAAACTATCAACCTAGTCCTGCTTTTCATGCCACAGACACATAAACTGATGCTAGAGGTGAGGTGGTGTCTCCAAATTCCTGGTGACAGTAAGCTGCAGTCATGATACAATCCCATTCTCACACACTGGATTCAATCATCCTTTATCTATACCACAGCATCTCTTCAACTCTTCCTTCCATATAAGAGCAAGTATACACATTTTTCTTAGTAGCATTGAAATTATTCTTCCAGGGACACAAGCTTAGAGCCTAAATTTCAATTCACTAATCAAAGTTTCCTAACATTTCTTAGCAGTTTATTTTTAACCTAAGGGTAAGATATGGATTAAACAAAGAGTAACTAAAGACGATGTATGGTGGATGGCTATGAGATATTGTTTCCTCTCTCCTCTTTCCATCCCTCAGAACCAGATATGAAAATAGTAAGGGTATTCAAGAAACAAAATGATAGTTTCTGGTTCTCTTGATGCTTACTTGATGCTTGTCAAGGAATGAGTCCTTTGCAGAAGGAGGGGCATGTCCAAGAAATGTCAGGCTCACAATTCAAAGAGCATTTCACACAAAGCATTTATTTATTTAATTAGGAGGTTCATGGGGCAAGATGACCAGAATGTTACACTATTGGTCCCAGATGTCAGACTCTCTCTGCCCAGGCTGGAGGTCTTATTCCATATATATCTACTGAGCTCACTCCCACCTGTCTTCTCTTTTCTTTGATTTCCTTGCCTTGGATTGTCTCTGGGTATCATCTCAGTCTCCAAAGTATATTTAAAACTCACACACATTTAACTAATGACCTAGCTGTCTAGCTTAAATATTTCAGACATAACTATGTCTTCTTAACGAACATGTGTTCTAATCACTAGAGAGAACTTCCTACTTTATCTCCTTTGCCCATATAATGATCCATATTAATAACAAATATTCCCACAGTGTCCCTGAAAGAGTGATGGAGCAGTTCATAATATTATGCATATTTGAGGGTGGGAGGTGAAGGGGAACTCTGACAGGAGAGAATCTCTTCCCAAATGCCTCACCACATCCCCCATTTCACTCCTTAATCATACATGGCCAGGCCCTGTGCATCTCCATGGCAGAGGCTCTCTCAAAGCATCCTTTTCTTTCCATGCCATGACAACACCTCTCAACCAAAACTTATCAGTCTTACACAGCTACTGCAACAGCTCCTTGCTTCCTCTGCTTCACTTCTCTCTTCTAACAGTCATTTCCTAAATACCTCCATCATCTTTAGGTAGCTAAATCTGACCTACCTACCTTGCAGGTCAAACACAGATACTACCTCCTTCCCAAAGGCTTCCTTCTACCTAGAAGTAACCAGTTGTTCTCTTGCATGCCCTCAGAAACGCTTTACTTCTCTTCTGGAACTTGTGGGGAGTTGAATGGAAGCCCCCTCAGGCTAATTGCCTGAAAAGAGCCTCCCTGATAGGCATTGCCCACATTTAGGGCTTAGTCTTTATTATGGGTTGAGCTGTGCCCACTCCCTGTAACCTTATTTGGAAATAGGATCTTTGCAGATATAATTTAGTTAAGCTGAGGTCATTGGGTGGGTCCAAATCCATTATGACTGGTGTCTTTATAAAAAGGAAGAATTTGGACACAGAGACAGGCAGATGATGTGAAAAACACAAGGAAAAGACAGTTATCTACAGGTCAGGGAGAGAGTCCTGGAACAGATTCTTCTTATATACCCCTTAGAAGGAATTAGAAGGAACCAACCTAGCTAACACCTTGTTTTTTGGTTTCTTTTTTTTGCATCTGCTTTGCTTTTTATTTTTTAAACATCTTTATTGGACTATAGTTGCTTTACAATGTTGTGTTAGTTTCTGCTGTATAACTAAACTGCTGTATAACTGTATAAAGTGAATCAACTATACATATACATATATCCCCATATCCCCTAACTCTTGTATCTCCATCCCACCCTCCCTATCCCACCCCTCTAGGTGGTCACAAAGCACCGAGCTGATCTCCCTGTGCTATATGGCTGCTTCCCATTAGCTATCTATTTTACATTTGGTAGTGTATATATGTCCATGCCACTCTCTCACTTTGTCCCAGCTTACCCTTCCCACTCCCCATGTCCTCAAGTCGATTCTCTACATCTGCATCTTTATTTCTGTCCTGCCCCTAGGTTCTTCAGAACCTTTTTTTTTTAAGATTCTATATATATGTGTTAGCATATGGTATTTGTTTTTCTCTTTCTGACTTACTTCACTCTGTATGACAGACTCTAGGTCCATCCACCTCACTACAAATAACTCAATTTCGTTTCTTTTTATGGCTGAGTAATATTCCATTGTATATATGTACCACATCTTCTTTATCCATTCATCTGTTGATGGACACTTAGGTTGCTTCCATGTCCTGGCTATTGTAAATAGAGCTGCAATGAACATTGTGGTACATGACTCTTTTTGAATTATGGTTTTCTCAGGGTATATGCCCAGTAGTGGGATTGCTGGGTTGTATGGTAGTTCTATTTTTAGTTTTTTAAAGAACCTCCATACTGTTCTCCATAGTGGCTGTATCATCAATTCACATTCCCACCGACAGTGCAAGAGGGTTCCCTTTTCTCCACATCCTCTCCAGCACTTACTGTTTGTAGAATTTTTGATGATGGCCATTCTGACTGGTGAGAGGTGATACCTCATTGTACTTTTGATTTGCATTTCTCTAATGATTAGTGATGTTGAGCATCCTTTCATGTGTTTGTTGGTAATCTGTATATCTTCTTTGGAGAAATGTCTATTTAGGTCTTCTGCTCATTTTTGGATTGGGTTGTTTGTTTTTTTGATATGGAGCTGCATGAGCTGCTTGTAAATTTTGAAGATTAATCCTTTGTCAGTTGCTTCATTTGCAAATATTTTCTCCCATTCTGAGGGTTGTCTTTTGGTCTTGTTTATGTTTTCCTTTGTTGTGCAAAGCTTTTAAATTTCATTAGGTCCCATTTGTTTATTTTTGTTTTTATTTCCATTTCTCTAGGAGGTGGGTCAAAAAGGATCTTGCTGTTATTTATGCTATAGAGTGTTCTGCCTATGTTTTCCTCTAAGAGTTATATAGTGTCTGGCCTTACTTTTAGGTCTTTAATCCATTTTGAGTTTATTTTTGTAACACCTTGTTTTAAACATCTAGCATCTAAATTTGTAAGACAATAAATTTGTATTTTTTAAACCATCCAGTTTGTGGTATTTTGTTATGGCAGTCCTAGCAAACTGATACAGCTCTTATCGTTTCAGGCTCAGAAACCACTCTTTCAGAGTCTTTATGTATTCAGACTCAGAGATGCTGACTCACATTTTAAAAAAGCAATACAAGAGACTGATGTATAAAGCCAAAATGATCATTCATAAATTACACTAATAACTAAAACTGCTGACAGAATCAAAAACTTTTGTCCTCTGGCAAGCACATTCTCTTTGAGTAATCACACCACTTGGAAAGCCTAATCATAATCACTAAATTGTACAGTGGAGCTTGAACACATAGCAAGTGAAACAAGAAACAGGATTCCAGAGTTTAAGGCATCAAATTTTCATGCTCAGTGTATATATTCAAATGACATATTTGCTGGTGGGACCAATCAAGTGAAATCCTTGGAGTACGCTATCTTTTCCTTCACCCAGTGTTTCAGAGTGCAATAGCTGTCAATACAGGAAGCACTGTTGGCTTTCCACCTAGCATTTATTTTTCCTTTTCTCTTTCCTGATTTTGTCTGGGGGTCTGGGCCCTGCCCCACACCAGGATGGTAGTCCTGCCATCTCCCTCTTCAGTGATAAATTCAATAATCCAGGCTGAGGTCAATCTACACGTGGGCCTTCCTAGGCTCCTGAGGAAACTGATCTTTCAAGTTGAGATTTCTGTTTCTTGCCATCAAAATGTCTAAAGTATGCCTTTTTTCTATGATTCCTGGAATACTTGTAATTCATATTTTCTTTCTGTGGTTTGCTAACATCACCAGCATTTTATAGGTCAGGAGACCATTCATTTTACAGTGATTTTGCTCATCTTTGATCTCATGTGTTCTGTGGGGATTTATAATGGAAATCTCACTAGGCAAATTGCTATGTGGGAGGAATTGTGCTGGGAATTCAAGGCAGGCAAGTCATTGTACTCATGGATTAAGTATTCTAAGTGAGAAGACACATGAAAACATAAACTCACAAAAGCAGATACTAGGTTGTAATCTATGGTATGGAGAAAATAAACAGGGTGTTGGTATAAAGAATGAGGATAGATCCTCTCTAGGGAGAGTGGTCACAAAACCCTCTTGGAGGAAATTTAAGCTAAAACCTTAAGTTTATAGGAACCACCTGAGTGTGGCCCCCAGGTACCCTTCACAAACCTTTTACATTTTACTATGTATTTATTTTTTTTACATAGTGTAGTGGATATTTGTCATTATTTTAGACAATTATCTAGATATTTAGACAAATTTCTGGATTATGAACTCATCTATTCATTTCAATGTTTGAGGAATTCCTTTTCTTCTGAAACTTGGTGGTGACTGCCACCCATAGAGAACCCAAAGTTTTGGAAACCCACCTTCCCAGCCTCCTGTGCAGTTCTGACAAGTAGTCCAGGATCCAGGCATGAGAGGCACACACTTGGACCTGGAAGCTCCCACAGGGCTACCTCTCTCTGGTAGTGGTACCTGCAGCAGTGTCACAGTTAGGGGTTCCCGGGTCACAGGACGTCCTATTAAGTGAAGCATCCAATCCTGTTTCAGGGCGCTGACTCACACTACAGGCACTTCTGTGGTGTTCAGGGCATTGTTTCCAGATATTTAACTTCCATTCTGGTTCTTCAGTCCCATCAAGATTTCTATGGTTCCATAATATCCTTTAAGAAGATTTTTTCTGTTTAAAAGTTGGATTCTGTTGCTTGCTGTTAAGAGTTCTGACAGTTACTTAACATCTTACGTCACAGAGCTGATACCCATGTCAAATTCATGACAGCACTGTTTAAATTGGGTTTTTTATATTGTTTATCAAGTAGGCACACTGCCTAATATACTCTAGTTGTTCAATGCTTACGGAATGAAAATCGCTTTGGATTTTAGTTTCCCTTTTAACAAGGGAGATACAATATAAAGGGTGCTGACTGCATATTCTTTATCTTCTAAATATGGCTTTAATTACTTCAGGTGTATCTCACAGAGTTAAGTAGAATTATCTTCAATAAGCCTTCTTTTTCTGTTTTCTAAAATCGTATTTGGAAAGGTATATTGGTCTCCTTGGAGAAAACTATTGATATGTGAGTGTCTGAGTAAGAAATCTCTCTTGCATTCTTTAGTTCCCAGTGTGGAAAATCTTGAGCCACTATTTTACATTAACTGATGACAGATATGTACCATTCCTTCTTTCTTTAGCTTAGGTGGAAGAAAGCTGCAAAGGGTGCAAAGGGAAGGGTAACCCATGGTATAAAAAACTCATAAAATAGCATTTTTGACTTAAGAGTTCAGAACCTAACTTTCAATTTAGAATCATTAATGATTTAAAATATATAACAGTAACATTTGTTCAGAGATAGAATCTCTGGGTAATAACTGCCCATTTGGGGGCACAACACATGCAAGCCACCTGACATACATATATCTTCTCAATTCTCACAACAGTCATGCAAATAGGAATGAGTATTTACATTTTACTACTGAATAAACAGAGTTTCAGAGAAGCTGAGGATCTTGCCCAAAGTTACACTGTTAGAAAGTTGTTGTGCAAGGATTTAAAAATGGATCCATCTTCTCTACCACAGTCTGCTTAGGTCAGTAGTAGGTAAAACTGGCCTTCCTTTCATTAAAGTCCTTTCTTTCATAGATATGGAATAAAGCTGAGAGGGCCAGAACCATATCCCTCTCTCATAACAATGCCATATACATGGAAGAGAAAATAATGAATGGTTTGCCTGAAGATGATTACTGTTTTTGTCATTTTAGTGTTCAAATTAATTACATATGTTTACAGTTGCTATTCCTATTTAGTTGTTTCTTGAGCACCTAGCACAGTCTTCAATAATAAGTTCCTGATAAGAAAATAATTAGAGTACTATTAAAATTTAGAGTACTATAATACACTAAAGTGCAAATATTGTTACTCTACAGTCCTTAGGTTAAACAAGTTGTAAGGAAATAAATATTAGAATTATACACAAAGTAAAATTAATTATTAGGCAAATGTGACAGAAGAGACCCTGATATTTGAAGTCAATTGAAAAGTAAAAGTAAACAAAAGGAAGTTACATATTATATTTAATGATATTGGGTGATGTTAACAGAAATAAAAATCTTAAAACTGGGAAGTAACAACTTACACTAATTTACAGATCATGGCTCAGGATTAATTGATTACATCAGGATTTAATTTATCTACGTCTAAAAGGATTTGGAAAACCTGGAGAGTCCAGAGAAGGAAACCAGAATGCTTAAATATTGAAAACATTCAGAGGAGGTGAAGTTGAATATCCAGGGGAAAGTCAGCTATGTAATGGCTTAATGAGTGACTTCAGACACAGAACCTTTATTAAGTGGCAGGTGCCGGTCTCTTCAGAGCACGTGTCAAGGCAAAACTGGCTTGAACAGCAGGAAGTGAGAGGCTGGCTAATGACAAAAGAAACCCCTCTTCACAGAAGTTTCCCTTGTGCCTTTTGCTAGACAGTCCCCCCAAAGGTAATCATTTCTAGTACCATAGACTATTTTGCCTATTATTAAACTTCATATAAATATAATTACACATTATGTACAGATATGAAGCAGATTCTATCCATCGAGCCTATCATGATACGTGATTTTCTCTTCTCTTCTAGGATCCCCTATTCTACAATACAGAGTTCCAAACAGACCATTTACGGTATGAGGAAGACCTGATTACAGCTGGAGTTCCAGTCAAAAGCCTGAAAATCAGGGTTCCTCATAGACCCCAAGAGCTGATTGTGTTGCAGCCAGAGTACCATACTGTCTGCAGGAGGATGGCCACTCTTGGTTCTCAGCAACTGGTGGCAAAATCAGAACATGGGCTTTACAGCCTCACTGCTGGTTTCAAGTTCCACCTCTTCCTCTTATTAGCTGTGTGACCCTGGGCAACTGTCTTAACCATTCCCTTTGACCCTCCAATTCCACTCTTTTTCCACTCTCTACCCTTCTCCCCATTCTCCTTTCCCCTAAGAAACTTAACTTTATGCACGATGTGTGCTTGGACTTTGGCACTGGGTTCAGCCAATGGAGAACCTCAGGAGGACTGCAGAGGGTAGGCAGAGAGTAGAGTCTGGGTATTTATTCTCCTTCTACCTCCCATCACTACAGTACGTGTTGTCTTAGCTGGCTGTCCCTACTGAAATCATGAAATTATTCTCAAGACACCTTCTCTCTATTTCTTTGTTTGGTAATAGCTCCTCCTCAGTTATTTCAGTGTTAGGTTACTGCCCCATCCTTGGTGCCTCCCCAACTTTCCTTTCACACCTTTGTAAATATTTTGTATTTAAAATAAAAGGGAAGAAAGAATGAATGACCACAAACTCAAATTATCCCAATTTGAGTGTGCTCTCTGTGCCTAATTTCTTCATACAGAAACAGTTTTTATTTCCTATTTTACTTTATGAACATGAAATGTACACATGGTGCTTTAGATCAGTGTTAACGGGAAGTAAGTATTCACTGAATGTTAGTTCTTTAGGTGGAGGAAGACTGAAGAATGCCCTGTTGCCTTCACCTTCATGCCCCTGTCAAGGCAGGGAGTCCTGCCCAAGCTGATGCCCTCCCTCAGAGGCAGAGCTACACCTCTATTGCTGGTCTAGAAATAGTTTCTCTTGATAATGTAGGAGAGGGAGAGGACTCCTCTCCCCAATACCATGCTCAGTTACAGCTACCTAAGGCCAATGTAGACCCTATCTTCATTCTCAAGTACAATGAGTCCTTCCAAAGTACCCACTGTGCTGGCATGACTGAGTCCAAGGAGCCCTCCAATGTCAGCCACATGATGTGTCTTTAAACACCCCAGAATCAAGTCAGGCTAGTCGCACTGACTCCAGACTGTTAGCAAACTATTCATTTGCTAGGGCTGCCATAACACAGTGCCACAGACTGGAGGGCTTAAACAGCAGAAATGTATTTTCTCACAGTTCTGGGGGCTAGAAGTCCAAGAATAAGGTGATGGCATGTTCACATGGTCTTCTCTCTGTACCAGTCTATAACCAAATTTCTTCTTCCTATAAGGACACCAGTCATTTTGCATTAGGACCTAACCTAACGACCTCATTCTAACTTGATTACCTCTTTAAAGACCCAATTTCAAATATGGTTACACTCTGAAGTACTAGGGATTAGGACACTTCAACATATGAATTGAGGGGGAGGGGCACAACTCAGCCCATAATAGGCTCTCTTTCTGTCCATGGTAAGTACTTTGTGGTGTGAAAGGGCTGTTTATTTCTACCATCTGGTCTCACTAGGGAAGATTTGAATTCATCATGAATTTCCAATCACTACAAAAAAAAGTAAAGTGAGGCAGCACGTGGCTTCCTTTCAATGGGTGGCTTCTGGACTCGCTACACACATTTTCTCATTCCCTCCCAATATCCTGGGCAATAGGTGTAAAGGCTCCAGGACAGTTGGTGCCTTATACTTATACAAGTAAAGGGACTATTCAAATTACTCTTCTCGGTACTGTGAGGTCCTCCACGGCTGTCTGTGGTTGTATCTAAGGATGGAGTAGACAAGACTAGCAAGTCCTAGAAATATATATATATATATATATTTCCTTTAATCTCACTCCACTAAATACTGATTAAATACTGAAGCTAGCTACACATTGTGGAACCACCACCTCGTTAGCTATTTTTAAATGTAACAGAAATCCATTCATCTTCAATCGTTAACTATTGATATGCCTGGAAGCAGGAGCCTGAACCAGGTGACCTCTTGAGAAGACTTTGTTGTCAAATTATGTCATGGATTAAATGGCCAGAAGCCTGGAGGAATATAAAATAAGTCCAACTCCAATCCTTAGGATGACATGGGGAGAGCCAGGTACAACTGTATTAATCAGTGTGTGGCAAAAATGCTTATGCCTGCTAATGAGATGACAGTGGCTGTGTTGAGCAAACTGTCACGGTGAAAGCATCCCTGCATGGTGCCTATGCCCTTGGGCACTTGTCCAATCACCATGTGAACAGCAGTGGCTGAGCAGGACAGGCTTTATAGATGGAATTCATGAGCATAAAATCTCTCTCTAAGACTATTACTTCTACTCATTGAAAAACTAATTCTGCTAAACATACTAAAGGGGGAAATTCTAGTCCATATTGAAATAACATTAAAAAATAAGGAATAGATTCTGTTGCCATATAAGGGCTCCATTACAATAGCCAAAAGAAAAAAAATAATGTTCATGACATCTCTTCCCTGTGGTGTTTTGTAACTTACAAAGCTTGGGCTGAGAGCTTAAAAATATTGCATATTAAATCTTGCTGAACATTAGGAATAAAGTAATGGAAACAGAATGCTGTATTTTATATCTGCAATTTCCTTTCATAGAATACTGTCTTATCATTTTAGGGAGAAAGGGCAGAATAATCCCATAATGAAACTATTTATTACATCATTTTATATTCATAACAACCTTGTTCTCATTGCATTTTACATAAATGAGAGCTAAACAAAATGCTTGTTAAAATATATACTTGCTTTAATATATAAACAGATGAAACATTCAATTCAATGAAGTAGGATGGAGCATTAACCTTTAGGGAGCAAGGGTTCATGACTAAGGATTGATGGAGTGATTCTCTGTTTTATCAAATCACTTAAGCCAAAATGGAGTGTAAGTTAATTGGCTATTTCAAAGCACTGTGAAGACTTACACGGTTTAAAAAGCATCCGTTTCCATTATCATCAATGCGATAAGTGTAAAGCCATTTTACACTGTTTCTACATGATTTTACTGTATAGAAAGGAAAATGCATTATATTATGTTAAGGTACATGGTTTTTTTTCAACATTGCTTCTTTGTGAAAACTTATAACTTATGATAAATATTCCCCCAAAAAAATAGCTCTAATGAATCAGATAAAATAATGCTGTTCCACTTTAAAAACAGGGAAAATTTATAAGAAAAATACAGTTAAAGAAGTCAAAATTGCATTTGGGCATACAAGAAAAACAAAAAAATCATTTAACGTATGTAAGAAAGAAGGCAAAGTGATTTCTTTTATTAACGTAATTTTTAGAATTCACCAAATAAGTTATATCAATATAGAAAAAAAAAGTACAGCACAAAAGGGCTTACAGCAAGAGTTAATTCTCTTTCCCACAGGTACCCTGTCCCCTAGGTACCCTGCCTTTCTCACTACAATTAGCTTGTCTAATGAGTTGTTTTTATGTTTATAAATATATGTTATGTATATATATAAACATGTGCTTGTGTATCTTTTCCAAGTTAAAAAATAATAAGCAGCTTTTTAGACTTTTATTTTTTTACTGAACATTATATCTAGGAGATTGTTCTAGAGTAGCCTGCACATATGTGCCTGCAGACACACACACACACACATCATTTTTTAATAGCTGAATAATATCCCCTCTGGGAGTGTACCACTATTTAGCCAGTCTTCTGCTGACAGGCATTTAAGTTGTTTTCAATGTGTTGTTCTTATAAACAGTTACTGCAATAAATCTGAGTAACTATGTCAAATCCACACGTAGAAATAAGTTCCGTCCTAGATGTGGAACTGCAGCATCAAAAGTTTATGGACATTACTTATTTTTACAAAAATTGAAAATCTCCATACTGATGAGGGAATTTGAGGCACATATTAACAGTTTACTATCTAATTAGGTTGCACCAGTTTATACTCCTTCCAACAGTGAATGAGATGACAAGTTTGTAACCTGTTCTCCAAAGCTGTGCTGCTATTATGAATTGATTCAGGGATATAGAGCACCTGCTCTGTGCCAGGTGCTGGAGCTATTAAGAGGAATGATAGAGACAATGTCCCTGATACTCTGGAGTTTATACATTCTTCATATTATATGAAAAAAACAAGTCAACAATTATATTGATAAAATATTTTCAGGTAGTAAAAAGTACAATAAAAATAAAGTTGACAAAGAGGATAGAGTGATGGGGTAGGAGAACCTAAGAGGTGGTCAAGGAAGACCTTTGGAGAAGGTGACACTGGAGCTGAGGCTAAATGGACGAGGAGACACATAGATTCAGAAGGGCCAGCTAAAAGAGGGAAAACAAGTAGAAAGGTCTGGAGGTTCCCTGCTGGATGTGTTCAAGGTGGAGCAGGAATATGAGCCAGTCTAGAGCAGAGGAGGGGAGCAGAGGGTAGAAGAAACTGTTTCCCAGAGGCAGACAGTAGCCAATCAGAGAGGACTTTGTAGGACAGCATCTTCAAAGCGAGGGAAGACCATCATCAAACATTTTGATTTTTGCAAATTTGACAGGTTAAAAAATATTACTTTGCTTTAAATTTTTATGTAATTATGAGTAAAAGCAAATGTTTTTTCATATACTTAAAAAGAATATGTTTTTTCCTATAAGTTGCCCTTTTACATCCTTTGTCAACTTTTAAATGACTTGGTTAGTTCTTATATTAAGGAAATTAGCACATTCAATGACGTCTATAATACAAAATTATTATTTGAATTTGTCTATTGATTTTTTAAGGTTTCTAAACAGAGTGCGAAACCTTGTTTTGTTTCTGATTTTAGAGGAAATGCTTACAGCTTTTCACCATTGAGTATAATGTTATTTTTCAGCTTATCGTATATGGCCTTTATTATGGTGAGGTATATTCCCTCTATACCTATTTTCTGGAGTTTTTTTAAAATCATAAATGGATGTTAAATTTTGTCCAAAGCTTTTTCTGCATCTATTGAGATAAATATATGGCTTTTATTCTTCAGTTTGTTAATGTGGTGTATCAACTTGATTGATTTGTGAATATTGAAGCATCCCTGCATCCAGGGAATAAATCCCACTTGGTCATGGTGTTCCTGCTGAAAAGTCAGCTGATAGACTTATGGGAGGTTCCTTATACATAACTTTTTGCTTTTCCCTTGCTGCTTTTAATTTTCTCTCTGTATCTTTAATTTATGCCATTTTCATTACAATGTGACTTGGTGTGGTCCTCTTTGGGTTGATCCTGTTTGGGACTTCCTGCTTCTTGGACTTGGATGTCTGTTTCTTTTCCCAGGTTAGGGAAGTTTCAGCTATTATGTCTTCAAATATGTTCTCTGCCTCTCTCTCTCCCTTTTCCTTCAGGGACCTCTATAAATGTGAATGTTAGTATGCTTGATGTCTTCCCAAAGGTCTCTTAAACTGTCCTCATTTCTTTTTATTCTTTTCTCCTTTCAGGGTCAATGATTTCCGCTACTCCATTTTCCACTGCTAAAGCACTCTCTTCATATATTGTTGTTTGGGTTATAGGTGTTTCCTACTTACCTGGGAGACTGATTGACCTTTTCTATTTTTCAATTACTTATAATTGGGCTTGGCTTCAGAAATAAGGGTGATTGGATCAAAGATAATTTTACCCCCATCTTATATTGAAAGCCCTGGGACCTTTATTTTCTTAACTGGGACCTACTACATTGAGAGCAAAAATGGAAGAGTCATATTTCTCTCTGGTAGTGGGCATATTCATCAAGGTACTTACAGATATATCACATTGTAAATTTTAAAAGGGTCATTGTGTGTTTGAGTTTGAAGACAAATCTTGGTCTAATTTGAAAAAATAATGACAAACAGCTCAACATGGAGAATAGACTAATTCTTTAATGTATGGAATTTCAGTTCAATTCTAAACAGGGATATATGTCATATATTATATTCTAATACTCCAAAAATCATTTAGTGACTCAGCTACTCATATGCAGTTCTACAGCCAAAAATTTCACAGCTACTTAGGACTTCAAATAAATTCAATTAAGGATAAGCAGCTGCCTTAAACTATATTTCTATTCTATTTAAATAAATCTAATTCTCTAGACAATTCTCCTGACTTTGTTTTTACTGTGATATCATTGTTATCATTTTTGATAGAAAGTCTTGCCAGGGGTGAGAAGGAATACATAACCATTTTTATATGAGCATAGAGAGACAATTTATAAGCTTTGCTCCTATTATCATTAAGGAGAATTAAAAATCCAAATAGCCATGACTAAAGTACAGACTGTATCCCTATATTTCTGAACTCAATATGACATATATATATATATATATATGTATATATATGTACTGACACCATGTAATTATGATGAACAACATTATTATAATACAAGGAAAACTAACTGGGGTGCTGCCTTTTTTTTCTTTAGCAACTCCCTCCAATTTCAAATGAAAAAAGGTCTTGCTTCAATTAAATTATTAATGTCATAATAATCTGTCATTAGAATCAATACCTGCTTTATTATTCATAGTGCATAGAGCATTAAAATGGACCTTCTCTGAAATAAATTTAGTGCCTTGTCACAATACAATATGATTTTACAATATTGCTAATGTGCACAAAGCATTCAAATATAGAATATTGACGTGTCAGAGATTT
Source organism: Orcinus orca (assembly GCF_937001465.1). Taxonomy (NCBI): domain Eukaryota; kingdom Metazoa; phylum Chordata; class Mammalia; order Artiodactyla; family Delphinidae; genus Orcinus; species Orcinus orca. The sequence continues at coordinate 81,499,693 of NC_064561.1, read as the reverse complement.
ATGACAAATGTGAGGAGAAGATGAATCTTAAGCTTTCATGTCACTTGACTGAGGTCAAAAAAATCAATACTATTCATAATGTATCTTTCACCCACAGACTTAAATGAAAAACCTTATAAGCATAGAGAGACTTTATTTTTCATCTTGGCTGTAAAAATGCTCTAGAATTGAGGTTAATAGGGAAAATAAATGAAAATTAATTAGTAGGAAAGTGAGCTAATTACATTTGGGGGATGTACAGTGACCTAGGACCAGGGAGCTGGATATATACTCAATATGCTTTCCTCATTTTGAGCCTTACTTTTATCTGCAGGTATGTTTAATGTTTGTGAAATCTAAGAAGTACAGTGGTGTTGGCAATAGTCACACCTCTGTTCTCAACTTTGACTTTTATGGATTTTACAACATGCAAAATAGCCAGCAACTGCATTTTGATTTATGTTACTAATTTACTGTTTCCTAATTCTTTCAACACAACAAGATTTTTAGGCATATACTGAGCACAGTGTTTAATTCTTCTAATTCTTTTCATCCCTAAAAATTAGTGTAGCCCAAATGTTGGTATCCTATTACCCTTGTCAATGAGTAGTTTAGAAATAGGCAAGTCACCCAGTTCTGGTCAATGATACATAAGAGGAAGTCTCTTAGGGGCTTCTGGGAAAAAAAATCTTTCTTCTTAAAAAGAAGACTCAGAAGAAAGAAAGCCATTCTTCCTTCTCTAAATTTTATCTAGTTATTCAGGAACTTCTAGAGCCATCTTCACACCCTGGGGAAGTCAGATTAGCTGACTTGGAAAGGATGCAGAGCTGAGAGATGAAAGAACTTGATTATGTTGTAAAATTGTCTTCAGATAAGCCTGGAGATCACCTTATCTTTGGGTTATTTTATTTAAGACAAATATCCAATTTTAAGCCATTCTGAGATGCAGTTCTTTCTATATTGCAGCCAAAAAGTATCCTAACTGATGCTATCAGTCATGATCAGAAATTAATTGAAGATTATTTTTCATATTTTCTTTATTCTTTGATGTGAGGAGACTATAGTCTTTAACTGTATGATCATGGAATTAAAATGGCTACTGAATCTAATTATAAATAACTGAACCCATTTTAGCTCACAGAAATGATAGTAGTCCTAATTTATATACTTGATCCATAGTTCAATACTTTTAAGAAACCTGTTTTTATCTCTGAAATGATTTCAAGGATTAGGATAATTTCATATAACTCTATTAATAGGTTGGTCCTGAGCAATATTTCTCCATACGTACGTTCTGCAAACATTTACTCAGTGAATAGTGAGAGAGGTAAACACATGAAATTGTGACAAGTGCAGTGACAGAAATTATGCCCAGGATATTCTGAGAACATTAAAGACAGGTACTACCTAATCTAGCATGGAGGAAGAGAAAATATCGAGGAAGGTTTTCTGGATAAAATTACACCTGAGCTGAATCTTGAACAATGATTAGGGATTGCCAATTGAAAGAAGGAGATAATATGATGATATAAAGAAAAGAAAAGAAAACAGATCAATAAAAATAGAAAGGTATATATGTTAGAATTATGAGTCCAGGGAGTGAGATAAGAAGTGAAAATAGATGAGGCTGAAGATAAAAGTACAATATAGTGGTTAAAAGCAAAGATTTCAGAGTCATAGTGTTCTGAATGTCAATCACTCATTCAATCAATAATTACCAAGTTTCAGTTATAAATCCAATTCTGTGACAGACATTAGTGATACAGTAAGAATCTTTGTCATCATGGAGCATACATTGTAGAGAATGAGAGTGACAAAAAATTAAAAACAAAATAGACATGTAAAAAAAGAACTGTCAGTTATAAAGGGTGTTATGATGAAAACAAAGGGCTGAGATAGAAATTAACAACAAATACCTATTTTAAATAGGATGGTTGTGGCGGATCTCCCTGAGAATGTGACAGGCTGAACTTAAAAGTTGATAAGGACTCAGCTTTGTAAGGAGTGAAAGAAAGAGCTTTTCCAGCCATCTCAGAAGAACTGCCATATATACAGTACAGTCAAAAACACATCTCTATCCACAAAAGCAAAACCACTTACCAAAAGGAACAGTAATCATGTCCTTGCTTTTCTTTATAATTGTATCATCCAAGTGTGCACCTCAAATACTAAAGTTTAATTCTGCCCATTTCTTCTTTTTAGTTGATATAATTTAAGTTTTTTAATGTATAGTTTTATCCTCAATCCGTTGCTTTTTTCTTACACGTGTATATTGAAGAAACTTGGTCATTTAATCTGTAAAGCTACCCACCAGAAGAAGAAATAACTTTTATCAGTCTCCTTTTGGACAGCTCTTTTGTACGTATTACTTATCTGCTCTTATGTCCTTTCAGAAAGTTTAAAAATAATATCCTTACAGGGTGCACTCCTAATTTCCACAAGGAATGATTTCCTCTCAGCACGCTCCCATTTTAGGGGTGGAATGCCTTATCTGATTGGTGTATTGGGGAATAAAACTTTGGCAGGATTGGCTCAACTTTCTTTCTTCCTCTTGAGAGTTGTCAGAGCGAGTGCAAGTTTCTGCTTTTTCTGGGCCTCTGCTGATAGGCAGCGGTTGGGCAGTGCTAGTGGTGGAAACACCTGTCCCAGTTCAGAGCTGGTGTGACTGTGTGGGTGAGATGGCCCAACTCTGAAGAGCGCTGCTGATAACCCCACGTGGCTAAATTAGAGCCATGTCCTCCACTGGGCCACTCCCACTGATATAAGCAATATTTTGGCCCCATGGCATACCTTTGCTTTATTTCTTCAAATGTTCAAGGCCCTGTAGAGGAACACTGGTACCCAGAGATCCAAACAAACATCTGTTCATTTTATTTCAAGATTCACTTTAGAAGCATGTGATGAGCATTATGAACTGCATCTTGTTTAAGTAATAAGTACATTTCTAGCAAAGTTAGTTAAATTTAGACTTTGTGATTTGACTTACCTAATATTTAAAGTGTAATAAGGTTGCACACCATTTTTTAAAGTAATTCTTTGGTAAAATTCATTACATAATTTAGTAAATTTCACATTAATTATGTAATTTGGTAAAATTAATTATACCTTCAGTTTCCTTTTATCAGATTTGTTTGCTGGAATATTTACAGAGCTTTTGTGAATGCAAAGTCAGGTATTGAGAATGAACTTCTAAATGACCACACTGAATTCAGGAAAGCAGCAGTGCATGTGTGGTTTTGGGAGAAATTCCACAGAATATTGGAAACTTTACATGTAGGAACACTGCATGGATAAGACACACTATTTATGTAAAATATCTCCACACCCTATGCTTCTAGATGGATGCAGAACTCCACTGTGAGGTGGCTATCCCACTCCAATATTGATGTGTAGCAAATGGAAACATCTGGTCATTTTTGTTCCTACTATCTTTCCACAGTATGGTCATAAAATAAGGCTTTATCCAAAATGTTTGTTATACTAACGTATGCTAAACTTTAGCCAAATAAGTCTCTATAACCCCATAAAATGAATTGAGAATAAATTTATCTTCATGGAAGGCTTTTAAAAAATCTTTTCTTTTGGAGTTTTAGATATTTACTTTAGAGTTTTATTCCCAAACATAGTGATTTATTTTACTTATTTATATCAAAATAAAAATACAAAAGTTCTTTTAACTAAAGACTATTGTATAACTTATCATTTCATTACTTACTATATGTAACTGTTATGAAGACTGTCACATAAATTTATAGGTAAGAAGTTATTTTACTTTTAACTTCATTTATTGAAAATCTATGTTTCATAGTTGCAATATAATCCCCTTGCTGGGAATTATAATTTAGAAAGTTCAAGTCTAACTCTGTATATCATTGCTTCTGCCAAAAGTTCTTCGGTAAATCTCTGCTCTTTTGACCTGAATATCTACAGTTAATCTTTACAAGTCTTCAGCAGCATCACAGGTTAAAAGCATATCTCATCTTCATTTATAAATCTACTTCTTTGTTTTCATGTATAAATATTTTATTTAACAAATAAAATCATGTTACTTTAATGAAAAAAGAGAGTATTTTGGTCAGCAACATAGTTCACCTCGATGGTTAGAACGGTAATCATATAAACAGAGTATCTTTACCTGGAAGAGACAAAAGGCTCTATTGATTTGTTCAATACTAATATTACTAAATAGAATGTGAAATAGGCAGATGCAACTATATAAGTGATTTTTCAGTGTAAAGAGTATTAGAAAGATGATTTAAAAGAGCTTTATTCATTGCAATTCTATTTTTAGACATGTCAATTGTATAACAGAAATATTATCACCATGTCAACCAGCTTTCATACTGCCTCTTGACCAGATAAAACAAATGGTTTGCATGGCAACCAGGTTGCCAAGTGTTACTGATATGGATTCATAGACTGTTGGATATTTTGTAGCCAATTTGAATTAAATGCATTTTTACCTCAGTGTGAAAACAGGAACTGACACATTCCTTTGAAATGTCATCTGTAAAACTATAAGGATAAAAAGTAAAATATATAAATATATATATATATTTAGAGAAGACAAAGTGGATTTATAAAGAAATAATTATGGATATTATGTTGTATACATTGCTGATGCCATCAACATCATCTTGTCTTTCAACCATTTTTTCCTACGAGAGTGAATTTTGCCATAGACAAATCCATAATTATAGTTGGAGATTTAAATACTCATCTTTCAATAACTGATGAAACAAGTAGACAGAAAATCAGTAAGATTTTCTGATCGAGAAGACATAAAATCCACCAATTTGACCTGACTGACATTTACAGAGCACTCCATCCAACAACAGCCAAATGTACATTCTATTCAAATGCATCATAACACTTACTAAGATAGATCATACTATGGACCAGAAAGCGAGTCTTGATAAACTTAAAATGATTCAAGTCATACAATCTATGTTCTCTGACTATATTGAATTAAATTAAAAAGCAGTAACATAAATATCTCTGGAAAATTCCCCCAAATTTGGAATTCATCCTTATCATTACCATTCTTCATCCATGGGTCAAAGAAGGAATCAACAGGGAAATAAAGAAGTATTTTGAAGTGAATAAATATAAGGAAATAAATATAATAATGCAAAATATCAAAATCTGTGGGATGGTGCTAAAGCAACACTTAGGGGTAAATGTACAGCCCTAACTGTCTACATTAGGATAAAGAGAAAGTTTTCATATCAATGACCTCAGCTTCAACATTAAGAAACTTTAAAAAAGCAAATGAGCCTCAAAATAAGCAGAAGAAATAAAATAAAGATCAATTAAATAGAAAACAAAAATACAATTAGAAAAAAATCAATGAAACCCAAAGTTGATTCATTGAGAAAACAAACTGATAAATCTCTTAGAAAAAAAAAAAAGAAGAGAAGACACTACCAATATCAGGAATAAGAGAAGTGACATGACTTATGACTATGTAAAAACCATTTGATCTTTAAAAATTTTTTTCCTTACATTTTTTCTACACTGTCCCCCAAGCCTCCATCTAATCTCAGTAGTCCACCTCCTTTCAGCAACTTTCAAAATGCACCCTTCATGTCTGCATTTTTTTCTTCCATTTTAAAAATCTGGTTTCTATAAACTTGGATTTCATTTCTTTTCATTGTCTTCCCATTTTCATTCTTGAATGTTGTTTTTGTGCCTTGAAGTCTTGTTTTGTATAGAAAATTGCCTTCTCTTCTGTCTCTGCACTCCTTCAATGACAGTTTACTTCTGTAAATATGGGTGCAATTGTGTTTCTCCCTTTACTACCTCTTTCTCTGTTTCTAAGGATTCTGTGACAAACCTGGTTGGAAAAAACTTCAACCATCAGACCATACAAACACCCCCATTGGTTTAAATAAAGGAAGAGTGACTTCTCACCATAGTGCCACTTACTACAGGTTTTGTCTAAATTCTACAGCAAAGAGTGGATATCTTGGTTTAGTATGCCCACTAACCTGTATTTAATCTTTATTGCATTTGATGACTCTTTATCATATGTTGTGGTCTGGGGTTACTCAGATCATCTAACCTCACTGAAAATGGAGTTCAGGTTTCTGTTTTGTGCACTCCTTGTTGCTACTGGGTAACTTTCAAGAGAAGAAGTCATTTTAAAATCAGATATGTCTTCTATTTTAAACTATATTTTCTAATAAGAAGTTTATGAAGCACAGTAATGTTTTAAGAATAATATAGTTTATTTACTTTGGAAGTATTAATGTAGTTTTAATCATTAAGAATTTAGAAATAAAAAACCTTTCCATTTAATTGGCATTTCAAAGGATTTTTGGTGATGCATTGATTAAATATCACATTAATAAATAAAAATGATATAAATAGGGCTTCCCTGGTGGCACAGTGGTTGAGGGTCCTCCTGCTCATGCAGGGGACACGGGTTTGTGCCCTGGTCCGGGAGGATCCCACATGCCGTGGAGCGGCTGGGCCCGTGAGCCATGGCCGCTGGGCCTGCGCGTCTGGAGCCTGTGCTCCACAGCGGGAGAGGCCACAGCGGTGAGAGTCCCGCGTACCGCAAAAAGAAAGAAAAAAAAAAAGAAAAAAGAAAAAAATATATATATATATAAATAGTCCTGAGAGCTAATTTTATTTTCATATCATTTATTCCAGTATGTAGTATTAAACTGGCATATTTATCATCTTATCAGAAAATGAACATATAGAAACTATAGCTGTCTTGAATCTAAACATAACCTAAAGAAAAATAAAACAGAGTACTAATTAGAGAATGTATGAAATTTTAGACATCAAGTTGCACTTTAGAAAGCAATTCAGAATTTTATAACAAAAATCTTTACATTCTAGAAAACAATTGAGAATTTTTTTAACTAAAATCTTTACCAAATATAAGTTTGTTTTGCCTTTCCCTATTTGGGGCTATCAAGGGGTTAATTCCATGGGTTTTCTGGCTTGGTGAGAGAAAGCTGAGAATGAACATCAGCTTTTAGAATTATATCGTTCCTACTTCAGTCTCAGCTAAAATCGCCAAACAAAGCACATACTCCTGTGAACTCCAGGAAATCCATTATCACACTTCTTTTAATCATTTCAATATACTGGTAGTATTTTCTGTTTCAGTTCTAACTCAAAGAATGCTTTTAACTTCAAATGGTTTCCAAGATATTTTTTGAAATAAAGGAACATTTTTTCATAAAATGTTCCAAATTTTGCAGTGAAGGATAAGTTTTATAAATATAAATTACTTGGGAATATTAGAAAGTCATGTAAATTTTATAACTAATGTAATAGAGCCTCTCTTATCTGTAGCTAGGGTGTTTGATTACATTATATTTGTTCTTTCTGAGTAAATCAATAAGAATAATTTTAAAGTATTTTAGCTTTAAATAAGTAATTCAGGCACAAGGTACAAAATTCAAAACAAACAAAAGGGAATCAGTTCAACTCAACCTCTCAGCCATTCGATATCCCTACTTAGAGACAACCCACTACCCCCAATGTCTCATAGAGTATCCAGAGGTGATCTGTGTATATAAACTACACACACACACACACACACACACACACACACACACACACACACTTTCTTTAAAACATAAATAGTAGAAGTCTATATACATTTTTATGTACCTTACATTTTCTATTCAGTAATACATTTTGACAATTACTCCAGAACAAACGGAAGTACCTTATTCTGCTGAACAGCTGCAAAGTATTGTATTGCGTGTGTCATGACTCATATAGTTAGTCCTCCATTGTTGTTCAAGTAGATTATTTCTAATCATTTGCTAGTATTATCATTTTCGACATTAATATTCTTTTATGTTTCACATACGTATGAGTAAATTTGTAAAATAAACTCCTACAAGTGAAACTACTGGGTAAAAGAGTATATTCATTACAAATTTTTATAGGTATTGTGAAATGCTTTCCATAGAACTATACAGGATGTGTCAAATTTGACTCACACACAATATTAGCATATGTGAATGCTTATTTCCCCAAAATGCTAACAGATATATTTTCAAATAACCTTACCTTTGTTCATCTAAAAGGTAAAAAAAGTATCTTTTTAGTTTTAACTCAAATTTCATTTTTTCTTTTCAATATAGAAAAAAAAATATTGCTTCTAGTGCCCACTTCTTTTACCCTTCACTTATATGAGCCAGGCCGACCTCAGCCTCAAAGAGGCCCTGCCAACCAGTTGTATGTCCTTTCTTATTCTTCATCATCCTCATATAATCTTATACAGAATATACACACCTAAACATGGGCCTACATATATATTATTTTATCATTTTTATTTTATAAAAGTGTGATCATCTTAATTTTCCTGTCAATGTTTTTCTTTTCATACATAATTATAACTCTAAGATAATTGGCTTAGCTTTAATTTATATTTTTCATTAGCTACATAAGATATAAGTCATTCAATCATTCCTCTACTGTTGAAGATTTACTTCATTTCCAGATTTTTACCTTTTTACCTTATAAACATGTGAGTTCATATATTTTTACATACGAAAACAATTTTATCACAACTTTGTAATAAATTAATTCACTTATATTGGGATCTATGCCTTAACTGTCAATTTTGTTTAGCTGAATTATCTATCTATTCATTTTTCTATATCAGATTTATGTTAATATCAGGGACCTTAGACCATATTCTAATTCCTAGTAACACAAGTCCCTCCCGTTGTTTTCAAACATTTGGCTTTTCTTGGGTATACATTATTCCAAATATATATTATAATTGTATATAGTTATAAAAATCTGATATGCTAGTAAGAATTACTTGAAACTTACATGTTAATTTTGGGGGAGTTAAATCTTATATTGTGTCTTTCCATCAAAAAATGGGTTATGAATTTTCATTTGTTCAGATCTTGTTTTATGTTCTTCAACACATGTCATAGTTTTAATCATAAAGGCCCCATGATCCTCTTATCAAATTCATCACAATTGCATATTATAATATTACTACATATAAAACATTAAAAATTAATATTTCTGTTGACTAATTGTAAAATTAAAAAGTAAATATTGGGTTTTGTATATCTATCTTGTAGCCAGCCACTTTGCTATATTGTTTATTAATGCCCAAAATAGAAAACTCCACAGAATTGCTTCAGGTTTTGATGTGTAGCAACATGTCATAAGGAACTGAATTCCTCCAACAATCATATAAGCTTAGAAATCATTGTTTCTCTGACTGAACCTTGGCTGATATTCCAACACAGCAGAGGATTCAGTTGAAACTGTAAGATAATGAATTTGTGCTCTTTAAGTAAGTAAGTTTCAGGGAATATCGTTATGCAGCAATATATAACTAATACAATTTTCAATTTACTGTTTTATTTCATTTTAATTAACAGATGCTCCCTGTATTGCCTACTTATGGAAATTTACTGCTGTTTTGTTTCTTGATAAATGCACAGAACAAAATAGTCATTTTAAAAATGTTTTATGAACATTTGAAAAGAATATTTTTAAGATTCAGGGTTCAGTGCATGTCAGTTAGATGTACTATATTCATCATATTATTAAGGTTTTTTCTATGTTTACATAACTTTTAATCCACTTAGTTTATTGGACTGAAGGGGATAAATTAAAATAGGCTACTCAGTATGGGTTTCCATTTTTGTTGCTTTCAATTTACAAATTTTCATGAACTGTTATTTGGTGCAAAGATATAGTGAAAAAAGCCTTACTTTGTCTTTCCTTTTATTATTATAAAGTCTCCTTTTTCTAGTTTAATGTTATTTGCTCTAACTTTTCAAATTTGTTGTCTATTTTGAACTTGATTCCAGTTTTTTTAATGTAAATATTCCTAGGATATCTTTGTACATATTTTTACTTTTATATTTCTGAGTTACTTTGAGATGAGTCACTTATTTGTGTGCATGTGTATATATGTATGTATCTGTATATATATGTATATGTGTACATGTATGTATGTATATCTTAGTTTTTCAACCAAGTTTTCTTTTAATAGAGGTATTTAGCTCATTTACACTTAATTGATATAGAAAGTAGTTTTGATCTTAGAACTGCCAACATATATATACTCATATACTTCTTTTTATTGGATTCAAAAACAGTCTACGCTATATGACACTCTTTTCCTATGGTATCTTTGTATATTTTTGTTCTTTAAAAGATAAAACTAGAATCAGTATTTTTTCATGAGTCTGACATCTTCTCCTAGACTAAGCAAATGTAATTCTTTTTTTATGAAAAAAGGAATTGTATAATTTAAGTAGATTCCAAAAGTATTTAAGTAGAAATTACTGACAATAATTTGAACTCAAGAATATACAAATATAACTATTTTTCTTTTTATGACATGTGGATAATTACATTTATGAAATTCCCAAAATTAACATTCCTGAAAAATAATTTACCCTAAATAACTTCTTCAGTGTGCAGTGAAATGTTCTTTTTTTACTTCTCAGTATTTATTCACTATTTCCACACCTTTTTCAACTTTCTATACATTGTTCCAAATTTTCAAAGTCATGGCCGTATCTCTATTACCAGGAAGGTTTCCATTATTTCTCTGTATAGACCTGAAGTTAGTCTGGATTTTCAATCTGTATTGATATATTTCACACAGAGTTAGATTTATTCTTTAATTTCTTCATTGATTTAACAAATACTTTTGAAACTTTAATCTGTGCTCAGAATTATGCTAAGACTTGGGGATGACAAGATAAAAAGTTACATGGTCACTGACCTTGAAAAGCTCATATCAAGTAGAATTTCTGAATTAATTTTAACTCCATTGCAGATATCCCATTTTGAAGCATATGACAAACTAAAGGCAGTTAAAATATTTTACAATGACAGTTTTCTTAGCACTGCTAACAACATTGCTTTGGTTACATTTCACATTAGAGAGTGGGGAGAAAATATTGGCCAAAAAAACCAAATTCTTTAAAATCAAAAACCTGTATTTCCCATGCTTTCTAGAAAACAGATGCAATGAAAATTCATCATCATTCTTTTTTTCATAGTGAAGAAATTTAAGATTTTACTGTGTTCACTGAAGTTCTGCTCTGATAGGAGTTTTTAACTACTTGATTCAAAGCGCAGAAGTAGCTGACCCTTCTCTCACTTCTTTTAAGGGCTGGTTGAATGAGTGGGAAGTGAGGAAGACAAAGAGACGGCACCTGTGTGCACGATAGATGATTGATAGATAGAAAAGGGGCAGTGTCACTGGTAACGTCCTTCTTCCTTTTATTGTTTCCAGGAAATAGAGACAGAACAGTGATGAATGTGATAGCTCGGCTCTTTCATATACTGGATAATCACTGATCTAGGTTTTCCCAAACACTTTCAGTTAGTGTCTGCTGTCTCAACACAATTATTAGTAGTGTTCCATTTTATTCTCAAAAGCATCCCTATTTGGACAACAAAATTACACGCTCACCTCATTATTATAGGGGTATATTAAGTTAATTAAGATTATCTATCTATCTATCTATATATAGAGAGAGATATATATATATAGATCTATATATATCTATATATCTATATATAGATATATATATAGATCTATATATATATCTCTAGATATATATATCTATATTATATATATATAATTAAGATTATATATAGATTTTTGTCATTCGTTCAGTATACTACCTAAAGACTTTGAAGAGCTTTTGAAAGAAACAATATCTAGATCAAAAAGAGAAATACTAAAAATTAAATGTCTTGCAATTGTTGGCAGTCATTTAATAGGGAACCATACAAAAACCAGGAAAATCCCAGTCTAATAACATGCCAGTCCAATTCACTCTTCCATTAAAGGAGAATTCTGGATCCCATGCAATCCACAGCCCACATAAGAAGCGGTTAATGAAGGAGGGTAGATGTTGTGAAAGAAAGTAAAAGTAAAGTCAAAGGATCTATTCACTAAACCATTAATTTCTAGCCATAACAAAACTATTTGAGAAGCATTCACTTTTGATCACTGTAAGAGAAAAAATAATGACTCCTGTTGACAAATATTAATATTATCACATGGAACCAACACTTCTTTTAAAATCATAACAGTAGATATCAAGATTGACAACCAGTTCTAGGTACTACAAAATAAAGGACAAATCATTAACTTATGACTTCATTATCTTACTTAAGAATCTAGTATAAACCTTCTCCATTCATTAGTCCTCATAGACCACCCTCAAATGCCACTGTATTTGTCAGCTTTCAAGAGGCTATGCTGCATAAGGAATCACTGCAAAATCTCACTAACTTAAAACAACAAATGTTTATTTCTTCCCTGAGTTCCATATAAACTGCAGCTTGACTGTGGCTTCGCTGTAGGCCCAGGGTCAGATATGCAATTTACTTATTCTTTCAAAGAAGAGCCAGAAGTTGAACTAAAGCAGTCACAATCAAAAATTTTGCTCAGATGGGACTAATATCACATATGTCATATTCCATTGGCCAAAATAAATTACAGCCAAGCCTAACATCAGCAGGGCAGAGAAATATAACTCTACCACAAGATGAAGGAAGAGGAGTGTTTCCCAACAAACATAAAATATATCACAGCCATAATCAATCAGTATTTCAGTACTTTTTTATGTCTTTCCAGTTGTTTGGAATGGATTTGCTAATCCCTTTATTGCCAAATTCTCCCACCTCTCAAGAATCAACTCAAATCAAGCAATTCCATAAGTCTTTTCCTAATGGTTTCAGTCCACTTTGTTTTTACTTTGTCCACTCTTCTGTGCATTTATATTTATCACTTATTTTGACATAAAACTATGGCTTGTATCATTATATATTTGTTTTGTGTCCTTATGCATTGTGTTAAGGACAAGGACCATACCCTCGTTTTATTAATTTATCCACTTTTCACATATAAAATACAACATAAACATATGTTGAACCAATCATTCACTATTATTTTGCCCCCTTTCATTTCATTGACCAGGGATCAAAGCTACATTTACACTATTTCAATAATTTTGTTATTTATTTATTCAACAACCATTTATTTAAACATATGTCTGCAGCATGTACAATCTCACATATGAAAATTCTGATGATGATTCAACAATATTGTTCTATGAGAATTGATATTTGCAGCTTTTTCTTTTTTTTTTTTACAGCTTGGTTTGATATAAAGATCATAGGATTGGAAATTCCCTGGCAGTCCAGTGGTTAGGACTCCATGCTTCCACTGCAGAGGGCACGAGTTCAATCCCTGGTCAGAAAACTAAGATCCCACAAGTCACAGGGTGTGGCCAAAAAAAAAAAAATCACAGGATTTGGAGGCTTGCCTACTGAACATATATACGCCTTTAAGAAAATGACCTAACCTCTCTGAGGCTGACGTATAAAATATGAGTAATCTCTACCTGGAAAAGAATATATAGTATATGTAAGATGCCTACGACAGTACCTGGCCCATAACAGACACTCAAACAATAGGAGCTATCATTTTTTCCAATATTGGTAGGAATTTCTATGAATTTTTGCTCATTCCCCACTTAATCATTTGTAAAATGCTAACTGAGGCTAGTTTTTGGCCTGCAGCTATGAAATAAAATCAGTTAATTCTCTGCCAAATAAAACTTGTGATGACAGCTTCAAATGACAGAGCTCAAACCAAATGAGAAAGATTCTGTTTACACATAAGCCTAGCAGTCATTTGTAAAAATAATCTCAGGAGGTAAGAATTAGGGCAAGTAATAATAGCTTGGGCAAAGGTAGGAATTCAAAGAAATGAAGGTATAGAAAAATGTGAAAATTATCATCAAACCTTTTAAAATAAATATTTCATTAATTTACAAAGATACAACATTAATTAAACCTCTGCTTGACGAGTTTCACGGCACCACCAAAAGAGAAAACATTTTCTATCTAAACTGAGGAATCAATCAAAAAAGACTAATCTAGAAATAATTATGGACAATATAGAGAAATAATGTTCATACATACACTCCTTGTATTGTGTGCTTTGGTTATGGTTGTCCACTAGGATCAGTCTCTTCCTCTGGAATATTTAGAATCCTTCAAACTGACATTAGAAAATTTTGAAATCAACAGGCATATATTTCTCATTTACAAATAACAGTTTACCATGTCCAACTCGTGCTTATATCTATTAAGTCCATAAGAAATCTGCATCACTTTGTGAGTATAAATGACCATGAGGTAAATGGAGGAAAAAAAAAAGTAAATCAACTAATCAACACTGCTACCACTATAAAAAATATACTTCTTTCCCTTCCTTGCCTTATCCTTGCATTTCCTCTGCCTTGACTTTCTGGTAACAGAGGTAAAGTCTGAAAGTAGTTTAGTGTGTGTGTGTGTGTGTGTGTGTGTGTGTGTGTGTGTGTGTGTGTGTGTGTGTGTGTGTGTGTGTGTGTGTGTGTGTGTGTGTGTGTGTGTGTGTGTGTGTGTGTGTGTATGGTCCTATTTGCAGGCTGTTACCGGAGACTCTTGGACAAAAACTATTTGTGCGGGAAGCCTGAGACTTAGGTCCCATGTTATAACAATACATTGTTCTCACAGAAACAGAAGTTTTTAATAAGCCATGACCAATATTTTATAGCAAGTTGTGCCAGGAATTTTGCACTCCCTCAATAAAAGTTAATACAACATTACATCTGCAAAACATTTACTTTTAAATCTCTTTCCCTTTAGAACTCATGATCACTTGCTTTTTACATTTTGTAAAGACCAGGACTCTCTTTCTAAGTTAGTAGAAGAATTATGATTTAATATCATCATGATCTCACAATTTCTGCCTTGAGCAGAGAAGTCCAAAGGCAGATAACTTTCTTAAAACGTTTTCAAGATTTAATTACTGCTCATATCTTCATACACAGTAAGTTACTATAGCCATAGCAACAATTTTAGAAAAGTACCATGTCCAAATAACATGATAAAGGTTTATAACAGGTTTATAAAATAATAGGTATTACAGAAAGGTTCAGCACCCTTTAGTGAGTGAAATTTCTTCCCAGCTGCTTGAAGTTATCTATTTAGGCCTAGTGGTAAGAATTTCTGGGTTATATGTGCAAAAATAAAAATAAGATTTAAAGCCATAAGTCATTTTAAAGAAACTAGGATTAGCCCAATTTCACTAGCATAATAGTAGGGAGCAAGACAGTATGTATCCTGCTAAGAAAAACTCTACTCCTTTGATGTTATTTTCTTTCTTCTGACAGCTTCTTCATTATTCAGTCCATATTAAAGATCCTGAAGAAGACTGCTGATAGAGTCATAAGAAATTAGCATTGTTTCTGATTTTCAAAATTCTATGGTTGGTCCTAGAATATCCACTAGAACCATGTTCAGATGTGTGTCTTTTTAATTTTACTGGCATTGACACATAGGGGTTTCATACTACGAAAGCCCAAGGAACAAATGACAAGGCATTGCTAAGATTTATTGTTTACTACCCCCCATTCAGCAGTGAGGACAGGAGTCCCCTACTATTTGTGGTTAAATTATAGCTATTCATTGCATCTGTTGGAAGTCTACATTTATATAAACTATCAAAATTAAATTCTATAACACCAAAGCTGATTGATAAGATTAAAAACTAAGCATCATAATTAATTGAGGGAAAATGTGGTAATAAGTAACTAACAGTCATATCAATGAGAATTAGTGTTAATTTTCAAAATAATTTTGTTAATGCCAAAATATTCTAGTTAAGTTTCCAACATCGTCTATCTTTACATCAATTTTGTGAATGAATTTTCTTTACCAAAATAGATTTTTATTAATGTATAATTTTTTCTAATAAAACTAGCCTTCCATTTCAAATCCTATAACTCTGGAATTTACATAGGCTTATAAAGGCAAATATTTTTTTTCACTCATCGTTTATTCACTCATCATATACTTACTGAATGCTTATATAGACCATGTTTATTAGTCTCCTGTTGCCACTAAAATTACCACATACTTAATGGCTTAAAACAATAGAAATTTATTCTCTTACAGGTCTACATATCATAAGTCCAAAATGAGTCTTAAGGGATGAAAATCAAGGAGTCAGCAGGCTGGTTCCTCCTGGAGGATCCAGAGGAAAATATGTTCCTTGCCTTTTCTACTTTTAGAGGCTGTGTGTTCACATTCCTAGGCTCCTGGTTACATCACTCCCAGCTCTGCTTCCAAGGTCACATCATCTTCTCCTCTACTGTAGGCAAATCTCTCTCTGTCTCCCTCTTATAAGGTCCTTTGTATCAACTCAAGGCCCAAATCACCTAAACTACGCAAATATCACCAGCTCAAATCTCCCAGATCTCAACATCTAAATCAAGTATGGTTGAGACTCGCATTATGATAGATTCCTGGGGAAAATTCTACTCCATATGTGGATCTGTGAAACTAGACAACAAATGATCTTGTCCCCAAATATAATGGTGAGGCAGGCATAGGGTAATGATTATAGATAATCTCATTCCAAGATGGAGAAAACAGAAGGAAGAAAGGAGTCACTGTCCCAAACAATTTCAAAATCCATCTGGGCAAACTCCAACAGGTTTCCAGGCCTGGGAATAATCTGTGGTTCAAGGCTCTTTCATCTTACCAAAGCTCTGCCCTTGGAGTCATTCTTCCTTTCCCTTATAGAGTAGTACATGTTCTCAGCTGAGTAGTTTATCAGCCTGTTTCAATGCCTATAGAATTTTGGTAGTCTAACCGTTTTCTTTCATTTTGCCCTGTCTCTGCTCCTTTTAGTCAAAGTGGGTAGTATTTCTGCAGATAAAACATTCTCAAAAAACTTGAGGGTCTCCTGTATATATCCGAGAGAGTCACTCCATTAGACAAGAGGCTCCTCCACAGATCTTTCCTGGATAATCTCATCTCTATTCCTGGCTTCTGCTGAGTCAATGCTAAGGGGATCAATAAGTCATGCACCTAATCCTTTCAGCAAAAAGTTGTCCAACCACATGCTTGGTCTTCTCTCCAGAGCATACATTCCTGACCGTGAATCTTCTAATCTCAGCATTGTTCATAATATAAATAGACTAAAAATTCCCCTAATTGTCAAGTCTTAGGTCCCATTTGCTTAACAGTTCTTCCCTCAATTTATCTCTTGCTCTCACATTTTACTATGAACAGCAAGAAGAAACAAATCAGCAACCCTCAACGCTTTGCTTAGAATTATCCTCAGCTAAATATCCAAATTCATTACTTACAAGTTCTGCTTTCAATATAACCAATATAACCAATTCAGCTAAGCTTTCTTCCCCTATATAACAAGGTTCCCCTTTCCTCCAGTTTCTAACAACATGTTTATCATTTCTTCTGAGCCCTCTCTGGCAGTGTTTTTAAATGCCATATTTCCACTAACAGTCTGTTCAAAGAAATCTAGGGTTTTTTCCCTATAATTTTCCTTATAATTCTTGCATGCTCTATATGCAATACCCTATTTCAAAGTCACTTTCACATGTTTAGGTATTTGTTACAGCAGCATCTTACTTTTAGGTACCAAAACCTATATTAGTTTCCTGTTGCTACTGTAACAAATTACCACAAGATTACTGGCTTAAAACAATAGAATTTTATTCTCTTACAGTTCTGCAGATCAGAAGTCTAAAATTAGTCTTATGGGGCAAAAACAAGAGGCTGTCACTGAGCCTGCGCGTCCGGAGCCTGTTGCTCCACAACAGGAGAGGCCACAACAGTGAGAGGCCCGCGTACAGCAAAAAAAAAAAAAAAACAAAAAACAAAACAGAGGCTGGTTCCTTCTGGAGGCTTCAGGAGAGAATCTATTCCTTGCTTCTTCCACTTAGAGAGGGTAACAGCATTCTTTGGCTCCTAGCCATATAACTCCAATCTCTCTGCTCCTTAGTTACAAATGCCTTCTCCTTTACTATAGTCAAATCTCCCTGTGTATCATTCTTAGAAGAATACTTGTGATTACATTTAGGGTCCACAGGATAATCCTGCCATCTCAAGATACTTAACCATATCTATAAAGTCCCTTTGCCATAAAAGAACACATTCACAGGTGCCAGAGGTTCCAACGATTAAGATAAGGGTATACTCATGGGTCATTACTCTAAATATCACACAAGCATTCTAGCTGTCTGTAAACAGCTAAGAACAAGATGTCTCCTTCCTCCAATTCATTATCATTCTAATATTTTTACTTTTAAAAATATGTCTCAAAGTCATTCAGACGAAAAGAATGTCAAGATCAGGTGAGGCTGAGACTGGGAGAAAGGGTAAGGAAGTAAATAAAACCCAGGAAGCATGCAGAAAGTACACAAATGTAGCCTGGTGTGAGAAACCACATCAGTAATGAGGACCCTGAAATAGCAGAATTCCTAAGCCCGAGCAAGGATGGGAGTCAGAAGTCCAGGCACAGGGAGTCAGAAACAAGAAAACTTAGAAAGAAAGGAAACTGCTGTATCAGATAGTGAACCTTCTCATTCCTTTCCTGCTGTGACATATATAAATCCTAGGAGCAATAGAGTCAATCACTGGATCAACATAGCTAAAATGGAGAGTTCAAGATTAGAAATTTAAAAAAAAACTATATTCTTTCATGAATAAACTTGTAGAATGTCAAAGATCTATCCTATCACCTTTCCTTTTGAAAATCCTCCAAATTTACTTTTATTTCTTTCGACTCAGTGATAATAAAACTCTAATTTTCATAGACCTCTATGAAGTATCGGGTTGGCCAAAAATTTTGTTCAGGTTTTTCCATAAAAACCTGAACAAACTTTTTGGCCAACCCAATACTACTTACCTGATTTAGTAATCTATAAACAAGATTCTACTTACAACTTGATAAAAATGTATAATCTCCTTTCTCCATCTGTACCACCTCTATCCCTTTGCCTTTCAAGAGATTTTGAACCTTGCATTTATCTGATAGATTCCTATTTGAACTTCAGTTCTTAGTATTTTATAAGTGTTCCATCTTGGCTTTCCATATATGAATACAGATTGGCCATATTGTTTCTCAGAACAGATACTCTCTTTATGTGAACATTTAGCATCTGTCTAGTGATGACAGTACAATATGTGTTGGCCACAAAAGCTTCAAATTGATGAAAAGTAGCTGTCTATTCAAGATAGACATTTTGCTACTTTTCCCCAAAGCACACATCTAAATAGTTGTATAGGTAGTAACATTCTACCTCCATGTAAATTAAGCTTGTAGAATTTGGGGTGTCATTTATCTATCCTATATTCTATTAGAATATAATTGTGTGACTCCATCAGAATTAGCCAATATAGGGTCGGTCATTGTTTGTGTAAATAGATTATTCTCATTATTCAGCACAGCTATTAATTACCATGAAGCACCATGATAACTGAATTGTTCCTAATCCTGTACTTGGGAGAGTATGAGCATTTGGGATCTGCAGAGAACAAGGAAAGAAGAAAAGCTTCAATTGGGGCAAATGTGTGTGTGCACACACATGCATGTATGTATATTATGTTTATGAGTGACAAGTGTACAGGAATTAATTTCTCACATAAAAGAAATTGATTTCAAGTAATAGAATATAAAGTATTCCAAAAGGAAAATGATTGCTAAATAACCTCAGGAAATACCCCCAAAGTACCAATTT
This sequence comes from Orcinus orca, assembly GCF_937001465.1. Lineage (NCBI taxonomy): Eukaryota > Metazoa > Chordata > Mammalia > Artiodactyla > Delphinidae > Orcinus > Orcinus orca. The sequence goes on along the minus strand of NC_064561.1, from coordinate 81,480,134 downwards.
CCAGCTCTCCAGTTTCACTTTAATTAGTTCACCCTGTATCAGCATCCTGAAAATGTAGGCAAGGTTAAAATTACTAGGGTACCAGAAAGTTACAATTTCCATTGCATATGTTTCTTTTTTTCCCCTGAACTACAGTCAACTGAATAATACATATAGCCTTTTATTTTTTATGAAAAGCAACAGCTGGCAAATTGCTAAACTGTTTGGAAAATTCTGGCAAAGCAATGTTAGTTTAAGACAATGCTAGCTGACATAAACTTGTCACATTAGACCAATTTAAAAGACTAATGGAAATGTAAGGAAAGAAATAAAAAAGGTCATTCCGCCACAGTAGGATCTTGCCCTGGGCTTGGGCTGTAGACAACAGATCTGAAATTGCCACTGACAGATGCCATTAAAAAGGGAAAGAAGAATCCATCCAAATGGATCCATACTAATGTATCGTCCAACCTGTCATTCTATGGAACACCAGCACATATAGCTGTAAAAGGCTGAATGCAATTATTTCCTGTTTTCTCTAGTCACAATTTGAAATGTCAATCTGCAAAGACTGCAAAGCAAACATAGCTTAGAGCACGTTTTTCAATGTATTTTCATCATTTCCCTTTGAGTTTATCCCGTTGTTTATATAACAAACGGCTTTTTTTCATTATAGGAGTGCCTTTGTCTGTATAATACCCAGTAACCAGAATACCGCTGGTGTTTTGATATATACAAAGAAAAGAGATTTGTGAGATTTTCTTCATGTGTATTTTAAGCAGACTGCTTTTACATTGAAATATAAACATATCACCATTTAATGAGCTTAAAATCAATAAAGTTTTCAGTTAACCAGGACATTTCATGTAACGTTAATTCCTTTGAAATCACAGTGAATTCTTATTTATTTTTTTACCCAAATAAAACTGATATAATCCTTTGGAATATAATCATATTGAAAGTGCAAAAAATTAATACCAAACTGTAAATATGAAACTCTTAAATATGTATTTGCAATAAAGGAATCTAAATTGCTATTGTTTAGTGGTCACTTAAATGCTCACGCAAAAATTATTTTTTGCCATCACCCAGAGTGTCTCCCTCTCTTTCTCACTCTCTCTGTTTTTGTCTCTGCCTCTTTCTCATTCCCTCTGTCACGCTGCGTCTGTGTATGTGTGTGTATGTATACATGCGTGTGCACATTCTTTTTCCAAAACCCTTCCTGATCTACATGTGTTTAATTCTGGATTTAAAATGAATCAATTCCAAATTATCTCCTCCCCTACCCCTATGTCTTTGGCCATTATTTCTGGAGTAGATCTACTAAGATTTGAAGGGCTTGCCATTATGGTTATTTTGGGAGAAGAGATCCAGTTTATCCTAGTTTCCCTATGATATATTTCATCCTATTTGGGCCTCTTTGTGATAAGCCAGCAATAATGACAGAGGTCTACAGTCCTGCCCTGTTCTATAGTGGCTAGTGTCACCAGTCATCCTCTTTGTCCTACTCCAAGCAACCCACCATTCCTCTGAGCACTTACACATTCTTTCTACAGAAGTAGAAAGTTTGGGACTGTAGAACTCTCTCTTGCACAAAGATCACATCCTCACTTGGACTTCATGAGGCTGTGCTTAGGCCCCTACTGAGTCATTTTTTCACATATGACTGCCTACAATTTAAAGTCATGATATTAAAAACTATTTTATAATCAAAAATTTACAAACCGTGCTTCCCTGGTGGCACAGTGGTTGAGAGTCCGCCTGCCGATATAGGGGACACGGGTTCGTGCCCCGGTCCGGGAAGATCCCACATGCCGCGGAGCAGCTGGGCCCGTGAGCCGTGGCCACTGAGCCTGTGCATCCAGAGCCTGCGCTCTGCAACGGAAGAGGCCACGGCAGTGAGAGGCCCGTGTACTGCAAAAAAAAAAAAAAAAAAAAAAATTACAAACTGTGTGCTAAATATGAGGAAATACTGGTATGTTCAAAACTAAATCTATATCCACATACACATATGCATAATTTCAGTTACTTGAATTACAGAAATAATTAATTCATATTAACAATCAAAGAATACAGAAGGTTCTAAAATAAAATTTACAGTCTCTCACATCTCACTGCAAAGCACCTTTTCTCATGTAATCAATTATGTATATTTTTTGTATTATTTTCCGTATTTTTCCTATTATAAAAACATGTAAAACAAATATACATATATTTTTGTAAGATAAAAAAGAGAACACACTCTCATATTATTCAATATGTCATTATACTTCAAGAAAAAAATTGGCTGTTTAAATTAATAATATAACATATATCCTCAAAACCAATACGAATCTGCCTATGATTTTTAAAATAATAATAATTGTTCCAGCCCTTCCCCCTTTCTGCAAATGGCAACATTTTTCTTCCAGTCATTTTCAATTCTCTCTTTCTCTTATACTCCAACTGCATCACCAAATCCTTTGGGCTCCATCTTCTAAATGTAAACGGATCCCTTCTATCTGTCCTCTCTGTCACTCTTGTCCAAGTTGCCATTTTAATGGTCTACTGATTCCTCCTGTTTCCATCTTTGCATTGCAAATAATCTATTTTCCACCAGACATAGTGATATTTTAAAAATATTGCCAGCTATAAATTTTTGTAAACTTAAATATATCAAATTTTTAGAGTGGAAAAACTAAACTATGATGCTTATGAGAAGCCATAAAAAACACAAGAAAGTGATTACTATTAAAGTCAAGATAGTGATTACTGGGACTTCCCTGGCGGTGCAGTGGTTAAGACTCCCTGTTTCCACTGCAGGGGGCACAGGTTCAATCCTGGGGTGGGGGTGGGGCGGGGCAGGGGTTCGGGGGGTGGGGGGGGGAACGGGACGCTAAGATCCCGCATGCCCTGCAGTGTGGCCAAAATAAATAAATAAATAAAAGCTTTTAAAAAAGCAAAAGATAGTGATTACTTTTGTGGAATGGGATGCATACATGGCAGGGATTCTATGGTGGTTGACAAAGTTTCAGTCTAGGTGATTGTTTCAAGGATGTTTCGCTTATAATATTTCATTAAGGTATGCATTTGTTTTATGGATTTTTATTTGTGTTTATTTTTTATTAATACACTTTATTATTTTAGAGCAATTTTAGGTTTACAGAAAATTGAGCAGATAATACAGAGACCTTCCATATACCCTATCCTTTCCAGAATAGTTGCCCCTACTATTAACAACTCAAGTTAGTGTAGTACATTTCTTACAATTGATGAATCAATATTGATGTTGCATTTTACATTTAGGTCTATGGTCCATTTAGGTCCATTTAGCTTCACGGCCCATTCTGAGTTAATTTTTGTGAACAGTGTAAAGTCACTGTCTACATTACTATTTTTTATTTCATATGGATATTCATTTGTTCCAGAACCATTTATTGAAGACTATCCTTTCTCCAAGGAATTTCCTTTGCTCTTTTGTCCAAGATCAATTGACTATACTTTTGTGGGTCTTTTTCAGGGCATTCTATTCTGTTCTATTAGGTGATCTATTCACCTATTATTTTGTCAGTACCATACCATCTTGATTATTGCAGTTTATAGCAATTCTTGAAGTCAGCCAGTATCAGTCTTCTGACTTTGTTTTTCCTCTTTGGTATCATGTTATTCAGTATTGTCTAACTGGGTTTTTTTGCTTTTCCACATAAACTTTAAAATTGGTTTGTTGATATCCAAAAAATAAATAACTTGCTGGGATTTTGATTGACTTTACATTGAATGTATGATCAAGTAGGAAGGAATTGACATCTTAATAAATAATTGAGTTTTCCTATCCACAAACATGAAATAGTTGTACAATTATTTAGATCAACTTTGATTTTTTTAAAAAGAATTTTATAGTTTTTCTCATATAGATCTTGTACAATTTTTTTTTAGATTTAGGCCTAAGTATGTCACTATTTTGGTGCTAATATAAATGATATTATGTCTCTAATTTTAAATTCCAATAGTTCATTTATGGTGTACAGGAAAACAACTGACTTTTATATTAACTTGGTATCCCGTAAACTTGATATAATCTATTAGCTCCAGGATTTTTTTGTTGTTGATTTTTTCTATAAGGACAACCATGTCATCTGTTAGTGAACAAATAGAGTTTTGTTTTTTCCTTCTCAATCTGTATATCTGTTATTTCTTTTTCTTTTCTTGTTGCATTAGCTAGGACTTCAAGTATGATGTTGAACAGGAGTCAGGAGAGGGGAAATCCTTGCCTTGTTTCTGACCTTAGGGGTAAAGCATCTAGTTTTTTACCATTAAGTCTGATATTAACTGCAAGTTTTCTGTAGATGTTCTTTATCAGATTGAGAATGTTCCCCTCTATTCCTAATTTGCTGACAGTTTTATATCATGAGTGGGTGATGGATTTGGCCAAATTATTTTTCTACATTTATTGATATGATCATATGATTTTTCTTCTTTAGCCTCTTGATCAAGAGATGGATTACGTTAGTTGATTTTCAAATGTTGATCCAGCCTAGCTTTGCATACCTGTGATAAATCCCACTTGGTCGTGGTGTACAATTATCTCTATATATTGTTAGATTTGATATGCTAATATTTTGTTGAGGATTTTTGTATCTGTGTCCATGGTCTATAGTTCTCCTTTCTTCTGATGACTTTATCTGGTTTGGGGACTTCAGTAATGCTGGTCTAATAGAATGAGTTTAGACAGTATTCTCTCTGCTTCTCTTCCTTGGAACATATAGTAGACAATTGGTATCATTTCTTCTTTACATGTTTGGGACAATTCATTAGTGAAATAATCTGTACCTGGTTCTTTTTATTTTGGAAGGTTATCAATTATTAATTGAATTTCTTTAATAGATATGGACCTATTCATGTTATTTGTTTATACTTGTGTGAGTTTTAGTACCTTGTGTCTTTCAGAGAAATTGGTCCATTGCACTAACTGATCAAATTTATGGGCACAGAGTTATTCATTGTTCCTTATTTTTTTTAATGTCCATGGAATCAGTAATGATGTTTCCTCTTTTATTTCTAATATTAATAATCTGTCTCTTCTTTTTTTCTTGGATTGCCTTACTAGAGATTTATTGGTTTTATTGTTCTTTTCAAATAACTAGCTTTGGGGCTTCCCTGGTGGCGCAGTGGTTGAAAATCTGCCTGCTAATGCAGGGGACACGGGTTCGAGCCCTGGTCTGGGAGGATCCCACATGCCGCGGAGCAACTGGGCCCATGAGCCACAACTACTGAGCCTGCACATCTGGAGCCTGTGCTCCACAACGAGAGGCCGCGATAGTGAGAGGCCCGCACACCGTGATGAAGAGTGGCCCCCGCTTGCCACAACTAGAGAAAGCCCTTGCACAGAAACGAAGACCCAACACAGCCAAAATAAAAATAAATTAATTAATAAACTCCTACCCCCAACATCTTCTTAAAAAATAAAAATAAAAAATAACTAGCTTTTGGTTTCACTGATTTTCTCCATTGTTTCCTGTGTTCAACTTCATTGACTTCTGCTCTAATTCTTATTATTACTTATTTTCTTCAGCTTACTTTGCGTTTAATTTGCTTATCTTTTTCCGGTTTACTAAGGTGGAAACTTAGAAGACTGATTTTAGATCTTTCTCATTTTCCAACATACATATTCAGTGCTATAAAATTCTCTCTCAACACTGCTTTCAATGCATCCCGCAAATTTTGTTAAGTTGTATTCTTGTTTTCATTTAGTTAAAAATATTTTTACTTTCTCTTCAGACTTGTTCTTAGAGGCATGTGGTTTTAGAAGTGTGTTATTTAATCTCCAAATATTTTGAAATTTTCCAATTATTTTTCTGTTAACTATTTCCAATTTTACTGTGGTCTGAGAACATACTGTGCATGATTTCTACTCTTTTAAGTTTGTTGATGTATATTTTGTGGAGCAGAATGTAGTCTTTCTTGGTGAATGCTCCATGTGAGCTTGAGTAGAATGTGCATTTTGCTCTTGCTGATTGAATTATTCTGTAAATGTCAGCTAGATCCAGTTGATTGATGATTCTGGGAATTAGTCTCTTTTGGGTATGGTACCTAATAAGAACTCAATAAATGCTTGTCAAATGTATGAATAAATTAGCAAATGAAGAATATTCAATGCCATATACCATAATGTATTTAATCCTTTCTTTATCAAGGGACATTGAGATAGATCAAAATTTTGCACTATTACAATCTACACAGTAATGCACATGTATGAAAGAATAATTTTAATATCTACAATTCTGCAATTTTATTGTGTATAGAAGTTGAAGTTGAGATATAAAAATATTAAATAATGAAATAATACTCCTAAAAGTAGTCCTCTCTCAGATTTTCCTTACTATGAAGTACTGGCATCTTTCCCTTCCTCCCCTGTTCTTCATCATCTGTCTCTTGTTCATTACTGAATGCTGCATTTGAATCTGTTGTTTTGAAATAGTATGCAATATTAATGCAAACTGATTTTTAACATGATATCACAAATTTCACACAAGGAAATATGTTTCATGCAGTGAAACTGGAGAAATGCTAAAATCACAAAAATGATTACAATGGAGATATGGCATAGTTAAACCAGTTAACATAAGCAGAGGAAGAAACTGTCACCTACGGTTACATGATAGATGTTTCAAAATAATTATTTCATTATTAAAGTAAAAAGAGAAGCTTTTGAAATAACTGAGGTTCTGCCAGTGGTTTTGTTGTAAAAGTCATAAAAGGGGATTCAATATCATGCAATTATAAAATGTTATTAGAAATGCTACACCAAAAATGTCAAATCTTGATCTGCATTTTGTGCTAAGAAATACCCCATAGAAGCAATTATAAGCTAAACTTTAACACGTAAATTTCTTTGTATAATATTTTATTTCTCAAAAATTCTAATTATATTGTATTTTACCATTTTCTATGAAATTTGGTCTCCATTTAAAATGGGTTAAGTTAAAGTGGATATTTATTAGATAATTATTATCAGATAAGTGAAATCCTCTGGGATTAACTCAAGGCTGGTCTTCCTGGCTCGGGAGTTTCTATTTAGGAAATATTACAAAGGCTTACTCCTAGTGCCTTACAGGCAAATTGAATAACGACACTTAACTGCATTGACCACGAAAGAAAAGTAGAATCATTAACTCTAATAGTAGGAATATTTTAAGTTTTGATAGATATTAACAAGTATCCCAACAAAAAGTCTTTACCAAATTACACTCTCATGAAGTTTATGAGAATATATTTTCTCCTGTGCCAAAATCTTAGATTATGAATTTTAAAATCTTTTATTAATGTGTGACCAAAAAGAAGCATTTCATTTTGATTTATATTTCCCTAACAACTAGTAACGTTGAATGTATTTTTATAACTTCTTTTATTCCTGTGAATCATTTCTTTATGGCTTTTGCTCTTTTTCCCAAAGGCTTATCATTTAAAAAGTTGATTTGCATATTTTTTAAAAGCTTAACCTTTGCTTCACATAGAAGATGCAAATATATCATATTTTTTAATTGTACTGATGGTGATTTTATTTTCTGTCCTGTGAAAGATTTAAATTTCTCCATAGTCAAATCTCTAGGTCTTTCACTATAACAGTTTGAATATAGATTTCATCCTATGTACACACACATACATGCATACACATTTCAGGTTAAGATTACAAAACAGCAAGGTTATTAAACTGCTCCCTCATATTTCCTTATATAATCTTTATAAATGTATTTGCTTGTTTAGTTCTTAAAACAATCTGAAGTTTATGTTTGTGTGTATGTGTGTGTGTACATGGGAGAAAATCTATATCTAACCTATTTTTCTCCTACTACATTTCCAATTGTCCCAATATCATCTGTTTAAGCAGTGTATCATGCTTCATTGATTGTAGATGCCATCTTTATTGCAAATGTAATTGCTGCTCACATACGGCCCTATTTTCTTGGGTTTTTCTTCTGTTCCAATAACCTCCTTTTCCAACAATATTACATTTTTTTAAGTTCTATAGTTTTGTAGTTTATTTTATGCAGGCATACATTGGAGATATTGCAGGTTTAATTCCAGAGCACAATAAAGCAAATACTGCAATGAAATGAATCACACAAATTTTTTGGTTTCCCTGAGGATATAAAAAGTTATGTTTACACTATACTTTAGTCTATTAAGTGTGCAATAGCTTTATGTCTAAAAAATTACATACTTAATTTAAAAATACTTTATTGCTAAAAAATGCTAATTATAATCTGAGCCTTCAATAAGTTGTAATCTTTTTGCAATAGTAACATCAAAGATCACTGATCACAGATCACATAACAATACTATAATAATGAAAAAGTTTGAAATATCATGAGAATTACCAAAATATGACAAAGAAATACAAAGTGAACAAACACTGTTGGAAAAATGATGTGACAGGCTTGCTTGATACTGGGTTGCCACAAACCTTCAATTTGTAAAAAAAAAAAAAAAAAAAATGCAATATCTGAGAAATGCAATAAAGTGAAGCACAATAAAATCAGGTATGCCCATATCTGGTATGGCAAGACCTGTCAAATATAATTTTTTGTTTTTCAAAATTTAATTAGTTATTCTTTATGTTTTTTTATTTTTTCAGATGCCAACTTTCATAACCTTTCATTAGGGTTTTCACTGTCCATAAAATGTATGGATTAAATTATAGATGACTGGCATCTTTACAATACATTTTTCCTAACTAAAAATATAATGTATGTTTTTATTTATTCAGGTCTTCTTTCATATTTGTCTTTTTCTAATATTCAATGGAAATCCATTCAATATTTTACCATTATATGTGATGTTTTCTGTAGACTTTTATGGTATCAATTTCATTAAGTTAACAGAAATGTGCTTTCTATTTTTAGTTACTGGAAGCCAAGGAAATAATCCAGATATCACTTAGGGGTTTTTGTTTGTTTGTGTGAAATAAAAGAAAGGATCTGAAATTATCTCATTTATTTATTGACTCTCCTCACCCACCCACCCCATTTGACAATAAGCTTCATGAGAACAGGGACCTTGTCTTTCTTAACCTTTACAATCCAGCACCAAGGACAGAGTCTCTCACTAAATGGAGAATGGAAGAAACCACATTTGGGGATTTACCCAGTGACTTTTAAGCTACCATAAGCATATGGTTCTCTATTTTGGTAGAAAATCTTCAAGATTTGGAGACAGATCCACTGAATTAAATCCTGATTCTGCTTATTAACATCAGTATGATTTGGGCAATTTAACTCCTCTGAGTTTCCTCAATGGAAACTGAAGTGGATAAAACACAGTCCCATTGTGAGAATTAAATGAAATGATGTTATAAAGTTCTTAATAAAGTGTCAGATACATAACAGACAAAATTAAATACCACTGTCATTTTCCTCCTTTCTTCATAAACTAAGAATAGCATTTAAATCACTGTTGGAAATAACTGTTGGGCACTTATATGTGATATTGTTTACATTTATTATTGAAACATACACTCAAATGAATTTTTCATGTTTCATAACTGCTTTAGAGAGTGAAAATAACTTATGATTTTTATAAGACTGAGTTCATATACCTCTAGAACCACAGAAATCTTACCTTCAATATTTTCACAAGCAACCATGCCTTGAAATCTATCATAATCCTTCAAGTGATAAAGAATATTCAATCCAACTACACAAATATTTGAATATTTAATATCTGCTATAAAAGTATTTCACAAGCAACCATGACATGAAACCCCTCACAATCCTTCTACTGATACAAAATACTCAATCCAATCCTACAATGTTTATTTAATATCTACTATACTATGCATTATAGGAAATAAAATACTAGCACGAAAGGACCATTGTCTTCAAAGGAATTCCATATTATGAGCGAAGCAGATGAGAAATGGATTTGAAATAACATATAGGTAGGTGTATACAATTTGCAGCCATTGCAGTATTGCTTTTGTATCCATTTAATGATGAATTTACGTCCATCAAACTGTTACAAAAATAGAGCCAGTTTTTTTAGTGTATAATATACTGTAAATAAACTGAATAAAATTATAGATTTTAAAATGTCGAGGGACTCAAATATCAGCTGAGAAATCTGAGGAACAGAGAGGTTAAAGGAAGTCCAATGTTACCTAACCAGCTGGGAGTTAAAGCCTGATTTCCTAAATTCTAACTCATTAGCCCTTTCACATAAAGCATGTGATATATATTGACAACTTGCATAAACTCACATAGTTATGTTGTGATTTAACATTCTGAGATGGCAATTTATTTGGAAATCTTTATCTTCATGCCAAAACTATTCGCTGACTATAAAGCTTTTTTTTCAATTTTGCATAAATAATTCATTCATCTATTCATGCATTTGAAAAACTATCTGATAAAACAACTTTAAATTGCCTAGCCCATTCCCAGAAGCTAGTTATTCCTTAAGAACATATTCACTTTGAGTAATTCAGTTTTGTTAATCAGTCATGTGAAATACCCCTATACGTTTCATAATTTAAGATACTGTTAACTTACTTTTTTGTTAAATTTTATAAGTATCTCTTAATGATATAAAGTTTTCCATTTATTAATCATTTGAAAAACATCAGTGGGTCTTCAGAACTACTGCTACAAATTCAGTTAAAAAATGAATTCTTGGAGTGATGTCAGCATTATGGTGGTGTTAAGATGCTCCCTCCTTTCTCTCTTCCCTTCAATCTCCAACTAGTAAAACACCCATAACTCAACAAAAGTTCTTCTATCCAACATACCAGGTTGCTGGAGATATCCACACATCTGTCCAGCTGAAGGTGAGTGGATTAGATCACATATAGCAGGTAGAACTGGGGGAAAAGTGCAGGTGGTATCTATAATCTTGACCATGGCAACTGAGCCTGCAGTCACAGAGAACCCAGTATCATAAGCAAAGGCAGCACAAACAATTTTGGCCTCCCAGCTGCAGCAGTACTCACAGTCCACGGGGAATCAAGCAGCAGCAGAGATGGAACCTGCCACCCCAGTCCCTCTAGCTGCAGTGGAACCCACAACTCTGAGCCCCCTGCCCTGGTGGCAGCACCTGCAAAGCTAACAACCCTAGACATGGCAAAGGCACCCTCAAGCCCAGCTTTCCTCCAACTATCCCCCTTCCATCACCGTGGCAGCAGTGCTCATGACCCAGGTGACCCCAGGCACAGTGGAGACACCACTCGCCTGGTGCCCCCAGTGACAAATCCAGCAACAGCAGCAATACTGGTAGCAGCAAGTCACCAGTGACACCAGAGGCACAAGCAGCAACAACAGGGGAACAAGTGACACTTCTGGAAGAGGCAGTGGAGGGTAGAAAGTGTCAATTCTCAAATATAGTTAAAGGCAGCTCGGGTAAGAAGAGCAAAAAAACTTGTGCTAAAGTGCCAAGCAACACAATAACAGTAGGGGACTTTAACACTTCACTTACATCAATGGACAGACCAACCATCCAGACCAACAAGGAAACAATAGCCTTAAATGAAACATTAGATCAGATGGATAGCAGATATACACAGAACACTCCATACAAAAGCAGCAGAATACACATTATCCTTGGTGCAAATGGAACATTCTCAAGGATCAACCATATATTTGGCACTAAACAATAAATTTAAGAAGACTGAAATCACATCAAGCATCTTTTCTGACCACAGTGGTATGAAGTTAGAAATCAACTACAAGAAGAAGGCTGGAAAAATCATAAATATGCAGAGACTAAATAACATGCTACTGAACAACTATTTCATCAACGAAAAACTAAAAGGAAGAATTAAAAAATACCTGAAGACATATGAAAATAAAAATGACATATCAAAACCAATAAGATGCAGAAAAAGCAGTATTATGGGGGGATTTTATAGCAATACAGACCTAGCTCAAGAAACAAGAAAAATCTCAAATAAACAATCTAACCTAATGGAACAAGAAAAAGAAAAACAAACAAATCCCAACATAAGTAAAAGGAAGGAAATAGTAAAAATCAGAGCAGAAATTAATGAAATAGAGACTAAAAGAAAATAGAAAAGATTAAAGAAACTGAGAGCTGGTTCTTTGAAAAAGATAAACATTTGAAAACTTTTAGGTAGACATACTAAGAAAAAAAGAGAGAAGGCTCAAATAAATAAAATGAGAAATGAAAACTCAACAACAAAAAAACAAATAACCTAATCCAAAAATGGGCAGAAAACCTAAATAGACATTTCTTCAAAGAAGATATACAGATGGCCAATAGGCATATGAAAAGATGTTCAGCATCACTGATTATTAGAGAAATGCAAATCAAAACTACAATGAGGGGGCTTCCCTGGTGGCGCAGTGGTTGAGAGTCCACCTGCCGATGCAGGGGACACGGGTTCATGCCCCGGTCCAGGAAGATCCCACATGCCGCAGAGTGGCTGGGCCTGTGAGCCATGGCCACTGAGCCTGTGCGTCCAGAGCCTGTGCTCTGCAACAGGAGAGGCCACAACAGTGAGAGGCCCGAATACTGCAAAAATAAATAAATAAAATAAAAACTACAATGAGGTACCACCTCACACCAGTCAGAATGGTCATCATTAAAATGTCTACAAACAACAAATGCTGGAGAGGGTGTGGAGAAAAGGCAACCCCCACTACACTGTTGGTGGAAATGTAAGTTGGTGCAGCCACTGTGGAAAACACTATGGAGGTTCCTCAGAAAACTAAAAATAGAATTATCATATGATCCAGAACTCCCACTCCTGAGCATATATCCAGACAAAAGTATAATTCAAAAAGATACACACACCCCTATGTTCACAGCAGCACTATACACAACAGCTGAAACATGGAAACAACTTAAATGTCCATCGACAGATGAATGGATAAAGAAGATGTGGTATATATATACAATGGAATACAACTCAGCTATAAAAAAGAATGAAATAATGCCATTTGCAGCAATATGGATGCAACTAGAGACTATCATACTAAGTGAAGTAAGTCAAAAAGAGAAAGACAAATACCATATGATATCATTTATATGTGGAATCTAAAATATGACACAAATGAACCTATCTATGAAACAGAAATAGAATCACAGACATAGAGAACAGACTGGTGGTTGCCAAAGGGGAGAGGTTGGAGGAGGGATGGAGTGGGAGGTTGGGGTTAGCACTTGTAAGCTTTAATATATAGAATGGATAAACAACAAGGTCCCACTGTATAGCATAGAGAACTATATTCAATATCCTATGATAAACTATAATGGAAAAAAATGAGAAATGAAAGAGGAGAAGTTACAACCAACAGATATTACAGAAATACAAAGGATTGTAAGAGACTATTACGAATAGCTGTATGCCAACAAACTGGACAACCTAGAAGAAACATACATCTTAGAATCATATAACCTTTCAAAACTGAATAATGAGGAAATAGAAAATCTGAATAGACTGATACAATAACTAGTAAGGAGACTGCAACATTAATCAAAAACCTCCCCAGAACAAAACCATACATCTTCACAGATAAATTCTACCAAATATTAAATAAAATTTAATACCTATTCTTACCAAACTCTTCCAAAATATTGAAAAGGATGGACTGCTTCCTAACACATTCTAAGAGGCCAACACTACCCTAAAATCAAAAAAACAGACAAAGACAATATGAAAAAAGGACACCACAGGCCAATATCTATGATAAACATAGACATAAAAATCTTCAACAAAATACTAGCAATACAGCAATATATTAAATGGATCATATCCCATGATCAAGTGAGATTTATTTCAGTGATGCTATGATAGTTCAACATACGCAAATCAATCAATATGATATAGCATGTTAACAAAATGAAGGATAAAAATCATATGATCGTCTCAATAGATGTAAAAAAAAGGCATTTGATAAGATTCAACATCTATTTATGCTAAAAATCTCAATAAAATGGGTATAGAAGTAACATACCTCAACATAACAAAGGCCATACACGTCAAATCCACAGCTAACATCACACTCAATGGTGAAAAACTGAAAGCTATCCCTCTAATATCAAGAACAAGACAATGATGCCCACTCTTGCCACTCTTATTCAACATAGTATTGGAAGTCCTAGCCTGAGAAATTAGGCAATTAAGGAAGTAAAAGGCAGCCAAATTGGAAAGGAAGAAGTAAAAGTGTCACTATTTGCAGATGACATAATAATATACAAATAAAACCCCTAAACACACCACCAAAAACTATTAGAAATAATAAATGAATACAGTAAAGTTGCAAAATACAAAATCAATATACTAATATCTGTTGCAAACTAAGAGAAAGAAAAATTAAGAAAATAATCCCATTACAATTGTATCAAAAAATACCTAGGAATAAATTTAACCAAAGAGGTGAAAGACCTGTACACTGAAAACTGTTAAGACACTGATGAAAAAAATTGAAAAGACAAAAATATAGAAAGATATTTTGTGCTCATGAATTCAAAGAATTAATATTGTTAAAATGTCCCTAGTACCCAAAGCAAGCTACAGATTCAGTGCAATCCCTATCAAAATGCCAATGGCACGTTTCACAGAGTTAGAGGAAATGATTCTAATATTTGTATGGAAACACAAAAGATCCCAAATAGCTAAAACAATCTGAGAAAGAAGAGCAAAGCTGAAGGTATCCCACTTCCTGATTTCAAATTATACTACAATGCTACAGTAATCAAAATAGTATGGTACTGGCACAAAAACAGACACACATCAATGGAACAGAATAGTAAGCCCAGAAATAACCCCAGACACTTATGGTTAATTAATCTATGACAAAGGAGGCAAGACTATACAATAGAGAAAAGACAGTTTCTTCAACATGTGGTGCTGGGAAAACATCAAGATATTTACAAATCATACATCTGAAAAGGGGTTAATGTCCAAAATATATGAAGAATTCACAATATTCAATGACAAAAAAAACTTGATTAAAAAATAGGTAGAGGATCTGAATAGAAATTTCTCCAAGAAGACATACAGATAGCCAATAGCACGAGAAGATGTTCAGCATCACTAATTACTAGGAAAATGCAAATAAAAACTGTAAAGAGTTATCACCTCACACCTGTTAGAATGGTTATTTAAAAAAAAAACAAAAAATTGAAGAGAATGGGGAGGAAAGGGAACCTTTATACACTGTTGGTGGGAATGTAAATTGGTGCCGCTGCTACGGAAAACAGTATAGATATTCCTTAAAAAATTGAAAACAGAATTACCATCTGATCCAGCTATTCCGTTTTTCAAATGGAATATCCATAGAATGTGAACGAACTATTTCAAAAAGATATATGCACCCTTACGTTCACTGCAACATTATTTATAATAGCCAAGACACGGAAGCAGCCTAAGTGCCCATCAATAGATGAACGGATAAAGAAGATGTAATATATATGAGTATACACCCACACATACACACCCACACACACACACTGGAATGCTACTCAGTCATAAAGAGATGAAATCTTGCCATTTTCAACAATATAATGGACTTTGAGGGTATTATGCATAGTGAAATGAGTCAGAGGGTGAAAGACAAATACCATATGATTTCTCTCATATGTGTAATATTTAGAAAAACAAAATAAACAAACAAAACTAAACTAAAACAAACATATAGAGAACAGATTGGTGGTTACCAGAGGGGAAGAGGGGGTTGGGGAAGGATGAAATGGGTAAAGGGGATTAGTAGTATGGTGAGGGATGGAAACTATACTTTTGGCAGTGAACATGCTGTCATGTATACAGAAACTGAATTATAACGTTGTACACATGAAACTTACATAAGGCTATAAACCAGTGTTACCTTAATTAAAAAAAAATAAATTCTTAAAAGGCCAGAAGCTAATTTAAAATATGTGGGTCTGCCATTCTTTCCAAATGGCTATGGCTTATGAGATGAAATTGATAACACAACTAAGGCAAATATAGCAGAGTCAAGACCATGCGGGACCCTATGTAGTTTAGTCTAGGTTCTTTCCCAAAGATCTTACTCCAAATAGAATATGATTAAGCCCTACAATGTTGGGGGAAACAAATTAATTTCAAATAAACTTTTCAGGGAGGTTGGCTCTTGCTTCTGAGGGATCAGGGTTATCAGAACCGCTGAGGTCACTTATTAAACGTTGGTTGTGTCTGATATATTGTGTCAGTGCGGGACCTGAGAAGCAGATACCAACAGATGTATTGGGAGAAACACCTGTGAAGGATCGAGGCACAATGACAAGGAGGAGGCTTGCTACACATAAAAGGAACAGGATGGAGGGATGGAGTGGGAAGAGCCTCAGACAGCAGTGCAGTTCTGTGAAAAGCTCCACCAGGCCAAGCCAAAGTTGCCTAGCAGAGTGTTGGGCAGGAATGGTGTGCAGTATTACCCACACTGTACTTGTGACTGACTGTGAACAGCCCGAGGAAGACTGCTCTAAAGCAGTGGTGGATCCAGAAGCGACAGCTGGGACTATCAGTCAATCTGCTCCTCAAAGAGTTTCTCTTGGAGATTTGAGGAGCATATTTCCATGGCTGCCACAATATATGGACACAGTAGCATATGATAAACTCATAAAAAGTCATTTCAATCAAATAAAATTTCCTCCTCAGCATTACTTAGTCATGCTGAGTTACATTCTGAAGAGAAACAACATTCAAAAAAATACGTCTTATAGATAAGACATGAAAATCCAGGGAAAAAGGAATACATTTTATGCTTACGCTTTAATTTGTCACCGTCTATCAGGGGACAAGGGGAAATCATGTGACTCTCTCCCCGTCTCTCCCACGACTCTTGCTCTTCCACCACCTTCTGCAATTCCTCTCCTTGCCCTGCAAATGTGTATACTTCCCAAGGGTCAGATTCCAGACTCCTGCTTTTGTCTCCCCATCTCTATCCTCAGTGAATTCTCATGACATTCACATTGGTGCCCTTGTAGCCACTTCCCAGATAATTTTTCTATAGCTCCTAACTTAAGCCACAACCCCAACTATCTTCAAGAAATGCTGACTTTTCTATTTCAACACAACTTTGACCGTGTTAAAAACAAACAAACATGAAAAACTCATTATTTTCGTCTTCTAACCGGCTCCCCTTTGACTTCCTTAATGTTACCAGTTATTTTTTTCTAAGGGAACCATGCTTGAAAGATTTGACTCATCCTCTCCCTGCACAGAGGATTATCAGTGTTTGTCAGTTTCCTTTTTTATGGAAAAGGCTTTTAAATCCTCCCTTCATTTCTACCCACAGTACCACAGAATATGTCCTTATCATCCTAACACCAACATGATTATATAATGTCAGCTGTTTACCTCACTCCCTGAAATAAGAATAGAAGCTCTGGAGCATCAACTGGGGTCACTGTCCCAGAGAGGGTAAAAGACAAATGTGAAGCCAGAGACTAGGCAGTATTCAAGGGGCCAGGAGTTGCTCACCTGCCAGGCAGTTTCCATGTGTATAATAATATTCTCTTAATGGCCATAGAAATAGTGAATAATAGAGAGAAGCAGTTTAACCCTTTTGTGAGAAATGTGTTATACTTTTTTAATCCATGACAACTTTTATATAAAGAAGCATTTATGGGTTTGTTTATTTTTGTTTGTTTGTTTGTTTGTTTTGCTACTATGGCTTTGAAAAACAGCAAGGGATTTTTAAATTACCCTGTATGTAATCGCCTCCACATGTAAGAGGGTTCAGCTGGAAAGTTCTAAATTTCCACCTATGAAATGTGGTTTAATCCTTCCATTTAAGGCAACCAAACAAAAATTCAAAATATGGATCCCAACATTCCACAGGGAACTGTTAAAAGTATTACAACGCATCTTCAAGATTACACACAGTTGAGAACACTGGAACCATAAATACTGTTTGTGGATTATGTAAAGCAAAGTGCCCCATTGCCAGCAACCCAACATGGTGAAGGCAGGGCTAGATCAGTCTTAGAGCTGCAGCCAAACGTTATAGGCTCCAGAGTCAAATCAAAGAAAAACATGAGGTCCCCTCCCAGTCAGTTTCTGTTCCTCTCCTCTGAGACTGCCCTTGCTTCTCCCTTAAAAGTCAACAAAAGAAGGGCACAGTGCACACACCTGTCGACACAGCACAAGGAATGAGCTCAGAATGCCTCCAAGCGGCAAATTCATAAGCTAAGAGAGCAGAGTGTAAACTCCACTTGGAATATGCCTGTTATCCATGTCACACATTCTCCTCCCATCCTGACAGGATGTCAGCCTGCTTAGTTCTTTGTTGTTTAAGGCATACCTTCAACCCAAACACAAAGAATTTTTTACCTTCACCTGGTCCTTATACCAGAAAAATGGAGCGCTGCAGATAGGTGGCTCCAAGGAGATTGCCTGCCTCCCCCCTCGGCCTGGTACTGATGATATTCCCTTCCTACTTCTTTGCAAAGTTGTGGGTCAAAATCAATGCGCATTCATTTTTACTGACTATTTAGACATCAGGTGCTGTAGAAATGCAAATAGTGAAGTGTAGACAAAAAAGAGTATCTTCCCCTACACTTTCATGTCTCATTGTTTCAAACTGCCTAATTCTACCTCCCCAAAAGAAATGCAACATATGGACTTTTTTTTTTTAATTTAAAAACACATTGACAATTTAGCACAGGAATGATCTGCCACAAGCTTTTCGTCCTGCTATGACCCTTTACCTCCTACTGTGACTAGGATCAGAACACGTGTTCATCTTTGCCATGTACACCTCTTCCTCAGAACTTCGCCTGTCTTTACCCATACCTATCATTCCTTTAAGTGATAATATCACATACTCTTTTTTGCTTATCATTTTAGCTATATGTTTTCTACTTTGTATTACATTGTTTTAAAATAGCTACCTCAGAGATTTTGGGGTTTGTTTTCATTTTGGTTTTATATTTTGTGCTAACCCTCTCAAAGTAAGAAGCTTTTAGAAAGATGTTTTTTTTTTCCTTTCAAGTGACTCCTAATGTTTAGTAACTGGTTCCATTTAAAGTAAATATATTCTTCTCTCAGTAAGCACACGAAAGGGAAAATGAACAAAAAATACTTTTCTGATGAAAAGCAAGTAGAAATGCTTAATGATAAATACAGTGAAATATTCTTAGTTAAAATGGAAATGTGGCACATTTTATTTCCAGAAAATAAATGGTATTTTCCTCAGGATTTCTTTCTCTCATTGTATACGAAAGAAGTTTTGACTAACACCTGATTTTTATAGTATTTTAAGATATTTTGTCTTGAGTCTGAGAGAATAACAGGTATCAATAAGAAACTTAAAAGTATACACAGAATTATTTGTTCTAAAATTTAAAACAGTAACTGGTCTCATTTTATTATCATTGAAATGAAATGTGTACTTGAAAGAGGTTGAAAACTATTCAACCAAATTAAATGGGCTGCTATATTATGAGCTCGTGTTAATTTTACCTCATTTACTTTAATGTAAAACAAATCATCAAAGCAGAAGTGAAAATGCAACAGCATTTGTTAGTAATTTCCACTTAATGCTCTGGCAATGTTATAGACATATCATTAATTATAATATGCCAGGCGCAGTGCTAAATCACTTATTGAAAATATTCCTCTTAATGTAGCCTTTAATTTTGGACACTATCAAAAGAATGCTTTATCTTGAAGAGCTATCAAAATATTGATCTCAAACTCCAAGTCTAATTGGCTATTTGACAATTATATTGTCTAGGAAAAAAATGGTTGGCAATGTTTGTCACTTCTGGACAATTATAAGAATGAAGAAGATATAGGTGCAGATCAATTATCTGTTGGATATCCTGAGTATTGAGTGATTACCTGTTTTATCAACAATTTCTTGTCTCCTCAGTAATAAAGTTAATTCTCATGCCATATATAAGATCATAATTGACAAGTGATTTATGATAATCATAAATCAATTTTTGTACTCACTCGTCTTCTAAGATATATAATGGAGCAGAAAACATTATTTGTTATATATTTTCAGTACAAAAATATAGATATATTGCCATGTTTTGTTATTGAATTTGGTATATTAAAATATGGCAGGATTTGGTGAAAAGACTATGCTTCTGTTTATTCTCTCATTCTGTATAGGACAGAAGTTTTGTTTAAATAAATTCATAGCACATTTGAAACTTTAAATCAACCTTATTAAAATTAATACTTAATTATTAACCTTTTGAAATAATTATTAAGGCTTTCCCTTAGATACATTTTTCTTATGAAGAAAGAGAGATGGGTTCTGAACACAACAGTACTCAAGATGACAAACCAAGACCAAAAATACTTATATGGCAAATTTACTAATTCATCCTATGGAGATCAGTTGATAAAGGGACAGGTAGGACAAGGTATACAAATCAATAATTGGGTTAGTGAAGTTAGGTGATCAATTCTTAGCCTTGGACTAAGAGAGATGTTATCTTTAACTGAAAGGAAGAGACCTGTGAAGAAGATTATGTTTTCCTTTCATATGTGTATCCTGGGATTTAGTGTCCCTGGGGCACATCACTGGCTGCTGTTTTCCTCAGAGTATGAACATATGAGTGTATCATCTCTAAGTATAGTGGGAGACAAAATCATGCAATCTTTCCTCACGGTCTGTGAATATTTTGATGGGGAAGTAATTTCCTGCTCCTGGTTCTCCACTTGCATAACAAAAATACAATTTTCTGTGCTTGTCCTTTTAATAAGTGCAGGGACAATCCTTTAGCTGGGGTTTGGTTGAGCCAAAAAGAGTTCCTGACCAAACAATTGCAGACTCTGGTTTGTTGCTTGAGGAAGTATAAATTAGGAATAGGTTTGGCTACTTATAAAAAATTATATGTGATTAAACCAAATATATTTCTTTTTCACACAAAAGAAGTCTGATGTTTCTGATCCCAGACTTCTATGAGGGCTCTGTGATGTCATCATACCTCAAGGTGCCTTCAGTTTATTGCTTTGCCACCACTGGCGTGTCACCCTTATCTACACAATCCAAAATGGTTGCATGAGCTCCAGATGCTACATCTGCACTCCAGACAGCAGGATAGGAAAAAGTGGAGAAATGTATACATCCTCTCTTTAAGGGAACATCTTAGGAGTCCCACAGGATAGGTTTCATTGTTTCTCATTGTTTAGAGTTATCACATGACTGCACCTAGGTGAAAGTTGGGCTAGGAAATGTACTTTGAAAATGGTGTGTTGGGAATTCCCTGGCGGTCCAATGGTTAGGACTCCATGCTTTCACTGCCAAGGGTCTGGGTTCAAACCCTGGCCAGGGAACTAAGATCACACAAGTCATGCTGCGTGGCCAAAAAAAAAAAATGTGTGTCAATTTGCCTAGCTAAATATTGGCATTCCGGTGGGGAGAAGAATGGATAGTGAAAGGCAACAAACGCATTCTACTACAGTACCAATTTTTCCTTTTTTAGAAAAAAATTCCCAATAAAATGGAAAAGTAAAAAACATGTCAAGACTGTGAAATTTAACACTGCTTCTCAGACAATGCATTATTTGCCATGTGAATGTATTCATATGAATGTAGTTGTAAGGCAAGTCTCAACTAGTGTATTTCTCCCTAGTCACTACTTGCTGCAAATCAGGAATGTAGACTGCAAGCTCCTTAAGGACAGGAACTACAACTTGTTGACTTTAATTCTCAATGTTTTTCCATTTTAAATGCAACTGAATAAATATTGACAATTGAATGAAATAATTAGGATAATTTGAGATCCAAATAATGGAAAGTAAAAACTCATAACTACTAAACACCCGAACATTAAATTGAGTGAGGTTTAACATGCCACTAAGTAACTAGGGATATCATATAAGTCATCCAAACTCTCTAAGGCTCAGTGTCCTTCTTTCTGGAATAAAGGGAATAAACCAATCTATGATAACTCTGAACTGTAAAGTTGATCTGATAGTACTTAGTGGGTCCAAACTTAGTGGAATGTACCATCATTTCCCTAGTTGTCCTAGTTAAGAATCTAGTTGCCAAGACTGAATTTTCTTTGTTTGGCTCTCCCTTATACAGTTAATTATCAAATCCTCTGAAGTTTTACATTCTGTCTCCCAATCTGTCCAAATAATTCCACCCATATTGCTACCATGCCAGTCTCAGACACCATCATATCATATCTTACATGGATTACAACGAAAGCTTGTTAACTGCTCTCATTTCCTGCAGTTTACTTCTTCAAAGCACATTTTCCATGTAGCAATCAGCGTGATCTTTCTGAAATGCAAACCTAGTGAAGAAACTCTTCTAATTAAGACTGTTCAGTGGCTTTGTAGTTCCCTTAGGATTGCGTAAATACCTTAGGACAGTCATGAATCCCTTCATTATCTGGCCTTGAACAGCTAAAGCTTTTGCTCCTGTTCTTTCTGGCCTCACACCCTTTCATCCAGCCATAGCTAACTCCTTTCCACCTTTTGAATGTGTAATACTTTCTTTTACAGACTCTGCACACAGTCTGTTTCCTTTATTTGAAATACTGTTCCTTCTCTTTCTACCTCTCCTGACTTTTCTATCTAGGTCTTTATCTTCATTCACTTATCCACTAACATTTCCTCTAAGAAATTTTTCCTTAAACCTCAACCCACTCCCAGACTCAGCGAGGTACCCCTGCTATCTCTTCATATAGTACCTTGTGCTTTCCTTACTGTAACACTTATTAGCCTAATTTTTAACAGATTGTTTAATACCCTGGTCCCTATGGACTGTTATTTGATAAATGCAGTAACAATGCCTGTTCTCCACATTTATTATAGTACCTGCTTATTATAGTAACACTTAGTAAATGTGAATGGTATAAACTTCAATTAATCTCAATCAATAGATATAATGTATGCACTAAAATACAGAGCAAGAGTAAAATAAATGTAAAGATCTATATAATTATAATAATAAATTCACATTAAGCTTTACTTATTTTAGTCTACTTATATTTTGTTATGGTGTGAGCTCTTTAGATTTCTATCCTTTAAGCTTCAGAGTCCAGCTCTGTTCCTGCTTCTTAAACCATAGATCCATGGTATATTCTGGATTCTTAGAGCCTGTACAGTAGAATCAAAATGTTGATTTTTAGTCTTATATTTATAAAATCAGGGCTTATCTCTGGAGAACTCTGTTGATGTAGCTCACAGTTGTTACTGAACCTGCTAACCATTTGTCTCCAGGGAATAAACTGACGTTCTTGATATGTGGATTTCTAAGAATTGTGTGACTTACTTCTGAAATGCTCTTTAGTTTTTCTCATTTGTTCTTCCTTTCATGGGAAATAAAGGACAAAACGTGCCAGAGGGTGATCAATGAAATTTTTATCAAGTCCAACAATAATATCTATCCAATAAAAAAATGATTCTTGTGGCAACTGTACTTAATATCATTTCACTCTAGCTTATATTTTCTCCTTCAATCACTATATTATTTAGATAGGAATAACCTTGCTGGGATGAGCCTTACAGAAGTTTTTGTTTGTAACTACGTCTTCTACGTCATCTACAAAAGATGTCTTAAAAAATTCTTTCTCCTTCAATATTTTAAAGATATTTTAAACAAACTTCAATATTAGTTTTTAAAATATAATTATACGTTATTTATCATACAAGAATAAAACAACTTTATTAGACAGGGTTATCTTTCCATGGAAAGGGCTCCAGAAAATTGAAGATGAAGATAATTCTGAGAAAGAGAACACAGGTTTTTAAAATTTATAACTTGGATTGAAAACACATAACAGAAAGTACAAATTTATACAGTCACATAGAGAGAGACAGCAAGGGAATCATTTGCACACATGAAAAATATGAAAACATTGTTATAACCAAACAGACATTCATATTTAACCTGAATAGTGTCTGAAATGGATGGGAGCCAGGAATCAGTACTTCTATAATTTTTTCATTAGCTTAACCTCTTCTCTTCTATTATAAAGAGTACATGGGGCTTCCCTGGTGGCGCAGTGGTTGGGAGTCCGCCTGCTGATGCAGGGGACACGGGTTCGTGCCCCGATCCGGGAAGATCCCACATGCCGCGGAGCGGCTGGGCCCGTGAGCCATGGCCGCTGAGCCTGCGCGTCCGGAGCCTGTGCTCTGCAACGCGAGAGGCCACAACAGTGAGAGGCCTGCGTACAGCAAAAAAAAAAAAAAAAAAGTACATGTATCTTGGGAAGATTCCTTTTTGCTCGTATTTTTTCCTTTAATTTTGTTGTTTTTCTTATTTTCAAGAGCTTAAATATAAATACTTTGAATTAAGATATTTAAATATAAATATCCTAAATAAATAGTTGCAGCCGGGGATGATAGGTTAATCATGACAATCAAAGTATATAATGAACTTGCTCTCTCTCTCTCTCTCTCTCACACACTCACACACACACACACACACAGAGAGGCATAAACACATAAATACACATTTAAGCACACATACAATATACATTCCCATAGTAGGATAAAGGGATTTATATACAGAGAAAATACAATCTTCATACAAGTCCATAGATATACATATAAGTTTCCTATTAGAAAACAATTAAGCTCTAAGGTGCTTAAAAGTGCTTATGAGGCAAATTTGTATCAAAATAGTGAACTGAGAAGACATACATCCTATTAAATAACTCTCCAACTATAATCTAATAAAAGTCTTTTAAGAGAGTTAAGACATAAAGGAGCGGACAAAAGAAAAAACAGACACAAATGATAAAATGATGAGAAATTCCTAAAAACTAGAAAGTAGACACCATCAAATTGGTATGACTACAAAAGAGTGCTACAGCAAGGAAAGCAATCCAAGATCATAGGCAATGAATAAAATAAACAGAAATGGTTACTGAGGAAAATAATGAACAACTGATAGAGAACCCATAGCAGAGCCACTGGATTGTTCTCCCCTCCCCTGTTCTACTTGAGCTGTGGAGTAGACCACAGTGTTAATTACCAAGGAGCTAACTATGCAAGCTAGGAAACCTTGACTGGTTGAGCATTTCCCCATGGAGTTATTGATATAGGATATATGAGACAACCAAAACCAAGAAGAAAACAATGTCACATACAACCAATGTACTTTTCCACCAAAATTAATAGAGGGTAGATCCTGTCCTCAAAAGAATAGTATAGGAGTTCTGAAAACATGAGCTTTCCCACACACACCCTCTGAACAAGAATCACCAAAGTTTCAGAGAAAACATTTAAAAAACACCATGAAATAAAGGCACTAAGTTAAACTAATGAAGGAATTCCCAGGTGAAGAAACAAATAAGAGAGGATATGAAATCTATATGTGAGAGGAAAGAGAGCCCATCATAAATTTGGGAAATTAAAAATTTACAGCAGTATTTTTAAAATAGTATTTAATAGTGTATTAAAAATAGCTGAAGGGTGAATAATATACCTGGAATAATAAGAGGAGAGATTCTCTCAGAACACACAAAAAAGGCAAAGGAATAAACAGTATAAGGGGGAAAAGTCAATAGATGTGGAGGGTAGACCCATCTAACCCTAATGAGTTGGGAATTCAGAATCTACTTAACAGAAGTTCTAGAAAGAGAAACAAAGTGAGAGAAATAATAAAATAAAATAGTAGAGAATTTCATGGTTAAATAAATAAATTTACAGACTGATCTTAAAATTCATTTGGAAATGCAAGGGACTCAGGATAATTTTGAAAAAGAAAAAGAAAGTTTGTGTGTTCACTCTTCCTGGTTTCAAAATGTAACTGCGAAACTACAGTAATCAAGACAGTGTGGTAGTGGCATATGAACAGACATATAGCTCAATGGAAGATAATTAAAATTGCAGAAATAAACCTTAATATGTATGATCACTGATTTTCAAGTAGGATGCCAAAACAATTCAATGGGGGAAAGAATAGTCTTTTAAACAAATGGTGCTAGATATTTACATGCAAAAGAATGAATATCTACTCCCACCTCACACAATACAGAAAAATTAATTCAATGTGGATCACAAACCTAAAAATAAGAGTTAAAACTACAGACTAGCTCAACAAAAATAACAACAACAGCAAAACCCAACCAACCAAACCAACCAACCAACCAAAAATGGTGAAAGGGCTTGAATAGACCTTTCTACAAATAAGATATACAAATGGCCAATAAGCACAGGAAAATCAAAACCACAGTGAGATATCATTTCACATTCACTAAAATGGACTTAATAATTTTTTAAAAACTGGAAAATAACAAGTGTTGTTAAGAATTTGGAGATTGGAACCCTCATACACTGCTGGTAGGAATGTAAAATGATAAAGCCACTGTGGAAAACATTTTGATGTGTCCTCAAAAAAATTAAACATACAATTACCACATGACCCACTAATCCCATTTCTAGATACATACCAAAAAGAACTGAAAACAAATGTTCAAACAAAATCTTTCACACAAATGTCACAGCAGCACTATTCACAATAGCCCAAAGTAGAAATAAACCAAATGTACAACAATGAATGAACTGATAAACAAAACGTGGTAATATCTAGGTATAAGGGTTCAAGCTGGGGGCTGATATAGCAAAAAGACCTGACCACAAGTTGGCAGTAGCACACACAAGCTTTACTGGGTGATGTTTTGACAGGTTTGCATGTGGGAGAAGTCCCTGACAGCAGCAGTCTGTCCAGAGGCTACAGTATGTGGGTAGCTATTGATAAGGGGAGGAAGGCAAGGAAACTCCCAAAGGAGAGAGGGATTAGAGAGAGGACCTACCTATGCAGGTGATGTCACTCAGGAGCAATAAGAAGTCTCTGGATCAGAGAACTATGAAGTGGGTAGCAGCTTGGGGTCTTATAACTATGAGGTGCTATCTTATCAGTGAGTAACAGCTTTCAGTGAGGTTTTGTGGAGTATGCAAAACAAGCAGTCTCTACATGGCTAAAAATCTGCTTGTTTGGGCTATTTTTTAAGTGATTACATGTGTAAAAAATTGAGTTTGGTTCTGGCAGGCTACCAGATCTTCTGAGCTACCAGATCTCAGCCTGCAATAAAGAAATAAAAAATCTAGGGGCCATTTCCTAGAGGATATGTTTACATATTCACGTTAACACCATACCATGGAATATTATTCACCCATAAAAAGGAATGAGGTAATGATATATGCTTCAACATGGCTGAATCTTAAAAACATTATCCTATGTGAAAGAAACTAGACACAAATGCTTCATATAGCATGATTCCAATTATATAAATATCCAGACTGACAAACCACAGAGAAGGAAAGTGTACTTGTGGTTTGTGGGGGGGGAAGGAAATAGGGGAGTTACTGTATAATGTGTATGGGGTTCTCATTTGGGATGATGAAATACTTCTAGAATGAATGAGCTAGTGGTGACAGTAGTACAACATTGTGAATGAAATTAATGCCACTGAATTACACACTTTAAAATGATTAAAATGGTCAATTTTACATTATGTGCATTTTACCACAAAAAAACTATAAAACTTTTAGATAAAAAATAGGAGTGAATTTTTGTGACCTTCAGTTACATGATAATTTCTTAGATAAAACACGAAAAGCACAAGTGACAAAAAAGAAGACTGAAAAATTGGACTTCATCAAAATAAAAAACTTTTGTCAAAGAACATCATTAAGAAAATGAAAAGACAACCCACAGAATGGGAGAAAATATTTGCAAATCATATATCTGGTGAGGGACTTGACGCTACAATTTATAAAGAGTTCTTGTAACTCAATAATAAATAATTCAATAATAATAACACAAATAATCCAATAAAAAATGGGCAAAGGATTTGAACAGACATTTCTCCAAGAAGATATATAAATGATTATTAAACACAAAAAAAGATACTCAACATCATTAGTCATTAAGGAAATGAAAAGCAAAACCACATAAAGTACCAGTTCACACTAACTAGAATGGCTATAATCAAAAAGACAGATAATAACCAGTGTTGGCAAGGATGTGGAAAAAGATGAACCTTTGTACATTGCTAGAGATATATAAAATGGTGGATCCTTGTTAGAAAACAGTTTGCAGTTCCTCAAAAAGTTAAACATACAGATACCATATGATGCAGCAACGTAATCCTGGAAAAATACTGGAGAGAAGTGAAAACATATAGCCATGCAAACTTTATTCACACATGTTCATAGTAGTATTATTCCTTCTAGTCAAAACATGGAAACAACCAAAATCCCTATCCATTGATAAAAAGGTAAACAAAATATGGTATATCCATACAACAGAATATTATACAGCAATAAAGTACTAACACATGCTACAACATGGATGAATCTCAAAAACATGATGATAAATGAAAGAAGCTGGTTACAAAAAGACTACATATTGTATGATCTCTTTTATGATATGTGCAGGATAGGCAAATCTATGGAAATACAAAGTAGATTATTGGTTGCCTAGGGCTAGGGCCAGGGCAGGTTGTGGATGAAGAGTGACTGCTAATAGGTATAAAGAATGATGAAAATATTCTAAAATTACATTATGATGATTGTTGTACATCTCTGTAAATATACTAAAAGTAATTGCATTGTAGACTTTAAACAGATGAACTTTATGTATGTACATCATATCTCAATAAACAATTAAAAGTGACAGTATTAGGAATGAAAACACCAATTAGAGCATGAGGGCAGAGGCTTGGGCACTCCAGGATGGTGACAAGTTGCGGCGGGGATAGGGGAGGATGGGGGCGGTGGCTGCTTCTTCTAGATGCTAGGGAATGCAGCTGGACCTGGATCCAAAGCAGGCTCTCCATATCGACCAGGCCCAGAGGACAACATCTGGCTGGAGGACAGAGAAGACTACAGAAGGCCAGCCACCCTGTGCCTTTGGATTGGAAAATTTAACCCATTTATGTGTAAGCCATGTGGTTGACAGGGTATCGGTGCTCCAGCTGGGTGCCAGGCCTGAGCCTCTGAGGCGGGAGAGCCAAGTTCAGGACACTGGACCACCAGAGACCTCCTTGCCCCATGTAATATCAATCAGTGAGAGCTCTGCTAGAGATCTCCACCTCAATGCTAAGACCGAGCTCCACTCAATGACCAACAAGCTACAGTGCTAAACACCCCATGCCAAACAACTAGCAAGACAGGAACACAACCTCACCAATTAGCAGAGAGGCTGCCTAAAATCATAATAAGGTCACAGACACCCCCAAAATACACCAGCAGATGTGGTCTTGCCCACCAGAAATACAAGATACAGCCTCATCCACCACAACACAGGCACCGAACCCCTCCTCCACCAGGAAGCCTACATAACCCACTGAACCAACCTTACCCAATTCGGGCAGACACCAAAAACAACGGGAACTATGAACCTGCAGCCTACAAAAATCAGACCCAAAACACAGTAAGTTAATCAAAATGAAAAAACAGAAATACACAGCAGATGAAAGAGCAAAGTAAAAACGCACTAGACCAAACAAATGAAGAGGAAATAGGGAGTCTACCTGAAAAAAAATTAAGAGAAATGAGAGTAAAGATGATCCAAAATCTTGGAAATACAATGGAGAAAATATAAGAAGCATTTAACAAGTACCAAGAAGAACTAAAGAGCAAAAAAACAATGATGAACAACACAATAAATGAAATTTAAAATTCTCTAGAAGGAATCAATAGCAGAATAACTGAGGCAGAAGAACGGATAAGTGACCTGGAAGATAAAATAGTGGAAATAACTACCGCACAGCATAATAAAGAAAAAAGAATGAAAAGAATTGAGGACAGTCTCAGAGACTTCTGGGACAACAATAAATGCACAAACATTTGAATTATAGCGGTCCCAGAAGAAGAAGACAAAAAGAAAGGGACTGAGAAAATATTTGAAGACATTATAGTTGAAAACTTCCCTAATATGAGAAAAAAAACAGTCAATGAAGTCCAGGAAGCGGAGAGTCCCATACAACATAAATCCAAAGAGAAACACACCAAGACACATATGATTTAAACTGTCAAAAGTTAAATACAAAGAAAAAATATTGAAAGCAATAAGGGAAAAGCAACAAATAACATACAAGGGAATCCCCATAAGGTTAACAGCTGATATTTCAGCAGAAACTCTGCAAGCTAGAAGGGAGTGGCAGGATATATTTAAAGTGATAAAAGGGAAAAAACCTACAACCAAGATTACTCTACCCAGCAAGGATATCATTCAGATTCGACAGAAAATTAAAACCTTTACACACAAGCAAAAGTGAAGAGAATTCAGCACCTCCAAACCAGGTTTACATCAAATGCTAAAGGAACTTCTCTAGGCAGGAAACACAAGAGAAGGAAAAGACCTACAATAACAAACCCAAAATAATTAAGAAAATGGTAATAGGAACACGCATACCAATACTTACCTTCAAAGTAAAATGATTAAATGGTCCAACCAAAAGATATAGACTGGTTGAATGGATAGAAAAACAAGACCCATATATATGCTGTCTACAAGAGACCCACTTCAGACCTAGAGACACATACAGACTGAAAGTGAGGGGATGTAAAAAGATATTCCATGCAAATGAAAATCAAAAAAAAGCTGGAGTAGCAATTCTCATGTCAGAAAAATTGACCTTAAAATAAAGACTATTACAAGAGACAAAGACACTACATAATGATCAAGGGATCGATCCAAGAAGAAGATATAATAATTGTAAATATTTATGCACCCAACATAGGAGAACCTCAATACATAAGGCCATGGCTAACAGTCATAAAAGGGGAAATCGACAGTAACACAATAATAGTAGGAGACTTTAACACCTCACTTTCACCAATGGACAGATCACCCAAAATGAAAATAAATAAGGAGACACAAGCTTTAAATGATACATTAAACAAGATGGACTTAATTTATAGTTATAGGACATTCCATCCAAAAATAACAGAATACACTTTCTTCTCAAGTGCTCATGGAACATTCTCCAGAATAGATCATATCTTGGGTCACAATCAAGCCTTGATAAATTTAAGGAAATTGAAATCGTATCAAGTATCTTTTCCAACCACAACACTATGAGACTACGTATCAATTACAGGAAAAAAATCTGTAAAAAATATAAGCACATGGAGGCTAAAAAATACACTACTAAAT
Organism: Orcinus orca; assembly: GCF_937001465.1. Classification (NCBI taxonomy): domain Eukaryota; kingdom Metazoa; phylum Chordata; class Mammalia; order Artiodactyla; family Delphinidae; genus Orcinus; species Orcinus orca. The sequence continues at coordinate 81,449,112 of NC_064561.1, read as the reverse complement.
AACCAAGAGATCACTGAAGAAATCAAAAAATACGTAGAAACAAATGACAAGGAAAACACAATGACTCAAAACCTATGGGATGCAGCAAAAGCAGATCTAAGAGGGAAGTTTATAGCAATACAATCCTACCTCAAGAAACAAGAAAAATCTCAAATAAACAACCTAACCTTACACCCGAGGCAATTAGAGGAAGAAAAACAAAAAAACCCCGAAGTTAGCAGAAGGAAAGAAATCATAAAAATCAGATCAGAAATAAATGAAAATGAAATGAAAGGAAACAGTAGCAAAGACCAATGAAACTAAAAGCTGGTTCTTCCAGAAGAAGAACAAAATTGATAAAACATTAGCCAGACTCACCAAGAAAAAAAGGGAAAAGACTCAATTCAACATAATTAGAAATGAAAAAGGAGAAGTAACAACTGACACTGCAGAGATACAAAAGGTCATGAGAGATTGCTACAAGCAACTATACACCAAAAAAATGGACAACCTGGAAGAAATGGACAAATTCTTAGAAATGCACAACCTTCTGAGACTGAACCAGGAATAAATAGAAAATATAAACAGACCAATCACAAGCACTGAAATTGAAACTGTGATTAAAAATCTTTCAACAAACAAAAGCCCAGGACCAGATGGTAGGCAAATTCTATCAAACATTTAGAGGAGAGATAACACCTATCCTTCTCAAACTCTTGCAAAATAAGGCAGAGGGAGGAACACTCCCAAAGTCATTCTACCAGGCCACCATCACCCGAAACCAAAACCAGACAAGGATGTCACAAAAAAGAAAACTGCAGGCCAATATCACTGATGAACATACATGCAAAAATCCTCAACAAAATACTAGCAAACAGAACCCAAAAGACATTAAGAGGATCATAAATCATGATCCAGTGGGGTTTATCCCAGGAATGCAAGTATTCTTCCATATATGCAAATCAATCAATGTGATACACCATATTAACAAATTGAAAGATAAAAACCATATGATAATCTCAATAGATGCAGAAGAAGCTTTTGGCAAAATTCGACACCATTTAGGATAAAAACCCTCCAGAAAGTAAGCACAGAGGGAACTTACCTCAACATAATAAAGACTGAATATGACAAACCTGCAGCCAACATCATTCTCAATGGTGAAAAACGGAAAGCATTTCCACTAAGATCAGGAACAAGACAAGGTTGCCCACTCTCACCACAGTTATTCAACATAGTTTTGGAAGTTTTAGCCACAGCAATCAGAGAAGAAAAAGAATAAAAGGAATCCAAATCAGAAAAGAAGTAAAACTGTCACTGTTTTCAGATGACATGATACTATACATAGAGAATCCTAAAGATGCTACCAGAAAACTATTAGAGCTAATCAATGAATTTGGTAAAGCAGCAGGATACAAAATTAATGCCCAGAAATCTCTTGCATTCCTATATAATGATGATGAAAAATCTGAAACAGAAATTAAGGAAACATTCCCATTTACCACTGCAACAAAAAGAATTAAATACCTGGGAATAAACCTATCTAAGGAGACAAAACACCTGTATACAGAAAACTATAAGTCACTGATGAAAGAAATTAAAGATGATACAGATGGAGAGACATACCATGTTCTTGGACTGGAAGAATCAACACTGTGAAAATGACTATACTAACCAAAACAATCTACAGATTCAATGCAATCCCTATTAAACTACCAATGGCATTTTTCACAGAACTAAAACAAAAAATTTCACAATATGTCTGGAAACACAAAAAACCCCGAATAGCCAAAGCAATCTTGAGAAAGAAAAATGGAGTTGGATTAATCAGGCTCTCAGACTTCAGACTATACTACAAAGCTACAGTAATCAAGACAGTATGGTACTGGCACAAAAACAGAAATACAGATCAATGGAACAGGATAGAAAGCCCAGAGATAAACCCACACACATATGGTCACCTTATCTTTGATAAAGGAGGCAAGGATATACAATGGAGAAAAGACGGCCTGTTCAATAAAGTGGTGCTGGAAAACTGGACAGTTACATGTAAAAGAATGAAATTAGAACACTCCGTAACACCATACACAAAAATAAACTCAAAATGGATTAAAGACCTAAATGTAAGGCCAGACACTATCAAACTCTTAGAGGGAAACATAGGCAGAACACTCTATGACATAAATCACAGCAAGATCCTTTTTGACCCACCTCCTAGAGAAATGGAAATAAAAACAAAAATAAACAAGTGGGACCTAATGAAACTTAAAAGCTTTTGCACCGCAAAGGAAACCATAAACAAGATGAAAAGACAACCCTCAGAATGGGAGAAAATATTTGCAAATGAAGCAACTGACAAAGGATTAATCTCCAAAATATACATGCAACCCATGCAGCTCAATATCAAAAAAACGAACAAACCAATCCAAAAATGGGCAGAAGACCTAAATAGACATTTCTCCAAAGAAGATATGCAGATCGCCAAGAAACACATGAAAGGATACTCAACATCACTAATCATTAGAGAATTGCAAATCAAAACTACAATGTGGTATCACCTTACACTGGTCAGAATGGCCACCATCAAAAAATCTACAAATAAATGCTGAAGTGGGTGTGGAAAAAGGGAACCTTCTTGCACCGTTGGTGAGAATGTAAATTGACACAGCCACTACAGAGAACAGTATGGAGGTTCCTTAAAAAATTAAAAATAGAACTTCCATATGACCCAGCATCCCACTACTGGGCATATACCCTGAGAAAACCATAATTCAAAAAGAGACATGTACCACAATGTTTACTGCAGCACTATTTACAATAGCCACAACATGGAAGCAACCTAAGTGTCCACTGACAGATGAATGGATAGGAAGATGTGGCACACATATACAATGGAATATTACTCAGCCATAAAAAGGAACGAAATTGAGTTATTTGTAGTAAGGTGAATGGACCTAGACTCTGTCATACAGAGCGAAGTAAGTCAGAAAGAGGAAAACAAATACCATATGCTAACATATACATATGGAATCTTAAAAAAAAATGGTTCTGAAGAACCTAGGGCCAGGACAGGAATAAAAACGCAGACATAGAGAGTGGACTTGCGGACACGAGGAGGGGGAAGGGTAAGCTGGGACAAAGTGAGAGAGTGGCATGGACATATATATACACTACCAAATGTAAAATAGATAGCTAGTGGGAAGCAGCCGCATAGCACAGGGAGTTCAGTTCCATGCTTTGTGACCATCTAGAGAGGTGGGATAGGGAAGGTGGGAGGGAGACGCAAGAGGGAGGGGATATGGGAATATATGTATACATATAGCTGATTCACTTTATTATGCAGCAGAAACTAACACAACGTTTTAAAGCAATTATACTCCAATAAAGATGTTAAAAAAAAAAGAACACCAACAAATGGCAATGAAAACCCCCAAACCAGACAAAATATAGTGAAACTTAAAATATTAGGGATTATAAAACTATACATTTTAGATGAGAAAAATAAACGGTCACAGACACTATAGGTTTGCCACAGAAACTTAGAATCAGATCAGGATCAGACTTTTCATCATAAGACGCTTAAATATAATTGACCAATATAGTCTAAGTGCTGAGGAGAAGTTACTTGGAACCCAGAAATCCATAACCAAAAAAAAAAATTTAATTCAAGAGAAAGGGCAAAATTCAGACATTTTCAGGCATAAACTTGGACATTTTATCATCCTTTTACCCTATGAGAAAATAACTAGAGGAAGATATTGAAGTCAACATACATATTCTGCCCCTCCTAAGAGCTATAAAAACTTGATTTTCTTGCTTCCCTTGTAGGTAGAATTCACCATGTGAAACAATTTTGGCCAGTGAGACTCAATTGGATATTTTTCCCTTTCCCCCAGCCCTGGAATGCAGACATAAAGACTGGTGGCAAAGCATAAAAGCTACAGAATGAGGATAGTAGGATAGGAAGACAGATGGAGCCTAGATCCTAAGGCAATGGCCAGCCATTCTATCTCTAACATTTTTAATGTATGAGATAGATATACCCATAGGTGGTTAAGCTACATTGAGATATTCTTTTTCTTATTTGCAGTCAAATGCATTCGTTAGTGAGATATTTCTGCAACTGAAAATGAATTAGGAGGATCGATCAAGATGGCAGAGTAAGATGACATGGAGCTCAGCTCCTCCCATGAACACATCAAAAATACATTTACATGTAAAACAATTCTTACTGAAAATGAACTAGAAACTGGCAAAAGGACTCCTGTACAACCAAGTCTGTAAGAAAGATACAAATGTAATCAGGTAGAAAAACAATCAGGTTGTGACCTATGCCCCTGGAAAGGGACTCAGAGGTAAAGGGAGATTATGCAGTAGACAGCAGGCCTGAGGTCAAGCCACCAATTGGATACCCCAGCCATGGGGTCACTCATGGGGGAGATAAGCCCACTGGCTTGTTGGAGGGCTGCTGAGACAAGAAGAAAGTCAGTGTGAAGCGTGGACCCTGCTCATGAGGAGCATGTATGCACAAGTGCTGGCTTGCAACTGAGGCAAGACAAAGAGAGACCTGCTCTAGCTGCTACCAGATTTCTCACAACTGCCTCACTGCATGTCCCAGCCCAAGCCAAGCAAATGCTCCAGCCTCACTCAGTCCATGTCACAGCATGGCACTGGATCTGGGCCAGCCAATGAGGGAGAAGACTCGACCATGGAACACAGAGATGACCCAGTTCCTGGGCAGAGCATGGGTGGGGTGGTGGTAGCCATTGTTGGTTCTTACTCAAGTGGTGTCTCAGAAGCAGCATAGATCTTTGACAGAGGTCGCTCCACCAAAACTCATCCCTCAACACATGCCAAGAGTCCACAGAGGTCCCACAGCTCTGTGGTGTGGCTCAACAACAAGGTTCAGTGGGGGGCTGAGGGACCCTTTTGTTCCTCACAGTGATCAGCTGTGAGGAAAAAAAGGGCCATGCACCCAAGGCTGTGTCTCAGTGCAGTGAGGGAAACAAGTGCAGGCATGGCACAGGCAGCATACCAGAGACATTTTGACCTCTACCTGTAGCTGATATCAGCTGAAAGCCCACAGGGCCCCCTTTGCTTCAGCACTACCCCACTCTGGGGCAAAAATCCCAGTGTGGGGAGAGATGAAAACACACACTTAAAGGGAACAGATCCGGCTGGGACATGGCCCTCAGGGTTCCTGCTCCAGTAACCTGGGATCAGGCCCCAACCCCAACAGGGGGGTGATGGCCACTGAGCAGAGGGGAAGTCCCACTTCACACCCAATTCCAGCTCTAGCCCCTTCATCTCCAGCCCCAGGTCCTATGAAGGTGATAGCTGCCACTGTACCCTGAGGGAAGATATGAGTTATATCCATCACAAATCCAGCTCTCCCACCAAAGGCATTGGGCACACACAGTCTGTATAGGGATGCTCCCACATAAGAACACCCCTCCAAAACCATAATAGGTAACTGATTCACCTAAACTCATAGAGGCAGAGAAAGTTAAGCAAAATGAAAAGGCACAGGAACTACACTCAACAAAAAAGCAAGAGAAACCACTGAAAAAATAAATAATAAAACAGAAATTAAAAATTTACCAGGTAGGGCTTCCCTGGCGGCGCAGTGGTTGAGAGTCCGCCTGCTGATGCACGGGACACGGGTTCGTGCCCCGGTCCAGGAAGATCCCACATGCAGCGGAGCGGCTGGGCCCGTGAGCCGTGGCCACTGAGCCTGCGCATCCGGAGCCTGTGCTCCGCAATGGGAGAGGCCACAACAGTGAGAGGCCCGCATACCACAAAAAAAAAAAAAAAAAAAAAAATTTACCAGGTAAAGATTCAAAGCATTGGTAATAAAAAACATTAACTATATTAGGGAAAAGAATTCATGTACACAGTGAAAATTTTAACACAGAACAAGAAAATATAAAAAGCACCTAATCAAAAATGAAGAATTCAACAGATGACATAAAAAATACACTAAAGGAATGAATAGGAGACTAACTGATACAGAAGAATACATAAGTGATTTGGAAGATAGAATAATGGAAATCACTGAATCATAACAGTCAAAAGAAAAACAAATTTTTAAATATGAAAAAAATTAAGATTTTTCTGGGATAACATTAAACATATCAATATTTGCATCAACAGGGTCCCAGAAGGAGAAGAGAGAGAGAAGGGGATCAAAAAAGTATTTGAGGAAAATTATGGCTGAAAACTTCCCAAATCTGAAGAAGGAAGTAGATATCCAGGTACAGGAAGCACAGAGGGTCCCAAACAAGATAAACCCAAATAGACCCACATCAAGACATATTATAATTAAAATGACAAAAGTTAAAGATAAAGAGAGCATTTTAAACGCAGCAAGAAAAATACACAAACAAACAAAGAGCCATACACAAGGGAATCCCGTAAGACTACCAGCTGATTTCTCTGCAGAAACTTTGAAGGCCAGAAGGGAGTGGCATGATATATTCAAAGCACTGAAAGGGAAAAGACTGCAATCTAGGGTAACCCACCCAGCAAGAGTATTATCTAGAATAAAGGGGAGATAAAGAACTTCTCAGACAAGCAAAAACTAAAGGAAATCATCAATACTAACCCTAAAAGAAATGTTGAAGGATCTTCTCTAAGTGGAAAAGAAGTAAGAATCTATAGAAAAGGGAATATCCCACTAGGGAAGGCAAATATATAGCAAGGGCTAATGATCAACCACTTAAGGCAGTACAAAGATTAAAAGATGAAAAATTGTAAAAGCAACTACATGTATAATACATAGTTAAGGGATAAACATGAAGATGTAAAATATGACATCAAAAACACAAAATGTGGGGAAGGGGAGTGAAAAAAAAGGCAGATCTTTTAGAATGTGTTTGAACCTAAATGATTAATAGTTTAAAACAAGTAGATATAGTAACAGGCCAAAATATATGAACCCCAAGGTAACCACAAATTACAAAGGATACATTAAAAAGAAAGGAACACAAGGATACTACTAAAGAAATCATCACACCATAAGGGAAGAAACAAAAAAGAAGAAATGAACAGAAAAGAGGTACAAAAACAACCAGAAAACAAGTAATAAAATAGCAATAAGTACAATATATCAATACTTACTTTAAATGTCAGTGGACTAAGTGCTCCAATCAAAAGATAGAATGGCTGGATAAGAAAACAAAACCCTCCTCTATGCTGCCTACAAGAGACTCACTTCATAGCTAAAGACACACAGAGACTGAAAGTAAAGGCAAGGAAAATTCATGCAAGTGGAAATAACAAGAAATCAGGGCTAGCAAAATAGACTTTAAAACAACAGCTATAACAAAAGATATAGAAAGCCATTATATAATGATAAAGAGATCAATACAGAAGAGGATATTACTCTCATTAACATATATGCACCCAATATGGGTACACATAAATATATAAAACAAATACTAACAGACATAAAAGGAGAAATTGACCATAATACAATTATAGTAGGAAACTTTAAAACTCCACTTACTTCAATGGACAGATCATCCAGAAAGAAAATCAGTAAGGCAATAGTAGTCTTAAATGACACAACAGACCAGTTGGATTTATTTGATAACTACAGGACTTTCCATCCAAAACAGCAGAATACACATTCTTTTTAAGTACACAAAGAACATTTTCTATGAAAGATCACATGCTAGGCCAAGTCTCAATAAATTTAAAAGTACAGAAATTATATCAAGTGTTTTAGCTGACCATAACACTATGAAACTAAAAATCAATTACAGAAAGAAAAATGGGAAAAGAAACAAACACTTGGAGACTAAACAGCATGCTACTAAAAAACCAATGAGTCAATTTAGAAATAAAGAAGAAATCAGGGGCTTCCCTGGTGGCGCAGTGGTTGAGAGTCCACCTGCTGATGCAGGGGATGTGGGTTTGTGCCCCGGTCTGGGAGGATCCCACATGCCGCTGAGCGCCTGGGCCTGTGAGCCATGGCCGCTGAGCCTGTGCGTCCGGAGCCTGTGCTCTGCAATGGGAGAGGCCGCAACAGTGAGAGGCCCACGTACCGCAAAAAAAAAAAAAAAAAGAAGAAATCAGAAAATTACTGAAGACATATGAAAATGAAAACACAACACCACAAAATCTATGGGATGCAGAAAAAGCAATTCTAAGAGGGAAGTTTATCATGATACAGGGCTTTCCCAGGAAACAAGAAAAATCTCAAATAAACAACCTGGCCTACCATCTAAAGGAATTAGAAAAAGAAGAACAAAAACAAAGCCCAAAGTCAGCAGAAGGAAGAAAATAATAAAGATCAGAGAGGAAATTGTTTAAAAATAGAGATCAAAAAATGAATAGAAAAGAGCTATGAAATCAAGAGCTGCTTTTTTGAAAAGATAAACAAAATTGATAAACCTTCAGCCAGGCTCACCAAGAAGAAAAGAGAGAGGACCCAATTAAACAAGATGAGAAAGAGGAGAAGTAACAACCAATACCACAGATGTACAAAAAAACCCTGAAAATACTACAAAGAGTTATAAGCCAACAAATTGTACAACCTAGAAAAACATGGAGAAATTTCTAGAAACATACAACCTGTCAAGTCTGATACAAGAAGAAACAGACAATTTGAATAGACCAATCACTAGTAGTGAAATTGAATTTTTAAAAAAACTGCCAGCAAACAACAGTCCATGACCAGATGGCTTCACAACAGAATTCTACCAACCATATAAAGAAGAAATAACACTTGCCATTCTCAAACTATTCCTAAAAGCAAAAGAGGATGTAACACTCCCAAACTGATTCTCCGAGGCCACCATTACCCTAATACCAAAACCAGACAAACAATACAAAATAAGAAAATACAGGCCAATATATTTGATGAATATAGACGCAAAAATCCTTAACAAAATATTAGGAAACCAAATCCAACAATAAATGAAAAGGATCACACACCATGGTCAAAAGTGATTTATTGCAGGAACACAAGGATGCTTCAATATTCACAAATCAATGTGACATGCCACATTAAGGAAGGATAAGAATTACATGATTATTTCAATAGACATAGAAAAAGCTCTTGACAAAATGCAACATCCATTCATGATAACAATTCTCATTAAAGTGGGTATAGAAGGAACATATCTCAACATAATAAAGGCAATTTATGACAAACCCACTGCTAACATCATTCTCAGTGTGAAAAACTGAAAGCATTTCCTCTAAGGTCAGGAACAAGACAAGGATGTCCACTCTCGCCACTATTATTCAACATAGTTTTGGAAGTCCTAGCCATGGCAATCAGAGAAGAAAAAGAAATGAAAGGAATACATATTGGAAAAAAAAGAAGTAAAACTGTCACTGTTTGCAGATGACATGATACTATACATAGAGAATCCTAAAGATGCCACCAGAAAACTACTAGAGCTAGTCAATGAATTTGGTAAAGTTGCAGGGTACAAAATTAATGCACAGAAATCTCTTGCACTCCTATACACTAACAGTGAAAGATCAGAAAGAGAAATTAAGGAAACAATCCCATTCATCATTGCAGCAAAAAGAATAAAATATCTAGGAATAAACCTACCTAAGGAGGTAAAAGACTTGTCCTCAGAAAACTATAGGACACTGATGAAAGAAATTAAAGATGATACAAACAGATGGAGAGACATACCATGTTCTTAGACTGGAAGAATCAACATTGTAAAAATGACTATACTACCCAAAGCAATCTGCAGATTCAATGCAATTCCTATCAAATTACCAGTGGCATTTTTCACAGAACTAGAACCAAAAAAATCTTAAAATTTTTATAGAGACCCAAAAGACCCTAAATAGCCAAAGCAATCTTGAGAAAAAAAAAATGGAGGTGGAGGAATCAGGCTCCCTGACTGCAGACTATACTACAGAGCTACAGTAATCAAGACAGTATGGTACTGGCACAAAAACAGAAATACAGATCAATGGAACAGGATAGAAAACCCAGAGATAAACCCATGCACCTATGGTCAACTAACCTATGACAAAGGAGGCAAGAATATACAATGGAGAAAAGAGAGTCTCTTCATTAAGTGGTACCGGGAAAACTGGACAGCTACATGTAAAAGAATGAAATTAGAACACTCCCTAACACCATACACAAAAATAAACTCAAAATGGACTAAAGACCAGACACTGTAAAACTCTTAGAGGAAAACATAGGCAGAACACTCTCTGACATAAATCACATCAAGATCTTTTTTGACCCACCTTCTAGAGTAAAGGAGATAAAAACAAAAATAAACAAATGGGACCTAATGAAACTTAAAAGCTTCTGCACAGCAAAGGAAACCTTAAATAAGACGAAAAGACAACCCTCAGAATGGGAGAAAATAATTGCAAGCGAATCAACGGACAAAGGATTAATCTCCAAAATATATAAACAGCTCATGCAGCTCAATATCAAAAAAAAAACAACAACCCAATCCAAAAATGGACAGAAGACCTAAATAGACATTTCTAAAAAGAAGAGTTACAGATGGCCAAGAGGCACATGAAAAGATGCTCAGCATCACTAATTATTAGAGAAATGCAAATCAAAACCACATGAGGTATCACCTCACACTGGTCAGAATGGCCATCATCAAAAAATCTACAAACAGTAAGTGCTGGAGAGGGTGTGGAGAAAAGGGAACCCTCTTGCACTGTTGGTGGGAATGTAAATTGATACAGCCACTAAGGAGAACAGTATGGAGGTTCCTTAAAAAACTAAAAATAGAATTACCATATGACCAAACAATCCCACTATTGGTCATATACCCAGAGAAAACCATAACTCAAAAAGACACATGCATCCCCAATGTTCATTGCAGCTCTATTTACAATAGCCAGGTCATGGAAGCAATCTAAATGCCCACTGATAGATGAATGGATAAAGAAGATATTGTACATATACACAATGGAATATTACTCAGCCATCAAAAGGAACAAAACTGGGTCTTTGTAGAGATGTGGATGGACCTAGAGACTGTCATACAAAGTGAAGTAAGTCAGAAAGCAAAAAACAGTATCATATATTAACGCATGTATGTGGAATCTAGAAAAATGGTACAGATGAACCTGTCTGCAAGGCAGAAATAGATACACAGACGTAGAGAACAAACGTATGGACACCAAGCGGGGAAAGGAGGGATGGGATGAATTGCGAGATTGGGACTGACATATATACACTAAGTAATATGTATAAAATAGATAACTAATGAGAACCTGCTGTATAGCACAGGGAACTCTATTCTGCTGTACAGTAGAACCTAACACAACAATGTAAAACAACTATACTCCAATTAAAAAAAAAAATCAATGAAGTACATATTTTGGAGAAGGAAAAACTCCAGCTCTGCTTTACATGAACAGTAATGGAACAGACTCAAGATATCCCCATCAATTTTGCCATAAATACGCAGTACAGTAAATATAAGTGCATGGAAAATATCCCTACGTAGACAACTTTTTCAGTATGCCTAAAACTCATTCCTCAGAAACACTGTTTCTGAAACTTATAACTATTATGCAAATGGCTCTTTACATTTTTCCTGTGTTCATCATATTTCAAAATATTTTTAAAATCACATGGTAATTTACAGAGACATGGTTAAAAATATTTAATGATAAATATCATTGAATGAATGCATTTTAAGCCATGTATTTTGCTTGAAGAGGGCCTTTGCAGCTCATATATCTTTCCTTTCTGCATGCTAGTGAGGTTTATTACTGATTTTTTTATGCATTTGGTTCTAAAAGTAAACTGAAATGCAAAACAGAGGTGAAGCCTCAGTAGCTCAGCACCCGAGCGAGCGCAACACTTGAAGAAAAAATGACAAAGAAAAGCACCCAGACTTACAAAGAACAAGAAGCAGAACAAAAACACACATAGAACAACAAGCAAACAAAAGAGCCTGGTGGAGTTAGATGGTGTTATCTTCACAGATAACAAAAGTAAAACAAAGAGCAGGCCAAACTAGACAGACAACTTAAGACAAGTCCTGATCTAAAGTGATGAAATAATGGCCTAAAAACAATGAGCATGATTTATAAAGTTAACAGAGAAAATCATAAAAGAAAAAAATCAGCAATAAATATTAAAATACAATTGAAGACTAAAATCCAGAAATAGAAGTTACTGCTCTTACGAAGGGGAAAAGAATTGTGGATCTGGGGATGAGGAATCAAGAGTTATGGAAAGATTTATGTCCTGATGCTAACTACAGGGCATTACTCCCAGTCGAGGAATTACAGGTAACAGTAAACACAAATTCAATATTGTTTATCAAATCTACATACATTAATAGCTCTAATTCCATATGCACAAATTTAATCTTGATTGTGAAAAGATAAAATTTCCTCATTATAATATTCCATGTAATCCCTTGATATTTAGTATAAGTTTATTTCAGTCTTTAATATATAAGACCATAGAACACTAAAGATTTGGTGCCAAGATTTAAATAGCATTACTAAAACACCTAGAAAATATCCTATTTTTAAATATTCCTGTTGTCACTGTGTCACTATTTTCTTGAATTTATTGTCCAAGAGTGAAATGGAGCTCTATAATTCTCTGACAGTTTTATACTGAAAGAGAAAGATCATGATGATAAACACTAATATAAATGTTGACATTTAACAAAATGCTGTAAAAGAAAATTTTATTATACTACAGTGGCTACTTACCAATTGATTTCTTAATAACCCAAAAGAATAAATGGACCTAACAAAAGTTCCTAAATTACTCTTAGAGAATAGCTTCCATGGATATATCTTCCTTTTAAAGATGATGAAATTGCTCAACTGCTATCCTTGGCTTCCCATGGATCATGAAAAATCATGAATTCAAGTTTCTCAAGCCCTTTATGCTTAGGTCAAAGGAAACTGAACAGACTCTTGAGGTCATTATTACTTGTTCATTGTTAAGTTTAAAATATATTCAGAATATGAACAGTTTAGCTTAGATAAAAGAGAACATAAATGTATCTACAGAGTCTATAATTTTAAAAATGCTTTAAAGTCATTTAAAATGCAACATTGGACTTATATATATTATTTTCATGCTTAGAATAAAAATCTAATTGCAGAGCATTTATTTTTATGTTTATAAGTGTAATAATGTCAAAATGACTCCTTCGATGTGTTGACCTATAAAATTCTCTTGGCATGTGGTGATGTTCATTAACTGTAAACATTAAGTCTATAGTAAATAACCCATTTCTGCAGTTATTTTTAAAAGGCATCCTAGGACTTCCCTGGTGGCGAAACGGTTAAGAATCCGCCTGCTAATGCAGGGGACACGGGTTTGAGCCCTATTCCGGGAATATCCCACATGCCACGGAGCTACTAAGCCCGTGCGCCACAACTACTGAGCCTGCGCTCTAGAGCCCACGAGCCACAACTACTAAGCCTGTGTGCCACAACTACTGAGGCCTGTGAGCCTAGAGCCCATGCTCCGCAACAAGAGAAGCCACAGCAAAGAGAAGCCCACACACCGCAACGAAGAGTAGCCCCGGCTCGCCGCAACTGGAGAAAGCCCATGAGCAGCAATGAAGACCCAATGCAGCCAAAAATAAATCAATTAATAAAAAACAAATTAATAAATTAAATTAAAGGCATCCTGATGAAGCCTAAAAGAATTATTTTACCTGTATCTTGCAGTGGAATAAAATGTGCAATTAAAATTACCGCTAAACAGTAACAACATCTTTATAAAGATGGTTTGATAAGAAATTCAGGTCAAGAATGCTAGCTAGAAGAGCATTCCATTTGCTTTTGCCAGCATCCTTTTCAGATATTCTGTGCTACAAAAAGACAATGGATGAAAGAAAAGAAGGGGAACAAAGATTCTTTGTAAATATTGGTGCTTAACTCTGTGAAGCATATGACTACTCACCCTGAGTACTTTGTAATTTCCTTGTTCAATACTCTGCCTCTTACAGCCTTGTCAGGTTGTAAAATAAAAAGGTTCTCCAGGGTTGCTCTGAACATAAGTTTCTATGTTCTTTTGTACATACTGAATACTGTGCCAGTACTTCTTTGCAATCTATTCATTTTTAGTTTGTCATTTTCTCTCTTACAGTGTTACATTATAGGTTGGGGGGAAAATATCTGTGTTATCATTTTCGTACTGTGCAAAATATTAAGAGCCACAGTTTATCAACATCCTAATATTTCCTTAGTGCACCATATCCAAGACACCTTTGGTATTTTAAAATATGTTTTTAAGGAAATCGACATGATTAATATAGCGTTATGTTTGGAGAGGGTGAGTGTTGTAGTGTTATTATCCAAGCTCACTTTTTAAAGAATTTAGCTACTTTTCACATAGTTTTGTTTCTGCAGGGTGACCTAAGAATTAACAAATTTAGTTCTTCCATATTGTGCTTGGTACTGATGTTTGGTTTCAACTGTTATAAAATCAGTGTTGACAATGAGTAAGTTATTCATAATACAGCTTCTCATGAAGTGTGGATGTGACATGAATAATAAATATCCTAGCCCTTTAATAAGGTGCATCTCAGGATCATAATAAAACCCTACATTGTCTCTATAATCCAGCAGAGGTTTACCAAAGTCAAATTAAGACACATAAGAGCACACTCTTCAAGTGTGATTCACAATCCTTAGGAAATGACTATAATTGACTTACGACAAACCAGCTGTACTGAGAACTCAGCAGCCCCAGGTGATTCTAACAGTTGTGCTTGAATAAACCTGTGTGCAAAACACACTATTCTGGAATTTTTTACTGTCAGATTGTTCAATCCAAAGATGAAACATGTGGTTAATGGGGAACTTTCAGCACAAAGGACTGGAGAATGATCTTGCTTAGGTAAACATTTATTAAAACACATTAATAAAAATGTCAGGCACTTTTAAAAATCATATAAAGAATTTATAAAGCTACTGTGTGTTTCTAAAAAGGAAGAAAATTTTTTCCCTTTCCTTGTGTAGATCCTGCTTTGTTCAAGCTTTCTCCTTTTTATAAAATTCTGGCATACGCATTGTACTGTATCTGAAAATGATAAAGTGTGCCTCTCTGGTACAGCCTTGTCAATTACATATGCCTTGTTTCATTAGCTACAGCTAATTATTAGCCACAGTGTTCGAGGCTATGAATTTAAATTGAGTAAAATGAGTGGTCATTTTTTATGATTTCCTTCTAGTCATTTCAAATTCATCAGACTATTTTTATTACATGTGAAAATACTAAAAGTATAATAACCCAAATCTTTCACTGCCTTAATTCAGCAGCTGAATAAGAGTGTGTATTAAGTGTGACAGAGATAGATGGGATTAACTCTATTTTTTTGCTTGACAGCTTTTGCCCACAACATATGTTCAGTGTTATCAAGGTTATTAGAGAGAACACAAACTAATCAGGTGGACAGATTCACAAACAGTGTCCAGAACACATGGTGGCCTCCCATTCCATTAACAAAGAATGTCTGAATCACTTGCAAACATGGCCAAATAATATGAGGATTTGTCATTTTGATTGTGGTTCTTAAAACCATGATTAGAATAACTGTGTTGTCTATGAAGCTTCTGGATTGGAAGGTAAGATACTGGGACATGACCCTATTTGCTATTGTGTCATGAAAAGGGAGAAAAATTACAGGCTCTGTATGTTCTGATATTGATTCAACCATCTAATGTGTTTTACCTTTAAAAATAATTTGTGGTTGAGTTTTATTCTTGAGGCTAAATTTCTTAAGGGGAATTATTGTCAGATACCCACTTTGTTCAAAAGTTTAAAACTTGCAAAGAAAATCAGAATGGAAAAATTATAGCTACATGTTGAATTAAATGAAGGAATTTGGGGATTATAAGGAGAAGATTGCTGGGAAAAGAACTCAGAACTGTGAGATTTCCAAGTAAAGAGATCCATCAAGAAACTGGAGCCAACTGCAAGGGCAATGGCTACACAGAAAGCCATCTGGGCTCAGCATTGATTCCACTGACTTTCCTCAGCTTTTAAAAAGGAGAGGTTTCTCTATTAAAGTGTGGATTCTTGGGTTTGTGACTTTCTCTCACATTCTTTTTTCCTCCATTGAATCCTATTCCTTCAATCAATTTATCATATTCAAGGTTAGAGATAAAGATTACTGAAGTATGAAAAATTCATAGAAAATAGAATTATATGAATTTCAAGTTAAAATAGATCCTATCATGTTACCTAATTAGCTCAGCTAAAGTTTAAAGTACTTGGCAGTCCTTTGCATGTAAAACAGAATACTGTTCAGAAGTGTATGCTTTAGAGACATGCTGTTCAGAATACTGATTGTGATACTTTGTAGATGTGTGAATTTGGACAAGTCATTTAACTTTAATGAGGCCTCAATTTTCTCATCAGGAAAACATAGATAATAACAACAATTAACTAGGGTTGTTAAGAGGATTAAAACAAAACCCATTTTTTTTAAAATTATTTAATCAAGTGGCTGACACATAGAAGTGCTCCATAAGTGGCATCTATTACATTTATTTTCTTGGTTACTTCCATTTTGAATTTTCAGGCCAGCCTCTAGTCTCCAATCTTGGGGGAAACTATTCCCATTAGTTCTATTTCTAAGGACTAGGTTCAGTTGCTCTCTTTTTCATCTCCTCATTCAGAAATAGTGTCTTTTTCTGCCCTTGACAGAGCTTCTCTTTGACCACAACTTGAAACTGTATTTTATCAATCACCTGAACAGAGAAGTACTTCAGCCTCCTACCATTTCCCCTAGCCCCATAACTGGGAGTGTTAACATAATTGCATTCAAATTCATTCTTGCCCACCTCAGAGAAGAGGTATCTCCCTCCTGCTGGTCCATAGTTACTTTCACAGACTCTCCTATGAACCCGACTTTATCCCATTTATATAACTATCTCATGCCTTCCTTCATCTTTTCCCCTTCATTTTTTCTTTCTCTAGATTGCCTTTTATCCCCATCAATCTATAAACATGTTTCAGTGTATATTATCTTAAGAAAAAAAAAAATCCTCCTTCAACCCCAAGGCTTCCTCTGGTCTCCTCCATTCACATCCAAGAGTCTTGAATGTAATCACCCTGTTGTTCCTATTTTCTCACTCTTATTCTTTTACTAAGTACAAAATCTTGTTACTGACTGCACTTCTCCATTAAAATTGTTCTTCCCCTGGTCAGCAATGACCTCTTATTTGTAAAGACCAATAAACACTTTTCAGATTTATTTGCAACATTTAAAAATGTTGATCATCCTCTCCTGGAATTCTCCTCTCTAAGTGTCTAACAGCATCACCTCTCATCCTCCTCCTACCTCTCCGGGTACTCAGTGAAATCCGTAAGATCCCTTCCATCTGCCTGTTTCTGCATAGTAATTATTCTACCTTCAGTTTTCTTTCATTCAATAGAAGCACACTTGGTCTGACACATACCCATGATAATCCTCGATGTCTCCAGCTCAGCATTTTATTCAAGCTGTTGGCCCATATAATCACCCCCTAAAGACTACTTGGACAGCATGTCAAACATAACTTGGCCAGAACAAGATTATATGACCCTACCCCATAACTTACAAATCTTAATTCTCTATCTTGGAGACTTACCCCATCATATTGCCGTTTTCTCAAGAGGTTTAAACGTCATTTTAGATTTCTCACTTTCTCCTACATTCACTCCAATTCAACATTTTGTCAAATCTACCTTTGATATACTTACCAGTGTATTTTCCTTCTCTGCTATCCCTGCCCTATGTTAAACCCTCATCTTTTCTTACCTGGATTCCCTATTTATCTTTCCTTCTCCTCGCCTTCCTTTCCTCTCTTCTGTCTACTTCCTACACTGCCACAAAAATGCTTGTTCTAAAGTATAAATCAGATCATATCATTCTCTTAAATCATTCCAAGTCTTTCTACTACCTTCAGGATAAACTTTCTACCATAGCTCTTATTGCTCTGAATTTTATTTATTTGTCTTACTCACTAGATTATGAGATTCTCTAAGAAGAAAACATGTGATACGCTATCTGCTGCCCAGGTCCCCTCACCTGATGCATATTCAGCACTCTATAAAAAGTCATCAAAATAGCTTCTAAACAGTCAGCTTGGTTCATGTTCCTTGATCTCTACCCTCATTCCCTCTTAGCATCTTCACTGAATCATCTTGTTGAGATGTGTATACTGGACTCTTCTCTCCATCTTTGCTTTTCCTATTTTTCTTTCCTATCCTTGTTTTTCAGGCTTTTCCAATAGGTGATTTACCTAAATATATGCATTATGGAAATCTCTACTTCTCCTTTCTGTGAGTTCTGATTTTGACATTCCTTACTGAACGCTAGTGTTACTAATTACAGGCTCTTAGCTATTCAAAACATCAGTACATCAGTAGCACAACCTGGTTGTCTTGGAGATAGCATTCATCTCAAATACAGCTCACTACATGTCTCTCAAGAAGTTACTAATTTAAATGCCCTATGACATGTTACACTGAATTGATATATTGTCGGGAAATTACAGCATTGATTTCTCTTAAAGCATGAGATGTAACTAAGGCCTAACATTCTTATATTTCTTTCCCTTTGAGAGGTTACATCTAAATCTATGGTAACTATTTAGAAAGAAGAGTGTTTGCTGCTGGCCAGAACCATTCAAAAAGTATTCCTCATACTCACAAACAAGGTTAATTCTAAGTGAAAATATGCCACAAAACATGGAACTAACAGTTACAAATTTAACGTAGACATTTCATAGACTGGGGTATCATAGAAGCCTTTTCCTGTGTATAGAAATTATTTTTTGTGTTTTTATTTTTAAAAAGGACATTGCTTTAGGGCAATGATAATAAATAACATTTATAAATGTCATATACTAGATGGCTAGTATAATTTCAAAGTTTTTGTAAATTATAATCTCAAAAGATCACCATTTTTTTTTCCTTTGGAATCAAAATTAATCAGAGGGTCTTTAAGTTGATGAGGTTTAAAATATACCAGGAGAAATTCCAAATATTGTTGCAAACATACCAGTGATGTGTTCAACCAAACTGAATTTTGAGCTTTATAAACTGACACTGAAATATTTTTTCCTTATAAAATTAAATTCAGGACCACTGAGATTCAACTGAGATTGTAATCAAGAACAACTTTTCAGAGTGACCTCAGCAACATGACTGAATAACAAATCCCTCATTTGTATCCACTGCTCAACAATAATAATTTGCCATCCAACCACAAACAAAAGTGCATTTGTGGGAGCTACAGGATACAGCACCATACATCAAAAGGCCTGGTGTCTTGCTCACCCATGTATAGGAGAGTAGGCATACAGACCTTGGTCCTGGTGACAGACACAGCAGTGACCTATGAACCAGCTCCAGCCCCTTTTGGCAACGGTCTGGGAGCCCCTGGAGAACACCATTTTAAACACTCACCCACAGACAAATGAAGATTTAGGGAAGTCCAAGTTTCCAATGGAGAAGTTCCAGCACAAAATTGGAGTAAAAGAATGTAAATTTGGATACATTGGAGATGTCAGCCCCACTCAAGACAACATAGCTCAATGCCAAGAGAGATTTTCTCAGCCTGTGATTTCTCCCATGGGGGAAAGTGAGAACACGTGAGTGAGTGCCTAGCTTCTCTGGCTGCGCAGGACATTGCCAAAGAGACCTATTTCTCTCTCACCCATCCAGAGTACTGAGTCATGAGCTGCATGACTGCAGAGCAGGAAAAGCCTGGGAAAGCTGCAGATAGGGCTCTTGAAGCACATTAAAGGAATGCAGATCCTACTAACTGTATTGAGGACTCCTTCCAGAAACCCACTCACAAGTCACTGTGGACACCGTGCATGCAGATCCCCCCAATTGGTCCACGGGCACCCAAGCATCTGCGTATCTCAGGCACAAACACCCCAACCCTGTGGCTGGCTCACTGTGTGCACTCCTGATGGCAGCAAAAGCAGTCTTTAGCAGGTAGATGCTAGTGGATACACACAGAAAGCTGGACCAAACATGTGAGCCAGGGAGAGACCACAAACTTGGGCTTTAGCTCTACCCTTGGAAAAGCAAAAAGTAGGCTCTCAGCACCCAGCCTGGTATGTTGCAGAACTAAGAGTAGGCATACAATCTTAAGAATTCTACCACAGAAGGGAGTAGGAAGTGTGGAGCAGGCATAAAAGATCTGAGAAAGCCTCAGTATCCCTAGCAGCACTCATGAAATGTATGTCTCTCCCAAAGTCAATTAGTAAATATTGGAGGAGGTGGCTGCTACTACTTAGGAATAAATTTAACCGAGAAGTGAAGGATATGTACACTGAAAACTACAAGACTTGGATGAAAGAAATGGAAGAAGACACACATAAATGGAGAGACACTGTGTTCATGGATTGGAAGACTTAATATTGCTAAAATGTCCATACTATTCAAAGCCATCTATAGATTCTATGCAATCCCTATCAAAATTCCACTGTCACTTTTCACAGAAATAGAAAATACTATCCTAAAATCTGTATAGAACCACAAAAGAGCCCAAACAGCCAAAGCAATCCTGAGAAAGAACAAAGCCAGAGGTATCACATTTCCTTATTTCAAAACATACTACAAAGGTATAAATATTAATAAAAACAGAATAGTACTGGCATAAAAATAGATACATAGATGAATAGAACAGAATCAAGAGCCCCAGAAATAAACTATCATATATGCAGTCAACAAATATTTGACAAGGGAGTCTAGAATACACTGTGGGGAAAGGATAGTCTCTTCAATGAACAGTGCTGGGAAAACTGAATAATTACATGCCAAAGAATGAAACTGGATTCTTGTCTTACACCATTCACAAAAATTTACTTGAAGTAGATTAAAAACTTAAACACAAGGCCTGAAACCATAAAACTCCTAGAAGAAAACCTAGGGTAAATCTCCTGGACATTGATCTTGGCAAATTTTTTTTTTTAGATGACACCAAAAGCACAAGCAACAAAAGCACAAATAACTAAGTGGTACTATATCAAATGAAAAACTTCTAAACAACAAAAGAAATATCAATACAATAAAAAGGCAACCTATGGAATGGGAGAAAATTTTATATATTACATATCTAATAAGGGGTTAATATTTGAAATACATATATAAGGAATTCATACAACCCTACAGCAAAGAAACAAACAATCCAATTTAAAAATGGGCAGAGAAATTGAATGAGCTTTTATTTTCCAAAGAAGATATAGAAATGGTTAACAGGTTCAAAAAGAGATGTTTAACATCACTTATTAGAGAAATGTAAATCGAAAACTATAGTAAGATATCACCACACATCTGCTGGAATGGCTATGATGAAAAAGACAGGAAATAATAAGTGTTGGTGAGGATTTGGAAGGAACCCTTTTACATTGTTGGTGGTTTTCAATAGACACTACTGAAAACACAACAGTGGTTCCTCAAAAAATTAAAAGTAGACCTGCATATGATCCAGTAATTCCACTTCTTGGTATATACCCAAAGGAAATGAAATCAGGTTCTCAAAGAGACATCTGTACTCCCGCGTTCACTGCAGCATTATTCACTATAGCCAAGATATGGAAACAGCCTTGGTGTCCACCTACAGATAAATGGATAAAGAAGAATGGTACGCGCGCGCACACACACACGGCGGAATACAATTCAGTCATTAGAAAGAATAAAATCATGCCATTTGCAACATGGATGCACCTCAAATGTGTCATGCTAAGTCAGTCTTAGAAAGAAAAATATAATATCACATAAGTGTGGGATCTAAAAAAATGCTGAACTCATAGAAACAGAGAAGGAAGGAAATGGAGACGTGCTGGTCAAAGGGTACAAACTTCCAGTTTTAAGATTAATAAGTTCTAGGGATCAAATCTACAACATAGTGACTATGGCTAACAATACTATATTAAATACTTGAAAGTTGCTAAGAGTAGATCTTACATTTTCTCACTTCACATAAGAAATGGTAATTATGTGAGGGGTTGGAGGGGTTAACTAACCCTAGCATAGTAATCATTTCACAATATGTAAGTATCTCAAATCATCACCTTGTACACCTTGAACTTACACAACGTTATGTGTCAATTCTATCTCAAAAAAGCTGAATAAAAGAGAATAATGGAATTTTCCCTTGAGATACTAAAATAACATGCATTTTGTTCAGATGAATGTGTTCTAAAAGGCAAGTACACATCTTGTTCTTTATGTGAGGCCATGTCAATACCTGAGGCCTATAGTTAATCAGTGTAAGTTGTCATCAATTCCAAAACTATGTCTAGCTGCCTACATTCTTTACATATTTACAGTGTAAATATGTACAGTGAATTTTTTTTTTTTTTTGCGGTACGTGGGCCTCTCACTGCTGTGGCCTCTCCCGCCGCGGAGCACAGGCTCCGGATGCGCAGGCTCAGCGGCCATGGCTCACGGGCCCAGCCGCTCCGCGGCATGTGGGATCTTCCCAGACCGGGGCACGAACCCGTGTCCCCTGCATCAGCAGGCGGACTCTCAACCACTGTGCCACCAGGGAAGCCCTGTACAGTGAATTTTAATGACATATTTAATTTTAAAGTTCTAGTCCTTTAGCACAATCATAGCAAAAAAAAATTTTTTTCATTTTGCCAAATAAAGAGAGGTCATTCTTGGTACTATTAAATTAATTACAGGTGTTCTTCGTGTGTGTACATGTGTGGAAATATACAGACATGCATAACATGGGGGACTGCAATAAGAATGATAATACAATTGATGGAAAGGTAAATACTGCATGAATATTCGTTACCTGGTTACCCAATATCCCCCCAAATTGCCCCATCCACCCCAAATTGCCCAACTGCACTAAATCATTTAGGCTTTTTTATAATTAAGAGAAATATACTACATGGGAAGAATAGCTTAAAATTTATAGTACTTTAAAACTGTAAAACTGCTTTTAGAGGTACTATCTCTAGTGTAGCTCTAAATAGCCCTTCAAGGTACTTCACAAAGATATCATCTGTGGTTTTATAATTGGAGAAAATGACGAATTAGAACAGACCCATTTTTTGATCAAAGTCATATGGCTAGACAGTTCCACAGCACAAGCCCTATAAAACAATATTTTTTCAGTTTCCACAAATATAAATTAAAAGATCATAATTCTACAAACTCAAAAACTAAATGGCTTATATAACCATAAAAAACTTGATCCCTACTATAGCTTCAAAATCTACTTTTTCCTAGAAGAGCTTGCTGCAGCAATATGATATCTGAATAATTATTTTCAAAATATACCTTAATCTCTAAACTAAACAGTGGATAAAGAATATATATAAGCAATTAATAAAAAAGGAATACAAATAACTTATTAGCATTATAAAAATGCTTAACTTCACATACTAAAAAAAGAAATGTAAATTTAAATAAAAGAGCCAATGTGTTAGTAAGGTTTTGGAGAAACATGCACTCCTATATAGGACTGATGAAATTTCAAATTAATAAGAACCTTTGTGCAGGCCAATTTGACAATAATTTAAAGAAAATAACACACACGTATTCCTTTTGATTCAGAAATCCAACATATCAGCATTTATCCTAAGAAAAAAAATCATGTATGTATGCAAAGATTTAGCTTCAAATATAATCTTAGCTTTACTGTTCATGATGACACAAAAATATGAAACAACCCAAGAATCCAATAATAGAATATCACCCAATTAGTTATTTAATAGTATAGCATTATAGACATTAAAATATGTTGTAGGAGAATAAATAATGCCATTGGAAACATTTATGCTACTTAGTATACTTAATAAAGAAGAAGACTGAAATTGTATGTATAATATGATCCCAATTTGGAGGCAATATAGTTTTGTAACTAAAACCCCAGCTTAGAGTTGGATAAATGAACTCCAGTTTGGGCTGTATCATTTACTGTTTGTGTAACCCTTAGAATGTTACTTTAACTTTCCTGAAACTCAGTTCACTATAAAATGGGCTTAAGAAACTTCCAAATTTGCAAGGCTTTTGTTAAGATTTCAATGAGACAATCACATAGGCTGTTAGCACAATGCATGAATATAGTAAATGTTCAATAAATGTTAATTATTATCATAATTCTTATTATGTAACATGCATATTTCATGTCACATTTTATATTAACTGTTTTATATTATATGCATATAATATGTATATATTATGTTAAATATATGTTTCTGACCAAACATTCATCAAAATTTTTCAAGTGATGGTTTCTTAGTGGTGGGGTGTGGACAGTTACTTTGTTTATTCCTGGATTTTCCTTCAGTGGATTAATACAACTTTCATAATAAGAAAAAAAAAATTACATAGGTCAGGTTAGGCTAGGGATTGTAGCAGTAATATTCAAACCCTGAAATCTCACTGGCTTAATTCTCACTTCTGCAGGTGGCTCTCCGGGGAAGCACATGCCAAACAGTGATAAGAGTATGTTTACAGCATGAAGTTGCATGTGCCTTCTAGATCTCCATCAAGGGGAAGTAAGCCAGAGGGCCCTCTGTGGCTTTTACTGCCTTAACCTAGAGGAGATACATGTCCCTTCTACTCTTAATCCATTGGCCAAATGAATCATTTGGTCCTTCCCATCTGCAAGAGGGCTGGAAAGTGGGGGGTAGCATGTGCATATGTGATAAGGACTAAATGTCTCTACCACAAAAAGTGGTAACTAAATGAAACCTAATAAATGTTTTACTACACTCAGAAGTGTTTTTCAGGAGTTCACTTGGCAATTTTGAGTTCTCTAATATTTTGAATAGAGTACAAATTACAACATCTTTTTAACTTTTTCCCTAGACAGGCCTTCACTAATGGCTATGACTGGAGAACACTGAGTTAAACTGGCCCCCAAGAGAGACTTCGAGTCAATAAACATCTCTGGCCTCAAGGTCCTTATTTGTGAATTCTTTCTAAATGTCTTATCCAGCTAAAAACATGCCGCCTTCTTAAATCAATATTCCTGTCAGCTGACAGTTTTGTTTTTACTCTAACTTCCATTTATTTAAGCAATCACATTTTTTCATTGGTAACATTAGTGTCACAAACCTAACTTAAATGTCATGCGATATTTATTTTTGCAGCTTTCTCATGGAATTCTGTAAAATAAAGACAAACAAATATATCCACGGGATGAATTACAATTCCTATCAGCTTAGCTCTTTCAGCAAGTCAAGCCTCTTGGATTACATGTATGGCTGGAATGGGGTGAAATTTATACTTTTCAGTAGTTGATACTTACAACCACCCTCCAAGGTAAGTATGATTGAACTAATTCTATTTGTTGTTGTTGTTTGGCACGGCTTGTGGTATCTTAGTTCCTTGACCAGGGATTGAACCCCTGCCCTCAGCAGTGAAAGTGCAGAGTCCTATCCACTTGACTGCCAGGGAATTCCCTCGTTGTACTAATTCTAAAGACGAAGTTCACAGCTGGTAAGTGATCAAACTACGTTTTGAACTAACTAAGGTACTCAATCCAGGCTTATGACATTTTTGTACTCAACCTTCCCCCAATAGAGTTGGGGCTGCAGGGAAGGCAAACTTCTACCTTTACTCTCTCAGGGTCTTTTTTGTCTGAGAAGTAAATTGACCTAAGACAGATCAAAAGGAGAAAAGCATACAAATTTATTTAATACAAGTTCTACTTGACATAGGAGTCTTCATAAGAATGAAGACCCACGTAAATGACAAAACCTACTTGCTTTGATATTAGACTGAACAAAGAGAGGCAATTGTGAAAAAGCGACAAAACACTTTGTGGAGAAGCTAAAGAAAGATGAGAATTATTTTAACAAAATCTGTTTGTATAGAATTCTCTCATTTTCTCATCCTTGATGATAAGATTGTTACATGCTTTCTGGTATAAAGAAGACATCTTTCATATAGGAATTTCATCTCATGCTTTTAAGAAAAACAGGAAGATCAGAGTATTTTTATTTTATTGCTGTTTTTCAAGTGCTTTTATCTCAATATAGTCAGTATGCCAGAGTGGCATATTTTGAAGTGGCATGTTCTGAACTCCTTCAGGGCCAAGTTAGAACAGAAATACTGCTGTTTCATTTTAATTAAAACAGAGACTTGGGAAACTCCCCTCAATCATTCTGGGAAAAACTAGGTCATGTTACTGTAAATAGTCTTACTCAGAAGAACCTAAGAAAACTGCAGTGTGCGGGTAGCTGCAAAGGGAAATGGTAACAAGGCCTGCACCTCCCGATTATTTAAATTTTCAGCAAAGGGGTTCATTACTAAAGATGCAGTATTATATATATCTTCTTCAAGGACAGGGACCATATCTATATCACTCACTGATCTTATAAGCTATTAGTGCTTAGCATCTTAAGACCCATTTGAAAGAATAAAATCATGTAGGCTTTCTTCCAAATTTTCCCAGCAGAACACAGTGAAATTTCTAGCAAACAACTCAATTTTTATGTAACAAATCCTAAATATAGCTCTCTAATGTGAAATTTATGACTTTTGTCACTAGAGGCAGAGAAAAAAATCAAAACTATAGGGCATCATCCAAAGTTGTGCTGTTCATAAGAATATGAAAAAGCAAAGCCATCTACCAATTAAATGAAAAATATTCTCCTCTGAGAGAAAGCAGATTGGAATATTGGCAAGACTCCTATGTTAGATGATTGTGGAATGCCACATCATATCACTGTTTTTGAATGTTGAAAATCATACTACTAGATATCTAACTTTACATTTGGATAGAACCACTAATGTTAATATTATACAATAGCTCTTGGTATAGGTGTGGTACATATGGGGAAGAAGTACTTGACAAACATTTTTTAGATACTTCTAAGAAAAGCCCATACTATGGAAGAAGATTTTTGGTTTTTTTTTAAGCTAGCAACTGTATTATGAGTCATGATACAGACTATGAAATGTGCACCGAAATCAATACTGATAAATCAGTTATGTGTTAACAAAGCCAGGTGTTGTCCAATGAATAAACAACGATTATGTCAGAATGTCAATCCTTACGCTGCTTTGCTGTTTTAGTCAACAATATATGCCTTCTGATATTAGGTTAGTATTGAACAAATGGTAAAATTAAGAAGAGGATAAAACCAAAGCCATTTAATATACTTTTTAGGAACTGTGCAAACCAACAAATAACAACATAGATGGTGAATCAACCCTGAAATATGAGGCAGTAAGCAGAATGGTACACTCAAGAGTTTGTGAAGTAAGTAGCAAATGATGAAAATATTTATTCATGATGGTGATCACTCTAGTAAGTATCATTTCCATAATTCAGTTGGCTTGCTCAAGTGATATGGCTCAGCAATACAGCAATATCTTACATAATTTCAACTTATAATTTAAGGGCTAAAATAGGAAAACTTTTAATTTGATATGTAATATAATAAGATTTCTAAAGAAAACTGAGTTGCGACGCAAATGCTTCAATCATCTAGGGTCTGACTCCTGATATTAGTGATTTTCTACACTTATTAGTGAAAGAAATCAACAACAGTTTAGGGCAATATACAAACTACTTCAGCACATAAAGGAATATACTTCTAAGTTGCCTAAAACTGAGGAGTAAATTGAGGATCCATTTGCTTCTACATCGTAAGTTAGTAACATTTTATCCTTCCATATTTTTAATGTGGTATGTGCATTGACTTCCTATCTTCCGTGAGAAATTTCTCCATAATTTCAGGTTAATGTTTAATCTGAAAATATGCAGAACCACCTTACAGAGTCATGATGCATTTGCTGACATTCTCAAAGACCTATAAAAATGAATTATAATTTTCTAACATAAGAGAAATAACTTAAGAAAAAAACAACATCTGGATTTGGGACTGACTCAAGCTATACATCACAGAGCAGAAATAGATATAGCAGTGAAAGTCTGCAGACAATTTCATCCCTCTTAATAATTTATTACTTTTGAAGACTGTATTTTATTACATAAACCTTTGTTTTTCTCTCAACTTTATGTAAAGCTGATAGTCCCCATATACACTAAAAGCCCAGATTTTTAAGGAAAAGAGAAACATAGATAGTTTGGCTAAAGCACTACCATGTGTCTTTGAGCTCCTAAAAAAAGCATTATTTTTAGCAGGATGTAGTTAAATGCCCTTTCTAACCAATTACCCTGGTGACTAACTTTCCACATTTATGTGTTTACTCAATTCCCTGAGCTAGAGATTACAAATTCCCTTAGACTTTTCTTGAAATTTCCATTCACCTCCTGATAAGCTGAAGACAGTAATCAGAATCTGACTAATGTTTCCTCGTGGGGAAAAAATAAGGAGAGCATGCTGACCCAAGCTGGCAGAATCATTCCTTTCCAGAAGATACTCAGGTTTGAAAAGAGAAAATAGAAGAATCTTTCCTTATGGTCTATGAAGTAATTCCTCCTTAATAATTAGCCCAAAGTATGTTCAATTTAATCTTTTAAAGGTTTGTTGGCAATATGAATTATTTTAATGATGAGGAATACTTTCACAAAGCAAACCATTTTTAATTTAGTAAACAACCATCTACAGCAAACAGGTTTTATCAAATCAAATAATCCTCACATTACCTAACAACCCAAACAACAACACTGGACATCTTATTATTAACAATCTTAATATATCAAAGGACACTTCAGTTTGCTGCTGCAATAATGTTTTGTGGTTACACTTCCATTTTTCTCCTGGTGGGATAGCAAATTCAACTGTTTATGTAAGTCACTGCCAGGGAAGTGCTTATCTCATCACATTACCTTTTATTTCTGAGGTCTCACCAAATGGACCCAGAGTTGTTTTACAACAGAAAGCAATTTTCAACTGAAGCATCTTGTGATGACTCTGACTGGGGAGACGAAGACACACACACACATATAAACATCGAAAAACCAACTAAATTAGATCAACAAAACTTCCATGTTTTGAAAAAATAAGCTCCCATTAGAACTGAACAATGAGTTAGATTTCTGAGGGTCAAATATATTCAACTTTCCTCTCTACCTTGTTCTATTACTTTAAAAAACAAAAAAAAAGACAGGAAAGAAACAGAAAGCTGAACTAAAATTTATTTTCCTCATTTGGCTTTCTTCTAACAGCCAAAAGAAGTTTAAAGCTTTTCTATTCAAAATGAGATTGCTTTTGCTCCTAACACAGAGGGACTTCTTGCTCTTTTATTTCCCCAGCTCTTTATAGGGCACTGACTGTGGGCCACCTCCTAGCTTCTGCTTGCTATGCTCAGGCATTTTGACATACACAAATCCAAGGTTAGGCCAGCAGGCTGGACAGAAGCTAAACTCCTACCCCAGCCGCACAATGGGATTCCCTATTGCTTTATTCAACCTCAGCCCATCCTATCTGGCCCTTCTCAGGGCTATATTCTCTCAGATCAACATAATTTATTTCCAGGATTTTACATTTTTTTTATATTTTAACCCCCTCCTCAAGGCTTCCACACATGGTGACCTTCATTCATTGCTTATTCTTTTCTAAACCCACCCTCAGAAGAAAGTGACGATACAGTCCCCCCAAGTTCCACAAGTGAAAGATTAGACAGTAGAAAAGGCCGCTGGAGTAGATGCAGCTTAGCCCTTCAAGCCAGTGCAGTATTCACAGGGCAAAGGGAATGCAAGTCTCTTGCTACTAGCAGGCGTTGCTTCTCTCGGGCACTTCGGCAAAAAAAAAAAAAATGAAGAAAGACTATGAAGAACCTCTGTGGAGGGAAGGAAGTGAGGAAAGTCTTTTGCATTTGTGTTACCCACAGGCTTCATGGCAATTGATTCGGTTTTGTTCCTGAAAAAGCTTTCAGTGTAGCAGAGAACATGAAGCTTTTGGTGTTTTCTTTGTTCAAGGTTAACTTTTTACAAGTCTGGTTTCCTCCCACTCACTCTGCTCTGCCACCGAGTTTTGGCATATAAAGCATTCCAGAGCAAAATAAAATGAGATGAAATAAAGCCTCTGTTGTCTGCTCCCAAGCTTGTCCCATTGGCAACTCTCCTGTAGATGTAATTTTCTATCAGTTATTCTGCCCCAGAGTAGAATACCAAGTCCAAAGGAGAGGAAGGGGAAAGAAGTCTGCCTGGAATCACCTCTTTACTAGTATCTGTCAAGGTTCACTTATGAGCATCGCTTCCTCCTTATGCTGCAAGGACTTTTTTTTTCTCCTCTGCAAACCTGACTTGAAGCCAAAAAAATCCCAGTGAGGAAATATTTTCACTTAACTGTGCAAAGGTCAGACAAAAATGTGGTAAGGGCATTTTATTTTTCAACGCATATTAATCTCAATTTTGCTCCCCCACAGAGCCTTTTGAAAAGCAGTGGAAGCCACTGCAGCACCTTAATGCAGATTCCTGGCAGGCACAGTTCGCCATTCTGTGGGGCTGCAATGACCTGAGTGGTCAAGGGCGGAATTACACAGCTCAGAGAACTTAGCCAGCTTCTGTGTTGCTGTTGTCCTCCTATGGTGTCTTCTCAGTCTTTTACTGGAAGTAATCTGTTAAGTGGTTAATTTTATGTGAGGAGCTATATCTAACCTTAGCCCAATATAAGTGCTCCAATAACCATTCTACAACTTGCATCTGTGAAACGTGAAACGTGATGAAAATTAATGAACACAAGAATGATAGGTAAAATGTCCAGGGAAGAAGTTGCTTATGTTTTTCTGTCAGTTCATTTAAAAAAAAAAAAACCAAAAGACTTTTTTTAAGCCATTTTCTCTTCTTTTCTGGGATAACATATTCTTACTTTCCCAATCATAGAAGAAATCTATTTCTTGTTTACCAAACTAGACCTATTACTGTGTCTTCCTAAGTTTTACCTTCACCATATGAAGGGTCCTTTTATTTAAAACCAGTTACTTCCTTTATTATGAGCAGTAGGGAATTTGGTTATTCATGCCAGTGACTAAATCGCCAAATCCCATCCAACCCAAAGAATAGTCTCCAACCACCACTGGTTGAGAATGATTCCTGGGCAGAACTCCAATAATAAAGGACTTTAGCATATGAAAAGCTTATGAAGGTATAGCACAAACAGAAGGTCTATTTCAGTACTACTACAGAAGTTTGTTTCCAACGTATTTTTAAAAAATTTTTTTTTACATCTTTATTGGAGTATAATTGCTTTACAATGGTGTGTTAGTTTCTGCTTTATAACAAAGTGAATCAGTTATACATATACATAGGTTCCCATATCTCTTCCCTCTTGCGTCTCCCTCCCTCCCACCCTCCCCCTATCCCACCCCTCTAGGTGGTCCAAACACCCTCTCACCACCCTCTAGCTACATCAGGCAAGCCCCCCCCCACTGGCCACCTTGGTGCCAGTGTGAGGAAAAGGAACAGAGCAAGCTTGTGTTAAAATGCAGGCATTTACACTTATGTGGCCACTGAAGACTCAAGATATATTTATATAAGAATTCTACTTCTGCAAGTTACATTCTCATAGAGAAAATGGAAATCCCTTTTAGTGCTTTGGGGTTATGCTATTTTTACATCACACGCGAAGCTGCTTTTTGAAATCTTCCATAAAACTTTTAGATTAACAGCTACTGTGTACAGTCTAGCCCTAAGGCAAAGAAGGATGGAAAGATCTGGATTTCATTTTTGTTTAAATCTCACTGTTAAATCATGGGAGTCAGCTGAGCTCTTGGGAGCAAGAGAAGTAATCATTTTAAATTGCTATCCCTTCATAAATTTACCTAAACCTGCTTTTATCAGACATTAAAAGTGGAATACATTAGTAAGTTGTTTTCATTCTACTATTTGGAATACATAGAACTCTTTCGAATGGCAGTTGAGTCAAACATCCTTAATATAAGTTGGCTAGGTGTCTTTTTTTAAAAAATAGAGACTTCTGAGACAGGGTAAGTAGTATCTTTTATACATTGCTTCTATTTTATCTTAAGAAACACTTTAAATTCATGGCTCACTTTTGTCCCTAGGGTGAAAACATGAAACACTATTACCTGTGCATTTTAAGTTTTGATTTTGTCTCTTCTAGAAGAAAATTAGCACTTTATTATTATTATCAGCAGCAGCAGCAGCTATAGCAATAAATGTGTATTGAGAAATTACAGGTTCTAAATTCTATTCTTGTCTTGTAAGGGCTAATATAAAAAGGAGAAAACACATAAGAGAAACTAATCTTCCCTAGTTAAAATGGAATGCTCAAGTGTGACATATAACACAGAAGGGCTTCTTCCCATGTTTCCCAGCCTTCAGAATTGGAGAAGACTTAGTGAAAGAGCTAGATTTGAAGTATACCAACAGTTTCTTTTCTAAACGACCCTCTTTCTTGTCACTACATTTAATATATAAAGGGAGATGACATTTACTATCTTAGATTAATTGTATCTTTAAAAATATTTATTTATTGATTTATGCCTTTCAAAACTGAATTGTGAGAGTTGATTCATGACTTTCAGAAGTCAGGGGTTTGTTCATGTCTACATAGGACAAATAAAAATATTAAGCGAACTTCATGCATTGAAACAATTAGCTTTTGTAATAACCTTGAATTGTTGCTGTTGTTTAAATATAATACCAGGTTATTTATCTTTAATTTTTAATGATGAATGAATGTGTCCCATGACTAAAATAATGAGGGTATTTTGAACTGTGGATTGGAAATTTTTTATATCCATTCTCTGTCAAAAGAGAAAAGACCAGAAGCAATTTTAGTGTATGTAATTTTTGATGTAGCACAAAGATTTTCCCCAGTATTTTGCAGCAGACCTAAGTTGCTTGACCTGCCTGAGTCTGTCTCACTTGGCTAGAGATGGCCTGTCAAATCCATCAAATACTGATTGGAATAGATTACTGAGTTGATGGAGCACCAGGATTAGGCCCATCTTTCCGCAAAAGCCTCTGTAATCATGATGAGAGGTTATTGTTGCCTGGGAGCTCAAAAGAGACAAACTACATTGCACACAAGGATCAACTGGAGCTTTTTGTAATGCAACAGACATTGAACAACAGTACTAGTCAAGACATGTGCCGCTAAGCCCACTGAACATCAGAAAGGTATGTCTAGCACTCATAAAAAGTACAGCTGGAGCATTTTAACAAAAATAATAAGTTTATATGAAAAGTTTCCAAATAACCATATCTTGTCCTGAAACAATGCTTGAACAATGCCTGAAACAGAAATTCAATGTTTTATTTTTGGCTTTTATACAGAGAATGCAATATCTTTTAAGGCAGTCTTTTAATTTGATTTGAAATATAAATTATATTATCTACTCATAAAAAAGGATATATAAATATGGATAAGTATATAACAATTGTTCAAACATAGTGAACTTAGGCTTGGAAAAACTAATATTGTTGGGATTTTACTGGGTTAAAGCCAGTGACAGAAGCTTTTCATAAAACCAGCCTTGTTGAATGTTTTAACATAGGATGTATGATTCAGCTCCCTTTAAGGATACATTACTTGAATAAATTATACCAGCACTAAAATGCATGACATGGAGGGTTAAAAATACATTTTCCCTGAACTATCATTAATGTGACATTTTTCTTTCTCCCTGACCTCTAGAAAATTGACTTTTTATTATGTCCTACATATCTGTTTTCTTTTAGTTCATGAATGAAACAGGACCACTTTTAAAATAAATTCAGTTATACAGCAAGGCCTGTGTACCCTAACTGAAAGAGCATGTAAAATATGACAAATCCGTAAAGAGATCTGACCTCTGAAATGTATAGAACATCATTAGTAAGATCTTCTTGTACAATGTACTCTGATGATAGAAAAGCCAAAATGATATTTTCCATATTGTCAGAACCATGGCATACACTAATAGAAAGGGATTCTGCCAGGCATAGGATTACAGAACTGCATTTACTTTCAACACAAAACCCTAATCTTCCTAGTTAAAGAATGTCAACTTTTCTTGTACAGTAGAAATCTGAAAGATTTGGGCATTATAAAAATGAAATACATTTTTTATAATCATCTGTGGTCTACAATTTCTAAATTTTTACATTCTGATATTAAAGGTAACGTTAAATATAATAAACATAACCTAGTTTGGAATCTGTTAGATATAATCTAGGAGCTTTACATGTATGTTTTCAAAATTACTCTTTCCGAAGTTTTCTAAAGTAGACATTACTATCTTTATTTCATAAATGCGGAAGCCAAGGCTCAAAACACTTGTTCACAATCACAGAACTGGTACAGAGAAGCTAAAATTCAGTTTAGTTGAATTTAATTGGATGAAAAGAGCCAGATTAGAAAAGTTAGAATAATTTTTCTCTATGTTCTCAGAGCCATTATTTTTATATGAGACTGGATGTGACTGTTCAACAGGCATTACTGTAAAAAGAGAGTGAAATTACACTTATTTACTGCTGTGGTCCTGCCTCATTTTGTACATATGAAACTACATTGTGACTGACTTCATGTCAATTGCCCCCTTAAAATCTATGACTAAATTGTTATGCTCTTTAAAATGACTTGGATTGTGTCTTGTTCATTTTTGTATCCCCAGCACCTAGCAGAATGCTTGATTTACAGAAAAGAATGCCTATATGAATAGATGAATTACTGCATCAAAAAATAACTGCTTCATTTAGAAGACTGAAAAGGAGGACTCAGAAAAAAATCCAATCTAAAATTAGTTCTAGAACTGTTAATAAGAAATTAACCATAGAATAGTGACCACAGTGCTTGCTAGCTTGCCAGGTTTACCCATCTCTACTCTTTTCTTGCCAGGTTTATGTCATTTCCATTCTGATTACATATTCTCATACACCAAGCACTGTTCATATCACTGAATTTTGTTTTCTGAGATTATATCTGAAGTATACAACAAATAACAATCACTTTGAGGTCTTTCATGGATTCAGGAATTCATTTATTTACTTACTCCATACACATACTTACTGAACACTTCCTGAGTAGCAGGTGCTAGGTACACAAATATGAATAAAATATGGTTCTTACTGATTATAATCTCACAGTTTAGCCATTGGAACAGCCTGCAAAACCATAATTCAATGGTTTAAGTGCTACAGAAGTGAGTTCAAGGAGCTGAGGAAGAATGAAAGAGGGAATAATCAGAGAAGATATGTGAAATGGGTCTTGTTAGAAAAATGTGAATTTACCAAAAGAAAGGGGTAAAGTAGAACATTCTAGGAAAAGGGTTAACGACATTTAGGGTTATCCTCACATAGGTAGCCACAGGAGGCTAACTAGATATGTGGACACATCCCAACACAAATGGCACAACACTGAAATTTTTTGAACTAGCCCAGGTTGTACTTCTGTGTTTGACACTTATCTGCTCCTTCTGCTTCTTGCCTTGCTTTCCTCTAGCTTTCAGAACTTTAATTTCTCCTGTACTAGCTTCTGACTCTCTTTGACAAATTTCATTATTGATATCTGTGTGATCCTACTATGGCAAAACGATCTTGATTAGATAAAAATCAACCCATTACCATACAAACTGGAAAGTGGTATAGCACTCTGCTAGACAATGCCTTTGCTCAGCTCCTGTAACAGGCACCAGATCTCAGTTGGCCTTGGACAAGTCACTTCCCTTTCTGTACCTTGGTTTCATTACTTAAAAAGCATCTGCTTCAACTCTGCTCAAATGTCACCTTTTACACAGACTTATCCTGAACACTGCATTCAGTAAGGCAAACTGCCCTTTCTCCCCATCTCCCACACACACAGCCCCAATTCGCTTTCTCCTACTCTATTTTTTTACAAAAAATTTCCCTAGCACTTACAATCTTCTAACACTCAATATGCCATATAATTTACTAATGTATATATTATTGTGTAGTAAAGAATTTATCCTTGGGACTTCCCTGATGGTCTGGTGGTTAAGACTTCACCTTCCAATGCAGAGGGTGCAGGTTTGATCCCTGGTCGAGGAGTTAAGATCCCACATGCCTCGGGGCCAAAAAACCAAAACATAAAACTAAAGCAATATTGTAACAAATCCAATAAAGACTTTAAGAATGGTCCACATCAAAAAAAAAAAAAAATTTATCCTTGCTCAAACAGATCTGGTCTTTACCCTCAGCTCCTGAGAGGTAATCTCTAAACCCTTGGCATACTCTAATGAAAGTGTCTTTGTTTACCTGGGGGCTCTGAGCTATGCAGGGAAGTCTAACAATGTGATTCATGGTGGGGACTTTGAGTCACACAGTATCAACTCAACCCCACAGGAGCTGGAGACTGAGGTGAGCCATGTGGGCTGTTGACCCCTTCCATCTATGTGATTGAACCCCAATAAAGATTCTGGACATTAAGTCTCAAATGAGCTTTGCTACTTGGCAGTACTCTGTGCTTATTATGACAGACACATCACTGCCGGGAGGAGTTAACCGTGTCCCTGACGCCAGCAGGAGTGGACAGCTGGAAGGTCCACGTTTAGAACCCTCCTGGACTCTGCCTCATCCTCCTCTTTCCTTTGCTCATTTTAATCTGTATCCTTGCACTGCAGTGAACCATAACTGTGAGTATAACAGCTCTCAGTGAGTTCTGTGAGTCTTTCTACTGAATTATCAAATCGAAGAGTGTCTTGGGTCCCCAAACTTGCAATTGGTATCAGAGGTGACGGTGGTCTTGCAGACTATTCTCTAACTTGGCATTCATGTTCATGTTTTACTATAGGTGCCCTTCACTAGAACGTAGACTCCATGAAGTCAGAGATCTTTGTATGTTTTGTTCACTAAGCTATCCCAAACAATTAGAATAGTGCTTGCAGAGAGTAGCTGCTCTATAAATATTTGTTGAGTAATTGAGTTGAATGTATTCTAGTGGCTGACTTCTGCCCTGTCTTTTACTTCTATTATTAAATGACACAGAATTTTATGATTTTGTCACATTACATCATTTAGTTTCCCATTTGAACTTTAAAATTCAATAATGCAAAATGGATAAGAGCCTTCTTTTAATATTTTTAGAGAATGGAGGGGGAAGTTTTAAAGGAGGCTTCTGACTTTTGTGATATTTATGGAAGTTGCACAAAAGCCTCAGGGTTAAAAGAATGCTCACTACTCCTCTAATCAACTTTGTCTGACTTGCTGATATGTTACTCTTTCTTCACATATGAATCATAATGAATGGACACAAATAAATACATAATTACCAATAGGTAAAAGGATCTGTAAAGAGAGACTCAGAGAAAGGTAAGCAGACATAGGCACAACCATGTCACTCTGGCACATAAACAAATGTTAACATCTGAAAGGTCACTGAAAATTTTGCCCAAGGAAGGTGGATGCTTTGGATGTCCTGATAATTAAAAATTGTAGTTCTTTGTGCAGGGATCTAGCTAAGCAGTTCTATAGAATTTCAAAAGAGGAAATGTGAACTTAAAGCCCAAATCAAAGAAGAAACTATTCACTTGTCTTGGTTTACTGATTTCATATGTTCATGGAAAGGAGATTTTTTTAAAGCTGTTAATCTTCTTCATATTACATTGATAGTGTAAAGGCTGAGAGAGCACCAGGGATGTTTAGAGGCCAATTCAACTACATCTAAATTACTCTGCCTAATAAAATGTCACAACACGTGTGCTTATATGTGACACCTGACCCCACCATTGCTGAGTCAATTAATCTGTTCAGGTACATTTAAAACAATTTCCAAACATCTATGCTCTCAGTAATAATTCTAATCAGTTATTTAGATAACCTATGGATACAGAAGCATTCTAATTTGACTATTACTGCTATGTACACATGACTATGGTCCAGAACAAAAATACTGCATTTTTCTCTGGCTTGACACATACCTATTCAATCCTTGCATTCCATTTCTTTGATAATAACACTAATTTACACCTCATTACTGAGGCTAAAATAGTAAATACAAAAACATTTTTAACTCAACATCATATCTCAACATTTTGATAAAATCCTTTTGATTTTATCTTCTAATATCCTTTATATTTACGTGCTCCCTACTCAATTCACACTGCCATTGTTTTTCGGAAATCTTTGATTCACATCTGCCTGGGTTATTGCCATGGAATCAGATTATTGTGAAGCAGATGTTTTGAGCCTGGTTCCTTTGATGCAGCCATTTCGGCAGCTGGGAAGTTTTAACGTTACCGCTCAGGGAAGTTTGAACGTGAAACATTTTGTGCTTCTCAGTAAGCCCAGTTAACCAACTAGTGGAAATCAACCCCCAACCAGAGATGTGATGGCAAGAAACATAGATGGTATACAGCATTTTGGTAGAAATGTGGCTATCCAATCATAGTAAACCACTGAAATAACTGGTTGTCTTGATACTCCTGAGCCCAACTGGAAGGCAACAAGGTAGGGAGTTGGCAATGAACCAGAAAATGAAGAAAGGACATGTTGACACAGCTGACAGAGAAATCAGCCACTTCTTCCATATCCTAAGATCTGCAACCCAATTTTTAAAAAATTTTTTAAGTAATTAATTTTTTTTTTTTTTTTGGCTGCGTTGGGTCTTCGTTGTAGCGTGCGGGCTTTCTCTAGTTGCAGCGAGCGGGAGCTACTCTTCATTGTAGTGCATGGGCTTCTCATTACGGTGGCTTCTCTTGTTGCAGAGCACGGGCTCTACGCGTGTGGGCTTCAGTAGTTGTGCCTCGCAGGCTCTAGAGCGCAGCCTCAGTAGTTGTGGTGCACAGGCTTAGTTGCTCCACGGCATATGGGATCTTCCTGGACCGGGGATTGAACCCGTGTCCCCTGCATTGGCAGGCAGATTCTTATCCACCGCACCACCAGGGAAGCCTTCTGCAACTCATTTTACCTGCCAATAAACCCAATGAGGCTTTGGAGGTAGGCTGGGGGCATAGACTGCTAGATAATTCTCTGTTGAGGACAGGTTTTAACAGTGCAAGAAAAAAAAAAAAAAAAAGATTTTCACTCCAAAGAGCTGATTTTCTCTCCAAAGAGTTCTGGTTGAAAGTAAGTTCCCAGAAAGTAGAATGTGAAATACATACAGAAAACTCACCAGTTCATACTACCTATGGTGTGTCAGAAGGTGGGGACTTGCACAAAAGCTCAGGACTAGTGAGTATGGTACAGTAAAAATCCCAACTATGTTTAAATGCTACTCTCTACTTTTCTTGTTTAGAAGGAACAAGTGAACAGGAGTAAAAGGTAAAGACTGAATGGACGTTAGTGAGAGAGTTTCATAAAATGGAAGTGCCTTCAAGAAATAAGTTTTGGTGTCAATGACTGTGATTGGTACAGTTAAGGACATTAGGGCCATTTTCCTTTCCCATAGAGAGAGGGGCCATCTCCAGGCAGCCATGAGTCAGCAAGAGCAGCAGCCCACAAAAGAGCAGCAGCCCAGGAAAGCTTGCTCATGCCAAAGTAGAGTAGTGGCATCCTGAAAGCAGCCACTGAGAGTGTATGGGAGGTGGAGAACAAAGTTTGCCAAGATCAAAGTCACGGTATGCACTGTTAAAACCTATCCACAACAGAGAATTATCTATCAGTCTATGCCTCCAGCCTATCTTCAAAGTATCATTGGGTTTACTGGCAGGTAAAATGGGTCAGATTGTTTCAGGTTCATCTTCTTAGGTCTACCATGTGGCCATTTCTACTCTAGAGCCTTTCTGCTTCCTCAATCATGACCCAGAGAACAAAGTACTCTCTGTACTTGAATCATCAGATCTGTCCGGAATTTCTGTTAACTCCAATGCCAAGATAGAACCTGGATAAATGTCTGAACACAGGGCTTCCTCTTCAAGAATGCTTTTCACCATTCATTGTTGATTCCACCTCTGACTCTCCAACTTCCCATAGTTCAGGGAATCTTTTCTAGTTACAGGGAAAGGAAGCTTTGCTTTGAATTGCGACATGTTTTCATAGCTTGAGTTCCCTTGGGTCTTATGATTTTGAAACCTAAACCATTACTCTGATTTTCATTGTAACAATCTTTTCCTAAGGCATATATGTGGCAGTTCTGACTCCTGACCAAATGGGAAATAGGTCAGGTTTACAGGAAATACAAAAGGAAAAGCTACTAGTTATTATTTCAAAAATATTATCCCAATATAATGTAAGGAATCTGCTGTTAAAAGGAAATTAAAGCTCCTCTCCAACTGTCATGATACAAGAAAACTGAAGAGAACTCAGATGCCAATGAGAACAAAGAATATGTTCAGGTTAGAGAGAGAGCTACATCATCTCATCACACACGAAATTTTGTTATTCATATAACAAATACTTAGTGAGCACCTGAGTGCCTATTCTGTACCAGGTTACAGTCTCTGGGGACAGCAATGTAAAAAATAGGCAAAATAATAAATAGGAAAAAAATAAAATAGGCAAAATAATTCCTGCCCTAATAGAGCTTATACCCTTTAGATAGGAGACAAAAATTAAGCAATATAAGTAAGTGAAATGTAGTAAAATAATGTTAAATACTATGAATAAAACAAGCAAGGAAGGGAAACAAAAGACTAAGAAGTATTAGAGTTTTAAATAGGCAGGTAGAAGAAGGTCTCATTTGAAATAAATATATTTAAATGAAGACATGAAAAAAGTGAGGGAGAAAGTCATGTGGATTATAACAGTGATGATAACTAAAGATCTCAGTTATTGATCATTTGCTACTCAATTATGCATTGTGCTAAAATTTTTACATGTTTTATCTAATTTACTCTTGATAACATCTTTATGACCCAAATACAGTGATAAATTCCATTCACAGATGTGAAAAAATTTAGAATGAATTTCTGATTTCACAGAGCTAGTCCATGACAGAGCTTAAATTTGAACACAATACTACCTGATATAAAGTCTCTGAACTTGACCGTGATGCTCTTCATGTGAATAATTTTTATGCCCCAGAGTCTAGAAAGATGTTCAGTCAATTCCTGAAGAGACCCCTTGGTTATTCACTAACTTATTTGAATTCAGATATTGGGTTTAATATGTTTTTACTCTTCTGTTCATTCACCTTTCAGTTTGTACAAAGTCTATCCAAGGTCAGTGTCCCCGAAATGTTTCCATTTTGGCTGCCTTCTAGTCTTCCTATTCAAGGCCAGGGCCTTGGTTTAATCTGCTACTACTCATTGTTTTGAGGGCTGGAGAGCTTCATGATGCCCTTGTAATGAAAGACAAGAAAATTGTTTCCCAGTGTTCTCATGGTTTTTTCAGAATGTAGCACTGCTCTTTTGCTTATACTGATCCCTGTTTCAGCATAACTTTAGTGTGTGATTAGATTGAAAAGACTCCCTCCCTATAAGGGGTGAGCAAGAAAAGACCAAAGGGAAGAAAAGAGTCAAAGAATTAGATTATTCTATATTGAGTAGGCAGCTATTATTTTGAGAGAAAATTGGAAGGAAGCAACATTGCCTATAAAAATCAACTGTTAAAAGAGTAACAGTTCAATCCAATAGGCTCAGAGTAACAGTAAAGTGATAGTGGTACCCATTCTAGAATTGTGTTTCAACAAAGCTCACTCCTGTCTGAGACCACTGCATATTCATTTTCATGTATATTATCTTAGATCCTCATGATTCAATGAATATGATGCACCCAATACATTAAATAGTCTGAACTCGGCAGGACACAAATTTGGAAGTGTTATATTTTAATTCAATCACTACTTTCTCAATCCTATTCCTTTTTACGTATAAACAGCTCAGAGGTATATCAGCAATTGTATCTCTTAAGATATCCAACCAAGAAATGACTTACCAGGGCTTCCCTGGTGGTGCAGTGATTGAGGGTCTGCCTGTTGGTGCAGGGGAGATATGGGTTCGAGCCCTGGTCTGGGGGGATCCCACATGCCGTGGAGCAACTGGGCCCGTGAGCCACAACTACTGAGCCTGCACGTCTGGAGCCTGTGCTCCGCAACAAGTGAGGCCGCAATACTGAGGGGCCCGCACACCGCGATGAGGAGTGGCCCCCGCCTGCCGCAACTGGAGGGAGCCCTCGCACAGAAACAGAGACCCAACACAGCCATAAATAAATAAATAAATAATTTTTTTAAAAAAAAGAAATGACTTACCAGTTTTTCCTGCTTATAGTCATTTCCAATCTCTGAGTGGTTCTTTTGAAATTTTCTTCCTTGATTTAGAAGTTCTGCTTAGGGTCCAGTGAACAAATGGAGATTATTTAGCACATACCGTCCTCAGACGTTAACCACAATTCTGAGACAACAGCAAAAAGTCCATTCAAAACTCTGTAATAAAAATATTAAAATTATTTTGGTTTCAGGCAATGGCGAAGTAACTTCCATCAGAAAACTCTCCTACCAATAACAATTTAAAATGCTAGACAAAATATTATAAAACCACTATTTAAAAGTGCTGGAGACTAGGTAGCATCTAGCAGAGTTAGGCCACTTGAAAAAAAGTAACTATGTTGAATGAGATCCATTTATTTTATGGTTGTTGTTTTTTTCTTTTACCCTGGAGGGGAGTCTCTAGATCTGCTGAGCTAGATGATATAGCTTCACAGAACACAGTAGTTTTGTTGGGATGACTGGTCAGAGGTTGGAATTGAAGATTTCTGGAACAGTATGAAATTAAAGGGGAAATCCTATAAAGAAGGGACCCACAAATAAGAAGATCCAAAATCTGAGTACTTAGCTGACTCTTGAAATGCATCGGCCTATAGAGAAATCTAAAAGGTTCAGGGAAAATAAGAGCTGTG
The DNA here is from genome assembly GCF_937001465.1 of Orcinus orca. Taxonomy (NCBI): domain Eukaryota; kingdom Metazoa; phylum Chordata; class Mammalia; order Artiodactyla; family Delphinidae; genus Orcinus; species Orcinus orca. The sequence goes on along the minus strand of NC_064561.1, from coordinate 81,406,564 downwards.
AATTTAAAAAAGCTGATTGGTGATTTCAGAAGCTGCCTGCCACTTGGGACACAGAGTTAGGAATCCAATCAGCCAGAGCAATAGAGACTTGATAAATATGCTGAGTTATACATTGAAATCCTATTAAGACCGCAACTTAGGAATAAAGATCACATCCCAGAACTAAGGGATATATCCTAGTACTAAGGGCAAAACTGAAATAAACCCATACAAGAAAGCCTAAAACCAAGTCTCTTTTTGATCATGTGATCTCCCAGTAATTTAACTTCCTACCAACATAAAATGCAATGTTCTTCAGAAAAAAAGAAAAGTAACTGGTCTATACAATGCATTATCTACAATGTCTATTAATCAACTATTACTGAACATGCAAAGAAACAAGAAAATATTGCCAATAGTTAAAGAAGAAATATCTAATGGAAAAAGATCTAAAGATAACCCGTATTTTGAAATTAATAGGCAAGAATGTTAAAACAACTATGATACATATGCTAAAGATGGCATAGGACTATTTAGATATAGTGAATAAAGAGATAAGAAAATTTAGGACATCTATTAAAAATGTAAGGAAAAGACAATTTGATGGAAATCCTTGAACCGAAAAATATAACTTGTGAAATAAATTTGCTAGATGTGATCAACAGTAGATTGGATACAAAGGGAAAAGAATCAATGCATCTAAAGATAGGATAATAGAAGTTATGCAAACTGAAGCAGAGAGAAGAAAAAGAATTGAAAAGAAATAAAGTGGCACCAAAGACTTAGGGATAGTATTGAATGATCTACCATATGTGTAACTGAAGTCTTAGAGTAAAAAGAGAATGAAACAGAAAAAATTTTTTGAAGAAATATTGGCCAAGATTTTTCCATGTATGATCAAAACAGTAGCTCACAAATTTGGAGGAGCTCAGAAAAACCAAAAAATATAAACACAAAGAAATCCACAACTAAGCTCTTCACAGTCAAACTGCTTAAACTGAAGAAAAAAAGAAAAAGAAAAACAAAAGCCCTCAAAAAGAGAAACATTATATTCAAGAGAAATACAGTGAGAATGATGATGGATATCATCAGAAACAATGGAAACCAGTGAAAAACAGAATGACATCTTTTCAATGCTGAAAGAAAAATAGAACTGTCAACAGGAATTCAACATCCAGTGAAAATATTTTTAACAACAATAACAAAAAAAGCAAAGTCCTTTTCCAGATAACAGAAAACTAAGATAATTCACCAGCAGACTCATAAGAGATGCTAAAGAAAATATGTCATGTTGAAGGGAAATAATATCAGATGAGAATTCATCTCAACAAGAAGGAATGAAAAGCACAGGAAACAGTAGATATATGGGTACACCTAAAAGACTACTTTTCTTCCTTTTCTTATTTTTTAAAGATTATTGACTAAACAACAATAACAGTATATTATAGAGTTCACAGCATATGTGTAAATAAAATATACGACAACAATATCTCAAGGGACAAGTGGAAGTAAATGAAACTATCCTATTTTAATATCCTTACATCATATGTGAAGAGGTAAAACATTAATTCAAAGACTGAAAAATTAAAGATAAATTATAATTACTACAGCAAACATAAAAGAGAATACGAAGAGCTACAGTTTAAAAAGCCCTTAGAGAAGAAAGAATGAAATACTAAAATGTGTGTGTGTATAAATATGTGTGTGTATTTATGTATAAGATGGCAGGAGAAAAGAAAGAAGAGCAAGGGATGAGGGCACAAATAGAAAACAAATATTAAGATTATGGATAAAGCCAATTATATAAAATTTTTATTTATTTATATGAATGGAATAAACACTCCAATTAAAAGGCAAAATTGATTCAAAAATTAATCATTAGCCAACTAAATATTGTTTTCAAAAGATGACTTTTAATAGAAGCACACAGATTGAAAGTAAAGTGTGGGAAAAGATATATCATGCAAACAGTAAACATAAGTAAACTCATGGTTCTATTAATCTCACAAAAGTACACTTCAACACAAAGAGTATTACCACAGATAAAAAGGTTTACTTTATAATATTAACTTGTCAATTTATCAAGAAAATAATAACAATACTAAATGGAAATAGAGAAACCCACAATCATTGTAGGAGATTTCAACATCCTTCTACCCAGTGACTGATAGAACAAGTGAGAAAAAATTAAGCTGAAATATCAAAGATTTGAACAAGACCATCGATAAACCTGAACTAAATTACATTTATAGAACACTCATACAAAAATCGCTTAATTCACATTTTTTACAAGTACACATGTAACATCCACCAGGAGAGACTATGCACTGGGCTGTAAAACAAGTTTCAAAGGATTGCAATCACACAGAGGATATTCTCTTACCATAATGGAATTCAGTTATGAATCAACAATTAGATAACTAGATAATCCCCAAATATTTGGAAACCCATCAGTAAAGCAACAAGTTAAAAAAGTTATGTAATATTTCTAAGCGAACGTTAATGAAACATCATTTTTCAAATTTCAGGGAATGTTGTGAAAGCAGTTATAAGAAGGAAATTTATATCTTTAAATGCTTGTATTAAAAAACAACAGGGCTTCCCTGGTGGCGCAGTGGTTGAGAGTCCGCCTGGCGATTCAGGGGACGCGGGTTTGTGCACCGGTCTGGGAGGATCGCACATGCTGCGGAGCGGCTGGGCCTGTGAGCCACGGCCGCTGAGCCTGCGCGTCTGGAGCCTGTGCTCCGCAACGGGAGAGGCCACAACAGTGGGAGGCCCGCGTACCACAAAACAAAAAAAAACAACAAAAAAAAACCCACACACAATAAAGCTACCTTCATAAGAAGCTAACAAAAGAAAAGTAAGAAAATAAATAACAAGCAATGTAATAAAAAAACAATTTTTTAAAATTCAGAATCAATAGAATACAAAACATAACAAAAATAGAGGAAAATCAACAAAGTGAAAACTTGGTGATCTGAAAACATACAACAAAATTGGTGAATCTCTAGGTAGAAATGATGTATTATTTCACATATATATATTTTTTCATCTTACAAACATATATGTATTTATATGTTTGTAAGATGAAAAGTAATTTACAAGGACCAAAAAGACCAAACTGGGGTCACTCAGCATACTGATTTTGAGATAAATCTACGTTATTAAATGCATCAGTAGTTCATTTCTTTTTATTACTGAGTAGTATTCTGTCATATGAATATGCCACATTTCGGTTAACCTGTTGATGGATATTTGAATTGTTTCAATTTTGAGGCTTCCATAAATAAAGGTGTTATAAACATCTGTGCACAAGTGTTTTGTGGAATTTAGTAAATACCTAAGGGCTAAAAGACTGGGACCCGTGCTAGGTGTATGTTAACTTATTAAGAAGTTGCAAAACAGTTTTATAAAGTGACTGTAGCATTTTTACTCCTATTAGTAATGTATAAGAGTTCTAGTTGCACCACATCTTCACAAATACTTGCTAGATATGGTCAGTTTTTAAAATTTTAACCATTCTAGTGGGTGTATACTGATATCTAATTGTGATTTTAATTTGTTTTTTCCTGGTGGCTGATTTGAACATCTTTTCTTCTGTGAATCGGCCGTTTGTATATCCACTTTTGTGAAGGATCTGCTCAAATTTTTTGCCAATTTTTAATTTTTTGCTTATTAGTAAGTCATACAAGTTCCTTTTATGTTCTGGATATGATTTCTTTACAAAATATATGTATAGTTAATATTTACCCCTTTACAAAGCTAAAGTTAATATCTTAGATACAATATTCTGGTTGCTGCTTCCCACTTTTTAACCCCAGATGATACATAAAATTTGTGGTTAAAATGAAAGTATTTTAGCTCTTCTATTAGATTTATTTCATTCAACAAATATTTACAGATTTCTCTAAGGTATAATATTTAGCAAAACATTGCCAGTACCCATAAATCAGAGTTTAATTTTCAAATTGTTTATGTTTTATTGTTCCTATAACACGCTCTTATATCAATATGATAAAATTAACATGCTACTTTAAAAATACTGTATGATTAGTTTGCTAATGGGATAAGGATATGCACTAAGTATTGATTAATGTATTTCTAAAAGCAATACAAAAATTACAATAAAGGGAATAAGAATTTGGAAAGTGATTTTTTTTTTCATCTTGGAAAAATCCCTGAGCTGTCATCATCCCACATGCTTGTGTTTATTTTCAAAATGTTTCATGATTACCTTACACCATGCTTATTATGCCACTATATATAACATTCAGAAATAACTGAAATGGTACTAGAAAGTATGTAACTATTAATTGGAGCTATATGACTTAACTGTATTTTAGTTTGTCTTGGGAACTATAATTTAAAAAAAATACCTTTGAGTTAGATATTAGGTTTATATTCTCCTGAGCTTCCATTTTCTAACCAAAAATAAATAAAATAATATTTTTTTCAATATTTAAATACAGGTATAATTTACACACATAAAATTAACCAATCCTAACTTGATAAGTTTTAGCAAATATATATGTATTACATAACATTAAAGAAAAGAATTAAGGAAGCTCCTCCTGCCATGGAAATATATAATATATTCATAAAATGGATTACTTAATATTGTTAAGATGTCAATTCTCTACAAATTGACTTACTCATCAAGTGCAATCACAATAAAAATTTCAACAGAATTTTTTATAGAAATTGGCAACCTGTTAAAATATTTTTATAAAGAGTTCACATGCTATGTGGAGCAAATGCAGAAAAAGCATTTGGCAGGATTCAGCATTCACTTATGGTTTAAAAAACAAACCCTCTGCAAACTAGAAATAGATAAAAGGCACCTACTAAAATCTATGGCTAGCATTAAACCTAATGCAGAAATGTTGAATACTTTCCTCCAATGATAAGTAACCAGGCAAGAATGCCCACTCTCACCACTACTATTCAACAGTTATTAATGGTTCTAACCATTGAAATAAGGTAAATAACAAAATCTTCAAAGGTCGGAAAGGATAGAGAAAAACAGTTTTTATTTAAAGGTGATTTGATGGTTAAGTAAAAAAACCTAAGGTATATAAAAAGCAACTATACAAACTCATGAGAAATTAGTAATGTCATAGGAGGTAAAGGGATGTAAAAGCCTTTTGTTTATATTTTTACAAACTAAAAGCATTTTACATACATTTTTACACACTATAAGCAAATAACTGGAAAATGAAAACATTTTTAATTCTATTCATGATAGTACTGAAATTATAAACTCTTTAGGAATCAATTTAACAAAAAATGTATAAAGGCTTTTCATTGAAAACTGCAGAAAATTAGTAAGAAGGATTAAAGAAGAGGTAAAAAATGGAGAAATTTACTATTTGGTCGGAAGATTCAATATTGTCAAGATGTCTCCTCAAACTGATCCACAGATTAAATTCAATTCCAATCAAAATTCTAGCAGGATATTTGCACAGGAGCCAGCCTACTGATTATTACTGTATCATTTTAACTGATAAGAATTTTTTTATCATTTAAAAGTTCTAATTTTATTTATTCATTTTTGAATTTTATTTTTTTTGATACAGCAGGTCTTCATTAGTCATCAATTTTTTTTTTTTTTTTTTTTTTTTTTTTTTTTGCGGTATGCGGGCCTCTCACTGTTGTGGCTCCGGACGCGCAGGCTCAGTGGCCATGGCTCACGGGCCCAGCCGCTCCGCAGCATGTGGGATCTTCCCGGACCGGGGCACGAACCCGCGTCCCCTGCATCGGCAGGTGGACTCTCAACCACTGCGCCACCAGGGAAGCCCCAGTCATCAATTTTATACACATCAGTGTATACATGTCAATCCCAATCGCCCAGTTCATCCCACCACCACCACCACCACCCCCCCCCCACTTTTGCCCCTTGGTGTCCATACGTTTGTTCTCTACATCTGTGTCTCAATTTCTGCCTTGCAAACCGGTTCATCTGCACCATTTTTCTAAGTTCCACATATATGCATTAATACACGATATTTGTTTTTCTCTTTCTGACTTACTTCACTCTGTGTGACAGGCTCTAGATCCATCCATGTCTCTACAAATGACCCGATTTCGTTCCCTTTAATGGCTGAGTAATATTCCATTGTATATATGTACCACAACTTCTTTATCCATTCCTCTGTCGATGCTCATTTAGGTTGCTCCCATGACCTGGCTATTGAAAATAGTGCTGCAGTGAACATTGGGGTGCATGTGTGTTTTTGAATTATGGTTTTCTCTGGGTATATGCCCAGGAGTGAGATTGCTGGATCATATGGTAATTCTATTTTTAGTTTTTTAAGGAACCTGCATACTGTTCTCCATAGTGGCTGTATCAATTTACATTCCCACCAACAGTGCAAGAGGGTTCCCTTTTCTCTACACCCTCTCCAGCATTTGTTGTTTGTAGATTTTCTGATGATGCCCATTCTAACTGGTGTGAGGTGATACCTCATTGTAGTTTTGATTTGCATTTCGCTAATAATTAGTGATGTTGAGCAGCTTTTCATGTGCTTCTTGGCCATCTGTCTGTCTTCTTTGGAGAAATGTCTATTTAGGTCTTCTGCCCATTTTTGGATTGGGTTGTTTGTTTCTTTAATATTGAGCTGCATGAGCTGTTTATATATTTTGGAGATTAATCCTTTGTCCGTTGATTCCTTTGCAAATACTTTCTCCCATTCTGAGGGTTGTCTTTTTGTCTTGTTTACAGTTTCCTTTGATGTGCAAAAGCTTTGAAGTTTCATTAGGTTCCATTTGTTTATTTTTGTTTTTATTTCCATTACTCTAAGAGGTGGATCAAAAAAGACCTTGATGTGATTTATGTCAAAGAGTGTTCTTCCTATGTTTTCCTCTAAGAGTTTTATAATGTCCAGTCTTATATTTAGGTATATAATCCATCTGGAGTTTATTTTTATGTATGGTGTTAGGGAGTGTTCTAATTACATTCTTTTACATGTAGCTGTCCAGTTTTCCCAGCACCACTTATTGAAGAGACTGTCTTTTCTCCATTGTATATCCTTGCCTCCTTTGTCATAGATTAGTTGACCATAGATGCGTGGGTTTATCTCTGGGCTTTCTATCTTGTTCCATTGATCTCTGTTTCTGTTTTTGTGCCAGTACCATATTGTCTTGATTACTGTAGCTTTGTAGTATACTCTGAAATCAGGGAGTCTGATTCCTCCAGCTCCATTTTTTTCCCTCAAGACTGCTTTGGCTATTCGGGGTCTTTTGTGTCTCCATACCAATTTTAAGATTTTTTGTTCTAGTTCTGTAAAAGATGCCATTGGTAATTTGATACGGATTGCACTGAATCTGTAGATTGCTTTGCGTAGTATAGTCATTTTCACAATATTGATTCTTCCAATCCAAGAACATGGTACATCTCTCCATCTGTTGGTATCATCTTTAATTTCTTTCATCAGTGTCTTATAGTTTTCCGCATACAGGTCTTTTGTCTCTCTAGGTAGGTTTATTCCTAGGTATTTTCTTCTTTTTGTTGCAATGGTAAATGGGAGTGTTTCCTTAATTTCTCTTTCAGATTTTTCATCATTAGTGTATAAGAATGCAGAGATTTCTGTGCATTAATTTTGTATCCTGCAACTTTACCAAATTCATTGATTAGCTCTAGTAGTTTTCTGGTGGCATCTTTAGTATTCCCTATGTATAATAAGTATCATGTCATCTGCAAACAGTGAAAGCTTTACTTCTTCTTTTCCAATTTGTATTCCTTTTATTCCTTTTTCTTCTCTGATTGACATGGCTAGGACTTCCAAAACTATGCTGAATAATAGTGCTGAGAGTGGACATCCTTGTTTTGTTCCTGATCTTAGAGGAAATGCTTTCAGTTTTTCACCATTGAGAATGATGTTTGCTGTGGGTTTGTTGTATATGGCCTTTATTATGTTGAGGTAGGTTATCTCTATGCCCACTTTCTGGAGAGTTTTTATCATAAATGGGTGTTGAATTTTGTCAAAAGCTTTTTCTGCATCTATTGAGATGATCATACAGTTTTTATTCTTCAATTTGTTAATATGGTATATCACATTGATTGATTTACGTATATTGAACAATCCTTGCATCCCTGGGATAAATCCCACTTGATCATGACATATGATCCTTTTAATGTGTTGTTGGATTCTGTTTGCTAGTATTTTCTTGAGGAATTTTGCATCTATATTCATCAGTGATATTGGTCTGTAATTTTCTTTTTTTGTAGTATCTTTGTCTGGTTTTGGTATCAGGGTGATGGTGGCCTCGTAGAATGAGTTTGGGAGTGTTCCTTCCTCTGCAAATTTTTGGAAGAGTTTAAGACGGATGGGTGTTAGCTCTTCTCTAAATGTTTGATAGAATTCACCTGTTAAGCCATCTGGTTCTGGACTTTTGTTTGTTGGAAGATTTTTAATCACAGTTTCAATTTCATTACTTGTGATTGGTCTGTTCATATTTTCTATTTCTTCCTGGTTCAGTCTTGGCAGGTTATACCTTTCTAAGAATTTGTCCATTTCTTCCAGGTTGTCCATTTTATTGGCATAGAGTTGCTTGTAGTAGTCTCTTAGGATGCTTTGTATTTCTGTGGTGTCTGTTGAAACTTCTTTTTCATTTCTAATTTTATTGATTTGAGTCCTCTCCCTCTTTTTCTAGATGAGTCTGGCTAATGGTTTATCAATTTTGTTTATCTTCTCAAAGAACCAGCTTTTAGTTTCATTGATCTTTGCTATTGTTTTCTTTGTTTCTATTTCATTTATTTCTGCTCTGATCTTTATGATTTCTTTCCTTCTGCTAACTTTGGGTATTGCTTGTTCTTCTTTATCTAGTTCCCTTTGGTGTAAGGTTAGATTGTTTATTTGAGATTTTTCTTGTTTCTTGAGGTAGGCTTGTATAGCTATAAACTTACCTCTTAGAATTGCTTCTGCTGCAACCCATAGATTTTGGATCATCGTGTTTTCATTGTCATTTGTCTCTAGGTATTTTCTGATTTCCTCTTTGATTTCTTCAGTGATCTCTTGGTTATTTAGTAACATATTGTTTAGTCTCCATGTGTTTGTGCTTTTACGTTTTTTCCCCTGTAATTCATTTCTAATCTCATAGCATTGTGGTCAGAAAAGATGCTTGATATGATTTCAATTTTCTTAAATTTACTGAGGCTTGATTTGTGACCCAAGATGTGATCTATCCTGGAGAATGTTCCGTGCCCACTTGAGAAGAAAGTGCAATCTGCTGTTTTTGGATGGAATGTCCTATAAATATCAATTAAATCTGATCTGTTGTGTCATTTAAAGCTTCTGTTTCCTTATTTATTTTCATTTTGGATGATCTGCCCATTGGTGTGAGGTGTTAAAGTCCCCCACTATTATTGTGTTCCTGTCAATTTCCTCTTTTATAGCTGTTAGCAGTTACCTTATGTATTGAGGTGCTCCTATTTTGGGTGCATATATATTTATAATTGTTATATCTTCTTCTTGGATTGATCCCTTGATCATTATGTAGTGTCCTTCCTTGTCCCTTGTAACATTATTTTACAGTCTATTTTATCTGATATGAGTATTGCTACTTCAACTTTCTTTTGATTTCCATTTGCATGGAATACCTTTTTCCATCTCCTCACTTTCAGTCTTTATGTGTCCCTAGATCTGAAGTGAGTCTCTTGTAGACAGCATATATATGGGTATTGTTTTTGTATCCATTCAGCAAGCCTGTGTCTCTTGCTTGGAGCATTTAATCCATTCACATTTAAGTTAATTATCAATATGTATGTTCCTATGACCATTTTCTTAATTGTTTTTGTAGGTCCTTTTCTTCTCTTGTGTTTCCCACTTAGAGAAGTTCATTTAGCATTTGTTGTAGAGCTGGTTTGGTGGTGCTGAATTCTCTTAGCTTTTGGTTGTCTGTAAAGCTTTTGATTTCTCCATTGAATCTGAATGAGATCCTTGCCGGGTAGAGTAATCTTGGTTGTAGGTTCTTCCCTTTCATCACTTTAAGTATATCATGACACTCCCTTCTGGCTTGTAGAGTTTCTGCTGAGAAATCAGCTATTTCCCTTATGGGAGTTCCCTTGTATGTTATTTGTCATTTTTCCCTTGCTGCTTTCAATAGTTTTTGTCTTTAATTTTTGCCAATTTGATAACTATGTGTCTCAGTGTGTTTCTCCTTCGGTTTATCCTGTATGGGACTCTCTGCACTTCCTGGACTTGGGTGGCTATTTCCTCTCCCATATTAGGGAAGTTTTTGACTATAATCTCTTCAAATATTTTCTCGGATCCTTTCTCTGTCTCTTCTCCTTCTGGGACCCCTATAATGTGAATGTTGTTGAGTTTAATGTTGTCCCAGAGGTCTCTTAGGCTGTCTTCATTTCTTTTCATTCTTTATTCTGTTCCTCAGTAGTGAATTCCACCATTCTGTCTTCCACATCACTTATCCATTCTTCTGCCTCAGTTATTCTGCTGTTGATTCCTTCTAGTGTAGTTTTCATTTCAGTCATTGTATTGTTCATCTCTGTTTGTTTGTTCTTTAATTCTTCTAGGTCTTTGTTAAATATTTCTTGCATCTTCTTGATCTTTGCCTCCATTCTTTTTCTGAGGTCCTGGATCATCTTCACTATCATTATTCTGAATTCTTTTTCTGGAAGGTTGCCTATCTCCACTTCATTTAGTTGTTTTTCTGGGGTTTTATCTTGTTCCTTCATCTGGTACATAGCCCTCTGCCTTTTCATCTTGTCTTTCTGTGAATGTGGTTTTTGTTCCACAGACTGCAGGATTGCAGTTCTCCTTGCTTCTGCTGTCTGCCCTCTGGTGGATGAGGCTATCTAAGAGGCTTGTGCAAGTTTCCCGATTGGAGGGACTGGTGGTGGGTAGAGCTGACTGTTGCTCTGGTGGGCACAGCTCAGTAAAACTTTAATTCACTTGACTGCTGATGGCATTGGGTTCCCTCCCTGTTGGTTGTTTGACCTGAGGCAACCCAACACTGGAGCCTACCTGGGCTCTTTTGTGGGGCTAATGATGGACTCTGGGAGGGCTCACGGCAAGGAGTACTTCCCAAAACTTCTGCTGCCAGTGTCCTTGTCCCCGCAGTGAGCCACAGCCACCCCCCCGCCACTGCAGGAGACCCTCAAACACTAGCAGGTAGGTCTGGTTCAGTCTCCCCTGGGGTCACTGATCCTTCCCCTGGGTCCCGATGTGCACAGTACCTTGTGTGTTCCCTCCAAGAGTGGAGTCTCTGTTTACCCCAGTCCTGTCAAAGTCCTGCAATCAAATCCCACTAGACTTCAAAGTCTGATTCTCTAGGAATTCCTCCTCCTGTTGCCAGACCCCCAGGTTGGGAAGCCTGACGTGGGGCTCAGAACCTTCACTCCAGTGGATGGACTTCTGTGGTATAAGTGTTCTCCAGTCTGTGAGTCACCTACCCACCAGTTATGGGATTTGATTTTACTGTGATTGCGTCCCTCCTACCATCTCACTGTGGCTTCTCCTTTGTCTTTGGATGTGAGGTATCTTTTTTGGCAAGTTCCGGTGTCTTCCTGTGGATGATTGTCCAGTAGCTAGTTGTGATTCTGGTGTTCTCCCATGAGGGAGTGAGAGCACGTCCTTCTGCTCCACCATCTTGGTTCCTAATCTGAAAGTTCTAACTTTTAAATACATTCTGGGACTTATATCCACAGGACTCAATGTGAGCATTTGTCTTATCCACAAAGGTTTTCCAAAACTGAGACAGTCTGAGACCTGGGACCCGGAAGCCTTTTACTGTAGTGCTTGCACCTGGACTAACGTCTCTTCAAGCAACAGAATACACAGAAACTATAAAGGACTAAAAAATACCTGCATGAATGCACAGTTGGGGCAAATTATGAACAATAAGATAATAAGGACAACTTCTGAGGTGCTAGGAACAAAAGCAGGGTACTGTGCATGAACCCCGTACACAGCACCACCAAGCAGGTGGACAGACCACCTAAGCCACTCCTCCAGCCAACATACCAATATGCCCCTACTCTCACCCTTTTTAAGGAACCACCCTGCTCTCCTCTGGGAGCAGGGAGTGAGCAAGGGAAACTGTTACTTTTTTCACTCCATCCTACTGCAGCACAGGTCCCAATAAAGCCTTGTCTGAATTCCTTGTCTGGCTTCTTATCAATTTCTATTCATTGTGAGTCCAGGAACCTGAGTCAGTAACAAAATTAAGACCTTCATCATGAAGTTTCTCAAGTTTTACCATTTCACAGTTTACTTTTCTAATCAACACGTCATGGAGCAGGTAAATAGATAACCAGCCTTTTCTATACTGTCCCCAGTGCTGTTTGGAATCAGCTTATTGACTACTTCTTCAAGTCATTTGTCTGCCTTTTCAGGTCATGATTTCTATCATCTTTTTCTGGATTTTGCAGAACTCTTGGGAGCCGAGCATAACTAGTTTCTGGATTGGGTTGTTAAAGTTTTTGACTAAAAGCCCACACAGAAGAGACAAACCAAGTAACCATGAGTAGTTTTGACAATAGAAGCTTCAAGTATGGGCTTCAATTTTTTTTCAATCTGGAATATTTTCTTTCAACAACAAAATTCATTTCATGGGAATTACACAGGCAGTGTTTTGCTCAGAACATTTTTATTAATAATTTTCAATTTTCTAAGTGCAATTCCATTCTTCTGCAGATCAGCAAGGCTCACTTCAAAAAAGCAATCCTTGAGGTCTTCAGATACAATTTTGCTTCCTGAGTCCTTGTGACTAGTGTTTTTCCAATATTCTTTATGAATAACATAGCTGGCACTCTCATCATGCCAATCTTTCTAAGAAAATAAGTTCACCACTTCAGTCTTGGCTTCCTTTCTGCTGTCTTTCCATAAGATGTTTTTCTTTCCCAACTGCTACAGTGCCTCTCAGAGACTCAAAGGGCAGCAAATGTATTTTAAAATTATTCCAGATACCCGACCCACCACAAAAACTGTATCCAAAGAAATAAAGTATGTTTGAAGAAAATAACATTTAAAGTCTTCCCCTGAAGTTGTGGCACTTAAGTTAAAATAGAATTTTTTTTCCTTTCTTAATCTCCCATTAAAATGTTATCCTTCTCAAAGTTGATTTATGTAGCTGCTGAATGAAGAAGCTCTTTTAAATAATTGCCAAGAGAACAAAATAGGAATCAAAGTGTCAAATTCCCTAACATTATTTTGTACGTAGCCTTAAATACTTCTTTAATGCCTACGAGAAATCAAATATTGGTAATCTGTCTCTGTCCATTTCTCTCTTCGCAGATAGCTAATGACATGCATTTTACTTCCCTGACTGTGTGTACCTTTCACTTCATGCAAAGCCTTTAATCCTTCTCTTTTTAGATAAAATGCCATAACCACAGTGTAGTAGGTTAAGATTGATTGACAAGTGCATATAATTATGGCTTCAATTGTGGAGTATGTTTTACAGTTGAAAAAAATGCACAACCTTGAAAATAAAGAAGTTGTGCCCTTTCTCTGGGATAAAAGGATCATATCAAATTGGTTCATTTCTTTGCTGGAATGAAATAAAAGATTTCCTGTAACAAAGAACATCACCCAAAAGGCTGCTGGAGGATGTCTTTCTTGACTAGATAATGCTTTGCCAATAAGGAAATCAAAAGAGATAAAAGTGGAATTTTAGGAGTTTTTCCCTTTTACTTCATTTCCCATTCATAGTTCATACATAGTTGGGAACAAAAAGAGACAATAGCAGAAAAATGTAACATTCAAAAATTTAATTTACAAATTTTACAAAAGGATGAAGTTTGTGAAATAAAACTAAGTGTTATACTAAGTTAAACAAGCTTCCCTTACTTTACTCCTCACCTTAGATTCTAACAAAGCCCACAATAAATTCATGTTACATTTCTTTAGTTTTAGGATTCCATTTCAATCTGCTAAGTACAAAAATATTTATAGATTTAGCATTTTGTGTTAAAATAGGATTGAATACTCCAGTTGAAAACCTCAGATCTGAGCAGTCAGTGGGAAGAGAGAAACTTCACCCACTCAGTGGCGGGTATGGTCAGTCATTGTGTATAGATATGCAGGCACGTGTGGTATTTGCCCACCCAACTACTGAAGCATTATTTGAGCACCCACTAGAGGCCAGGCATCACAAGACTGCCCTTCAACTCGGCACTCAACTAATAGAACCTCACTGTGTCTTCTTTTGCTGGGCTAAGCACTTCTGTTTCCCTGATAATATAATTTTAGATGATTCCCCATTTTGAAGCCCTGGATATTGTCTGTGAACAGCAGAATGCATCAGGCCCATAACCACTTTTATCCTGGATATCATTCTTTTACCCATAATGCCTCAAAACCCATGAAAATGTAATTTAGCCACATCCTGCCCTAAGACTTGTTTGAGGAACTGAGGTGCCTTCCATCTAATAAGGAAGGGGACATGTAGTAGGGGGAAGGGAACCAAAGAAATATTTTGCAACCTCTAATATTTTAAGGATAATCTTATCAAAGTACTTAGCTGTCACTTCAGAAATCAGGAAACAGCATCCAGAAGCAATTGGTTGTTAATTAGAGAAGGTTAATTTGAGAGGAGCAGGAGAGTGGCCCAAAGTCCAAGACATGTGTCCTACGAGGTCAAGTCAAGACTTCGTAAAATCTCTAAGAGAGAGAGGGCAACTGGAAGCAAGAGGGCAGTCACAGGAATGGCTAGAGCAACAGCAAGGAACGTTTGTAATAGAGACAGCCTAGGTCATGGGGAAGAAGAGAAAAGAAGTATTGAAAGACAAGAACAAAGAAATGCTAAATCTGACTGTAAGAAATATATTAGCTATAATAGCAATGGGAGGAAAGATGACATGGCACTAGCATTTTTTTGATTAGGTGCCAGTGGGTGATGATGAAGAATACAATGACTACTAGAACAGTTTGGCACTACTGCCTTGATTCCAGCTAATGAGTCAGCAGTTTACCCACTGTTACCTTTGTAACATTACTGCAAATGTCAACATAGTGAAAAAGATAAAGAATGGTTTAGTATTATTATGAAGAAACTTTGATCTCTCAAATCCCCTGGAAGGGTCTCTCCAGGGACCCCCAGGAGTCTGCAGACCTCACTTAGAGAAGTGCTGCATGTATTTTATTTTATGATCTGACTATGGCCTGCCATAGGGTGAAAATGGTAAGGCAAAGGGCCTGGTGTTTTCCTCTTTCTAGCTTACTACTTATCACATTGGATAACAATTATATTGATACCTTCAGGGTTAGTATGCTGGCTTAGTGCTTTCTGAGCCTGTCACAAGTTTAAGGCTTTCACTGGTGACTTTAAGGATTCTTCGGAGACCCCACTTCCCATAGCCAGGGACTGTTCACCTAAAGTTCTTTTGACGAGTTGGATATGTCTCTGTTCTTACAAGTCACATCTTCCTTCTGAAATATCTAAGATTCCAGCTAGCTTCAGCTTGTCTCTGTCCAGGAGGCTTATTCTAGAATTTGGTGACATTACAGTCTGTTCCCTGTCCTAAGGGATTTGTCTTCATTTCTGAAAATTTCCTCAAATATTTGTATCCAACTGAAAGAATTCTGAGTTACAACAGAATAATAGTTTAGTAAACCACTGTCCATAATACCAATCAATTACAAACTATCTGAAAACATCATTATTCTAAGCAAGAGATATTTTATTTAATCACTGTAAATAGTCTTAAGGCACCCTCAAATTAACCATGTTTATATGTATCCTCTGACCTGGCCTACAACATTGTCAATTATTTATCTTTATAATCAATACAATTTACTATGACCAAATTAATGACAAGGTAATCAAGCACAGTTTTTTAGAATGACCAAAATAAAGTATTTAACCACTGTCTATATTTCATTATAACAAAGCCTTTTCACATTTACATATATATAAACATATACATTTTCACAAAATTATATTTATAACTATACATAAATATTATTTTGTATAATTACAGATTTTAGGATTGAAACCCTAAAGGTTTTAACTATTTTCATGAAGCTTTCTCAGAAAAATTATCTATATATTGAACTTGTATCAAAATCTCAAATAAACATTTCAGCAAGATATATGAAGACAGTGATTATACACTTAAAGTGACTCAACCAATACGGTATATTCACTGAAGTTTAGCAATAATGTAAGAGATCCTTATCTTTTATAATATTCCTAAACTGCAGTGAAGTGTTTTAAATAATTTTAATTAATATAAATAACTCTCTTAATAGATATTAATAAATAAATAAATAAAATTAATTTAAATGCCTATTTAAGCCTTAAAGTGCTGTTCTCGAAACTGTGTAGTCTGACCATACAAATGTTCTCAAAGCCAGAAATGATTTGTACTTTAAAACCCTTAGGGAAAAAACAGATAAAAAGAAAAATGGACCAACACATGCTTAGTAGCTAAACCATTATTTACTTACTAGGTTTAGTACACGAGAGGGATATTGTCAAAGCGTTCACTGCTGTGATAAAATTAAATCACGTCAGCATTTTTCACAACCAACAAAAGAAATATGTAATAAATAGAGAATTGTACTTCCTTTTAAAGAAAAAAAATCACCTTCTCTGCTCAATAGCCTACTGTAATCTGGTGATTAAATTCCAAGGATGAGTGATCTTGAGCTGCCATAAAAATACAAAGTGTATCCATATATTGGATTTTATTAATCTCCTGATTTTGACTGCCTTGGTTTCATTCTTGGAATAAACTAGGAAAGTCCATTTATGCTTACCTTCTAAAGCATAATTACTATGATTAAAAAGTTGCAGTAACTTATGAGCTGTAAAACTAGTAAATTATATCCAACCTGTACGTAGAACTAATTATAAAGCTGTTGCTTGATTAAGGTGTTTATACTAAAGAGTATTATAGGGATTAGTCCAAAGCTTTACATCCTGCAGCACAGAATTAATATGCAGGATTTAAACACTCAAATTAATTCAGGTGCAGCAAACAATTATATGAAATAGGAACACTCGACCGAGCTAATGACCATACCAGTCCACCAAGCTAATTTATAATTATGTACTTATTGACCTCTCTGCATGTTCACAAAAGGACTGTTCTCATGCTAATTTCTGCCTGCAAGCCACTGTCATAGCCTTGTGTCTAGTCATCATAGTGATTAGCGGAGACAGGAAGCACTAGTCCCTAATATTATTGCAAGCTTTGTCCTAATGAGACAACTCATCTTGCAAGAAGTTACCTGTAAATGATAAACTCTATATTATCATCACCAACAAGAAGAAGAATTTAGTAAGAACTTACTATGAACATTTCTAGTTTCTTCAGTGAACAGTCTAGCTGTGCTCTAAACCTGACCTCTGTGAGTTGATCAGCTAATTGGAATAAATATGTTGAAGGAGAGAGAGCCTAGGTCAAAATGATACCTAGTCCAACTTAGGGTTTAAGATTCCTATATCAGACAATTAAGCTAGTCAGAACACATCCTAGTGCAGGATTTGTTCTAAAATAAATAAATGCAGTCCAGATCACCTGGGGTTTATTCATTCAAAATGCTCAGCAAACAATTATTAAGTTCTGCCTTGTGTATTATAGACAATTTTTTTAAAAATGATAATGCAGTCCTTTCTCTGAGGAGTTAAGGAATATGCACTTTTAATAGAAAGCAAGATAAACCTTACTACTGTTTACTGATTTGAGAGTATTAGCATAAGAGAGGCACAAAGAAGTATATGAGTTCATACAGAGGAAAGCTGCTGATACCACAGGTGGTGCAGGTGTCCTACACAAAGCACTAGGCCAAGAGCCCAAAGACAGAGTCTTTGATGGAGAGTCTTGCTTGTCTTACTAGCTGTGTGAGTTTAGACAATTGCTTTAATGTACCTGTGCCTCACTGACAAAAATTTTTATTTTATACAGATCTAACAGAGTTGTTGAATTGGGATGAAAGCTAATATCCTGTGTACATATAATCATTCTTGGGCTTCCGGGAAGATGGCGGAAGAGTAAGACGCAGAGATCACCTTCCTCCCCACAGATACACCAGAAATACATCTACACGTGGAACAACTCCTACAGAACACCTAATGAACACTGGCAGAAGACCTCAGACCTCCCAAAAGGCAAGAAACCCCCCACGTACCTGGGTAGGGCAAAAGAAAAAAGAATAAACAGAGACAAAAGAAGAGGGAGGGGACCTGCACCAGTGGGAGGGGGCTGTGAAGGAGGACAGGTTTCCACACACTAGAAAGCCCCTTCGCGGGCGGAGACTGCGGGTGGCGGAAGGGGAAAGCTTCGGAGCTGCAGAGGTGAGTGCAGCCACAGGGGTGCCCCGGGGGGCAAAGCGGAGAGATTCCCGCACACGAGATCAGGGCTGACCGGCACTCACCAGCCCGAGAGGCTTGTCTGCTCACCCACTGGGGCGGGCGGGGATGGGAATTGAGGCTCGGGCTTCGGTCGGAGCGCCGGGAGAGGACTGGGGTTGGCGGCGTGAACACAGCCTGCAGGGGGTTACTGCGCCACGGCTAGCCCTGGCCGGGAGGGAGTCCGGGGAAAAGTCTGGACCTGACGAAGAGGAAAGAGACTTTTTCTTACCTCTTTGTTTCCTGGTGCGCAAGGAGAGGAGATTAAGAGCGCTGCTTAAAGGAGCCCCAGAGACGGACGCGAGCCGCGGGTAAAAGCGTAGACCCCAGAGATGGGCATGAGACGCTAAGGTTGCTACTGCCGCCACCAAGAAGCCTCTGTGCGAGCACAGGTCACTATCCACACCCCCCTTCTGGGGAGCCTGTGCAACCCGCCACTGCCAGGGTACCGGGATCCAGGGTCAACTCCTCCGGGAGAACGCACAGCGCGCCTCAGGCTGGTGCAACGACACGCTGGCCTCTGCCGCCGCAGGCTCGGCACTGCACTCCGTGCCCCTCCCTCCTCCCAGCCTGAGTGAGCCAGAGCCCCCGAATCAGCGGCTCCTTTAACCCCGTCCTGTCTGAGCGAAGAACAGACGCCCTCCTGCGACCTACACGCAGAGGCGGGGCCAAATCCAAAGCTGAGCCCCTGGGAGCTGTGAGAACAAAGAAGAGAAAGGGAAATCTCTCCCAGCAGCCTCAGAAGCAGCAGATTAAAGCTCCACAATCAACTTGATGTACCCTGCACCTGTGGAATACATGAATAGACAACGAATCATCCCAAATTAAGGAGGTGGACTTTGAGAGCAAGATTTATGATTTTTTCCCCTTTTCCTCTTTTTGTGAGTGTGTAAGTTTATGCTTCTGTGTGAGATTTTGTCTGTATAGCTATGCTTCCATCATTTGTACTAGGGTTCTATCTATCCGTTTTTAAAATTTTCTTTCTTTTTTTTCTCTTAATAATTATTTTTTCTTTTAATAACTTTATTATATTTTATCTTACATTATTTTATTTTACTTTATATCCTTTCTTTTTTTCCTTCCTTCCCTCCTTCCTTCCTCCCTCCCTCCTTTATTTATTTATTTCTCTCTTTCTACTTCTACTAATTCTTTCTTTTTACTTTTTCTCCCTTTTATTCTGAGCCATGTGGATGAAAGGCTCTTGGTGCAGCAGCCAGGAGTCGGTGCTGTGCCTCTGAGGAAGGAGAGCCAACTTCAGAACACTGGTCCACAAGAGACCTCCCAGCTCCACATAATATCAAACAGCAAAAAACTCCCAGAGATCTCCATCTCAACACGAGCACCCAGCTTCACTCAACAACCAGCAAGCTACAGTGCTGGACATCCTATGCCAAACAACTAGCAAGACAGGAACACAACCCCACCCATTAGCAGAGAGGTTGCCTAAAATCATAATAAGTCCACAGACACCCCAAAACACACCACCAGACGTGGATCTGCCCACCAGAAAGACAAGATCCAGCCTCATCCACCAGAACACAGGCACTAGTCCCCTCCACCAGGAAGCCTACACAACCCACTGAACCAACCTTAGCCACTGGGGACAGACACCAAAAACAACGGGAACTACGAACCTGCAGCCTGCAAAAAGGAGACCCCAAACACAGTAAGATAAGCAAAATGAGAAGACAGAAAAACACACAGCAGATATAGGAGCAAGATAAAAACCGACCAGACTAACAAATGAAGAGGAAATAGGCAGTCTACCTGAAAAAGAATTCAGAATAATGATAGTAAAGATGATCCAAAATCTTGGAAATAGAATAGACAAAATGCAAGAAACATTTAACAAGGACCCAGAAGAACTAAAGATGAAACAAACAACGATGAACAACACAATAAATGAAAGAAAAAATACTCTAGATGGGATCAATAGAAGAATAACTGAGGCAGAAGAACGGATAAGTGACCTGGAAGATAAAATACTGCAGAGCAAAATAAAGAAAAAAGAATGAATAGAACTGAGGACAGACTCAGAGACCTCTGGAACAACATCAAACGCACCAACATTCGAATTATAGGGGTTCCAGAAGAATAAGAGAAAAAGAAAGGGACTGAGAAAATATTTGAAGGGATTATAGTTGAAAACGTCCCTAATATGGGAAAGGAAATAGTTAATCACGTCCAGGAAGCACAGAGAGTCCCATACAGGATAAATCCAAGGAGAAATACGCCAAGACACATATTAATCAAACTGTCAAAAATTAAATACAAAGAAAACATATTAAAAGCAGCAAGGGAAAAACAACAAATAACACACAAGGGAATCCCCATAAGGTTAACAGCTGATCTTTCAGCAGAAACTCTGCAAGCCAGAAGGGAGTGGCAGGACATATTTAAAGTGTTGAAGGAGAAAAACCTGCAACCAAGATTACTCTACCCAGCAAGGATCTCATTCAGATTTGATGGAGAAATTAAAACCTTTACAGACAAGCAAAAGCTGAGAGAATTCAGCACCACCAAACCAGCTTTACAACAACTGCTAAAGGAACTTCTCTAGGCAAAACACACAAGAGAAGGAAACGACCTACAATAACGAACCCAAAACAATTAAGAAAATGGGAATAGGAATATACATATCAATAATTAACTTAAATGTAAATGGACTAAATGCTCCCACCAAAAGACACAGATTGGCTGAATGGATACAAAAACAAGACCCATATATTTGCTGTCTACAAGAGACCCACTTCAGACCTAGAGACACATACAGACTGAAAGTGAGGGGATGGAAAAAGATATTTCATGCAAATGGAAACCAAAAGAAAGCTGGAGTAGCAATTCTCGTATCAGACAAAATAGACTTTAAAATAAAGACTATTGGAAGAGAAAAAGAAGGACACTACATAATGATCAAGGGATCGATCCAAGAAGAAGATATAACAATTGCAAATATTTATTCACCCAACATAGGAGCACCTCACTATATAAGGCAAATACTAACAGCCATAAAAGGGGAAATCAACAGTAACATATTCATAGTAGGGGACTTTAACACCCCACTTTCACCCATGGACAGATCATCCAAAATGAAAATAAATAAGGAAACACAAGCTTTAAATGATACATTAAACAAGATGGACTTAACTGATATTTATAGGACATTCCATCCAAAAACAACAGAATACACATTTTTCTCAAGTGCTCATGGAACATTCTCCAGGATAGATCATATCTTGGGTCACAAATCAAGCCTTGGTAAATTTAAGAAAATTGAAATTGTATTAAGTATCTTTTCCGACCTCAACGCTATGAGACTAGATATCAATTACAGGAAAAGATCTGTAAAAAATACAAACATATGGAGGCTAAACAACACACTACTTAATAAAGAAGTGATCACTGAAGAAATCAAAGAGGAAATTAAAAAATACCTAGAAACAAATGACAATGGAGACACAACGACCCAAAGTCTATGGGATGCAGCAAAAGCAGTTCTAAGACGGAAGTTTATAGCAATACAATCCTACCTTATGAAACAAGAAACATCTCGAATAAACAACTTAAACTTGCACCTAAAGCAATTAGAGAAAGAACAAAAAAACCCAAAGTTATCAGAAGGGAAGAAATCAGAAAAATCAGAGCAGAAATAAATGAAAAAGAAATGAAGGAAACAACAGCAAAGATCAATAAAACTAAAAGCTAGTTCTTTGAGAAGATAAACAAAATTGATAAACCATTAGCCAGACTCATCAAGACAAAAAGGGAGAAGACTCAAATCAATAGAATTAGAAATGAAAAAGGAAAAGTAACAACTGACACTGCAGAAATACAAATTATCATGAGAGATTACTACAAGCAACTCTATGCCAATAAAATGGACAACCTGGAACAAATGGACAAATTCTTAGCAATGCACAACCTGCCAAGACTGAATCAGGAAGAAATAGAAAATATGAACAGACCAATCACAAGCACTGAAATTGAAACTGTGATTAAAAATCTTCCAACAAAGAAAAGCCCAGGACCAGATGGCTTCACAGGCAAATTCTATCAAACATTTAGAGAAGAACTAACGCCTATCCTTCTCAAACTCTTCCAAAATATAGCAGAGGGAGGAACACTCCCAAACTCATTCTACGAGGCCACCATCACCCTGATACCAAAACCAAACAAGGATGTCACAAAGAAAGAAAACTACAGGCCAATATCACTGATGAACATAGATGCAAAAATCCTCAACAAAATACTAGCAAACAGAATCCAACAGCACATTAAACGGATCATACACCATGATCAAGTGGGGTTTATTCCAGGAATGCAAGGATTCTTCAATATATGCACATCACTCAACGTGATACACCATATTAACAAATTGAAGGAGAAAAACCATATGACCATCTCAATAGATGCGGAGAAAGTTCAACAAAATTCAACACCCATTTATGATAAAAACCCTGCAGAAAGTAGGCATAGAGGGAACTTTCCTCAACATAATAAAGACCATATATGACAAACCCACAGCCAACATCATCCTCAATGGTGAAAAACTGAAACCATTTCCACGAAGATCAGGAAAAAGACAAGGTTGTCCACTCTCACCACTCTTATTCAACATAGTTTTGGAAGTTTTACCCACAGCAGTCAGAGAAGAAAAGTAAATAAAAGGAATCCAAATTGGTAAAGAAGAAGTAAAGCTGTCACTGTTTGCAGATAACATGAGAATACATAGAGAATACATAGAGAATCCTAAAGATGCTACCAGAAAACTACTAGAGCTAATGAATGAATTTGGTAAAGTAGCAGGATACAAAATTAATGCACAGAAATCCCTGGCATTCCTATACACTAATGATGAAAAATCTGAAAGAGAAATCAAGAAAACACTCCCATTTACCATTGCAACAAAAAGAATAAAATATCTAGGAATAAACCTACCAAAGGAGACAAAAGACCTGTATGCAGAAAATTATAAGACACTGATGAAAGAAATTAAAGACGATACAAATAGATGAAGAGATATACCATGTTCCTGGATTGGAAAACTCAACACTGTGAAAATGCCTCTACTACCCAAAGCAATCTACAGATTCAATGCAATCCCTATCAAACTACCACTGGCATATTTCACAGAACTAGAACAAAAACTTCCACAATTTGTATGGAAACACAAAAGACCCCGAATAGCCAAAGCAATCTTGAGAACGAAAAACGGAGCTGGAGGAATCAGGCTCCCTGACTTCAGACTATACTACAAAGCTACAGTAATCAAGGCAGTATGGTACTGGCACAAAAACAGAAAGATCAATGGAATAGGATAGGAAGCCCAGAGATAAACCCACGCACATATGGTCACCTTATCTTTGATAAAGGAGGCAGGAATATACAGTGGAGAAAGGACAGCCTCTTCAATAAGTGGTGCTATGAAAACTGGACAGGTACATGTAAAAGTATGAGATTAGATCACTCCCTAACACCATACACAAAAATAAGCTCAAAATGGATTAAAGACCTAAATGTAAGGCCAGACACTATCAAACTCTTAGAGGAAAACATAGGCAGAACACTCTATGACATAAATCACAGCAAGATCCTTTTTGACCCACCTCCTAGAGAAATGGAAATAAAAACAAAAATAAACAAATGGGACCTAATGAAACTTAAAAGCTTTTGCACAGCAAAGGAAACCATAAACAACACTAAAAGACAACCCTCAGAATGGCAGAAAAGATTTGCAAATGAAGCAACTGACAAAGGATTAATCTCCAAAATATATAAGCAGCTCAATAAGAAAAAACCAAACAACCCAATCCAAAAATGGGCAGAAGATCTAAATAGACATTTCCCCAAAGAAGATACACAGACTGCCAACAAACACATGAAAGAATGCTCAACATCATTAATCATTAGAGAAATGCAAATCAAAACTACAATGAGATAGCATCTCACACTGGTCAGAATGGCCATCATCAAAAGATCTAGAAACAATAAATCCTGGAGAGGGTGTGGAGAAAAGGAACACTCTTGCACTGCTGGTGGGAATGTGAATTGGTACAGCCACTATGGAGAACAGTATGGATGTTCCTTAAAAAACTACAAATAGAACTACCATATGACCCAGCAATCCCACTACTGGGCATATACCTTGAGAAAACCATAATTCAAAAAGAGTCATGTACCAAAGTGTTCATTGCAGCTCTATTTACAATAGCCAGAGATGGAAACAACCTAAGTATCCATCATCGGATGAATGGATAAAGAAGATGTGACACATATATACAATGGAATATTACTCAGCCATAAAAAGAAACGAAATTGAGCTATTTGTAATGAGGTGGATAGACCTAGAGTGTGTCATACAGAGTGAAGTCAGAAAGAGAAAGACAAACACCGTATGCTAACACATATATATGGAATTTAAGGGAAAAAAATGTCATGAAGAACCTAGGGGTAAGACAGGAATAAAGACACAGACCTACTAGAGAATGGACTTGAGGATATGGGGAGGGGGAAGGGTAAGCTGTGACAAAGTGAGAGAGTGGCATGGACATATATACACTACCAAACGTAAAATAGATAGCTAGTGGGAAGCAGCCGCATAGCACAGGGAGATCAGCTAGGTGCTTTGTGACCGCCTGGAGGGGTGGGATAGGGAGGATGGGAGGTAGGGAGATGCAAGAGGGAAGAGATATGGGAATATATGTGTATGTATAACTGATTCACTTTGTTATAAAGCAGAAACTAACACACCATTGTAAAGCAATTATACTCCAATAAAGATGTAAAACAAAAAGAATCATTCTTGCTCTCATTGGGTATCCCACTAAAGACAGGGCTGGTGAAGTGATCAGCCAAGGCAGACTACTTGTCTCATTTCCTAACGTTTCTTTCTTATGTATTTATCTATTTATTTATTTATCTACTCATTCGTTTATTCATTTATGGCTCCTTTGGCCAGAAACTCCGCTATTCTGAGAGAAGGTAATGCAGCAAACAAGAGTGAAATATTTGTCTTTTCCCAATGGAGAGTTTTTAATCACTAGACCTTCGTTCTTCTCAAGGAAGGGTAAAAAAGTGTTGCAAAAACTCAGAGGCTGTTTCTGATGAGTCATAAAAGTTCTGTGTAATAGGTCATATGGAAGGAGCAAAATGAGGATTTTGAGGATGTGTTCCTCAAGGGAGAGTTGGAGTATATCTGGAAATATATTGAGGGGAAGCAACGGAAACAAAGGATTCTCAATCCAGGGTTCAAATGCCTGGCCCTGAAAGTTGTCCTTTGGCCCGTTTGTGGTAGCTGAAATGCTGAGGCCCCTAGTAAAACCCAGGAGCACTGCAGGACCTAAAACCCAACTTCAACTTGCTGAGAGACAACTCCTCTCACAGGAGTGAGACCAGTGGTGCATTGACCACAACACAAATGGGCTTAAGCTTCAAGACCTCTTACCTGCCCAGGCCTCTCCAAGGGATAAGACACCTGGCTTTTTCCACTCTCCTCTCCCCCACACTTTCCCTTATGTTGGATGCCTTTGCAGTGGCTCTGACAGTATTGGAATCTGGCTAAGGGGAAGTTTGAATAGGGATACATCTAATTTATCCCCAAATAAAGTTAAGATTCCTCTTATAAACACCTATAATCATACTTAATACATAATATATACTCAACAAACATATTGCTGAATGAATAAGTGTATTTGTAGTATGTCATTTTCACCACATCCTATAACTTTGCCTGGCAATACTCAACAGAGTAGACGCAAAGCACATTTAGAAAAGAAGGGATTCATTTAATGTTTGAATACACTACATTTAATGTTTGAATATCCTACCTTGAGAATTATTTCAGAAGATGTTAATAAATCATATATTCCATGATAAGGAAGATTTGCATTTGTTGGTAGCAAATAAACGGCTTTTTATTTTAACTTTTCAGAGGCCACTAAAACTAAGAATAATTTGGCATCTATTCTAGTGAATAAAACTTGTCTGAGCAAACCCTACAACAAGTATCCCAAGCCAGTCACTCCGGAATTGAGCTGTCTGTTGGTTAACCTGGCCCTATATATGTTACCTAATTTTAGAATAATAAGAAAACAAGAATTTGCATTTTTTTATAAACCAAGAGTTTTTAATGAGCACGAGAAAAGCATGGATTTGTTCTGACATTAAAAATAAGGAAGGCAGGCTTCCCTGGTGGCGCAGTGGTTGAGAGTCCGCCTGCCGATGCAGGGGACACGGGTTCGTGCCCCGGTCCAGGAGGATCCCACATGCCGCGGAGCGGCTGGGCCCATGAGCCATGGCCGCTGAGCCTGCGCGTCCGGAGCCTGTGCTCCGCAACGGGAGAGGCCACAGCAGTGAGAGGCCCGCGTATCGCAAATAAATAAATAAATAAATAAATAAATAAGGAAGGCAGTAGTCATGATCGTAAACCACATGATTCTCAGAGCAGGAATGGAGTTTCCTGATTTTTAGGAATTCTAAAATTTGAAATAAAGTCTAGGGCACAGTGAGCTACTAAATAATTACTTGTTTTGAATAAAACTAATGATGACAATCAGTTGGAGAAGAGAAGATGCAATTTCAGGATCTGTTTGAGTGAAGGAAGAGCCTGAGACGAGAGATGTACTCTCAGGAGAATTTTATAGGGGGATGAGAGAAGCAGAACAGGGCAAGGAAAAAGGTAGGCAAAGCTGTGGTTTCAAGAGAACTCTATCCTTAGCTTATTTCCATGGGGAGCTTTGGAGTGTAAATTTTAGCACTGAGGTTGTCTCACCAGGGTCAAGGTGAGTGGTACTCATGTCTCACATAATTCAAGGGTTTTCCATGGTCTGTTCTTGGGGAAGAAGGCCTGAATAACCTCTCAGCCATCTCAAAGTAGCCCTGTCAACCAAGGGCAATTGTGGAGGAGGGTGTGGATGTATAAGTGGCCCCAGGAACAACTACTACAAAAGTGCATAAGATACTCTAGGCCTGGATCCTATCTTGGATGGCATCTTAGAAAAAGAAATAAAATTGGTGGACAAAGGGAGACAGAAAAAATTTACTGCATTTGTATAATAAGAAAGTTATAAAAAATAGACTGTTTTCAATCACATTTGCTAGCTCAGAGGCACGTACCAGGCTACACAATTTATATAGATTGTTTCCCTTAACTCTCAGAAAAATTTAATGAAAGAGATATCATGCCCATTTTACAGATGAAGAAATGGAGACTTATAAAAATCACTTATCTGTGAGAGTCAAATTCAAGCCTTGTCTCCAAAATCCATCCCCTGAAACATTAAGCCATTCTAACAGATTGTTCCATAAGCTTTTAATATTAGTATATCAATAAAATTCTGGTATGTTCCCTGAATTGATATAAAATATTTTCCTGCTAAATATAAATATATTTTTATGTTTAAAGGACATAGAGAAGGAACCTACTAAGAGCTCCAAGATTGAGTTTAAATTAATATTATGTCCACGGAAATCATAAAGTGTTTTCAGGATGTAACACTGTTAAGACAACAGTTGTTCCCTGAAGAGGAGAACTGTCAAACTAATAAGTGGAACAGTGCTTTCATCAAAATATGCACTGAAGAATTCTAGGGTCATTAAATGTTCCTTGAAAAACAAATCATTAAATCAAATAATTTTGGGAAAACCGTATAAGTGAGCTAGCTACCTCTTTGAAGAATCACATAGCACATTAACCTATTAAACGTTTCAAGTAGTACTGAACCAAGAATTCCATTTAGCTTTGTTAACGCAAACTTTCCAAATTGACTTACCCACAAAATTCTGTTTTGAAAATTTTTGAAATATTCACTAACATTTTACAGGATACTAGTATTTCCTAAACCGCTTTTTAGGGAACACTGGTATACTACATGTGAATGGCTCTAAGAGAATTGCAAAGAGGAAATTATAGTAAAATGTATAAGGAGACTAGTGTCTGGAAGTGTTAGCTGGAAGAGCAAAAGGATTCAGCGATAATCATTTTCAATTCTAATGTGGACACTGAACAGAGGGAAAGACACTGAAAACCGGTGGACAACCCTACTGTATGCATACTGACATGTCCATAATTTAGGGAGAATCTGTGCTTACACATAGTGGCTGTGCATCTAATGTTCACTTAACAAGTGGTCCTACAGAGAAAATCGGGAAGAAAAAAGACATTTGAATTACAGAGACAGACCTTGGTAAACAAATTTACATATCATGACATAAAAAGATTAATCCCATGGAATTAATCCATTAATCCATTAATCTCATGCATTTTTGACAGGGTCAAAAATCTTTTGAGTAAATCATAACTCTACCACTCACAGAAATGTGACATTCTCTCCATTGTGCTTCTTGTCATGCATGTAAAAAGAACTTGTTCTTATTCTACTCAGGGGATGTTTGGCAAATCACCTACATTAAAGTGATCTGAAAACGAGTAGATAGTTTTATAAATATTAGGTATCCTTATGTAAAGAAATGTTGTAAACAATTTTGGGGATAATTTGGAAGTGGAACTTTTTCTCCTAATGGAATTGCTTTTTTATGCTAATGAACATAGATGGGCAATCCTAAATGGACTACAAGATTCAGTTTTTATAAGCATTATGCCAGCTCAAATTATATGGTATTTTTTAAGTTGAAAGTATTTACCAATTAATTTAATTTCTTTCCCCCTGTGAGTGGATTCTCTGAGCATTAGTGTCTCAGTTGATTGCTGTGTTTTTCTCCTAGCTGGCTAGGATGCTGCCTGTAAACAACTGTTTGATTTCGGCATACTTATCAAAAGATCAAACCTGTAGGTGAGATAAGCAAGGTTGGTTATATATCAAGTAGATACACATCTGTGTGAAAGTTAGTAAACTTGAAGGTGGAAGAGTAGGATAGGGCATTTGGATGAAGATAAAATAAGCTGCAAACTTCAGCAACATTCTTATGGGACTAGTCAAACATGTACCTGGACTTTAGAATATAAACAGTGACTACAGGTTATCTAGAGAGATGGGGAAAAAAATGGTACAAATTCCAGAATATTTTCAGAAGAACAATTTGGTAATTACAGGGAACTTCGTCATTTTTTCAAAGCTGAATTCAAACGAGAAGTTTGTATGAAAAAATACCAATTTCTTTAGGTTAGGCACCTTACCTTTTTCTTTTTGTTTGATTATATCAGACACTTCCCTAGTCAAAGATTATAACTATGGAATCATCCTGACTGGTATGCGAGGGTACATAGTCAACAGAGTTGCATTGGAACTGACTTTAATAATCTTTGTCCAAGAGATTGAGAAATTATTGTGAAGGATTCATGAATTTATAGAAACTTGGTCAGTACAGAAGTTCAGAATTTATAATTAGGGACCTGCAGGCCAACATTCATCACACGTTGTATCCTAAGTAAAGGGATTAATTCAGATCCTGTGTGTTTTCTTTTTTTTTAACATCTTTATTGGAGTATAATTGCTTTACAATGGTGTGTTTCAGCTTTACAACAAAGTGAATCAGCTATACATATACCTATATCCCCATATCTCCTCCCTCTTGCGTCTCCCTCCCACCCTCCCTATCCCACCCCTCTAGGTGGTCACACAGCACTGAGCTGATCTCCCTGTGCTATGCGGCTGCTTCCCACTAGCTAGCTATTTTACATTTGGTAGTATATATAAGTCCATGCCCCTCTCTCACTTCGTCCCAGCTTATCCTTCCCCCTCCCCGTGTCCTCAAGTCCATTCTCTATGCCTGTTTCTTTATTCCTGTCCTGCCCCAAGGTTCTTCATAACCTTTTTTTTTTTTTTGGATTCCATATATATGTGTTAGCATACGATATTTGTTTTTCTCTTTCTGACTTACTTCACTCTGTATGACAGACTCTAGGTCCATCCACCTCACTACAAATAACTCAGTTTTGTTCCTTTTTATGACTGAGTAATATTCCATTGTATATATGTGCCACATCTTCTTTATCCATTCATCTGTCATTGGACACTTAGGTTGCTTCCATGTCCTGGCTATTGTAAATACAGCTACAGTGAACACTGTGGTACATGTGTGTTTTCTTAACAATTTTTGGATTATGTTGGTCATTGCTTTTGATAACTTTATTTTATACTTGTAAAATAGTGTATTATTGGAATTTCTATAATGTCTATTACATACTTACTTTTTCTTTTTCCTTTCTGGTTATATTGAATGATATTATGGGCATAAAATTTTTGTTTTATATTAATTTTATTCTATCTTTCAAGAATGTGTATATATACACAATGGATAGGGTGTACATAACTTAAACCCGTGAGTCAGAGCCAAAAATATTAAAAATGAAATGTACAGAGAGCAAAAATATTTAAATATTGATAAAAATGAACAAAAATAAAAGTATGATAGGGAAGGTTCAAGATGGTGGTGTAGGAAGATCCCAAACTCACCTCCACCTACAGACAAAACAAATCAACAACTACATGTGGAATAATTCCTTCTGAAAGGAACATGAAGACTGGATGATCAAAATCTCCACAACAAAGGGGAAAAGGACAACATCAAGATAGGTAGGGAAAATAGAGATGATCCCTCTAAGCAAAAAACACACACTAACCGCAGGAATCCAAAATCAGGAAGGATCACAAAGGTAGTTATTTTTCCTGAAGCACAAGGCATTTGAGTTCCATATCAGGCACCTCACCCTCTAGATCCTTACACCATATATAAAAATAAATTCAAAATGGATTAAAGACCTAAATGTAAGATCTGAAACCATGAAACTCCTAGAAGAGAACATAGGCAGAATACCCTTTGATATAAATCATAGCAATTTTTTTTTTTGGATCAGTCTCCTAAGGCAAAGGAAATGAAAGCAAAAATAAACAAACAAGATTTAATTAAACATAAAAGGGTTTGCACAGTGAAAGAAATTATGGACAAAACCAAAAGACAACCTGCTGAATGGGAGAAAATATTTGCAAAAGATATGACATATAAGGGGTTAACATCCAAAATATATAAACAGCTCATACAACTCAATATCAGAAAAAGCAAAAAATACAATTAAAAAATGGGCATAAGACCTGGAGAGACATTTCTCCAAAGAAGATACACAGATGGCCAACAAGCCAACCCAATTAAAAAACGGGCAGAAGACCTGGACAGACATTTCTCCAAAGAAGATACACAGATGGCCAACTGCATGAAAAGATGCTCAACATCACTAATCAGAGAAATGCAGATCAAAACCACAATGAGATATTACCTCACACCTGTCAAATGGCTATCATCAAAAAAATTAAAAATAACAAATGTTAGCGCAGATGTGCAGAAAAGGGAACCCTAGTACACTGTTGGCGGGACTGTAAATTCGTGCAGCCACTTTGGAAAACGGTATGGAGGTGCCTTAAAAAACTCAAATAGAACTACCATATGATCCAGTAATTCCACTCCCAGGTATATATCTGAAAATGAAAACACTAATTTGAAGAGACACATGAACCCCAATGTTCAGAGTAGCATTATTTACAATAAACCGAGATACTTAAGAAGCAACCTAAGTGCCCATCAACAAATGAATGGATAAAGAAGAGATGGTATATATATGGAATATTACTCAGCCATATAAAGAATGAAATTCTGCCATTGCAACAATGTGGATGGACCTAGAGAGTATTACACTTAGTGGAATAAGTCAAACAGAGAAAGACAAATACTTTATCACTTATATGTGGAATCTAAAAAAATAAAACGAATGTATAACAAAACAGAAACAGACTCACAGATATAGAGAACAAACTAGTCGTGACCAGTAGGGAGAGGGAAGAGGGGAGGGGTGAGGTAGGGGTAAGGGATTGAGAGACACAAACTACTATGTATAAAATAAATAAACAACAATAATATCTTGTACAGCACAGGGAAATATAGCCATTAATTTGCAATAACTTTAAATGGAATATAACCTATAAAATGTATTGAATCACTATGCTGTATGTGTGAAAAATAATATTGTAAATCAACTATACTTCAATAAAGAGATGTAAATAATTAATAAAACTTCATAATAAGCTTCCAGTTAAAAAAAAAATACACTGCTCTCCTACCACCCAATGACAACCACTGTGATTTTTAGTGTACTTTCAAAAGAAGGGAAGGGAAGGGAAGGAAAGGGAGGGGAAGGGAGGGGAGGAGAGGGGAAGGGGAAGAAAAAGGGGAAGGGGAAGAAAAAGGGGAAGGGAAGGGAGAAAGGAAGGGAAGGAAGAAAGGAAGGGAAGGGAAGGGAAGGGAAGGGAGAAAGGAAGAGAAAAGTATTGGGACCACTTCCAGACAAAACGTCATTTGAAAAGATTCCAGAAGAAAAGAGAGAAAACATTTGGCCTGTTGGGACTTTTACTTCTATAATGTTCAATCAAGCTCAGATGACAGCTACAGCTCCTTTGTTGACAGCCCAGATACTTTTCATACACATAGAACGTGCTACAGATCAAATGTGCTTCTGGAGGGCCTGTCTTAAAGGTCTGTAAGGCAAAGTCATAGTTGCACATGATAAATCATACATGACAAAATGAACATTGTTTTATTTCAGTCATCTGTTAACATTTTCCCATAAATTACAGGGTTTTTTCCCCCAATATTTAAACTTTAAAAAATGAATCCTTCTTAAGGTAGCTTAGATTTAAAAGAACTTTAGCCAGTAACTACATGGGACAAATGCATTTATGAAGCTTTACTAGAAATGCTGTTATTGCATGAGTTAATATCTCAGTGAAATGACTCTTCTCAGGTGCAAGTAAATTACATATTTAAATTCTATTTGCATCATACAGATTCTGATTTTGTATGTGCCTTTGTTTTCACGTGTGAAAAGATGGCAGGAAGTACAGCATTGGTGAGTTTTTTAAAAAGTATTGCTTTTTGAAAGTTTATTACTGAATAGCAGACTTTTGAAATGAAAGCTGTAATAGCATAAAATTTCTCCAAGAAAAGAGGAAAGAACCATGACAGATATAGTAAAAGGAGAAAATAAATGATAAAAGAGAGAAATTTTTTAAAAGGCGTGTAAACTTTAAACAGGGTAGAGATTTCTTTCCGTTCAGAGAAATTACCCAATACTCTCCTACTAATAATTCTTAGAAATTCACTCAGAGTTCCAGAAGAAAAGCATCCTGTGCATAGATGAACAGGTTCATGTGGTCTGAGAATTCTGTCTTCTTTGACCCATTGCCCAGCTTCAGGGTATTGGAGATATCAGAAAATTGGGGCACCCATCTAGCCATTCAGACCAGTCAATCCTAATAAGCAGTAGAACAATACGTGCCAAAGCTGGGGTACTTCTCCACGTGCAGGGATATCAGATTTACCCAGACTACTTTCAGATGAGTCCAGAAAATGCAAACTCTTTATAATCTCTTCAATAACGATTATCGCAATGAAACCCCATCCTCTAGATAGAAGAAAAGCTTTTAGTCGAAATCTGTAATTTAAATATTATAATGCTAAAATAACCCTTATCCAATACAATAATTTAGTCATTACAAATAATATTCAGTTAGTTTAGGTTTTTAAAAAGTCAATATTTAAGATTTACATCACTGGCATGTTTTCTTTCTGGATGTTATGTGGCTGTCAGGATTGGGTGAGGTCTAGTGTGACTTTATGGCAGTGTCAGGAGGAGATCCTTATACAAATGGCATCCCTGTACTGCCATGGGTTCCTATACTCTGTGACAATGACCCTTGTCCATCTAGTTGCTGCTTGACCTGCTGGCATTTAAACATGATGTAACTTCCCTTCCCCCTTCCCTCCTCCCTACTCTCCCTCCTCCTCATCTTCATCTTCATCTTCTCCTTCTCTCTCTCTTTCTCTCTTTGGCCAGGGAGTACTCTCTGGTTAACTTGGCATCATCCTGGCTCTTACAGGTAACATGTCTTCCATGGAGCTCAAGGCCTGGGGATCCACTCCTAGCTCTGTTGTCAGATCAGCTCTCCTCTCACCAAGTAGTCTACAACGTGGCTTACTTCCAGCTGCACTAGAAGATTTAACAGGAAGTCCCTGAGTCCTTGCCATGATGCACAGGATCTAAGGGCTACACAGAACACTAAACTCTGGCCATCCTTCTGCCATGCTACCATTCTATGCCACTGACTACACTTGACAGTGTCACTTCCCAGATAGGCAAAGGTGAGAGTCAGCCTGAGAGAGTGTTCCTTCCATATTCCTAACCATGAAACAAACCCTCTTTCTCTAGGCATTCCCTCCAATATTCCCATCTCCGATTGGGCAGATGGTACACATGTAACACGTACTCTTCATCTTCTGCTTCCATCTCCCAATATTACCCAAGTATCTCAGGACAAAAGCATGAGATTTCCACTCTTTTTTTTCCAGCCTGATCAGGACCTACCTTACATACAACTTACTGTTTGCCTGGCATGGTAACTGACATGCTAATGGAGGAGATACAGGGATTTAAGGGGAAAAAACTTTCTGAAAAGCCTGGCTTACCAGACTATTACTGTCCTGTAAATCTTATTCTGAATGTCTGAAGCAAAATATTATCTTTCTTTCTCTCTGCGTTTCACCTGTAACAAACCTAATCTACCACTTCCACCCTACCTTCAAGTTATCGATCAAGATTAATCAATAACTCTGGCTGACAGGGAGAATGTCATGTGTACAAAAACAAGATGCAAACAAACTGTATTAATAATCTCAAACTATTCTCCCTGTTTAGGCTTGCATTCCTCGGATGGAGCAAAGAGAAAGAAATAGTGGAAAGAATTCCTGTGGAGCCCTCCCCACCTGTTCTTTTTCTGATGGCTTCTCATTGTTTTCCCCAAGCATCTCCTTAAAGCATCTTAGAAGTGAAAGCAGCTCTACTGCTGAGAGGTAATCACTCAATATTAACCTTAAAGCAATGGTGACAGAGGTGATCTTGGTAGAAATATCCTTGCTCAGCCGTTCTGACCATAGTTCACTTTGTGTGCTCTCAGATTTTTGTTCTGAGCTGAACTTCAAGTACAAACAGTTTACAAACAGAAGAATAAAGGCAAGAGAACTGTAGGCTGAAACCACCAAAGGTAACCGATTGCAGAGATGCACAAAAAATGCCATCTAGTAGGAGACAATGACCTTGAGGATACATTCGTGAACAAATAACCTCCAATAACTCTGGCCAAAAAGTTACTTAGAGTCATCTTTGACCACATATACTTCTCTGGCTGCCTGTGCTTCACAGGTTTTCTTACTTTACTACTATTAGTTAACCAGAAAGTGGGAATGTGAATGGATGAGACAGAGCAAAATGTTCTGTTGGTCATCAGATAATCCCAGAATGATAATTCTTGGTATTCTCTCTTTTGCGAACCTCTCTCTTGAACTCATTCTTTATCTATGAAAAGGTCTCCTCTTGTCAATTTCTGTGTATAAATATTCAAGGCTCTGTTAGGTGTTATCAGCAGAACAGAGATGAACAAATCAGGCTGTCTTGCTTTAAGGATCATGCAACCTACTGGGCTGGACCATCGGGTACATAAATATCCAAAAACAAAGCAGGGACATGGAAGAAGTACACAAAAACATGAGAGCAGAGAGGAAGGTGAGATTAAATTTTAACTATGGAAGCTGGAATAGGTTTCAGAGATAAGATCACCTCCAGCTGAGCTTTGAGCAGGTGGAGGATTTTAATAAGTGGTAAGAATGGAGAATACATCAGATAAAAATATGTGAGCAAATCTATAGTTGGATATGTTGAAGTAGGAGTATTTTCATGAAATTAGGAGTAACTCAGTGCGGTGTGCTGTGGAAGGCAGAGGAGGGATGGAGAACAGGAAGTCTAAGGCCAAGAAAATAGCTTGGGCTAAATCAAGAGGTACTTACTTATTTACTCTAACAGTTTGAATCTTATTGCACAAGGCACTGGTAGGGTAGCAGGTTACTGGGCAGGAGAATTGCTTGATCTCCAAGCAAGGATATGAATAGAGGTCAATGCAACTTTTTTTAACTGAGGAAAATAAAAATAGCATGGCTAAGACTTAAGAAAGTATGTTCTCCTTCTGCTTGCGTGTGGATTAAAATTAAAGTTTGTATTCTTTCTCCTGACTTGGAAGCAGTTTCTCTGAAGAATAAGTAAACCATTCTCAGGGGGTACCATTGATGCTTTTTACAGAGTAGTCTTTAAAATGAGTAACCTTAATTTCTAATCTATTATTGAAATATTACCTAGCCAAAAAAAACTACACACAAAAGAGTTTCCTGGCAAAAGATTTTCCTGTGCTAATAACTTGTTTGTAATTTTGGAAGAAGACTCAGGGATCTAACTCATCAAGTGCACCTTCCATGAACTTATCATTCTTGTAGGAATTCATTACTGGAAGTTGAAAGTTAAGATTGGAAGATGAGGGGGAAATGACAGACTTGAAAATTAAGACGTTTGGCCAAGTGCTAGGTCCTGCAGACCCCGACTGTTTCCTTAAAATGATTCCATTGTCACCTCTTCTACCTGACAAACTGGCAAGAACTTATTCGTGATTCTTTCCTATTAAAGAAGAGAGCAGGCACACCTGGGGCACACAGGTTAGCAGGGGTGGGAGCAGCTCGGGATGGGATCCGGAGATGGCACCACTAAGGACTTTCAGGTATGCAGTCCCCATTTGAAAGATCTTGAGAATAGGATGAATTCATGGCAGGAACTCACCCACATCTCTACGTGCTGAATTTCTTATGCTAGAGTACATAGCACTCAAAGTTTGTATGTACTAATAGCTGTTCTCTTCCCTGAGATGGGCTAATTTACTTATTTGAGACTATTCTTTCTTAGAGCTACACTGATTGCTAATGATGTAACAGGAAAGAGACTTGCAAACATTATGCATTTACAGATGGTAAATCAATAAAGAATCTTCGGAAAGATTCTTTACTGATTTCTGTAAAACCTTACTGAGCTCACCTGTTTGGGTAGTTGATTACATTTATGTAGAAGTTTTAATTTTATCATGGGTTTTATCCCATTGCTTTATCTTCTAGCAATGTAATTTCAGAAGGGAAGGTGCTATAGCCTCCAATTTACTCTGCTTGGTACACTGGAGCCGAGATGTTAAGTACATCTCTGAAGTCACACAATAATAGAATCATACAAAGAACTTAAGTCTTTTAACTCTAATTTCGTGTTTTCTCATTGGATGATATGTAAGTAGCTGAATTAGATTCCTTCCAATAATATCATATGAACAATCGACAAAATGTATAGACCTACACTTTCTCTCTGCTCCCTCTTCTCTTTCCCAGTGTGTTGCTCTGAGCTTGAAATGCAGCCTTTCCATATAGGACTAAAATTAGTGTCATTCCTTTAAGTTTCTGACTTTGACCATTAAGCTATACTCTCCTACTCCCATATTTATAAGATTTGTAAGATGGAAACCATTTGAATGATGTCCTTTCTGGGGAATTATTTCTTTGCAATGATTTTCAACAAAATCAGCTTCCCTAAGGGACCAATAAAGATCATTGAATAAACCTGACTGGGCTCTGCATTAAGCATTAGTTATTGTGTTTAGATGTTTTCCCTGGCTCCTCCCAAGGCCAATCAAACTTCTGTCAAAGGAAAAAATATTCTCCTGATTTGTCTCTTGGGGGTGGTATGAAAGGCTCACCCATTCAGCAGATGGGGTGATTTTTCCTCAATGATTCTATTCTTCTAAAATGTCTATAACTGTCTACTATTACTGTATTTATTGAGATAATTAACATGTTCTACAGCAAATGTGGATAATTCACTGCTTCCAAAATTAAGTTAGACAAAAATATTTACTTCGGGTTGGACTTAGACCTGAATCTTGGGAAGTTTTAAATTTAATTCAGACAAATAAATTTATTTTTGCGGTACGCAGGCCTCTCACTGCTGTGGCCTCTCCCGTTGCAGAGCACAGGCTCCGGACGCGCAGGCTTAGCGGCCATGGCTCACGGGCCCAGCCGCTCCGCGGCATGTGGGATCTTCCCGGACCGAGGCACGAACCCGTGTCCCCTGCATCGGCAGGCCGACTCTCAACCACTGCGCCACCTGGGAAGCCCGAGACAAATAAATTTGGGCTAGAAAATTGGGATACAAGCCATTTTAAATAACATTTTAAAAATCATCATTTTGTGCAGCTTGGTTGGAAATACAGCTAATGAATTTTAAGAAATAAAAGGTGAGTAAACTTT
This sequence comes from Orcinus orca, assembly GCF_937001465.1. Lineage (NCBI taxonomy): Eukaryota > Metazoa > Chordata > Mammalia > Artiodactyla > Delphinidae > Orcinus > Orcinus orca. The sequence continues at coordinate 81,368,104 of NC_064561.1, read as the reverse complement.
ATGGCTTACAAGGGCAATAATAGCCTTGTTGGAATGTGTGGCTTATGAATTAGACATAGTACAAAATAAGAACATAGTTATTCATATATAAAATACATTACAATAAACTTGAATATAGAACAGTCAATCTTGAAATCTATGACCTTAGATTACCAGTTTAAATAAGATGAGGAAAATAAAGAGAAAAGGAAAGCAACCTAATCAAATATTCTCTCTGTTCTGCTTCCATGCCTCCTCTTTGGGTTTTCTTGCCTCCTCAATTAATTCTCCATCTGCCCTTGGTATTAAGGAAATATTTTATTGATACAGTGTTAAACAGCTGTTAGGTCCTATTTTTTTATATTTCTTTTACTGGTTTTGATGTCTGTAAGTCTAGTTAATTACTTCTAAAATAGAAAAACTTATTGGTGCAATGACATTTTAACTATCATGATGATTCACCCCTTAGCCAGCACCTTGGACTACACTCACTATCAAGGGCTGTTTAACCTGCTGAATAACTTTAGACAAATCCTGACTTGCTGACCTAGATAAGCTTCTAAGAATGCTTTCTCTGTAGTCATAAGCCATACTAAATTCAGAGAGGGAAATGCTATTTCTTTAACATCATCTATTACACAATGAAATTATCTTTATTTTTAACTAACGTGTGTCTCTTCCTACTAGAATGTAAGTTCCATGAGAGCATCTAAAACACTGCCACAGGAGATGCTTATCAATATATTTTGAGTGAGAGGATGAATGAATGAGCAAGAAGCAAAACAAACCTGGCAATATTTCTGGACACTCTCAATCAACACAGAAGAATGAAGGGCAAAGGAAAACATAACTGTTTTATGTGAATTACTCATTACTATTTATCAATTCCCTTTAACAATATCTTATTTTATATTTCAACGGTTATAATTTTTCTTCAATAATTTACACCATTTATTTTTTATTTCCACCTGTTCTAGAATTTCTGCTCTATGTCTTTATTTTTGAATCCTGTTATTACTTCGTTTAACCTTTGAATATTCTAAATAAAAATATTTTAGATCTTGGTCTGACTCTTATCAATAACTTCACCTGGAGTGAACTTATGCCCTAATTGATATTTTTTTCTTTCTTTCTTAGCATTACATGATTTGATGGATTTTGGAATTTTGACTTACAGATTCATTTTGAGAGGGAATTTTTGTTTTGTTGTTCTTCTTTTGGTTTTTATTGTTGTGTCTTGGATGATGTTTTATTTGTTTCAATCTTTTTAAAGTTGCTGAGGCTTATATTCTGGCATAGTGTATAGTCAAGAGAATGTTTTGTGTGCACAACAGCAGATATGTATTCTGCTGTTGTTGGAGTGAACCAGTCTGTAGATGTCAAATAGGTCAAGTTGGTTGACAGTGTTATTCAAGACTTCTACATCCCTCCTGATTTTCTGTCTAGCTGTTCTTTCCATGACTGAGAATAGGTATTGAAATCTCTAATGCTGTTGAACAGTCTATTTCTCTTTTCAATTCTTTCACTTTTTGCTTCATGTATTGTGGGGTTCTGGTTCTAGGTTTATACAGTACACATTTACAATTGTTATATCTTCCTAATATGTTGACCGTCTTATCACTATGAAATGACTTTCTTTGTTTCACATGTTTCTTGTCTCAAAATCTATTTTTCCTAGTATTAATAGATCCAGTATAGCTACTACAATGCCTTACAAAATAAATTTTTAAGGAAAATATTTTAACAGAGCTTAAGCAAAATATTTTGCTCACTTTTGTTCTGGTGTTCTTGATATGAAGCTGCCTTCAAACACCTGATCAGTACATTGATTTCGGAATCTAAAGGAAAGAATTGTGCAGTCCATACTTATCAAACATTGATACATGGTTGCCATAGTGATATATGTAAATAATTATCCTTTCCATGTGAAATATCTCTGAAGATCATTTTTTGTGGGGGGAGGGAGGTTGATAATGGTGCTTTTATTTTTTATTACTTTTTATTTTTTTAAACATCTTTATTGGAGTATAATCGCCTTACAATGTTGTGTTAGCCTTTGCCATATAACAAAGTGAATCAGCTATATGCATACATACATCCCCATATCCCCTCCCTCCTGCACCTCCGTCCCACCCTCCCTATCCCACCCCTCTATGTGATCACAAAGCACCGAGCTGATCTCCCTGTGCTGTGTGGCTGCTTCCCATTAGCTATCTATTTTACATTTGGTAGTATATATATGTCAATGCTACTCTTTCTGAAGATCATTTTAAATATTTCCCTCTGTTGAAGCATTACTCTCTGAAATCAGTTACAGTATTCATGAAAATAAAATCTAATACACACTCCTAAAATGGTCAGAAATAAAAGTTAATGGCATTTTTACATTCAAATTCATAATAATTCCTTCAATTATGTAGGAGCATTACATGATAAAGCATATAACTTTAAATATTAGTATTTAATAATAAACTCAGCACAATGACTATTTTGGTAAAAATTTTAAATACATAAAGACCATTTAGCAGATTTTGTTTCCAGATAATCAACCAACTGGTCAAGTCCTTGAATAGAAACTATAATAAACTCCACAGCAAATATCAAATAAAATATTTAATGTAGCTTTCATTACTACTTTCAAGATACAGCTGTGATAAACTACAATCAATATTAAAAGAGAATCTATTCCGTTTTTAACAATATTTGGGATGGGGGATATTATTTGCCAAAACAACATTTCATTGGCTTTGGATACAATGACATAGACACTGAGAATATTACTCTTCTTTAAAAATATAACAAATATTTACTAAGTGGCTACTATGTGCAAGACCCTGTACAGAGCACTGGACATATAGGCATGCTTTCAAAGAGCTTTCTACCTAGTTAGGCTATCTGCAGGTAAAACATGATATGATAAGTGCTGTGACAAGAACATGCACAAGGAAGAACAATCAGCATTGGGAGTCTGAGAAGGCCTCCTGGATGACTAGTAATACAAGTAATGAATGGTAAAAATGGGAGTTCTTCAGCTAAAGAGGCAGGGACAGAAAAGACATCCCAGGCTGAGGCAGTAGGATGCATAAAAACCCTTAAGGAGAAGATATTCCCTTTATTTTTTTAAAAAAAAAAAGCAGTTTATTTTATTGTGAAGTAGCAAAATTGGAGGTCTGGAGAGAGGTAATAAATATCTTACCATAAACCAAGGTGAGAAGGAAGATGGCCTGTTCTTAAGTAGTGTGAAATGGACAAGAGGAGAAATGAATGAATTACAGAACTTCAAGGGGGGAAAATTGACATGATGCATTTATTTCTTGAATGTGCTGGCAGAGAGGGAGAGAAATGAGGAGGATTATTCCCAAAGAAGTGGCTTGAGTAAGTAGATGAGTGGCTTGCCATTCACTGGAATTAAAAAGTCAAGGAGAATTGTGTGTAGTTATTGGGGAAGGAGTGGGCAGCAGGGGTTTTCAGGGAGCGTCCATGTAGACAAGGTGATAAATTTGATTTTTAACATGTTAGTTTAAGTGGAGATACCTAGTAGACATCCAGATGTTAGATAAACTCATTCTGAAACTTCGGAGAGAAATCTCTGGTAACATAGATTTTTAAATCATCAAATTACAGCCTGAGCTATGGAATTACGTATAGACAGCAGAAATGATAGTAAAGGATAGACCTTGGAAAATTAATTGGTAGTCTTAGGAAGGAGGGGCCACTGATGAGATTGAACAAGAAAATGCATCTAATTGTAGAAAGTCAGTAAGAACTAATATCCGAGAAGCCAAAAAGTAGTTAGCTACCAACTCTGGGAAAATAAGGCATCTGCTCTTGGTCTTTAGGTATATTCCATGACTTTAATAAAAACAGAATTCATGGAGGGGTTCTGATTACCACAATACTGCAGGGACTTGAAAATTCAGTATGTCATATAGAGCTAATACAGAAATTTCTTCTTTTCTTCCTGTTTGAAATAAATAACAATACAGAATAAAATAATTGAATACTGAAGAGCAGCAAAATATGCCATTCCAAAATATAACTATAGGAGTTCAGAACATGCCACCCCAAAATATACCACTTTGGCATATTGATTATTTTGAGATGTAGGTACTTGGAAAGCAGCAAATGCAGGGAGAGGCTTTCTCTGAACTCCCCTTATCTACCTAAAGACAGATCCTCCAAAAGGAACTCAATTGTCATAAATCCCCTCCATGGAAGTTTCATCAAACAGGGAAGATTGATTCTTATCACAGGAGGGGAGGGGAGAAGTTGACATCACTCCCAAACTTTCCCACAAACCATCATACTTCCCATCTGTTCTTCTAAGGGCTCATTCATCTTTCCTAAGAACACTTACTTTCCCCTAAGAAGCCTATATCCCTCTTTCCCTTTCCCTATTAAGGTAGTATTTAAGCCTGAATTTTAAGCTACCTGGAGAGTTACTCATTTTTCCATGGGTATCTTCCATGTATTCATGAGGCACACATGTTAAACTTCTCTATCTGTTTCTCTCTTGTTAACATGTCTTTTATCACAGGAGTTCTCACCTAAAAACTCAGAAAGGTAAAAGGAGTAATTATTTTTCCTCCTCTACAATAAGAAATTTAAATGTATAGCCAAATTTTCATGAAAAAAAAATTTATATGCCGAGATTGAAGAGGAAACTCAAAGCCAGAGAGAAGAGTGGGAACTAAATGCAAGTGGTCCAAGAGATTATTAGAGACCAAGATGCAAACTACAGCCTGGCACTTTAATGCCTGCTGGAGAATATGAGAGAAGGCTTTAGGCCCAGGCAAAATGAAGTTATTTATTATGTACAGAACTTTCTGCATAAATCCATTACCACCCATCGCAAAAGCCAGGAGCAGTAAAACTTTACTAGTCAGTGAATTTCTTAAAACTGACTCATAAATAATTATAATCCCAAACCTGCAGTGTATGCAAGTGAGAACTCCACATATAAACTATCAGATAATTCCCGAAACCCAAAGTGAGGAATCAGTGTGAAAGCAGGTCATGTTTCTCAGCTCATAGGTTCCCAAGAGAGGCAAAGGTGAATCTATCCTCTAAAGATGCTTCTATAACTCAGTGCACTTATAGTGAAAACATCCTTCACTGAAGAAGAGTATCCTCTAAAAATTATAAACCACATGAGTATCTGAACCACTGTAGTGTAGAGTCAGGAGATAATAAATAATAACACTATTTCAAAGAAAGAGTATGAAGTAAATTCTTCATCTGTTTCAAGAAGCTGGGATGCAAAGAGATGAAAAAAAGGGGGAGAGAATAAACTGTAGGGCAATGCAGATGTTAGAATGAGAAAGATTTGATAATGTTTATGTGCTGATAAGAAGAAATTCACTTATTAGAGAGGTGAAATTAAAATCATTTGAAAATTGAGGAACAGTCAATGCTAAGTGATTCTGAAGAAATATTTAAAGTGTAAGTGGAGAAACTAGCCTCAGACAGAAGAACAATTATTTTGAAAAGAAAGGAAATAAAATGTAGGTGAATAAAATTGTAGGAAAGAGGAATAAAAAGTAGAAAAGTTTTCAATCTGATAACATTATCTCACTTAATTCTTGAAACAATGGTAAGATTTGATATTGTTACTAATCTTAGAGAAAATACGTTATGTGATATGCCCAATTTGTCTCCTATTTAAGGGGAAAGCTGGGATTCAAATCCAGGTACTTTCTCTTCATAATCCTATACAAACCTCATACAATAAAATTTTTAGTGAAGCTCAAATACTATAGAGATGAATACATCAATCATTACAACATCCTGGTAAGAAAGGGATCAGCTATTTTTTAATCCAACTTTCTAAGATGAGAATATTATCATGACATTTTCTCACAGTAAGCCAGTATGCCACATAAGCTATATGAATACACTAAAAATGAACACATAGATTGTAATTACATGACACTACAACTAGATAAAGTAAAATCACTAATTTATTCATTAGTGTTGCATAAGAGCAGCATAAATAATTTGTCTCTGAACTGACTAGTTATATTGCATTGTCTGCAGACACACAATCCTACATGCACACACACATAAGTCTAGTTTTCAACAATTGCATGGGTTCCTATTTCTTCCTTTAGCTTTAAGTTTAAATTCTGTCTTCTTAGAGAAATCTACTTTATCCACCAAATTGAAAATGTGCTCATCCCCTTAAATTCTATCACTGTATCTCTTTCCATAATATCTTCCAGTTGAAACCCTTTTATCTTCTAGAACAACTTCTAACACACTTTTATTTGAGAAGCACAAATTCAATGTATCGAAAATTAGTTTAGGACACTCATTAAATGACTCAGAAAGTACATATTTGAGTGCCTACTACTGACTAGGTACTGCTATAGGCATGAGGATACAGCAATGAATAAAGACACAAAGTCCCTGTATACATACAGCTCATTTTAGAGGAGAATAAATAAAGTAATGAATGAGTATAATACTATTATATAAATAAAATTAGCATAACACAATATAAATTAGTATAGTATAATACAAAAATATATAATACTAGCATATAACATTAATATAATGTAACATAATATGTATTAATCTATACACAGACTGTAGTATGTTGTAACCAAAAAAAGAACCACCAGCAATGAAGAAGCAGTACAATTTCTGGAAATTATGTGGGACTGAAAAGAGTTAATATTCCCAGCAGCCAGAGTGGAGAAACTTTGTAACACATAGGACTGAGTACTCAGAAGGTATTCCTCAGTAGTGGAGTCAAATTACCCCTACAAAAATGTTGCTCTAGTTCTACCTAACAAAGCTTAAAGGTAATATTTTAAAAGATCAAAATGTTTCCAAGTAATTACACTGCATCTCTGAACAAAGCACAAACATATATATCAAGAAATACAAAAACAGCCAGCACCAACTTCATAAAACAATGATTTTATCAAATAAAAAATACCAGGCATGCAAAGAAGCATGAAAATGCCACTCGTAACTAGGAGAAAATCATTCAATAGAGACTCAGAAATGACAGATATAATAGAGTTAGGATTATAAACAACTATTACAAATATATTTCCTATGATAAAGAAAATAGAGAAAAGCATTAGCATGTTAAGAAGAGACATGCATGATACCTTTAAAAATACCTGAGATGTCACTGAATGGTATTAATGGCAGATTAAACATTGCAAAAGAAAAGATTAGTAATCTCAAAGACAGAATAACAGGAAGCATCCAAAATAAAACACAGAGAAAAAAGAATGAAAAAAATGAACAGAGTATAATTAGCTTTGAGATAACATCAGGGGTTCTAGTATATGTGCAACTAGAAAAATAATGATTAAAATTTTTCCAAATTTGGTAAATAATAAACCCACAGATCCAAGAAACAGAACAAACCAAACATAACAACTTCATCAGTGGTGATATTTTCATAGTAATAATTTAAATTTTACATGTTTGTTTTAAGCTTTAGACTGCTTGTAATATTCAATGAGAGAGACCTAAATTTGATTAAAGAGCAAAATTCAATGTTTTCAGCTTTGATAATGTGGGATGGAATAAAGTAGACAGAGAGAAGTTGAGAGAAAAATAGGGGTGTTAATAGGAGGAAGTCAAGAATTAAAATTTTAGACATTTATAATAATAGAAGTAAACAACAGAAAAATTAATTAACAAAATACATATATAAAATTGGGAGAGTCATCATGTAAGTAAAATATACTCTTTGTAACAGTATGCAGTCAAAAGACATTATCTATTATTGATAAAATAATAAATCTATAAACATATATAAAATTATGAAGGTAGCATAAAAAGAACTAAAAACAAACAGTAAACAGAAACTTTTTCTGAGGAGTGAGAATACAGGTAGAGGGTGGAAGCGATGGGCACTGGTATTTTATCAACATAAGCTCTTCAGTATTATTTTTCAAAAATGTCTCAATACTACTTTTATTTACTTTGCCTAATAAACAAAGTTAGCAAGATATCTCCCATTATGACCATCCCATATCCTTGCTACAATGTGTTTCCTGGTTTCTGTATTTTCATGTAAACCATCTATACCTTTTAAGACAATCAAATGTAATATTAATTTCCTGTTTTGAAAACTCCCTCATATAACTGGTTATAAAATAATGTAGATTATTCCCTTATGATGATTTTTTATTATGAATGCTTCATTTAAAATAATTGCCTATGGGAGTGGCCAAGATAGTGCAGCTTAAGGCCCTGAGTTTACCTCCTCCCAAGGCCACCCCAAAATTACAGCTAGTTACAGAGCATCTATTGAGGAGAAAGAATGGAAGACTAGCAGAAAAGACCTTCTAAAACGGAGATATAAAGAAGGAACCACAATGAGATGAGTAAGAGGGGCAGAGATGCAGTATAGTCAAGACCCATACCCCTAGGTGGGTGACTCACAAACAAGAGAATAATTATAATCACAGAAGTTCTCCCCAAGGAGTGAGGGCTCCAAGCACCACATTGGGCCCCCCAGCCCAGGGGTCCTGTACCAGGAAGATGAACCCCCAGAATGTTTGCTTTGAAGGCCAGCCTGGCTTACTTTCAGGGGAACCAGAGGATTGTGGGAAATAAAGAGATCAAAAGTTTTATAGACAAGTAAAAGCTAAAAGAGTTAAGCACCACCAAACCAGCTTTACAAGAAATGTTAAAGGGACCTCTCTAAACAGAAAAGAAAAAACCACAACAGGAAATATGAAAAGTATAAAAGGAAAAATCCCACTGGCAAAGTCAAATATACAGTAGCGGTAGTAAATAAACCATGTATAAAGCTAGTAGAAAGTTTAAAAGACAAAAGTTTTAAAATTATCTATATCCACAAAAGTAGTTAAGGGATACACAAAACAAAAAGATATAAAACATGATTCAAAAACAGTAAGTGGGGAAGAGGGGTAAAATGCAGAATTGTTAAAATGCATTTGAACTTAAGAGATCAACAAGTTAAAATAATCATGTATATATATTTAGATGGTATATATATGTATCTCACTATAGTTATAAACCAAAAATCTACAATACATACAAACACAAAAAAGAGAAGAGAATCTAAACCTAACACTAAATATAGTTATAAAATCACAAGGGAAGTGATCAAAAGAAGAAGAAAGGAACAAAAAAGAACTACAAAAACAACCCAGAAACAACTGACAAAATGGCACTAAGTACAAACCTACCAATAATTACTTTAAACATAAATGGAGAGAGGGGGGGAAGATGGTGGAAGAGTAAGACACAGAGATCACCTTCCTCCCCACAGATATATCAGAAATACATCTACACGTGGAACTGCTCCTATAGAACGCGCACAGAACGCTGGCAGAAGACCTCAAACCTCCCAAAAGCCAAGAAACTCACCGCGAACCTGGGTAGGTCAAAAGAAAATATAATAAACAGAGACAAAAGAATAGGGACGGGACCGGCACGAGTGGGAGGGAGCTATGAAGGAGGAAAGGTTTCCACACACTAGGAAGCCACTTCGCGGGTGGAGACATCCCCCCTGTGGAGGCGGGAAGCTTCGGAGCTGTGGAGAAGACCACAGCAACAGGAGTGCGGAGGGCAAAGCGGAGAGATTCCCGCACAGAGGATAGGTGCCGACCGGCACTCACCAGCCCAAGAGGCTTGTCTGCTCACCTGCCGGGGCGGGCGGGGGCTGGGAGCTGAAGCTCGGCTTCGGTCGGATTGCAAGGAGAGAACAGGGGTTGGCGGCATGAACACAGCCTGAAGGGGTTAGTGCACCACGGCTAGCCAGGAGGGAGTCCGGGAAAAAGTCTGGACCTGCCGAAGAAGCAAGAGACTTTTTCTTGCCTCTTTGTTTCCTGGTGCGCGAGGAGAGGGGATTAAGAGCACCGCTTAAAGGAACTTCAGAGACGGGTGCAAGCGCTGCGTAAAGGAGCTCCAGAGACTGGCGCAAGCCGTGGCTATCAGCGCGGACCCAAGAGACCGGCATGAGATGCTAAGGCCGCTGCTGCCGCCACCAAGAAGCCTGTACGAGCACAGGTCACTATCCACACCCATCTTCCGGGGAGCCTGTGCAGCCCACCACTGCCAGGGTCCCGGGATCCAAGGACAACATCCCCGGGAGAATGCACGGCGCGCCTGAGGCTGGTGCAATGTCATGCTGGCCTCTGCCGCCTCAAGCTCGCCCCACATCCTCACCCCTCCCTCCTCCGGCCCTGAGTGAGCCAGAGACCCCGAATCAGCTGCTCCTTTAACCCCGTCCTGTCTGAGCGAAAAACAGATGCCCTCTAGCGACCTACATGCAGAGGCAGGGCCAAATCCAAAGCTGAACTCCGAGAGCTGTGAGAACAAAGAACAGAAAGGGAAATTTCTCCCAGCAGCCTCAGGAGCAGTGGATTAAATCTCCACAATCAACTTGATGTACCCTGCATCGGTGGAATACCTGAATAGACAACAAATCATCCCAAAATGAGGTGGACTTTGAGAGCAAGATGTATTATTTTTTCCCCTCTTCTTTTTATGAGTGTGTATGTGTATGCTTCTGTGTGAAATTTTGTCTATATAGCTTTGCTTTCACCATTTGTCCTAGGATTCTGTCTGTTTTTTTGTTTGTTTTTACTTAAAAAATTTTTTTTTAATAACTTTTACTTTATCTTACTTTATATTATTTTATCCTCTTTCTTTCTTTCTACTTTTTCTCCCTTTTATTCTGAGCCGTGTGGATGAAAGGCTCTTGGTGCAGCAGCCAGGAGTCAGTGCTGTGCCTCTGACATGGGAGAGCCAACTTCAGGACACTGGTCCACAAGAGACCTACCACCTCCATGTAATATCAAACAGCGAAAATCTCCCAGAGATCTCCATCTCAACACCAACACCCAGCTTCACTCAACAACCAGCAAGCTACAGTGTTGGACACCCTATGCCAAACAACTAACAAGACAGGAACACAACCCCACCCATTAGCACAGAGGCTGCCTAAAATCATAATAAGTCCACAGACACCCCAAAACACACCACCAGACGTGGACCTGCCCACCAGAAAGACAAGATCCAGCCTCATCCACCAGAACACAGGCACTAGTCCCCTCCACCAGGAAGCCTACACAACCCACTGAACCAACCTTATCCACTGGAGACAGACACCAAAAACAACAGGAACTACGAACCTGCAAAAAGGGGACCCCAAACACAGCAAGAAAAGCAAAATAAGAAGACAGAAAAACACACAGCAGATATAGGAGCAAGATAAAAACCCACCAGACTAACAAATGAAGAGGAAATAGGCAGTCTACCTGAAAAAGAATTCAGAATAATGGTAGTAAAGATGATCCAAAATCTTGGAAACAGAATAGAGAAAATGCAAGAAACATTTAACAAGGACCTAGAAGATCTAAAGAGGAAACAAACAATGATGAAAAACACGATAAATGAAATTAAAAATACTCTAGAAGAGATCAATAGCAGAAAAACTGAGGCAGAAGACCAGATAAGTGACCTGGAAGACAAAATAGTGGAAATAACTACTGCAGAGCAAAATAAAGAACGAAAAGAACTGAGGACAGTCTCAGAGACCTCTGGGACAACACTAAACGCATCAACATTTGAATTATAGGGGACCCAGAAGAAGAAGAGAAAAAGAAAGGGACTGAGAAGATATTTGAAGAGATTATATTTGAAAACTTCGCTAATACGAGAAAGGAAATAGTTAATCAAGTCCAGGAAGCACAGAGAGTCCCATACAGGATAAATCCAAGGAGAAATACGCCAAGACACATATTATCAAACTATCAAAAATTAAATACAAAGAAAACATATTAAAAGCAGCAAGGGAAAAACAACAAATAACACACAAGGGAATCCCCATAAGGTTAACAGCTGATCTTTCAGCAGAAACTCTGCAAGCCAGAAGGGACTGGCAGGACATATTTAAAGTGTTGAAGGAGAAAAACCTGCAACCAAGATTACTCTACCCAGCAAGGATCTCATTCAGATTTGATGGAGAAATTAAAACCTTTACAGACAAGCAAAAGCTGAGGGAGTTCAGCACCACCAAACCACCTTTACAACAAATGCTAAAGGAACTTCTCTAGGCAAGAAACACAAGAGAAGGAAAAGACCTACAATAACAAACCCAAAACAATTAAGAAAATGGGAATAGGTACATACATATCGATAATTACCTTAAATGTAAATGGATTAAATGCTCCCACCAAAAGACACAGACTGGCTGAATGGATACAAAAACAAGACCCATATATAAGCTGTCTACAAGAGACCCACTTCAGACCTAGGGACACATACAGACTGAAAGTGAGGGGATGGAAAAAGATATTCCATGCAAATGGAAATCAAAAGAAAGCTGGAGTAGCAATTCCCACATCAGACAAAATAGACTTTAAAATAAAGACTATTACAAGAGACAAAGAAGGACACTACATAATGATCAAGGAATCGATCCAAGAAGATATAACAATTGTAATTATTTATGCACCCAACATAGGAGCACCGCAATATATAATGCAAATACTAACAGGCATAAAAGGGGATATAGACAGTAACACATTCATACTAGGGGACTTTAACACCCCACTTTCACCAATGGACAGAAATGAAAATAAGGAGAAACAAGCTTTAAATGATACATTAAACAAGATGGACTTAATTGATATTTATAGGACATTCCATCCAAAAACAACAGAATACACATTTTTCTCAAGTGCTCATGGAACATTCTCCAGGACAGATCATATCTTGGGTCACAAATCAAGCCTTGGTAAATTTAAGAAAATTGAAATTCAAGTATCTTTTCCGACCACAACGCTATGAGACTAGATATCTATTACAGGAAAAGATCTGTAAAAAATACAAACACATGGAGGCTAAACAATACACTACTTAATAACGAAATGATCACTGAAGAAATCAAAGAGGAAATTAAAAAATACCTAGAAACAAATGACAATGGAGACACGATGATCCAAAACCTATGGGATGCAGCAAAAGCAGTTCTAAGAGGGAAGTTTAAAGCAATACAATCCTACCTTAAGAAACAGGAAACATCTTGAATAAACAACCTAACCTTGCACCTAATTAGAGAAAGAAGAATAAAAAAACCCCAAAGTTAGCAGAAGGAAAGAAATCATAAAGATCAGCTCAGAAATAAATGAAAAAGAAATGAAGGAAACGACAGCAAAGATTAATAAAACTAAAAGCTGGTTCTTTGAGGAGATAAACAAAATTGATAAACCATTAGCCAGACTCATCAAGAAAAAGAGGGAGAAACACTCAAATCAATAAAATTAGAAATGAAAAAGGGGAAGTAACAACTGACACTGCAGAAATACAAAAGACCATGAGAGATTACTACAAGCAACTCTATGCCAATAAAATGGACAACCTGGAAGCAATGGATAAATTCTTAGAAAGGCACAACCTGCCAAGACTGAATCAAGAAGAAATAGATAATATGAACACACCAATCACAAGCACTGAAATTGAAACTGTGATTAAAAATCTTCCAACAAACAAAAGCCCAGGACCAGATGGCTTCACAGGTGAATTCTATCAAACATTTAGAGAAGAGCTAACACCTATCCTTCTCAAACTCTTCGAAACTACAGCACAGGGAGGAACACTCCCAAACTCACTCTACGAGGCCACCATCACCCTGATACCAAAACCAGACAAAGATGTCACAAAGAAAGAAAACTACAGGCCAATATCACTGATGAACATAGATGCAAAAATCCTCAACAAAATACTAGCAAACAGAATCCAACAGCACATTAAATACACCATGATCAAGTGGGGTTTATTCCAGGGTTTATTCCAGGAATGCAAGGGTTCTTCAATATATGCAAATCAATCAATGTGATACACCATATTAACAAATTGAAGGAGAAAAACCATATGATCATCTCAATAGATGCAGAGAAAACTTTCGACAAAATTCAACACCCATTTAGGATAAAAACCCTGCAGAAAGTAGGCAGAGAGGGAACTTTCCTCAACATAATAAAGGCCATATATGACAAACCCACAGCCAACATCGTCCTCAATGGTGAAAAACTGAAAGCATTTCCACTAACATCAGGAACAAGACAAGGTTGCCCACTCTCACCACTCTTATTCAACATAGTTTTGGAAGGTTTAAACACAGCAATCAGAGAAGAAAAGGAAATAAAAGGAATCCAAATCAGAAAAGCAGAAGTAAAGCTGTCACTGTTTGCAGATGACATGATACTATACATAGAGAATCCTAAAGATGCTACCAGAAAACTACTAGAGCTAATCAATGAATTTGGTAAAGTAGCAAAGTAGTAGTAAAGTAGTAAAGTAGTAGTAGGATACAAAATTAATGCACAGAAATCTCTGGCATTCCTATACACTAATGATGAAAAATCTGAAAGTGAAATTAAGAAAACACTCCCATTTAACACTGCAACTAAAAGAGTAAAATATCTAGGAATAAACCTACCTAAGGAGACAAAAGACCTGTACGCAGAAAATTTTAAGGCACTGATGAAAGAAATTAAAGATGATACAAATAGATGGAGAGATATACCATGTTCTTGGATTGGAAGAATCAACATTGTGAAAATGACTCTACTACCCAAAGCAATCTACAGATTCAATGCAATCCCTATCAAACTATCACTGGCATTTTTCACAGAACTAGAACAAAAATTTCACAATTTGTATGGAAACACAAAAGACCCCAAATAGCCAAAGCAACCTCGAGAACGAAAAACAGAGCTGGAGGAATCAGGCTCCCTGACTTCAGACTACACTACAAAGCTACAGTAATCAAGACAGTATGGTACTGGCACAAAAACAGAAATATAGATCAATGGAACAGGATAGAAAGCTCAGAGATAAACCCACGCACATATGGTCACCTTATCTTTGATAAAGGAGGCAGGAATACACAGTGGAGAAAGGACAGCCTCTTCAATAAGTGGTGCTGGGAAAACTAGATAGGTACATGTAAAAGTATGAGATTAGAACACTCCGTAACACCATACACAAAAATAAACTCAAGATGGGGCTTCCCTGGTGGCGCAGTGGTTGAGAGTCTGCCTGCCAGTGCAGGGGACACGGGTTCATGCCCTGGTCTGGGAAGATCCCACATGCCGCGGAGCAGCTGGGCCCGTGAGCCATGGCCTCGGAGCCTGCATGTCCGGAGCCTGTGCTCCGCAACGGGAGAGGCCACAACAGTGAGAGGCCCATGTACCGCAAAAAAAATAAAAAAATAAACTCAAAATGGATTAAAGACCTAAATGTAGGCCAGAAACTATCAAACTCTTAGAGGAAAACATAGGCAGAACACTCTATGAAGTAAATCACAGTAAGATCCTTTTTGACCCACCTCCTAGAGAAATGGAAATAAAAACAAAAATAAACAGATGGGACCTAATGAAACTTAAAAGTGTTTGCACAGCAAAGGAAACCATAAAGAAGACCAAAAGACAACCCTCAGAGTGGGAGGAAATATTTGCAAATGAAGCAACTGACACAGGGTTAATCTCAAAAATTTACAAGCAGCTCATGCAGCTCAATAACAAAAAAACAAACAACCCAATCCAAAAATGAGCAGAAGACCTAAATAGACATTTCTCCAAATTAGATATACAGACTGCCAACAAACACATGAAAGAATACTCAACATCATTAATCATTAGAGAAATGCAAATCAAAACTACAATGAGATATCATCTCACACTGGTCAGAATGGCCATCATCAAAAAATCTAGAAACAATAAATGCTGGAGAGGGTGTGGACAAAAGGGAACACTCTTGTACTGCTGGTGGGAATTTAAATTGGTACGGCAACTATGGAGAACAGTATGGAAGTTCCTTAAAAAACTAAAAATAGAACTACCATATGAACCAGCAATCCCACCACTGGGCACATACCCTGAGGAAACCATAATTCAAAAAGAGTCATGTACCAAAATGTTCATTGCAGCTCTATTTACAATAGCCAGGACATGGAAGCAACCTAAGTGTCCACCATCGGATGAATGGATAAAGAAGATGTGGCATATATACAATGGAATATTACTCAGCCATAAAAAGAAACGAAATTGAGTTATTTGTAGTGAGGTGGATGGACCTAGAGTTTGTCATACAGAGTGAAGTAAGTCAGAAAGAGAAAGACAAATACCATATGCTAACACATATACATGGAATCTAAGGGAAAAAAATGTTATGAAGAATATAGGGGTAAAACAGGAATAAAGACACAGACCTACTAGAGAATGGACTTGTGCATATGGGGAGGGGGAAGGGTAAGCTGTGACAAAGTGAGAGCGGCATGGACATATATACACTACCAAACATAAAATAGATAGCTAGTGGGAAGCAGCCGCAGAGCACAGGGAGATCAGCTCGGTGCGTTGTGACCACATAGAGGGGTGGGATAGGGAGAGTAGGAGGGAGATGCAAGAGGGAGGGAATATGGGGATATATGTATACGTATAGCTGATTCACTTCCTTATACAGCAGCAACTAACACAATAATATAAAGCAATTATACTCCAATAAAAATGTTTAAAAAAAATATATATATATATATAAATGGTATGATGCTCCAATCAAAAGACACAGGGTGGCTGAATAGATACAAAAACCAGACCCATGTATATAATGTCCACAGGAAACTCACTTCATATCTACAGACACACACAGACTGAAGGTGAGGGGATAGAAATAGTATTCCATGCAAACGGAAAATTAAAAGAAAGCTAGGGTAGCAATACTTATATCAGACAAAATAGACTTTAAAACAAAGATTGTAACTAGGGATAAATAAGACAGTGATCTAGGAATCAATTCAACAAAAAGATATAACAACTGTAAATATATATGGAGTACCAAAATATATAAAGCAAATATTAACAGACATAAAGGGAGAGACTGAGAATAACAAAACAATAATAGGGGAATTTAACACCCCACTTACATCAATAGATACATCATTCAGACAGGAAATCAATAAGGAAATACTGCCCTTAAATGACACATCAGACCAGGTGGCCTTTGGATAGAGATAGAGATAGAGAGTGAGATATATAGTTATATAGAACATTCCATCCGAAAGCAACACATTCTTTTCAAGGGAACATGAAATATCCTCCAGGATAGATAACATGCTAGGCCTCAAAAAAGTCTCAGTAATAATACCAAGCATCTTTTCTAACCACAATGCTATGAGACTAGAAATCAACTACAAGAAAAAACAGCAAACACAAACAAATCGAGGCTAAAGAATAAGCTACAGGCTTCCCTGGTGATGCAGCGGTTAAGAATCTGCCTGCCAATGCAGGTGACACGGGTTTGAGCCCTAGTCTAGGAAGATCCCACATGCCACGGAGCAACTAAGCCCGTGCACCACAACTACTGAGCCTGCACTCTAGGGCCCACAAGCCACAACTACTGAAGCAAGCCCGCATGCCTAGAGCCCGTGCTCCACAACAAGAGGAGCCACCGCAATGAGAAGGCCGCGCACCACAACAAAGAGTAGCCCCCACTTGCCACAGCTAGAGAAAGCATGCACACAGCACGAAGACCCAACACAGCCATAAATAAATAAATTAATTTATTTATTTTAAAAAATATACTACTAAACAACCAATGGATCACTGAAAAAAATCAAAGAAGAAATGGAAAACTACACAATGATCCAAAATCTGTGAAACAAAGCAAAAATAGTTCTAAGAGGGATGTTTATAGTGATACTACCCTACAACCTAACAGTATACCTAATAGAACTAGGAAAAAGAAAAATAAACAAAACCTTAAGTTAGTAGAAGGAAAGAAATCATAAAGATCAGAGCAGTAATAAATAGATTAACAAAACCAATAGAAAAAAAAAATCAATGAACCTAAGAGTTGAATTTTTTTTGAAGAGATAAAGAAGATTGATAGGGCTTCCCTGGTGGCGCAGTGGTTGAGAGTCCACCTGCCGATGCAGGGGACACGGGTTCGTGCCCCAGTCCGGGAAGATCCCACATGCCATGGAGCGGCTGGGCCCTTGAGCCACGGCCACTGAGCCTGCGCATCTGGAGCCTGTGCTCTGCAATGGGAGAGGCCACAACAGTGAGAGGCCCGCGTACCGCAACAACAACAACAACAAAAATTCCAGTTATAAGGTAAATAAGTACTCGAGATATAATGTAGGACATGACAATTAACACTGCTGTATGATCATTAACACTGTCGTATAAAAGTTGTTGAGAATAAATGCTAAGAGTTCCCATCTCAAGGAAAAAATTTTTATCTACTTCTCTAATTTTGTATCTATATGAGATGATGGATGCTCACTAAACTTGAGATAATCATTTCACAAAGTTTGTAAGTCAAATTATTATGCTGTACACCATAAACTTATACAGTGCTGTATGTCAGCTGTGTCTTAATAAACCTGGGGAAAAACATGTAAAATAAAATAAGTACCTATAGCATAGAGGGGGAACAAGCTGTTTTCAGAACCCAAGGCCCTCTCCATTATGACCTCCTTGATTTTTCAACTTTACTTTCCTCTGCCATTTCTCACTGCCATACTGAGCCACATGCATCTATCCATCATCCACAGATACATTCAATGTAATACTGAGTACCTGACTGAGTACCACCAGTCATTGCAGGTGATAAGTTATGAGAATATGTAAAGCATAGTCAATCATGAGGCATACAATAGAGAAGATTTACTATTTAACTGTAATAACTTATCCAAGGTCTTCTTGAATCCCAAATTGACAAATATGTACCACCATACAGAATCAGAAAGCTAAAATTAAATGAAGACGCTAGGGGCTAGGGATGCTAGAGGCATTTCAGCTACTCTCACTCCCTACATCAACATCATAAGCTAAATAATACAGAATCTTCCCTCAGCAAAAGTGCAAATCTACATAAAGTGGACCTCTGGGGACTTATCTGAAAAGGGTAGAAACTGAAAATGATAAAATAATGAACTTCAAGGGTATACTACATAGTAGAGCTCTCATTTGAAAATTTTTCTCCTGACAACATGTACGCAATAGTAATCTTCTTTCAATGCATAATGTGTACTCATATTGCTCATTTACTCATACTACTCATTCAGTAATATTGTTTCATAGAAGTACATGTTAATCTCTTCTTTCGTTATTTAGCCTTTCACTTGTGTGTATGTATGTGTTTGTGTGTGTGTGTGCATGTGTGCGTACTCTGTATTTTCAATATGCTGATAGGATTGTGTGTTATACTTTGTACTCCACAAAGTATCCAGAAAAGCATTTTACACAGAATCAAAAATGAGTAGCTATTAATAGAGGGATTAAATTCATGTTAATGACAACAAATAATTGAAAATGACCAAATAAATAATCTTTTAATTACTCATTTGAAATCATAATGAAAGTTACTAATTGAAGCTTTCAAAATGACTGACCAGTGACTTGATGCCATATAGACACAATCACAAAAGATTTATAGAAAGCCTACCCTTTCACAGAATTAATTTTAACAAACAATGAAATTGAAAAACAGAACCTAGGAGATGTTTCTGCCAATCATGTAGGATATGCTTATCATTTGACAAGTCATTGTATCTATGATAAGAATTGAGAAATTATAAGCCCAAAACAGTTATAATTCTCAAGAGTGAGGTGTAATTTGCGTTACCAGAGATATGATCCTCCTTACTTTATGAGGCTGATATTTGAAAGATGGATAATAATATTTTACTCCATAAGGCAGATGCTAATATCATCCTTCATTCTTAGCCAATCTTTTTATGAAAGTAAGAGCCAAGAGCCTCATGTTGCACCTAATTACAATATAGGAATCCCTGCATCAGAGATTTAAACATTAAATATCCACATTTATTATATGTGTTGTTTGCATTGCTAAGATAGAAAAAGTTATGACTAAATAATCTCTACCCTTTAGGAGTTGTGAATTTAAACTGGGAAGTATTTGAGCTGCCAAACAAAAAACAATACTATAAACAGTACAAAAGACTTAGAGAATGCATATTCCTTAAGCAGAACTGGAGGTACATTTCAGAGAGACGATTATTGCTTGTTAAGGAGGCAAGATGTTCAAAGATAGCACAACTCTGATTCCCAAATCACCCTGAAAGAGTAATATAATAGTGTTTTAAGCAGTTTTAACAGTAATTCAATCAGTGAAATAATAAGTGAAAGATTTATTATATTAACACGCAACCTGGTTACAGCAGACAAGGAGAAAACATTCTAGTTGAAATATGTTCAGGACGGCCAAGCCCTTAAGAAAAAGCCTTATAACCTGCTAAAAAATTAACTTAAATTAAACTATCATTTACTATACACCTAGAACTTCACTGAATGTACGAGAAATGTAAAAGAGGTAAAAGGTATTATTCTTGACCTGAAGTAACTTGGGGTCTAGCTGAGGAAATATGAATAATCCTCAAGGAATATCCATAATGCTACTTAAAGAAAATTAAATGTGATATATAGTATTGTAGTAAGTCTATAGGAAATTTAAATAAAAGACAATGTAGAGTGGAATTAGCCACGGCAAGTTTCAGGGAATCAGATGACTTTTCACCTGGATTTTGAGCCATGTGTTAATCATATGTCCTCCCCATGGCATAGCAGGTAGTTTTACTTGGATTTGGTCGATATCCAAGTTAAGGAGAACAGCAGGCATAAAGACAGGACATGAGTCAAGTATAAATACAAACCAGAAAGAAAGCAAAAATTCAGATAGATATATTGGGCCCAATGTGAGAAGACCTAAAAGGACAGTGAGAAAAGCATGCTTCTATCCCAGAAGGACTTGGGCATCAGAATGAAGCAATGAAATGGAATTCCCAGAAGAATAATCTAGCAAGGATATATAGGGTAAAATGTAATCCACAGAAACTTTTAGCAGGAAAGAGACCATTTAATTAATCTTGATATTTGGGGATGAGAATCAGGGTTCTGACAAATGGAAAGGAGAGGAAATGCTACATTTGGGGGAATTCCCCTACAAAACAATCTCCCCACCTTGCAGATCATTCAGTTTCTACCTCTATCAGTAAGCAGTGTCTTGAAAACCTTACATCTGATGCCCAATGTCAACATAGCATTTGGAAAAATTCTCCCTGCACAGGCTAGACTAGGCAGCTGAGTTTTCTGGGCCTCTGGGTATCATGGTGCAGACACTCTTCTTCCCCACAGTAGGAAGAGATTAAGATCACCCATTGTGCCAGTTCCCAGAGGAGAGTTTGACAGCAGCAAGAAACAGGGCATAGTAGAATGTAAATATTCTGTTACCAGGGCGAAGAGTTGTGAGTTGAAAACGAAAGCAGCAGACCTGCTGTGTTTTGTTTAGTCAACCAGGAAAGGCTTAAATAAAACTCTTATTTCTATCTCTTTCCACCGCTGACCTGGGTTAACCAAATTGACAGGCATTTTAAAAATTTAGACTACTATTACTTTATACCACCATTTTTTCTTTGTTATTATTAATGTGATTAATTTTATTATTAGAATTAGATGGGAATAACAAAAATAACCTGACTGTTAAAGTCCCCAAGCCATATTTGACTACAGTTATAAAGTTGGTTCCTACTCAGTAACTTAGGAAATTAAAAACACTAAATCTAGGATTTTCTCCACTGGGACCTAATCCAGTCTAATTTAGAAGTTGAGGATTTATAAAGGCTTTTCTGAAAGAAATGGGAAAATGTCAGCTACAATTTCTTGCTAGACTTGAACTGAATCTATTAACCTTGTCCAGAGAATATAATGTTACAGTTATCTCATTTACAATGTTATTGTATATGATTTATGGCCACAGTATCAAGCCTCAAACTAGGTTTTGTAGTTTTAAGTTAAATTTACATGTCTGTAATACAAATGATTTTTTTCTTGCTCAGATAAAATGATATTAAAAAGTGATTTATAATATTTCAGTTGGATGGAAAATATACAGTATGACAGTCTACTGAAGGGAAAAAATATTAGTTAGACAGCTATTATGAATATGTACATTCACACTGCTTAATACTTCCCATCTTTTAATGTATGCCTGGGTATGAACCACTAGACATCTTTTGAATTACATTATATTTAGAATACAATGAGACACAAATCTATATGAAAATCAGATTAAAAAGAAAAACCAAGAGGACAAGGAAAAAATGCATCTTCTGTGTAGTTCACCTAAGATAAATGCTAAAATTAACTTATGTACCACCATTTTTGCAGATGTCCTCTACCTAACAGCACATAATATAACAGTCTTCAGATATATCACACAAAAGCCTCTTGAATAGTATTACCATTACTGAAACCCAAGAGAAGTTGCTTAAACATAAACTATTACAGTTTGAGATGTGATTTTGGGGGGTACTGTGTTTCATTGGAAATGATTGATATAATGCCACTTGAAAGATATCATGACCTACAGCTGTAAAGTCAGGACCAGTTATAAGTTAGACTTAGTAAAACTTTTACTAGCAAGCAAACAACACACAGTGTCCTATAAATTTAAATCAAAATTAAAAATCTTGTTTGTGTCTTACATATAGGTCATATGGCCTATAAACACAAATATTTCAAAATGGCATAGCGTCAAATAAATTTCATAATTTAAGAGTGTAATTAAAAATAAAACCCTGGGAGAAGGCGGAAGATGGCGGAAGAGTAAGACGCGGAGATCACCTTCCTCCCCACAGATACACCAGAAATACATCTACACGTGGAACAACTCCTACAGAACACCTACTGAAGGCTGGCAGAAGACCTCAGACCTCCCAAAAGGCAAGAAACTCCCCACGTACCTGGGTAGGGCAAAAGAAAAAACAGAGACAAAAGAATAGGGACGGCACCTGCACCAGTGGGAGGGAGCTGTGAAGGAGGAAAAGTTTCCACACTCTAGGAAGCCACTTCGCGGGCGGAGACTGCGGGAGGCGGAGGGGGGAGCTTCGAAGCTGCGGAGGAGTGCACAGCAACGGGTGCGGAGGGCAAAGCGGGGAGATTCCCGCACAGAGGATCGGTGCCGACCGGCACTCACCAGCCCGAGAGGCTTGTCTGCTCACCCGCCGGGGCGGGCGGGGCTGCGAGCTGAGGCTGGAGCGCAGGGAGAGGACTGGGGTTGGCGGCTTGAACATAGCCTGAAGGGGTTAGTGCACCACAGCTAGCCGGGAGGGAGTCCGGGGAAAAGCCTGCACCTGCAGAAGAGGCAGAAGACTTTTCCTTCCCTCTTTGTTTCCTGGGGCGTGAGGAGAGGGGTTTAAGAACGCTGCTTAAAGGAACTCCAGAGACGGGCGCGAGCCGCGCCTAAAAGCGCGAACCCCAGAGACGGGCGCGAGCCGCGGCTGAAAGCGCGGACCCGAGACGGGCGCGAGCCGCGGCTGAAAGCGCGGAATCCAGAGACGGGCGCGAGCCGCGGCTGAAAGCGCGGAATCCAGAGACGGGCGCGAGCCGCGGCTGAAAGCGCGGAATCCAGAGACGGGCGCAAGCCGCGGCTAAAAGCGCGGACCCCAGAGGCGGGCGGGAGACGTTAAGGCTGCTGCTGCCGCCACCGAGGGGCCTGTGTGCGAGCACAGGTCACTCTCCACACCCCTCTTCCGCGGAGCCTGTGCAGCCCGCCACTGCCGGGTCCCGGGATCCAGGGACAACTTCCCCGGGAGAGCGCACAGCGCGCCTCAGGCTGGTGCAAAGTCACGCCGGCCTTTGCCACCGCAGGCCCGCCCCGCACTCTGTGCCCCTCCGTCCCCGCCGGCCTGAGTGCGCCAGAGCCCCCAATCAGCGGCTCTTTTAACCCCATCCTGTCTGAGCAAAAAACAGACGCCCTCCAGTGATCTACACGCAGTGGCAGGGCCAAATCCAAAGTTTAGCCCTGGGAGCTGTGAGAACAAAGAAGAGAAAGGGAAATCTCTCCCAGCAGCCTCAGAAGCAGCGGATTAAAGCTCCACAATCAACTTGATGTACCCTGCATCTGTGGAATACCTGAATAGACAACCAATCATCCCAAATTAAGGAAGTGGACTTTAGGAGCAAGATCTATGATTTTTTCCCCTTTCCTCTTTTTGTGAATGTGTATGTGTATGCTTCTGTGTGAGATCTTGTCTGTATACTCTTGCTTCCACCATTTGTCCTAGGGTTCTATCCATGTTTTTTTTTTAATTTTTTTTCTTAATAATTAATTTTAATAACCTTATTATACTTTACCTTCGTTCTTTCTTTCTTTCTTTCCGTCCTTCCTTCCCTCCTTTAGACAACGAATCATCCCAAATTGAGGAGGTGGTCTCTGACAGCAAGATTTAGGATTTTTCCCCATTTACCTCTTTTAGTGAGGGTGTATGTGTATGCTTCTGTGTAAGATTTTGTCTGTATAGCTTTGCTTCCAACATTTGTCCTAAGGTTCTTTCCGTCCCCTTTTTTTTTTTTTCTTTTCTAAATAAGAAGTTTTTAATTCAATAACTTTATTATACTTTATTTTATTTTTACTGTATCTTCTTTCTTTCTGTCTTTTTTCCTTCTTTCCCTCCTTCCTTCCTTCCTCCCTCCCTCCCTCCTTTCTTTCCTTCTTGCCTTCTTTCCTTCTTTGCTTCTTTCTTTCTTTCTTCCTTCCTTCCTACCCTCCTTTCCTTCTTTCTTTCCTCATACTTCTACTACTTCCCTCTACTTTTTCTCCCTTTTATCCTGAGCCTGTGGATGAAAAGCTTTTGGTGCTCCAGCCAGGAGGCAGGGCTCTGCCTCTGAGGTAGGACAGCCAACTTCAGGACACTGATCAACAAGAGACCTCCCAGCTCCACATAATATCAAACGGCGAAAATCTCCCAGAGACCTCCATCTTAACACCAGCACCCAGCTTCACTCAACGACCAGCAAGCCACAGTGCTGGAAAACCTATGCCAAACAACTAGCAAAACAGGAACACAACCCCACCCATTAGCAGAGAGGCTGCCTAAAATCATAATAAGGCCACAGACACCCCCAAACACACCACCAGACGTGAACCTGCCCACTAGAGAGACAAGATCCAGCCTCATCCACCACAACACAGGCACTAGCCCCCTCCACCAGGAAGCCTACACAACCCACTGAACCAACCTTAGCCACTGGAGACAGACATCAAAAACAGGAGGAACTACAACCCTGCAGCCTGCAAAAAGGAGACCCCAAACACAGTAAGATAAGCAAAATGAGAAGACAGAAAAACACACAGCAGATAAAGGAGCAAGATAAAAATGCACCAGACCTAACAAATGAAGAGGAAATAGGCAGTCTACCTGAAAGAGAATTCAGAATAATGATAGTAAGGTTGATCCGAAATCTTGGAGATAGAATGGACAATAGATTGGACAAAATGCAAGAATCAGTTAACAAGGACCTAGAAGAACTAAAGATGAAACAAGCAACTATGAACAACACAATAAATGAAATTAAAAGTACTCTAGATGGGATCAATAGCAGAATAACTGAGGCAGAAGAACGGATAAGTGACCTGGAAGATAAAATAGTGGAAATAACTACTGCAGAGCAGAATAAAGAAAAAAGAATGAAAAGAACTGAGGACAGTCTCAGAGACCTCTTGGACAACATTAAACGCACCAACATTCGAATTATAGGGGTTCCAGAAGAAGAAGAGAAAAAGAAAGGGACTGAGAAAATATTTGAAGAGATTATAGTTGAAAACTTCCCTAATATGGGAAAGGAAATAGTTAATCAAGTCCAGGAAGCACAGAGAGTCCCATACAAGATAAATACAAGGAGAAATACGCCAAGACACATATTAATCAAACTGTCAAAAATTAAATACAAAGAAAGCATATTAAAAGCAGCAAGGGAAAGACAACAAATAACACATAAGGGAATCCCCATAAGGTTAACAGCTGATCTCTCAGCAGAAACCCTACAAGCCAGAAGGGAGTGGCAGGACATACTGAAAGTGATGAAGGAGAAAAACATGCAGCCAAGACTACTCTACCCAGCAAGGATCTCATTCAGATTTGATGGAGAAATTAAAACCTTTACAGACAAGCAAAAGCTGAGAGAGTTCAGCACCACCAAACCAGCTTTACAACAAATGCTAAAGGATCTTCTCTAGGCAAGAAACACAAGAGAAGGAAAAGACCTATAATAACGAACCCAAAACAATTTAGAAAATGGGAATAGGAACATACATATCGATAATTACCTTAAATGTAAATGGACTAAATGCTCCCACCAAAAGACACAGATTAGCTGAATGGATACAAAAACAAGACCCTTATATATGCTGTCTACAAGAGACCCACTTCAGACCTAGAGATACATACAGACTGAAAGTAAGGGGATGGAAAAAGATATTCCATGCAAATGGAAGCCAAAAGAAAGCTGGAGTAGCAATTCTCATGTCAGACAAAATAGACTTTAAAATAAGGACTATTAAAAGAGACAAAGAAGGACACTACATAATGATCAAGGGATCGATCCAAGAAGAAGATATAACAATTGTAAATATTTATGCACCCAACATAGGAGCACCTCAATACATAAGGCAAATACTAACAGCCATAAAACGGGAAATCGACAGTAACACATTCATAGTAGGGGACTTAAACACCCCACTTTCACCCATGGACAGATCATCCAAAATGAAAATAAATAAGGAAACACAAGCTTTAAATGATACATTAAACAAGATGGACTTAATTGATATTTATAGGACACTCCATCCAAAAACAACAGAATACACATTTTTCTCAAGTGCTCATGGAACATTCTCCAGGATAGATCATATCTTAGGTCACAAATCAAGCCTTGGTAAATTTAAGAAAATTGAAATTGTATCAAGTATCTTTTCTGACCACAACGCCATGAGACTAGATATCAATTACAGGAAAAGATCTGTAAAAAATACAAACACATGGACGCTAAACAATACACTACTTAATAATGAAGAGATCACTGAAGAAATCAAAGAGGAAATCAAAAAATACCTAGAAACAAATGACAATGGAGACATGACGACCCAAAACCTGTGGGATGCAGCAAAAGCAGTTCTAAGGGGGAAGTTTATAGCAATACAAGCCCACCTTAAGAAGCAGGAAACATCTCGAATAACCAACCTAACCTTGCACCTCAAGCAATTAGAGAAAGAAGAACAAAAAAACCCCAAAGCTAGCAGAAGGAAAGAAATCATAAAAATCAGATCAGAAATAAATGAAAAAGAAATGAAGGAAACAATAGCAAAGATCAATAAAACTAAAAGCTGGTTCTTTGAGAAGATAAACAAAATAGATAAACCACTAGCCAGACTCATCAAGAAAAACAGGGAGAAGACTCAAATCAATAGAATTAGAAATGAAAAAGGAGAGGTAACAACTGACACTGCAGAGATAAAAGAGATCATGAGAGATTACTACAAGCAACTCTATGCCAATAAAATGGACAATCTGGAAGAAATGGACAAATTCTTAGAAATGCACAACCTGCCAAGACTGAATCAGGAAGAAATAGAAAATATGAACAGACCAATCACAAGCACTGAAATTGAAACTGTGATTAAAAATCTTCCAACAAAGAAAAGCCCAGGACCAGATGGCTTCACAGGCGAATTCTATCAAACATTTAGAGAAGAGCTAACACCTATCCTTCTCAAACTCTTCCAAAATATAGCAGAGGGAGGACCACTCCCTAACTCCTTCTACGAGGCCACCATCACCTTGATACCAAAACCAGACAAGGATGTCACAAAGAAAGAAAACTACAGGCCAATATCACTGATGAACATAGATGCAAAAATCCTCAACAAAATACTAGCAAACAGAATCCAACAGCACATTAAAAGGATCATACACCATGATCAAGTGGGGTTTATTCCAGGAATGCAAGGATTCTTCAATATACGCAAATCAATCAATGTGATAAACCATATTAACAAATTGAAGGAGAAAAACCATATGATCATCTCAATAGATGCAGAGAAAGCTTTTGACAAAATTCAACACCCATTTATGATAAAAACCCTGCAGAAAGTAGGCATAGAGGGAACTTTCCTCAACATAATAAAGGCCATATATGACAAGCCCACAGCAAACATCATCCTCAATGGTGAAAAACTGAAAGCATTTCCACTAAGATCAGGAACAAGACAAGGTTGCCCACTCTCACCACTATTATTCAACATTGTTTTGGAAGTTTTAGACACAGCAATCAGAGAAGAAAAGGAAATAAAAGGAATCCAAATTGGAAAAGAAGAAGTAAAGCTGTCACTGTTTGCAGATGACATGATCCTATACATAGAGAACCCTAAAGATGCTACCAGAAAACTACTAGAGCTAATCAATGAATTTGGTAAAGTGGCAGGATACAAAATTAATGCACAGAAATCTCTGGCATTCCTATATACTAATGATGAAAAATCTGAAAGTGAAATCAAGAAAACACTCCCATTTACCACTGCAACAAAAAGAATAAAATATCTAGGAATAAACCTACCTAAGGAGACAAAAGACCTGTATGCAGAAAATTATAAGACACTGATGAAAGAAATTAAAGATGATATAAATAGATGGAGAGATATACCATGTTCTTGGATTGGAAGAATCAACATTGTGAAAATGACTCTACTACCCAAAGCAATCTATAGATTCAATGCAATCCCTATCAAACTACCACTGGCATTTTTCACAGAACTAGAACAAAAAATTTCACAATTTGTATGGAAACACAAAAGACCCCGAATAGCCAAAGCAATCTTGAGAACGAAAGAAGGAACTGGAGGAATCAGGCTCCCTGACTTCAGACTATACTACAAAGCTACAGTCATCAAGACGGTATGGTACTGGCACAAAAACAGAAAGATAGCTCAATGGAACAGGATAGAAAGCCCAGAGATAAACCCATGCACATATGGACACCTTATCTTTGATAAAGGTGGCAGTAATGTACAATGGAGAAAGGACAGCCTCTTCAATAAGTGGTGCTGGGAAAACTGGACAGGTACATGTAAAAGTATGAGATTAGATCACTCCCTAACACCATACACAAAAATAAGCTCAAAATGGATTAAAGACCTAAATGTAAGGCCAGAAACTATCAAACTCTTAGAGGAAAACATAGGCAGAACACTCTATGACATAAATCAAAGCAAGATCCTTTCTGACCCACCTCCTAGAGTAATGGAAATAAAAACAAAAATAAACAAATGGGACCTAATGAAACTTCAAAGCTTTTGCACAGCAAAGGAAACCATAAACAAGACCAAAAGACAACCCTCAGAGTGGGAGGAAATATTTGCAAATGAAGCAACCGACAAAAGATTAATCTCCAAAATTTACAAGCAGCTCATGCAGCTCAATAACAAGAAAACAAACAACCCAATCCAAAAATGGGCAGAAGACATAAATAGACATTTCTCCAAAGAAGATATACAGACTGCCAACAAACACATGAAAGAATGCTCAACATCATTAATCATTAGAGAAATGCAAATCCAAACTACAATGAGATATCATCTCACACCAGTCAGAATGGCCATCATCAAAAAATCTACAAACAATAAATGCTGGAGAGGGTGTGGAGAAAAGGGAACCCTCTTGCACTGCTGGTGGGAATGTGAATTGGTTCAGCCACTATGGAGAACAGTATGGAGGTTCCTTAAAAAACTACAAATAGAACTACCATATGACCCAGCAATCCCACTACTGGGCATATACCCTGAGAAAACCAAAATTCAAAAAGAGTCATGTACCAAAATGTTCATTGCAGCTCTATTTACGGTAGCCCGGAGATGGAAACAACCTAAGTGCCCGTCATCGGATGAATGGATAAAGAAGATGTGGCACATATATACAATGGAATATTACTCAGCCATAAAAAGAAACGAAATTGAGCTATTAGTAATGAGGTGGATAGACCTAGAGTCTGTCATACAGAGTGAAGTAAGTCAGAAAGAAAAAGACAAATACCGTATGCTAATACATATATATGGAATTTAAGAAAAAAATGTCATGAAGAACCTAGGGGTAAAGCAGGAATAAAGACGCAAACCTCTTAGAGAACGGACTTGAGGTTATGGGGAGGGGGAAGGGTGAGCTGTGACAGGGCGAGAGAGAGTCATGGACATATACACACTAACAAACGCAGTAAGGTAGATAGCTAGTGGGAAGCAGCCGCATGGCACAGGGATATTGGCTCGGTGCTTTGTGACAGCCTGGAGGGGTGGGATGGGGAGGGTGGGAGGGAGGGAGACGCAACAGGGAAGACATATGGGAACATATGTTTATGTATGACTGATTCACTTTGTTATAAAGCAGAAACTAACACACCATTGTAAAGCAATTATACCCCAATAAAGATGTTAAAAAATAAAAAATAAAAAATAATAAAAAAATAAAACCCTGGGCTTCCCTGGTGGCGCAGTGGTTGAGAGTCCACCTGCCGATGCAGGGGACACGGGTTCGTGCCCCAGTCTGGGAAGATCCCACATGCCGCGGAGCGGCTGGGCCCGTGAGCCATGGCCAGTGAGCCTGCGCATCCAGAGCCTGTGCTCCGCAACGGGAGAGGCCACAGCGGTGAGAGGCCCATGTACCGCAAAAAAAAAAAAAAAAAAAAAAAAAAAAAAAAAAAACCCTGTTGCTGAAGCTCTATTCATTGACAATAATACACATTTACTGTACAGTATATATATTCAGAAACATAAGTGTGTATATATATATATATATATATATATATACCAAATGAAATTAATTTTATTCAAAATCTCTATATAATTATTTAATTTTGTGTTTGAACTCCACCTGTTCATATTTGGGAGAGCTTTTAAAATCTTCCACTATAGTTATATTTTTAACAAGTTTTCCTTATCAGTTGAAATTACATGAAGCTTCTAATAACAAATAACTAAAGTAACAGTCTTGAACAAGACAGTGATTTATTTTTTCTCAGACCCCTGCAATCTAAGACAAGCACAGCAGTTTCATGTGTCAGTGGGAAACATGGTACCTTCAATCTTTCTAGTATGCGATCTTTAGGAATTGGCTTTCATCTTGAGTCAGAACACAGTCACAGTCATCTTGTCATGTCAGGGTCACCTCAGAGTCACCTCAATTTTCACAAGACAACTGCTGGATTTCTAGTCATCTCACCCACATTCTAGTCAGAAGAAGGATTAAGAAGATGAATTTATAAGGTACAAACAAACTGAGTAGGCCCACTTCAAAGAATTTTCCCTGAAACTCCACCTGACTATTTCTGCTTACATCTTACCAATGCCTTCAAGGGAAAGTGGAAAATACAGTTTACTCACTAGATGTAATGCTGCTGGCAATACTTTGGGGGTGGGGGGGGAGGCTGAAGTTTTACGTGTTTAATTGCTTTGTTAGTTGTTACACACAGATTTATGAATACCACAGACTATATTTATCTTATTTAATGCTTTTAATTTCAAAGTATACTTTATCTGATATTAATACTCATCATTCTGTGTTTTTTGTGTTTGTATTTTCCAGGTTTCCTTTTACCCAATTTATATTTTTAACCTTTAAAATAAGTAGGTAGAAGTTACATATTTTTATTTTCAGACCCCAAAATGTCAATACAAAGAGATGTTTTCTGTTTTTCTGTTTATTTGTTTGTCTTGGGTTTTTTTTAAGAGGAAAAATTTCCAATATCTTGCTCAATAGATAGAATGGTGCTGGTGCTGTCCATGCGTGAGGCAGAAATGGGGTTGCTGGAGTGTGGTGGTTGTACCTATAGAACTTGCAGTTAATCGTCCTCCTTATTCCTGTACCTGACTCATACTTCCTGCCACTCCTAACATCTCCAAGCCCCAAGCCTCTACTTTTCAAATTCTCCAGAGAGGAGAATTCCTTATCTCCCAGCAATGTTTATTTTCCTTCTGTGAATTAATGCAACAAGGAACTAGTAGTGAACTTCTCTAGGAATAGGGAGCTAGTGAATTCAACTCAACGTTAAATTATTAAAAAGTGTTTACAATTACTTTGCTGTTGTTCAACAGAATCTCTCCTTTATCGCTTTAGAACACATAATATTATTTTATTCAAAGTATGCATGTTTGGGGACTATCATTAGCTTTATGGAAATGGTTTAATCAGGCTAAAAATGTGTGTTATATAACACAAAAAAAAGTCAAGATTTGATTATGTGTATATTTTGTTTCCAAAGATAATTTTCATCATAACTGAAAATTCAGATTAATCTAGTGAAAACTGAGTTTTCCCAGATTGCTTTCAACTCTGTTTGTGTTATTTTACAGTCATGAGTGATCCCACAAGGGAAATAGTTCCTTGACTTGAACTGGAAATATAAGATTTAAATTGCTCCTTAGTTCTTAAAAAAAAAAAAAAAAAAAGTGTTTCTATGCCAAGGCTCATAGCTAAAAGAGTTGACCACTTCCAATTTCATGGTCAAATAGACAAAAGAGTGAGCAGAGATCAATGTCACTTTAAGCCTTGGGTTTGCTAGCTGTCTCTGATTTACCACAATTTTAGTGACTAAGATTTATCCTACCTTGACTAGACAAGTATCCATTTAATCAAAAGGTTGTCAGGCTCCCAAAGAGGAAAGAAATTATAAACAAAGTTTGGATTGTGTGTTTACATTTTTATTATTTTATGAAGCACAGTTACCTATTACCAATATAAATGAGATACTTATATTTCTTTTTCTTTCTACATGATTCAAGATGGAGTTTCATGCTACTAGGTAATGTTTTTAATTATTAATATATACTGCCACCAGTGGTCTTATTATATTTAAATAATAAGCCAATACATGGTTAACTCTAAAAGATAAATCTCTGCATTGGATCTAACAGTTCCCTATTCTTTGTGTGCCTCCTAACTGGGCAAGAGGTGTAGAGCTTCTTGGGAGAGCTGAGTAGACAATATTTTTCTTCAGCTGGCCCAAACCAAATCTGAGATCAAAGAACTTGACATGGTTGTCACGCTTACTCTAAGGTGATTTACAAGAGAAATGAAAATTGGAAAAAAGGAAACCGGATCAAGTGAACCAAGTTCTTTAAAAAACCCTTACTGTTAGTAAAATAGCTGTGTTATCCCAACTACTAATATTACTGAGGAAATTAGAAATAATATTTAGAAGAATCCCTTTCAAAACTCACTAGATCAGAAAAGACACAATAAAATACCATGGTAGAAATTCCAACATATTTTTCTTATAATTTTTATGCTTATATTTAAGCATAAAACTGTTCTATTATTTCACTTGCTGCCAAATAAAAAATTATTTTTACTAAAAACTTGAAACTTAATTACTGAGGATGACTAAAGCATAAAGACAAAGTAATCTCATTAAAGCACAAATTAGTAATTGACACCGGAAGAAGCTAAAGTATAACTTGACATAATGATTTGCCTTGCTTTGGATAATTCATTTCTTTAAATCATCTACTTTTAGGTCAGAAATGTGAATTGACTTCAACTAAGCCTAGAAATTTCAGCAATATTAAACTATTTTCTATGACGAGAACACTGTGTTAAATAAAACTAATCTGTGCTTCTTAGAAAAAATGTTTAGAAGAAAAGAATTAGAGAGGTATAGGATAAAGGGAAAAATTATATGTGGATCTACACTCTGCCAAACACTTTGCATGTTATTTTAGTTAATACTGATAAAATTTCTATGAAGTTCATAATAGAGGTCCCTTCTGATAAATGGGAATATTGAGAATCAGAAAATTTTTCTAAAAAACACAACTAGTAATTGGTTGAACCAAGAATACAAAACAGGTTTGCCGGATTCCAAAGCCCCACTAACTTTTACTAGGTATGGAAATATAATTAATAGACACTAAGCACAAGGCGAAAACAAAAAATTTTAGGTTATGTGATTTAAATCCCCTTTTGGCACTTCCTGAGTTATGATTATCCCCAAAGCAGTATCTATACAGGATTTGTGCTAGAAACTTTCTGGGGAAAAAAAAGACATGGTAGCTACATGGGGAACTCTGTGGCAGGTCTTTGTCAACTACTGCAAACTAAGAGGGGTATATGCAGTCATGTTTACATTACCATTTCCTTACATAGTTTTAAATTACATGATTCCTTAACAGATTTTTAAAAAATAAAACTTAAGTCCTCATAATGTAGAGGAGCAAAACCAAGCATTATCCTTCATTGCCCTAGTTCTACTTTCTGAAAATCACTACTTTTACCATTTTCAGATTTTTAGGTGCTACTGGATAAATTTATGACTCTAAAAAGTATTGTTATGACATTATTATCTAACATATATATTTGAGAAATTATATACTAAATCTCTGTTTTGAAAGATGAGTATTAGATTCTCAAATTCCATGTTTCTTCTTCCCAATTTTTATGAGTTATTATTTTGTCCTTCTAGTGATTTGGGGAATATAAATATATTAATCCCAGTTTAACATTACATCAACTTTTGAAAGTTCTCTATCTCTTAATCCTCATGATATTATATGAAGCCACAAATATTATCTTGCCTTCCACCTCTCCTTTCTCCTCATTCCATCGTCTTTCAGCTATTACTTCTATTAGTATGTTGCAAAAATTAAAAACATCATATTTATAACCATAAATAGTAATTCCATTATTAAAAGTTAAGTTTGATTCTGAACGTTGAAAACATCCAGTGCTTATATTACTAGGATTATATAAATATCATACACAAAAAATCAGATAATAACCTAGCAATTATCTGGCTTGAATATCCTAACACTTGTTCTATTCAAATAAAATTATTCCTAATATACAGATAAAATGCAATTGATGTTTCTTATATTTCATAAATTTCTCAAAATTAAACCATAATTTAAGGAGCTTCATATAAAAATAAGATTAGATGAGCTTCTTTCCATGGATTTTAATTATTGCATTTCTTTTTTCTTGTTGAGATGAAAAAGAAAAATCCTTTTTTTAAAAAAAAATTTTTTGAGGATATGGGGAGGGGGAAGGGTGAGCTGTGACAGGGCAAGAGAGAGTCATGGACACATACACACTAACAAACGTAAGGTAGATAGCTAGTGGGAAGCAGCCACATGGCACAGGGATATCGGCTCGGTGCTTTGTGACCGCCTGGAGGGGTGGGATAGGGGGGGTGAGAGGGAGAGAGACACAAGAGGGAAGAGATATGGGAACATATGTATATGTATAACTGATTCACTTTGTTATAAAGCAGAAAGTAACACACCATTGTAAAGCAATTATACCCCAATAAGGATGTTAAAAAAAAAAAATTATCATTAACATAATTCAGCAACCTAATTTTATGGAATTCATTCCACTCAAATAGAATGCAATCTAATTGAAAACAACTGATTTCTTCTTCTTTTTGTTTATTAAAGTATAGTTGATTTACAATATTTTGTTACTGTTAGTTTCAGGTGTACAGCATAGTGATTTAGTATTTTTTGCACATTATATTCCTTTACAGGTTATTATAAGATAATGGGTATAATTCCTGGTGCTGTACAATAGATCCTTTTTTTTTTTTTTTACCTATTTTATATATAATAGTATCTGTTAATCCCATACCCTTAATTTGTCCCTCACCCCTTCCTTCTACCCTTTTGTAACCACAAGTTTGTTTTCTATGTCTGTGAATCTTTCTGTTTTGTATATGCATTCATTTGTATTACTTTTTAGATTCTACATATAATATACAGTATTTGTCCTCTATTTGACTTATTTCAGTAAGCATAATATTCTCTAGGTCCAACCACATTGCTGCAAATGGCAGGATTTCATTCTTTTTTATGGCTGAGTAATATTCGATTATATATATGAACCACATCTTCTTAATACAATTGTCTGCTGATGGGCACTTGGGTTGCTTCCATGTATTGGCTATTGGAAATAATGCTATGGACATTGGGTGCATGTACCTTTTCAAATGAGTGTTTTCGATTTTTCTGGATATATACCCAAGAGGGGAATTGCTGAATTATATGGTAGCTGTATTTTTAGTATTTTACGGAACCTCCATACTATTTTCCACAGTGGCTACACCAATTTACATTCCCAAGAACAGTGCATCAGGATTCCCTTTTCTCCACATCCTCTCCAACATTTGCTACTTGTAGACTTTTCTTAATATTGGAGTAGAGTTGATTCACAATGTTGTGTTATTTTCAGGTGTACAGCAAAACAATTCAGTCGTTATTTGTAGAATTTTGATGATAGCTATTCTGACAGGTGTGAGGTGATACCTCATTGTGGTTTTGATTTTCATCTCTCTAATAATTAGCAATGTTGAGCATCCCTCCATGTGCCTGTTAGCCCTCTGTATGCCTTCCTTGGAAAAATATCTATTCAAGTCTTCTGCCCATTTTTTTATTGGATTGTTTGTTTTTTTGATATTGAGTTGTATGAGCTGTTTGTATATTTTGGATATTAACCCCTTGTCAATTGCATCATCTGCAAATATATTTTCCTATTCCATAGGTTGTCTTTTGGTTTTGTTGATGGTTTCCTTTGCTGTGCAAAAGCTTTTACTTTTTAAGTCCCATTTGCTTATTTTTGCTTTTATTTATTCTACCTTGGGAGTCTGATTCAAGAAACTATTGCTACAATTTATGTCAAAGAGTGTTCTGCCTATGTTCTCTTCTAGGAATTTTATGATTTCATGTCTTATGTTTAGTCTTTAAACCATTTTGAGTCTATTTTTGTAGATGATGTGAGGGAATGTTCTAATTTCATTGTTGTACATGTGGCTGTCCAGCATTCCCAGCACCACTTGTTGAAGAGACTGTCTTTTCTCCATTGTATATTCTTGCCTCCTTTGTCATAGATTAATTGGTTGTAGGTGTGTGGGTTTATATCTAGGCTCTCTATTCTGTTCCATTGATCCAGGTGTCTGTTTTTGTGACAAGACCACACTGTTTTGATTACTGCAGTGTTGTTGTATAGTCTGAAGTCTGGACAGGTTACACCTCCAGCTTTGTTCTTTTTTCTAAGGATTCCTTTGGCAATTCAGGGTCTTTTGCTGTTCTATATATATATATATATATATATATATATATATATATATATATATGTATGTATATTTCAGGATTATTTGTTGTAGTTCTGTGAAAAACGTCATGGGTATTTTGATAGGGATTGCATTAAATCTATAGATTGCTTTCGGTAGTACATCCATTTTAACAATATTAATTCTTCCATCCACGATCATAAGGTATCTTTCCATTTCTTTGAATCATCTTCAATTTCCTGCATCAACGTTTGATAGTTTTCAGTATATATGTCTTTAACTTCCTTGGTTAAGTTTATTTTTTGGTATTTTTTGATGTAATTTTAAATAGGATTAGGTATTTCATTATTAGTGTATAGAAATGCTACAGATTTCTTTACACTAATCTTGTATCCTGCAACCTTGGTGAATTCATTTATTAGTTCTAACAGTTTTGGGGTAAAGACTTTAGAGTTCTCTATATAGAGTATTATGTCATCTGCAAATAGTGACAGTTTTACCTCTTCCCTTCCACTTTGGATACCTTTAATTTCTTTTTCTTGTCTGACTGGTGTAGCTAGGACTTCTAGTACTATGTCAAATAGAAGTGGTGAGAGTGGGCATCCTTGTCTTGTTTCTGAACTTAGAGGAAAGATTTCAGCTTTTCATCATTGAGTATGATGTTGGCTGTTAGTTTGTTGTAAATGATCTTTATTATGTTGGGATATATTCCCTCTATACCCACCTTGATGAGAGTTTTTATCATGAATGGATGTTGAATTTTGTCAAATGCTTTTTCTACACCTAGTGAGATGATCACATGGTTTCTGTCTATCCTTTGTTAATGGGGTGTGTCACATTGACTAACTTGCATATGGTGAACTATCCTTGTAATCCAGAATAAACCTAATTGATAACTGTGTATGATCTTTTTTATGTATTGTTGAATTCGACTTACTAATATTTTGTTGAGTATATTTGCATCTATATTCATGAGCGATATTGGTGTGTAATTTTCCTTTTCTTTTCTTTTTTTTTTTTTTTTTTTTAGTGTCTTTGTCTGGTTTTAGTATCAGGTAACAGTATCCTCATAGAATGAATTTGGAAGTGTTCTCTTCAATCTTTTATAGTAGTTTGGGAAGTATAGATGTTAGTTCTTCTTTTTATGTTTGGTAGAATTCCCCAGTGAAGCCATCCAGTCCTGGACTTTTGTTTGAAGGGAGATTATACTTCACAACTAGTGATCAGTCTGTTCAAATTGTCCGTTTCTTCTTGACTCAGTCTTGGCAGGCTGTGTGTTTCCAGAAATTTGTTCACTTCTTCTAGGTTACACAATTTGTTGGATATAACTGTTCATAGCATTCTCTTATGAGTTTTTTGTATCTCTGTGATATTGGTTATTATTTCTCCTCTTTCATTTGTTATTTTATTTGGGCTCCCTCTCTTTTCTTCTTGGTGAGCATGTTGAAAAGTTTAGCAGTTTTGTTTATCTTTTGTAAAAAAACAGGTCTTGCTTTGAATGATCTCTTCAATTTTTTTTAATCTCTATTTTATCTATTTCCTCTCTGATCTTTATTATTTCTTTCCATCTGCTAACTTTGGGTTTTAGCTGTTCCTATTTTTCCATTTTTTTTAGGTGGTAGGTTAGGGTACTTGAAATTTTTCTCTTTTCTTGAGGAAGAGTTCATGTATCACTATGAACTTCCGTCTTAGAACTGCTTTGCTGCATCCCATAGATTTTGTAAAGTTGTGTTTTCATTTTCATTTGTCTCAAGGTATTTTCTGATTTCATCTAACTTCTTCATTGACCCATTGGGGTTTTTTTAGTAGGATGTTGTTTAGTCTCCACTTGTTTGTTCTTTTCCCATTTTCTTTCTGTAGTTGATTTCTAGTTTCATACCATTGTATTCAGAAAAGATGTGTGACATAATTTCTATACTCTTAAATTTGTTGAGGCTTGTGTTGTAACCTAGTATGTGGTCTACCCTGGAGAACAATCCATGTGCACCTAAAAAGGATGTGTATTCTCTGTTTTTTGAATGCAGTGTCCTGTAGATATCAATTAAGTTCAGCTGGTCAGTTGTGTCATTTAGTACCTCTGTTGGCTTATTGATTTTCTGTCTGCCATGACCTGTCCATTGATATCAGTGGGGTATTAAGTCTCCTACTATTATTGTATTATTATCAATTTCTCTCTTTATGTCTGTTAGTATTTGCTTTATATATTTAGGTACTCCTGTATTGGGTGTGTATATGTTAATGAGTTTAATATCCTCTTCTTGTATTGATCTCTTTATCATTATGTAATGCTCTTCTTTGTCTTTCATTATAGTCTGTTTTAATGTCTATTTTGTCAGATATGAGTATTGCTAACCCTGCTTTCTTGGCATTTTCATTTGAACAAAATATCTTGCATCCCTCACTTTCAATCTATCTTTGCCCTGAACTGAGTCTCTTGTAGGCAGTATAGTGAATGATCTTGCTTTTTAATCCAGTTAGCTATCCTATGTCTTTTGATTGGAGCATTTAGTCCAATGACATTGAAAGTAATTATTGATAGGTATATACTTATTACCATTTAATTTCTTGTTTTCCAGTTGTTCTTGTAGTTCTTCTTTGTTCACTTTTTTTTTTTCCCATTGTGGTTTGATGATTTTCTTTTGTTGTATTCTTGAGCTCCTTTCTTTTTGGTATTTGTGTATCTCTTGTAGGTTTTTGATTTGTGGTTTCAATGGGACTCATATATGATGACCCAGAATTATATCTACCTGCTTTAAACTGATGATAATTTCAGTTCACACACATTTCAAGAGATCTACTTTTATTCCCCTCCCCCATATTTTGTGTTTTTGATGTGATATTTACATCTTCATGTTTATCCCTTTTCTATTTATTATAGTTATCATTGCTTCTACAATTTTGTTGGTTTTAATCAATATACTGGTTTAAGTGACCTTCAGTTCTTACTATATATTTGCCTTTCCTATTGGTTTTTGCTTCTTTTCTATTTAAAAAAGACCCTTTAACATTTCTCTGAGGGTAAGTTTGGTATTAATGAATTCTTTTAGTTTTTGCTTGTATGAGAAATTCTTTATGTCTCCTTCTATTCTACATGCTAATCTTGCTGGGTAGAGTATTCTAGGTCATAGGTTTTCCCCTTTCAGGATTTTGAATATATCATGCCACTCCCTTCTGGCCTGCAAAGTTCCAGCAGAGAAATCAGCTGATAGCCCTATGGAGGTTCCTCTGTATATGACTCTGTTTTTCCCTTGTTGCCTTTATAATTATTTCTTTATTTTTAACTTTTGCCATTTTCATTGTATGTTTTGGTGTGGGTCTGCTTGGCTTCATCTTGTTTGGAACCCTCTGTATCTGGTATCTGTTTCCTTCTTTAGCTTTGGGAAATTTGCAGCCATAATTTCTTCAAATACATTTTTCATCTCCTTCTCTTTCTCTTCTCCTTTTGGAATCCCTATCATGACTACATTGGAACATTTTATATTCACCCGTAGATCTCATAAGTTGCTTTCATTTTCCTTCATTTGTCATTCTGTCTACTGTTCTGATTGGATGGTTTCCATTATTCTATCTTCCAGATCACTTATGCATTCTTCTGTGTCATTTAGTTGGCCATTTGTTGCTTCTAGATTACTTTTTATCTCAGAAATCGAATTATCTATTTTTGAGTGGGTCATATTTATAGTTTCTAGTTCCTTATTAAAATTATCTGTGTTTACATTTATAATCTTTCTTAATTCAGCTTGCATTTCTATTGCCAACTTTTGAACTCAGTATCTAGTAAACTAATTGTTTCATTATTTATTTTTTTCAGGGGTTTTCTCTTGCTTTTTCAATTGGGAGCAGTTCCCTTTCCTTTTCAATTTATTTAACTTCCTCTGTCTCTACAAATTTAGAAGAAATTATCTATTGTAGTCTTGAAGGGGTGTTTTAATGTGGGAGTGACCCTACGTAGACTGTCTGGCCAGAGGCTTTGGTGCGAGGGCTGGATTTGATGTGGATGCCAGCCACGTCTTTCCTCAGGGTGTGCTGGCCACTATCACCTTGACAGGGGGTGTGGTTGGGGTTGGAGGAGCTAAAGTTTGCACAGGGTTTGAGGTGGGATTTCCTTTCTGCTCTGTGGATGTTGCTGCCCTGTCAGAGGTGGGGTCTGCTCCCCAGTTGCTGGAGCAGAAGCCCTTAGTGTTGGGCTCGAGCATGCTCTGTTCTCCTTAAGTGTGTGCTTTTCCTTCCCCCCACACTGGAGATTTTGCCCCAAAGGAGGGAAGGGCAGAAGCAAGTGAAGCTAGTGTGCTCACAGAGGTCTGATGCATTGCCTGTGTAGGCAACTGCAGCTCCACTCAGATATAGCCCATGTGCACCTCCTATTCCCTGTTGTG
Source organism: Orcinus orca (assembly GCF_937001465.1). Classification (NCBI taxonomy): domain Eukaryota; kingdom Metazoa; phylum Chordata; class Mammalia; order Artiodactyla; family Delphinidae; genus Orcinus; species Orcinus orca. The sequence goes on along the minus strand of NC_064561.1, from coordinate 81,326,835 downwards.
GTTGTCCCAGATCTAGTACAAGGTTGTAGCATGGAGTGTGTGAGGCTGGAGCATTTGCTAGGCTCTGATGGGGGTTTGGGATGTTGTGGTTGCAGGAACTGAAGCAGCTGCACTGACGTCAGAGGTCTGGGTTTCTCTGACATGCTGTTTGAGCAAGCACCAACACTGGATGCTGCTGCCTCATCTGACCACACCCCAGGCCCCAGAGCCTCCATCCCTAGATCGAACCTTCTACTAGGACCTGTCTGCCCCAGATCCAGTGCCAAGCTGTGGCATGGAGTGGGTGGAACTGGAGTGTTTGCTAGGCTGGAAGTGGAGATCTCAGTGTGTTGGTCATGGTGGTTCAAGCGGCTGCACTGCCATCAGAGATCTGTACTGCTTCTGTGACACTGCCTGAGCAAGTGCCAATAATTCAACTGCTACCCCGCCCAGATCATACCCCAGGCCTCCAGGGCACTCCTGTGTCCCTACATCAAGTGTTCTCCCAAGACCTGGCTGGCCTAGATCCCATGCCAAACTGTGGTATGCAGTGAGCCAGGCTGGGGTGCTTGCACAGTCCAGATTGGAATGTACAACAAGGCAACAGTCACCAGTGCACAGCTCTCTTGGCCCTGTGTGTTGGCAAGCCAGTAAACATGCACTCCTCATGAATGGAGTCTAGGCTTCTCCAGCCCTTCTATCTGTCCTAGCAGTTCTCCCAGCAGCCAAGGGGCCTTGTCTCCTCTGCAGAGGACCCCAGGCCAGCAATAACCAGTCTGTGCCTCAGCTTGCTCACTCTCTAGGGTTAGGGTCTGCCCATGTAGACTTTCTTTTCCTCTTAGATCCCTCCCAGGGCCACAGGTCCTGACCCAATGCTTTTCTTCTCCCATCCTACCCAGTTACATGGGAATCTTTCTTGCAGCCTTGGTTGCATAGGAGTAGTTCTGCCAGTTTTTAGTTAGATTTCTATGAGAATTGTTCTATATGTAGATATATTTTTGATGGGTTTGTGGGGGGAGGGTAAGCTCCATGTCCTCTTACTCCACCATCTTGATCCCCCTCTGATTTCTTCTTTAGATTGATTGACTATCCCTTTGTAGATGTTTATTTTTATAATATGAAAATATGTTTCTACAGAACCTCCATATCTTTACACCTCCCATTCTATTTCAAAATTTATATTGATTGTATCATTACTTTAATAGATACACATTTGAATACACTTGCTTTCATTCAGTAATCATGAAAGAATAATATATTTATAACATTTATAGCTTTATACTTTAGAATCTATAATTAATAAAAATATATGACTTTTCAGTAGTTATTTTCCTTGAGAAACTATTCATAAGAACAAAGTGTAAAATCTCAAATATTACTTCAAGTATGTCTGAGTAAGATTCTATCAAACTTACTCTCACAGAGATAACCAATTTAAATTCTAGAAAACATCAATAAACACCTACCTGAAGGCATTAGAGACTGAAAAAAGGCAGACAAATCTAGAAGGAAGTCAAAACTTGGAAAAAAGTAAAGCATGGTGTGAGTTTCCTGTTTTTAAGGCTTTTACCCTGACGGCAATATACATTTTATGGTAGATAAAATGCCAACAGAAAACATGCAGTCTTTCAGAGAATAGAATGTGAGGCAACTACAGTCTCTGGAATATGAGGAGAAAGGATCTCATAGGAAAAGGGAGCCAGAGAAGGGGAGCCTTAATTTTTTTTTTTTTTTTTGTATAAACTCTGCCCAAATCTCTGACTGATTCATGATCTACACAGGCCTGTGGCAGACACAACATCATGTAGCTAAAGATAAAAGAACTCAACTAAAATTTTAGCTACAGCCCAAGAGAAACAGTTTACAGTTTTTGTTTGACCAAGAATACTGCCTGCTAAAACAAACTAACTAAAATCCAACATTCTTCAGAGGGATATAAAAGAATGTTGAATCTCCACAGCATAAAATTTTAAATGTCCAGGATAAAAATATACCAAAAAAGAAGAACATAGGACCAATTCTTAATAAAAGGACAATCAATTAAAACCCATCCAAAGATGACTGACATATTGGAAGAGGCAGACAAGGATTCAAACCAGCTATTTATAACTATGCTCAATAATTGTAAAAGAAAATATGTTTGCAATTAATGAAAAGAAAATATGTTTGCAATTAATGAAATCACAGCAGAGAAATAGAAACTACAGTAACATCTAAATGGAAATTATGTAACTGAAAAATACAATAACACAGCAAAGAGTCACTCAACTTAATTATAAATCAGTAGAAATTATCCCATCTGAAGAACACAGAGAAGGAAAAGGTGTTAAAAAATAAGAAGAACCTCAAGAACCTGTAGAACAATTTCAGAAGTTGATCATAAATGTAACTGGAGTCACAAGAGAAGACGAGAGAGGAAAAAAAAAAAAAGCCTTTAAAAAACTGTTTGGCTAATTTGTCCCCCAATTTGGAGAAAGATACATATATAAATGCAAGATGCTCAGCAAACTCCAAGCAGAATAAACACAAAGAAAACCATGTCTAGGTGCATCACAGTCAAACTGCTAAAACCAAAGATAAAGGCAAAATCTGGTAATCATTCAAAGGAAAACAACATATTACCTACAGGGAACAACAATGATTCAAAAACCACTGAACTCATCAAAAAAAAATGAGGTCATATGACAGTGGGAAAATACCTACAAAATGTCAAAAGACAGAACTATCATTCCAGATTTCTATTTCAAGTGAAATAATTCTTCAAGAATGAAGAACAAATAAAGACATTTCAGAATTTTAAAAACTGAGTTTGTTTGTCAGAAGACTTATACTATGTGAAACACTAAAGAAAGTTATTCAAGTGAAAGTAAAACTATACCAGAAGGAAACTCCAATCATAAGGAAGGGATGAACAGCATCAGAAACAAAAAATATTCAACTAAATAGAAAACATTCTTTTTCCTCTTAATTAAAAAAACGCACATGAATGCTTAAAGCAAAAACTATAGCATTGTCTTGTGGGTTTTATATGTATGCGGATGTATATAACTTCTGTAGAATAAGAATAGGGAATAAAGGGAACTATATGGATGAAAGTTTCTACATTTTTTTTGAGAAATTGACATGTTTTATATTCTTAAAGCATCATGAATAAACTTAAGAATTCTTCCTTGTATACCCTGTCATAAAATTGGATTGGTAAAACATTAATGCATGAGGTCATAACATTTAGGGGAGGACTTGACAAAGTGAGATGACATTAGTTTTAGGTTCCAACTAAAATTTTTGCCCCTTTTTTTAATAGACTCTGTACATTTATTGACATTTTCTAAAATCTCTGTAGTGTTACAGTTTTATTTATTTATTTTTAACATCTTTATTGGAGTATAATTGCTTTACATTGTTGTGTTAGTTGCTGCTGTATAAGGAAGTGAATCAGCTATACGTATACGTATACGTATATCCCCATATCCCCTCCCTCTTGCGTCTCCCTCCTACTCTCCCTATCCCACTCCTCTATGTGGTCACAAAGCCCCGAGCTGATCTCCCTGTGCTATGTGGCTGCTTCCCACTAGCTATCTATTTTACATTTGGTAGTATATATATGTCAATGCCACTCTCTCACTTCGTCTCAGCTTACCCTTCCCCCTCCCCATGTCCTCAAGTCCATTCTCTACATCTGCATCTTTATTCCTGTCCTGCCCCTAGGTTCTTCAGAACCATTTTTTTTTTTTAGATTCCATATATATGTGTTAGCATATGATGTTTTTCTCTTTCTGACTTACTTCACTCTGTATGACAGACTCTAGGTCCATCCACCTCACTACAAATGCAAGTTTCTACATTTTATATGAAGTGGTAGAACAGTAATTTTAAATAGAAAGAAAAGTTAAAGATTTATATTCTAATTGCTAGAGTAACCACTAAAACACCAATGCAAATAGGTAAAGGTAAAAATCCAATAGGTAAAGTAAGATATATATCACAGAAATATTCAAATAACGGAAAGAAAGGAAGAACAGAGGAATGACAACAACACAACAAACAAAAACAAAATAAAACAGAGGTAACAAATCAAAAACAGACAATAAAGTAGACTCATTCAATCATATCAGTAATTCTGTTAAATGTCAATGTAATAAATGTATTAATGTATTAAACACTTCAATTAAAGGACAAAAGTTTGTCAAAATGAATAAGAGAACAAAACCAAACTACATTCCTTCAAAAAAGTTTGACCTTTAAATATAAAGACACAGATAGATTGAAAGTAAATAGATGAAAATAATATTTTCCATAGAGAGTCAGCATAAGAAGCCTGGAGTTGCTATTTTAATATCAGCTAAAATAGACCTCAAGGGAAAAAATGTATTACTAGAGATAATAAGGGAAATCTAAAAGTAATAAAATATCAGTACAGCAGGAATAATATAACAATCATAACTATAACTGCACCTTAAAACAGAACTTCAGAGCCGAAGAGAAAGAATTAAAAGGAGAGATAAAATCACAATTACATCTTAACACCCTTTTATCATATCAAAAGATCAGTAAAGACATAGATTACATAGATTGAAAAAAATACTATCAACCACTTGACCTAACTGCCATTTTGAGAACACTATTCCCATTTACTTCAGAATACACCTTCATTTTTAGTATAGATGGTAAATTCACCTGAAAAGACCATATTCTGGATTCTAAAGCAAATATAAATTGTATAATTTAACACATCATAAATAAATCATTATTGAACATATTGCAAGGAAAGAAGGAAGAAAGGGAAGGAGGAAGGGCATGAGGGTAGGAAGGAGAGAGGGAGGAAGGGGGGAGAAGGAGAAAGGAAGGTAATTATACACAGATCATGTCTAGATAGTTTGTTTTTGTTTTGTTTGTTTTTGTTAGCCTTCTCCAACCCATCCACCCATGTTTTTATTCTAAATTGTTGAAAACAGCAGACTGCTTTGTCTTTCCCTTTTTGGTTGCTTTTTCTAGAAATAAAGACACAATGTTTCTAAATCCTGAAAATATAACACAAGACCCTAGGCAGGCTATCAAGTGTGTTTATTATTTAAAGAAAATCAACTCTTCTATGGAGAGCAAGATAAACAAATGACATGGATGAAATGTATAAGGTCTACTAACCATAATCGCTAGGTTGCTAACCTGTAAGATATGTTAGACATAGAATAAATACATTTTTTATCTGAACACATAAAAAATGATGGAACAAATGAGAGCTAATTTGTAGATATACAAGGATGGAAGGACCAATTAAATCTTAAATATTCATAAATCATGGATCATATTATTCCCAGTTGTCAGTAATGTGATCACTATTGTGACACTGTCACCCACTGATGACACCCATTTTGGTCCCATGTGACCTCTGACAGAGACATGCAGATAAAATCCATAGCTGCTCAGCAAGTCATCTGTGATCTACAGCTATTGGCCAGGCATGCTTGCCCCTGTGTCTCTCTAATCGAACGAGCAAGTGATGGGTCAGAGGACCTTATATCTGCTGAAAATCCTTTCTAAACCTCAGCTCTGGTTCTTGTAACTACAGCTGTCAGCAGAGAAGGCTGATGAGGCCGAGGGAGCGAGGGAGCGAGGGAGCGAGGCAGCGAGGCAGCGAGGGAGCGAGGGAGCGAGGGAGCGAGAGAGCGCGAGAGCGCGAGCGCGAGAGCGAGCGCGAGAGCGAGAGCAAGAGAGAGAGAGAGAGAGAGAGAGAGATGGGCAGAGAGAGAGATGGGCATTGAACACTGCATAACTCAGGCTTCAGGTTCTGTTTTCCCTCTACTCCAGATGCATCCTACTATTGGGAGTGTGTTAACCTACACAAATACTTTGCCTTTACTACTTGTAACATTTTGGAAATTGATTAAATAAACTATTTGATTCGAGTGTGTTAATTTGGTCTATGAGTCTCTCTGCTCTGCAACCTATGGTTTTAAAATTTTAAGAGAGCTCAGAATTTCCTAGAAGTTGAATGATTTTAAGTCATTCCAAATAAACTAACAGCAGATGAACCACACACACACACACACACACACACACACATACACACACACACACACATACACACACACACCAGTAACAACATCATCAAAAACAAGTACTAGACAAAGCACTGAATTTGGAAGCAGAAAACCCTCAAGCCTGTGGCTCACAGAGATTTCAAGTAATTTACTTGACCTGTCTTTCTGATTATATCTTTCTTGCACATAGAACTGTGAAGATTAAACACTTTAAACTTCTCAGGCTATAATGATTTAAAAGACCAAAATATCAGGACATTTTACTTTTTCTAAGTAGATATGTTTTTCTCTAGTATAAAGTGTTAACTGTTGGGAGGTAACTTGTCTTTTGGTCAGAATGTCTTTAATTTGTTCAACATAATTTAGTAAATCAACCATTCTATTCCTTGATTGTGCATCAGAACCATGCAGGAAGATTTTTCATAACAAATACATGAATCTCATACTAGGATTTGGGGGGGTTTTAATTAAACTGGCCAGGGGTGAGATACCATATACTTAATAGAATAGAGTTTTGACATCTTGAGTCTCCAAATTGGTATGGAATTTGATAGACTATGTCTTTTGGCATTATTAGTAGAATAACACATAAACCTAAATGGAGATAACCAAGTTTGAGGGGTTTTAAGTAATATTTTAAAATATCAGGTACATGAGGAAATCTATCAAACCTGATAGAGGAATAGACCAGGCTAAATACTGGCAATGAGAGAATAGCCAACAAAACACCAAAGTTTCTAAGAGTCAGAAACTTGAGTACTTCACTAAATAGTGATACTTTCAAGTATGTCTCAATTTCTTTGAATCTCATTTGCCTAACCTGTCAGTGAAGTGCTATTTTCTGAAGACCTTTCTGGCTAGGAGGGCCTAATATGGTCTTCCATGAGAATCATTCCAACCACAAACCACCTTGCTGCTTTCCCCTTTCCCTCTTTCTCCTGCTGTTCCCTGATCTCCATCTCCCACCCCTGAATCCAAAGTTGGCAGCACTACAGAAGTCTTCATTGAAACCATTTGGAGCTTTCATAAAAATCTCTGGGTTCTGAAAGGAAGAAGAAAACAGCTGTAAAGGGCCTAAGCCAAAATGATATTTATCAGTGGACTTCCAGATAGGACTGGCTGATGCCTCTGTCTGAAACTGGTCTCTTAATTCTCCTTCCTGAAATCTCATCTTTTGAAGGTTCTCAAATTCACTGTGGGCCAACGTCAACTTCACTGTTAGTCACTAACTTGGGGTCCTAAAGTAGGCTACATAGGGCTTTGCTATTGCAATTCCAGACTCAATGTTGAAAGGTTTGGTAAATGTGGGACAGGACACGTCTGCCTGCCCTACATTGTTTTTTGATTCTTCCCAACACTACAGTACATGTGTGAGACTTTGCTGAAAAGATGCAATTATAGTGAAATATAGGGGCTTCCCTGGTGGTGCAGTGGTTGAGAATCTGCCTGCTAATGCAGGGGACACAGGTTCGAGCCCTGGTCTGGGAGGATCCCACATGCCGCAGATCAACTGGGCCCATAAGCCACAACTACTGAGCCTGCACGTCTGGAGCCTGTGCTCCGCAAAAAGAGAGGCCGCGATAGTGAGAGGCCCGCACACTGCAATGAAGAGTGGCTCCCGCTTGCCACAACTAGAGAAAGCCCTCACACTGAAACGAAGACCCAACACAGTAAAAATTAATTAATTAATTAATAAAAGTGAAGGCATTCCATTTAAAAAAAAAAGTGAAATATAAATGTAGCAAATTTTAAAATTATCTCCATAAATACAGAAGAAAGCATTAAAATGTTAAATCCTTCACAGGGGTTCCCTTAAAGATGAATACAGTCCTAGACTAGTTTCATTGTCCTTGTTCTTATTCCCATCTCAACAGTTCCTCCTTCAAACATCAATTGCACAAGCCACAACTCCACCTAGGGAACAATGCCCATTCATAACTCCCTAGCCATGGAAGTCCCTTCCTTTCCCCTGCAACAAACCAACCCCACCCCAGTAATCTACAACATACAGTGGTCCCAAATAGTTCATATCCAAATCAGAGGAAATCAGTCTACAATAACATAAATAAGGAATGAAGGACCCAGTTAGGAGCAGGACTGTCCTTCTAATGAGAATCAATCACCTGACTCCATGAACCAATCTCTCTTTCTCCCCTAACTTCTCTGCCTTTTCCTATAATCTCAAAGAAGTATATTTTTTCCTAAGAAAGATTACGAGAAGAGCAATCATTCACTGCCTGAGTTTAGCAAAATTTACACACTAGACATTATGAGGAACAGCAAAAGTTTCTTTTTGTTCACCTTCAACAACAAAGGGATGGGAGTAGGAATGCACTTCCCTATGTCTGGTCATGCATGCTCTACCTGTGTGATTCCAAGATAACAGTTTTTCTGAGAAAAACAAACACCACAACGTTAAAGATGCACGTTAATAATACGACACATTACAATTCCAAAGGTTAAAATGTCAAACAAATGTGTATCTTAGAATATAGTTTATCAAGTATTATACATATAGATATACTTATACTAAAAATTCTTGGGCAACCAAATTTTCTTCACCTTGCCCCAGAATTTTTCTTTCTTCCCTCCTGGGAAACTTGAAGTGCATGCAACATAACGATCTAAGAAATATACAGACTTCTATGATGGTGATCCAGCCTTCAGTTCAGGAAACGGCTGATCAGCTGATGTTCACCATTTAGCACTATTATAGGGGCTTGACTCCAAGCACCCGGATAATGCTACTGAAGGTGGAGACTTTGGCTTTATCTAAACTTCATGCTAAAAGCATCTAAAATGGGAAATTTAATTTTCTGTAGAATCAGCCCTTATAGACACCAAATACCAGAGCAAGCAAGCAAACTGCCCCAAACCACCTCAATGTACTGCCATCTCTGCCAACTTCAAGAAGTTCTTGCACCACAAGTGTTGCAGGCAGACTTTCCTGTTGCACCCCATGAATCCCAGCTTGCTAGATGCACACAGATTTCATAACAGGGATGGGAGCTTAATTTGCTTAAATGGTGGTCTCTACACAGTATTCTGTTTATTCCTCCTTTATAAGGCTTTTACTCTCCCTCTCTTTCCAAGTTTTTATGTTTGGGCACCCTTGAGTTACTTTATCCATCCCACATGAGGGGCCTCACTATATAGTCCACGCTTTTAACTACACAATCATTGAATTATCTTAGCTACTGCCTTCTGTCCAACACTGGTTTATAAAGCTTTGAGTATAAATCACACTTCCATCTACTTCTTTCTGTGTGTGTGTGTTTTAAAGCAATCTTAATGCCACACTTTCCCAGAGGTCCTAGAACTTTGCAAACTTTCTGAAAGCAAATTAAGAAAAGGAAAAAAATCAAGACCAAAAAGGCAATGCTAATGTTTGGGAACCCAGAATTTGGAAGAAGATAAGAGTCAAGAGCTTGTAATGAAAAGCAAAATTGGCTCCAAATTAAAGGCTACTTCCTCCCTTACCTGCCAGGTAAGACCAAAACTAATAAAGGAAATCTAGATTATATTAGCCATCTCAGCAACCCGTGGGGGTATAACCACTCTCCCTCCAAAAAAAAAACTGATTTTTCTGAATTGAAAATAGAAATACACAGACTTTCTACAATATTGATCCAGCCTTCAATTCAGGAAAGGGATAATCACCTACTGCTCACCATTTAGTACTGGTAAACTGGCATAACAGCTAACATCATGATCTCTTTCACAACATACGAGAAGTATTCCAATTCTTGCTTGTTCTTTCAGATTTCACTGACATGGACCACTATTCATGAATATTTGGTTTTATTTTTCTAACTTTGCGCTCTCTCTCTTTCTCCCTCTCTCTTAAGCACATTTCCTAACTGATTCTTCTGGGATTTATCTTTATTGAAACAACCATACGAGCAATGGGAAAGGTCTTAGTGTTAAACTTTTAGTTATTGCCATATCCAGATGTCTGCCATCTCCATGGCTAGAGTGAATTTATAATGAATTGAATTTATTTATTTTTATCTAGATACTTGGACATTGTGTAGATATGCTTCTCTTTGAGGAAGCAAGGTAAGAATAATGTTTACATAAGTTTATGAAATTTAACATAAATATCACTATCTTTGGGAAGATCTGTTTCTGTCATAGCATGATTTTTTTCTATAAATTAGATGGCAGAAAATACATTTATTATCTTTGCATAAAAATAAATAGTTCATCAGTAAATATATAAAATTTATGCTATACCTATTTGTGACACACATAGCATATCCTCTATTCACATACTGAGACACTAGTTTTCAAATTGTAAATGAGGTTTGTCCAAATAATAATAACCTTTTAAACCTACTGAAAACTTTTTCCTATAAATTTTGCAATTGTCATATAATTCTAAAGTTTTGTGATCTGATTTCAGCACATATATTAAAGAAATCAATTAACTAAAGTACACTGATAAATTTTAGTTTTAAAAATATGTTTTAAGACAAAGAAAAGCAGCTTATTACTGACAAGTTGGTCAGAAGTTTGCTATTTTTATTTAACTTGCATCAGAGTGATTCTCAAAAACTGAGTTTTTGCATTTCTGTATACTCAATGATGGTGACCAAGCAAAAACCCAGAAATAACACTGAATAGCCAATAACCTATGATTCAACTTTTGGCCAATTTTATTTTTCTAGGATTAAATAATATGGATACAGTCAGAGTTGATATATATGCTGGATATGTGAATGAAAATACAAAACAAAATAACAACATATTTAGCTTTTTCCTCAATGAAAAGACTAAGCTAGCTTAATTTTGCACGGCGATAAATGGTATTAATGTATACTATGTATATTAGTAATGTATCATAATGTACACTAGTAATGTACATTATGAAAACTTTCAGAAAAAAGTCATTAAATTAATGCCTTAATAAAAGTATTAGAAGACCAGAGGAATTCTTTAATCTGATTAACTGATTTCAACCTCTTAAATTAGACAAATTTCATAACAAAAAGTATTTATTCATGTTAAGTGAAACAGCTGGTAATTCAAGATTATTTTAGCTGTCAAGATATTTGTGGAGATTTGATTTAAAAATTTAATTTCATGCTTTAATTTGTATTAATATATCCCTATATCCAAACTCTTAGAAAAGTTGATGAACTTATCTAAAAAATATATTTTATCTTACCAAATATATATTCCCTAAAAGTCTGATGTTTAACCTCATGTTCTCTCTCAATATCTCAAGTAAACATGATCTTAAATGTCATGTCACTTTATTTTTAGGCTTCTGAAGAAATTATTGAGAAAACTAATTATTCTCTACTTAACTAAAAACAGTATTTGTTATTACACAGAGCACTAATACACTCTGGAAAATACCAAAAAGATTTAGAAATAATACTGTGATTAAAAAGTAAATAGTGGGCTTCCCTGGTGGCGCAGTGGTTGAGAGTCCGCCTGCCGATGCAGGGGACAGGGGGTCGTGCCCCAGTCGAGGAAGATCCCACATGACGCAGAGCGGCTAGGCCCATGAGCCATGGCCGCTGAGCCTGCGCGTCCGGAGCCTGTGCTCGGAAACGGGAGAGGCCACAATAGTGAGAGGCCCGCGTACCGCCAAAAAAAAAGTAAATAGTATGTTCTGGAACTAATTTATACCCAAATGAAAAGAAAAATTATTATGCAAGCCGTTATATAATTTCCAAATGAAATCTAATGGAGTTAAGAAGTGGGAAGCAGCCACAGAGCACAGGGAGATCAGCTCGGTGCTTTGTGACCTCCTAGAGGGGTGGGATAGGGAGGGTGGGAGGGAGATGCAAGAGGGAGGAGATATAAAGATATATGTATATGTATAGCTGATTCACTTTGTTATAAAGCAGAAACTAACATACCATTGTAAGGCAATTATACTCTAATAAAGATGTTAAAAATAATAATAATTAAAAAAAAGAAAAGGGTATAACACTTAGTGCTTTGAAGAGTATTATGTATGCTATGATTTGGTGAGTTTTTTTCTTTTGTGTTTCTCTTTCTGCCTGGTTTTTTAATGTAATTCCAATAATTGAGAGCAATTTAGTGTAGGATTGTACCAGACAGTTTTGTAAAAATAAGTGACTATTTTATTCCTTTATTACACACTTTTAGTATTGGATTACTTGGTTTATTTTTTTACTTATTTCCCTGAGTGTGTGCATGAGTGTTCTGTTTGCTGTAACTGATACCCATAATAGCAGATCAGAGAAATTTCATAGCAAACTGATTTGTGCTGAACTTTGAAAGATGTATAAGGTTGTGGTATTTCAGAAATGCTAATTTTTATTTATAATCACTACAGAATGTTAAATACAGCATTTATGCTCCACTATTACATTTCTAAAGAAAATCGGCAAACTTTTTTTTATAAATTCAATATTGATTGATAAATGTCTTATGCACTTCCATGTACACATCATAAGTAAAAGAGATATCTAAATTCTAAATCCACATGATTAGTCTTGATATACAGAAGGAATTATTCAAATCTAGAGCAGCAAAACTATTCGCTACTTAACAGTTAGAAAATAAAACTAAAACTTTACCAAGTTTGGACATCTGGACAATGTCAACACAAATTATCGTTAAGTTAAATTTTATGGTTAAAAGAAAAGTATATAGCATGATGAAAGTAAAGACAATAAGTGCTAGCCAGATTTTTTTCTGAACATCTTTACTGGAGTAGATTTGCTTTACAATGTTGTGTTAGTTTCTGCTGTATAACAAAGTGAATCAGCTATACATATTATATCCCCATATCCCCTCCCTCTTGCGTCTCCCTCCCACCCTCCCTATCCCATCCCTCTAGGTGGTCACAAAGCACTGAGCTGATCTCCCTGTGCTATGTGGCTGCTTCCCACTAGCTATCTATTTTACATTTCGTAGTGTATATATGTCAATGCTACTCTCTCACATCATCCTGGCTTACCCTTCTCCCTCCCCGAGTCCTCAAGTCCATTCTCTACATGTGCGTCTTTATTCCTGTTCTGCCCCTAGGTTTGTCAGAACCACTTTTTTTTTATTCCATATATATGTGTCACCATATGGTATTTGTTTTTCTCTTTCTGACTTACTTCACTCTGTATGACAGTCTCTATGTCCATCCACCTCACTACAAATAACTCAATTTCATTTCTTTTTATGGCTGAGTAATATTCCATTGTATATATGTGCCGTATCTTCTTTATGCATTCATCTGTCAATGGACACTTAGGTTGCTTCCATGTCCTGGCTACTGTAAACAGGGCTGCAATGAACACGGTGGTACATGTCCCATTTTGAATTATGGTTTTCACAGGGTATATGCTCAGGAGTGGAATTGCTGGGTCATATGGTAGTTCTATTCTTAGTTTTCTAAGGAACCTCCATACAGTTCTCCATAGTGGCTATATCAATTTACATTCCCACCAACAGTGCAACAGGGTTGCCTTTTCTCCACACCCTCTCCAGCACTATTAGTTTGTAGATTTTTTGATGATGGCCATTCTGACTGGTGTGAGGTGATACCTCATTGTAGTTTTGATTTGCATTTCTCTAATGATTAGTGATGTTGAATATCCTTTCATGTGTTTCCTGGCAATCTGTATATCGTTTTTGGAGAAATGTCTATTTTGGTCTTCTGCCCATTTTTGGATTGGGTTGTTTGTTTTTTTGATATTGAGTTGCTTGCATATTTTGGAGGTTAATCCTTTGTCGGCTGGTTCGTTTGCAAATATTTTCTCCCATTCTAAGGGTTGTCTTTTCATCTTGTTTATGGCTTCCTGTGCTACGCAAAAACTTTTAAGTTTCATTAGCTCCCAGTTGTTTATTTTTGTTTTTATTTCCATTTCTCTAGGAGGTGGGTCAAAAAGGATCCTGCTGTGATTTATGTCACAGAGTGTTCTGGTATGTTTCCCCGTAAGAGTTTTATAGGGGATATGGGGATATATATATATATATATATATATATATATATATATATATATACGTATATAGCTGAGTTTTATAGGTCTTTAATCCATTTTGAGTTTATTTTTGTGTACGGCGTTAGGGAGTGTTCTAATTTCATTCTTTTACATGTAGCTGTCCAGGTTTCCCAACACCACTTTTTGAAGAGGCTGTCTTTTCTCCATTGTATATTCTTGCTTCCTTTATCAAAGATAAGGTGACCATATGTGTGAGGGTTTATCTCTGGGCTTTCTATCCTGTTCCATTGATCTATATTTCTGTTTTTGTGCCAGTACCATACTGTCTTGATTACTGTAGCTTTATAGCATAGTCTGAGGTCAGGGAGCCTGATTCCCCCAGCTCTATTTTTCTTTCCCAAGATGGCTTTGGCTATTTGGGGTCTTTTGTGTTTCCATACAAATTGTGAAATTTTTTCTTCTAGTTCTGTGAAAAATGCCATTGGTAGTTTGATAGTGATTGCATTGAATCTGTAGATTGCTTTGGGTAGTATAGTCATTTTCACAATGTTGATTCTTCCAATCTAAAAACATGGTATATCTCTCCATCTGTTTCTATCATCTTTAATTTCTTTCATCAGTATCTTATAGTTTTCTGCATACAGGTCTTTTTTCTCCTTAGGTAGGTTTATCCCTAGGTATTTTATTCTTTTTGTTTCAATGGTAAATGGGAGTGTTTCCTTAATTTGTCTTTCAGATTTTTCATCATTAGTGTATAGGAATGCAAGAAATTTCTGGGCATTAATTTTGTATCCTTCTACTTTACCAAATTAATTGATTAGCTCTAGTAGTTTACTGGTAGCATCTTTAGGATTCTCTGTGTATAGTATCATGTCATCTGCAAACAGTGACAGCTTTACATCTTCTTTTCCAATTTGGATTCCTTTTATTTCTTTTTCTTCTCTGATTGCTGTGTCTTAAACTTCAAAAACTATGTTGAATAATAATGGTGAGAGTGAGCACCCTTGTCTTGTTCCGTAGAGGAAATGGCTTCAGTGTGTCACCACTGAGAGCAATGTTGGCTGTGCCTTTTTCATGTATTGCCCACATATTGCTATGTTGAGGTAGGTTCCCTCTATGCCCACTTTCTGGAGGGTTTTTATCCTAAATGGGTGTTGAATTTTCTCAAAAGCTTTTTCTGCATCTATTGAGATGATCATATAGTTTTTATCCTTCAATTTGTTAATATGGTGTATCACACTAATTGATTTGCATATATTGAAGAATCCTTGCATTCCTGGGATAAACCCCACTTGATCATAGTGTATGATCCTTTTAATGTGCTGTTGGATTCTGTTTGCTAGTATTTTGTTGAGGATTTTTGCATCTATGTTCATCAGTGTTAAGGGCCTGTAGTTTTCTTTTTTTGTGACATCTTTGTCTGGTTTTGGTACCAGGGTGATGGTGGCCTCGTAGAATGAGTTTGGGAGTGTTCCTACCTCTGCTACATTTTGGAAGAGTTTGAGAAGGATAGGCGTTAGCTCTTCTCTAAATGTTTGATAGAATTTGTCTGTGAAGCCATCTGCTCCTGGGCTTTTGTTTATTGGAAGATTTTTAATCTCAGTTTCAATTTCAGTGCTTGTGATTGGTCTGTTTATATTTTCCATTTCTTCCTGGTTCAGTCTCAGAAGGTTGTGCTTTTTTAAGAATGTGTCCATTTCTTCCAGGTTGTCCATTTTATTGGCATATAGTTGCCTGTAGTAATCTCTCATGATCATTTGTACTTCTGCAGTGTCAGTTGTTTCTTCTCCTTTTTCATTTCTAATTCTGTTGATTGGAGTGTGCTCCCTTCTTTTCTTGATGAGTCTTTATATTTAAATTGGATTTCTTGTAGACAATATATAGTTGGGTCTTGTGTTAGATCCACTCTGACAATCTCTGTGTTTTAATTGGTGCATTTAGACCACTGATGTTCTAAGTGATTATTAATATAGTTGGATTAGTACCTACAAAATTCACTTTTGTTTTCTATTTGTTGTCCTGTTCTTTGTTCCTGTTTTTTCACTCTTCCTTTGCCTTTTGTGATTTTAATTGATCATTTTATGCGATTCCGTTTTCTCCCCTTTCTTAGCACATCAGTTATACTTTTTTTTTCACTTTTTTTCGGTAGTTGACCTAGAGTTTTCAATATACATTTACAGCTAACCTAAGTCCACTTTCTAATAACAGTATACCAATTCATGGGTAGTGTGAGTACCTTATAATACCAAAATATTTTTAGTTCCTTACATCGCTTTATTATTGTTATCATTGTTTTTACTTATATACAAGAATACATGAGCATATATTTAAATACATACACATATGATATATATACACATACATAATCAAATATGTTGTCAGTATTATTATTTTGAACAAACTGTTATCTGTTAGGTCAATCAAAGAATAAGAAAAATAAAAGGTTTTTTTTAACCTTCATTTATTTTTTCTTTTATGCTCTTCCTTAGTTTATGTAGATCTGAGTTTTCTGACCTATATTATTTTCCTTCTCTCTAATTTCTTTTCACACATCTTTCAAAGGAGGGCTTCTGATAACAAATTCCCTCAATGTTTGTCTGACAAAGTCTATTTCTCCTTCAGTTTTGAAAGAAAATTTTGCTAGGTACAGAATTCTAGGTTGGTGGGGTTTTCTACCAGCACTTTAAATATTCAATCCACTGTTTTCTTGCTGCATGGTTTCTGAGAAATCAGCTGTAATTCTTCTCTTGTTCCTCTACAAGTAAGGTATTTTCATCCTCTGGCTTCTTTCAGGGTTTTTTCTTTATCTTTGATTTTCTGTATTGTGAAAATGATATGCCTACATGCAGTTTTTGTGGGGGTTTTTGTTTGTTTGCTTGTTTGGCATTTATCCTGCTTATTCTCTGAGTTTCCTGGCTCTGTGGTTTGGCGTCTGACATTAATTTAAGAAAATTCTCAGTCAGTATTGTTTCAAATATTTCTTCTGTTCCTTGCTCCCTTTCCTTTCCCTCTGGTTATCCATTACATGTGTGTTTTTAATTTTGTAATTGTCCCACAGTCTTTGTATATTCTGCTCTGGTTTTTAGTATTTTTCTCTTTGCTTTTCAGTTTTTGAAGATTCTGTTGATATATCCTGTTGCTCACAGATTCTTTCCTCAGCCATGTTCAATCTACCAATAAGCCAATCAAAGGTAATCTTCATTTCTGTTATAATTCTTTAGATATCTATCATTTCTTTTTGGTTCTTTCTTAGGATTTTCATGTCTCTGTTTACACTTCCCATCTGTTCTTTCATGTACCTACTTTATCCACTAGAACTCTTAGTATATTAATTATCATTGTTTAAGATTCCCAGTATGATAATTCCAACATCCCTGCCCTATCTAGTTCTGATGCTTGCTCTGTCTCTTAAAATTGTTTTTTTTACCTTTTGGTGTGCCTTATAACTTTTGATAACCAAATATAATGTCTTGAATAAAGGGAAATGCTGTAAATAGGACTTCAGTAATGTGGTGGTGAGCTGTGGGGGGAGAGGAAATGTTCTATAGCCCTATGTTAGGTCTCAGTGTATTAGTGAGCCTAGGCTTCTGGACTGTGAACTTCACAAGTGTTTCTCAGCATTTTTTCCTCCCCCATTAAATGGGACTGGATGGTTATTGTGGGCTGGAGATGGCTATTTCCCTTGCCCCAGGTGAGCTGGGATACGATAATATCCCAGTAGGTTAGAGTCTGGTTAACTAGTTTCTCCTGAAGGCAGGCCTTGTTAAGAACAGAGCTCTGGAGGATTTCAAAATGGTTCCATTTCCCCTCCCCTTGCCAGAAGCAAGAGGAGATTCTCCTCTGATATTTACTGTAGGAAACTGGTTGAGCTCATGGAGGTAATTCTTACAATATGTTGAAGTGCACCCCCCCCCAGCCCCCCGCCTCGCATGACTGGGTCCCTCTGGAGTTTATAACTCTCACAGTTGTCCTCATTGAGCTCCAGCAATTTACCAATTTCAATTCAGTTTTTCAGTTGTTCCTACCTTGGCACTGGTTTCCACTCATGTGTCTCCTCTCCAGTATGGTGTGACTCCCTGTATTCACTTGCTTATCTCTCCAGTCTTAGGGGCAGCTGTTTACTCTGTGTCCTCCCCTCTCTTTCAGATCCAAGAAGAGTTGATTTTTCAGTCCATTCACCTTTTCACATGTTATTTGGATGGTGTGTTGACTACTAAGCTCCTCACACACAGAACAGGAGTTCACCCAGAATATTCATTTTTTAATGGAAAAAGACTCTTCTTTTTAATGGAAAAGTCTTTTTAATGGAAAAAGACTCTTCTACTTTGAACAGTCTTGCAAAGCAAGCTACTTGGTGGTAAGTTCATGACATTCTCATTTACAACGTAGTTTGCAAAAAATCATTTTTTAAAACTGTAATTATCTTCTCCAGGTGGCAAAATCGGTTGTGTTTCTTTATAACTCTTGGAAATGTTATATGAATCCTCATTATGATATACTAAAAAGAGATCACACTTTGCTCAGATTTGAATTGTTTCACAAATTACAATTTGGTTATTTCTGTAACTGTATTTCCAAAAACTGTAAGCTTTTCATCTCTAGTAAGTCCTATATATGATATATTGTCATGAAATAAAATACAAATCCCTCACATCTTATTCTCTTTTTCTAATAGTCTTGTTCATGTAACGCAAATCCTATTTCTCAAAAACAGATGTTCATGCATTTAACAAAAGCATTTCAAAAAATAAGAAGCAAAATCTGACAGAACTGAAGGGAGAAATAGCTAAACCCACAAGCATAGCTGTAGGCATCAATACTCTCAATAATAGATATAACTAGGGAACACTAAATCAATAAACATATAGATGAACTAAGAAAATACTATCTAACAACTATATCTAATTGCCATCTATAGAATACTGCACCCAACCAAAGCAAATCATATATTTTTTTCAAGTGCACATTGAAAATTTATCCAGATAAATCATGAAACAAACGTCTGGCATGCTGTCTTGAAACAAACGTTACCAATTTAAAAGAATTGCAATCATGCAAAGGATGTTCTCTGACTGAAATGGAGTTAAGCTAGGAATCAATAACAGAAAAACAAGAGAAAATACTCAAACTTGGTCAAAGAACAAGCCTTAAGGTGAATTAGAAAATATTTTGAACTGCGGGAAAGTAAAAATACAACATATAAAAATTTGTGAGACACAATAAAAGCAGTGCTTGTAGACAGTTTATAACATTAAATACTAATATTAGAGTAGAAGAAAGGTCTCAACTCATAATCTAGACTCCTGCTTTGAGAAACTAGAAAAACAAGAGCAAATCAAGCAGAAGAGAAGAAATAATAAAAATAAAAGCAGCAATCAATGATTTGGAAACATAAAAACAATAGTGAAAGTCAGTGAAACCAAAAATTGGTTCTTTAAATAGAACAATAAAATTGATAAACCTCTAGGAAAACAAAGAATAGGAGACAGAAGGCAAAAATTAATAATATCAGAAATAAAATAGGGAATATCATTGAAAACCTCACAGACGTTAAGAGGATAATAAATGAATACTAAGAACAACTAACCCTAGGCACATAAATCTGACAACTTGTATAATGGTCCAATTCTTCCAAACCCACAAACTATTTGAATTCACCCACGATGAACTAGATAACCTAAGTAGTCCTATAACTATTAAAGAAATTGAATTCATAGTTTAAAACCTTCCAAAAAAGAAATTTTCAGGGACCTTCAAGATGGCAGAGGAATAAGACATGGAGATCACCTTCCTCCCCACAAATGCATCAAAAATACATCTACAGTGGAACATCTCCTACAGAATACCTACTGAACACTGGCAGAAGACCTCAGACTTCCCAAAAGGCAAAAAAATTGCCACATACCTGGGTAGGGCAAAAGCAAAAAGAAAAAACAGAGATAAAAGTATAGGGACAGGACCTGCACCTCTGAGAGGGAGCTGTGAAGGAGGAAAAGTTTCCACACATTAGGAAGCCCCTTCACTGGAGGAGACGGGGTGGGGTGGACAGGGGCAAATCTTCGGAGCCACAGAGGAGAGTGCAACAACAGGGGTACAGAAGGCAAAGCAGAGAGATTCCCGCACAGAGGATCACTGCCGACCAGCACTCACCAACCCGAGAGGCTTGTCTGCTCACCCGCCGGGCTGAGAGGGGGATGGGGGCTGAGGCTCGGGCTTTGGAGGTCAGATCCCAGGGAGAGGACTGGGGTTGGCTGTGTGAACACAGCCTGAAGGGGGCTAGTGCACCACAGGTAGCCAAGAGGGAGTCCAGAAAAAGTCCGGACCTGCCTAGGAGGCAAAAGACCATTGTTTTGGGGTACATGAGGAGAGGGAATTCCTTCCCTGATGCCCACAAAAGACAGAGCACCACCTAAAAAAGCTCCAGAGATGGGCATGAGACACAGCTATCAGCTCAGACCCCAGAGACAGACATGAAATGCTAACACTGCTGCTGCAGCCACAAAGAATTCTGTGTGCAAGCACAGTCCACAATCCACACCCCTCCGGGAGCCTGTACAGCACACCACTGCCAGGGTCCCATGATCCAGGGACAAGTTCCCCAGGAGAACACAAAGCATGCTTCAGGCTGTTGCAATGTCATGCCGGACTCTGCCGCTGCAGGCTTCCCCCACATTCCAATTATGACAATTGTACCTCTCCGTCCCCATGTCCTGAATGAGCAAGAGCCCCCTAATCAGCTGCTGCTTTAAACCTGTCCTCTCTGGGTGGGAACAGATGCCTGAGAGCGACCTACACGCAGAGGTGGGGGCAAATCCAAAGCTGAACACCAGGAGCTGTGCGAACAAAAAAGAGAAAGGGAAATCCTCCTAGCAGCCTCTGGAGCAGCGGATTAAATCCCCACAATCAACTTGATGTAGCCTGCATCTGTGGAATACCTGAATAAACAATGAATCACCTCAAAATTGAGGCACTGAACTTCGGGAGCAATAGTAGACTCAGGGTTTGCTGTCTGCAACTGAAATGTTTCTGATTTTTACGTTTATCGTAGTACAGTTTTTAGTGCTTGCTGTAATTGGTGGATTTGTTTATTGGTTTGGTTGCTCTCCTCTTCTGTTTTTTTTTAATTATTATTATTATTTTGTCTATCTTTTTTCTCCCTTTTCTTCTGAGTCATCTGGCTGACACGGCCTTCGTGCTCCAGTCTGGTGTCAGACCTGAGCTTCTTAGGAGTGAGAGCCAAGTTCAGGACACTGAACCACCACATACCTCCCGGCCCCACGTAATATCAATGGGCAAGAGCTCTCCCAGAGATCTCCATCTCAATGCTAAGACCCAGCTCCACCCAGTGGCCAGCAAGCTCCAGTGCTGGACACCCCATGTCAAACAACTAGCAAAACAGGAACACAACCCCACCCATTAGCAGAGAGGCTACCTAAATCATACTAAGTTCACCGATGCCCCAAAACACACCACCAGACACAGGCCTGCCCACCCGAAAGACAAGATCCAGCCCCACCCACCAGAACACAGGCATCAGTCCCCTCCACCAGGAAGCCTACACAAGCCACTGAACCAACCTAACCCACTGGGGGCAGACACCAAAAACAAAGGGAACTACAAGCCTGCAGTCTGCAAAGAGGAGACCCCAAACAGAGTAAGGTAAACAAAATAAGAAGACAGAGAAATATGCAGCAGATGAAGGAGCAAGGTAAAAACCCACCAGACCAAAGAAATGAAGGGGGAATAGGCAGTCTACCTGAAAAAGAATTCAGGGTAATGTTAGTAAAGGTGATCCAAAATCTTGGAAATAGAATGCAGAAAATACAAGAAACGTTTAACAAGGACCTAGAAGAACTAAAGAGTGAACAAACAATGATGAACAACACAAATAAATGAAATTAAAAATTCTCTAGAAGGAATCAATAGCAGACCAACTGAGGCAGAAGAACGGATAAGTGACCTGGAAGATAAAATAGTGGAAATAACTACCGCAGAGCAGAAAAAAGAAAAAAGATTGAAAAGAATTGAGGTCAGTCTCAGAGACCTCAGGGACAACATTAAACACACCAACATTTGAATTATAGGGGTCCCAGAAGAAGAAGAGAAGAGGAAAGGGACTGAGAAAATATTTGAAGAGATTACACTTGAAAATTTCCATAACGTGAGAAAAGAAATAGTCAATCAAGTCCAGGAAGCACAGAGAGTCCCATACAAGATAAATCCAAGGAGAAACAAGCCAAGACACACATTATTCAAACTAAAAAATATTAAACACAAAGAAAAAATATTAAAAGCAGCAAAGGAAAAACAACAAATAACATACAAGGGAATCCTCATGAGGTGAACAGCTGATCTTTCAGCAGAAACTCTCCAAGCCAGAAGGGTGTGGCAGGACATATTTAAAGTGACAAAAGGGAAAAACCTAAAACCAAGATTACTCTACCCAGCAAGGATCTCATTCAGATTCCACGGAGAAATTAAAACCTTTACAAACAAGCAAAAGTTAAGAGTATTAAGCACCACCAAACCAGCTTGACAACAAATACTAAAGGAACTACTTTAGGCAGGAAACACAAGAGAAGGAAAAGACCTACAATAACAATCCCAAAACAATTAAGAAAACTGTCATAGGAACATATATATCGATAATTACCTTAAATGTAAATGGATTAAATACTCCAACCAAAAGACATCGACTGGCTGAATGGATACAAAAACAAGACCCATATATATGCTGTCTACAAGAGACCCACTTCAGACCTGGGGACACATACAGACTGAAAGTGAGGGGACAGAAAAAGATATTCCATGCAAATGGAAATCAAAAGAAAGCTGGAGTAGCAATTCTCATATCAGACAAAATAGACTTTAAAATAAAGACTATTACAAGAGACAAAGAAGGATACTACATAACGATCAAGGAATCAAACCAAGAAGATGTAACATTGTAAATATTTATGTACCCAACATAGGAGCACCTCAATACATAAGGCAAGTGCTAACAGTCATAAAAGGGGAAAACGACAGTAATACAATCATAGTAGGGGACTTTAACACCCCACTTTCATCAATGGACAGATCATCCAAAATGAAAATAAATAAGGATACACAGCTTTAAATGACACATTAAACAAGATGGACTTAATTGATATTTATAGGACGTCCCATCCAAAAACAACAGAATACACTTTCTTCTCAAGTGCTCATGGAACATTCTCCAGGATACATCATATCTTGGGTCACAAATCAAGCCCTGGTAAATTTAAGAAATTGAAATCGTATCAAATATCTTGTCCAACCACAACACTATGAGACTAGATATCAATTATGGAAAAAAATCTGTAAAAAATACAAACACATGGAGAGTAAACAATACACTACTAAATAACCAAGAGATCACTGAAGTAATCAAAGAGGAAATCACAAAATACCTAAACAAATGACAGTGAAAACGTGACAACCCAAAACCTATGGGATGCAGCAAAAACAGTTCTAAGAGGGAATTTTAGAGCAATACAATCCTACCTCAAGAAACAAGAAAAATCTCTCAAATAACCAACCTAACCTTACACCTAAAGCAACTAGAGAAAGAGGAACAAAAAACCCCCAAAGTTAGCAGAATGAAAGATATCATAAAGATCAGACCAGAAATAAATGAAATAGAAATGAAGGAAACAGTATCAAAGATCAAAAATCTAAAACCTGGTTCTTTGAGAAGATAAACAAAATTGATAAACCATTAGCCAGATGCATCAAGAAAAAAAGGGAGAAAACTCAAATCAACAGAATTAGAAATGAAAAAGGAGAAGAAACAACTGACACTGCAGAAATACAAAGGATCATGAGAGATTACTACAGGCAACTATATGCCAATAAAATGGACAGCCAGGAAGAAAAGGACATTCTTAGAAAAGCACAACCTTCTGAGACTGAACCAGGAAGAAATGGAAAGTATAAACAGACCAATCACAAGCACTGAAATTGAAACGGTGATTGAAAAACTTCCAACAAACAAAAGTCCAGGACCAGATGGCTTCACAGGCAAATTCTATCAAACATTTAGAGAAGAGTTAACTCCTATCCTTCTCAAACTCTTCCAAAATATAGCAGAGGTTGGAACACTCCCAAACTCATTCTACGAGGCCACCATCGCCCTGATACCAAAACCAGACAAAGATGTCACAAAAAAAGAAAACTACAGGCCCTTAACACTGATGAACATAGATGCAAAAATCCTCAACAAAATACTAGCAAACAGAATCCAACAGCACATTAAAAGGATCATACACCATGATCAAGCGAGGTTAATCCCAGGAATGCAAGGATTCTTCAATATACACAAATCAACCAATGTGATACACCATATTAACAAACTGAAGGAGAAAAACCATATGATCATCTCAATAGATGCAGGAAAAGCTTTTGACAAAATTCAACACCCATTTATGATAAAAACCCTCCAGAAAGTGGGCATAGAGGGAACCTATGTCAACATAATAAAGGGCATATATGACAAACCCACAGCCAACATTGTTCTCAATGGTGAAAAACTGAAAACATTTCCTCTAAGATCAGGAACAAGATAAGGTTGCCCAATCTCACCACTATTATTCAACATAGTTTTGGAAGTTTTAGACACAGCAATCAGAGAAGAAAAAGAAATAAAAGGAATCCAAATCGGAAAAGAAGAAGTAAAACTGTCACTGTTTGCAGATCACATGATACTATACATAGAGAATCCTAAAGATACTACCAGAAAACTACTAGAGCTAATCAATGAATTTGGTAAAGTAGCAGGATACAAAATTAATGCACAGAAATCTTTTGTATTCCTATACACTAATGATGAAAAATATGAAAAAGAAATTAAGGAAACACTCCCATTTACGACTGCAACATAGAGAGTCAAATACCTAGTGATAAATCTACCTAAGGAGACAAAAGACCTGTATTCAAAAAACTATAAGACACTGATGAAAAAACTGAAGATGATAGAAACAGATGGAGAGATATACCATGTTTTTAGATTGGAAGAATCAACACTGTGAAAATGACTATACTACCCAAAGCAATCTACAGATACAGTGCAAACTACCACTGGCATTTTCACAGAACTAGAACAAAAAATTTCACAATTGGTATGGAAACACAAAAGACCCCGAATAGCGAAAGCAATCTTGGGAAAGAAAAACGGAGCTGGAGGAATCAGGCTCCCTGACTTCAGACTATACTACAAAGGTACAGTAATCAAGACACTATGGTATGGGCTGAAAAACATAAATATAGATCAATGGATGAGGATAGAAAGCCCACAGATAAACCCACACACCTATGGTCACCTTATTTTTGATAAAGGAGTCAAGAATATACAGTGGAGAAAAGACAGCCTCTTCAATAAGTGGTGCTGGGAAAACTGGACAGCTACATGTAAAAGAATGAATTTAAAACACTCCCTTACACCATACACTAAAATAAACTCAAAATTCATTAAAGACCTAAATGTAAGACCAGGCACTGTAAAACTCTTAGAGGAAAACACAGGAAGCACACTGTTTGACATAAATCACAGCAAGACCTTTTTTGACCCACCTTCTAGATTAATGGAGATTAAAAACAAAAATAAACAAATGGGACCTAATGAAACTTAAAAGCTTCTGCACAGAAAAGGAAACCATAAACAAGACGAAAAGACCACCCTCAAAATGGGAGAAAATGTTTTCAAATGAAGAAACTGACAAAGGATTAATCTCCAAAATATGCAAGCAGCTCATGCACCACAACATCAAAAAAACCAAACAATCCAATCCAAAAAAGGGCAGAAGACCTAAACAAACATTTCTCCAAAGAAGATATACAGATCGCCAACAAACACATGAAAGGATGCTCAAGAACGCTAATCATTAGAGAAATGCAAATCAAAACTACAATGAGGTATTACTTCACACCAGTAAGAATGGCCATCGTCAAAAAATCTATAAACATTATATGCCGGAGAGGGTGTGGAGAAAAGAGAACCCCCTTGCACTGTTGATGGAATGTAAATTGATACAGCTACTATGGAGAACAGTATGGAGGTTCCTTAAAAAACTAAAAATAGAACTACCATATGACCCAGCAATCCCACTACTGAGCATATACCCTGATGAAACCATAATTCAAAAAGAGACATGTACCATAATGTTTATTGCAGCACTATTTACAATAGCCAGGACATGGAAGCAACCTAAGTGTTCATCGACAGATGAATGGGTAAAGAAGATGTGGCACATATATACAATGGAATATTACTCAGCCATAAAAAGAAAGGAAATTGAGTTATTTGTAGTGAGATGGACAGATCTAGAGTCTGTCGTACACAGTGAAGTAAGTCAGAAAGAGTAAAACAAATACTGGATGCTAACACATATATATGGAATCTAAAAAAAAAAAAAAGGTTCTGCTGAACCTAGAGGCAGGACAGGAATAATGACACAGACATAGAGAATGAACTTGAGGACACAGGGAGGGGAAGGGTAAGCCAGGACAAAGTGAGGGAGTAGCACTGATATATATACACCACCAAATGTAAAATAGATAGCTAGTGGGATACAGCTGCATCACACAGGGAGATCAGCTCTGTGCTTTGTGTCCCCCTAGAGGGGTGGGAGGGAGATGCAACAGGGAGGGGATATAGAAATATATGTATATGTATAGCAGATTCACTTTGTTATATAGCAGCAACTAACACAACATTTTAAAGCAATTATACTCCACCAGTCAAAGAAAAACAAAACTGCGTGATTCCACATATATGAGGTATCGAAAACAGATTAATAGAATCAAAGAGTGGAATGGTGGTTTCCAGGGGATGGGGAGAGGGAGGAATGGGAGTTACTAACTAATTGACATAAAGTTTCAGTTAAACAAGATGAATAAGCTCTGGAGATGTACTCTACAACTTTGTACCTATAGTTAACAATACTGTATCATATCCTTAAACTTTATTAAGAATGTAGATCTCATGTTAATTGTTCTTACCAAAAAAAAAGTCAGTAAAGTTTAAAAAAAAAAACTCCAAAAAGAAAAAAAAGAAAAGAAATTTTCAGGTCCATATTGTTTTACTGGCAAATTCTACAAAATATTTAAAAAGAAAGAACATCAATTCAACACTACTACAGAAAAAAAATTCATCTATGTTTTTCCAAGACTCATTTGGAAGTCATTTCTACATGATCACATCAAATAGTGAATGTCAGAACCCTGAAAATTACATGAAAAGTATACACACTCATGTATAAATGCTGACAGGCAGAGATGACTGAGAATTACAATGTCTCTGAGCTTTATCATTTCATCCATATAAACATGAGCTTGAAATTTCTATATCTCACAGTTAAAATCTAGCTGTGTTACAATTAACTCAATGTATAAAATAATTCATAACTTTGTTTCAGTAAATCACCCTTTGTAGACATTATATGTGCATTTTTTTATGCATCCAGGAGATGGGGAGGACAGAAACGCAAATTAATGAGAGAGAAACAGCAAAGACGATTAAATAGTGTGTTTGATTCCCAACCATTCTACTCATTGACACATACCCAGGTGTGAACATTAGATAGAAAACATGACTCTGCTGTTTCCTCAGTTGGCCTCAGTTCTTGAGTGTCTCCTGTAACGTGAGCAACTCTCTTTTTGAGTGCATGTATGTAGTGAGCAAAAGATGTAACTCTATTCTACATGATTCTTAGAGCTTATATTAACCTAGAAACACGATGCACATCTTAGCATTTATTTACATGATCAGAGATTTTAAGAAGTGAACAAAATGGCACCATAATAAATAACTCTGAGAAACAGGAGAAGAAATGCTGATATGACACTAAAAGAATGACCACATGTACTATAATATACTACCTGACAATGAATATGAGCTGAGAAAAGAAGGAGGAGAGAGGCTTTGGCAATCAAAGAGCACAACAGAGTAAGACAAACAAATGCAAGTTGTGGTGATAATAGAAGAACACAAGTGTGCTACAGGGCAGACCACTGGTGATAAGCAAGCACACTAAATGAAAACATTAAATACTCTCTGGATGAAAATTTCAATCTATCCACTACCGGAGACAGCTTGTCTATTACACAAACCACCTTGACTAAATATGAGAGTATGTGATATTTTCCATCGTTGGGAGCTCTGATTAAATCATTGCTTAAGGTGTGCACTACAACACATTTCTAAGAGTTGAAAGTTATACTGATTATTGATCAATTAATCCTATAAACATTTTAATACACATTTTGTTTACTAACAGGTGCCCAGGTAACAAATAGTTGAAATTATTGTTTTAGGAACTTCACCAGAACCGAAGATCGCAAAGAGGCCCAAGACTTGTCTTGCTTATTCACACTCAGTTCACTTATTTCCCTTGAAAAACCGATTTGACAGAGTAGATTATTTCTTCCCCTTTGAAAACTCTATTCTTCATTTCCCTAAGACTTTGAACAACATTCTGAATTGAAAAGTGTGTTCTTCTTCCTATAGGTATTCATGGACCCTAAACATGCAGATTTCAATCAAAAATACCCTCCAGCTGATGACATAATATCATTATCAGAGAAGATATAATCTCAGATTTTTTGAGTGTGCATTTCTTTTATCTGTTATAAAAGATAACAGATAAGTTATCTGTCCCATCCCTATCTCCACCATGTATTAAAGTGTACCCTTCTAAACTTCCTTCCATTATTTTACTCTTACATATTCATCAAAATATATTAAATTATATTTGGGTAAAAAATCTATATCCAGATGAAAAGACAGGTTTTCTTGTAAGCTATTATTTCCAAATGAGATCTTAGTTCATTAAGAGGTAAAAAAAACTTACTAGTTTGAGTAGTATTATGTATGCTCTTAGTTTGTGGGCTTTTTTATCTTTGTTAGTCTGTAACTCTGTCTAGTATGTTTTTAGTTCCAGCAATGATTTAACATGGGATCTTACCAGATAACTCCAAAGCAATAAACAACTATTTATACTTTTCTTAAGCATTTGTATATACACAAAAATATATACAATTACTTGTGCATGCTTGTAAAATAAATACATCTACACATTTCACTGGACTTCCTACTTTCATTCAATGTTGGATTTGCAAATCCACCCATGCTGATAAATGTAGTTCTGTTTAACTTATTTCTATGTATGCTTTGTACAGTATTCTATGACTATGAATTTTGTCTGTCCATTCAATCACTGATCATCCTTTAGGATAGGACATTGGACTCTCATGGTAATATAGGCAATACTTCAATGACATACATATACATGTTGCCTTTATAATTCTAAATTTGTCTTAGAAGTCAAACACTGGGCTCATCTCTTGCAGTTTCTTTCTTTGCCAAGATCTTATTCCTTTAATTTTTCATTTACTTGTAGCTCTCTGCTGCTTTCAAGGAGATATTGTTTAAGATTTTATACAAATTTTTTTATTATTCTCAATGAAATCATGGTTGGTAAATTACCTTGCCCACAGTTACCTCGAAGCCCCATTTACTCCTCACATATTAATTCTTCCTTATACCTGATGTTTTACTTTTTTTTTTTTTTTTTTTTTTTTGTGGTACATGGGCCTCTCACTGCTGTGGCCTCTCCCGTTGTGGAGCACAGGCTCCCGACACGCAGGCTCAGTGGCCATGGCTCATGGGCCCAGCCGCTCCGCGGCATGTGGGATCTTCCCGGACCGGGGCACGAACCCGGGACCCCTGCATCAGCAAGTGGACTCTCAACCACTGCGCCACCAGGGAAGCCCTCATGTTTTACTTTTAATTAACTGTCTTGCTCCCTCTAAATTTTCCTAGCAGAATAGTAGTATTAGACATAATAGCGGAAGCAACATGATTCACAAAGAACTTACTTATTCACCCTGACCAAGTCATGAAAGGTATAGCAGAACTTCAGTATCCAAGAAGTTCTGGAGTGGTCAGGCTTGCTACAGACCTTTTTTACCTATAATCCAGACTACAACCATGATGATCTTAAATTCTTTCCCAAATCCAGCCCCAGACTTCTTCCAAAGTGAAACTACCTTAGATCACAGTTGCTCAACTTCTGATAAAAATCACTATTGACTTCATTTGCTTGAGTTACTCTGCTTCTCTACAATATCTTGCTGATCCGTGCATATCCTCCTGAATTTAGTGTAATAATTTATTACTTTTAACTTAAACTGATACATTTTCGTTTTTTAATACAGTAGATTTCTCTTCTGATCCCTACTACCCAATATTTCACTATTTTCCCATAATTCCTATTTGTTTCCTTCAGAGTAGTTATCACAACTTCCAGTGATATTTTTTTCTTTTTCTTTTTTTTGTCTTTCTCCCCTACTAGAATAAACTCCATGAAGGAAAGAATCATGTCTGTCTAGAGATGCCATTGTATCTCTAGCATTTAAAAAAATCATCTGGTTTGCAAGGCAGAAATAGAGACACAGATGTGGAGAACAAACATATGGACACCAAGGGGGGAAAGTGGGGGAGTGGTGTGATGAATTGGGAAATTGGGACTGACATATATACACTAATATGTATAAAATAGATAACTAATAAGAACCTGCTGTATAAAAAATAAAATAAAATGCAAAAAAATTATCTGGTGCAAAAAGGACTCTGAGTAAATATTTCTTGAGTTATTTCATGTGTTTTCACTTGTCAGTGCTGTGGATTTCAAGGTAGATTTTAAGATCAATGAAAAAAAATAAAACTGAAGCCGAAACACCCTTTTAAAGTACGTATTATGTACCAAACACTTTACTTAAGGTGTTTTATTTATTATTATAAAACCATGTAATGTAGGTATCATGATCCCCATTTTATAGATGAAGAAATTAAGATACAGGGAAATTAAGTAAATTCTATAAATTTAGCTGCTGATGGCAGAGATGAATTTTAATCCCATTTCCATTTGATTCTGAACTCAGACCTATCTACTGTACCACACTGCCCTAGGGGGAGCACTTCTGATTTATAGATAGCTTTAGATAATCTTCACAAACTCTGCAATTTAAATGCATGTATATGTATCGCTGAGTCACTTTGCTGTGCACCTGAAACTAGCACAACATTGTTGATCAACTATATTCCAATATAAAATAAAAATTTAAAAAAGAAAACAGAAAAAAAATTTTTTAAGCCTATAATGAATGAAAAAAATAAAAAAATAAAATTCTTTGAACTCCAGTGTGCTCCTCTGCCTTATCTCTCCATGTGCTGGAATGCACATTCAGGAAACAAGCAATTCCTGTCGGGAGTACTGCATTCACATTATTTGTGTTTCAATGTCCTTGTCACGAAACTGTCTGGAATTATGATTAAATATCATTACCCTTAAAGACATCTCATCTCCATAAATTTTATATCTAAATTATTGGGGTGTATTCAATTTGCAGATGTCACTTCCAATATATATATAAAACTGATGTTTTTCTGGATTACTGGGTCATTGAAACTGAGTGGACTACCTGTTTTTCTAATATGTGGGAAAAGAATATATCAAAAGTAACCATGACATATAATAACAGGTGGGACCTAAGCTGTTGTAGGGCCAACATATTTAATGCTCAGAGGTGGAACCTAAGGTCCAAAGAGATTAAATAATTGGCACAAAGCTAAGCAGCTTGCTAATGGCATAGGTAGCAGCATTCTAATCACTTTATAACATGCATATTACTGATGAGTTACTGTCTGCTAGTGGCATAGCTAGCAGCATGCTAATCACTTTATAACATACATACCACTTATTAGTTCCTGTTTCCCAAGTGAATGGTTCATAAATAATAAATTATAATGTTTCATCCTAAGAGATTTATGATTTCCTTCTTACTGACTATGCCTAATTCTCCTTTTCCTTAGTTCCAATACCTAAATTCTCATTAAGTGCTTCGTTCTGTAACTTAACTTTTCAATACAACATTCATTAGTTACACTAATTGGACAATGTATTATTATTCTCCAAGGAGCAAATTCTTTTTCATTTCAGTAGCTAGGAAATGGAAACCCCGAGTAACTGGGCTTTTTATGATAAAAGTTTGGATGTGTGATTTATATAATCTAGGAATCTTAAAAATAACCATACTTGGCAATCTCAAATTTACCCCAGTATTCATACATGAATTCAACCAAACATTTATTGAGCATCTACATGCTGAGTAATTTACTCATACAAAGATGAGTAGTTTATATTCTTTGCCAACAAGTTCACTCACAGATTAGTGGAGTAAACATACATAGACATAATATTATGTAATAATATATAAGAACTTCCTGGAAAAGTATAGCCCAAATTATGTATACAATTTTTTTTCTTTTCAGCTTTAAGAGATATAATTGACAAATAGAAATTGTATATATTTAAGGTATACAACTTGATGTTTTGATGTAAGTATACATTGTAAAATGATCAGCATAATCAAGCTAATTAATATATTCATCATGTCACATAGTTACCATTTATGTGGGGCAGCTTGGGCGGGGGGCAAATACTTAGGATCTACCCTCTTATCAAATTTCAAGTACACAATACAGTATTGTTACCTATAGTCACCATGCTATACTTTAGAGCTCCAGAACTTATTCATCTTACATAACTGAAACTTTGTAGCCTTTGGTCAATATCTCCTCATTTTCCCTTCCCCTCAACCCTTGGCAACCTACTCTGTGTGTCTATGAAAGCACTTCTGTGACTCCACATATAAGTGAGGTCATGTATTACTTAACTTTCTGTGTCTGGTTTATTTCACCTAGCATAATGTCCTCCAGGATCATGCATGTTGCCACAAACAGCAGAATTTTGTTCTGGTGAATAATATTCCATTGTGTGTGTGTGTGTGTGTCACATTTTCTTGATCCATTCATCTATCAATAGATATTAAGGTTGTTTTCACATCTTTGCTATTGAAAATAACGTTGCAATGAACATGGGAGTCCAGATATCTTTTTGATATCCTGTTTTCATTTCCTTTGGATATATACCCAGAAGTGGGATTGCTGGATCATATGGTAGTTCTATTTTTAACTTTTTGAGGAACCTCCATACTTTTTTCTGTGATAGCTATACCAATTTACAATCCCACCATTAGTGCATCAGGATTCCTTTTTCTACACAGCCTCATCAATACTTGTTACCGCTTGTCTTCTGCTAATAGTCACTCTAACAGATGCGAGGTTATATCTCATTGTAGTTTTGATTTGGATACCCCTGATAATTAGGGATGCTGAGTACTTTTTCATATATCTGTTGATTTTTGTATGTCTTCTTTTGAGAAATGTGTATTCAGGTCTTTTGTCTACTTTTTCATCAGGGTTTTGTTGGGGTTTTTTTTCTATTGAGTTTATGAGTTCCTTATGTATGTTGGATAATTAACCCTTTATCAGATACATGGTTTGCAAATATTTTCTCCTACTCCATAGGTTGCTTTTTCACTCTATTGTTTCTTCTGCAGTTGTTTCAGAAGATTTTTAGTTTGATGCAATCCTGTGTGTCTATTTTTACTTTTGTTGCTTGTGATTTTGTGATCATATTAAAAAAAAAATCACTGTCCAGACCAATGTCAAGAAGCTTTTTCCTATGTTTTCTTCTATGAGTTTTACAGTTTCTATCTCATGTTTAAGTCTTTAATCCATTTTAAATTGATTTTTTAATACAGTATGAGATAGGATCCAATGTCATTCTTCTTCATGTGGATATCTAGTTTTCCCAACACCATTTTTTTGGACTTATTGTGGCACTGTTGTCAAAGGTCAGTTGATCACACATTTATTATTTATGGGCTCTCTATTCTGTTCCATTGATTTATATGTCTGGTTTTATATCAATGCCATACTGTTTTGATTACTCTAGAAGTGTAGTTTGAAATCAGCAAGTGTGGTACCTCCAGTTTTGTTCTTCTCGTTCAAGATTGCCTTGACTATTTGGGGCATTCTGCAGTTCCATTTGAATTTTAGGATTTTTTTTCTATTTCTGGAAAGAATGCCTTTGGGGTTTTGATAGAGGTTACAATGAATCTGTAGATCTCATTGGGTAATATGAGCTTTTTAACATTCATAATTCTTCCAATCCATGAACACAGGAGGTCTTTCCATTTATCTGTGTCCTTTTTAAATTCCTACATCAAAGTTTTCTAATTTTTAGTGTGCAAATATTTCACCAATTTGGTTACATTTATTCCTTTTATCAGATATTTACATCTACCTTCATCACTAAATTTGGCTTTTAATTTTTCTCAAATAGGTATTCTTAGTTTGATCACAGTGTATACTGGGTTCATAGCATGAGTTAAAGATTATTTTTTCTGTATCTGTACTCTAGAAGATTTTCAGTAATACTGCTAATCATGTCTCTTGAATGCTTGGTAGAAGGCACCCACAAAGCTTGCTTTTATATTTTTATGACTTTGCCCTTCAGATTAAATTTCCCTAATAGTTATAGGTTTATTCTTGCTATTTCTCAAGTCAATCTTGATGTAGTATTCTTCTAGCGTTTTATTGTTTGTTTCAAATTATTTGGAGTAGAATCACTTGTAGAATTCTCTACATTTTTACTATCCATTCAAATATATAGTTTTTTTTCATTCCATCCATTCATTCATTCATTTTTTTTCCCTTAAGTTGATCAACACTATCAGAGATTTATCACTTTAATGGGTTCTTCAAGAAGTTACTTACAGTTTTTTGATCCTCTTTATTATAATTTTGTTTTCTATTTTATTGATATTTGATTTTTGTTCATTATCTTCTCTTCTATTTTCTCTAAATTCATTCTTTTTTATTTTCTGACCTCTGAAGTACTAACCTCATTAATTTTTAGCCTTTTTTTCCAATGTAAACAATTAAAGTATAAACTGTTCTCAAATACCACTTTTGGTATTTGTCATTCAGGTTTATGTATTTTTTTATTTCCATTATGATTCCCTATTTGACCTATGGATTAGTTATTCATTTGTTTTTAATTTCAAAAAGTCTGGTTTTCTTCTTAGTAATTACTCTCTTATGTCAGTCTTGCAAGCTTTATAATTCTTTTTTATTGTTCTACCACTTCTTGGCACTGAGTCCTTTTCCCTAATCTCTCCTTTTATTTTTTGATTGAAGTTCCAAGAACTCAGGGAAAAAAATTCTTAAGAGGTTTTCAAAATGTTGACAACTAAAGAGTATAAAAGATCCTCAGGAAAAACTCAAAAGTAGAGAAGTGTGTTTTCAATACTATTTTCTGAGAAAAGCAGGGATCGTATTTATGGATGAGCGTCCCCCTCCCCTCCCCCACCCCCCACTCCACCAGGAACAGAGAAACACAATTTCTCCATAAATGCCTGATGACAGAGTTCCTCTTTTTCACAATACCCCTTAGACTCATGCGTTGCTTATGGTTGGAAATTACAATGAGTGTCTATAAAACACACTGAGTTTTAGAATATCATTCTTTTTTTTTTTTCCAGTACGCAGGCCTCTCACTGCTGCGGCCTCTCCCACTGCGGAGCACAGGCTCCGGACGCCACGGCTCACGGGCCCAGCCGCTCCGCGGCATGTGGGATCTTCCTGGACCGGGGCACAAACCCGCGTCCCCCGCATCAGCAGGCAGACTCTCAACCACTGCACCACCAGGGAAGCCCCTGAATATCATTCTTTATTTGACATAACTGCTATGATGGCTCAGGATCTGTGTGTTGTAAACTTTAGGGATGTTAGGCCAGTGATAAGATATTATGTATCTTCCTAGATTTTGAAAATTTAGAAACTATGGACTCAATGATGGATGAATCCAATTCTGGAGATCATGAAATATCTATACTAGATCCAGTGGAGGGAGGACAGCTCAGGACACAACTGCTGAAGAAGGAATTGAGTCATGAATTAGGCACACGTATGAGTGTCCTCTATTGGTAGGGAATATTTTCAGACTTGAACTGTACTAAACACTTAATTTCTACAAGATGAATGATATAATTTGTGGGCTTTAATATTTTTATGAAAAATTATTAATAGAAAATATACTCGTCTTGTTTAAATTTGGGGCCCTTTTTGAATTGATGCAATTAATGAGGAATGCAGAATTGTGAATTGTTCATTGTATAACCTGTTTGAATACAGTAGGTTAGACAACACAGGTGTAAAGCAGAATAAAAAGAAAGAAAATAATCAAAATTTAATGTAACTTTGCAGTTAACTTAATGGATGCCTTAATAAGACCCATTAGAGATTTTATTGTACAATAGCAGACAAACATTCTTTGCAAGCCAGAACTGCCCAACTCATCACTGATCCCAGACAATTGTGTAAGAACTATGTACCTTGAGAAGTAATTACATAGAGGGAGATGAAGCACTTTCTGATACCCTACTGTGAAGAGCAGGGACCAGATATATATCTAGTTTCCAATGGGTATGACTTTTCAGCCTAACTGCTTAAAATACATACACACACACAAACATACACACATTCACACACAGAGCCCTGGGGAAGGCAAGTAGGGGAACACTCCTCTAACCACCTGTGATATTGTAATTTGTAATAAGTAATATATATTGAATCTTCATCCTAGTCCAAGCTCCTGGCACAGAGCTCCTAAATGATTAGAGAGATAAAGCATCTTTCGTTGTGTTTATAAAGTGACTTTTGAAATGCACCTAAGGATGCATTTAAAGATGGGGGCTGGTTCCCAGGAGAACCAAACATGTGACTTGAGGGATGGAACTTTCAGTGCCACCACCTCTGACCTCCAGGGAGGGAAGGGGGCTACAAGTTGAATCAATACCCAATGGCCAATGAGTTACATCAGTCATGCCTATGTAATGAAACCTCCATAAAAACCCAAAAGGATGGGGACTGCAGAGCTGCCTGGTGAACACGTGGATGTGCTGGAAGAGTGGCAAACTCAGACATCATAGAAGCTCCTCATCCTTTCGCCTCATCTTGTCCTCTGAATCTCTTCTATCTGGCTATTCCTGAGTTATATCCTTTTATAGTAAACCAGTAATCTGGTAAGTAAAATGTTTCTCTGATTTTTGTGAGTTACTCCAGCAGATTAATCGAACCCAAGGAGGGGGTTGTTGGAGGCTCCAATCAACAGCCAGTAGGTCAGAAGCACAGGAGCAACCTGTACTTGCAATTGGCATCTGAAGTTGCAGGGAGAGGCACTCTTGTAGGGCTGAACCCTTAACCTATAAGATTTGACACTATCTCCAGGTAGATAGGGTCTGAGAATTGCTTGCTGGTGAGGAAGTAAAACCACCACACAAGTCAGAATTGGTATCAGAATTGTACACCACAACTCAGTTCTTTCATAAAGGAAATAATACCAGTCTAACCAGGTCAATTCCATGCCACCAATAGAACCACACTTACAGTTGGATAGGCTTAGAGTAAAAGTCAAGTGTAACTATATGGCTTCCACTAATACTTTCTTTTCAGAACATAAGAAAAAAATTTATTGCAAGGAGTAGGTTTACATGATTGCAGCCCCTAATCATGTAAACCTACTCCTTGCAATGAATTTATGTGTGTGTGTATATATATATATATATATATATATATATATATATATATATATACTATAATTGTCCTCAATTATACATAATCATCCTTTCAAGTCCTATAACCATAAAGTAGTAGAATTTTGGTATAAGGTAAGAAAGAGGCCCCACTTAGAATTTAAGCTAAAGTCATGAGCTCCAGCCCAATTTTCCAGAGAGTTCTGCACTGAGGTAAAAGGCTTTCATCTAATAATAAAGCAACACTGTATTCGTCATTTACAGCTCTCCTTTATACCTCTTTCAGGAAACTCTGTGATGAGGGTAAATTGGCCAAGGCAGGATCTTGGAATTTCTGAATCTAGTCTCTATTCCATAATGTCATCTTAATATATAATGTCATCCATCAAAATCTCACTCAAATCTGAATGAACAAACACACACACTCACATGTGCACACATACACTGCTACACATTGCTTCAGCCCACCTATGAGTTTACCTGGAGAAACATCAGACAGCTCCCAGCACACAGACAACTTCCACCCTGAAGCAGTGTGTCTCTGAAATTCTCTGCCTGGAAGCCTCATTCACTGCCATGGGAGCTTGCTCAGTCCTGGGCTGAGCAGCCTGTGGTACGTGGGATTTAAGGCCCTCAATAGCACCTTTCAATCAGGAAGGGATAAATATCAGAGAATAGGCATCCCAGATTTCCCATTTCAATGTGAAAAAATTCTCGACATGGAAATTCTTCCACATGTTTCCTCAGAGGGTATACAGTCAGCAATAGTTCTCGGACTTGAGTTTATTATATGGATGAAATAAGGTCCCACCCCCTTCAACAATCCATTAGGATATCTCCTTGTTTTGCTGTTATAAACAGTTTTCTCAAAAGAATGCATTTATGAAGTATCTGTTAGGGGCTGATGGAAGGCTTGCATCCCATGGCAAGAGAGAGTAGTAAGATTCAGGATGGATAGGAATTATGTCTCTTTTGCCAAGCATGGAAAGAGCAATTTTGGAAGAGGAAATGGGAAAAAAAAGAACACACAATATTTCAGGATTCTTTTCAGGCAATAGAGAAGAAAATATAAGAAAACCAAGGTTTCAACAGAAGAAAAATAGCACTAACAGACATGTAATGGAAAGAACTACAAGAAATTAGTCTCCCAGTTGCCAAGCTAGGAGTTAGAAGACAATGTTCAAGTATTAGATTCATCAGTTACTGGATATTTGATGTTAATGAAATGACATAATATTCCTGAGTCTCAGATTTTCATCCACAAAATGGAGACAATAATATTCAACTTATAGGACTGTGGTGATGACTAAAAGAAATAATTTACGTAAAAATGATATAAACTTTAAAAACGTATGCAAATGTTAGAAATTATTATTATAATCGATCCATCTTTAGACATGCAAGAAAAAAATCATTTTTTTTAATGGACATAATGCAAAAAGACTAAATAAAGTCCTAAACCCCCATGTTTAATTAACCTAGCCTTTCTAAGAGCAGGCATGTTACAGCATTGTTACCAGCAAGTCTGCTCTATCAATGCCATTGTTTGGTTATCAGTTTGTCTATTCAACTTGGCAGTGAACTTTTATATTTACACAATACATATCAAAACCTGTGCTAGCTTAGAGGTTGTAGAGAACACAAAGATAAAAGTGCAGAATGAACCGAACATGAAACAGAAAACAATCTAGTTCAACAAAGAAACAGTAATATTTGGCCTTTATCTGGAAAAGATTTCATGTCTAAAGGGTCTTCTTCCTTAAATAAAATGCAACAGTATTTTATGTTTCCTTTTATTGGACATTACATACTGGTAGACAATAAGTCAAAGATGTGATGTGGGTAGAAAGGAAACACCTAAAATTAAGCAAAACAACAACAGCAAAGCAACAACAAAACAATTGGATTAATTCCCTTTTTAGGAGCCTAAGAATGTACCTCGTTGCCCAGAGAATCCTCCTCATTTCCTATTAAAGGTGATGAGTACTTTGGTGGGCTATCTGGTCTAATTTTAGAACTATCATATCAAATGATAACCATTAATAACTACTAATATTACACATCGTGAAAATGAAGGTCAAATACTAGTTTGGATGTTAAATAAGGTTCAGAATATAACCAGCTTTTAACAGGGCAAATTTTGCTCATCTTACAATAAATTTACTCTAAAAATGTGCTCCTAAACCACACAACCAGCCATACTTTCTTTTCCAGTGTTTAGTAATGGTGACTGTCCTGTCATCATCATGGAACAGAGCAGGACCCTGTGGGGCTCCTGGGCACAAAGCTTTTCTTTGTCCCCTGTTTCTTGTTCGTAGGAAATAGGCTTCATTCAGCCTCCATGACCTTCCCTGAGTTCCAAAGGGCCAGTTCAAACAGTTGCTAATCAGGGAAGGGAGGGGATGTAGAGACAAAGGAAGAGCAGTCAAGAAACAATAGTGCAGCCTTAGGGCAGGGTCCTTGTTCCCCCTCAACGAATATACATAACAATAACTTTGAACTGTTTTGCAGATACTAAAACCCCCACCAGGTGAAAGAAATTAACTGTATGTCACCCACAGGTACACAGACCCCAGACTGGTTGGAACCAGAAGGTTGATGATGCTGACTCCCAATTACCTCACCACCAACCAATCAGAAGAATGTCCATGAGCTGATCATGCCTTCCTCTTTGCACCATTACAATAAAACCCCTCCAGGTCAGGACACAGTTTTGAGGGCATTAGCCTTCTGTGGCCCCCTTTGCCACAGCAGAATAAAGAGTAAAGCTATTCTCTCCTACTTCACGCATAACTCTGTCTCCGAGATTCAATCTGGAACCCGTGTACAGAGGCTGAATTTCGGCATCAATCACTGAGTTTCTTTTCTAACATTTAACATCATGAGGCTCAGTACATTACAGTCTATCATTATAAAGTCAGTCCTGCAATGATTGCCTTCTCCTTCATCCCCAAAAATCAGGTAGAGAATTTTCCAAAAGAAGTCAAAACTTTTACTAATAATAAAATTTTCTAATGCTGGTATTATGCACACACAATCAAAGAAGAAACCTGGAGTTTTCCTATGAAAAAGTCCCTCTCCAGAAGACTGCACCTGTGAGAAGATAATTTTTGAATGTCATTAATACTACAGTGTTCTGGGCTATCCTATAGTCTTATCCTTTCATCAGCCTTTTGCTGATTGTTGGAAAGACTGCTGACTCTGCCCCCTATTCAACCATTTGGTATTTGTAATTCTCCCCTTAATAACAATAATGTGTTTGTGGATTGTGGTTGTGAATGTCCCTGATTAGAATGCAAAGGAAACAGACGGACACGATCTTAAGTCACTGTTTGCCTTAACAGCTACATGTAAACTGCTGTACCGGTTTAGGAACACAGGCTTCACTAAACCAGGACATCCCAATTTTGGTGGAATGAGCAAATGGGCTAGGATCTGGAGGAGAAGATCCTAGTTCAATAGGCATAGTTGTGAGATCTGGGTGATCAAAGAACTTTGGACTGTTACAGATATGAGCACTACTGGAGGGGAAGATGCGAAGAGGGAAAGGGAGCTGAAAATATACTACCTCACTGCTGTGTTCAGATTACCCTTGAATCTAACTGTACCCACCACCATCTGATATAAGCAACTTTCTGAAGCTCAAATATGATTAAATATTGTCTCTGAAAAAGTTTTTAGTAATTGTGAACAAAAACACTTCTCCCTCAGCGAAGCTTTACAACACTTATTGTCTTCACCAGTTTTGAGAATGAGTAGTGGGAAGTTGTGGGAGGGGTAATGGAAGCCATTCAGGGGTCCATGTGTCTGGCTCAGAGGGGAAGCCAGGTTTTGCTGAAGTAACACTCCTCTTTCATAGATGAGTCAAGCTCACACAAAGGGTAAGTGGCAAGCCCAGGACCCTGGCTGCTGAAATCTGTGGCCAGAGGTCTTTTTCAGGCACCACATTATCCTTACAGGTTTGGATACTCATCCCAACATTGTTCTCCATGCAAATCCCAGCTAAGGTGGAAATGGAGAAAAGAGAAATCTGCTGATGACTTCTACACACATGACAGTACATAACTGGAGACTGACTTAGAAATTACCCAAGTCTCTCCAGCTATTTCTAAACATCGTTGTTTGTTTTAGATTCACAATACTGAAATGAAAATAGTTGTAATAAGCTTGGAGACTGCTTAGTACCACCTGCCTCATAAATCAGTATAAAAGGGGAAACCTGGGTTAAACCATCTTCCTAAGGAGCAAACAGGTTCTAACAGCTTCACTCCTTCTCAGTGTAATAACTTCTCTTTTAGGAAAGGTCATAGCCTTGATGAAAAATGGAATTACACAGCCAGAAGAAACCATGATAAAGCAATTAATTTACCCCCCACAACCAGAAAGGAGTTCATCCTAGATGGGATTATCTATCACCTTTCATCCATGTCTTTTCTAAAAAAGAGCCTCATAAAATGAGCTCAAAGAGGTTCTTTTATATGACAGCACTTTCACAAGTACTATGGCATTGCACAGATGTAAGGGATTATCATTCTTTAAGGATAAAGAGAGTTCAAAATAGCCAGCAGGAAAAAAATACAATGTTTCTTTCACATTTTATTCTAGCACTTCTTTCTCATGACTACCCTAAATGTCTCCTTATTCTAATGAATCTATTTTCCCCTCAAGTTTTGTATAAATATTAATAGAAAACAAAATCATAGGATGTTAGATTTGAAAAATATATCTCCTAATTCATCCCTCTGATTTCATAAATGAGGATACTAAGAACAGTTGGGGCCATAAACATAAATGTTTATAAGGGCTGGACAGGTAACATAAATAAGAAAATCAGTTGAGTAAGAAAAGTTTTGGGGCCTGAGAAAACAACAGCGCAAGCAGCATGATGAATAGTAACTAACACACAGGCTCAGTGGAAGAGGCAGCGGAGGTGGGGGACTGTGGAAACTTGGAGAGTGCCAGCCCATCTGAAGGCAGAGAGTCCCCCAATTGTGACCATGTGAGAATACAAGCCCTTTGCTAGCTGAAGTAACAAAAAAGCTAAAATCCAAATTTCTGCATGAAAATTTGCTGATTTTAAAATTGTTGCATTAACTTTTAAACACGGGGAAAAAATCCACAAACAAATCAATCAAATAGCTGCAGGCCTATTCCGTTCTCCACCCTGCTAGTTCATGCCCTCTGGACTCTGTCACATAATTTCTAATAGTCTCTGCTTCATTTTCTGTTTAAGAGCCTAAGGAAGAACAGCTTATGACCACTCAGTGGTCATTCCTACCCATTCAGTGGCCTGAGCGGTGGGAGCCACTGCCCAAGTCTTCTCCGAGGCGGGCTGGGCTCCTGTTCAGCAGGAAATGATGAATAGGCTGCGAGGGCACCTGTGCCTTCAGGCCGGTCTGCCACCGCGGGTTGAGGAGTCGTAAATTCGAGAGTGGGAGCAGTTCATATGCCCTGAATTTCCTCCAGGGCCAACACTTTTTCAGGAGCGACCTGCTCACCCTTTTCCATCTCTTCTGGGTCTCTATAGAGACCTCCCGCAAGTGCTCGCGGGAGATGGAGCCGCGCAGGCGTCGAACTTCCCGGCCGGCCTCCAGCACGTCACATCCGCTGAGGGACGTCCCTTCCCATGCGCGGGATGGCAATGTCCACACCGCGCAGAGGAGAGTCTGCTTTACCCTGAGTGATGGTAGGCAGGTTAACATAACCTGTGAAAGGCTGGTGGTCGGCCCTGGGATCAGTAACCACCGGAAGTTGGTCGGGGCTCCTGGGAGGCTGCCTGGAGCTGGTTAGTGAAAGTTTTGGGAGTGGAGCGCCAGCAATAGGAGCAGCTCCAGAGGCAGCACAGACTTCAGCACAGATGGAGGATATGGCATGACACCATCCAGGTTTTGAATAGCAGTAATGGCACCAGCCTGCAGCAAGAGCTTCTCCCAGGTCCTCTGAAGCTTTATGATGTAGATGCTATCACTTTTCCTTTTGTAAATGAACTGTTCCATTTGGAAGTCAAGATTGGTGCCACCCAAGTGGGTTCCTGCTGCAGGGACTGTGAGGACAGCCTCCTCCTTTATCCGCGGGACATGAAGGGCTCTGGACGTTGTGAATGTTTCCCTGTTATGACCAGAACCCAGGGCAATGCCATTTGGACACGTCTCTGGGTAGCTCAGAAAGGCTGCCACCTTGAGAACTAAATTCCATCCTTTGTGTTCACAATATGACGGATCAGCACATATGCACTTGGACATTTGTATTAGCCTTACAGAAATATGAGTGTATGTTTCAGTTGAGCCTTACGTTCCTCTAAATTAACTTAGAATTGACCCTGGGAGTTTGCTCTTTGGAGGTCAGAGATTAAGAATACAGATTTCAACAACATAATAGCAGCAAACAGACTCAAAAGGAAATTGTAACTGTGATGCTAATTTAGCTAAGATCATGAACATCAGA
The DNA here is from genome assembly GCF_937001465.1 of Orcinus orca. Lineage (NCBI taxonomy): Eukaryota > Metazoa > Chordata > Mammalia > Artiodactyla > Delphinidae > Orcinus > Orcinus orca. The sequence goes on along the minus strand of NC_064561.1, from coordinate 81,282,932 downwards.
ATCATCTGAGGTTATTCACATAAGAGGGTTACGTTTTAAATCACCTATCAGACCTCTCTTTCCTAGGCAGAGTACACCAATTAGGTTTCCTTTTCTTATCTGTTACCTTTCTGTTGTTTGGTTTATTCCCCAGTGATTTCTTTCAAGCTAGGGTTGTCAAAATCCATACTTGACAAAATGCTGGACTATTTGTTGCTAGCACTAAGGAGTGACTACCAGGCACCTCTTCCTCCTAGGAAATGATATGCTTGCTTAAATCAAATATTGATGGGGAAAAAAAGCAAACATTAGCAGTGCATGTTTAGCCTGACACTGGATTGGGATAGAATTTGGCCTATTAAATGGACTTTGATGCTTTGTTCCCTACTGCAAAAGTGCTTCCACTCTCAGAAAACAGAAATTGGGGAAAACACACTCTGCATAGAAATAAAAGCAATGCTCTAATATTAAAGGGAAAACACAATGATAGAAAAGTCAGGAAGGAGCTCAGCAAAGCTATTACCATGCTTATTGCCATTTGAAGGCACAATGATTGAAGTTATTGTCTTAATGTAAGATTACTAAATAATGCATCCCATAAAGGAGAGACATTGTGTTGGCCATAAAATGTGTTTGACTGCAACAGAATTCATGCTTATTTAATGACACTTTAGAATCAGATGGTAATTAAAATGAAGTAGGAATTTTTAAAAGGCAGGAGAATTCAAACACACCAGTATATAAATTGAAACATTCTCTTTGTTTTGCAAGCACATAAAGAAGTAAATTTCACACAGGTTTTTTTTTTTTTTTTCCTTTTTTGGCCCACTGGGAACAGCACAATTTTGACTCCTTGGTATTTCCACTTCTAATTGCTAGGAGGGTTCATTATCAGCTGTCTAAAGTGCGATACATCAACCTTGCAGAGCTGAGTTACAAAAGACGTTCACACATCTGATGGGCTGCTGTGCTAAATACATCTTAATTTGTGCTGCATCTGCTGTTTTCTAATTTGTTTGTCATGCTGTGAATGCTGCAGACTTTGTTAGAGCAGCTTCCTGATTTTTTTCCTTTAAAAATGCATCAATTCTTCATTAAAAAAAAAATGGCTGTCTTCCATCATTGTTCATCTGTTTCTTGGAATGCCATAAACTCAATTCTGTTACGCACATTCATGTATGAAAAAGTCCCGTGCATTTGAATATATATATGTATTATATTAGAATAAATGCACATGTATTTGCATGTGCATCAAGCCAAGTATTCAGTTTAATCACATAAAGCAAAACAAACTTTTTTCAGCCATTACTGGATGCACAAAGTGACAAACGCTCCAATCTCAGAATTCTGGCATGGATAAAAGTGCTTCAAGTCGCTGGGATCCGCTGTGCAGAAGATGGGCATAAGGGTGGTGCTCTCAGTTCAGACCCAGTTAAGCAGCAGTTTAAGTGGTAAACAAGCATATGCAATTCAGCATGATCTGGAATACACCAGTCTCACAACAGGGAAGTTTAAGTTTGAGTTGGGAAAGAAAACAAATACCACCCTCCCAGGCCCATGCCTCCCTCAATCTTTTCCCAAATAACAGTGTCAAAGATGAAGGCAGAGCCTACTTCCTGGGCATGTGACCTGTGCCGTCACTTAAGTCTCATACTTAGAAGAGCTGAGTTGGGTTTAAATACTCTGCTGTTGCTGTTTAGAAATTTTTAATAATTTATGAACAAGGGGCCCTGCATCTTCATTTTGCCCTACACCCTGCAAATCATATAACTGGTCTTAGATGCGGTATGCATTTTAGGAATGCTGACGGAACAGCTGATGGATTTATTCTGTAGTATGTATTTCAAGCTTTTAGTCTTTTTATCTTTACAATCACAAAAATGTACACCTTGAAATGAAAAAGAAAGGAAGGATAAAAGGAAGAAAGTGGAGAGAGAGGGAAGCAAGAAGGGAGGGAAAAGCAAATAGTATTTTTTTTTTGTATTCATATAGTTCTTTGGGGCATGAGGGATGGAAGGCAGCCATTCCTAGGTATTATTTATTATTTCTAAGCACCGAGCTTCTTTGAATGAAACTGATTAAAGGAAAATGCCTTCCACTATAGATTTTGGAATCACCGGCCGAAGTGGCACTCAAAGTCAGTCCGCAATCTTAAAAAAAAAAAATTAAGCTAAATGCAATTCAATTTTTTGGATAATTTACCACCACCCCTTTCCCTTACACACACACACACACACACACACACACACACACGTAAAAAATCAGGGAATACAGAGGACATGGAAATATCGGAGGAGTGTCTGGGGCTCTTTCCCTCCTGCAGGCTGCTTTTTGGGAGTGAGGCTGTGAACTGGGCTGCAGTGAGAGGCTGGCACGGAGGCTGGTATTCTTTGTGTATGCGCCTGGCGATAGGGATGCAGTTCAATGCCCTGGATTCCGCCGGCTGTACAGCCTTCCGAGAGGGAGACGTGGACCCCATTTACATAATGCCAGTCAGCCTTCCGTGTCAAGTTTTCCCAAGAACATGTAGAAACGATTACCAAGGCAGGCATTATGACGGGTGGCGTCACAGACCAATCAGGGCTTCCGTAAAGGAGTATGTTGAATCAATAACGCATACTGTTCAACCAGGGCTGAGAAACACACCTCATAAAGTAACAGCATTTGTAAAGGTTAATCAATTCAGCTAATTGTAAATGCTCTCAATTGTCAGTCCCTAAGCAGTCCCTTCTCTTTGTAGCTAGTAATTCACTGTGGGATGTAGCAGCTCTAAAACAGGAAGCAGAGAGAGAGAGAGGAAAGCAGTCAAATTTCTCATTACTCTCCCCATGTTGTGCTCTGCCAGTGTCTGTAAATGTCAATACGTTTACCACAGGGATGTAGCCTTTTTTCCCTACGAGCAATAGTTGCCTCTTTCATTACACACAAAACAAAGTAAAGAGCCTAATTATCTTGGTCTAGGCAGATGGAAAGGATATCAGGATATTGATCTTTGGGGCAATATCTTAAGGCAATGCATATGACTAATAAGCTGGGCAGTTAAAGGGATAGTCTTTCATTGACAACTGTAAGAAAAACACATCTTATTCACTGCTCAGAATTGACTCAGAAAAAGAAAGAAAATCCTCCTGAGAACAAACCATTGTGGAGGGTTTTTTAAATGAGTGTCTGCTGAGATTTGAGAAGTTGAAACAAAGCATGTCAGGCAGAAAACAATGAGGTAATTCTACACTGAAATATCAGACTCTGGCAGTGAAAGCAAACCAATGACTTTCTTGGAACCAGACAACTCCTTTCTCTGAGGCCTGATGATCAGAGTAACCCTTATTTCCAGGCCACTAATAAGGGTTCTACTGGGGACACAGAATGCAATTTGTGTTAACAATGCTAGAAAAGTTCTAGAAAATGGTGATACACGACAAATGATAAATTGTCCTAAAAAAAGTCAATCTCTTTGTAAGATCTCACATACGGTCTTACTGTTCTTTACTTTGTATGTGTATATAGTATTACATTTCAGAAAGTCTTGTTTCCCTGCAGTTATAGAGATTAATCTTCTACCTTTAAAAAATATAGGAAGATACAGTTATTTTCAAGACTATTTACATAAGTGAAAAAAAGAAGATGAGGAAAACAATTTCAAATGTTTTGATGCACAGTAATATTTATAGCAATGTGAGATATAACTAACATTCACCCATTTATTACACTTTAGAACCCAGTGATATATATAATTTCCCATACTAAAACATGAACTGCTGAAACATGCAGTTTACCTTTATTTCATCTTCAACTTAGTAAAATATAAATTCTTTTTCCTTAGAAGTAAGGCTGTGAGGGTTTCACAAAATTTGGAAAAATACAAAAAATCACAATACGCGTATAATATAAATCACAAAACTTCAACAATTTGACAAAAGAACATCCTCATCTTTTATGTGTTTCAGTCCAATGTTATTAATCAAAGACTTTGTAAAATTCTAGTTAAATACACGCGAGGCCTTGTGTTCCCGTGAAACTGTTTGATATTTCAGATACATTGGGTAGTTCAGTCAGACAAACCAAGTGACTAAGTCAAAACGTACCACCATGTTGCCCTGAATAGCATCAAAAATAAGCTGGAGAAGACATGGAAAACAAGCTGTTGGCAGCTGGCACATATCAAGATATTTTATCCCCCAAATATGTGGGACAATGCTAGATCTGTGTAGGGTGGTAGCCTGTTTAATGTCAAATCACCTGGTGCATCGTAACAATAATGGTGTATGGTGGTCAGAAAACAAAATCTATGGGCGTCTCTAGGGTGAACAGAACCATTGGTTTATGAAAAGAATTCTGTTCTTCATGAAAACAATTTCATTCACCCATGAGTCCAATTTAAAACATGCCATGTTTACCTTTGAAAAATGAGAAATTAAAGAGTCAGGAATGTCCAGAAGTTACCTTACTGGCAAGTGGGGAAAGACCTCTTCAACAATAAACTCTCTCCCACCAGCCTCTCTCTTCCTCTCTTCCCTTCCTCTCTCTCCCTTGTTTTTCTCTCTCTTCTGCTCCCCTTTTTTCTAAAATATACTCCTTTCATCTAACAATACCATTTTCCCATAGTTTCAGGAGAAATTTCCTGACATCTTTGAAAATGCTGAGCATCGAAAATGAAATCCTCTATATGCAATTTTTCACCTTAAAGGAATTGAAATACTTGTTAGATCTTCAAGAACTGCAGCTTCAGGCAAGCAGTGAGCAAAATTATCCAAACAAACTCCTACCCAGGACCTGATTATCTCATTTCATTTACTGATTGTTCCTGAGCATTTGATACCTTCATCCTTATATATATTCATTTGCAGCCTCACCCTTTTAGACATAATGTAATTTTCTTTCCAGAGGATAAATTTTTATATCAGTTTAATAATTTCTTGAACTTTTACTGGAGTATTGCTCAACTCACTTCTAAATTAAAGCACTTATTAAAAAACTTTGAAGCACTCTCACAATTTTAAATCACTGTGCACATAGCAATTTAAAATTATGGGAGCAGTTTTATAAGCACTTGAATTTGGAGGTGATCTGAAAATGTGCAATATAGAGTAATTTAAAATTATTAGAGTACTTCACATTTTTTATAAGCTCTTCAGCTGGGAAGTGATCGGGTTCTAACATCTGAGCTTATGCAGTGCAAAATGAAGTACTCCTCAGCCTGAGAAGATTCACTCTATTAAATCAACCTACTTTAATAATTTTAAAGTGCTGTACAGTGAGCATGCTCGGATCTCCAAACTCACTTTTATATGAAAAATATTTTTCACTTCCAACCTACAAAAGCCACTTATGTGATAGAGCAGCAATTTACCCTTTCAATTTTAGACATCAAACTGCCCTCTCACTTTTAGAGTAGTTTTCCCTTGGTGAAAACAAACACCAGAATATTTTAAATATTTGTCCTTTTCCATGAAAACAATGAAAAGCATTATGCTCTGAAAATTCAACAACCTAGTTGTATTTGAAAACATTTCCATTGTAAAGTCAACTTTAGCATAATTGTGTTTGGGGATATCATGCTTTTACACCTAAAACAATGACAAACAAATATCTTGAGAGGGTTTTTAAGCATAAACTCACTGAAACATATGTATGATTCTTCACAATAGGACAGCTGTCTTGCAACCTCAGAAAAATCATATAGACCCTACTATGTCTTCTGAAGAACACTGCTGACTTGAATGAAAGCATGCGGTTCCAATAACATTCCCCTAGCCTACCCTTGAGTTCAAAGAAAGGACAACATAGCAGAAGCCTGATACCTGCTACACTAAATGTATATTTGGCAAACACAGCCCTCAGACCACTCAGATCGGTTTTTGTGATTGCTTTGTTCTTGTGAAATCTTACTTATACTCCCTACAGCAAAATTAGAATATATAATTCTGGTCTGGATTAATTCTATTAACAAGCAAGATTATTAACCAGTTGAAAGAGATTCTAATACCATAGTAAATAATTCTATTTCTGGTATGTTTAAAGGTAGTTACTAAGAGACAAGAGACTGTTGATATTTGTATCAGGGATGAATAATTTAAATCTTATTTTGGTAGTTTTCTCACCCCATTTAAACATAATTCCAACTCAAATAAATAGGTAGACATCTATGAAACCATTTTGAAAGCTAAAAAAAAAAAAAATTGTTTTCTCTTCACTGTCAAGTGCTGTGAGGTTGCCTTTTTCCCCTTCCCTTCCCTTCCTTCCCCTTCTCTCTTCTCCCTTCCCCTCCCTCCCTCTTCCTCTATCTTTCTCCCCGACCTCCCAAAGATCCTATTCATCTGAATTCTAACTGCAATCACACTGGATCTCCTGGAAGGTAATCACTTAGTACCTCCTTGTTCTTTGACAATCATTTGAATTTTAGCCTATATGCGAATTGATTCATCTGCTGTGTTTTTAAGCCACAAGTGAACTAGAGTGGTTCCCAATAGCAATTTGCCACCGGTGGAAAGTATGCTTAAAGTTTGTTATGGCTTATCAGGGAATAAGGCTACAAAACATACATGTAGTACTCTTTTTAAATGTCCTTCTGACTTGTTACAAAAACTTCCAGAGCCACTTCGTCTTACACGTTTGATGCTGCCTAAAAACAAAAGATGAAAGTCTAGGGGGCAGGATTCGGGGCGGGGCTGGTCATAATGTCTTTTAAAAGTCCTCTCTCTTGGAATGAGCTCTTTCAGTGAGAGATATGTTAAGGTCACCCTTAACTCAAAGAAGTAGACTTATTTTGAGGGGTTTTGCAATGACTTTTTAAACTTCATTTCAGAGGCCAAGCAATGAACAGTAAAAGATAAAATTGAAAAATATGTCCTGATAGCCCTTTATAGTGATTCTGGAGAATGGGTTATAACCCAGTTATAAACTCAACTGAAATCAGGGCACACGTGCTGCCCAAACTCTCTGAATCTGCCCACGGAGAAATACATGGATGCAACAAGCAACCAGTGCTTCAGTGATGATGACAATCATGAACTGAGTGGATTTTTCATTTTAAAATATCTGTGTGTATACTGAAATCAGAGATATTACCTCTATGAAAATATTTTGGAATTTAGCTTATGAAATAAGTTCTCTTATAACTAGTATATTGAAAAACTTCAGAAGTTATACAATACCTGCTTCTATACCAAAGCATTTTCAATTCTATGAGATTTGAATTTGTCTTTATATTATGTTCAAATTGCCTTGGTTTTCATGTTATTTCCAACCAAAATAGTTCTGGAAGAAAACTAAAAGAAAGCTGCCTGACAATACAAATATGTAGTATTTAGATGGTTTATAGGCATTCAATAGGATCAACTGTTTGGCTATAGTATCATAAGAGTACCCAAGAATTATAGTATCATAATTTCTACCCAAGAAGTTCAGTGGTGATAATGCAAAATCCTCTATGAATTCTTATCTGCAAACTAAAATTGTCCTTCAAGAAGCTAAAAAATCTAAATAAGTAATCATTAACCAGAAGTTAGAAAGGGATGAGTTAGTGTGTGCCTGAATTGAAGGAGAAATTTGGGTATAAACAGTAGAAGAAATCACAAGGGCATATCTAAGGACTTTTCAATGTTGGAGACAGAGAAAATAGTTAAAGGAAACTCCAAGCGTGTTTTCTGTAATATGTAGGTTGACAGGAGGTCTCTTAACAAAATTTTGTTACAATGAATAGGTGAAAAGTAAGTCAGGCAATTATGACACAATGAATTTGAAAATCAATGTGGATATTTCAAACTAAGTGGCTATTAGATAGAAAGCAAAAATGTACTTATAAGACTAATATCAAGGAAGGAATTTAGATTAAAATATAATACTCATACACACTTGGACTATGCAAAAATAATAAAACGTGACACACCTGGGACATTTGTCAAGGGTTGTGCTCCAGATCTGTCATTGTATTTTACTGTAGTAATCACTGCTTTTAGGATCCTGATATAAAAGGTGAGAGAAGTAATATTGGATGATGCCAATCTATGAGCCTCCTGTATACAACATTGAGTTTAGGGGAGAAACCAGGGAGATAATATCTAAAAACCTTTGCACATACGCTGTAAAGACCAGTGTGAACTTTTAAGATAAAAATGTTTAATTCCTTTGCATTTTCCTGCAGCAGTACTTAAGCCCATTCACATGAGTGTATTTAATGTTATTTTATCTGAGGGAATGCTAAATAAACAAAAATTTCATTAACACTGTGGTCATTTTAAGTGAATCTTTGCCTAATATGAAGTGCCCTTTAATTCCTAGCACCTACTGCATGAGTTAATCCATTTAAGAGAGAGAACATGTTTTGTCAGATTGTGTGAGTCTGACAATTTTTTGAACCAAACTAAGCCTTTTGAGAATTGAATTCCATTTGCTTCAGGGGAAAAAAAAAAAGTGACTTTCTGGTTCAAAGGAAAAATGCTTAGAAGCCATATTTGAAAGGCTCATAAGAGGTCTTACACATCAAATAGCTCTTAGAAAACAACATTTTGATGAGTTAAGTGTAAATTAATTAGAAACATACAGATTGCTTTTCCCTGGCTATCCACATCGGTTTCAAAGTTGAAGAACGAGTGTTTGACAAAATATGGTTGGAGTTTTCATGACCCAAAAGCATGGTAAAGTATTTCAAGATGTTTCCATGAAGCAAAGTTACTTGTTTTCTTGCAGTCATCTTTCCAAATATCTAATGGGTTCTTACTAAAAAAAAAAACAGTGGGACTCATGCAGGTACTCCATATCTAAAAGGGGATTTTTCCCTGAAAAGAAGCTGATTAAGCCATTATAAATGAATTTAAGCCTTGTAGTGCCTCTGAAAATGAAAATATAAGTAAAATAAGCATTAAGACTGGCTCACTGCAAACCTATCCTATATCAAGAATTAGAGCAGGAGACCATTTATGTATGGAATTTCTGAGGTGCTGAGACTGCAGACAGGAATAGAATTTCTATGATGCTCCCTGGATAATACTGGATTATAGGAATTTGGTTCAGGTAATCTGGTTATATGTCCATTAAGTGCTTATATCCAATTAACAGAGAACTACAACTTGTCAAAGAAATTAAACAAATGAACAACTGTGAAAATGTATGCTGAAAGTAGTTCCCTAGTACTGGCAGTACTAATTTTCTCAATAAAGAAAGTAAAGAAAGTAGCAAATATTTATTATAAATCAGTTGGTTATATGGTGCTGAAAATTAATGCTATCAGAATTCCCAGAGTAAATATCTTTAAACCTACCACTAAGGAAAAGAAAGAAAAGAATGGAAAAAGAAAGAGAAAAAAAGAGGATTAAAAAGTATAAAATACTACCTTTTTTGTTTTTTGCTAAGTGATTCAGGTTTTTCTTAATTATTTTTCCAATTGGCTAAAATAAAATTAGGATGTCCCTTTTAAAGTTGAGCACACAGAGGGAAAGCACCAATCCCATCCAGGGAGAGAAGTAACCAATCTCAACTACTCCAAACTGCTAAATTTCCTGCCCTAATATGAGGACTAGGTGGTTCATATTTTTAATTCACTATACTGAGGTTGTTGTTTTTTTTTTCCTCTCCCAGGGACCTTAGATACTTAGAACTTTTGCCCAATGATAATAAACTTTGAAAAATTGTGAAGTTGGTTTTATATAAAAATTATATAGAAATTACACTACAGATTCACATAATTGATAAGACTGCTCAAGAAGAGATCACTAAGATAGCTGAATTATTTGGGATAAGTTAATTCCCTGGAGCCGCTTGGATAGACAAGCCTCCGAAGGATTTTTTAAGTATATTTTTTAAGTTAATTTTGGAGTACCCTTTCTTTCAGTTAACACGTTAGCTGAATTCCAGGGGAGGCTTGGCAGCTCAGATATATTTAAGATGTAATATCAGTTTTATATTGAGTCAGCATTTTCACAGATCTATTCTCTTGGCATTTAATTGCTCTAAAATTACAATTCTGGTAGTGGGAGATTTGGAAGAGAAAACTAACAATGGATGAATGTATATTTTCCTAGGTCCTACAAGCTATGTACAATATGTTCACATGGATATATTCCATCATACAGTCTTGCCTCTGAAAAACGAATTTAGTGTTACACAGCCAGATATTTTTTTAAGAAATATTTGTTGATGATGATTGGCCCCTCTACAGGACATATATAAGGAAGCTTGCCATTTGTGACCCAAATTCAATAGTGCATTGGACTAAAAAGCTTCATTCTTCTTCTCATCCTAAATTGCCCCTTTCTTTTGCTAAAATATTTCCTTTGCTCTTAAATAACACATTGAAGTTATACTGACTCTCCAAACATTAAGGTAAAAGTTTAATATCACCAGTTTCCAATTTGCTAACTAGTTATCTTTTAAGCATTTAATATTAAGTAGATATTTACAATTCAGAACAAGCTCTTCTGTAGCAGTCCATAAAATGCATCACATATTTGCCATATAGTACTGTGCTAACTAGTTCAGCCAGGGATACACATGTGGATATCATAGCTCCTGTCAGAAAATCCACCCTGTCCTCTAGCTCTGGCTACAAGATCAATCTCTGCTTGGTGGTACCTGAAACAAGTCTGGTAGGAAGAAGAAGGCAAGGTGGACACTTATGGGCAACAAAAATATGGTAATTCTCCGTAACTACTTAAGAGCTGGATTTCCTCTTAGTCCTTATTTTCCAAATGATGTCCTGCCATACAGAAGTATCCTAGGATTTGTTTAAACATGTTCTTTCATAAAAGCTTTTCGTGGCTAATGAAGTTGAAGATGTGTTGGATTAAACATAGTGAAGCAGGGTTCTGTCCTCTGGGATTTTTAGGATTTTTAGGGTGGGACATCCTCTGTGAATCTCTAAGTGGGGACCATACTGTGCAGGGTTCCCTTGACTTATGAGATTTCAGAACCTCTGATCAGGGCTCTACAGGGCCCTAGGTCTCTCTGAAACAGCAAGTAGGAAATGTTCTGGTTATTCCTTGTTTAAGCATCCTCAGCTGGCAGTAGCGGGGACACGAGGAGCCCCCTCCACAGAGACCTGGGTCGAGTCTTCCATTTGGGGTCTCTGCTATCTCTTTGTGTATGTAAACCATTCATAAATTGGGAACTGACAAGATCCTCCCTTATTGGGCAAAATAATTTATAAAAATATGTCAGCACCTCCTAACGTGACAGTACCAAAAAAAAAAAAAAAAAAGTATGTGGGAAAAAACAATTACACAATCTGGCCAATACAGTTCTGTTTGCTTAAAAGTAGGATTAGATCCATTGCAGAGAATACCATCAGCTGTGCAGTAGGTACATATTAATTTATTGCAAATATATAGCAGCTACCTAGGGACTTGATTAAAACATAACAAAGCAATCTACCTTTCAAGACTAACCCTGTTTAAAGAAAAGAAAAATATGTGAATAAAAAGGAAAAATAAAAGAAACCTGATTTATAATCTATCTTTGTATTCATCAGGTGCTTTACACATTTCATACTAGACTTTACAGACTGTGCAACATGGTCACAGAGTGAAATGCTCAGTCGCTGGTTTGCAGCAACCAGGAATGTGGCAGGGACCCACATACAAGAAGCCCACAAACTCAATTATTTCTGCAGAGCGGTGCCATTACTGCAGTTCATAGGTGTGATTTTTTTTTCTGCCAAAAAGTCAATGATGATAAAATCCATCCATTGCTTCACTGTAACTCTTGAGGCAGCATGAGCTGTGTGTTACATCAGTGTGGATGAAGAGGAGGCAAGTTTGGGCATTTTGCAGATTATGTAGACCAGAGGAATGCAGATTGCCACCTGAGAAGATAGCATTTACAGAGAGAGGGCTGAAGTATTTTTGCATTTGCTATAACAATTCTGTTATAAAAAAGCAACTGTTCCCACACAGATCAAAATGATTCACAAAGAACCTAAAGAGATTGCAGAATGAGGACTATGATGATGAACCTTCAAACAGGACCAGGAAATAGACACTTCCCATAGAAAATCCAGTTCTGCCAGTTCTTTCATAAGGAGAGAATGTGAGTATAATCTAAATTAGTGATTCTCAAACTTTTGAGCCTCAGGCACCTCACCTCTTAAAAATTAAGAGGATAAAAGACTTCAAGAACGTGGGGTTGTACTTACTGATGTTTATTGCATTAGAAATTTAAAGTAAGATATTTTTTCAGATATATGTATAAATTTAGTGAGAAGAGTGACATTACACTTTGCAGCTCATGGCGCTGAACAGAAGACAGGTAGATCCTCCCATCTGCTTCTACATCCAAACCCCTACAATGTCATTAGGCGTCTGGAAGATGCTATTGTCCACTCCCAGAGAAGGAGCGAAAAGGCAAACCAGGACTTAGTACTATTATGAGAAACGTTAGACCTTGCAGATATCTTGAAAGAGTGACAAGGACCCAGAGGAGTGCCCGAACTGTACTTTGAAAAACAAGGAGCTGAAAAAAACTTTGTGTGTCCAATATATTTACAGATATTTACATATATCCACATATTGTATATAGACTTCTCAGGTTAACTACTTACTAACCTGTAGGTAGATCATTTTATAGCATAAGTTCAAACATCCTTCACTGTTTCATTTGTTTCAGCTGTATAAAGCCTGCAATACATATTGCAAACCAGAATGGCAATGAAGATAAATAGATCACATATTAAATGGAGACTTAACAAGATGCATTCTGGACTGTCAGTACTAAATATTATATTTTCACATGAGGCATTACTGTGTCCTAATAGTGAGGTAGATGGAGTGAGCATTATTCCATTTTGTAGAGGAGAAAAGTACACAGACAGGGGGTAAGTGACTTATCCAAGTACCATAACTAATCTGTGACAGAGCTGGGACTGGATCCAGCCCAGTGCTGCTTTGGGCGTATTACTAGGCCAACATATGTTGCCAAAACACATGGTTGAAAAGTGAAAATTATTGCTGGAGTGATGTGTTGCCTGATCTGTTTCTTTATAATTCTTCACTTACTCTGCCAGATAGCTATTTTGGTAGATATGTGGTTGGTGCTTTGATATTATTTTGCTAAATGTTCTGTTTTAATATTTTGAAAATACATAATTACTCCCTCTGGCCTTAATTTTCCTTACATGTAAAGTCTGGATCAAAATACCATGAATGTTCCAGCAACAACAATGTCTTAATAACTAATAGAAAAAGGCATATCAGAATTTACAATTTAAAAAAAAAAGAAAATGTTCCCTCAAATTGAGCAAACATGTAAGGGCACTTTTTGTTTGCTCCATGATGGCGGATGGTACCAGAATTTTTTGGAAGCCAGGGGCTGGGGAAGCTTGACATCCTGCAACATTATGGAGAATATTGCAAAATCAAGTCTTGTCCCATGTCCCCATACAAGTTTGAAACGTCACATAGGTAAAAACCTTGTTTATAATTTTGTGAACCTAGATACCAGTCGTGTTTTACATATAAAAGCAAATTATTTATGCAGAGTTTTAGTATGCAATGATTTTTCCAAAAATACAGCTCCCGTGTAAAGTAAAGGACAACTGCACTTTTTTCTGTCTGCAAGTTTACTAAGAATGGCCCACCAATTCAGAAAATTGTGTTGTGGTACTGGTGTTGTCATGGCAGTCCACGTGCACAGCTGTCATAGTCATAGTGATTCTACATGTGGGTGTGAGGATCCCACTACTTCAACAGATCTTCGGGTATAAAGATACATATGCATTTACATATATATTAAAATATTTGACTATAAATTGCTTTCCACAATTTCTCCTTTCTATTGTAATTAAGATGTTTTATCAATATTTTAATGGGGTGTGTGGATAGCTTATATTATGTATGCTTTTCACTGCAGGATAGTAAAAAGGCATTCCTCAATTTTTTTAATTTTTTTTTTTTAACAGAGTGCTGTGTCTGGTAAGATCAAGAACCACTGGGTTAATTTCCCTCGGAAATTCCAATTTTTTTCCTTTCTGAAAAATTTAGTTTTAGAGTCGGTATGAATAGATACTTCTAAAAATTCAATCCTTCCTGGAAAATTATTTATGGTTACTCCCTCTGTGTTAAAACAGCGTGAAAACAGCTTGTCGTGATCCTGACTGGAAGGTTTGATGTTAGGGTTTTTTTCTGGGGAAGAAGAGAGGATGATACCTTGGATCAACTTCAAAAGTCATAAAATCTATACTTGGTTACCTACTTTAGGCAGCGTCAAGCTCCTCCACGTGGGTCAAAAACCCAGGACCCTCTCCACCACCACTGCCAACACCACAACCAAGTACAAACATACTTGAGAAAAGACAAGGTCTCTCTGCTTTACCTACCAACATAAAGAGAAAAGATGTAGATGAAACCACTATTAATTAAATGAGGGAAGCCACAGCTTCTACTTATACTAGAACATTCTCCTGAATATTATCCCTTGAAATGCATGCCATTGGTTCAAAAGGGAGTATTCTTTTAAAAAAATGAATGATCTTCATTTATAATTAAATATTAAATATTGAAAACAGTTTCAGTGACAAATGTGTGCCATTTACCAAAATTAGATAAAGGTAATTGAGAGTTTTAAAATCCCAGTGAAGTTTTGAAGAATGTATTCTACAGAACAAATAATTATCATGTTTATTCTGCTACCTGCATATGAAGTTTTTCCTTGGCTGCTCTCCTGAGCCAATTATGTTAAGATGTATTTTTCACGCTCTCTGCAGGCTGAGATATATATTTTGAAAATTGAAAATAAAATGACCTTTGTTAATCACATCATTTTCCCCTATGGAAGACACTGCCTTTTTTACTAACTGTTTTTAAAAACTGCCCAAATCAATACAACTTTCATAGTTGGGTACTGGACTACCTGATTATGTTAGGAGAATGTGTACAGTGCTAGAAATAGCACTTCCTTCTCCGGCTCTATTAGTTTTGCAGCAATAGTTCATTAACAGCGTACACCATTAATTTAGAGTAAGCCCTGCACTAATAATGACAATTGATTTCTTTGTTTAATTTCTCTATAACCAAATGGTACACTTTACTATGAACCCCAGTTTAAAGTCTCTTTGGGACTTTGGATTACATTACATGTTTTTAAAAGGTTATGTTTGATAACCTAACCCACTTGATATTTTTATTTTTGCAACATTTAAAATATAAAAATACAGCTAATTGCACTATTACAATTTTACTTATTATGTTTTATTAAAAGATCGATAAGCATTTTTAAAAATAAAAAGAATGCTTCCATACATAAATTTCCCTTTCAACTTGGGCTAACATCGGTTTTATAATGAACTACAATGTATAGCGTATTTCTAGGTTCAAAAATACAGTCTCCATCATCCTCTGTGGCCTAAAAGTAAAAATTTTAGTGTGCCAACAACTACTCCCTCTGAATACATCGACCCTGAGCTACTCAGACACTTTTTCTGCCATAACTTTCTCAGCTATAAAACAGATTGATATCTTGAAATACATGTTTTTAAAAATATATATTAACGAAAACCTTCAATTGTCAACTAATACAACTGACTACATCTCTCAGTATGATGTATAATAAATTCTTGTTTGCATAAATATAAACCCTGAGCGCAGAATCCCTGAATTCAAGCTCTGACTCTGTCACTTATAAACTGGGTCATCTTGCCATGTCATTTTATGTTTCTGAGTGTCTATTTCTGCATGCATTAAAAGTGCTTAATAATATATATTCTATAATACTTCACTTCCATGGCATTTGTGAACATAAAATAAGAAAACTCAGATGTTTTTCAAATCACAATAATAAGATGATGAATAGAAGGAAAAATATATATATATTTCAAAGATCATTATGTGCTTTCAGCTCTCTGGAATTCTGAATCCAACAGATGTATTTCTAAATAATCAACATAGTATAAACCTCAGTGGAATGTTGTAAACTAAGCAAAGTCACATCTATATGACTACCATAAACTGAAACAAGGATAAACTTCATGGGCCACCTGACTATAGTAAGTCCCAAATAATTCAATTTCATTCCTTCAGCTATGGCCAAAGCAAGGACCTATGACAATAGGAATATAACATTAAATCTATTATTTTGTTAGAACTTCACCTCTTATTTTTAATGCCTAGAATAATTTGTTGGGGGTTGGAGGCTAAGGTAAGCTCTGTACCTATGAACATGATACAAACATTAGTCAAAATCATGGCTTTGATTATTATTCTATTTTTTTATTGAATTACAGTTTATTTTCACTGTTGTGGTAATTTCATGTATACAGCAAAGTGATTCAAATATATACATATTTACATACACATATATGTTCTTTTTTAGATTCTTTTCCATTATAGGTTATTGCAAGATATTGAATATAGTTCCCTGTGCTATACAGTAGGTCCTTGTTGTTTATTTATCTTATATATAGTAATGTGTATCTGTTAATCCCAAACTCCTAATTTATCCCTCATTCACACCCCCCTTTCCACTTTGGTAATCATAAGTTTGTTTTCTATGTCCGTGAGTCTATTTCTATTTTATAAATAATTTCATTTGTATAATTTTTAAAATTCCACATATAAGTGATATCATATGACATTTGTCTTTGTCTGACTTACTTCACTTAGTATGATAAACTCTAGGTCCATCCGTGTTGCTGCAAAATGGCATTATTTCATTCTTTATGGCTGAGTAATATTCCATTGTGTGTGTGTGTGTGTGTGTGTGTGTGTGTGTGTGTGTGTGTGTGTGTATCACATCTTCTTTATCCATTCATCTGTTGATGGACACTTAGGTTGCTTCCATATTCTGGCTATTATAAATAGTGCTGCTATGAACATTGGGGGGTGTGTATCTTTTTAAATTAGAGCTTTCATCTTTTCCAGATATATGTCCAGGAGTGGGATTGCTGGATCATATGGTAATTAGTTTTAGATTTTTTTAGGAAGCTCCATACTGTTTTCCACAGTGGCTGCATCAATTTACATTCCTACCAACAGTGTAGGGGGGTTCCCTTTTCTCCACACCTTCCCCAGCATTTATTATTTGTAGACTTTTTGATGACGGCCATTCTGACCAGTGTGAGGTGATACCTCATTGCTGTTCTGATTTGCATTTCTCTAATAATTAGCAATGTTGAGCATCTTTTCATTTTTTATAGGTAAATCGTAAACATGGATTTCTAGTCCCAACCTTATCCTGAGCTCCAAACTAATTTTTTTCCTCTGTGTTATAAATCTCAAACTGTATATCAAAACCAAACACATCCACTTTGCACTTAAATGCAGTAGAGCTTTTGCTTACTTTTTCTGTATACTTCTTAGTTTGTGCACATTTTCTATAAAAGCTCACATAATGGCAAAGGTGAAATAAAATAATGAATTTATATATTTCACTAACTCTTAAGTGTCCAGGATGTAAGTACAAAGATGAACTCATCTAAAACTTTACCTATCTACTAAAAATCAAGATTTGACAAGGAAAATATAACTGAAAATGTACATACAAACACCAGCTTATCACAAATTGTACAACCAATATAACCCTTGTATTTGAAACAGAGAAAATAAAATGAAAACTACTTTCTAATGATTGATGCAACATGCTTAACTGAAATCAACTCTACCCTCTGTTGAGAAAAAGCCCACTGAGAAACAGTTGTGCAGCACATTTGCAAAGTCCAAATAGCACAACAAAAAGACAATGGTTAGGAAATGCTGTAGTAAAGTGTGATGTGAATAATTAACAAACGAGAACTTCTTATTCCCTTCTAAGGGCAGCAAGAGATTAAATAATGACAACTGAGTAGTTCATTTTGAGTATAAAAAATGAACAGCTTAAATCAAATCCTCATGCTAACAGGTAACAAGTATAGTTCCTTGAGAAAAGAAGCAACATGTTCATAATAAGCAGTAAAAACAATTAGATTGGCACGTCTTCTAAGCAGCTGTGAATACTGTTAAGAAGGAGCTGAGGGGAGGGGGGACCTTCAAGATGGCAGAGGAGTAAGACATGGAGACCACCTTCCTCCCCAGAAATATATCAAAAATACACCTACATGTGGAACAACTCCTATAGAACAACTACTGATGGCTGGCAGAAGACCTCAGACTTCCCAAAAGGCAAGAAACTTCCCATGTGCCTGGGTAGGGCAAAAGAAAAAAGGAAAAACAGAGGCAAAAGAATACGGACGGGACCTGCACCAGTGGGAGGGAGCTGTGAGGGAGGAAAGGTTTCCACACACTAGGAATCCCCTGCACTGGTGGAGATGGGGGATGGGCGGGGGGGGGGGGAAGCTTCAGAATCACGGAGGAGAGCGCAGCAACAAGGGTGCAGAGGGCAAAGCAGAGAGATTCCCACACAGAGGATCACTGCCGACCAGCACTCACCAGCCTGAGAGGCTTGTCTGCTCACCCACCAGGGAGAGTGGAGGCTGGGAGCTGAGGCTTGGGCTTCAGAGGTCAGATCCCAGGGAGAGCACTGGGGTTGGCTGCATGAACACAGCCTGAAGGGGGCTAGTGCGCCACAGCTAGCTGGGAGGGAGTCCAGGAAAAAGTCTGGAGCGGCCTAAGAGGCAAGAGACCATTGTTTCAGGGTACGAGAGGAGAGGGGATTCAGAGCATGGGCTAAATGAACTACAGAGATGGGCACGAGCCGCAGCTATCAGCACAGACACCAGAGGCGGGCATGAAATGCTAAGGGTGCTGCTGCACCCACCAAGAAGCCTGTGTGCAAACACAGGTCACTATCCACACCTCCCCTCCCAAGAGCCTGTGCAGTCTGCCACCGCAAGGGTCCCGTGATCCAGGACAACTTCCCCAGGAGAACACACGGCGCACCTCAGGCTGTTGCAACGTCACGCCGGCCTCTGCCGGTGCAGGCTCGCCCCTCATTCTGTACCCCTCCCTCCCCCCAGCCTGAGTGAGCCAGAGCCCCCTCATCAGTGGCTCCTTTAACCCCGTCCTGTCTGGGTGGTAACAGACACCCTCAGGTGACCTACATGCAGAGGCACGGCCAAATCCAAAGCTGAACTCCAGGAGCTGTGCGAACAAAGAAGAGAAAGGGAACTCTCTCTGAGCAGCCTCAGGAGCAGCGGATTAAATCTCCACAATAAACGTGATGTACCCTGCATCTGTGGAATACATGGATACACAACAAATCATCCCAAAATTGAGGCGGTGGACTTGGGTAACAACTGTAGACTTGGGGTTTGCTTTCTGCATGTAATTTGTTTCTGGTTTTATGTTTATCTTAGTTTAGTATTTAGAGCTTATTATCATTGGTAGATTTGTTTATTGATTTGGTTGCTCCCTTCCTTTTTGTTTTTTATATATATATATTTTTTCCTTTTTTCCTTTTTGTCAGTGTGTATGTGTATGATTCTTTGTGTGATTTTGCCTGTATAGCTTTGCCTTTACCATTTGTCCTAGGGTTCTGTCTTTTTTGTTTGTTTTGGGGTTTTTTATTTTTAGTATAGTTTTTAGCGCTTGTTATCACTGGAGGATTTGTTTATTAGTTTGGTTGTTCTCGTCTTTCTTTCTTTTTTTTCATTATTTATTTTTATTTTTAATAATATTTTTTATTTTAATACCTTTTTTTTTTTCGTTCGTTCTTTTTTTTCTCCCTTTTCTTCTGAACTGTGTGGATGACAGGGTCTTGATGCTCCAGCCAGGTCTCAAGCTTGAGCCTTTGAGTTCGGAGAGTCGAGTTCAGGACATTGGCCAACCAGAGACCTCCAGACCCCATGTAATATAAAAGGGCGAAAGCTCTCCCAGAGATCTCCATCTCAACGCTAAGACCCAGCTCCACTCAATGACCAGCAAGATACAGAGCTGGACACCCCATGCCAAACAACTAGCAGAACAGAAACACAACCCACCCATTAGCAGAGAGGCTCCCTAAAATCATAATAAGTTCACAGACACCTCAAAACACACCACCAGATATGGTCCTGCCCACCAGAAAAACAAGATCCAGCCTCATCCACCAGAACACAGGCAACAGTCCCCTACACCATGAAGCCTACAACCCACTGAACCAACTTCACCCACAGGCACCAGACCCCTCCAACAGGAAGCCTACACAACCCACTGAACCAACACCAAAAACAACGGGAACTACGACCCTGAAGCCTGCAAAAAGGAGACCTCAAACACAGTAAGTTAAGCAAAATGACAAGACAGAGAAATATAGAGCAAATGAAAGGAGCAAATTAAAAACCCACCAGACCAAACAAATGAAGAGGAAATAGCCAGTATACCTGAAAAAGAATTCAGAGCAATGATAGAAAAGATGATCCAAAATCTTGGAAATAGAATGGAGAAAATACAAGAAATGTTTAACAAGGACTTGGAAGAACTAAAGAGCAAACAAACAATGATGAACAACACAATAAATGGAATTAAAAATTCTTCAGAAGCAATCAATAGCAGAATAACTGAGGCAGAAGAATGGATAAGCGACCTGGTAAATAAAATAGTGGAAATAACTACCACAGAGCAGAATAAAGAAAAAAGAATGAAAAGAATTGAGGACAGTCTCAGAGACCTCTGGGACAACATTAAATGCACCAACATTCAAATTATAGGGGTCCCAGAAGAAGAAGAGAAAAAGAAAGGGACTGAGAAAATATTTGAAGAGATTATATTTGAAAACTTCCCTAGTATGGGAAAGGAAATAGTCAATCATGTCCAGGAAGCACAGAGAGTCCCATACAGAATAAATCCAAGGAGAAACATGCCAAAACAGATATTAATTAAACTATCAAATATTAAATACAAAGAAAAAAACAGTAAAAGCATCAAGGGAAAAGCAACAAATAATATACAAGGGAATCCCCATAGGGTTAACAGCTGATCTCTCAGCAGAAACTCTCCAGGCCAGGAGGGTGTGGCAGTACATATTTAAAGTGATGAAAGGGAAAAACCCACAACCAAGATTACTCTACCCAGCAAGGATCTCATTCAGATTTGACAGAGAAATTAAAAACTTTACAGACAAGCCAAAGTTAAGAGAATTCAGCACCACCAAACCAGCTTTACAACAAATGCTAAAGGAACTTCTCTAGGCAGGAAACACAAGAGAAGGAAAAGGCCTACAATAACAAACCCAAAACAATTAAGAAAATGGTAATAGGAACATACATATCGATAATTACCTTAAATATAAATGGATTAAATGCTCCAACCAAAAGACATAGACTGGCTGAATGGACACAAAAACCAGACCCATATATATGCTGTCTACAAGAGACCCACTTCAGACCTAGGGACATATACAGACTGAAAGTGAGGGGATAGAAAAAGATATTCCATGCAAATGGAAATCAAAAGAAAGCTGGAGGGCTTCCCTGGTGGTGCAGAGGTTGAGAGTCCGCCTGCCGATGCATGGGACATGGGTTCGTGCCCTGGTCCGGGAAGATCCCATGTGCCACGGAGCAGCTGGGCCTGTGAGCCATGGCTGCTAAGCCTGCGCATACGGAGCCTGTGCTCCACAACGGGAGAGGCCACAATAGTGAGAGGCCCGCGTACCGCAAAAAAAAAAAGAAAGCTGGAGTAGCAATTTTCATACCAGATAAAATAGACTTTAAAATAAAGACTATTACAAGAGACAAAGAAGGACACTACATAGTGATCAAGGGATCAATCCAAGAAGATATAACAATTGTAAATATTTATGCACCCAACATAGAGAACCTCAATACATACGGCAAATGCTAGGAGCCATAAAAGGGGAAATCGACAGTAACATAATCATAGTAGGGGACATTAACACCTCACTTTCACCAATGGACAGATCATCCAAAATGAAAATAAATAAGGAAACACAAGCTTTAAATGATACATTAAACAAGATGGACTTAACTGATATTTATAGAACATTCCATCCAAAAACAACAGAATACACTTTCTTCTCAAGTGCTCATGGAACATTCTCCAGGATACATCATATCTTGGGTCAGAAATCAAGCCTTCGTAAATTTAAGAAAATTGAAATCATATCAGGTATCTTTTCCGACCACAACACTATGAGACTAGATATCAATTACAGGAAAAAAATCTGTAAAAAATACAAACTCATGGAGGCTAAACAGTACACTACTAAATAATGAAAAGATCTCTGAGGAAATCAAAAAATACCTAGATACAAATGACAATGAAAACATGATGACCCAAAACCTATGGGATGCAGCAAAAGCAGTTCTAAGACAGAAGTTTATAGCAATACAATCCTACCTCAAGAAACAAAAAACAATTCAAATAACCTAACCTTAAACCTAAAGCAATTAGAGAAAGAAGAACAAAAAACCCCAAAGTTAGCAGACAGAAAGAAATCAAAAAGATCAGATCAGAAATAAATGAAAAAGAAATAAAGGAAACGATAGCAAAGATCAATAAAACTAAAAGCTGGTTCTTTGAGAAGATAAACAAAATTGATAAACCATTAGTCAGACTCATCAAGAAAAAAAGGGAGAAGACTCAAAGCAACAGAAGTAGAAATGAAAAAGGAGAAGTAACAACTGACATGGCAGAAATACAAAGGTTCATGAGAGATTACTACAAGCAACTATACGCCAATAAAATGCACAACCTGGAAGAAATGGACACATTCTTAGAAAAGCACAACCTTCTGAGACTGAACCAGGAAGAAATAGAAAATATAAACAGACCAATCCAAGCACTGAAATTGAAACTGTGATTAAAAATCTTCCAACAGCGCTTCTCTGGTGGCGCAGTGGTTGAGAGTCTGACTGCCGATGCAGAGGACACGGGTTCGTGCCCCGGTCTGGGAAGACCCCACGTGCCGCAGAGCGGCTGGGCCCGTGAGCCATGGCTGCTGAGTCTCCGCATCCGGAGCCTGTGCTCCACAAAGGGAGAGGCCACAACTGTGAGAGGCCCGTGGACAGCAAAAAAAAAAAAAAGAAAGAAAATCTTCCAACAAACAAAGCCCAGGACCAGATGGCTTCACAGGAGAGTTCTATCAAACATTTAGAGAAGAGGTAACACCTATCCTTCTCAAATTCTTCCAAACTATAGCAGAGGTTGGAACAATTCCAAAGTCATTCTACAAGGCCATCATCACCCTGATACCATAACCAAACAAAGATGTCACAAAAAAGAAAACTACAGGCCAATATCACTGATGAGCTTAGATACAAAATTCCTCAACAAAATACTAGCAAACAGAATCCAGCGGCACATTAAAAGGATCATACACCATGACCAAGTGGGGTTTATCCCAAGAATACAAGGATTCTTCAATATACACAAGTCAATCAATGTTATAAACCATATAAACAAATGGAAGGATAAAAAACATATGATCATCTCAATAGATGCAGAAAAAGCTTTCAACAAAATTCAACACCCATTTATGATAAAAACCCTCCAGAAAGTGGGCATAGAGGGAACTTACCTCAACATAATAAAGGCCATATATGACAAACCCACAGCCAACTCGTCCTCAATGATGATAAACTGAAACCATTTCCACTAAGATCAGGAACAAGACAAGGTTGCTCACTCTCACCACTATTCTTCAACATAGTTTTGGAAGTTTAGCCACAGCAATCAGAGAAGAAAAAGAAATAAAAGGAATCCAAATTGGAAAAGAAGAAGAAAAACTGTCACTGTTTGCAGATGACATGATACTATACATAAAGAACCCTAAAGGTGTTACCAGAAAAATGCTAAAGTTAATCAATGAATTTGGTGAAGTAGCAGGATACAAAATTAATGCACAGAAATCTCTTGCGTTCCTATACCCTAATGAAAAAATGATGAAATTCTGAAAGAGAAATTAAGGAAACACTCTCATTTACCATTGCAACAAGAAGAATAAAATACCTAGAAATACATCTACCTTACAATAGAGCTGAGCTATTTTGTAAATAGAGCTGCAAATAGGAGACAAAAGACCTGTATGCAGAAAACTATGACACTGATGAAAGAAATTAAGGATGATACAAACAGGTGGAGTGAAATACCATGTTCTTGGATTGGAAGAATAAGCATTGTAAAAATGACTATACTACCCAAAGCAATCTACAGATTCAATGCAATCCCTATCAAACTACCAATAGCATTTTTCACAGAAGTAGAACAAAAAATTTCACAATGTGTATGGAAACACAAAAGACCCTGAATAGCCACAACAATCTTGGGAAAGAAAAACGGAGCTGGAGGAATCAAATCAGGCTCCCTGACTTCAGAGTATACTACAAAGCTACAGTAATCAAGACAGTATGGTACTGGCACAAAAACAGAAATATAGATCAATGGAACAGGATAGAAAGCCCAGAGATAAACCCTCACACATATGGTCACCTTATTTTTGATAAAGGATGCAAGAATATACAATGGAGAAAAGACAGCCTCTTCAATAAGTGGTGCTGGGAAAACTGGACAGCTACATGTAAAAGAATGAAATTAGAACACTCCTTAACACCATACACGAAAATATTCTCAAAATGGATTAAAGACCTAAATGTAAGGCCAGACACTATAAAACTCTTAGAGGAAAACAGAGGCAGAACACTCTATGACATAAATCACAGCAAGATCCTTTTTGACCCATTTCCTAGAGAAATGGAAATAAAAACAAAAATGAACAAATGGAACCTAATGAAACTTCAAAGCTTTTGCATAGCAAAGGAAACCATAAACAAGACAAAAAGAGAAATCTCAGAATGGGAGAAAATATTTGCAAATGAAGCAATGGACAAAGGATTAATCTCCAAAATATACAAGCAGCTCATGCAGCTCAATACCAAGAAAACAAACAACACAATCCAAAAATGGGCAGAAGACCTAAATAGACATTTCTCCAAAGAAGATATACAGATTGCCAACAAACACATGAAAGGGTGCTCAACATCACTAAGCATTAGAGAAATGCAAATCAAAACAACAATGAAGTACCACCTCACTCCAGCAAGAATGGCCATCATCAAAAAATCTACAAACAATAACTGCTGGACAGGATGTGGAGAAAAGGGAATCCTCTTGCACTGTTGGTGGGAATGTAAATTGATACAGCCAGTATGGAAAACAGTATGGAGGTTCCTTAAAAAACTAAAACTAGAACTACCATACGACCCAGCAATCCCACTACTGGGCATATACCCTGAGAAAACCATAATTCAAAAAGAGTCATATATGACTGCAGCTCTATTTACAAAATAGCTCAGCTCTATTGTAAATGCTCACTGCAGCTTTATTTACAATAGCCAGGACACGGAAGTAACCTAAGTATCCATCAACAGATAAAGAAGATGTGGCACATATATACAATGGAATACTACTCAGCCATAAAAGAAACGAAATTGAGTTATTTGTAGTGAGGTGTATGGGCCTAGAGATTGTCATACAAAGTGAAGTATGTCAGAAAGAGAAAAACGCTGTATGCTAACACATATATATGGAATCTAAAAAAAAAACAAAACAACATTCTGAAGAACCTAAGAACAGGACAGGAATAAAGACTCAGATGTAGAGAATGGACTTGAGGACACGGGGAGGGGGAAGGGTAAGCTGGAACGAAGTGAGAGAGTGGCATGGACATATATACACTATCAAGTGTAAAATAGCTAGTGGGAAGCAGCCACATAGCACAGGGAGATCAGCTCGGTGCTTTGTGACCACCTAGAGGGGTGGGACAGGGAGGGTGGGAGGGAGACACAAAAGGGAGGAGATACAGGGATATATGTATATGTATAGCTGATTCAGCTTGTTATAAAGCAGAAACTAACACACCATTGTAAAGCAATTATACTTCAATAAAGACGTTAAAAAAAAAAAAAAAAAAGAAAGAGGAGAACAGACAGCATCAATCTCCTATAGTGATCCAAATCCTGAATTAGAGTGGAGTAGACTGTCTTGTTATTTTTTTGATTTGTATATTACCTAACTTTAGAAATACTTAGATGAGATACTTAGAAATGAAAAAGGATAAGAAAATCAACAAACTTATCACTGACATATCTTTGATGCCAAAAGTGAACTGAAAACTCTTCTGTTTTATCTGAGAAAGACAATTCTGCTCTATAATTGGTAAAAGGTTTATAATTTATTTTCAAAAGTGCACATATCAGTGATAGACCATAATACAGGATAGCTAAAATCAAATATGAATCTATGAAAAAATACATAAATGTATTGCAATATAAAGGCCATAAGCAATATTCTGTTTCTTGGATTGGGTAGTGCTTACAAGGGTTTGCATTTTATAATTATTCACCTTGCTATGTGTTTACATTTTATAAACTTTTATATAAGTGGGTTGTATTTCACAACTGTTAAAAGATTTTTTAAATGTTACAAACTAAGAAACCACAAAACCTCAGTTGTAGCTACTCTGTGGCTATTTCTGCCCTCTCCCAAAATATACTTCAGCCAGTCAATCAAGCTGCCGGAAGCATTTGTTAAGAAAGTCTCTTGGCATCATGATAAGATAATCATGTAGACAAAATAATGAATTTATATGTTTCACTAATTCTTAGTAAATGGCCTGCAGGCAGGTATGAAAATGAACTCATGCTAAAGTCTATTTCCCCCCCCCAAAAAAAATCAAGACTTAACAAAGATAATATAATTTAAAATGAATTATTGTGTATTCACAATAGCCAAGACATGGAAGCAACCTAAATGTCCATCGACAGATGAATGGATAAAGAAGATGTGGTACATATATACAATGGAATACTACTCAGCCATAAAGGAGAATGAAATAATGCCATTGGCAGCAACATAGATGGACCTAGAGATTATCATACTAAGTGAAGTAAGTCCATAAGAGAAAGACAAATATCATACGATATCACTTACATATGGAATCTAAAATATGACACAAATGAACTTATCTACAAAACAGAAACAGAGTCTCACAGACACAGAGAACAGACTTGTGGCATCAAGGGGGAGGGGTATGGGGGGAGGAATGGATTGGGAGTTTGGGCTTCGCAGATGCAAACTAGTATACATAGAATAGATAGACAACAAGGTCTTACTGTATAGCACAGGGAACTATATTCAATATCCCATGATAAATCATAATAGAAAAGAAAATGAAAAAGAATGTATATATGTATGCATAACTGAATCAATTTGCTGTATAGCAGAAATTAACACAACACTGTAAATCAACTATACTTGAATAAAATAAAATTTTTTTTAAAAGTTAATTATTAATACCAGTTACCACAAACACAAAGATGTATACCCAGTATAACCCTCTTATTTGAAAGAGAGAAAATTAAAATGAAATCTAACTTACTAGTGACTACTATGACTTGCTTAACTCAATCAAAGCAGCCTCACCCTACACTAAAGGGAAGTCAGCTGTTGTTGGTCGCTGCACCTACATAGCATCTTACTTCTTTGCTTTTCAAATTCACATCTGGAAATGTTACTTCACACATGATCCAGGTAAATAAATTTGTAAATTTTGTCCTGTTTCTTATTCCCAGGTCACAGAGCACGAAAGCTGAGTATCCTCCAATCTGTGTACAAATATGAAACTGTAAACACATTCATGTGTCTGTATAGGGAAAAGAGAGGATGCTTACTGCACAAGAAGGGCAAACATATTAAAAAGTTCTATGAAATCAAGCAATGTACAAAATTTATTAATATGTTGAATAGTTGTAAATATAGGAATGAAGATATAGCATCTAATATTGAGTCTAACAGTGAAACACAGTGGGTTACATATAAGAGTTGGTAATACAGGTTTTAAAACCTTAGTCTATAAATAATCTTCTCTAACCCTACACTGAAAAAAAAGTCAAGGAAACAAGAGTGTTAATACACATACACACACACACATTCATTTGAATTGACAAACTGTGGCAGCAGCTAAAATTTAGGAAGTAACCTAATTTCTTTTAGACCATGAGTCCACAATCCTATGTTAATTTGATTGTCTGACATTCGTAGCTACCAGACGGAAAACAAACATACAAAAAAAACATTGTGCAAGAGTTACAGACTTAGGCTGTTTGCGGATCATGCAGTTACTCACTTTGAATATTTTAAGATGTGATTGTCTCATGAATTCTTTTCATCTTTTTTACTCCTCTGTCTTATATCTTTAATTACAGAATCACAGAGAGATTATGGGATGCTGCAAGGCACTGGCTGAACCAGAAAAATACACATTTGCTTATTATGAATTTCCCCTATTTTCAGTAAAAATTACTCATAGGAAAAAAGTATGAAAACTGTACATTCAACTAAAAAAACTTGACCCTGAAAACATATTTCATGAAGTTGGAGATAGATTTAAGAGGAAAATAAGTGTAGGTCAGTGTTTTTCTGTGTGAAGTGGATTATTAGCCAGGGGTGGTCAGAAACAGTCTAGTTACGACTTTTCAGCTAAGGAAGTCATTCTGATTTTTAAAATTTGTGTATTAAAACTGAGCTCAATTACTTTTATTGTTAGGAATTATATTAGTGATGTTACAATAGCTACTATAACAGATAAACCCTAAAATCTCAGTAGCTTAACACAAATCTCAGTGGCTGAACACAAGTTTATTTTTTGCTCCTGTAAATTACAAACATTTTTCTTGTTCAAGGGTGTCTCTCTGCCAGAGGTAATTCAGGGACTCGACAATTCTACACCATGGAAGAAGCACATGAATCTCTGGCAGACAGCTAGCTGTCTCTTCCACAGAAACTTTCAACTTATCAGGAAAATTCAAATCATGAGTACTTAAACACCTAACTTCAGGAAACTCCTTCATCTAGGTGCTGAGATAGTCTAAAAGTGGAATCACTAGAAAATTCTAGTGTGGGAACCTCCATGCACAATAACTTGAAGAGTTTGGGAAGATCACAGTTCTGCAGTCAATGGAACATTCCAAGAAAAAAATGGTAAAATTACATATAGCACACTCAAAAGGACAAATGTTAAACACCATTCTTATAGATCAAAAGGAATGCTGATAGATTTTAAAATGTTAGATAAATTATGCTATAAATATGTCAATATACCTGAAAGATATTCTACAATACCCTTAAGGAATCATCTACTCTATCTGGTGATGTTTGCATTTTAACCCATAAAAATTAAAAGCTCAACTAAATTGAATGGAGGATGGCTTTAACAGAAAGAGGAACATTTTTCTGGATTCTCTACTAACGTGGCAGCAAAGGTCTGAAGATGAAGCTGTCATCACTATTTCTCCTTGCTTGTTCTCAAGGATTAGGCAATGTACTCTCTAGTCTGTATCTGTCATCCTATATTCCTTAGAAATATACTGGGTTATTGGTCATTATGTATCCTTTTGTCATAAAACATTTCACCATGACCTTAACTGTTTTGTAGAATCTGAGTAATTCAGATATATGACTGCACATTTATGAGACCCAATTGGTACTGTCATTGTCAAAGGTGTAGAGTTAAACCATGATACTTCAATGCTGATGGGGCAGGAGATTTCTTCCACAAGAGACTAGAGATCTCTGAAGATGAATATCTCTAAATTAGAAACAAAGATCACAGTAGCAGGCTGACTCTTTCCCCAGTGGTGTCATGGTGACAGATAGATCCTGAAGTTGAGAAATACAGTAGTCCCCTACATACGAACCAGTTCTGTTCCGAGAGCACATTCATAAGTCCAATTCGTTCGTAAGTCCAACAAAGTTAGCCTAGGTACCCAAATAACACAATTGGCTACATAGTACTGTACTGTAATAGGTTTATGATACTTTTCACACAAATAATACATAAAAAAACAAACATAAAAAATAAAGAAAACATTTTTAATCTTACAGTACAGTACCTTCAAAAGTACAGTGGTACAGTACAACAGCTGGTATACAGGGGCTGGCATCGAGTGAACAGGCAAGAAAGGGTACTGACTGGAGGAGGGAGAGGAGGTGGGAGATGGTAGAGCTGAAGGATCGTCAGTAATAGGAGACGGAGGGCAAGCTGCAGTTTCACTCACGCCTGACGCTGATGGCACAGGTTCTTGTTCCTTGCTGGATTCAATTCTATCTACACTCTTGAAAAAACAATCCAGTGATGTCTGGGTAGTAGCTCTTTTCTTCTCATCATAGATGACATGCTAGCACTGGATTGCATTCTGAATGGCTGCTGCAATCTTCGTGCACTGTTCTACGTTCCGGTCCTGTGCCTCAAAAACTAACAGTGCCTCCTCAAACAAAGAAAATCCCCTTGCCATTTCCTGCGTTGCGAATCTCTTCAGTTCTTTAGATACTTCTTCCTCTTGTCTCTTTGTCCTTTCTGTGAGCCTCCAATTCCATCAGGTCTTCATTAGTAAGCTCCTCATGTTGCATAGCAAGGAGTTCAGTGAAGTCGTCCTCTTGCAGATCTAGCTCCATCTTCTCCCTGAGGGACACTAAGTTGCTGAAAACCTCTTCGGACTCCTCATCCTCCTTCTCAAATCCACAAAAATCGTGAACAAACTCCGGGCAAAGGTTCTTCCAAACCCCATTCATGGTGACGGCCATAACCTCACGCCAAGCAAAGTCAATGTTTTTTATAGCCTTGTAAATGTTACAGTCTTTCCAAAGTTGTCGCAAGGTTGTTCCTGATTCGTCACTTGCCTTTACTGCCTGACAAAAAGTGTGACATAAATAATATTTCTTAAAAGTCGCTGTCACTCCCTGGTCCATAGGTTGGATGAGTGACTTAGTAGTTGGTGGCAGATGTACTACTTTGACGTTAGGATGAAAGTTGTCCACAAATGGGGGATGGCCGGGAGCATTGTAGAGCAGCAAAAGAATGTTGAATGGGAAGTCCTTCTCCGAGCAGTATTTCTCTACCTCCAAGATAAAGTGGTGGAAAAACCAGTTCTGGAAAATGGCCTATGTAACACAGGCTTTGGGGTTACTCTTCCACACAACAGGAAGGGAGCACTTGGCTATGTTTTTAAGGGCTCTTGGGTTCTCTGAATGATAAACTGAGAGGTTTCAGCTTCACATCACCAGAAGCATTGCCACCAAACAACATTTAGCCTATCCTTTGCTGCTTTATAGCCTGGCATCAACTTTTCCTGGCACCCTCTTCTAGTACAGTCCTATCTAATCCACATTAAAAGTCTGCTCGGGTAAATACGCGCCTTCATCAATAATTTCTCGAAGTGTTTCAGGAAATTCCTGGGCAGCTACATATCTGCACTCGCTGCCTCGCCACTTACTTCTACATTGTGAAAGTTGGCTCTAGCCTTGAACCGATGAAACCAGCCATGGCTGGCATTAAAAGATGCGCCCTCTGATTCTTCACCGTGTTTCTTCTCCAAGTCTTCATAAAGGCTTTTAGCTTTCTCTCAAATCAGCATTAAGCTGAGTGGGACTCAACGCTGATGCTGATCCTGCATCCACACACTGAGAAGTTTCTCCATCTCCTCCATCACTTTCCCACACTTCTTCGATATTATCGTCAATATGATCGGCACAGCAGACTTCACATATTCCATGATCTTGTCCTTGTTCTTTACAATCGTGCCAATGGTTAAACGATTCATGTTATAAGAACAAGTGACATCTACTATCTTTTCGCTTCACTCCACTCTGTCAATTATTTTCGCTTTTGTTTCCATCGTTATCGCTTGGTGCTTCTTAGTAGTACCAGCTACATCACCACTGCTTTTGTGCTTGCTTCCAGATATCCTAGGCTTGAAACAAAGATACTGTACTACTGTACAATATATGGTACTGTACAGTAAAGTACACAAAAGCACAACCACTTGTAGAGGATGTATGCACATGACAATGTACGCCAGGCACATGAACTAATTTATGTGATTGGACATGCAAACACACATTCGCATCTTTGAAAGTTCGCACCTTGAAGGTTCGTATGTAGGGGACTTACTGTAATGGTGAAATAGCAATCAAAATGTATTCCTCTGAGGAAAGAAGCATTCATCCATAACAGAACTCCCATGATGTTGCAAATATCAAAAATCTTCAGATTCCACCTTAATATCAATCTGTCTTCATTATACGTTTCCAGGACACCAAGTTATCACAAATTTTACAGAAGAAATGCTAGCACATGTTAGAGTTGACAATTGCTTTCCAGTTACTGCTAGAAAAATTGATTCATATGTTTAGTTAAACTCACTGCAATTATTCACCATTTCATTTATTTAAAAACTGTTTATCCAGTGTCAACTATGAGCCAGACAGTGCTTGGTCCTAGAGAGATAACATTTAAAAACAAACAAAAGCTCCAAAATAATACCTTTCCCTTCATGAAATTGATATCCTAAATGAAGAGACAGTTGAACAAATATTCCCATAAATATAGAAAGCAAACCAACAGAAGTCATAGAAAAGAAAATACACAGAACTATGAGAACACAGTACTCTGGAAATCAGGGAAGAACTTCTTGAGGCGGTTGGTTTCAACATGAAAATGCAAGAATTTGTCAGAGTGACAAATTCTGGACTATGACTGGAACATAGCAAATAAGACATACAGTGATGTTAAATCGAATGAAATTATATTATCTGACAGAAGGCTGATCACGCAAAGCCTTATAAGCCACTTAGGTATTTCCATTTTTACATTGAAAGCAATGGGCAGAGACTTTCTTCACTGGATTTGTTTTTTACCAAAATCACCCAGGTGGAGCAGGCAAAGACTGGAATGGATGTAGGGAAGACACATGGGAAGCTATTGCCTTCATCCTAACAGGTTTTCCCAGTTTTCAAGCCAACTCAACTGAATTATGCAAGGGAAAACAAAGAACTTATTTACAGAAACAAAAAAGAACTGAATTTCACATGCCATAAATTTTCCTGATGCTATTAGACAGCACAACACTATACACATAGCTTCTAGTAAAATAAATGATGTTGATATTTCCATATATATTGAACACTACCTGTACACAGGGATATGCCTACAATCTCTTTGGTGGGTATGCTTTAGGTTAAAGAAAATAAGTCCCCCATTCCACTGCTTCCCCATCCTTTCTGCTTACTCCCAAGATGAAATCTTAATAAAAATTATTTTGTGCCACTTGGTTTATGTCTTTTTTCCCCTTAACTTTGAAATCCTCCTAGCAAGTAAGCATCTGAAAAAGGTCATGACATAACACAGGATGTCACCTGAAATTGAACCACCAACTATCCGTGAACAGGAAATTTTATCTCCATTAGCAAATTCCCCTTTTTGTGAACACCTTGTCTATTTCACAAATAAAGTTTTGTGAAAAATATTGACCAGCACCTAGTTTGTCCCCATTTCTGTGGATTACTAAATTTCAGAGTTTAAAAGGATACTCTGACTTTCTATAATTGTGAGGTTAGATGGTATCAGCAGTCTTACATTGTCAGATCTTATGTTAAACATTTGTGTGAAAATTAAACATGATTTAAATTCTAGTTTCTAAGATTTATTTCTCCCTACTACTATTATACAAAACCACTATTAATATGCTGTGAAATGAGACATCTACAGCATCACTAGTTAAAGCCTTTAAGTGGTAATCCTTGTGAATCCTTTCTTGTAATAGCTGAACATTTGCTGTACAAAACCAATGAAATTCACACATGCTGCTATGGAGTAGTAGAGTGATTATTACGGCATTTCCCCCCCAAAGTACCTTAGGCTTTAGATGATTACAGAACAGTCTTATGTTTTAAACTTCCTGCCAACAATGTGGCTTTTTAGTTGAATTGGATTGAGGACAAATTGTAGTATAATATATGTTGACAGTTTAATAACATGGGTTACTATCCTTGGTGTACTTTATGATGTAATACATCCTTAGAAGTGTCTCCAGAGAATTGTGCTATGATTTTCGAGGCACAGAAAATTCAATAAGCTAAAACAGTCTGAGTAAGATTTCTGCCTTCTGTATACTTTGGACATTTTCCTAAAAAATACATAGGTGCTACCCTTCTAAAATATTTTTCTGACATGACTTTTCTGTTTTTCTTCTCAAGCTGTAGATTTTAAGATTGAAATGGTACAATTCTTATTAAATTATACGTTAAAAATATAAAACTCTCTTTCTATATATAATAAACAATCTTTTTCAGGTCTCAGAGGTAAAGTTCCTTTTCTATAAAAAGCTGTAATTGTGGTTTTTAAAAATCTCATTAAATATTTAGATCTTTTAGAGCACAACTGTTTTCTGTTGAGGTTTAAACACATTTAGGCTAATTATTTCTAATGTTTTGACCATTGTACAAATACTTGTATTAAATAGCTAACAGCATAAAACAAAATAGCAAGTCTTATGTGCAGAATTCATATAATTATTCCTGGATTTTCTTTTCATCAGGATATTTCTGGGTGAGACAAAAATGGCAATTCAATGTATTTTTTAAGTGATATAACACATTATTATTAAATGAATGCAATTCTAAGTACAGATGTTACTTTATATAGCCTTAGTCCATCTTTGTTTGCATTTATGTGACAAGAAAATATTCAACTTCTCAAACACATTAAACCCACTGTGATTCCAGGATGGACAATTGTGTGGTACTTTAGGGATTTACAGAAGGGAAGACACACTATAATTGTCTAAAAGAAATATTCTCCCAATACCATCTTATAAAAAAAGAGACTCAGTAATTTTATCATCTACCTGTAAGTGAAAAAGGAGTTCAAGAAAATCTATAGTGACTATAAATCACTATATTCCACAGCTATCATCCTTTATTCAGTCTTCTCTAAAAAGCTCAATAATATGGGAAGACAGAAAAGCATAAAGCAAGCTTCCTGCCCCAAAGATAATATAGTCATTTTTATTAAGTACTGTGTAAAATATGTGATATATATTACTTCCTTACGGCTCCAAGCAACCCTGGAGGACACCTTCCTTATTATTATGTCTATTTTACAAATGAGGAAAGAGGGGCCAGAAAGGCCCGTGGTTCACCTAAGATCTTAGAAAAAATAGGTGGTGGAGCTAGGATTCCAACCTCAGCATTCAGACTTCAGAACCTGGAACACACTGCCTTCCCCACTGGTCAGGCAATTAAGTTAGATTTTTTTTTAAGTTTATGTGGGTATTTCAATTAAAAAATAATATAAAGTCAACATAGAGAATACTAAATGAATGTAGCTTTTATTTATTATTTGTTTGAGGACTAAGAAACTCATCCACTTGGGAAATCTGTTTTGAAATTCCTTCATCTCAGAGTGCTCACCCAGGAAAGAGCCACGTCCACTTCCCCAAGCACTCAAGATTATGGCTCTTGAAAATCGCAGTCTACTTAAATTATCTCGTTGTCATCCTGTGGCAACTCAGAGCCAAACTGTCTCTCCGTGTTCAAAGCAAACACATATAAAACAATCACATAAGGTCTTGCAAAGCCCCTGAAAGCTGAGAGAAGGTGATCCGAAAAACAAATGGGAGTGAGACTCAAACCAGGGAAGAAAAGGTTAATATGCCCTTGAATTCTGGCTCACATTGAACTTTTTGTTCCAGTGTCTTTGTTGCTTTTCCTAATTTTTTGGCCTGGAGCCTGTGTGCTTTCTACCTCCCAGGGGTTCCGCTGAGCAGGCCTGGTTGGAAGAGATCCCAGCAGAGAGCAGAGGTCTGAGGATTATTGAAGTGGTTTTCTTTTTAATCACTTGTAAAAATAGAGACAAAGCTAATCACCAGCCATGTGATTTGCTCCAAGTCATGGGACCTCAAAATTCCCTGAAGAAAGCCAGAATCAGCGCTTTCCCAACAGTGTTGCGTTTTGAGCTTCTCTGGAGTTTGAGAACCGTATTGCCCTTAGAAGGGGAGGGAGGCAGAGAAAAAAATGTGACTTGAACCCATGAATAAAGTGGGGAACAGAGTTAAACTATCATGCTTGATACAGAGTGCATGCCTATGTGTCTCTACTCCTTTCCAGTACTTGAAAAATTTACTTTCACTTTATTTCCCAGTTGATGAAGCTGAACATAACCTTTACGCCTTCCTCTCAGAGCTCTCTGATTTTTCTTCTGTGGGGTCTGCAATCAAAAAGCACTCCTTAAAAGCTAAATTAGAAACAGAAGATGAAGAGACCGAGATAAACCTGACTGCATTGGTCCTTACTGAAATTTGATGAACTAGCATTTCAATAAACATTCTTTAGGCAATTGCAGGGAAAGAAGAAAGGCCCTGAACGAGGAGTCACAACTTCAACACCCTAGCGGTCGAGCATTCTTCAGAATTGTCACTGGTTTCACATGAAGTCCCCACCTCCAAAAAACAACAAAAACCCTGATGATTTGCACAAAGGATCGATTTCATCTTATCGCGTATTTGTAATTATCAAGACTTCAGCCCAGGTGATAACACTCATTCCCGTCCCCCTCAACCACTCCACCCCCCACTTTAAACAAGAAAGCAATCTGTCAACTCAAACCAAATGTTTTCCATTTCTTGCACTCTCTCATAAACATCAGCAGACTTAGTCAAGCACAGGCAAAGTGCCAGCCGCAGCAAGAATACACTA
This sequence comes from Orcinus orca, assembly GCF_937001465.1. NCBI lineage: Eukaryota > Metazoa > Chordata > Mammalia > Artiodactyla > Delphinidae > Orcinus > Orcinus orca. Next base: position 81,246,570 of record NC_064561.1, on the reverse strand, counting down.
ACTCCAAGATGTGGGAGTTGGCTGTGTTCCTCTGAGGCTTGCACAGAATGGCATTAAGAGTAATGAACACACAGAGGGACCCTGCAGGGCACGACGTGGTTTGTGTTTATGACTCATTGGAACACTGTGGGTATGAGTGAGTCTTCTAAATCTACATGTACTTGACATTTTTTGGCTTTGAACACACATTGACTCACTTTTCAACATGTTCAGGCTTCTTTCCCTTTCAATTGTCCAATCCCCATACTCCTACCCTGTGTCTGTTCTTCCCCTCTTCTCTCCCCCACAAAGTATACTCTAGCCAATTTCATAGAAGATTTCCAGTCCCTGTCTTCTCAGGGCAGATGATGCCTAGGGTTAGGGTTACACTGAGGTGATGTCAACAAACTGAGAAATTTCAAATTCCACTGTATATTTAAATTATAGTTATAATATCTTGGATCTAAACTAAAGGTATATTAATTAACCTATAAAATGCAGCTTAATGCTACAAATAATAATTACCTAATGATTTGGTTGGAATAGTCACAGTCTTTAAGAACACTGAAGAGAAGTTGCACATATAATTTTATGTTTAAAATATACATATGAGCTAGGTATACTAAGAGAAGTTGAAACTAGAGAGAATCAATATTCCAACATTTACTACTCATTGAGGCTAATGATGTTTGTCTAGTAAGGAAACTGATGCAACTGTTAAACTTTCCTTTATAAAGAAAAGTAATAAAATTTAAATGGTACTGTAGTAACTTGCTTGGTCTATTTCATCTTGTGATTGTTATTTGTACTTCTATTCTGCAGGAGGCCCAAGAATTACATTATCTTACATAGCTTGTAAAATAAGAAGGCAACAATGACAACAAAATTTCAGAAATCAAGGGTTACACAACATACCTTTCCTTAGTAGGTGAATCAAATCAATTGAGTGGCCCTTCTAAATAAAATTGGTTATATGTTTATTTACCTAAGCTTTGGCTCATGGCTGAGTGATTTCCAAATGAAATAAAATCTGTTACTAGAAGTCATTAGAAAATTCACTGTCCTTACACGGTTAACATTAGTCACTTAATGGTGAGGTTACTTCCTATTAAGACCAGACTGTAAAGCTATGATGATTTCTTTGCACATAATAGCAAGGTACCAAATAAGCTACTGATTAGATTACAATTATAAGAGCCATTGCAAAGCCCTAAATATATAACTGGCAGGGTTCCTCTGAGGTGAAAGTGCTAATCTCCAATACACAGCAGCTCTGGCTTGGCTTGTCTTGTTAGGTAAACAAAATGTGTCTTGCCTGTCATTGCCATAAAATATTAATGCACTGGAAGTCTCTAAACCTTGCTAAGCATAAGGCCTATTATCACACTTAAGAGCAAAGCAATCTAATAAATCGCTGGCTGTATAAAAACTAAGTCAGCTGGCAGAGACAGTAATCTCCCTAAGGGACAGGAAGAGCCCCATCTTCAACTGCAGCAGCTGCAGTTCCAGAGAAATTATGTTTCTTCCGCTCAGTAAAAATGCATTTGTGCTGAATTCTGTTATTTAAACTCTAATGGAATCATTAGGAATATCCATACATTATGAGTAATAGAAAATTAACTTAAAAAAAATCTACAATACCGTCATATAATAGTCACAGTCTTTTTATTAGTTTAGAGGGCTAAATCTGATGTAATATCAAGCTGCTTATTTCTAATACCCATTTTGAAAGAATGAACCCCCAACTCATACATAAATAGTCATGTGTAAACAACAAGCGCTGAGCTGATATCCTTAATTGAAAGCAACTTGCTCGTTTGGCCATGGTATGAGGTCCTTTAGGCAACATGTGAACGTAAATGCAATACAGTTGCTATATACCTTAGAAACTGTTAAAAAATTGCTATTATACCTAACCAATCTCTGAAAACCATAAGAAAGTTGTATTTTAGAATGGACCATACCTTTACTTACCCCCTCACACACATACAAATTGAATTACTTAAATCAACATATTTCCAGTAATAGATGAAAGAGGGGCAGATAGATTTTTAAAATAGTAATAATAAGTGCTTTCACATATATTATTTCACTTTAACCCAATAATAACCCAGTAAAATAAGCACAGTTATCATGTCCATGTCAAAAATGAAGAAACAGATCATTTGTCCAGAGTCAACCAGTTAGTGAGAAGTACAACCAGTTCTTAAATCCTGCTCAACTGATTTTGATTTCCACACCTCTAAAAGCAGCACAGTTGCTGTTGTTTTGTTTTGTTTTCTACTTACAATTTCATCTTGCCAAAGACATTGCTTCAATTCTTAAAAAGCATTTAGAATACTAAGATGTCATTGCTCCCCAGGGATTTGAGGTTACATGATTAATGGATGATGTGCACCTTTCATGTGACATTCAATAATAAAATGTTGATGACCTACACATATGAAAAATGTGAACTAAAAAACCCTGCCATATCTAGAAGTAATATTAGGAGATGAAATGTTAAATGGGGGAAAAATAACTTTTTCAAGGGTCAGGGATCATAGTCTTTAAACTTACACAGCGACAGATGTGTATTAACAAGTATTCCTTATACTTACGATGATGGTGCTTCAATAAAGGAATACAGTCCTCCCCTGTGTATTGTACATGATGTTAATGTTCTTAATAAGGTCATGCTATTTTCTCTATGTTGACAGTAACCCTGGCATCAGAGAAACTAAAGAAAATTGTTATTACAATTAAGTGTGCATTATTTCATCACTTAGGATGGTCTAAATCATAATGAATCTGAGGCACAAAGATCTTCAGTCCTGTGAAAAGTGGGTCTGAAAGTTACACTTACCTAATTACTCTGGTAAGATCTACAGTAGACAGTGATATCAACCTCTCTGAATTCCTAATACTTATTTCGTATGTTCAGTCAGCACTTATTTGCTGGTAACATGCTCTATATGCAGCATGATGTGAGCTGCTGAAGTTATAAAGGCAATTAAGATTCAATGACTATTCTCAAGGTGGCAAAACTTTGTAAAGAAAAATAAAGTGAAATTAAATAATGCATTCATATATGTTGATAATGGGGACAAAGTGCTCAGTGAAACACAAGATGCAAAAAAATTATATTTCTTCATTTTCTGAAATCAAATCTAACCAGACTCCAAACCTTTATTTGCTACTGTTGGCAACAAGGACAGTAGCAGCCATACTGTCTCCTCTCTCCCTCTCTTTATTTGGTCCCAGGAAAACAGCAGTTTACCTTGAGCCCTAGAGCACGGTGCTCATTCTTGATGTCATAGTTCATTGTGTGGCACTATGCCAATGAAGCATTTCCCCTCAGAGCTGGGTCCCCACTCTATTACCCTTCCTCTGATCTTTGTTGAGACCCAGGGAACAACCAACTTAGTGGCCAGTTTCTACCACTCAAAAATGTCTTACTTTAAGGTGTTACATCCAAGTGAGTTTTCATTCCCTACCTCACAAAAAAACCTGCAACATTATTTGATTGTTCCCCTCCTTTCTTCTGTGTTGAGAATTATTTTGTTATTGCCCCAAGCTGTTCTCTCTTTCTACTGGATAAAAGATCCAATATTTCTCTCTTGGTTGCTTCCTTTAACAGTTGAGTGTAATGGTATATAGCAGCACTGAATGATTCATGAAGTCAGACTCCAGACTCTCAACCTACCAGTCCCCTCTCCCCCCAAGGATGAAGCCCATTTTTTAATAGGCAGCAGAAAATAAATAACAGGGTTGTTTGGTACATCCACACTTTTGAATTCTCAATATCTAACCTTGTTATACCCATAACACAAGTTCTCAAAAAGCATGCAGATGAAGTGCTATCTAAGTCCTTCAATTACACCATCCTCTTTCATGATCCCATTTCCATATCTGTAAATAACATTTTTTCTTCTGGAATGAAAATGCTGAATTTTCAAGGTTCAGTTCATATGTCAACATTTCTATTAATTAATTCCCAACTTCTCTAAGTAAAGAAATCTCTTACTCTCCTCACTTCTACAGTATTTTAATGTCATTACTATAGTATATTTGAGATTATATTGTAATTATCTGTTTAGTTGTCTGTCTCTACCCCAGATTATTATATTCTGCGGACATGTACTATTTCTAGTTCATAACATGCACATATTCTAGTTCATGAATTTCTAGTTCATGCAGTCTCAACTTTGGAACACCTAGGATGACAATAACAGGATGACAAAGAAGGGATGTTAAGACAAAAAATAGCCAATATCAAGAGAGTGGCTGGGCCAATACCCCAAAATATTGACTAATCAAGTAATCCAGTTCAGTAGGATGGGTTATCTCAACAGTAATCAGTGGGCAGTGGTGAAACTTTGCATCAGGCTAATGGCAGTATTTAGATCTAAGGGGTTCTCCTGGATTGAATCTAGACATCAGCTGGTAACATCTAGTGCCGGGGCTGATGAATCATGAAGTGTTCCAGCAACGTAAATGAGAGACCAGAATAGGAGAGGAGACAATGAAAGAGCTGAGCCCTAGGGCCAAGGGTTTTTCCTTTGCATTCCTTTAAAATATCAATACTAGTCATCAGTAATAATAGTAATAGTGAATAGTAGCAATTATTAGTATTATCATCAGCAGTAGTAGTAAAGATAAAATTTCCCAATGTACCCAACATACATTTCCTTATAGCTCATTAGCCAGAATTAGGTAAAGAAAATAATGCACTCAAATATGTTAAGAGTGGGAATGAAGTGCTCAATGACAAACACAATACTAAAATACTATATTTCTTCATTTTCCTAAAAATATCTCATCTAAACTCCAAGACTCCATTTGCCAGTGTTGGCAAAAAGTCACTATCAGTCAGGTTGGTTCCTTCTCCCTTGCTTTCTTTGGTCCCAGGAAAATGACAGAGCACCCTAAGCCTTAAGCATGGTGCTCATTCCTAGAGTCATCAGATCCCTCCTAGACGCTCATTGTCAGCCGGACTTTCTTGATTGCCTTAAAGCAATAATTATGCATTCCCTGGGTCTGAGTACACTGTCATACAAATAAAGTGAACAAGAAAGAAATGGAAATGGCTATTGCGTAGGCCACCAACAGTATCTATCATAATCTGGTTGTAAAAAGATCCCCCAAAATATCCAGAAGAGACAGAAATGGGAAGAATGAAAGATAAGTTATAAAAACTATTGAGAATAGAGATAGAAATGTCAACATGAGTTAATATATGAATTTACAAGGAAAAATAAAGACAGTGCAAGACATTTTAGAAAAAAATAATGACTTAAATAATGAATTAAGAAAAATGTAAGACCTCTGATTGAAAGAACATATATGGCACACTGGATAAACTAGAACGAACCCACACTGAGACATGTTATAGTGAAAATTAAGAACATCAAGTAAAAATAAAAGGTTCTTTAGGTTCTGGAGAGGAAAATCTAATCACTCATAAATGAGTTAGAATCAGAATGACATTGAAATTCTCAATGACAACATTATAGTCAAGAAAACAAGGAAGTTATAACTTCAAAGTGTTGAAAGAAAAGTACATTATACCAAAATTCTACATCCAGTTAAATATTTTCTCTAAATGTGAGTGCGAAATAAAAATATTATTGGCACAAAGGGCTTCAAAAAGTTTATCATACAAAAACCCCTTTGACATGTTCTCCAGCAAGTAAAGAACTACCCCCAAGAGGATGCTGCAAATACATGGGAACTAAGGGTGAGTAAATAACTTAGGGAAATATTTTATTATCTAAAACAGCAATGACCATAAGAAAAAAATCTAAAACAGAAGAAAATATTCCTAACACTCAAGAATTAAAATTCTAGGTGATGTACATATGGAGGGCTTGTTAGTGTTTAACCTACTGAAATCGAATTTATGAATATTTATAAGCTTAAAAAACTGATTAAAAAAAGACTTGAGCATAAGGTTTAGTAAAGGATAACCATTTTTCAAATCAGTAGAAGAAAATCCATTATACTCATTGGATATTAAGAAAATAGAAAAAAAAACTGAATAAATTGAAAAAACAGAATACATTATCAGAAGTAAATCCCAGTATAATAATAATTAAGAGAAATGTAAATGTCTGTTACCACTAATCAAAAGACTCTCTGATGGATTTGTTTTTTTAAGAGTCAGAAATATTAAACAGGAAAACACATGAAGTCTGAAAGCTGAGGGACAGAAAAAAGTAACTGCACACATATGGGGACAAAGAGAAAGCCAGAATCAAACAAAATAATTTAAAATAAAAATTACCATGAGAAAAAAGAGATACTGTATATATTGGATATATATAATCATCATGAATCTATCTCCATGCAACAGTACAGCTGAAAATACTACATAATAACTTCTCACAGAACTACAAGGGAACACGGAAAAATCAACAATTGTAATTGGAGATTATTAACTAAAAACTGCCAATAAATCAAACAGACCAAAAAAAAAAGCAAACATATTTCTTCTAGAATACAAAAAAGCTCTAAGTAATAAACTTTATATCAACAGAGACTCTGAATTTGCTTCAAGCAAAATTAGGAAATTAACCTTGTAGAAGGCCACAATGTCTCAACAAATTCCTAAGAATCAATATTGTACAGCGTTTATCTATAAAACAATACAATTATAAATCAATGCTACAGAGATAGCTAAAATATTAATGTCTAAAAGAAAATACTTCTCAATAGTCCTTTGATTCAACATGGAAAATTATGAACACCTTAGAGTCTTATTTTGCTCAAAATAGTTAGAATTTATGACAAAGGATGTTCAGGCAGAGGAGCTCTCATGATGCAAGGAGGAACTCCTACAAAGAATAAGTCATTTTAGAACAGGATATCTATGGCCCCTGGGGACTCAAAATGTCTCAAGTTCTCTTTTTACAATAAAAATATTGACACTTTGAAAAAAAAAGAAACTTTTAATGGTCTGTTGGTGATTGTGTATGCAGGAAAGTGGTGATTTCTACTGAATTTAACACTTCATGCTCTGGTCAATTTTCTTTTAGTTGACAACCTTAATAATATAAGGTAACTTTGCCCATAATTTTGTTTATTTTTAGCCCTGATTTACCCCTCTCTACTACAAGTAGGGTGCTAAGTACTTGTGTGTTTTTCTTTCACAATAGTGAAAGACTGAATTCTTGTTTCTATTATCAGCGCTGACTGCTTATTAGAAAATGGTCAGGAGAAGAGGTTTCCGGTTTGCAAAGACAAGGGGAGATATCTTTCAGTAAACATCGTCAATAATATGAGTTTGAGCAGCAAGGGATAAGGTATACCTCACTGAAAAATAGAAGAGAAATTGCAGCATAATCCATGTAGAATGGACATAAGAAAGACAATACTTTCATTCATCTGTTAACTTATTTATCCATGTACTATGTCAATGACTCTACACATAATGGTGAAGGGCATGGCACTGGAGCCTTCCTGTGTGGGTCCCACTCCTACCTCTGACATAGGTGAGGTATGAAACTCTAAGCAAGTTGCTGGATTATCCTGTACCTAAGTTCCTTGGTTTGTGAAGGATGATAACCGTACCTACTTCCTGGGTTGATGTGAGGATTAAATGATGATAGAGTGAGAGAGAGAGAACAATAGATTACAAGGCACCTACAGATACACAGTCCCTAGAACAAAGACTGGCCTGTGTGCTAAGTGTCAGCTGTTACTACCAGGTTCCAGGGCTAGCTGCTAGGGATAAAATATTGGGTAAATGAAAGTTAGTTTAAGACAAAATCATACAGAGTATGATAGGGCGGATTATGGAATTTTACTAATCCTAAAAGTATAGGGGAGCTATTAAAAGCTTTGGAATGGGCAGGCTAAATGGTAACCTTTGCTTGTCCTAAAGATTATTCTGACTGCAGTGAGGAGAATGGATTGATCAGGGAAGGGGATGAGTAGACACAGAGAGACAAGTGAAATGTTATTAAATGCCAAAGTCAGTTGCAAAGGAAGGCTTAAATTTTCTAATTTTCTTTTCTGAAAATGTGTGTGTGTGTGTGTGTGTGTGTGTGTGTGTGTGTGTCGTGCCTAAATTATCTGTGGGATCAACTATGCATTTGGAGTTGGAGTAAATAACCCTCTGAGCTTTGCAAAGTTTCTAAGCTTCTCTAAGATTTAATTTCCTCTTTCTGTAAAATGTGGCTGTAGAGCATTTTCATGAGAACCAAATAAAAAACTGTATGCAAAAAAAATTTTTAACCTTAGAGCCCAATATAAATATTCTAGCTGTCATAATTATATGGGGGACATGGAAGGGGAAACTAAATCTCAAGGTCTACCTAGGATGTTTATTTCACCAGAGGAGAGGCATAAAGGTGGAAATGTCATATCACAAGGCAAGAAGTTGTGCGATTAATATCTGTTCTTACAAACCAAGTTTTTCTTCTAAGAATGTCCTTCATCTGGAATGATGTTTCAAGGTTCCTCATCTCTGACCAACTGCTCCTACGTATCCACCTCACTCCCTCATGACTTTAATTCTTACAATTTTTTACCCGACTGGGACATGGACCCAAACTTTTTTTTAGCTTTTCCTCAATACCTTCATGTCCTCACATCCCTCTTTAACCCAGCTTAAATTCCATGGTCAATCAACATAATCATTCCTGTGCACCACCTCCCCACCCATTTCATCATATGGCCCTGGAAAAATCCCAAGCCTAATTAAATTGAACTATCCACATATGCTTCTCTTGCACCCGTGAGCTGAATATATGAACAGCAAAACCACAATGACTGGACTCATTTTATAATCATGACTACTAACTACAGCCTATTCCACTTCCCCTGGTCTATTCCCCCTCCCTTTCTTCTAGACTATTGTCTCCTGGTGGAGCCTCTATTCTCCAAATTCCAACTCTTCCTCCTTCATCCTTATCCTCAGCTTCTGCCCACTTCACTGAGGAAAGGAAAAAATCAGAAGATAACTTTCACAGACTCTGCAACCCCACCTCCCATTAACACATATCTGTACCCATACCTTTGACCGTCCTTCTTGTCGCTACAGATAGACACTCTCTGTCCAAATTAAAGCTGGTCTCTCCGTTCATGCACTGGATCCCAATCCCGCTAGCTACTCTAAGACATTGCACGTTTCTCCTTCATTGTCCTTTCTCCTTCTCTGTCATGATTTTCCCCATTCTACTAGATCACTACTACCAGCATACAGGCATTCTAAAATCTCTCAACTGCACATTATCCTCCAGATTCCATCCTGTTTTCCTGCTCCCCTACATGAGGACATTGTTCTGGGAATTTGCCTCTCTCTCCCCATCATTCATTTTCTCCCTCCCTTCTTCCCTCCCTTTCTTCCTTCTTTCCTCTCTTCCTTCCTTCCTTTCTTTCTTTTTCTTTCTTTCTTTCTCTTTCTTTCTTTCTTTCTTTCTTTCTTTCTTTTCTTTCCTTCCTTCCTTCCTTCTTTCCTTCCTTTTCTCTCTTTCCCTCTCTCTCTCTCTCACATACACACATCAATTTTTCCCAACAGTGTACAAACATCCTATTATTTCTTCCACTGTTAAAAGGAAAAAGGAAAATCCTATAACCCCATAATCCTTCCAGCTAATGTTCTATTTCATTCTTTCTCCTGTGAGAAAGCTCTCAGGACTGGCATTTGATATAATATCTCCAATTTCTCTCTTCCTTATTTTCCTCAGAATCCTTAGACTTCTGCACCTACCACTTCAGCTAAAATGTTCTTATCCAGCTCACCAGTGATCTCTTTTTTGCTGAGTCCAATAGTCTACTGTCATATTACTTAACCATAACAGCAGCATTTTATACTTTTCTATTTAGCAATCTCCCCAACCTGGAGTTTGGATTCAGTCTTTGTTTGTGTCCTCTTCTCTTATGGTCACCTTGTCATTCTGACCACCTGCATGAAACAACCATCTCCCTCCAACATAAACACACACACACACACACACACATGCACACAGAGGCACATGAATCCACACATGCGTGCATACACAGACTCATAAGCGAGATCCTATCTTCTTTATCCTACTTGACTTTTTTCCATAGCATATATCACCATTTGACAGACTATGTATTTACTTGTTTGTTTACATTTCATATCCCACGATTAGAACATAAGTTCCACAAGGACGCAACTTTGTTTTATTCATCATTAAATCTCCAGTGCTTACAACAGTGTTTGACACTTAGGAGGTATTCAACAAGTTTTATTTGAATGAATGAATAAATAAATGAGTGAAATCAATATTTAAATTTAGGAAATTTTTCAGAAGATAAAAATAATTGTTTATATAGCAATGACAAATCAAACATGTTAACAAGCCACAACAAATATTCCACACACATATTTATTCATCTGTAGTATTTATAACTTGCCTGTTTCCAAAAAGTGATGTGAGGTAGCTGACATGTTTATAGTACTGCTGTTTATAAACTGAGTGCAGAGTATTCTGTCTCTTATGAAGGAAAAAAAATGCTAATTCCTTTCATAAAATATGAGTAAAGCTTCCAAAAAAGGGGAGAAGGAACAGACTAATAAAGCTTTCTTCAAGCAATAACTGACCAGTAATTTGTTTGATTTTTTAATATATTTTAAAAACATACAAGTGGGCAGTGCTAAAGTTGGGGTATATTTTAGTTAATAGAAACCGAGAGGATTTTTTGATTTCAAGGGTGAAGACATCAGGGCTTCCCTGGTGGTGCAGTGGTTGAGAGTCCGCCTGCGGATGCAGGGGACACGGGTTCGTGCCCTGGTCCGGGAAGATCCCACATGCCGCAGAGTGGCTGGGCCCGTGAGCCATGGCCGCTGAGCCTGCACGTCCGGAGCCTGTGCTCCGCAACGGGAGAGGCCACAACAGTGAGAGGCCCATGTACCGCAAAAAAAAAAAAAGAGTGAAGACATCAAATGAGCCTTTACTCTCTTCTTTGATATACCTATGCTTGTTTCCAGTTTTACTGGCTCGAAACACAATTCCACATACACCAAATACAGTATTGAAATTTGCATATTATAAAAAAGTCCTTTTAAAGTCTTTACTGTTATCACTTTGAAATAAAAACAGAAGTTATCGCTAATTCTAAAATGTTTAAATTAGTCAAGACGTTGAATATCCCTATGTACATTATTTGCCTAATATAAGTTTTTACCACCTAAAATTGAGATATCTTTTAATTTCTGGTAAGAAATTAATTTTCATGATGAGATTGGCTAGCCTCTGGAACAAGTTTTCCATAGAAGTGGAGAAGGCTTTGAGGCGATTAAAATAAAACCATATGAAACAGTGGAAAATGTACTATAATATGAGGAAAAGTGCTGCCCAGATTCCTGGAGGCTAGAGCCCAGAGCTGAATAAGGCTTTTCAATCTCCAGCCATTATGATTCTAGGTAACTATGCCGAGAAGAGATGAAATCAGTGGTTTTTCTATCCACCTTGAGTTCCTATTAGCCCCTTGAGGAAATAGGGGTTTTGCAGAAAGTGTGAGTTCTCTGTTACTGAAATGACGTTGTTTAATTTCCTAATAAAACAGGCATTCTAATAATAGCTACATCTTCTAATATTAACAAAGCTGCAAAGTTACACAAGTTAGAATAATTTTCCTTTGCTTGGACGGCACGATCTTTCAGTCTCCTTATCCCTCTTTTCCCAATGTGCCACCCCGTTTATAGTATATATTTGCTACTTAATATTTGATTTCACGTTTGATTTCAGTCATCCTGATACAAAGCTGTAGAGTGAAGTTGAAAAATTCGAAAGGAAGAGAGAACATAGCTGCCATCCTACCGTGAGTGAGTCCACTGAACTGTAAATCTACCCTACATTTAATTACTCAACTAGACGGTGCAAGGATAAGGTCTCCAGAGTGTTGTACTATCATGAGTGATTGAATCTGCTTGCAGTAATAAGCTTTTCTACAGCGAAGCCAAAAGGTTAAAATTATACATAGAACTTCGAGGCAAGCATTGTTTTTAAATAGCTGCAAAACCAAAAGAATAACAGAAACTTCTTTTGAATGAATGCCTTAGTTTCAAAACCTTAAGTTGACGTAGTAGAGTTTTGTGTAAAGAACTGTTTCCTCAAGCAAATTTACAAGTATTTGGGTCAGTCATGGGGTTGGAAAGCCCTCCCCATGCCAACTTCTACCATAAGCCAGTGTTTGTATAACGAATAGCAAAGATGATTGCACTTGTGAGATGAATCAGCAATTCCCAATTAGAGCAGCAAAATAAAACTGTTTTCTTTCTGAATCACTGTGCAAGGCAAATGGAAAAGTGACAAATAGACTTTGTTCTCCATAAGTGATGGGAGGGGAATTCATGTGGGGAGCCAAATTGCCAAAGTAAGGCACACCAGACTTGCCAGCAAAACTGTTCACATCCCCGCAGAGACCACAAAACCCTGCAGCTGTAATTTCAGAAACACACACGTGTATGAATCAAGTAACTGCACACCCAACTATCCACTTGAGCCCGTGCGCCTGGCTTTTTTTGCAGGTGCCCGGGGTACTTGCGCTATTTCGCTTTGAAAACAAGGTTTAGTTTAATTGACAGGATATTATCAAATTCAAGCTGACTTGTATGGACAAGTCTCAAAATATGAGGGTGGCATACAGAATCAAGCAGCACATATGAATGTTCCATATGTGCGTTCTGCAAGGTCCCTGGAGCTGACTGAATTCTAAACAACAGAACAGGACAAAATTAAAATGTCGAGTTAGTTCTAATCCATGAAAGTATGTTTCCAGAGCATTCAATGAAGCAGCATCATTTTGGAACATACTTGCCATTTACAGGAAGAGACAGAGTGAGAGAGAGAGACAGAGAGCATTGAGCAAGTATTATATTGCTTTATACGATGATGTTTTTAAAAGGGATAAGTGGGTGCTTTGGGTCTACTGGCCAGAAGAGCAAGCAGATCTATGTTTCTGTGTTCCAGTTGGCTGGAGCCCCAGCAGACAACCATGGAGCAGGCTGCCTGCTGCCCAGGAAAGAGGCACTCGCCACAACATGGAATCTGCCTGCATGCTAAGCTTCTACTCTAATTCTTCCAGGAGAAATTCAGGTTTGTGGGACTTCAGAACAGGTGTAGCTGCTACTAGTCCTCTACAAATGCTTTACATGTTCCAGTAAAATAAGATTAATGTGGAACCAGTTCATCCAAAAATTCTGCTGCGAGTCAACACAACACATTCCTACAATTTTCACCTTGAAAGAAAAACATGGCATTTATTTCACAAAGATATTTAAACCACCAACCTCTCATCTACCCCCATCATCCAAGAAGTTTATAGATTTGTTTCACACACACACACACACGCACATTGTAAACCAACAAATTCCTAATAGAATGATGCCAAAACTCACTAACAAATAATAAGATGTTGTAAGCAGTATCTCCCATATCTTACTCTATTTCTAAAGCACCTACTGTTAATATTGCCATACACAACACGAAATTAACTGAGGTTCTAAATGGACTATGAGAAATTCAACCTCAGCATTCTTTGCAGCTGGTTCATGTTTTACTATTTAAAATAAAGAAATGGAATCAGAGGTCCCCTGCAAGTATAAAAGGTGATCTGGTAACTATAGGTAAAATCAATCGTGTGATAAAATGTCCCATAAGGATGATGTTTCTTAAGACATAGTCAGTGGTCAGCCAGAGGAAGGAAAAGAGAACTCTATGCAAGATTTTGTCCTAAAAATGTGTGCAAAGTCCCACTGGTCCATTTGGGTAAAATTTCCAGTAAGTCTTGTTTTCACAGAGTGATTATCAAAGAAACCCCTTATATCTTCATTTAAACATTACCCAAAAATAACATTTCAATGTGACAGCAACAAAATTTAACCCTACTTTTTTTAATGACTTACTGGTTTGTTTTATTGAAAACTTTAACCAAAGGTCTGGTTTTGAAGCTTTTAGAACTGACAGACACTTTTTGCTTTGTTATCAGGGAGCTTGAAAATGTATAAGGTATTTATGGCCTATTAAAGAACCATTAGGCCATAAAAATAATCTGCCTGTAAAAACGATGAGGAAAGGTGAAATGTACAGTGTATAAAGCACAATCTGATCACTGTATAAAGGCCTAGTAGGAAAGCTATTGATTTCTTTTCCATCAAACAAACATATTAAATTTCAGGTGGATTAATAGGTTAAAAAATAAACTTGAATCTAATATGAAGGAAAGAAAGGAAGCAATATAAGAAAAAGAATGCCAACAAGCTACCATACATTTGAAATTATGTCTATGTGTATTGTGAGGGAGGCATATGGAATTAGCATCAATAACAGACCCAGGGAATACCTGTAGGTTGGGCTATCCACTGTTCAAACACAAAACATCTCCCAAAGTAATAATTCTCACTTTGGGGTATAAAATTTGCTGTATTATAAATATATGAGGAATATAACAAGTTTCTTGGCACAAGGTTTTTGGCAAAGTAATAATTGTGATTGTTAATCATTGTATTATATATCATAATAAAACTATATTGTTATATAACTATTATAAATTAGTTTAATAATAATTATATATTATAGATTTAGAATTTGAAACTGGCTTACTTTTTAAAAATAGAGTATAATCAAAGTTACTCCTACAATAATGTTACTTTATTTAATTTGTATTCCCAAAACCTTTCTCATGAGAATCTTGGGAAAACCATGAATGCTTCACTTATGTTAATGTATATATTAAATGTTTTGTGGCAAGGAAACAAGTAAGGGACTTCCCTGGTGGTGCGGTGGGTTAAGAATCTGCCTGCCAATGCAGGGGGCACGGGTTCAAGCCCTGGTCTAGGAAGATCCCACATGCCCCAGAGCCACAAGCCCGTGTGCCACAACTACTCACCCTGTGCTGTAGAGCCCGCGAGCCACAGCTACTGAGCCCGCGTGCCACAACTACTGAAGCCCACGCACATAGAGCCTGTGTTCCGCAACAAAGACAAGCCACCACAATGAGAAGCCCACACACTGCAACAAAGAGTAGCCCCTGCCCGCTGCAACTAGAGAAAGCCCACACGGAGCAACAAAGACCCAAAAATAAATAAATAAGTAAATTTATTAAAAAAAAAAAAAGGAAACAGGTAAGAACTAGTTCCCAAAAGGAAGCTTATGATATTATTTTAATTATTTTAAAGGGCAAAAGAATCAATGAGTAGACCTAATAAAATATTGATACAGTCTGTACAATATAATTGAAAGTTGATTGAAAATGCTTGTGTGCCAAATTGGGTACATAGAGATAAAATAGAGGCACATTCTAAATTCCCCCAATGTCTCTGCATTCCTTGTCTACTAAAAGAGTCTGTTACTATGTTTTATCCATTTTATGTATTAAGATACTTCTTTAAAGCCATGATTTTCTTTAATAGAACTCTAACCCTATTACTCTTAAGCTTTTTCCTGCAAATAATGCACAGGAGTTTCCTAATGTACCAGAAAATGGCCCCTAGGGAAAAAAAAAAAAGAACTCATGAACACCCCACACAGGGGGATAAGTTCAGAGATAAGCTTCCTAATCTCATTATTAAGCTTTGCTTTACTCATATTATTTGTTTTATTGTCTAGGCCAGTTCTCCAAGTAAGTTCTGGGAATAGCTATCAACATGAAATTGCAACTTATTAGAAATGCAAATTCTTGTGGGGCCCAGTAATCTGTGTTTTAACCAGCCCTCCAAGCGTTGGGGATAACATGCTAGTTTGAAACCACTGCTCTAAGCCACATATTAAATCATACTATTTTAAAATGTTGAACAAGAGAGGCAAAAAATATTACTGCATCCTATCTGTTTTGTCTGTATTATAGGAAGTTATCCCACTTATGTGTTCCCCATAGCACAATACTGAAATATCTCACCAAAGTTCGACAATCTCTGAGGTGCACTGTACATAAAATATAATGTGCAGAAGCGCATGGCCCCATGATCAGTTTACAGCTACATGCTGATTCTCAACCAGTCTTTGGGAAAACACTCCCTCCAGCAACCTCTCACCACAGAAATCCAAACAACCCATATTAACCCCTCTCCTCATTTCCTTCCAGTTTCAGGAGAATTTGCTCTGCTATTCAAATAGGTTTCGAAATGAGTAAGAACCAGGATGAAAAATAACGGGATCAATATCATTCTGATGTTTTTGGATGTGCTTAAGTGTGAGAAAGCTATTCACTGAGTAATTTCTTAATCATTCATGTGACCACTCAGCACTGCTAATACAGATAATTCATTCAACATTTATTAAACAACTACTTTGCTCAAAACTGTGTTAAATATTTTGTGGAACTGAAGAAGAAAAGAAAGAGGGAAATGTCAACAGGAAAAAGACAATCTCCTCTGGTAACTTAAGTTCTAGTTTAGGAGTAAACTGCGTAAATACATGGTAGTATAATCACATATTATACTAAGGCAATGGGAAGAAATTAACTTCAGCTACACACAACAACATGAATAAATCTCATCCACAGAAAGCTGAATACAAGAAGCCAGAAACAAAGGAGTACATACTGTGTGATTTTGTTTATAGCTGAAGAGCAGCAAATTATGCTACAGTTTTGGAGGTTAAGATCGTGGTTACACTTGAGAGGAGAGAGGTGAAGTTTGTGGGGCTGGCTAGTAATTGCAAGGGGGCACAAAGGAACTCATGGGGTTTTGGTAATTGTATTCCTAGGTCATGTTAAATGTGAGGGCTTACTTTGTGAAAAGTCATTGAGGGATACAATCATGATTTGTACACTGCTCTGTTTGCAGTTTATACATCAGATGAAAATGTATGTTTAAAAATACTCTAAGGGAGATCAGCTAGGTGGTTTGTGAACACCTAGAGGGGTGGGCTAGGGAGGGTGGGAGGGAGGGAGACGCAAAAGGGAAGAGATATGGGAACATATGTATATGTATAACTGATTCACTTTGTTATAAAGCAGAAACTAACACACCATTGTAAAGCAATTATACTCCAATAAAGATGTTAAAAAATAAATAAATAAGTTAAAAAAAAAAACCTCTAATACGCTTGTACATCAAATCGTAGATAAGGGCTAATGTCCCCAATATAGAAGAACTGCAAAATATTATATTAACAAACCAAGACCTCCCAAATGAGAACAAGCAAAGGCTTATTCAGAGTCTGCTTCAGTAAGGGAGTCAGCCACCATCATCTGTGTTCTGGCAGAGACTCAAGACCTGCAGGAGTGGGAAAGCTTTATTAGAGTGGGGGAAAAAAGGGAAGGCTCTGGTATGCCCAGACTAGACGCTGTTGCAAGGGGAAGCTGTAAGCAGGCTAACTAGATGTGGGGTAGCCTATGTTGTTGTTTAGGGGTACGTTTTGGCTTTCTCCATTTGGTCCTATATTGGAAGCAGGGGCAAAAATAAGGGGAGCTGTCAGTTATTAATCAAGTCCTGGCCATTTGTGGCTGATTGTTACAGGGGTTATTGTTTGGCTTCCTGGACTGGTTGCTGCAGGTTGTGAATGAGAGTCTGGCTATAATATACAGTCTGGTCATTATCTCTTTGTGTATTCAATCTCTTAATATCAATGAAAAAAAGACCAACAATCCAATTTAGAAAGGCAAAAGGCAAGCAAAAATGTGAACACAATCAACAGAAAAGGAAATGTAAATGACTTTTTTAAATTAACAGTCTCATTTATTGATATAATAAAAGATACATATTACCATTTTTATCAATCCAGTTCGAATAACATATTCTGAAATGATTGGCAAGTTTGACAATAAACCTTGTAGAGAGAGGGTCTGAGGAAACAGGTACTCTCCTACTTTGATGGTGGAGTGGAAGACAATCTAGTAATATCTATGAAAATCACAAATGCACAGACCCTTTAAGTCAGAAGGTCAACTTCTAGGAATTTTATTCTACAGATGTTCTCACACATGTGTGAAATGACATAAATAATGTTATTAATTGTAGTTGCTTAATTATTGAAGCAAAAGATTGGAAAGTACCTAACTTTCCATCTAAAGGAATACCAATTAAATATGGTAAGTTATAGTAAGCCATAGAGTAGAACACTATATAGTCATAAGAAAGGATGAGAAGGCATTTTATCTGCTGATATAGAATAATCTCCAAAATACTCCAAACAAAAAACACAAGAGTATATAAAATAGTGGGAAAGTAAAGAATATATATAGACATATATACACTTACATGTATACACATATTGCTTGTATATTCATGAAATACACACAATATATTTCCATGGTTATGCAAAATCTTATATATACATAAGAAATTAATAACATGAACTACCTTTGGTAGGAGACTTTGAATGGCCCATGACGGGAATGAGAGCGTGATTGCTTACTGAATGCATTTCTTTACTTTTTAAATCTTGAATCATTGAATATATAAGCAATTTTTTTAAAATCTAAATTTAAATCTTAAAATTTCAAATGATAAGCTAAGAGAAAATGTTACCAACATATAAGACAGAATCTCTGTACACAATAAACAGAGCTCCTATGTACCAATAAGAAAAAGACATGAAAAGCAGAAACAAAAATAGTAATAAAATATGATAGAAAATATTATAGAAGTTGAAATTTAAATCACCAATAAATATGTATAAACAAATAAACATATATAAACATGCTCAAGTTTAAAATAGTTAAGATGTAACAGATTTAAGATATAATAGATTTTATTATACATTGCTATATTATATTGTATTAGATCAGATCATATTACATTAACAAAAGCTGTAAAACGCAATATCCAGTGTTGTTAAGATGAAAGAAACACAGGCACTCATATATTTCTGATGTTTACATGAAAGCCTTAAAATATTTTTATAAAATAGTCTGGAAATCTGTACTTAAATAAACACACATAACTCCTTTGACCCACGCATACCATTTGGGGAAAATTGCACTACGAAAATAAAAGTGTCAGTGTGCAAAAGCTGTCTGTGTTGTAAAGGTATTTATGGCAACATGGCTTGTAGAGGCAAACTGTACCAAAGTAAAAGTCATAAGCAATCTGAAAATTCAACAATAGGAAGATGGTGAAATAGGTTATAGGATAGTCATACTATAGAATACAATTCACCTTTCAGAAAGGATGGGTAAGTCCTAGTAATATCGCTAAATGAACAAAAAAATTAGCAGAGTAATACATCTAGTTTGTTTCCATTGTTTAAATGAAATATATATAAATATAAATATATCACCAGCTGCTTGTATATTAACACAATAAAGGACTATATCTTCCTCACACAAAGCCGGAGGCGACCTCCATCTGGAAGTTATGCCACCTGGAACTTAGAACCTCTAAGGTTGCCACAGCAGGGCCTCAGTACCAAAGTGACACATTTCACCTCAACTCAAATTTCGTTGGTCATTGGTCAGCACTCACCACATGAACCCAAACTATCAGCAAGGAAGCAGGGCTGGGAAGTGCAAGGGATACTCAGTAAGCACTAACAATCCCTTCCACAATATGTATAGCTTACACAACGCTTGAACACATGAACACAACGGATTGTTAATATAGCTGCTCTTGAGCAGAGGTAATAGAGAGGTAGGAAGATAAAGATTATGCATATTTCTATATATAATATTTAACCTGTAACAAGGAACATGTCCCACTTTAATAAGTAAAATTCTATTAAAGTCATAGACATGTGTATAAACAACAAATAATATGTGTATTACACCACACACACATGAGTCTATAGATAAAGCCTGCTACATAATCAGCTAAGAAGGAAAGTCTGAATGTAAGAGAAAGAAAAGGAAAAGCCACCCAGTGTTTTCAGGCTCCTGAGATGGTAAGAGGGGATGGGACACAATATACAAACTGAAGAACTGATCTTCAGTAAAAAAAAAAAAAAAAAGATAGCTCTTCTATTGTAAACAAGAGGAAACAAATACAGAAAGGATACAGACAGAGGTGAGCTTGCACCTTTGATGTTTACAACATGAGAAAGTATCTTTCTCATTACTCTTATATTCTCTATAAATAAGGAGCCAACATTTTCTGTTGGGTATGAGGGAATCAAATAGCTGCCAGGTTGACTAGATAAAGTTTGTAATAATGGTTGTAGAGGATAGAAGACTGAGTTGGCCAGAGAAGCATATTAGTGTGACCAATGTACTAGACACAAAGGCACCTCCTCAGGTTACATCAACTGTTTTCTTCTTTCAGAACTTACCACTCACCTCCAAGACCATTGCTCTACTGGCACTGTCACCATTTCAGAGACGTGCAAGCCAGCTGTAGTCTACAATGGAACCCAAGATCAACTCCATAGCTGGTATACGTCACACACTGTCATCCACACAGCTGCCCCTCCTACTCTGGATTTGGGTGAAATAATGTACAGCAGGGGTAGGATCTGTTTCCCAAAGCATCCACCAAGGAGCCAGGTGGATAAGCCAAAAAGTTCATGATAAGTATCTGCTGTGGAGTGAAACTTGACCACTGGGAAACAAGAGATGGGATGGGACAAGACAGATGAATCCCCTTTCTTTCCCTCTTTCATCTACCTCTCAACGTGTAGTTCTCATATGTAGCACAAGTCAGGCAAACATACCTGCCAACTGTCCTGACATGTCTCTTTAAAACTTACCATGAAGCAGTAGTCAGTGCAACGATACATCACATTTTATTGCTCTGTGTGTATTTCCTTTGCTGGCTTTTCTTTTTACTCACCATTCCCACCTTGACTTGAGTAGCACAAAAGTAAAAAAAACTGCACCTTTACCTTTACTTAGCTTCAGTTTTTTATAAGACCTGGACTGAAACAATTGGTGCAGGAAGTGGTTCAAGAAAACAGATGCTCTGGATAGGAGCTTGGTGTTGAAGTGCTCATTTGTGTAAACCCAGCAGAGACCCTATTAGTGGCAATTGGGGTGTTACTTAAGCTTCCCTCTATGATTAACAGGAATGAAGTGTATGTAGAAAGCAAGGCACTGGGAAATCAGTGGCTGTGGCACTTAGTATAAAAAAATATGTTAATATAAAAATGTGCATTAGGATGGCTTCTTAAGACAACTCTAGAGACCATGCAAGAAGAAAACGGCGGGTGCAGCACAATCACTCCCAACCAAAAAAAAAAAGAGCATGTTTTAAAAGCCAAAGTATCTGAGACAGGTTTAAAGGAGCCCCTAATCTTCTGTACCTGCAGTAGACTACACTGGAAATCAAGCCCAAGATCTAGTTATTTGGGTGACAGAACCTCAGTGGAGGCTAACTGTGCAGCTTTCACATGTCTTATTTTATAGTTAAGGCAGTGAGAAAGAAGGTGGGACACTGAGATCTGGATGGAAATATTTTGGTGGGTGAACACAATAGCCTTGAAAGCCCAAATAATACTGAACCATCTTTGTTCAAAAGAGCAGCTCCTTTCCCGGAAACTAAATAATGAACTAACCTGAAGCAGGTGCCTTGCATGATGAGGCATGTTCTTTCAAAGCATGGACCCACCATCCCTTCTTGCCAATTGTGAGAACAACAGCTTTGTTTCACTAACACTCTTTGCTTAGTCCTCCAGGAGGTAAAGACTAAACACTGCCTTGAAAGGGTCTCTGTAGCTGATTGGACTCTTCAGAGAGGAGCAAGGGCATCTCCAGTCTCATACAGAAAAAATTTAAGGGACCTGGATATAATGGAGGACATAAGAGGCTCGTGAAGGTATAAGTGGTAGACCATAGTGTACAAAAACCTTGTTCCCCTCTGCATCAGTCAGGGTTTCACAAAGAAATAACTTCTAGGTAGTATTTGATCTTATGTAGTTGTGGATAGTGGTGCAACAGTCACTGGTGTCTTCTTGTCTGACGTTGGAACTTGAGGGCAGGCAGGAGAGAAGGAAGATAGATACAAAATGAGAAGAGCAATAAGAAACTAAAACCCGTGAGGACAAACTAAAATCCAGCCTTGATGGAGTAAGTATCCTTGAGAGGAAGCTGGCACCTTTCATCATGGAACTAAACACACACTTAGCCCAGGAATGAAAGTGAAGGAAAATCCAAAGGAAAGTAGGACATTTTCATGCAATGAGTTAAGCCAGCAGATGAGCACCAATACATGTGAGCTATAAAAGCTCCTGCCTCAACCTTCTGAAGGTCAAAAATCAAACAGCTGGTATTTCACTTTTGTCTTTTATATCTCATGTAAAAATGTCCTTGGTGGCCCACCTACAGGGAAATGTACAGGAAGAAGAAATCTGGGAAACATAGTCAACCTAGCCAAGTTAATACATTACAATGCCACCGTACCTTCCTTAAATTCCCTTGATTGTTACTTTTTTTAGAACCTCCCTCCTGTATCATGCCAAAGCCACCACTGTTGGATTCTGAATTGGAGTGCTGCGCCCATAGGGCTCCCCATCCCACATACTGAGCCTATCCATACCAAGCCACCCTTCCACTCTGGCCCTGAGTAAAATGCTATACCATAGAGCTTCCTGCACATCCACCAAAGGGCAAGAAAATGCACCCTAAAAACATGAGAAATGGGAGACAAGTAGATGTTACACTCCCCTCTTTTCACCCTTCCATGGGCTACTCTGAAATACACATCATCCTTAAAGACCACCTATACAAATTCTCCCTGCCTGACGGGAGAACATGCCTGCTAAGTGACCCGCTATGTCATTTTACAGCCCACAGGAAGTAGGGAGGCAGCATCACATGGTGGTGGGTCACGTTTGTTCATGCCTCACTTCCCATTTTCCATACCTTCACCTTCGTCCTCGTCAAGAACAGCATACTCATCCTTGCCTCAAGCTCTGTGCTGTGGAGAACCTGAATAAACCCACCAGGCAATCTGAAGACCCATTTGAGGCTGGGAGTGATGAATGTGGAATAGAAAACTACCTGCTTTATTTTGGTGATTCCCAAGTCGCACCTTCTTGTTCAAGTATAGACACAGAAAAAGATGACTGTGTGGTTCATCCAAGGCTAGGGTTTTATTAAGAGCCTTAATGAAAAGACAGATGAGCCATATCTCATACCTGTTATCAGTGAGTGACATTTTTTTTTTTTTTTTGGCTGTGCTGCACGGCTTGCAGGATCTTTGTTCCCCGAGCAGGGACTGAACCTGTGCCCTCAGAAGTGAAAGTGCAGAGTCCTAACCACTGGACTGCCAGGGAATTCCCAGTAAATTTAGACAGAATTTTCTATTACATCTTTTCCAAACGTTCTGTCAGTAGAAACAAGTTTTGTTGGAGGAGGAAGAGAAGTGCATTCTGGAAGTATAACTTTCCTAAAGAAGCTAGGTAGCAACATGGACGTAATGGTTCTTTAGGATGGAGAAGGAAGCACTGTTGTAGAGGATTCCGAGGCTGAAAGAAAAGGTTTTTAAAACTCTCTGCCTTTGGATGTTAGCACAAGCATATTGTGGACTCTTTTTGTTTTCTTCACACTTAAATTGCCTTCTGATTATAAGCAGAACACTTCTGGAAGATTCCTTGAGATTTTCAGACACAAAAATGCCATTGCAACATATACCTGTTTCTATAAGACAAAGAGGACTTACGTGCAGACAATAGGAGTAGAAGTGAAAGGACCCTTCCCTACATTTTAATTAAACCAACATTTATCGAGCATTCCTCATAGGCCACGTATAATTGATGGCATTGAGTATGTAAAAAACCTTAACTTTAATATAATGTGATGATGAGTGTGGTGAGAGAGGAAAAAAAGAAGGGCTGTGACAGGAAAAGCATCTATTCCTGGGACTTCCAGAGGACTTCTGGAAGAAATGACAACTACCTGAGATTTGAAGAATAATTAGGAGTTATCCAGGCAAAGCGGGGACAGTGTTATTTCAAAATGACCTTTGATGTGTATTTATCACACCACTTACTAAGCAGTTAAATATGTTCCAAAAAATGTCTTACACATCATTTCTCAAACCTCATTTCTTTACGTGCTTTACTCTTCAAACCAAAGAGACCAAAGTGAACAATTCCTTCATTTGACTGCAACATGAAGACACTGTCAAAGAACAAAAAGTGACTAAACTGGAGGCTTTTCAGAACCTGAAATGGATTTTAAATTTAAATAAATGTATTAATATTCTATTTGTAGCTGTTTTTCACAGATGTAGATTTTTTTTCAAGTACACTTATTTGTAGCTCAAGTTATTTCTGTAGCTAAATGTATGTCTGAAACCTCATGGCGTGAAATGAAAGACAGAGAGAAAGAGGGTGTCAAAGAGCAAATGATTTTCATTTATTTACATAGTGAAAAGAGTTTTGCTTCAGGATTTCTGGTACATTAACAGCACTAATTTCTTTTTTTTTTTTCTCCCCCCAAAATGAGGTCTCCTGCATCAAACAGTAACATCAGCCAAGCTGGTGTTCAAGACAGAAAGGTACTTCCCACGGTACAACTGGAAATTTACCTGGCCCAGTACTTGGTTCATGATGGAGGAGACAAAGGAAGCCCCTATGTGTTATTTTGTGTTCCTGAAAGCTGGTTATTATAACAAGTTAAATAAAACCAACTTGGTGAGCTATGTCTTTTGTCTATTATTTTTGCCCATTTTCATGTCTTCATTTGAGTCTTGAAGATGAACTATTAACAAACCACATTTTCAGTGAATTTTCCAGGGACTTCCCTGGTGGTCCAGTGATTAAGAATCCGCCTTCCAATGCAGGGTATGCGGGTTCGATCCTGGTCAGGGAGCTAAGATCCCACATGCCGTGGGGCAACTAAGCCCACATGCCACAACTACTGAGCCTGCGTGCCTCAACTAGATAGGCTGCATGCTGCAACTACAGAGCCCACACGCTCTGGAGCCCACAAGCCGCAACTAGAGAGAAGCCCACGTGCTGCAACGAAGAGCCCGCATGCCACAACTAAGACCGGACGCAGCCAAAAATTAAAAAAAAAAAAAATTCCAATATTTTCTCTAATTCTTGCCTGAAAATCCACTCAGGCAGTTAAATGAGTATCTTTTAATCTTTTTTGAAATACCTCTGAACTATGAAGAAATTTTTTAAAACCCTTAAGCCATAACAGGTTAGAACCTCAGGACAGGTCCGTGACCCAAGAAAGATTACTCTCATTTCCCTTCTGTGAGGTCTCTATGTAGATAACTCCTCTTCCTGTCTCTTTCTCCTTATGTTTGGACATATGTTTCCAGTGAGTCTTTGAAGCATCTAGTCTAGGAAAAGATGATAATGGATAGTGGACAGAGATACCCTCAACAGGGCAAGAGGGTAGAGATTGTGCCCCACATCTTCTCAAATTCCACACTTTCATGATCAAAAGTCAAGTAGGAGCCTCACAGTTCACCAGGTTCCGACCAAACTCCTTCCATACCTCATACCAAATCTTTTCCACCATTATACTCATCAAACGCTTTATTACTGTTCATGTCAGTAACTAAAACCCACCAGTTTAAAACCCATCCATCAGACTATCCACTGTCCTTCATTCTTCTGATAATCCCAAGGTCACTTGTCTTATCACATGAAGATTTTATCTACGGCTCACAGGCACTACTTCACATATAACTGTGGTTTCTATGTCACTTTTTGTCCTGCAGTAGTTCTGAATAGATCCACATTTTACTCTCAAAAGTGTTCCTTCCCATTTGGTCAATAAATTGTATAGTCACCTTGGTCATAATTACTGGTGTCTGCATCAGGCAAACAAATGATCCTTTAGATCTCTGACCTCCTAATGCCTTATCTCCTCTCATCTAAAGATATTGCCCTACAGCCCACCCTGATTATTCATTCCCATGACCCTACCCTAAATCAAACATGAAATCCCCTCTTCCAAAACCTTAATTTCAGTCTTCCCACTCTCTGAACTTTCCTATCTTTTCAAGTCACACACATTATTACCCTAACCTCAATAATTCTTTCTCCCCATCCTTACCATTCATTGCTTCTGTGACCTTTTCCTTTTCCCTCACTCCTGCATGTCCTCATTTCTCAACACAAGCAGATTACCCTAACCAGTCATTAAAATCCTTCCATTGCATAAACCTTCAGTTCTTTAGTTTCTCTCATCTTATTCCCTTGGCTAAACCAAAACCTTAGGAAAGTTTAAATTTTCTGCCTACTTCACACTTGCACCCAGGTAGTTGAATGAGATTGAAAACAAACAGATACACACGTACATGCAGAGTATGCACACACACTCACACATCACTATTGTAACCATGCTGACTTCACTTACTTTAATTTCTGATCACTTTAAATGGGCTCATAATGCTGCCTGGCAGTTTTACTCTATTTCCCCAGATAATTCACTCCCCCACTCACCTAGATAATTCCATGCAGTCTCCCCTATACTCAAATTTTTAAATTCTCCTCCCTCATCCTCCCTCTCAGCTCATCAACTTATTTCCTGTTTCAATGAAAGAAGAGAAGCAATGAGAAGTAAATTTCCACAAGACACCTCCATCCCATTATTCTGCCCCCTGCATTTGCATCCAAATACTCTCCTATCTCTCTTTTTAACTGTACAAGCTGTAGAAAAGGTCAGCTCCTTCAACTACCACTATATCTCATCCACTGACCAGTCACAATAGATTTCACCCATTCTCCTAGGAAGAGAAAAGACAGAAAGAAGAAAAAAATATAGCATTTTAAGAAATAGAAGATGGACCAAGAGAAAGTAACATACGGCACCAAAAGCATCAGAAATGATTCCAGCTCCGAATTCAGAAACTAGAGAAATACCCACAAGATGGGTTTGGGGTCCAGCTGGATCTACTAGTGGTAGTCTCAGGCCAAAAATCCGCCTCAGAATGTCTGAAAGTCTGATTTTAGGCCATGGTGGCTATTTTATTGCTTGCTTGTTTTCATCTAGGTTTCCCATAAATAATTAAGTACTACTAATGATTCATGTGGTTTAGATTATTCAGTTTACCAGACTGGTTTTGCTGTCTATTATTGTAACTGGTCCTCTTTGCTTTTAATTAACTTAGCTATTAACTAAACTGCTTCTCAGCCTTTGCCATCCTCTGGGTATTCCCTTTCCGTGAAAGTCATGGAGCCCGTTTAAATTGCAGTGTTCCCATCAGCATTAATACAGTAGAGAGAGGAGCCAACATAGCTCTTTGCTGTCACCATCTCTGTACTTATCAAGATAGGCTTGGGTGGAGGAAATGCTGCAAGATCTACTCAGCGGTGAGCAGGTGGTACATGGTAAACCCACACCAGTAATTCTCTCTTCTGTAATACATCAAAATAGAAGAACAAAATTCTGTGTGGTGTTATAAACTATTAGTCTTGTATCAACTTTATTTTCAAGAATAAAGAATGCATTATTAGTATATACTAGTTCAATTAATTACCACAGGTCAGGGAGGTCATATTTAGTGGGTTAATTTTTACAAAGATAATGAGCAAATTTAACCTATTCTGATAGAGGAGTGAAAACACATAATTCTTTATGACATAAATTTTAAGATATGTAGTTTTTATAAGAAATATGTTATTTATAAATTAGTAAGTTAGCAGTCCTTGGAAAGTAACCATTAAACCAACTTCCAAATATTATAGAAAAATTATTTTGCTCCTTTTAGTAAACAAGTATAGAAATTCATCTTCATGATGACTAGAAAAATAATGTGTGGATTTAATTTAAATTGTTAATGAATGTTTGGTAAATAATCTCTAAATTTCTCTAAAACTAATAGCTTTTCCTTTCTCAAAAGCACTCATGCCAATAACTTCACGAAATGTTTTTCATTCAGTATCCTTGAAGTGTATAGTCAAAGACTTCAATTAGAGTTTTCACCATGCCTAAATAAAATGATCCATAGTTTTTCATTTTTTTTTACAAAAACTAATTTCTGATAATTCCCTTTAGTGTGGGGCACCACTGCGTCCAGTGTTCTATCAGCCAGCAGAGCAGAGGGCTCCATGAATCAGTACTCTAGTATGTGTATGTACGTAGTTAAATTCAGCCTGATGGAAAATGTTTCTCTCTTCTTGGATGTGAAACTTTAAAAATCGTTCCCACATTATAGTCCTTAGATGTTTTTCCTATAAATTACCAAAGTCGTGCAATTCTTTTCTTTTGTTAGTTTCTCACTTCTTCCGAGATTTGATTTTACAGCTGGGCCCCTGGGTCCTGTTGGGATCTGACTCCATCTATATGATTGGTTGTTTGGAGGGAAATAGGCATCTGGGGAATTGTACTCATTTTGTAATGTAACTCTCATAGATGAGGGAGATATAATATCTTCAGGCAAGGGAGGATATCCTCATCAAATAAGGGAAAATACGCTTAAATGATCAATAAAGGCCCAGTGGGGGATGAGAGTCCTTCAGTTATTCTAATTGATCCCCATCTAAACTGTGGAAGACTATTCTTACCTAATCAATACCCTAACATTTGCAAAAATGACCTGGTAAGGCTGTAATTCAAATAACAATGTGTTTCAGCAATATGCCGCATCATATTTTTAGTCTGATTTAGTTTAGTCACCTTAATCCTGTAGCTAAAAGATAGGAAGTTCCTGTTGACAGAGTCATGGGAAGTCTCTTGTTTTCAGTGCATCCCTGTGACAAGAATTTATGGATTTGAGTTTGGTTATTCTCCTTTAAGCTGTGCAGCATTATTAGAAGGAGCTAATATTTTTTATAGTGTTATATAGCAACAGAAACATGGTCACTCCAAACCTTAACCTCAATAAGCACTTCACTCAAGGTGGCTGCTTTTAGATAATTTAATTAACTTCCTGGCCACTACTAAGAAGGGCTTCCACAGTATCATCACAGGATGTTAATGGGGTTTTCATGACCCTGACCCAACCCAGAACAGAAGACCAATCCCAGATCCTCTATAGCCTCATTTTCCTGAGGGACTTTCACCTAAAACCCATTCCTTTGTGCCAAAATCTATCTATCCAGTGTTCTTGATTGCAAGAAAGAGAATAAACTATGGTAAATTTGAATAGGAAAGGAATTTGTTTTAAGGATAACAGGTGGCTCATGGGATCAGTGAGATGCCTGAGAATTACAGGCTTAAATGGCAGGCAGTGTAGTGTCTAAGGGCGGCTAGATGGGGGAACACAGCCAAGATAACATACAGAGTAATCACACCAAGGGTTTCAGCAGAACCCTACTTGACACACAGCACCATAGTTGCTTGAACCTGGTGCTTTACAAACCCCTGGACTTTCCTTAAATGACTGGATCATTGCCTTAAGAGTCAAAGTCCTGGATAAAAACAAGCAATTAGACAAGCCTATGCCCATGTCTCCTGCTAAGGCTGAAACTGATCATCCCTTAGATACAAAGGTATATGGACATTGTCTTAACATGCAAAGCCAAATTTGTACTTACACGAGCAATAAGCAGAAAGAAAATATAGTAGAAAATATCTTATTCTGTATACGCTAAAAACTAAAATATGTTTGAGTAAATATAAAATGACAGATTTTGTATGAGGAAAACTACAAAATTTTACACATTTACACATTTGTGTCATTTTGTGAATGACACAAAATAAGATCTGAATAAATGTTCAGAGATATACCATGTTCTTAGAAGGGAAAATCACTGGTATAAAAATACTTAAACTCTTATTAAATTTTATGATTAAATCCAAGTAAATCACAATAAAACTTTCAGTTCTTTCCATTGACTTTAGTTAGCTGATTTTATAATTATATCGAGGGAGTGTGCAAGAACAGCTGGTCTAGGCTATTTTGAAAAATAAAATAATGGCAAGGGACTCACACTATCAAATTCTAAAGATAACTATAAAGGTATAGAAATAAAAAATAGTGTTAAAAAAAATAGTGTTGTATTAACCAAAAACATCAAGTTAATAGCAAGAAAATGAATGGAACAGAGTACAGGTTTTTTTTTTTTTTTTTTGCGGTACGCGGGCCTCTCACTGTTGTGGCCTCTCCCGTTGTGGAGCACAGGCTCCGGATGTGCAGGCTCAGCGGCCATGGCTCACGGGCCCAGCCGCTCCGCGACATGTGGGATCTTCCTGGACCAGGGCACGAACCCGCGTCCCCTGCATCGGCAGGCGGACTCCCAACCACTGCACCACCAGGGAAGCCCCAGAGAGTACAGGTTTTGAAATTCTTATGTGTATATGGAAATTTAAGGTCTAGTAAGAGTATTGCTTCAAATCAGTGGGAAGGTATAAATACTAAATAAGTTTTACTGGAGCAATCTCCTAACAATTTGGAAAAAAATTGTTAGATCTCTATCATTTACAAAGGTAAAATCGAGTGAGATTAATATGTAAAAATCATACAGGAAAATAAAACATATTTTTAGATGTTGAAGGAAGTTCTTAAACAAGAAGTGGAGCAAAAACAAATGTGAAAAGAATGATACATTTGATAACAAAATTGAAACTGCTGTTTGACATGAGACACACTACTCATGTTAAGGGAAGTGCTGCCTGGAAAACCAATATTTTCAATTTAAAATATTGAAAATATATAAAGTGCATAAGTAAAGAACAATGAGCCCAAAAGACAGTGGGAAAGATAAAGGAGCAGGCAATTCAGAGAAGAGAAAAAATTCAAATATTACTAAAGCATTTTATGCTTAATATCCTTAAAAACAAAATAAGACAGGAACAGGATACAATTTTTCACCTACTACTTTGCAAAAATTAAAATGTTGTCAAAGATTTTGGGGAAAAAAAAAGATTTTGGGGAATGGGGACTCTCACATTATTCTTACAATACTGTAAATGTGTACAAGATTTTGAAGGCCAATTTGATAGTATTTATTAAAATTTAAAATGTGCAAACCTCCAGAAAATCTGCTTTTTGGTATTAGCTCTAGTTAAACACTGCGTCATATGCAAGAGGGATATAAACAAGGATATTTATTATAGCAATGTTTGTAATAGCAAAAAAAGAAAGCAATCTCAATGTTTTTTCAATAGGAGAATGACTAAATACTGTATTACAGGACTTGTTTGACAGCATTGAACAGTAAGAGATAAGCTATTGAGTGAAAAAGGCAAGCTACAAAGGAATACATAGATTACAATACTTGTGCTAAAATCATACCTAACACACACAAAAGTTCTGTATGTTAATTCATATAAGAAGTTGAGAAAACTATATGTTGAGTTGATAAAATGATTGTTTCTAGAGAGGAGAATGGAACTGTATACAATAGTTAAGGGGTACATTAAATTTATTTCTTGTGTTTTGATATTTCTGAAATGATAATATAGTCATCTATTACCTATATAAGTAAAAATTATATTAAATTTTGAAACAATCTGCCTGTTAATTATTAAAGGAAACAGCAAAATTTATTAATACAATGACAGTACAGTTGTCAAGTACATATGCTTTTAGATGTGTAAAGAAATGAGTCATGTATACAAGACTGTTTTTCCCAATGAAATTGAGCAAACTTTCCCTGAAAGGTAAGGGAAAGATTCTTACATGAATTTTTGAAACAATGGACGTGATAACATTTCTTCATGTAACTGATAAAGTCAATAAAGACCATTTCCATTATGTTAAGCAGCTTACTCAAGTAGCAGATCTCAGCAATCTGTTAAGTATCTTGCAGGGGCTGAACCTACATTTCAGGACCAAAAAAATGCATAATTTTGAATTTTGATAAGATGTCAGGATTTTTTTTTTTTTTAATCAAGACCAAACAGGGCTGCAAATGGCTTCATCCCCAAGATCCTGACTTTTCCCATTTGATTATTTTTTCATTCATTGGAGAAACAAAATTATGATGAATTTTGGGCCAGTTTTAAAACCAGAACCAAATAATAACACAGATTGTAATGAAATACATTTCAGAACTGAATGCAACCAAACCTGAGAGTAGGTGTCCACCCACTGGATGCCCAGAGAGAAATAGTCAACCTTCCAACTCTTGTCCATGCTCCTTCTGGGAGCATCTGAAAACGTTCAGGAGGTACTTTTCAGGAAGAACTCACTCTACCATTCCTGGGTCCATATCTGATGCAAATATCCATAACCATCTGTTCTAACTTCCAAGCACTTGCTACCATCTCAACAACCTCCTACAAATTAGGCTTTCTTGATTTAGTAGAAATAAAAAATAAACGAATTATCCTAAATATGGAATGTGACCTAGAGTTTAAGCTCACTGTCATCAGGCCCAATAGACAAACTCTGATCAAAGTTTTAGAATATTTTGTCCCTCTAAATTGTGGGTCAAAAAGTATTTTCTGACTGAGGTTTTGTGGTTTCTATCGCACCTACCCAATTCTGTCATAGTAGCACAAAAGCAGATGTACAACAACTAAATTAATGTATGTGGCTGTGTTTCAATAAAACATTATTTATAGACACTGGAATTTGAATTTCCAATAAATTTCATGTATCATGAAGTCGTATGCTTTTTATTTTATTTGCAACTATTTAAAAATGTAAAAGCCATTCTTCGCTCACAGGTCTTACAAAAGCAGGCTACAGGTTGTATTTGGCCTTGGGCCACAGTTTGCTCACTCTTATTCTGAATTATAGAAAATGGTTACTAATATTTAAACTATGATTTAATTCCATTTATTACATTATGATAATAATTTTTCAACTTGTCTAAAATTAGTGGTTATTGGTGGGCCAATTAACAAGTGGTTAGTAAAACATGAAAATAAATGCTGCTTGAACTGTGACCTTGGGTAAGTTTATTTATAAAATTAGGATAATTACAGTATTTCCCCCCATAGAACTCTTTGATGAATAAACAAGACAGAGCATCAAAATCATTTAGGACAGGTGCCTGGTACAGAATAAGAGTTCAATAAATGACAAATTAATAATAGGTTCGAAATCTCTGGTTCCATGGGCAAGCTCATCCTTAAAGTGAAAATAGACGCTGGTAGCTACAGTAAGTAGATTTCTAATATTTCCATCCTGTTGGCAAGACCACCCCAATGGTGAGAAGGATGCAATTAAACGTTCAATTCATCTAACTCCCCTGATTCTGGTTCTATACTCATCAGGAAACAACTTTCAACAACAATTAGGCTGCTCATGTAATCTATTTTCAGATCATCTCAGGCTCCATAGTACTAATGTATTATTCACTTTTGCAGTTGATTGTAAGCTGAGTTCATGAGAGTGTATCCCAAAAGTTAAATCCACTTGTGGTATTCTAAAAATAACATTTCTGAGGCTAAAAACCAAGGGTCAGACCCTGAAACTTGGTAAATTCACCAGGGTAATGAGAGACAGTCATGAAGGTCCCCTCCAAAGTTCATATCATCATCCTGGTATCATCAGATCCATGTGGGTGCTGAATGGCTGTTCTAGCTATACTCTTCCCTCTGGGTGTTGGTGCTTACCACATTCCTGTTCCTCTGCCTGGGTACTGAGGTTTCCATGTAAGTGTTAGGTGATCAGGAAGGACAGTCTTTTAGTGATCGCATCACATTACGAAGGAGCTAAATTAATACTATAACTGGAAAGGAGGATATTTTAAAGAAGTGACAAAAGAAAATAAACAGAGGAAACAGAGGGCATTTTCTTCGTACCAACATTATTAATTCTGCTTTTGTCAGAAATATTTATTAAAACACCAGTAAACCCCCTGCTACTTAAGGTTTTTTTAAAATACACATTTTGTCCATGGGCTTTATACACAGACACAGGCAAACTGTCCCAGTGTGTTATTGGCTGGCTCTTGTCATTATGAACTTCAGCTGTCTCTGGGGACTCATTGTAGACTGTGGGAAATTGCATTGCACTGACTAATGACCAATTTGTGGTAGAAGGTGGAAGGCTCTGCCCATCTCACAGAAATGCTCATTAATGCTTTAATCTTTCTCCTTCAACCTGATTGCATCTCTTAACCTTCTTACTTAATGTACTTCTGAGTGGGCAGTGAGGATTTGGGGTGAGGTTTTCATTATCTGTGTCTCCAACTTTTTTCCTTTAACATATCTATATTTCCTTTTATATGCACAACAAATGCATTTAGCCCACAAGCAGAGCAAAGCACTCTCAGAGTAACTGACTCATTTAGCGGTGCTTGGCTTCCTGTGCGTGTCAGCAGCAGGTGACATTTAGCCAAGGCTTTATCTCAGTTGTGGTAATTACAGGGCTGACATGAGCTCTCACGCACAGCACAGATCATTTTCAGCAGATGTAACCAAGCAACTCTGCTTTCTTTCTCTCGAGCGTTTATCTGGCTTCAAATTGTGCCATTCCACACAGACACACGCGCACATATGCATGCACACACACACAAATAGTTTAATGTCATTTTTATGGAAATACTCTATGTTGCTCTGACTATATTGATTTATGCCATGAGGTGGTGGAATGATATCTTCATTGTATGCAACTTCTGCATTACATGCTGGTAGTGAATCCTATTAACAGAAAGGTTATTGTTATTGTAATGTATCTCAGCAGTGCACCAAATGCTACTTTAATGATGTAATTAATATGCCTGGATTTACCATTTGATGTTCTTAGGCACCAATTGTGTTACTGATGGGGTAGCAATGATTTTTTTTTAATTCCTGAGAGCAGTATTTTTTCCTTAGAGAAGTTGGAATGGAAATAAAATGTTTTAATAAAAGAAGTCACAATCCCTAACAACTTAATTATTTGTGTCAAACATATCTCAGTGATGTGGCAACTTTCAAGATAATTCTTAAGTTCAGACAACTTAACATTATTTATGTTTAATCAAATTATTTATCCTGAATACCTAGATGTGAGAAAAAAGAATTGCTTGACTCTTTATTATTTTCCATTTTAATTGACATTCTCATATTTCCAGTTTCTAAGA
This sequence comes from Orcinus orca, assembly GCF_937001465.1. Lineage (NCBI taxonomy): Eukaryota > Metazoa > Chordata > Mammalia > Artiodactyla > Delphinidae > Orcinus > Orcinus orca. The sequence goes on along the minus strand of NC_064561.1, from coordinate 81,211,894 downwards.
TTACTCTGGTAGTGAGCAACTACATTACAAAAAATACATAATCATCCAGAACCATAATTTAAAACATGTCAGTTACATTATCTTTGCTATAAACTGTAACTATATAAATGTTGAAATTTTCATTTAACTGATTTGTGTGACTAGACATCATGCTGTTTAATGGATAGGGACAAGAAGTAGAATTACTACTAATAAATTACTACATTGTAGATCGTGAAATACATGCAGGTTTCAGCCCAAGGGCTCTGAGCAAAGTGCTGGACTGTGGCAGTAAGTTTGAAAGAGGCTTAGGTCATGTCAGGGCTGAAGGGAAATCATAGGTGAGAACCTAGCTGATCAGAGGAGCGTTGCCCACCACCATTATGAACAGAGACAGAAAGAGAGAGAGCAAGAAAATGAGAGAGGGAAAGAGAGAGAGAGAAAACGAACGTGGCCATACTACTTATGAAAATCGTTCCATTTGTTAAAAAAAGAGGAAAAAACATCTCAGAGGTATTTCTGAGATCTTTAAATGTTATAATAGATGTTAGATGAATTGAGGTTGAGGCAGATTGTAATTATGCAAATAAAGCTTTCTGTTAAGTAGAATTTCCATAAGAAATGTTAACCTCTGGCATTTAAATAGGAAGGCAAGGGATGAGGTACCATCATCTCAGGGATGAGTAAATGTTAAACCTGAGCAAGATATGGGCTTATCAAAAAAAACTGAAAAGAACTTTCTAGCCTGTCCTCAAATTCCATCAAGGGATTAAATGTATTTTATGAAATATCTGCCACTTAATATGCTGAACATGGATGTGAAATAGAAATACTAAGTCATACAGTACTTTTACTTCATTATGAGGGAAGCTGTCTTTTGATGGAATTCACCTACCTTCCATAAAGCACTTTAAGTGGCAACTATATTTTAAGGATGCATTTACTCATAATACCATTTTTCAAACAACTGAATGTTGATTGGAATTAAAATTCCATTCACTTGACACAGATTCTGCTTCTCTCTAGTATAAAATGCCACTAGTGCCAGGTTATTTCAAAGTCTTGTGTTAACTGATAATTGACCTCAGTGATGCTCTGAATGCAGGTTTCCGTCACAGTGCACGTACTTACGACGCACACAGAGGGATAAATTTTGTATTGTTTCTTTCAGTGTTTTCTCTGCCCAGAGAAATGAAGGAAACCAGATGGGCCAGACAATGAAGGGAGAAAGATTCTGAGTAGGAAGAACACATAAGTTCAAATGCTGGCTGGCACTCTACCACCTTGCCAGTCTTGAGCTCCTTCATTATAAATAGAAAGTCATTGATATTTGCCACTTCCCTCCCCTGAAGAGTGGTTAGCAAATAATCACACCGATGTGTCTGAGATCTTTACAGGGAAGCCTTGATATTACTGTAAAGGGTTATTGTTGAAGTTAAATCTCAGAAAATCTCCTAAGAACCATTTCCAGTATAAAAATCCACCCTCTTTGAAAAGTGAATTTCAAGCTTAGCAAAAGTCACCACAACAACAGGGCTGAAAACTGAATGCGTCCACTTCCTTATAGACCACAAGAGAAAAGCAAACCACGCTGTAAGTATCCTCCCAGTGAGATGAAAGATAACAGAGAGTGACCAGCCCCGCACACAGCCTACACCAGGCCACAGACATGTGCGATCAATGCACAGCCTTGGGCTGGCTTTGGAGACAGACCCTGTCTCACAGCCCAGCACTTAGAGGTCATAATATTTTATGGCTCTTCTCTCTGAACAGAATAAAACATGAAGATAGTTAAAGAGAATGAAAGTTCTGTTTAAAGCAGCTGGAGGGCCATGTAAAAAATTAATCCAACTCATGCAGTTCTGCTCAAAGCCAAGTATGTACACATAATGAAAATGCAACTCAAATATGACACATCTGGGTTTTTTGACAACATTGTGTGATGCAGGGTTAATCTGCCTGAATAATTGATTAAGTTGGCAATTTATTGTGGGTTTTTTTTTTTCCCTTACACTTTAGGAACTGGCATAGTCAGGAATGGAAAAGATGTCTCTTCCTACTTAGAGAGTAAAAGGATTATGAACATTCACCCTCCTTTCAAGCAATATCACTTTCTAATAGATGTATGCTTAGTGGTTACTCTTTTCACATGTTATAGGGTAGCTAAATTCTTCTAAGAGGTAACAAAGCTTTGTAAACCATTAATAGACCATTCTGTGAAGCTCAAGCTCTGGTTTCTACCCTTCTTTTTTACCTCAGTAGTTGGGATGGCAAGATTTTAAAGAGCTGTTCTTCCAGATAATTTTAGTAGAAACAAAGGGCAGAAAGAATGAGCTTGAATGAGATCAGAGGTGAAAATGGGACCGCTCTTAAGTGCACACTGATCCCCATGTCATTTGTCTTCCTCTGCAAAGCATATGCAGAATGAAATGAATCAAGTTGTAGCATGAACCAAGTGAATAATTCAAAGCCTATATGCCAAACTAGAGACTGAAGAGAGGCACATACAGACACAGATTTTTTTAACAGTAAGGTTTGTGGCAGCAATCAGTTCTACAGATTTGTGACAAAATACAGCCCTCTTTCAAAGAGGGACTGAGAGCTTTGCAGGAGTGTTAACCTAGAGACAAGAGGCCAAGATTCAGTGTTACATAGTGAATATTCGGTATTATAAGCATTTAAAAGTGTCTCTGGCTAATCATTCCCTCTTATTTGCTCCCCTAGCAATTATATATGTCTGTATTATAGCATTTTTCCCATTCAGTTATAACTGTTTACTTGTCTTTTTTCCTTACTAGACTGTGAGCATCTTATGATTACTTACTGTTTTATTCATCTTTCCTCAAAATGCTGCACAATGTTTAAGACATAGTGGTACTTATGAGTTAATCCTATGTCTAGTGTGCCCACTGTTTCACACATTGCTCTGGTACTGTAGGTTCAGAATTGCTGAGACCCACACAAACCCTGCCTTCAGAGAGCTCACAATCCAGAGAGGGCATATCTGAGCTGATGGGCAATTGCAAAATCACTGTGGAACTTGACTTCTAATGTTCTCACACAGCGTAAGCGGTGTACAGGCCACAGGGGCGCCCATGTTGTCCTTTCTTCCTTACCTCTCCTGGGCTAATTGTAAGTGGATGCAATGACTGAGGTGGGTTGGCTCTGTGTTATGATGATACTAGCCCAAACGGGGAAAGCAGAAATATAAGAACTAATGGAACATTTGAACAGCTTTACCTCATACACAAATAAATTAATAAACGAAAAAATTAAAATGTGACATCCTGGGAATAAGAAAAATTAAGAAGCAGCATTGCCTAGAGATTAGGCTGAGGACACAGTTTCTAAAGGACTTATAAAAGAAGGTCAGGAAGATGCACAGACTTCATGATGTAGTGGTAAGGTAGGTAGGGAAACTCTAAATTAGCCTGCCACTGTGGCCTGCAAGCATGATTACTAGAAAAATATAAAGGTGAAAAGAATCTACAAATAGCTTTAATCAGGCACAGGCTAAACTGTAAGGATGAAGATTAGCAACTTCATCCAGTGGCTTTGGGATTCCCACCGGCAGCACCTGTTCACATCTCTGCAGAGGTGCAACCTGCCCCAGCCCAGGCCTGCATGCAGAGCTTAGCTGATACATAAGGTGTGATTGGTGATCGCTTAGGGGCATTTATTTACATGTGTCGCCCTATATGGGGACTTTCTTAATAAATTATTTTATGTTTACTTTTTCCTATTCCTGAGGCATGAGGCCTGACATGAGGACCATGGAGAGGACACACAGAGAGGGAGGGCATTGTGGGCCTTCATTTGTGTTGTATTTGGTGGAGAGAAAAGGCAGGGGCAGGGCTGAAGGAGTTTTTCCTATGAGAGTGTTTTGTGGGGACTGAGCACCAACGGGTTCGTGAGCTCCTATGACCCAACAGTGGGGTCCCCAGAAATAGTTGAGTGTATTTGCAAGGGACATAAAAGTTGCATTAATGATAAGTGATAAGAACAAGAGTTATGTATGTCAATGTGGCTTTTGGTTTTATGCTGGTGAGACTGATGACACTGGGGTACACTGTGACATGACCGATGATGTTGAACTACATGTAATCTGTCAACTTCTTCATACCCTAGACTCAACTTTCTTGCTTCCTCTTTGACTTCTATTTCTTCTTCACAGTTCTTGAGATTTTCATTTATTTTTGCTAGGTGGGAATATTTCCCTCTGGTGGATCTCTTTTTTTTCTTTATAAAATATTTCCATTTCTTGATGTTTTTGAAATTGTAAGATTAATACATGCTTATTGTAACAAGTCAAATAATACAATGAAAGATGTAAAAAGACAATGCACATCACCCCCTGCACAGGCTCCAAACCTCTAATCCCACTCCCACTGGGGTAACCAACATTAACATCTGGTGGGCATTATTCACCCCTTCCCCTGGCTCATACACATATAAACATATACACATATGTATGTAATTTATTCATTTGTTTGTTTTACCAGAATAGAAGAATAAGTATATACATATCTTGCAACTTTCTTCCTTCACTTAACAACGTAATTTGGATATCCTTACAAATCAGCAGATGTAGATCTAAAACCATTTTTTATCTATTCATGCACCACATCATACATTTTATATATAAATAGGCTCATACCACTCATGGTGAATTTAGAACTAGTTTATTGAATATACATTCAGAAAAGAGTCCAATTATAAATGTATGTAGCTTAATGCATTTTCTCACAGTGAACACACTTGTTTAATAACCTCCACCCAAACAAAAATAAATAAAAGCAGCACCCTAGAAGCTCCTTGCCCCTCACAGTCACTAGTCTCCCCTGCCCAATGTTTACTATCTGACTTCTAATGTCGTGGTTTTGCTTTTTAAAACAATTATATAAAGGAAACCATCAGTATGTATGCTATTGTGTCTGGCTTCTTCCATTCTATAGTATGATTATGAGTTGTGGGGTATTTTTACATATTTTTACATGTAATTTGATCATTTTCCAGGCTGGATAGGAGTCTAGTGAACAAACATAATACAGTTTGGGTTGTGTCCAGTTTGGGAACCCTAATAATGCTGCTATGGACCTCAAAATACGGAAGCTACCCAAAACTAGTCTCCTATGAATCAAAAAACAAATGAATTACCTTCTCTCACAAAGCTCTTGTTTACAACAATGGCACCGAAAGTCGGTTTTGAAACTCAAAGTTGAAGCTTGATTGATTTATTTTTTTCAGCATTTCTGAAATACCAAAGACAGTGTGGGTAGAATGTTCTAGCTGCCTGGACTGAGAGCTAGAGCCTCATGTTTCAAGGAAGTGCAAGTGTAGATGATTGAAAGGCACTGGAAGATACTGGCACAAACTCCCATAGCATTCTACAACAATGCTTTTGCAGTAAAGAATAGAAATAGTAACTACTACTCTGTATATCAGGATACCAAATAGAGGCCAGGAATCTAAGACAGGTTACAGCCAGAGGAATTGTTGAAGAATTTCAATTTGTCCAATAAAAGGTGGAGAAAGAGAAAATGGAACTGATGCAGGAGAAACGGGCGAAGTCTAGGAAGGAATGTTGGAGCAGGAAATTTGGAAAAGGGAAGAGCGATGATTTGACAAGTGATGAAATAGCTAATACAATATTTTAAAATAGGAATAGCTATAGGTGAAGGGGGTCAAAAGATATGAACTTCCAGTTATAAGTCCTGGGGATGTAAGGTACAGCATGTTGACTATAGTTAACAATACAGTACTGTATATTTGAATGTTACTAAGAGAGTAGATCCTAAAAATTCTCATCACAAGAAAAAAATTTCTATAATGTTATGTGGTGATAGAGGCTAACTAAATTTATCATAGTGATCGTTTTATAATATACACGTATATCAAATCATCATCACCTAAAACTAATACAGTGTAATATATAAGAAAAAATAGGAATGGATAAATCTAATTTAAGTGGTTTTCATTGCTCTATTTTATTTTCCATATCACTGAATACAGCTGATCTTGCAGATTCTGTATTTGTCAATAACTTACTTGCTAACATATCTTTGTAACCTCAAAATCAGTCATAGAGTCATTTTCACAGTCATCTGCAGACATGTGAAGAGCAGGGAGAAATTTGAGTTGAACAAAGTATACATTCCCAGCTCAGGTTGAATAAGACAATGCTCTGCCTTCTTGTTTCAGCTCTCATGTGGTAAACAAGTGTCCTTTTGGTCATCTATTTAGTGCCCTGTTTTCTCATTTTTGTGCTTTTTCGCTTGTGAATCCACTGTTTAAAATGGCCCTCAAGGTCCTTTTGCCTTTGGGGAAGCAATGGTGTCTGCTCTACATGGGTATGGACGGGGAAGGACAGTGCAGCACACTTACTCCATGCTGGAGCAGAACTGTGGGACACCTGAGTGACGGGAAAGCATGTGCAGGCAGGAAAGAAAAAACCTGCAGTTTCATCTCCATGTAGGAGCTCACTGTTCCTGAATCTCTCCTTTTCAAAAGGTTGGCATTTCAAGGTGCTTCTACCTGTGAGTGTGGTGAAATCTTAAAAATAAATAAATAAATAAACTTGGCCCCCAAGCATCGTCTGAAGCACTGTCTCGTGTTCCTGAGCACAGGAAGGCTGTGATGTGTCTTACAGAGAAGATACACATGGTAGATGAGCTTTCTTCAGGCGTGGCTGTTGGCCATGAGTTCAATATTAATGAATCAAAATGTATATGAAATAACGTGCCCTTAAACAGAAATGCACATCGAGTTATGTACTGATGAGTTGGTGAAAATGTGACTACAGGCTTGCTGGAACCTCACCCTATATTTCCACTAGAAGCAATAATTCAGTATTTGCTAATTCAGTGCTCACAGTGACTGTCTACAACATAACTACTGCACATAAGAACAGACTGTATTTAATAGTATGCTGCATACAGGGGTTTTTTGAGAGGAACTTTATCCACGTTTGAATAGAGGCAAGGGTACAAATTTGGAAAAGAGAGGGAGCTGCAGTTTAAATTATGCTGGTGCTGTATATGCAGGGACTATACCTCGTGGTGGTGTGATGCTTGAACAACATCAGTTCTGTATGAACAGGAAAGCAACTAGGCCAGAACTGGATACTGACAAGCCGTTAAAACATGCTTTTGTATGCTCAAATAACCTTTTCAGTATGACAACGTCTCTATCTGGAGAATGAACAGCATGCCATCTGTCAATCTTGAGGGAATGTTGTCAACATGAAAGTGACAATATCTAGAAAGTGTTAAGAATGTTTTTAAAAGAATTGTATTATGATGAACTTGTTAATTATTGCCAAGTAAAATAATGTTCAATGAAAATTAGTACATAACACGTTATATAAATTCCATCTTCAAAATCAATTACGTAACTTACATCCCTAAGAGGAACATATAGTTAAAGGAAAAAAGGCTTACCTTTTTTACTTTTAGAATACGTAACTGGAATATACAAATAGTCAAGCACACAAGAGTAGCATTATTTATATCAAGTTATGCAGAAACACAGAATCTAGTGATTGCACCACTAGTTTCACTGTCTCATCAAATATAAAATGAAGGTCAAAAGCAAAATGAAAAGAATATAATGTATAAATGAAACTTCAGCATATGATTAGTTGTGCCTCTGAAGAATTCATTACATTAGTATGTCTGACTCTTTTCTTGCTTATTTTTGCATTAAAATCAGACTCTAAAAGAAACCAACAAAATGATATACTATGACACTATAAAAGGGACGACATTGTCCATTGAATACCATTTAGCCTGAATAGTGGTAGTACTATTAATTTCTCCCTTTTTAGTGTACACTTTAGCTAGCACATGACCCATACCACGAACATCAGTTACACCCCAGGGACCAGATATTAACAGCATGTGCTACGAGTGGTTTATTTTACAATTGCTGTGAAATAAAAGCTGATGGAAATGAGCCACTGGTGAATTACTTGCCAGCAAAAACAACAATATTTGTATCACTCCTGAAAAACTGCCTCCTGAAAGGCGGGGTGTAAGCAGGGGTTTTCTTGTGTTGTTCATGCAGAAACACAGGGATAGAGGAGGTTAAGGAAGTAAGCAGTTAAGAGTCTGAAGTTTATTATTTGCAGTTAAACAGAATACATTTTAGTAGCTGAGCTCCCGTACCATAGCTAGTTAAAGCACAATTTGGACACACACACACAATCACACAAACAAAATAATAAAATAAAAATTATTTCCAAATAAACCAGCCCATCAGCTCTTTCTTCTCATAAAAGAAACATTAATATGACTTCAGTCTTTTGATGCAGGTGATCTTTCCAGAGCTGTATGGAGGAAGAAAATTAAAATCTCAAGCAGGTTTTTCATAAAACTAATTTATCCCCGTTTTTTGTTGTTGTTGTTGTTTAAATATAAGATCGTTGCTTCTTCTTGCATGTTGCTTACCTACTAAACTCAGTCAATAACAGAACTATGTATGTTCTCACAGAAGATATGCAAATGCGCTCTGATATTTTACCACACTTCAAAAATACAGAATTCTAACGCAGTATAATCCATACAGATAGACCTTATTGGTATTGAAAAGATGCACCTGACTTATTTAAATACAATGCTCAAATATAATATCAATTACTCCCAGCTTCTTGTTCTTAACTGAATTTAATCTGTTAACCTCTCACCTTCCTTTAAAGAGAGTCAGAATGAGCAATAGACATGAGAGAAAATGGGGTTTTCAAGAATAAAATGGCACATGGTATACAATAAAAGCAAGGAGACCCGTTAATTATCCTGCTTACAGGTTTACACACACAGACTTTTGTCTATGATTAACTGGATTGTAAGGCTGTTGTTCCTTTTGCTGAAAGGTTTGACCTTTTGCTTACGGCCAATCTAACACAAGGAAATCATTATTCATTTCTCTCCCACTCAAAGTCTAGATGCAGATTTGAAAATGTTATTTATTGTCTGGCGGTTAGTCTTTAACGTGCAGCCGTTATTACGAAAAGAGACAGCTGGCTGCGTGGACCTATCCTTTACTGCCCCCAAGGCCACACATACCTAATTCAAGGATATCAGATAATGGTATGTGGCATGATTTACATGTAGAGAATTCAGAATTCATTGTGAGCCTATTTATAACTACAGCACCTTCCGTAGAGAAGATAATTTAATAGAGGTTGTAAGGGTTCTCTGACAAGAAGCATTAATATTAGAACCTTTTCCCAAGTGCTGCAAACAGTGGTGCGGTGATGTAGCTTGCCTGAGCTATTTTTCATTGGCGACCCTTTTTCTGTTCATTAGCACTTACATTCTTGGGGTTGGGAAGCCACTGTTTTAACTATAATTTGTATGTAATGAACGTATTCAAAGCATGGAGACTTTCCTTCATTAACAAAGCTGAAAAAAAAGGCTGGTAACTCTGATGAAAAAGGACATTTAATCTCATGGAAATTTAACAAGTCCAGTTTTTTCAGATGGTATTAGGAAAACCAAGGGTCTGCTCTCTAGAGATGGTCAAGGTGGATGATAAAGATCCTGTAATGCCTTTTCGAAAGAGTTAGAAACAAGCTGATGCCTTAGCCAGTACATCTCCCTTCAATAAAACTAGCTCTAATGGATGAGGTTGCCTCTGGGTATTGCTAAGAACATACAGGCAGGTCTATTTGCTTTCACAGATGCTGCACTGCCAGTTACTTCAGAAGGCATTTTGGAATGGCTCAAGTATTTTTTTTAAAAAAAGAAAAAAAAACATGATACCATTTATTTAACACTCACGAGAATTAACCACACATTTGAAAATGCAGTTTAATGGAGCATGTTATCAAAGAAGTCTTCGTTTTTAATAAGACTTCTGGTTTACAATAGATGAAACAAATCAGTACCTTTGGGGGTGTATTTTATTATTAATTTGAAATGTAAAACCAGTGTTCTAGTTATTTTCACATGAAATGTATCTCTCAAGACTGGAACTGGTTGGCATTTATTTTGAAAAGCATGTATAGTATAGCTTGGGGTGGGACAAGTCTTCTTTGGGGATAAAATAGTTCCACTAGATTACTATGAACTCATATTCATTATAGATGTCATAATGAATGGCTTATGTACAAGGTTGGATTTTGTTGTTTGTTTATTAAATAGGAAAAAAAGATTCTGAAGTCTGAATTTGAACTAATACCTAATTTTTATCAGTATCTCAGATTAATCATTCTAACCTATCTAAAATTATTTCTAATTAATTCATCATTTACAACAAAAATAGCATCGTTCAAGAAGTCTTCTAATAAAAATAAAAGTAGCCAGTGGAAAGTAATGTCCCTAGTATACCCAACATCCTAAAGCCAAGACCGTCTAGCACCCTCTCTGTTTACTGCTGTTTTGTGCTGTTACTGCACTTACATACATTTGAGGGTCTTCATTTGATTGCCTGGAATTATGGCTGTGCAGGTAAAGTACAGAATTCAGGCTACGCAAGTTCTATTCTGTTTGAACCAAAGGGAAATAAGACACTCCTATTTCATTTGGCTCATAAAAATTGGTGACAATATGCCTTCCTGAAAAATCAGGGTTGGATCTATTTCATATTGTTTATAAACTATCATTTCAGTTGTATTTTTTTTAAGAGGCTAAAAGGCAAACACAACAAAGACTATCAAAACTAAGGCAGATGGTATGATCCTGTATTCTTGGACCTATATCAAATCAAATGAAATCAGAATTAAGTTATTTTGAAGGATACAAATCCTATGCTGCAGATGACTGAATGTTTTTCTGTTTCCTCTGTTTCCTCTTGCCATTAGTCAATTTAAACTCATTATGTAGCATAATGCCTTCTCTCTTCAGGTTTTTATGTGCGAGGGGGAATTGACAGTTGACCATTAGCGTTTTCAATAAAATGAAAAGAGAATTGGCAAAATATGTGGTAAAATTTGTGAAGAACGTGTAATGAGTTGAAAGTAACAACTAGTGACAGGAAAATAAAGATAAATAAGATTGTAATTGAGAGTTTATTTCCCTTAAAATAGAAAAATTTAGGTTGTTTTCCTTGATGATTTAAATAAGGTAGCCTAATACTTACTAAGCAACTCCCATGTTCCATACACTTCCTAAAATCATCTCAAAGGATATATATGAAGCAATTTAGAAAACCACATATTGCTTTAGAAATGTAAGATACTATGTATAGCAGTAAATCATAAATAAGGAAGTAACAATTACATTTCTTCCAAATTCAACAAAGAAATGTACTTTTCCAAATTAGTAACTTAACTTGGAGATCTGAAACCTATACATTCTAAGACATAATTTAGAATCAAAGGTACAACTCTATCAGAGTCTTGGAATGTATGTTTCCAAAACAAAACAAGAATGTATGTTCCATACTTGCATGAAGATATGGAAATAATTTTCATAATGTTCAGAGAAGTGTTTTAAGCTTCACATTACAAGGGTCATATTTTGAGATCTCCAAAGAGATGACAACTGGATTTATTCTTCTCAAAGCTGGGCACACAAATTTGATATATCTTGTCAAGTAAAATAATTATTTTCAACAATATAGTGGTGAGTTTTTCCTTAGAAAATTTTATTATTTTGCATTTAAAAGATCAAACAGCTATTCAATTGAGAACCAAATATCTAGGAGAGTGGCCATTTCTATCAAAGGATGAAACTCTTTTTTTATCTCATGGATAAGAAACTCACAGAGAAAAGCCACTTTACCTTGGACTAGGTGCAGAAAAACATAAAAAAGCAAGACTTCACATGCACTAGCTTAGAGCCTCACATTCATAGGAACTTGATAAATGCTTACTGACTCTCTAATTCAGTAGTTCTCAAATGTGGGGAGAAGGAGAGGTGTAGGGCAAAAATTTTGCTCCCCAGGGATAGTTGCCAACGTCTGGTGAAACTCTGGGTGTCACAGCTTGAGGAGAGGACTCTTATCGGTTTCCACAACTGAGGGTGGTAGGTTTCTACTAGCATCTAATGTGTAGAGTCTAGGAATTTTGCTAAACATCCTACAATCCCCGGACAGCCTCCACAACAAAGAACTATTCAGCCCAAAATGCCAATAGTGCAAGATTGAGACACTCTCCCCTAATTGCATGTAATATGACACATTGGGAAAGCTGGCTGGTGGGTACATGGGCACTCTCTATTTTTGCAACTTCTTGTGAGTCTATAATTATTTCAAAATAAGACCTTTTTAAAAATGTGTTAGGTAGAAGTGGGAACACTAAGAGTAGATGAGTCTAGCCCAGGAGAGAAGCATTTATAATACGAAGAGTTCTGAGAATAAACTAGGAAGTCAATACACACGGCCAGCAAAAATGTCACAGAGGAACCTCAGAGGAGAGAGTGAGTATGAAAGCCAAAGGAATAGATTTTCACACAGACATACACACACACACACACACACACACACACACACACACACACACACACATGGTGATCAACAGCAGCAACCGCTAAAGGGGGAGGAACAGGTAGTCTGGTGTTGAAAATGAACACTGAACTAGAAATAGAAGGACAAGAAGAAACAGAAGCAGCAAGTGAACTCTTCCAAGAAATTTAACAGACAGGAGAAAGAAAAAGCCATACAACAAACTAAGTAGAGATGAAGGGAAGAGATTCAACTTGTTTTAGGAGAGAGAAATACTGAATACTTAAAAATAAGGAGTCCTGTCGGGAGGGCAAGTGTTTGCATATTCAAGAAAAGGAGAAAATATATGGCAGAGGACATGCCAAAAAAAGGGCAGAGGAGATAGGATCAACTGCTCGGATAAAAACTTCAGTCTCCTAGAAAGCAAGTCTACTTCTATACTTTGAACGTATGAACATATGACTAAATGTGACCAAATCAGACAGACAAATATTTTAAATTTGAAAAGCATCATAATATGAATGATTTCTATTGGGCTTTATGATTTATAACATATTTTACAAAATAATACAAGCTTAGATTTAATGAATCAAAACTGAAACTGACCATTATAATGATGCTTCACTTGAAGGCATATAATTCTCATTTATGAGTCTGGTGAAGGTAATTCCCCATAGCACATAATGACACAGGCTTGCTGAACCTGTACTGACTTATAAGCCTAAAACTAAATGCTATGAATAATTTTGCTGTCCTCTAGATGCTTTGGTAGTCTGAAATTTTTAAATACTTACGTACATAAGAATTTTAAAGTAAAACTCATTTTATATGTAAGTCACACTAAAAATATATAGGTTATGTACTAAAGTCTTATAAAGCTAAGAATCAGTCTTTTCTAAAAGAGATATTTAACACTAAGACTTGCTCAATAATTAAGTGATGATAAATTGCACTTACATGTGAAACCAAGCTTGTTGACATTAGCCTTATTTGAAATACATTGGTCACCTACATTTCTGACATGCATTATAGACCAATGACTGGTGATGAAACAAAATAGTCTCCAGGGAACAGAAGCTTTTACTTGAAACATTTGAAAGTCATCAAAGTACTGGAAAATAGCTACCAATATTATACTGACAAGAGGAAAGAAAATAAACCTGAATAATTAGGGGAGAGGAAGCTTTCTTATTTTCCTTTGTTTGGACCATAGCTTTGAACCATATTTTCTGCATGAGTGCATCATACATGCACCAAATATTATCAGGGTCAAGTATGATATGGTAGCAAATATACGGGCATAAAAATTCATATGAAAGTCCTAGGAGGATACACACTATATTGCTACCTATAGTTATCTCAGAAAATAGAGAAATTGAAGGAGGAATCTTAGAAGAAATTTCATTTTTACTCCATATGTTCCTGTATCTTTGCAGCTTTTTCTCTAATAAACATGTGTTCATGTTTACTTCTATAATTAAATAGATATATTAACTTTTAAAGAAAAATATTTGATATATACATAGGTCCTGTCTCAGGATTATGATAATGAATAAAGTAATATTGAATATATGATGTAGGGAATGCCAGTGAAAGTTAGCTGTTATTACACTATTTTGCCAAGATACTGTAAATGATTCTCTGAAGGCATATGGCAGAGAAGGATTAAGGGTTGCAAATTGACACTCTTCCCAATGAGAGGGAGAGTATATTACCCCTCTTGCTGAATTGGGGCTAGCCTATAGCTATTTTGACCAACAAAATATGATGAAAGTGATACCATACTGGTTCTGAGGCCAGGCTTTAAGAGGACTGGCAGCCTCTTTTGTAGTCTCATGGAGCCCTGAGTCACACAGTAAGAAGGGCAACTATCCTTAACTTGTTGAACTGTGAGAAGCCTAGGCTACCTGGAGAGAGGTCCTAGATGAGACACTAGGTGGTGAGAAAGGAGTGTGTATGCCTATAAAGAGGCAGCACAAGGGAGCTCCTTTGCGACGAAGGAATAGTTCTGTATCTTGATGCTCATGGTAGTTACATGAATCCATACATGATAAAATATCATAGAATTATACACAAAGCCATGAGAAAAAATGAACACATGTGAAAAGTGGTAAAACCCCAGTAAAAACTGTAGTCTAATTAATTGTATTGCGCCAAGCAATTTCCTGGCTTCACCAAAGCACCAAAGCTATGTGACTGAGGATGTTATCTTGAAAATGGATCCTCTGGAAATGACACCTGATAAATCAGAGACAAACTATCCAACCAAACATTATCAGATCCACAAAATTGTGAGTAAAAATAAAATGGTTTTTGAGATAGTTTGTTATACAACTATAGAGAGCTAAAACAGTGTAGTTAAAGGGTCTTTTCCTCTTTTTTCTTGCATTTTCTAATTTTTCTACAATAATCATGTAATTCTTTGATATACAAATAAATCATAACCTGGAGATATTATTTTGGTCTAAGTGAAAAGGCTGAGAGAAGATGGAGTAGTTTCCAATAGAAAAGCACTCCACAAAAACAACTAATAAAGCTGGATATATCTATGGATCTATATCTACAGATCTGTTAAATGACCCCTCAGATAGCCATGGAAGCAATGAGAATTAGAGGGCTAAAAATTTTTTTTAAGATTTTTTTTTTGATGTGGACAATATTTTTCCACAGTCTTCATTGAATTTGTACAATATCGCTTCTGTTTTATGTTTGGGGTTGTTTTTTTATTTTTGCCACGAAGCTCGTGGGGTCTTAGCTCACCAACCAGGGATTGAACCTGCACCCCCTGCACTGGAAGGCGAAGTCTTAACCACTGGACCGCCAGGGAAGTCCCTAGAGGGCTAAAATTTTGCATAAGAGGAAAACTCAAGATGTTGAGCTTTGGATCAGCCATACTACTATCAGACAGAGTAGACTTTAGCAAGAAGAATAACTAGAGAACCAGAAATATTTCATCATGATAAAGTGGCAAGCACAACAGTAAGATATAACAACTCTAAATATCTATGTTCACAATAAAACATCTTCAAAATATATAAAGAAAAAACTGACAGAACACTATGGGGAGCAGTAGACACATTCACACTTGCATGAAGACATTAACACAATTCTTGTAATAGCTGATAGAATAGGCAAACAAAACAATTCATACGGATATGTGAATTAACATTAACCACAATTAACAAAATTTACCGATTCAACATAGATGTTGAATATAGATGTTTAACAGCACCTAATAACAACATTATTTTCAGAATTACTTTCATATGAATTTTTCTATCAAAAAGTTTTAGCCTACTTGAAAAGACACTACACAAAATAGGATATTCCAATGGCTAATAAACATAAGAAAAAGTTCAGCATATTAGTCATTTGAGAAATACAAATTAAAACTTCAATGCAAGATCTCTACATATGCACCAAAATGACTAAAATGGAAAAGATAGCCAATGTCAAGTGTTGGTAAGAAGAGTGTGGAACAACTGGAACTCTCATACAACTTGGAAATTTGTTTGGCAGTATCCACTGAAGTGGAACATATAAACACAGTATTAATTCTTCTTCTTGGGTACATATGCCTCACCCCAAGTCCCAATATTCAGTTACTAAAAGAAATGCATGCAAATACTCACCACCAAAGACATGTATAACTTTGATAAAAACACTACTTTTAATAGCCGCAAACTGAGAAAATTCCATAATATTCATCAGCAATATAATACAAACATAATTGGTAGTATAGTCACATAATGAAATACTATACAATGATAAGAATGATCAAACTACAGCTACACACAGATGATCAAATGATCAAACTACAGCTACACACAGAGAATGATCAAACTACAGCTACACACAGCTACAGACAGATAAATCTCACGAACATAAGGTTGAGCAAAAGAGATCAAACAACAGAGTAAATACTGTATAGTTCCTTTTTTATAACAGGGTAGACACAGAGATGCACCACCCAGATGCCCCTAATGGAATTTTCTGGGAATGTAGTGGAAGATAGCTGTCAAACCCTTCAGCAAGCACCTCAGCTGCAGAGAACTGCCTCACCCACATTCAATAATTGATGGAGGTGAGGATATAAAGGCCTGGCAATTTGGGCCCAATGTGGGATAACTGACCAGCCATGTTAGTTTCAGAGCTCATGGAGGAGGAGGCTGAGGCTGGCAAATCTACACCCCAGCTCTTCTTCTCCCTCTGCAGCCTATGATGTCAGAACAGGTAAAACTAATCTATGGTATTAGCAGTCAGGATAGTGGTTATCCTTGGGTTGGGGATGGAGGGGATTATGTCTGGAGGGAGGCAGGAGGTGGGCTTCTGCGGTGCTGGTAACATTCTGTTTCTGAGATCTGTATCACTTTGAAATTTCATCAAGCTGTACAGTTATAATTTGTGCATTTTTCTATATGTACATTATACTTTGCTTAAGGTAAAAATAAATATATGTATAAAAGATAAAATGTACAAATACATTAAAAGTATAAATATTTTATACGTATGTTATGCTTTGATAAAATGTTCACCTAAAACTTTTAACTTTAAAATAGATGAATGAGTCAATTAATTTTTCAAATTAAATAAAAATACTGGATTGGAGATAAAGATATGGGGTTAGTCACTATCTCATTTACTGACTACTCTGGGACTTTGCACAAGTCTCTTAAATTCCCCCAAGCCCACAGTTCCTCAACTATACGAAACTAAAAACACAACCAACTTATCCTTATCCATAAGTCATTTTTACATATATATACTCATTTTCCAATCCCACAACTTCTCTGAGTAATGGATAATTGGGTTTTTTATACCCATTTTTCTGATAGCAGAACAACCTCTAAAGGTTAGGCAATGTGCTAGAAGTTACAAAGACAGTAAGTTGCAGAGGCACCTCTAGAATCTAAGCTTCCTAGAGCTGGTGTCTTCAACATCAAAGCAAGACAGTATGTTTAAGAGAAGTATGCAATTAAATATGCTAATGGGAATAACCACCTAGGAAGATTTAGCACAGAGAAATATGATTAGAAGTTAGGGGAAAGACTGATTTTAAGTGATGGTAAAGAGAGTTCAGGGCTTCCCTGGTGGCGCAGTGGTTAAGAATCCGCCTGCCAATGCAGGGGACACGGGTTCGATCCCTGGCCCGGGAAGATCCCACATGTCACGGAGCAACTAAACCCGTGCACCACAACTACTGAGCCTGTGCTCTAGAGCCCGTGAGCCACAACTATTGAGCCCACGTGCCACAACTACTGAAGCCTGCGTGCCTAGAGCCCGTGCTCTGCAACAAGAGAAGTCACGACAATGAGAGGCCGCGCACCGCAACGAAGAGTAGCCCCCCCCCCTCGCCGCAACTAGAGAAAGCCTGGGCGCAGCACCGAAGACCCAACATAGCCAAAAATAAAAACAAATAAATAAATATATTTTTTAAAAAAAGAGAGAGAATTCAGACTTCATGGTGTAAAAGAAAATTTAAATTACTCACAATAAATAACCCAGTGGAATAAAACAAAAGACAATGGTTAAGAGGGGAAGAGGCAAAGAATATCTACTCTAGGTTGTAGGAGCTATAGAACTTGTGATAGAAATATTGTGATTCAGTGTTTTATCTTCATTCTTAACGCTGTAATTATAAGACATGATCCTGTCAGAAGGAAAGGAGCATTTCTTAGTAAATAGTCATTCTGTTGGTCTGAAAATTCAGTGCTTTCTCCAAAGATCTGACTCTGTACTCTATTCTTCTGGATAAAACTCATTAAATTCTGTTCAGACTCCCCTATCAGAACCATACAAACTTTAAAAAAAAAGGAAAAAGAATAATGTCATCCCCTTCTTTCAAAACAAGGCCCAATATAAATTTAAGAAAGTACAAATTCCACAGCAACTTCCATTCAGCCTCATCCTTTACTAAGCCCTGACTTCCTCACTTTGATTTATAGATACATTTCTCTCAGGGATTTTTAGGGACACTTAGTTGGCCCACATTCAACTCAGTCACACTGTTTGCCAAATAAAAAGTCTCTAGTGTGTCCTTTCATGTTTTGATGTGTATCTTCTTTTGAATACCTTATAAAGTTTACGATTCTTCAAGTCCTGGAAAAATGCCCACCCCTTGCTGCACTGTCCATTTACCCTTCCCTCCTAAAAGATCCCCGGTTTGCCAGTTAAATCGGTTAATTTGTAGAACAATTAAATTAGATCAGTCTGTCAGTTTTGTTAAATTAATTAAATTGGTTGTTTGATATCATGTAAGACCAGGATAGAACAAAACAAATCTAAACTCTTATGCCCATAAGTAAGAAATAGCTGAACAAATCAATCATTAGAATGTATCTTCTTACAACACAATAAGATGCTATGAAGAAGGACCAATTCACAGGCACTTGATGCTTTTTCCTTAATTTCTGGTGCCTCACACTGCCCTAACTATTTGGATTATATGAAATACTTATAACAGCAATTATAAGAGATATAAACAGCAGTTCCTCAAGAAACTATTAAATCAGAGTGGCATATTCCCTTTTAATATGTTTTCCACATAAAAATGCTAAACAATTAAACTGCCTGTAAAGTGAACTAAGAACCTTATCAATCACAAAGCCACACTCATTCATCAACATTTTTAAGGATTTATAGAAGCAGCAGTGCTCAGACTCAGAAGGCCCTAACATTTCTTAGGAAAAATACTTTAGAATTCTCTTTGCATTAGATTTTAATGGTATGGCCCCCAAAACTTTATAGGCTAGTTGTATACCTGAAACTAAATTAAACATTAATGATTTTCTTTCATTTAAAATGTGTTTCTATTTCAAATAATTAGTCCATTTAGACCATAAAAAGGGAGAGAGAAGGTAAAAAACAATAGGAAGTTTCTCTGAACAAGATCCATTTTGATATCTCAACCATAACATCATTTTAAGTCTAACACTTTTTTTTGCATTTTTTCATTTCATGGTCAAATCAAATAACCATAAGAATTTCATTTCCTCGTCAGTGCACAATGTAACTAATTATGAAACTAGAGAATAAAAAGGAACACTTTTTTGACCAACAGAAACCATTATACTAAGGCACTGTTTAATCAAATCCTTGACAGAATCCTTCTCTTCCCCTCACCCTGGACCCAAACCCTTCTCTAGACTCTGCTGGCTCAAGTAAACAAGTGGATAAGAAAGCCTTTTCTATCAGGATGTCAGATAACTTATGACTCACAGTAACTGGTGATAATACATCGCCTTGAATGTTAAGGAAGGCACATGCCAGAGATGAAGCCAACAATGTATTTCATAAAGCTGCAAAGGCGTAAATTTAGACTTCAGGTAAAAGGGACAATAAAAAGTCATCATGCAGGTCTGCTATGTAAGTGTTATAGTGCTTATGAAATGTGCTGTAATATCCAGCAGAATAGTGGCAGGTGATGCGATGCACAGTGCCTGCATGGAGCCACAGGACACCTAGCATGCCACACTCCTTACTACCGACGACGGGTGGACAGCATGCTCCTAACACATCCGCTAAATTAATTTCATAACGTGTGGTCTACAGTTCCTGGTGGGAGTGGTCTAGGAAGCAGGGTGTTGTGCTGCTCACATGTTTGTGGAACGGTCGGTGATCTCGGGCGAATGTTCGCTTGGTCTTCTGTGAAGACCAAACCTTTGTTCAATTCCGGGCATATTTTTCTCAGATATTTCAACTCATTACTCCAAACTGCCCCAGGTGCAGAAAGCTGGAACGACCACATTTTGGTTATTCTGGTGTAATGGCAGGATTTGCAGGGTTGTCTTGCAGTGCTGCTGAAAGGAGAGAGGTGTGGATTGCTCACATCTGACAGACTAGCGTGTGTGCACTTTCAGTCCCATAGAGAGTTATGGAAAATGAGAACTTGAAAGATAAGTTCTGCTTTATAGTCACTTGCTGCTTCTGGTTTTGGCAAGTACCCAGACATCACACATGCTCTCTAGAGATGCTTTTGAGAGAAAATAGAACACAAAAAAGACTAAATAAATATATGGAGAGAGCGAAAGAGAAACATTAAAATTACTCTTGCTATTGCTTTATAATCAGAACCCTGAACTATGCGTAACTTACTTCTTGACCCACAAAGTTTCCATCCATTTTTTAAATTGTTATTCATAGCAGTATTCATTTTCCTCTGATCTGATCTTATGAACAGAAGGGTCCTAATAATGTTGTGATTTCAGGGACATAGAGCAAGTGCTCACCACACCCCTTCCAAAATTCCTCCAGCAAGCTGACTGATTCCTGAAATGCCACAATTAGTAATTAACTGCTTTGTCTAATGTTTATTTCCTGATGGTACGTAAATTTCAAAATAAATATCAGTTATGCCTTAGCAGTCATTTTCAACCATATATACAGGTTGATAAAATTCTATCCTTGAGAGCAGGTGAGAAGGAGGGTGCACAAAGGCTATATATAACGCACTGCACAGAGGACGCCAGCTTTGGGGAGGAAAGGAAACACCTAAGTAGAAAGTACTTATAAAGACAGAAGAAGTAAAGGTAGAGAAATGTGCATCTCATGGAGCCTCTATGATCCCAAATTCCCTTTTGCAAACCCAGTAGCTTGTTCTCTGGTTGAATGCTATGCATAATGAGCATCTCTGAAGCTTCTAACAGGCTTCACAAGGAGCTAAAAGAATGGAATTCCAGAACGGGTTTGCCGAACTCCCCCCTCTCAGTGAGGCCAAACCAAAGGGAGAGCTCAACAGGAGGAAGGAAAATAAATAATTATATTGGCCTTTTGAAAATGACAGATTATATGTCTATTTCCCCCTTAAAACACTAATGAACTGTGATGATACAGCGAAACCTACAACATATAAGACCACAATTCCTCCTCCCAAATCCTCAAAAGATAGAAGTGTTTCAGGGGGATTTTCAAAACATAACATAGTACAACTATCAGATACGTATAACACCACTGGTGGGGACTAGGGTGGCTATTCATTATCAAACAGTATAATTTCTACCCTGAAGTTTGGTTTTTAGGTTCTTTTTGGTTTAAGAATAAAGGATTAAGTGATTGTAGATTTTACCATAAATGTTTCTCTCATCAGTTTTGGACTGGGATGATCAAGAATTGTTTCTGCAGCATTTTTCTGCAGCACAAGCAGTCCCTAGTTTGTGATATATGTGTTGAAAAGTACCCATCAGGGGAGGAGGTGGCGTGAGTGGATGATGTTCATGCTTTATTCAAAGTCTCTTAGCAAAGCACTCGCCAAAGCCAGAGTGAGTGAGGCTGGGAAGACGGCTTTTCTTCTACGGCTCTTCTCTGATCAGTATCTCAGGCAGAGCAGCATTGCTCCTCAGTTAAGATACCACCATCATTCAAGTGCGGTCGAGTGAGGAGGCTAGAAAAGGAATGATGGACAGCACCAGCTTGCTATCTTCTTTCTCGACGCTAATTGCCTTCAGCATCCTGCCTCTTTTACCTCTAAATGTAATTTTCTTCTTCCCTGCTGTGCACAGACATCATCATCTTTTAAGTTCCTGTCCCTGGGCGCAGGAGCTTATGAAGAGTGTTTGAGAGTTGCCTACACTCCTAGGCCAGCCTTTTGTTCAGAATAACTATTCCCATTTCACCTAATGATGGAGTTATTGTTTTCACACATCCTACACGTCTTCAGCGCTACATCCTTAATTTATTTCTTGATGTTTCTTCTCAGATAATGTATGCCCACTTCAAACTAAAGCTGAGCTAATATTCTCCTTAAAATTGGCTTCCCTCCAGTCTTCTCTCTCCCACAGCCAAGGAGGCTCAAAATCCTAGAGGTATCAATGACTCCAGTACCTACTTTTCCCCCCAAATAAGGGGCAGTGAGCAAGGCCTGCCAGTTCTTTATTTGGAAAACATCTCTTTTCATTTCCAGCCTATTTCTGAAACTCATAGCCTTCTCCATCCATGCCTGATCTACTGGGGCACTCTTATAAGAGAGAACACTCCACCCCATCTTCACGCAGCCAAACAACACATTGGAGTCAATGAATCTTTCTGAAGTAACTTTCCATCCTACCCTTGCTCTGTTTAGAACACTACAGTGTTGCCAAGAATTAGAAAATATGTATGTACTCTTTAATCTGCTTTCAGAGCCCTCTGTAATACAAACCCAATTTGCTTTTCCATTTTTATTTTTCAATCCTCTGCTCCAATATTTCTAAAGATACACTGGTCCCAGCACATTATATAAACTTGTCAGCATCTCCCCAAACTCCTTGCTCATTTTCGTCCTGTTCACCTGCTTCAAACCTGACTCCATTCACTCATCAAAGTTCCAGTTTCACTTGTCCATGAAGGCTACTGCTTACACTCATACCACTTGGATTGTGTTTCTATGTGTTCTGGATATGGAGATACAGAACATACACTAGACATTGGTACAATGTTGGTGAATGGCCACTCTAGTCACCTGCCGGCCTCCTGAGTCTCAGGGTTAGTTAGCCTCTGCTGTCGGCCTAGGGGCACATACGCAGGAAAGCCCAAGTGTTAAGCCCACACATGGCCACTGTGAACAAAACAAAGTGTGGAAAATTACAGGGGATCATCGTATAAACTTTCTCGGCTAAAAATCAAGATGAGGCCTCTTTACTGGGACAAATGAGCACATGCCCTGGAACATGGTATACAGCTATGGCTCTAGAGGAGAAAATATATAGAGGGACAACGGAACATGCTTATGATCTGGCGTCAAGATCAATCAGTTCTCTGGCTCTATGTCATAATTCAGTTTTCAAAAACTTCAATCATCTCATTTCTCGTAAGATATTATATTGCTCCACTGTCTTAATGGCATCACATTGCTAGGGCTTGGGGAGCAGAAGGCAGCAAGTACTCTAGATATCTTGTGTTGACATTTGTGCTCCAGATTCAGCAAATAATTACAAAGAAAATTCAAGACCTGCCATCATATTGAAGTTCCTTTGTATCCAGAAGGGATACATTTTACTGTCTGCTTCTAAGTGGCACAGAAATGTAAGGGCCTATTTGGGTTTTAGAAACAGCTGTGGTCTTTGAGACTATTTTCTGAGTAACCTAAAGGGCTGTTAACATGGAGAGTATCCTAGAGCAAGAGAAAGTTTTCTAGTACAAATAGCTTTCCTAATTGCTCCT
Source organism: Orcinus orca (assembly GCF_937001465.1). Classification (NCBI taxonomy): domain Eukaryota; kingdom Metazoa; phylum Chordata; class Mammalia; order Artiodactyla; family Delphinidae; genus Orcinus; species Orcinus orca. Next base: position 81,188,395 of record NC_064561.1, on the reverse strand, counting down.
CATGACCCTGAAGCTCTAATCATGCTGAAAGTCTCTGAGGAAAAATGGGATACTGGACGGAGCCTGTTGCAAAACTGGATAGAGGAATCACAGCAGTGACACCCGGGTTTTGAAACAGCTAGGCTCTTTTCAGCAAACCTTTTTAAAAATATGCCTGGCTGCTAAGAGTCCTATTAGAGGCTGAACCGTGTGCATAGGACATGAGCAAGGGGCAGCTTATGATGTGTTCTATTCATCATAAACTTGGTATTATCTGATTCATCAACCCACTAAACTTTAAATGCCTGACAATTTCTTATTACCAAGTAGAAGTATTATATGCAAGACAGAGCTTGAGAAGGTCATGAAGGCACAAATATTTTGCATGAGCAGATGGACCCATTTCCCATTGTGCGTGACACACAGCTATCTTTCCCTAAATCCATACATAGGGCCCTGGAGGAAACTCTATGACTGGGAAGAAAATCATTCAGGCCTTATTTGCAGATAAGGCTTTATTAAATGATGGCATCAACTGGAAATGTACCCCACTCATTGTTGGTCTTGAATGATAATGAAAAAGGGAGACAGCTCAGTGGGCAGAATTCATTTTTAATCAACCTTGTTAAATTTCACATACAATAAATTCCACAGATTTTAAGTGTACAGCTTGATGAGTTTTGACAAATGTATATGTCTATGTAACCAATATCCCAATCAAGATACTTAAGATGTCTACCCCCCAAAAAAGTTCTTTGTACTTCTTTGCAGTCTAGCTCCCCATATCCACTCCCCACCACAGAGAATCAACAATGTGACTCCTATTACTTTAGTTTTTGTCTGTTCTGGTAATTCATATAAATGAAACCATCAAATATACTCTTTTCTGTCTAGTGTATTTTGCTCAACATAGTGTCTGTTTGGTTCATCCATGTTGGTGTCCATGTTGGTGCATGAATCAGCAGTTCATTTGTATTACTCAGCAGTATTTCAAGGTATGTATATATCATCCTTGGTCTATTAATGGACATTGGGGTATTCCCAATTTGGGGCTGTTATGAATAAAATTACTCAGAATACTCATGTACAAACCATTTTAGTGGCATGCGCTTCCATATGTTTGGGTAAATATTTAGGAGTGGAATTGTTGGGCTGTATTGTAAGTGTATGTTTAACGTAGTGAGAAATGAGTGGACTGATCTTTGAACAGCAGAACCTCTGGTCTACTTTGCCTGAAAGGAGATGTAGCCTGAGGCAGAGATCTGTAGCAATGCATGGATATATATATTGGTTAATATATAGTGGCTAATAGTTTGCATATAAATAGCCAGAGACTTGTTTAAAAAAAAAAAAGATAGAAAATGGATTAAAGGATATTTGGAGAAGTATGTGAAAGGGCCTGGAGTGTGAGAATATTGATTCTCATGTGTTGATCACTCATCACAAAACCCTCACTAAAGAAGATGCTCCTGATAAACAGGCAGACATAAGTTGGCCTCTATACAGCTATACAGATGTGTTCAAAACAAAGTAGCCAAGATGCTAAGTCAGAGATCACTCCTAGGTTTAGCATTTGGACTTTCACTCCCAAATCTTGACCTGGCTAAGTTTTGTCTCATATTCCACTAACAGAGAACAACCCTGAGCCACAGGAGGCTATGCTATCAGGGGACCCAGAGAGCCAGTTGATTATTGGACCCTTTCCATTGTGGAGAGGGAGCAATTTTCCCTGTTGGGAGTGTTGCTTGTTCTGCACTGTGAATAACGGCAGCATTCATGAACTTACTAAATGGTATTTCAGAAGCCATTTTCTTTTGAATAAGGAGCCATGTACCCATTTTATATTGGAAAAACTAATCAGCAGATACTCATGAGATTTACTGATCCTTCCGTATACAACATTACTCAGAGGCTAGAAGACAGTACCTTGTAAATTTAGGATGTACTCTTACCTGATGCTAAACATGCTCTGAACCATTGATAAATGTGTACCCTGCATCCCATTTCCAGAATACACAGAACCATGACTGCTATGGGCTGAATTTTGTCCCCCCCACAAATTCATATATTGAAGTTCTAACACCCAGTACCTCAGAATAGAATTGTATTTGGAGATAGAGTCTATAAAGAAGTAGTTAAAGTAAAATGAGGTCATATGGGTGGGCCCTAATCCAAGTGACTGTTTTCCTTATCAGAAGAGGAGATTAGGACACAGATACACACAGAGGGAAGACCATATGAACACACTGAATGAAGACAGCCATCTGCAAGCCAAGGAGAGAGACCTCAGAAGAAACCAACCCTGCTGACACCTTGATATTGGAGCTCTAGCATGAGAAAAATAAATTTTAAGTCACCCAGTCTGTGGTACTTTGCTGTGGCAGATGATACAAGTCACATCTCTCTATTGCATTTAATGACTCACAGAAATTTAGTTTCGGTCTCCATGAATCTTGGCTTTGCTGGGGTAGGGGAACAGAATCTGCCAGCCAAAGATATGTCTCTCTGGCAAAGGATCATTTTAGGCTGATTAGTTTTAAGAAACTGCAGATACAGGAGGAGCTCTGAAAACTGAGTACAAGATACCTTTTTGTAAGGGACACTTACACGTATAAGAGAAATCTCCATTAGTAAGGCAAGGGTGTCTCCCTCACAGTAGCAGAAAGAGGAGGGTATCTAAATCTCTAGAAACTCTCGTCAATGGATGAGGCTAGGACTTGAATCTGTATGACAACTTTACCCTTATTTACTGTGCTTTTCCTGGTAACAGCCCATAAATGACTCCCCACCTCCTACAACTTCATTTGTCTTTAGCTGAAGATAGTATTTAAAGTGATTGCTTCTACCATTTCAAAGAGTATTCAGTTTTCCTGTGTATCTCCCATGTATACAGGAGGTATATATGTTATTAAACTCTTGGTTTTTTTCTCTTCTTAATCTGTCTTATATCAACTTAATTATTACACCAGCCAAAGAACCTAGAAAGGAAGGAGAAATAAATTTTCCTCTCCAACACTGGTTAATGAGCCTCAGTACGCAAAGGGTGCTGAGGAATCAGGCGTCCGGCAATCTCAGGCTGCTGTCCTTCCATAATATGGCTTGAATTCTCCATCCCCCATGGGGTCATCCGGCAGAACAGTTTGGGGAGGACAAAAGTCAGAGAAGTCTGAGACACTGAGCATTTTTTAAAGAGACGAAAATGACCAAAGGGACTGGTTAAATAGTTACATTTAAGGTTAATAACAGATACAACATTGTTATATTTATTTTCCTGCTCATCAGCAGGAGGAGACTGATGGGGAAAACTGACAACCAATACATAAAATAGAAACTTATATTATCTCTGCATATATAACTTGTTGTCGGAGTCACCTTTTGCAACACTTACTACAGAATATTGTGGGGAGCAAAATTTGCCACCCCAAAATGTGTCTCTTTGGCATGTGGATAATTTCAAGATGAAAATAGTCAAAGCCCAAAAGACTCACAAAAAAACCTTCCTCCTGACTGCCTAAAAGAATTTAAATAAAGGGCCTGTTCCTAGAATAGCACTATCACCAGATATATCTGCAAAGAATACGGGTGTGATGGGGGAGAGATCACAGTCTACTCTGTGACCCACTGTCTCTGCGTGGCCCAGCAAACATTCATTTACCAAGCATTTGCTTTACGGTGTCCTTGTGAATTGCCATCCTCCCCTTTGCAGTCCTAAACCACTACCACCGATATTCTCTTTTGTCTTTAGCTGAAGATGATATTTAAGGTGAGGGCTGCAGCCATTTTGAGGATTTACTCAGTATTCCTGGGTCTCTCCCATGTACACATGTTATTAAACTTTGGTTTGACTGTCGCCTGTTAATCCATCTTCTGTCAGTTTAATTCTCCAGTCAGCCAGAAGAACTTAGAAGGGTAGAGGAAGATCTCTTCTTCCCTCACAGTATTCATAGGAGCACATTTAGGAGATGCTGACTTATATGTGACTGAGAGAACATTGTTGACAGGGCAAGTAGATGAACATCGGCAAAAATGCATACATTTTTTAACCCAAAACTAATCAATGATCAAATATAAGAATGCATAATATGTCTGATGACCATTTATTCAACCTTAAAAACCAATCAGAGCCCTAGAAAAAATTAGAAAGTAATCAAAAACACTCACAGTTTTATTTACTATACCTTATCATATAATACATAATATTATTTGCTTTTATAGATGTTTCATAACTTGATCAGCTCTATTATTCAAACTTTAGATCATTTCCAAATTTTTTTAATTATAAATAATATTACCTTATGTTCTAATGCATGATTTTTTTCATATTTCTGGTTATTACCTTAGGCTAAATTCTAGAAGTGGGGTTTCTGGGTTAAAAGACTAGAATAATTTTAAGGCTTTTGGTATTTATGACATTTCTTCAAAAATATTGTACTAATGTGTGCTTCCACCTGGAACATGGAATATGTCCATTTATTTAAATCCTACCAAATGTTGGACTTTGCATCTTAATAATTTGATGGGAGGAAGGCTATATTATTTCAATTTGTATTATTTTTGTTATTCCATAGGTAAAATATTTTGCATGTTTAAGTCAACCATTGTTATCCCTTTGGTGATCTCAGGCACTGGACTTTAACTGAACTGGCCCAAGTCTAGTTTCAATAACAAAGTCAACAGAGAAATGCATTGTAATGATGAATATCACCCCCTTTAAATAACTGCGCATATAACATGGGTGAAATGTGCCACATAATTAACCTATGTGTGGACTCAGGACAGGTTATCTGACGATGAACAAAGCAAAAACATTGAAGCGCCACCCTGATGCTTGAAGACCTTTTTTTCTAAACAGCTAACACTGACATCCTCTTTAAAATGGAAAATCAGATGTAGCATTCTTTGTTGAGATATTTTTAATATTGGTTAAAAATAATCTTCAAAACAATACCATTTTTGTCATATGAAAAGCAAGTGAGTAACCTGAGAAAAAAGTTATATTTTAATTTTTCCGGAAATAAATCCTTAATTTTTCTCTTATTTTTCTAAGGCTCTCTTTAAATCCTGAATGGTCAACAACGAGATACAGACAGACTTTGCTTCCCATGTCAAAAACAATTAAAATGGAAGACAAATATTATTTTCATATTTTCATCTTTTGTCTGTAATATGAGCCTTCATTTCAACAATTTAAATACTTTCCTGTCTCTGATTCAGCCTTTGGTCACACCATTCAAGCCTAGAGAACTTTTAGTTAGCTTGAATTGTATTTGGATATCACAGAGCTAGTTGCCAAGCTCTTTATTCTAAAGAAGAACCCCTCACGTATATTCATAGTCTTTGACATAGCTGTGTTTGTTTTGCAAACTAGTTCTTGTTCTAACCAAATAAAGTATGATTTGGCCAAGTAGGCTCTAAACTACCAAAGTAACATGTATATGAACTCATGTATGTATATGAATTCATACTCTGCAGACAAACTCATCATACTGTAACTCTACCAGAATTCACAAGCGTTCCATCACAATTAGAAATTATTATTATTATTATTATTTTAGAAATTATTTTTATCAATAGAGGACCTTTAAGAACATTGCTGGGTTTAGCTACACAATTATAAGACTTATCTATACAACAAACAACTATCAACTTGAAATGTAGACAGGATAGCATTTAGAGACCAACTATAGCATTAAAATTTATAGTAAACTCTCATAGAGAAAATCACAGGGTAAACACAAATAACAGTACTAAGTTCCTTGAAAAACGAATCCTGTTAATTCTACTATAGAAAAAAAACACCAATGTGTTTAACAGGAAGGCTTAGAGTCCTTGAATGCTCTTACTCAAATAGGAAATTAAAATGAAGAGGTGTAGGGGCTTCCCTGGTGGCACAGTGGTTGAGAGTCCGCCTGCCGATGCAGGGGACACGGGTTCGTGCCCCGGTCCAGGAAGATCCCACATGCCGTGGAGCGGCTGGGCCTGTGAGCCATGGCCGCTGAGCCTGCGCGTCTGGAGCCTGTGCTCCGCAACGGGAGAGGCCACAACAGTGAGAGGCCCGCGTACTGCAAAAAAAATAAAAATAAAAATAAAAAAAATGAAGAGGTGTAGATTTGGGAATGAGGAAGTGATTGGTTTATGCTAATCAGAATATACTCCTGAGTTATATTGAGGTGACACCTGAAAGAGTGAACGAAGGTAGATAAAAAAGAAGTAAATCAGTTTCATCTTTTGATCATTTGTTAAGGACTCTGTGATTTTTGTCTTGGATAGTCATTTGTTGATTTGTCATTCCACAAAATAATACAAGAAGAAGTACTATTTTCATAAAGTGGGTCGATAGAGATGGAGCTGAGAAATGAGAATGTGTTTTAATTTATTTAATGAAACATCTGTGTTATGAATTTCAGTAGGCAGGAAGATATAAGGATCTTAAATTCTAAAGTTAATCTCTAGTTCACACCAAGCTTTGGGTGCTATCAGAAATCATGTGGTTGCTAAAGCCATGGGAACAGGTAAGCTCATTCAGGAAAAGAACAAGTCAGAGTTAGAAAACAAGCTTGGCAAATAACAGTATTAATGAAATGGGTCAAGAAAGCACTGTCAATAAATGGAGGTTAAAATTTAGCCACTGAGAGAGCAAGAAGTAAAGCAGAAGAGTTGTTATGGAAGCCAAAGAACAGAAAGTGTCAAGAAGATAAGGGTAATCAAAAGTCTCAAATGTCCTTAGAGGAAAATAAGATAAGCACTAAAAGTGTCCACAGGAGCTAGTAATAGGAAGCCATTAAACGCTACTTGGGCGATGGAGAGTTTTAGGGCTTGGGGGAGGCAGAAACCTCAGTAGCACACTGAGCTGATCAGTAAACAAGAGGAGAGAAAGGAAACAGATGTGCACGCTGTCTGGTTTCTCTCACTGCCTCAAAAATTCCTGTTTTCAGAAGTTAAAGCAATGAGAAAATTCACCTGTATTATCTCAGGGATACATGGAGGATAGCCTCACGTAAGAGATACAAATAAAATACTTAAGGCCACCCATTTGCTTCAACACTTTTGAGGGACATTTAGGATGGAGTAGGATTTGGGGATGAGAATGTTTTCTTTTTTAAACACTTCCAGCGCATTGAACACTTTTCTAAACTTTTAGATAAATTATCTCATTTTAGCCTTACAACAGCAACTCTAAGTTGGATAATTATACTTGAAATTTACAGGTCAGGATTTAGGCTCATAAAGTGAAGTTCTCAAAGTCCATGACAAAGCAAAGTAGAAGAGCTGGAGGCCAAGCCCCAGCTGGCGGTTCCCAAAGCCCATCCACTTTCTACCATAGATTATTACTCATTTCCTAGCACGTCCTTCTGCCGTGGTCCAAGCCAGGTATATGTTCACACACTATCCCTGGGCTAAGGATATGTTTTCATATTTCCTAAAAGGCATCATCTCAAAGCTGTCTTTACTGTAGATCCCCAACATCCTGTCCCTTAAGAATCTCAACTCAGGTTCTAAAGAATTTACAAACATTCTTCTTTATGTGTCTCTCTTTCCCAAAATTCAGAGGCAAACATATGTCAAGTGAGTCCTAAGAACGTGCAGTGATCTCACAAAGTTTCAAAATTTACAAACTTCATTCAAATAATCATTTTTTTAATGGTTTTTACTTGTATTATTAACTTCGTTGCTAATAATATTAGCTTTAAATAAGGTAAATGCCTGCTTTTCCTGATTAGAAAATTATATGATCATTGCAGGAAATTGGAATAGAATAAGTTTTCTTAATTGATATCCACTTAACAGACCTGCTAGATTAATCAACACTCTCCATTTTCTCTGTAAAGTATTCTGATGGAAGCCCAGGGGACACTGAGTTTGCCTGTGGCTGGCGAGTCTTTCTCTGACATATTTGCAATGTCTCCTCTCACTGGTTGATTGTATGCTCACCAGAATAAGGTTATTTATTCACAAACTTGTTTATGAGAGTTGTACCTATTAATGTGTTTATGGAGTGTAATTAAACGTCACAAAAACCAAGAAAATATGAGTATGAAAGGAGAGCTACTGAGTCTGTAAAAATAATTTGAATTCTTTGGAAAGATTTGATAAAGATAAGTAATTAAAATTTGCTGTTGAATTAGGTGTGGATATAATAACGTTTTAATCATAATAATCTGCATTCAGATTGTTTCCAAACCTCTTAAATCCTTATTAAAGAAGTCAAAACAAAATAGATTTTATAAGGAAAAAAAAAAAAGGAACTCCAATTAGCAGAACTTAAAAAAAAAAGCCTGTACCTTTCAAGAAAAATCCAGGAAATAAATAAATAAACATTTACTGGTTGAAAGTTTAAATAAAATATAATATTTAGGGTATGTATTTTTCTTTTGATTCTCTGCTTTAAATTAACTGATCAGCTACCTAAAATAATCATGTTTACTAAAAATCATCCATAATCCTACCAGCAACAATGTTAATCACAATTAACATCACAGCACATTTCCTCTAGTCCTGTCCTTTCCATCCATTTTACATGGACTAGGATAGGTCATACTGTATATTCAAATTTGTAGCTCTCTTATCTGACAGTATATAGCAAGCATTTTCCCATATAAAAATCATCTTTTCTTTTCCAAATCTACTTTCAGTTTATAATGTCCTATTATTATATAATGTCCTATTATTATAATAGACTATTTCATATACAATAAAAATGCACAGCTCAATGACTTTTGCCATTTTTATACACCAATATACCAAAAGCTGAAATCAAAATACAAAACATAACCATCATTGCTCCCAGAAATTTCCCTCATCCCTCTTTCTAATCAATTATCACCACCACCACCTCAGAGGTATCGACTTGCTGATTTTTATTACCATAGAATGCTCCTGCCTGGACTTGGATTTCGTATAAATGGAATCATACAGAATGTATTCTTTTGTGTCTGCCTTCTTTAGTTCAACCTAATGTTTTTTAGAGTCATCCATGGTGTTGGATATGGTAGTTTGTTCCTTTTCATTAATGAGTAGTATTCCATTGTATGGATATACTACAGTTAATTTATACTTTCTTCTGTTGATGAACATGTGACAGTTACCAGTTTTTAAGGATGCTATATGAACATTCTTGCACAAGGCATATTGTGGACATATGTTTTCATTTCTGGGTCACTGAGTAGAAATATATTTACCTTTATAGGAATCTGCCAGTTTTTCAAAGTGGTTATATCATTTTACATCCCCACCAACAGAGTGTGATAGTTCCACTTATTCTCAGGTCCTCACCAACATTAGGTATTTTCAGTATTTTTTGTTTTATCCATTCTTTTGCATGTGAAATGGTATCTCATTATAGTTTTGATTTGCATTTCACTGAAGAATAATGTTAAACCGCTTTTAGTGTTCTATAAATGTCTTTTCAGTAACTGAGTTTATTCTATGTCATGGATAAGCTATATTCACCTTATTAGCTAGTTCCTTCTCAGCTAGGTCTTTCCTGCCCACCCTACTTAATTTCTCCCCAGTATCTTACTCCAGAACAGTTACTCTGCGTCATCTTAAATTATCTCATATCTAACTTGTTTTTGTTGCTTATATATTTATTAGTATGTAAATGCCATAAGATTAGGAATTTAGCCTATCTTATTTACCATCATGATGCCAAGATCAGTGCTTGACACAGGATTAACACAATACTTGTTGAATGAATTCTTTAACCTATAAAATATTATCTGATATTTCCCTGGGCATTTCCTGTTGCTTCTTTACACTCTTATTCCCATTCTGAATCTTCCTTCCCGCATCAATTGGGCAAATAAACATTTCTGGCTTTCAGGTTTCAAGGCAGATTTTTTTCTTTTAACTCCCTGCAGGCTTGAGAGTTTATCTCTTCATTAGTGCTTCCTTATTTATCAAGACCACTTTCAAACAGAGGCCTGTATTAATGGCTCCACAGAAGAGGGTCTAGTGGACAGGTTTCTGTGTTCAAGTACTAAATTAAGACCCCTTCCATGGAGAGCTCTAGATTACATGGACTAACCAGGGTTTAGAAGCACAACAGGACTAGAGACAAGGTCAGAAATAGAAGTGGAGTCAAGCCTGGAACCACAACAAGGAACACGGATGGAGAGTAAAAATCTGATTAAACCTGGAAATCTGAGCTTCCTAAAATTCCACTCATGAGTTGATACAGGATTATTTTAGATGACACATGATTCATGAATGCTAACTCCCCTGTACTTTCTAACTGTAACTAGCTTAAGTAGATAGTCTTGAACACAGTTAGACCTCTAGAGAAGGTTTACCTTCTATTCCCATAAAAAGATGATTTTCCCTCAAATATACCTATTTCATACCCATGCAATTTTCTCCATTTCTACTGCTACCATCAGTCTTCACCACATCCCCTCTTACCCAAACCACTACAATCACCTCCATTCCTTCTCCTGCCCCAATACAATCTGTTCTGAACATATCTGCACAAATGCTATCAAGATGCCATTCAGATCATGTCACTCTCCTGCTTACAGTCTTTCCAGGGCTTCCCACTGCACTTAGAACAAACTTCCCACTCCTTACTCTCACCAATAAGTGTGGAAATAAACAAAGACCAGCCAAATGAGACAAATAAGGCGATTTATTCTGAGCCTGCTCTAGCAAGGGAGTCAGGCACCGTCACTTGCATTTTGGCAGAGACTCAAACGGGCAGAGGAGTGGGGAAGTTTCATAGCAGAACAAGGGAAGGCTTCGACATCTTGTTGAAGGCTGTGAGCATGGGAAAGCTACAGGCAGTCTTACTAAAAGAGAAGCATCCTATGCAATTGGTTAGGGGTGCATATTTGGCTTTCTCTGGTTGGCGCTTGATTGGAACAGGGAATTTAAAAAAAAAAAAAAAAAGCTGTCAGTTATTAATCAAGTCCTGGCCATTTGGGGCTGATTATTTCAAGAGTTATCATTTAGCTTCTGGACTGTCACTAGAGATAGCAATCTGGCTTCCTGCAGGTCTGATTTATACCAGGCTGGCTTCCTGGATTGTTTATTATAGATAAGGGTTTGGTTTTCTGGGCAGATTGCTGCAGGTTGTGAGGTCAAAGTTTTATTTTTAACTATGATCTGGCCATTGTATATTCAGCTTCTTCATGAATTCCCTGCCCTCTGTTATGGTGTTATGCCCCCCTCTCCTCCTTTGCTCATGGGTACTGGCCAAAACATCTTCTGATAAGTCCACTAAAATTTCAAACTCAGCCCTGCCTCCCAGCCTTTGCGTATGCCTCTGACATGGCTAACTCCTTCTCAGTCTTCATTTCTCAGCTTAAATCTAATTTCTTTAGACAGCTTTTCCCAGACCACTCTATTTAAATCAGTTTGCACCATCACTACTTTAGTAACTATTAACCCTTGTTTGTTTTCTTTATTTCATTTACAATTTTGTGATTATTCTTATTTATTTTCCTACTTTTATTTCATTTGTCTGCTCCACTGAACTGTAAGTTTTTGGAAGCAAGATACAGTTTTTGCCATTATATTTCCTGTACCTAACAGAGTGCCTAGAACAGAATAGGCCTTCAAGAGAAATGTGTTCAATGACTACTTAGTCTGCCTCTTTCACTTTTCCCAGCTTGCTTTTAAGACTAGTAAATTAGAAAGTTTTACATATGCTGTGGACTTTTGCAAGAATGAGAAATATCATGATGAACATAATTATTAAATATTATCAAACCAACAAGGCTAATATCTTAAATTGGAGTTATTCTCATCCTTATGTAACATACAGATCATTATTTTTAAATCCAATTCTTCAAATACTCTAATAGAATTATAGTTCAAATCTACGTAACATGATGAAATTATTCTCTATAATTTGTGTTACTTAAAACTAATCCAAGATTTCCAGTGGAACAACAACAGAAACCACTAACAACAAAAACACTGTACAGAGGAAACAAAGAAGATGTATTAAAATTTAGTTCTGATTCATAACATTTGGGTGAACTGATAAATGCCGAGCATACTGAAAATTGATAATGGACAGCAAATAATGTAGTGCTGCACAGTACAAATACAATGGTAAAATCACATAGGTATTCATTAGCAGGTTTTTTTGACAATTCAGAAGGCACGTCAACATCTTCTGGTGATTCGTGTTCATCTTTAATGATAGCAAGAGCATTTGCTGCTGCTTCATATGAGTTTACGAATGGAGAAGGAGGGAGCCATTTTAATTACTTGGACACTAACCAAATAGGAGTCTACCTTATCATTTTACTTAATAATTAGAAACTCAAAAATGATCCCTTCTTAAATTATTCTTTCACATTAAACTGTCATCCTAAGAGAGGATGGTAAAACATGAGATTTTCCTCTTAAGTACAAATATCACTTAGGATACTGTGCTTTCTTAAGTCCAGAAATCAGGACACAGTTTGATGGACAACAAACAGAGGCACTGAAAGTGAGGATCCTGTAAAAATGTGTTCCCATCATTTCTTCTTCATTCTAGGACCAACTATGGACACATGGTAGGGGGGCATATTATCCTTGCCACTATTCAGTTGACCCAAGGGACAAGAAATCAAAATGTCTTTTGTAGTCTTTCAAGGGGATAAGGATTAGAGATGGGAGGGGTGAAAGCTACTGCCTTTATCGTCACACCTTTTAAAACTAGGAAATCCATTTAATGTTGCGTGCATACTCCTAAATGGTGATTACCGTGAAGATATATGACAAACGCATGCTAATGACATAAGCCAACAAGGGCAAAAAATATCCACTAATAATAAAAAATAATAATATTTTTTATTATTTTAAAAAGAATATTAAAATATTATCCACTTTAATAATGCAATCATAAGAGAAAGAGTTTTAAGTAGATGTGGGAAATTATCATAAATGTCAAGACTCAAAACATATAATAAAAAGGACTGATGTGTTTTATACATGCTAAATCACTGATGGGGATTTATTATCTACACAAGACTCCCAGCTGACAGAAAAACAGGCTTAGCACATAACAATAACTTTTGTAAAACATTACCATTTAATTTTACATTTTTCTCTCCTTGTACACTGAGCTCATAAATCAAAAATTTTCCCATGCACTAAAAGGATATCAAATCTTTTGAAGGAGGTGTGAAAAGTATTTTGCTACTATTTGCATGAAAAAAAAGGAACAATTAGGTACTGGTTATTTTCATAAGCATCACATCTCAGGAATGAATACCAATATATCTATTATCAAGACTATGGTGAAAACTCCTGTGAAATCAGTGTTTTCCAGGATAAAGTTAAGTACAGGGAAAAAAGGGATTAGCTTTGTATTAAAAAGTTTAGACAGAAATAAAAATAGACATCACTGAAGCTTCCTCAGGAGAGGCCATAAAAATAACCTCAAAGGAATATAAGAGGGAAGTAAACCAAGCAAGTGTAGATTAGCTTGGGGAAGTAGACCATAACGTTCTAGAGGGTTCAAAAAATTTCTGGAAGATAGAAATTGAGAAAAAGCATGTTAACTGCTGAGAAGAGAGCGAAGGGAGTTAGGAACGTGGCTAGGTTGGAGGCTGCAATAAGAGTAGCATGTAGTCCCCTTGCTTTTCCCTAGGGTCCCCAAGCTCAGACGCAGGTATTAGGAGAGGTAGGCTAAAGAGGAAGAGCCTACACCATTTTCCTTTCCTCCCCATATACAGGGCAACAGCAACCATGGTGGTAACTGTCAGTCTAAGCAAATATATCAGAGAAATCCTCTCTGAACAGGTGGACTAAACCAACTAGAGAAAGCGAAGACTTTCCGTGTGAGTGTTGGCTCTTATTTTTATGAAAAAAAAGAAAGAAAATGTCCCAGAACCCTTGAAAGTCATAAATGTTAGATGAAAGGGGCCTTCTGAGTACCAAGCAGTTTCAATGAAGACAGACACACACCTTTTGCTTTTAGATTAAAAATGAAAATTTTTTCCAGGTTTGAGAAGAATAAATAAAATTATGATACATTTGAGGCCTGGCTAGCCACATAATAATGGATAGCCACTGGTTCTGGCTCCTGCAGCCTGGGCTATGTTGGAGGTTCATTCTGCACATTCACAGCATAATGCCGTGCTTGCCTTCTCCAATGTAGCACTGTTGAGTGAAAGTATGTACATCTCCAATGTAGCACTGTTGAGTGAAAGTATGTACATCTCCAAAGTAGCACTGTTGAGTGAAAGTATGTACATCTCCAATGTAGCACTGTTGAGTGAAAGTATTCATATGTTGAGTGAAAGTATCCCGCCCCCCCCAAAAAAACTAATTCAATGGTAAAAGTTAACCAGTCTTCAACTGACAAAGCCATTCCAACAGTAAGCATCAAATATCCTGACATAAGGACTACGACAGCTTCACAGCACCAACCAAGTCCAGAAATTCCCTTGGCTCTGTGTCATTTGTAAGATGGGATTTAAATCAGGAGAACATAGGATGCAGGCCATGATGGATTCTAGCTCATATAAAAGTAAGTTTTCAAGCAAAAATCAAAAAATAGTTTCATGAACAATTACCTTATTATGAAAAGTGGCTCTTAGGCCATGAATTACCCAGAAATTCAAGGGTAAAGAAATGGGTCAGTACTTTCAAAGAACCGAGGAAAATTATTTTGAACTAGATTTCCAGACCAGTTATACTATCAATCAATTATGATTGCAAAGGCATTTTTAGATTTTTGGATTTTTAGACTCGAAAGTATTCTTGCCGAGACTGTTTCTGAGTTACCTGAAAACATATTGAAACAAGCAAACTCGGTCAAAATCAAGAAAGAGAAAATGTGAGATCCAAGAAATGCTAGAACTTATGTAGAAGTGCAGTGAATATAATCTCACAGTCTTCAAAGTGGAATAAAAGTACAAAACACAACTGGTCAAAATTATATCAAGAAAATAGCACCAAAAAAAATCTTCAAAAAGAAAATTCTTGGGGCTTCTCTGGTGGCACAGTGGTTGAGAGTCCACCTGCCGAGGCAGGGGACACAGGTTCGTGCCCCGGTCCGGGAAAATCCCACATGCCGCGGAGTGGCTGGGCCCGTGAGCCATGGCCGCTGAGCCTGCACATCCGGAGCCTGTGCTCCGCAACGGAAGAGGCCACAACAGTGAGAGGCCCACATACCGCAAAAAAAAAAAAAGAAAACTCTTGGGATAAACACTATTCTGTAGATAGAATGAGTAAGAGACTAGAAGTGACATGGTGAATACGTATTATTTTTCGTTCAACAAGAAGAAATGAAAGGCAATTAGAAACTTCAGGGAAATCTACCTGGGAGCATGTGCAAACACACACACGTATAGTGAAGAATACATGGCATGATTTTCAGGTTCTCATGGTGTGTAAGAAAGGTAACTCATTTGCACCGTAAGGCTAGAAACAATATTTTTCAAGTTGTACAAGGGTCATGATTTTGGATCAATTGAGAAAAATATAATCCTAGCATACCATTCAGTATTTCATAGAATAACATTATATAGGAAAATAGTTAAATGCCATTTACTATCAACTTTCAGAATCAAACTATAGAGAAAGCATAGACAACTTAAGACACAGAATTTAAAGGCCATCATCCTTGATACTATAAAAAATAAAAGGTATAGCTGTCAACTGCTAGAGGCAAATTGGATGAGATAGATGAAGGCAATAGTAGAGGAAAAAAAATCTCACCTTACTAAGAAGTCAAAATAAAATGTTGAAATGTAATAAAATAAGAAACCATGCTTTTGAGTATATTATTTAAAATTACAGCATAATCAATAAAATAACTGAAAATAATAACAACTTAGAGTAAGGAGTGGAAATAGTGCATAAAGGTGACAAACTAAGAAAGAGTTTTGAAGACCAAAATAGACAAATGGGACACTGTTGCTCTTATTTTTAAGCTACTGCATCAGACCCCTCTTCTGCATAGCCAAACAGGTTCTTGGCCTTACCTTTGTTTCCAGCCATGGCCACAGTGATCATTTTGTACAGACCTCAACTCATTTCACACTGATGGTTCCTTAACCAAGTGCACACCACCTCCAATGGCTTTCTCTCTATACTCCAGGGCATCTTATGATGCTGCTGCAGAATGCCATACCACTGGAAAGCCCTCCCATGCATCAATGTGCACCCTGCAGAGTTTGGAATTCAATGGTCAAATGCTTCTCCAGTCCATCCTTGGGCAGATCATCCTGAGAAGCATTCTACACACTCCTAAGATCTTTGTGTGATCGAGCTGCAGTTGCCCATGGTTGGGACAAACTCAATAACACCCCTTAGCAATAACTTTTCTTCTTTCCTTTTTAATTTTTCCCACTCTCTCTCTTCTCTGCACAATCACCTCCCAAATAAACTACCTTCCCAGAGGCCCTTATCTCAGAACCAACCGACAAGGTAAACACAGACTAAGACATCTCTTCTACATCCCTTGGTTTTTGTTTGTTTGCTTTTTACCATATGCAGTCATTCATTTTATTTTAAAATTCTTATGAATATTCACATTACTTGTTGTAGATCATGCATTCCTCTCATAATTATCACATGTGAAGATTTCTAATTTTTCTTCTCTGGTTCATTGACAATTGCTACTATGCACTAGTCACTCACTATGTGCTTAAAATGATTTCTCATGTCAAGAAAGATGCTACATCTAGAATCACAGCAGAGAATAACAATGAACATATAAAATTCTAGTCAGTGGAGTATCAAACTGGGAAATACAAAGACGAGAAATACAATTTAGAACTGACAACATTCCCACGGTGATTGAGCCTGAATCTCTTTCTTCTTTTTGTAAAACAGCAAAATGCTTACTTCTCAAGAAACTGAAATTAGTTTTTAATGATTTTCAAGTACTTCTTGAGGGCTTAAGTGCTGAGATTTCACCATGTATTATATATTTAAACAATTCACAGTTCTCAAAAGACTGAAGCGAATAGGAAGTGCCCTGAGCAAAGTATCAGAAGATAGGAATCCTTAATTCACCTCCACCCCATTTTTATTATAATATTGAGGAGAAGAATTTAAACCTTCTGAACCTCAGTTTCCTCATCTTTAAAGTAAAGATAATGTTAGCTCTGCCAAATATCTGGAGTTATTATTACAGGTTAATAAGCAAATATGTACAAAAGCTCTTAGGGAACTATCAAGTACACTGCAGAATCAGGGCGTTACCATATCTCTGGGAAGTGGATGGCAACAATCAGTGAGAGAGAAAAAAGCCTCCATTAATAGAATGTCCAAATTGAAAAGTTTTGAAGCTGAGTCCCCATGGGCAATTCCTGGGTGTTCTAAAGCCAACTTTAGACAAGCAAAAGAGCTGCCCCAGGGGCAGCCAACAAAAGTACCTTGTTTGCTATCATATTGTTTTGAAAAAAATGTGAATTGCTTTCTAACACTTAATGAAAGTTAACTTAAGAATCTAAACTTTCGGCTCCCCTGTAAAGTTAGGAAATGTGGCCACCTGGCCTGTGTTCTGCAATGTCACTATTCCCAGAGGTGAGTAAGCTCTTTTCCCCTTGGATGAGGTACAAACCCTCTAATCTGCCACAGTCCCTTCTTCCTTCTACCTCACACCTGGACCACTTCACTTATTTAGATTATTGATTTTGTCTCTGTAGCAGTTGAGTTTGAAGCTGATGTTCTAGCATTGGGTGAAAAGATAGATAAATGTTCTCCCAATTATATTGAAAAAGAAAACTTTGCAGCTTGGAAGATAAGGACTTAGAGCTAAGGAGGAGAGAAGGGGGATGTTAGAGGTTCTTGAAATATAGTCAGACAGTAAAGCTGGAATAGAAGACCAGAGAAAATTCCCTGCTGGATGGCATACCATAACGATTTTCAATACCAGGCATTACTAATGTTAATTTTCCCGTTGCTTTATCTGGTGTGCTATTCTGTGATGTGATATAACCCTGTGCCAAATACGGCACCTATAAAGGGCACTGCTAGTTGTTACCCAAATTGTTTACCCCAACATTAAAAAGAACTCTTAGGGGTCTTTTTGGGGGGTGGGGGTGGGGAATTCCTTTCCAGCTTTATTAAGACATAATTGACACGTAACCTTATGTAAGCTTAAGGTGTACAGTGTGATGATTTTATATACACGTATACTGTGAACACTTTACCACAAGAAGGTCAATTAACACAACCTTCGTCTCACATAATTACTATTTTGCTATTATTGGTGTCATGGTAAGAGCATTTAAAATCTACTCTCTTAGCAACTTTTAAGTATACAAAACCGTACTGTTAACGATAGTCACCAAGTTGTATACTATATCCCCCGAACTCATTCCTCTTATAACTGGAAGGTTTTACCCTTTGACCAACATTTCCCCATTTCTACCATCCCCTAGTCCCTGGCAACTACTATAATTGCTGCTATGACTTTGGAATCTTCAGACTCCACATATAAGGAGATCATAATTTGTCATTTTCTGTCTGACTCATTTCACTTAGCATAATGCCCTCAAGGTCCATCTCTGTTGTCACAAAGAGGATTCCCTTTTTTTCATGGTGCAATAATATTCCATTGTATATATACCACTGCTTTATCCATTTATCCATCCATAAACACGTAGGTTGTTTTCATATCTTGGCTATTGTGAATAACGCTACAATAAACTGGGGAGGCAAGGGAAGAGAGATCTCTTCATGATCCTTATTTCATTTTCTTTGGACATATACCCAGAAGTGGAATTGCTGGATCATATGGTAGTTCTTTTTTAAATTTTTTGAGGAACCTCCACAATGTTTTCCATAGTGGCTGCACCAACTTATAGCCCCACCAACAGTACACAACAGTCTCAGAAGGATTACTGTTAATTCTCCTTTAAATGTTTAATAGAATTTATTTGGGAAGCCATCTGCTCCTGGGATTTTCTTATTTGGGAGGGATTTGATTATTGATTCAATACTTAACGCATTATTGGTCTGTTCAGATTTTCTACTTCTTCATGATTCCATCTTGGTCAGTTGTGGGTTTCTAGGAATTTATCCATCTTTTCTAGGTTGTCCAATTTGTTGGTGTATAATTGTTCATAGTAGTCTCATAATCCTTGGTATTTCTGTGGTATCAGTTGTGGCATCTCCTCTTTCATTTATAATTTTATTTATTCAAGTCCTCTTTCCTTTTTTCTCAGTAAGTCTAACTAAATGTTTGTCAATTTTATTTATCTGTTCAAAAAACAAACTTTTATTGATCTTTTCTATTATTTTTATTCTCTATTTCATTTATTTCCACTCTGATCTTTGTTATCACCTTCTTTCTGATAACTTTGGTCTTCATTTTTTCTTCTTTTTCCAATTCCTTGTAAACTTCGGTTGTCTATTTGAGAATTTTTTTTAAAGGTTTCCTCTTAAATTAATTAATTTATTTATTTGGCATGCATTGGGTCTTCGTTGCTGTGCACAGGCTTCCTCTAGTTGTGGCAAGTAGGGGCTACTCTTCGTTGCGGAGCACAGGCTTCTCACTGCAGTGGCTTCTCTTGTTGCGGAGCACAGGATCTAGGCACGCGGGCTTCAGTAGTTGTGGTGCAAGGGCTTAGTTGCTCTGTGGCATGTGGGATCCTCCAGGACCAGGGCTTGAACCTGTGTCCCCTGCGTTGGCAGGTGGATTTTTTTTTTAAGGAGATGCTAATTAATTTCATTCATTTTTTTTCTAACATCTTTATTGGAGTATAATTGCTTTACAATGGTGTGTTAGTTTCTGCTTTATAACAAAGTGAATCAGTTACACATATACATATATTGCCATATCTCTTTCCTCTTGTGTCTCCCTCCCTCCAACCCTCCCTATCCCACCCCTCTAGGTGGTCACAAAGCACCGAGCTCATCTCCCTGTGCTATGCGGCTGCTTCCCACTAGCTATCTATTTTACATTTGGTAGTGTATATATGTCCATGCCACTCTCTCACTTTGTCCCAGCTTACCCTTCCCCCTCCCCATATCCTCAAGTCCATTCTCTAGTAGGTCTGCATCTTTATTCCCATCTTGCCCCTAGGTTTTTCATGACCATTTTTTTTCTTAGATTCCATACATATGTGTCGGCATACGGTATTTGTTTTTCTCTTTCTGTCTTACTTCACTCTGTATGACAGACTCTAGGTCTATCCACCTCACTACAAATAACTCAATTTCGTTTCTTTTTCTGCCTGAGTAATATTCCATTGTATGTATATGTGCCACGTCTTCTTTAACAATTCATGTGTTGATGGACACATAGGTTGCTTCCATGTCCTGGCTATGGCAAATACAGCCACAATGAACATTGTGGTACATGACACATTTTGAATTATGCTTTTTCCCAGGGTATATGCCCAGTAGTGGGATTGCTGGGTCGTATGGTAGTTCTTTTTTAAATTTTTTAAGGAACCTCCATATTGTTCTCCAAAGTGGCTTTATCAATTTACATTCCCACCAACAGTGCAGGAGGATTCCATTTTCTCCACACCCTCTTCAGCATTTATTGTTTGTAGAGTTTTTGATGATGGCCATTCTGACCACTGTGAGATGATATCTCATTGTAGTTCTGATTTGCATTTCTCTAATGATTAATGATGTTGAGCATTCTTTCATGTGTTTGCTTGCAATCTGTATATCTTCTTTGGGGAAATGTCTATTTAGGTCTTCTGCCCATTTTTGCATTGGGTTGTTTTTTTGATATGGAGCTGCATGAGCTGCTTGTAAATTTTGGAGATTAATCCTTTGTCAGTTGCTTCATTTGCAAATCTTTTCTCCCATTCTGAGGGTTGGCTTTTCATCTTCTTTATGGTTTCCTTTGCTGCGCAAAAGCTTTGAAGTTTCATGAGGTCCCATTTGTTTATTTTTGTTTTTACTTCCATTTCTCTAGGAGGTGGGTCAAAAAGGATCTTGCTGTGATTTATGTCATGGAGTGTTCTGTCTGTGTTGTCCTCTAAGAGTTTAAGGTACCTGGTCTTACATTTAGATCTTTAATCCGATTGAGTTTATTTTTGTGTATGGTGTTAGGTGTTCTAATTTCATTCTTTTACATGTAGCTGTCCAGTTTTCCCAGCACCACTTATTGAAGAGGCTGCCTTTTCTTCACTGTGTATTCCTGTCTCCTTTATCAAAGATAAGGTGACCATATGTGCGTGGGTTTATCTCTGGGCTTTCTCTCCTGTTCTATTGATCTATATTTCTGTTTTTGTGCCAGTACCATACTGTCTTGATTACTGTAGCTTTGTAGTATAGTCTGAAGTCAGGGAGTCTGATTCCTCTAGCTCCATTGTTCTTTCTCAAGATTGCTTTGGCTATTCGGGGTTTTTGTGTTTCCATATATATTGTGAAATTTTTTTGTTCTAGTTCTGTGAAAAATGCCAGTGGTAGTTTGATAGAGATTGCATTGAATCTGTAGATTGTTTTGGGTAGTAGAGTCATTTTTACAATGTGGATTCTTCCAATCCAAGAACATGGTATATCTCTCCATCTATTTGTATCATCTTTAATTTCTTTCATCAGTGTCTTATAATTTTCTGCATACACGTCTTTTGTCCCCTTAGGTAAGTTTTTTCCTATGTATTTTATTCTTTTTGTTGCAATGGTAAATGGGAGTGTTTTCTTAATTTCACTTTCAGATTTTTCATCATTAGTGTATAGGTATGCAAGAGATTTCTGTGCATTAATTTTGTATCCTGCTCCTTTACCAAATTCATTGATTAGCTCTAGTAGCTTTCTGGTAGCATCTTTAGGATTCTCTATGTATAGTATCATGTCACCTGCAAACAGTGACCGCTTTACTTCTTCTTTTCCGATTCGGATTACTTTTATTTCTATTTCCTCTCTGATTGCTGTGGCTAAAACTTCCAAAACTATGTTGAATAAGAGTGGTGAGAGTGGGCAACCTTGTCTTGTTCCTGATCTTAGTGGAAATGGTTTCAGTTTTTCACCATTGAGGACAATGTTGGCTGTGGGCTTATCATATATGGCCTTTATTATGTTGAGGTAAGTTCCCTCTATGCCTACTTTCTGGAGGGTTTTATGATAAATGGCTGTTGAATTTTGTCAAAAGTTTTCTCTGCATCTATTGAGATTATCATATGGTTTTTCTCCTTCAATTTGTTAATATGGTGCATCACACTGATTGATTTGCATATATTGAAGATTCCTTGCATTCCTGGAATAAACCCCACTTGATCATGGTGTATGATCTTTTTAATGTGCTGTTGGATTCTGTTTGCTAGTATTTTGTTGAGGATTTTTGCATCTATGTTCATCAGTGATATTGGCCTATAGTTTTCTTGCTTTGTGACATCTTTGTCTGGTTTTGGTATCAGGGTGATGGTGGCCTCGTAGAATGAATTTGGGAGTGTTCCTCCCTCTGCTACATTTTGGAACAGTTTGAGAAGGATAGGAGTTAGCTCTTCTCTAAATGTTTGATAGAATTTGCCTGTGAAGCCATCTGGTCCTGGGCTTTTGTTTGTTGGAAGATTCTTAACCACAGTCTCAATTTCAGTGCTTGTGATTGGTCTGTTTATATTTTTCTATTTCTTTCTGGTTCAGTCTCGGAAGGTTGTGCTTTTCTAAGAATTTGTCCATATCTTCGAGGTTGTCCACTTTATTGGCATATAGTTGCTTGTAGTAATCTCTCATGATCTTCTGTATTTCTGCAGTGTCAGTTCTTACTCCTCCTTTTTCATTTCTAATTCTATTGGTTTGCGTCTACTCCCTTTTTTTCTTGATGAGTCTGGCTAATGGTTTATCAATTTTATTTATCTTCTCAAAGAACCAGCTTTTAGTTTTATTGATCTTTGCTATAATTTCCTTCCTTTCTTTTTATTTCTGATCTGATCTTTATGATTTCTTTCCTTCTGCTAACTTTGGGGGTTTTTTGTTCTTCTTTCTCTAATTGCTTTAGGTGTAATGTTAGGTTGTTCATTTGAGATATTTCTTGTTTCTTAATGTAGGATTGTATTGCTATAAACTTCTCCCTTAGAACTGCTTTTGCTGCCTCCCATAGGTTTTGCATCGTCGTGTTTTCATTGTCATTTGTTTCTAGGTATTTTTTTAATTAATCTTTGATTTCTTCAGTGATCTCTTGGTTCTTAAGTAGTGTATTGTTTCAGCTCTATATGTCTGTATTTTTTACAGCTTTTTTTCCTGTAATCGATATCTAGTCTTATAGCACTGTGGTCAGAAAAGATACTTGATATGATTTTAATTTTCTTAAATTTACCAAGGTTTGATTTGTGACCCAAGATATGATCTATCCTGGAGAATATTCTATGAGCACTTGTGAAGAAGGTGTATTCTGTTGTTTTCGGATGGAATGTCCTATAAATATGAATTAAGTCATCTTGTTTAATGTATCATTTAAAGCTTGTGTCTCCTTATTTATTTTCATTTTGGATGATCTGTCCATTTGTGAAAGTAGGGTGTTAAAGTCCCCTACTATGTTTGTGTTACTGTTGATTTCCCCTTTTATGGCTGTTACTATTGGCCTTATGTATTGAGGTGCTCCTACGTTGGGTGCATATTTTCAATTGTTATATCTTCTTCTTGGATCAATTCCTTGATCATTATGTTGTGTCCTTCTTTGTCTCTTGTAATAGTCTTTCTTTTAAAGTCTATTTTGTCTGGTACAAGAATTGCTACTCCAGCTTTCTTTTGATTTCCATTTGCATGGGAGATCTTTTTCCAACCCCTCACTTTGTCTGTACGTGTCCCTAGGTCTGAAGTGGGTCTCTTGTAGACAGCATATATATGGGTCTTATTTTTGTATCCATTCAACCAGTCTATGTCTTTTGGTTGAAGCATTGAATCCATTTACATTTAAGGTAATTATCGATATGTATGTTCCTTTTAACATTTTCTTAATTGTTTTGGGTTTGTTACTGTAGGTCTTTTCCTTCTCTTGTGTTTCCTGCCTAGAGAAGATCCTTTAGCATTTGTTGTAAAGCTGGTTTGGTGGTGCTGAATTCTCTTAGCTTTTGCTTGTCTGTAAAGATTTTAATTTATCCATCAAATCTGAATGAGATCTTTGCTGGGTAGAGTAAGCTTGGTTGTAGGTTTTTCCCCTTCATCACTTTAAATATGTCCGGCCACTCCCTTCTGGCTTGGAGAGTTTCTGCTGAAAGGTCAACTGTTAACCTTATGGGGATTCCCTTGTATGTTATTTGTTGTTTTTTCCTTTCAGCTTTTAATATTTTTTCTTTGTATTTACTTTTGGATAGTTTGATGCATATGTGTCTTGGTGTCTTTCTCCTTGGATTTATCCTGTATGAGACTCTCTGTGCTTCCTGGACTTGATTAACTATTTCCTTTCCCACATTAGGGAAGTTTTCAACTATAATCTCTTCACATATTTTCTCAGTCCCCTTCTTTTTCTCTTCTTCTTCTGGGACCCCTATAATTTGAATGTTGGTGCGTTTAATGTTGTCCCAGAGGTCTCTGAGACTGTCCTCAATTCTTTTCATTTTTTTTCTTTATTCTGCTCTGCAGTAGTTATTTCCACTATTTTATCTTCCAGGTCACTTATCCATTCTTCTGCCTCAGTTATTCTGCTATTGATCCCTTCTAGAGAATTTTTAATTTCATTTATTGTGTTGTTCATCACTGTTTGTTTGCTCTTTAGTTCTTCTAGGTCCCTGTTAAATGTTTCTTGTATTTTCTCCATTCTATTTCCAAGATTTTGGATCATCTTTTCTATCATTGCTCTGAATTCTTTTTCAGGTAGACTGGCTATTTCCTCTTCATTTGTTAGGTCTGGTGGGTTTTTACCTTGCTCCTTCATCTGGTGTGTGTTTCTCTGTCTTCTCATTTTGCTTAACTTACCGTGTTTGGGGTCTCCTTTTCATAGACTGCAGGTTCGTAGTTGCCATTGTTTTTGGTGTCTGCTCCCAGTGGCTACGGTTGGTTCAGTGGGTTGTGTAGGCTTCCTGGTGGAGGAGACTAGTGCCTGTGTGCTGGTGGATGAGGCTATATCTTGTCTTTCTGGTGGGCAAGTCCATGTCTGGTGGTGTGTTTTGGGGTGTCTGTGGAGTTATTATGATTTTAGGCAGCCTCTCTGCTAATGGGTGGGGTTGTGTTCCTGTTTTGCTAGTTGTTTGGCATAGGATGTCCGGCACTAGAGCTTTCTGGTCGTTGAGTGGAATTGGGTCTTGGTGTTGAGATGGAGATATCTGGGAGATTTTCGCCGTTTGATAGTATGTGGAGCTGGGAGGTCTCTTGTGGACCAAAGTCCTGAACTTGGCTCTCCCATCTCAGAGGTACAGCCCTGACCCCTGGCTGTAGCACCAAGACCCTGTCATCCACACAGGTCAGAATAAAAGAGAGAAAAAGAAAGAAAAGAAAAGAAAAGAAAAGAAAGAAAGAAAGGAGGGAGGGAGGGAGGGAGGGAAGAAAGAAAGAGAGAGAGATTTTTAAAAGTTATTAAAATAAAAAGCAGAAAAATAATTATTAAAAAATAAATTCTAAGTAATAAAAAAGAAAGAGAGAAGAGAACAACCAAACAAAAAACAAATTCACCAATGATAACAAGCGCTGAAAACTATACTAAAAAAACCAAAACAAACAAAAAATAACAGACAGAACTCTAGGACAATTGGTAAAAGCAAAGCTACACAGACAAAATCACACACAGAAGTATACATATGCACACTCACAAAAAGAGAAAAAGGGGAAATATATATATCGTCTCTCCCAAAGTCCACCACCTCAATTTTGGGATGATTCATTGTCTATTCAGGTATTCCACAGATGCAGGGTACATCAAGTTGATTGTGGAGATTTAATCTGCTGCTCCTGAGGCTGCTGGGAGGGATTTCCCTTTCTCTTCTTTTTTCACTCAGCTCCTGGGGTTCAGCTTTGGATTTGGCCCCACCTCTGCGTGTAGGTCGCCTGAGGGCATCTGTTCTTCACTCAGACAGGACGGGGTTAAAGGAGCAGCTGACTCGGGGGCTCTGGCTCACTCAGGCCAGGAGGAGGGAGGCATACGGAGTTTGGGGCGAGCCTGCGGCAGCAGAGGCCGGCATACGTTGCACTAGCCTGAGGCACGCCGTGTGTTCTCCCGGGGAAGTTGTCCCTGGATCACAGGACCCTGGCAGTGGCGGGCTGCACAGGGTCCCAGGAGGGGAGGTGTGGATAGTGACCTATGCTTGCATGCAGGCTCTTGGTGATTGCAGCAGCAGGCTTAGCGTCTCATGCCCGTCTCTGGGGTCCGCACTGATAGAAGCAGCTCGCACCCGTCTCTGGAGCTCCTTTAAGCGGCGCTCTTAATCCCCTCTCCTCGTGCATCAGGAAACAAAGAGGAAAGAAGAAGTCTCTAGCCTCTTAGGCAGCTCCAGACTTTTCCCCGGACTCCCTCCTGGCTAGCTGTGGAGCACTAGCCCCCTTCAGGCTGTGTTCACACAGCCAACCCCAGTCCTCTCCCTGGGATCCAACCTCCGAAGCCCGAGCTTCAGCTCCTAGCCCCCACCCGTGCCGGCGGGTGAGGAGACAAGCTCTCTGGCTGGTGAGTGCTGGTCGGCACCGATCCTCTGTGTGGGAATCTCTCCCCTTTGCCCTCCGCACCCCTGTTGCTGCGCTCTCCTCCATGTCTCTGAAGCTTCCCCCCTCTGCCACCCGCAGTCTCCACCCGCGAAGGGGCTTCCTAGTGTGTGGAAACATTTCCTCCTTCACAGCTCCCTCCCACTGGTGCAGGTCCTGTCCCTATTCTTTTGTCTCTGTTTATTCTTTTTTCTTTTGCCCTACCCAGGTATGTGGGAAGTTTCTTGCCTTTTGGGAGGTCTGAGGTCTTCTGCCAGCATTCAGTAGGTGTTCTGTAGGAGTTGTTCCACATGTAGATGTATATCTGACGTATTTGTGGGGAGAAAGGTGATCTCCACGTCTTACTCTTCTGCCATCTTGAAGCTCCTCCAGCAGGCGGATTCTTAATCACTGAGCCACCAGGGAAGTCCGAGATCTTTTTTTTTAATGTAGACATTTATCCCTACAAACTTCCCTGTTTGAAAAGCTTTTGCTGTATCCCATAATTTTTGGTATGTTGTGTTTCCATTTTCTTTTGTTTAAAGGTATTTTTAATTTTCCTTTTGATTTCTTCTTTGACCCATTTGTTCTTCAGGAGTATGTAGTATAATTTCTACACATTTGTGAATTTTTCAGTTTTTCTCCTGTTGTTAAGCTCTAGATTCATACCACTGTGATTGGAAAATTGGTGTGATTTCAACCTTCTTAAATTTGTTAAGCCTTGTTTTGTGACCTAACATATAGTCTATTCTGGCGAGTGTTCTGCATGTGCTTGAGATAAATGTGTATTCTGCTGTTGCTGGATGAAATGGAACTCATAGTTTTAAACTTAGTACATGGTCACCCAGAAGAAATATTTCCCAGTTTTACTTGCAGCTAGGTATGGCCATGGACCTAGGTTCGAGCCAGTAGAATTTGAGGGAAAGTAAAATGCTTAACTTTGGGGATATAACTTGAAAGGGAAGGAAGGTATTTTATCCTCCTACCTTCCCTCTATCCTGATGCCCAGGGTGTGGATGTAATAGTAAGTTATACTGGACTACAACAACAAGGCTAACACGTTATAGATGGTGGAGTCATGAGATAGAAGGAAGTTGGGTCCCTGGATGACCTTTTGAAGTGGAGCCAACAAGCCAGACTCAGGCCATCAGCCTCCAGATTTTTACAGAGCAAGAGAAATGAACTTTCATGATATTTAGGACACTGTTAATGTGGGTGTCTCTTATACACATCCGAATCTATATCCTAACTAATATATCCTGAAAATCTTCAATGAAGTCTGGCTACACTATGGGCTTGAGTTGGGGACACATTATAGAAGGAAAGGATTGAAGAGATGCCCAGCAGGCTCTGCACAGAGGCAAGTCAGGTGGTGTAGCTCTTGCATCAGAAAAAGCAACACTCACAGCCAAAGATGAGAGTCTCCACTCCAAATGCCTACAGATGCTGGGTCTTCCACCTTTTAGACAAGAGTTTGAATAAAAATTATTTAGGGGCTTCCCTGGTGGCGCAGTGGTTGAGAGTCTGCCTGCCAATACAGGGGACGCGGGTTTGTGCCCTGGTCCGGGAAGATCCCACATGCCGTGGAGCGGCTGGGGCCGTGAGCCATGGCCACTGAGCCTGCGTGTCCGGAGCCTGTGCTCCACAACGGGAGAGGCCACAGCAGTGGGAGGCCCGCATATCACAAAAAAAAAAAAAAAAAAAGTTATTTAGGTTCCAAGGACAAAGTGATTCAGCACACTGAAGTTGTGGAGAATATGTGAGCAGAACACACCTATATGCTACATACATACACATACACACACATGTATGCACACAGTGTGCTTGTGTACACATGAAATGACATCTATTCATAACAGAAAAAAAAAATACCTACTTCACAAATGGAGCTTTTTTTCAATAGGGAATAGTCTCAGGAAAAAAAATTCTGCCCACAAAATGGCATTACAACTTCCCTATTCAATACCATTACTCTTAAAAATTAGGCTATGATTTGAATTCTATAGTGAAATATAATTCTGTGATTTCTAAAGCAAAATGGAGAATCATAGCTCTAGGGACAAAGAATGCTACCTAATTTTTATATATTTTGTTGAAGATAATACTCTGGTGATTTTCAAGACAAAACACTTAAAAGTAATAAATTGAAGTTCATTGCATCTTATTAATTTTGTTTTGCAAGGACAATGGAATCTGCTGTATTAAATTATTCATTAAATACATCTTAATTTACTCACTTTGCTTTGTATCTATATTACTTCTTTGGATGTTTTCACTTTAATTATTAAAATATCCCTTGTGAGGTTCATTGTAATTGCTATTATCCTGACATCATTCTATAGAATGGAAATAAAAATATGGGTAAATAGAAGATGATAATGCTTCGTGTTGTAACATCAAAACTACAAAAGCCCAGTAACAGTAATCAGTCCAGATGTACATAATTATTCCATGCCTCACATTCACATTATATTGGGACATTCCACTAAACACTTGAACAGTTTCTCAGACCATGAAAAAACTTCATGATGAAACACAATGGAGCTATGGTTGGAGCACAGTGCAGTTAGGCTTTGGACTCTGAAAAACTGTATTTCTTGTTTTACAGTCTCTTATTGACACTCTTACAGTCTCCTCACTGGCATGTCAATGACTCCCTTCCCAATACCACTGCTTCACAGCCACACAAATGCTTAAATGCTACCTTTGACAGTGAAGAGTTAGAGGGATCAGTCTAGAAGGAGCAAAAGAAGAAAACTGGCCACTTAGGAGATGTTCTAGGTTTCAGATTCCCATAAGGTAGAGGCAAAGGAGACCTAAGATTTTCATTACAATTGTCCTGCCAAGGGCAGGAAATGAGACAAATTCCTGGAAGACAGTTTATCCAAGATTGGAGAAGAGTTCATCCGACAAGAATACCCCTTTGCCAAACTTTGTGCACTGTTGGTAGAAATGTAAATTAGTACAGCCACTATGGAAAACAGTATGGAGATTCCTCAAAAAATTAAAAATAGAACCACCAACAATCCCACTTCTGAGCATATATCCAAAGGAAATAAAATCAAAACAGATGCACTCCCATGTCCATTGTAGCATTATTTACAATAGCCAAGATAGAGAAAAAACGTAAGTGTCCCCCAATGGAAAAATGGATAAAGAAGATATGAGATATATACATATATAGTGGAATATTACAACCATGAAAAAGAAGGGAATCCTGACATTTGTGACATGGATGGACCCTGAGGACATGATGCTAAGTGAAACAAGTCAGAGAAAGACAGATACTATGTGATATCACTTATATATGCAGTCTAAAAATGGTGAACTCACAGGAATAAAGAGAAGAATGGTGGTTACCAGGGCGGGGTGGGGCAGGGGAAAGCGAGAGGGGTAAGGTAGATGCTGATCAAAGGATACAAATATGCAGTTAGAAGATGAATAAGTTCTGAGGGCTTAATGCACAGTACTGTGATTATAATTAACAGTATTTATTGTATACTTGAAAATTGTTAAAAGAACAAATATTAAGTGTTCTCACTATAAAACAGAAATGGTGATATGTGATGGAGGTGTTAGCTAATGTTACAGTGGTAATCATACTGTAATATATATAAGTGTATGTACACCTTAAATTTACACAATGTTATATGTCAATTATATCTCAATAAAGATGGAAGAGGAAAAAAAGAACACCCCTGTGCCACTTTCTTTTCTGAATCCAACGTTAAATAGAAGGTAGAAAAACAGTAATCCTAGCATTCAATGATTCTAGGATTTCCAAAACACTCCCTATTTATACCATTCCAGCCTTACTGAAATTCATTTCCACATCAGTATTATAGAGCGCTAAGTTAAAATATGAAGTTATACATATTGGTGAAGAAAGAATTTAAAGGATCCTATTTGTATTTACACTGACACTAAAATATGGTCACAAAGGGTAAAAAAGATTCTAAAATATTTCCCAAGGAGTTTTATACTCTTTTCTTCTATTTTCCACTCTTTTCTCCTATTATGTCATACAACTTTTTAACTTCTAAATATGCTTTTAAAACTTTTACTTTCATCCAACCAATTCAATTTTTTAAAATTAATTCATGGATCATTTCAAAATAAGATAAGAAAAAGATTAATATGACAGATTATATTTTACTCCTCAGTTCTTTGTTGCAATTTTAGTTTATCTATGAAAAAGGCAATATCTAGACAAACTTACTAATAGACACACATAAAATTTATTAGCCCTTAAATGTCTACAGTTTGCTCTCCCTTAAAGGAGCTAATGAACAATTAAATAACACCCTGGAGATGGAGGAAATGGTCACTTCGGGAGGAATATTGACACTGGATAATCAAGACTCACTCCTGGGGTGAAGATAATGTTTCTGACTCAGGGAAAGTGTACAAAGAGACTTGATACTGAAACAAATATTAACCCTCTATGATTCATAGAGTGAACATGCCTTCCAGTATATTTTCAGTAACCTACTCTTTCCCCATTGCTAAAAATTAGGCATGAACTCTTCCTTGTCCTGTTCTTCACTGCTCATCTCTGAAGCGATATTTTGATATTTTCCTTAATGCTAATTCTCCCTCAAAGAGGAACTTTCAAAATAATTCTTACTCTCATGTAGTGCTCCTCTGTCCAGAAAAGTGTAAAGGGGAAAACACTATAGGAAAATAAAGTTTAGGGTTTCAGTGACAGTCACACCTTTTCTTAATTTCTCTTTAGGTTATAAACTCCTTAAGAAAAAGAACAATGTCTTTTCCATTCCTGTAAAATCCCTTGAGTAATAGCATAATGTCTGCCTCTCAATGGATACATTTCTTTCAGTTTAGGAACTTCTTAGAATCTTAAAGACATTTTCTTTTACTACAACTATAACCATTTCTTCTCTTTAATGTTAACAGACAAATGTAATTTTAAAGCTTCTTTTACATGGATTTTTTAGGAGAAAATATGATAACCTATGCAGAAACAATAGGTCTAATACTATGTAAAATAATCCAGTCTCTTTGCCATTCTCAACAGAATCCTAGACTTTTTATTCCTCCTTGCCCCCACACAAAAAAAAAAAAAGAGAAAAAAGGAGGAGTCTTTTCAAATCATGCATTTTGTGTTTGTGTTTGTGCACCACCCACAAGGAATACATCTCGTAATTGCTAACATAACTCTTTCATGATCTAAAATTTGAGTTGACGCTGCTGGGTTCAGAGTCAGTTCCTAGGGAGTCTGTATATATTTATAAGGGATTAAATACACTCAGATAGAACAAGTTGAATAAACCTTCCCACTTTAAGAAAATGTACACATAAAAGAGCTATATTAAAATGTTTGAACTATAAATTCAGCACTGTGATTTATTTTGAGATCATTAGCAGAAAATATTACACCATCATGTCAATAATATAACTAGTTAATATATTTTGTAACCAAGATCTAGAATTTTAAGTAAAAAAAATCCAGTGTATTTTCCTCTTTCTATTTTTCTACTCATTATCTTTGAATATAATATGGATTGAAAAGAACTTTATGGGGTACAAACCCTAAAATAATTGTTTATCTTGGTATTTGAATTTCTCATTTTTATTTAATGAAATAAGTAGGGTATGATAATCCCAAAAATAAATTCCACTTCCAAATTATTTGACATGCTGCTGCTGCTACATAGCAAACTTAAGATTGTCAAATGAAAAAAAAAGCAATAAAACTAACACAACATTGTAAATCAACTATACTCCAATGAAAAAAAGAATTTTTAAAGCAATATATAAGAAAGATTTTATATTGGAAAAAGTATGCTGAATGCAAATAACCTATAGAAGGACATTGACACAGGAGGCAGTGATAAAAAGCTTAGAAACACACACGTATTTTGCCGTTAAGTACAGACCCTGCAGCCCCAGGATGACACTCATTGCTTTTCGCAACATTTCTTAAGCTAAGAGGTAGCTCTTTCTGGTCATAAAATCCTCAAGAGCAGGAACAGTATCTTTTCCATATTTTACTTCCACTCAAGTAAAATCCCTTGAGTAATAACATCAACCTCTGATAATATTATTATGGTTAATAATTTACTTTACGTGAATTATTCAATTTTCACAGTAACTCTATAAGATACTACTTAAACCCACTCTGTCTATGAGGAAATACACCCCAAGAGGTTAAATGATTTCTCCAAGATAATACACAGTCAGTAAGTATCAGGGCTGGGATCCAAATCCAGACATTCTGAGTCCCAAGCCCTACTTATTTGAAATAATTGTATTTTGCTTATCAAATATGAGAGCCCTCTTCCTGTGTTGCAGACTCTTTGCCACCTTCTTGCTGTATCCTCACATGGCAGGAGAAGGGGGAAAAGAGAGAGAGACTGAGAGAGAGAGACAGAGAGGAAGAGGAAGAGAGGCTGGGGAGGGGAGAGAGAGATCTTGTGTCTCTTCCTCTTTTTAGAAGGGCATTAATTCCATCATGAGGACCCATCCTCATGACCTAATCTAACCCTGATCACCTCCTAAAGGACCCATCTCTAAATACCATCACACTGGGGACTGAGCCTTCAGCATATGAATTTCAAGGACACAAACATTTAGTCTATAATACTCTCCTTGTCCTTTCTAAACACCTAGAAGCGGATCCAATCCACACAGAAAAGGAAGAGGAGTAGGAGAAAATTAGTCAAAAGCTACACTTTATTGAATACCCAGGTAGTGTGCTAAGCACTTTACATAAATTACCTTTAATCCACGTACCAGCTCTGAAAGATAAGACTTTCATGCCTATTTTATGGAAGAGGAAACTGAGTTTCAAGCAGATTAATCCTTCTGTTAAGGTCACTTATCTATCAAGCACTGGATCTAGTATTCAAACGCAAATCTGACCGACTTTAAACAGCAGGCTTTCTGGTGGAGATGACTGTGAGACAGGTGAGCCTTCCTTGGATCTTTAAATCTACTGCACAGGCTTGTCCCCTCCTCACCACCAGCCCAACACTGAACCTACACTTAATGAACATCCTCAAGACATCAAAAAGTCCTGGTCGGTAGGAAGTCGGGGGTTTGAAACCTCATGGTGAATCGCCTGAAATTGCATCAAGTACTTCAAGTGGGTGGCAAAGACAGACAGTTCCCTAGTGGAACTTTTCATGGGTCCAGAGAACAGTTATCCTATTTCCTTGTAGAACAGCACTGACGTAGCTGGACCTCAAACATGAGTAGCTGTCTGCATGGAGGCGGGACGCTGGGTGGCCAAACCCCAGCCTCACAAAATATTCCCAGGTTCTAGACAGGCACAGAAGCAGGAGAACCTCAAGGGCTTAACATTTCTTCCTGGTGTCAGTGTGGGTCAGAGGTCAGAGGGCATGCCCCAAAGAGTGTACACCCATCATTTCCGAGGTATAAATTTATAGTTACATCTAAGGGTTGAATTTGTATTTAGGTGCAATTTTACTTAAAAAAAACGAAAAACGAAAGTAAGAACTTAAACACAGTCCATCTGTCAGACCCTGCTCCACGGGGAAGAGTATTAGCTGACCTGAGGGCAAAGCTGTAGGTCTACCATGCAGAAGGCGAACGATGCTTGCATAAGCTTTCACCAGCTTCCCATGTATTGCTATATACTGCAGCTTCCATACATAAGTTTATGGGATTATATGATCTCCAGTAAAGAATCTTCCAGTGTAGTGGAATGAGATGGGGTGTGACCATCTTTCATTTAATGTTATCTAATGGCAAAGTATTTAATAGGACTGTCAAATTTAAACATCTTACCTTTTTCTTCTACAAAAAGACATGCATTTCAGATTTGTTTACCTTCCCTGTGATAAGTGAATATCGGTACTAAGCTAGAAGATATTTAAAAACAAAATAAACATTCTTATTTGCTCCCTCAAGGTAAAGGTGACATTTTAAAAATGGGGAAAAAATGACTACATTCTGAAAGAATTTTGAGCTATAGAGAGAGCATTCTGAAAACAGATGTTTGGAAATGGAAACATGCCAACTCTGCTGCCAAAATTAAATAAGCATATTATCTATTAAGTATATTATCTATTAAATAAGCATATTAAAAACAAACTGCATACCTTACACTTTAAAAACTTAGAAACATAATTTTCTAGGCTATTTTAAAATCATCTACATGAAGAGTTTCACAGGATTCGAACCCTTTAGTAAAAATGTAACAAAGGACACCTTTGTGTGTTAACTGTAAAACCACTAACTCACTGACATCATGGAAAATGGAAATGTACCAGATGAATTTCAACAAACCCTTTCTATTACTAAATATGAAAAAAAGTTATAATTTTACCAGTGGGGTCAAGTTTGCACTTCATCCATCTGAATCTACTTATCTTTATTAGGTATCCTTTTCAGCTTAGTTTTCATTAAAACCAAGTGTGAAAATATACTGAACTTATGATCCAACATTTGAATCACTGATACAACCAAGATTTTCTAAACTATAAAGCACACTCAATCAAGTTTTGTTCACTAATAATTATAAATATTAATAATGACAAAGGTCTATTCCATTAATGTTAAAATTAAAATACTTTTCAAATAGTTTATTATTTGTCTCTTTGTATTTCTATTTTTGTATGTTTTATAATAAATATATTACTAGAATACTATATGCACAGACTTTTTTTTTGAGATTACTATTCTAAACTGTGTAAGACCATTGAGACACAAGTCCATTTTTGAAAGGATGGGTAGTAATTGAATGAGTTTAGGTTTCTTGCCACCTTCAATGTGTAGGGGCTCTATACATGATTTAATCAGATTTAGGAAAAAATAAGTAACCTGTATTTCTTCCACCAAAAAATTATGGAGGAAAGTCACATAATCAGTTACCTTTGCTCTGAATAATTTTCCTTTAACTATTTGGCAGAAATCCACAAATAGCATCCATTCATATCTACATGATAATGAAAAGTTCTGTCTTCCATAAATCTAGATTAAACCAGCAAATTTTTAATCCTATTCTTCCCAACTCCTCATTTAAAACATCCCAAACTGGCCATATTGATGAACATGGGGAAGGGAGATTCTCAAAAATGGTAGGACCCTTGTACAGTGGAACAAATACAACGTCCATCATAAAGAGCTCTTTTAGCTTAAAATAAGCTTATTATAAAATAAAATTCAACAGTTTTAAGAATGGACTCCTTATGAGGAGGCCAAACGTCTTGAGATCAACCTTCACCTCCTTTGCAATATCTCCAAGTGGTCCTTTTTCTCTGAGTAAAGATTCTCAGATGATTCACTCACTTGCCACATTCACGGCCTCCAGCCACCAAAATGTGATCTTTGAAAGAAGGGACTTCCCACCTCCACCAGAGAACGTGAGCCAAAAGCTCCACGCAGCTACTCACCCACAGTGTAGTTGGCAGAGAGGATTGGGGAAAGAGGAATTTCCTTTCTCTCGTCTGCAGATAATCACCTTTCATCCTAAAGCATAAATTTTGATTACCCAGATTATTTCAGCTTTCAGAGCCACAAGGGTTATTAGTGGTAATAAAATCATTCAGCCTTATAAAAAAATTTTTTTAAAAAAGGATTCCAACCACAGTATTTAAGAATCTGACCTCACAGCCCATTATCCACCCACTATGTAAAGTAATTTTCTCTTTGCTGTCAGTGTGACCCTTTTTCCATTTCTTTAGCTGCATTTCAAAAGGAAAATGAAGTGATGTGACTGACCTCATCAGGTCAGAATTGTCTGCAGCCAAAGCATGGGTGGTGGTGGGAGGGGGGGTGAGGGGGGGCGTGTTTTGTTTCATTTATTTGTATAAATCTAACTGGCCCAAATGGATGCCAAAATCAAGAGCTTACCCTTATTCACACTGTACTTAAACCCAACTGATAGAGCCTACTAACTCTGGTGGTTCCTAAGCATGATCACCTGCTAAAGTAACAATTCTATTCTTCTCCACACAGAAGGAGAGGTGAAATCCTTCCCGTCAGCTTAATTTTGTCCTCCTCACTTGATGACTGTGGCTTTAAGCCATCTCTCAAGGACTCTGCCCTTACTATCTAATGGACATTCTAGAAACTCTCCTTCCCTCAACTATCCCTCCTAAAATATGCATTAAAGTTTGTGTTCACTTTTAATACTATTCATTTCTAATATCTAAACCTTCATAAATCAGCTGGGAAAAGCTACTATTTTCAAGAGGCGCCTCGCATTTCTAAGAAAATGCATGTTGGCATATATATGATACAGCTGCATTCTTTGTGGATCCATGTCTATCTCTGGAAAGAGGAATCAGGTTTTCAAAGAGCCCAGTGAGGCATGTGGAAATCCAAGCAGGCATTTGGAAAAGAACTTTTCTCAAAGAAGTTACAAAAGTGCGTAGGTAATATGACTCCATATTTCTTTTTAATTCCACATGCAGAGGCTGGGAAACATTTGGGAAACAAAATACTTCTAAACATTGTGAGTAGTGGAATTACATTTCTTTTTTTCTTTTTCCTTATATGCTTCTACATTTTCCAAAATATCTACCACAAACTTGCTAGTTTTTTAATCAGATTTTTTGAAAGCATATGAAGTAGAGTGGAAAGATTTTTTTTCCTATTATGTTTTAAAGCATACATTATCTCAATTATAGAGGATCTGGTTTTCAGAATGATTCCTCCAAAATAAATTTGTGGTATATCCAAAATATAAATTATGTCTGCTTTATATAAAGATTTCTTTTAATTAACCATATTGCAAATCGCTTGCAGTTAGAGTCACTAAATCATCACTCTGCTTGAATTTCTCTTTTCTTGGTCATACCTAGTCAAGTATTTATCAAAATGCAAAGGCATAGCAAAGAAGTACCATACATCAATTGCTTTGAACATCTTGTTCAATAGAGTCTTTTGAGGAATACGACTTAATTTTTCATAATTAAATAACCCTCTATTTCTATACACTTTTAACAGATAATATTCACATCCTTCTGCTGCTAAAAACAAGTGTATAATGTGAATATGTTTTCCTCAAGTAAATATTTTGGGAATTTTGCAGAGGGGGTAAAATGGGAACAGAAAAGATGGAGGTAGCTAATCATTGGTTATATATAGCACGTATATGAAGGACGAAGGCATAAATTTGGTAAGAAAAAAGGAAAATAAATTTTCAGAGCTGTTTTTTAAAAAAAAATAGAATCTATTCAACAGCTGAATTTGAAAAGCAGTTTACCAGTTGTTACAGTAAATATATTCAAAGTGAATGATATAACCACTAATTAGGTTTGAATCACTCAAGTGTACATTTGCTGTGACAACAGTTTTCCCTTTACAGATCATCCCTCTGTTTATAAAAGAGCTGAAAATTAACATTTCCTGCCTTTGTCAAACTGAAGCATCTCTCAATAGTTCTCAGCAAACATCTGAAGGATTCTTGCATCCTGAGATCATCTGGCCATTATGTTTTCAAGTGTTGTCTCTCTTCAAGAACTGAGCAAGGTGCACAGAATAGTGATTGCAGATTCTTTGTAAAATAGCAACAAGAGCACAACAAAAATACCTGATGGAGAAGAGATCATGGGTTACCATTCATAGCAGATGGGAATCAACGTAAATTGACAGTGGAAGTTTTCATTCTGTTTTGCACATGACTAACCACAAGTAAAGCCTGAGCCCCAGAGAAATAAAATGCAAGATTGCATGGCAGTGTTTTTAATACAGCGATTATTAGTAGATCCAGATTTAAACAGATTTATTTTCTTCCTAATTGAAATGGTTTCTTGAAGAATGCTGTTTTAAGAGCATGTGCTGTTCAGTACCAAATAAAGCCTAATGCCCACTCATTTTCACAAGTATTACTCTAAAACGGGGACAGTTTTCTGGGTTAATTTTAATATATCATCCCCTAAACATCAACCAAACTGTGATGTACTGCTATCAGGAATGAAAGTGCTTTTCCCTGGGACTCTCAGTTGAAGATTTTTAAAAAAGGAGGAATGGTCTCATTCTACTGTGGAACTGAGATTCTCTACTCTCTGACAAATAAAAGTGCTGTTTCGGCCCTAAAATTCACTACTTATTAGGGAACACCTTAAGATTTGTAGCACAGTCTCAGTTCTTGAGGGAGTGAATAAACTAATGCTATGTCACAGGATTTACTCAGTTCTCCAAGTGGCAGACACACAGGCAATTGTGTAAAGGTCAACTATCTAGAAGATGTTTCCTACTTATTTTTCTGAGCACATTCTTATTCTCATCTCTCATTCTTCCAAGGCTTTTTTTCTGGGTTTTTGGGGGTTTTTTCTTAAAATTTCCACACTTCCTCAAGCTTCTCACAAGCTTTGTGATTAATTGAAAATCTCTCAAGTTGAATTCTTCGTGAAAAATTATTCTGAAATTGATTTTAAATTGACACATTCTAAGCTCACTTTTTAAGGGAAGGATGTTCCTACCTTTTGACCCTCACTGCCATTGTTATCTCCTGTCATCTTTAATCATTTTACCTTCTCCAACACACTTCGTATGTTACCATCAATCCAATGCTGTTCCTTGTTCACAGCATATCTTACACCTCCTTCATCCTTCACTGCTGGAACAGTGCTCATCCTTCAAGGACTTGTTCAAATAACACCTCCTTCCTGTGGCTTTCCCCCACAATAGTTTATTTATAATTACATTATATTTTGGCTAATAAACAGCCCTTTCCCACCTGGAAAATTTGTCCTCTGTGATAAAATTCTAAAGATACACAAGCAGATGGGACTTCCCTGGTGGTCCTGTGTTAAGACTTCTCCTTCCAATGCCAGGGGCGTGGGTTTGATCCCTGGTCAGGGAGCTAAGATCCCACATGCCTCGTGGCCAAAAAACCAAAACATAAAACAGAAGCAATATTATAACAAATTCAATAAAGACTTTAAAAATGGTCCACATCAAAAAATCTTAAAAAAAGATACACTAGCAGAGAGGTGAAGAGGAAAAGGGATACATACCTAGCTTGCTAAGTCAACTGAACCAACGTTACTAATCAATAAGGTGGTCAATGTCAGAGCCAAAACACTCTCACGATCAATACCTCCCCTAAGGCACCCATTAGTCAGCCTTATATTTGTTGTAGTTCTGGGTCTACTCTCTTATTCACCATAAGAATCTCAAGCGTTTATTTATACTTGGAACTCAGGACCTGGTCACTCCGTACCAAACAAATGTATGTTGAAATTGGCTGAATTTTTGGACTCTACATATTGGACATAAAAGAACACTTTATGTCTCAAAACATATACAATAAAAGGAAATCTGAGGGAATGATGAAAATAACACTCAGGTAGATAGAACAGACTTCAGTTCTAGTTTGAGTTCTACCACCTATGTCACTTTGAGGATGAGGATCTCATTTCCATGTACATAAAACAGAGAACTTGAAGGAACTTCTCCACTGACTTTCAAATCTTCTTTAAGATGAAACATAGCGGAATATATCAAAGAATTTTGAAAATTCAGTCTCACTGTGGACTAAAATCAACAACACACAGAAGGAAAACATGCCAATCTGTAAACCAACTAAGACAATTAGTCTTATAAAGTTAAATTTATATAAGTCTAAGAGAGGAGTTAATATGCAACCTGTCTGTAATTATGGAAGTTCCCATGATGTGTAAGTCAGTAGCCAGTTTCCCATCTTCATAGAAAAAAAAAAAAAAAAGAAAGGAAATAACAGGATATTATTTAAGGAAAGACAAGTGATTTTTGTTTTTGTTGTTGTATTGTACTTACAGGCATGGCAATTCTGTAAAACACAAGGCAGTCCACCACACAGAACAGTGAACTTTTGATCTGGCCTCACTTAAAGAACTGACCATGTTAGATTGTTATACGAAAAAACAGAAAGGAGATAGAATACGAAAAAGTAGGAGGAGGAAAAGAAGAATGAAGAAGGATAAGAAGCAGAAATAATAATAATAATAATATCTCAAAGTTATCTGTCTCACTGCTAAACATCCGATATGAGAATTTTAGAATTGATTTAAGTTATATATATATGTATATATATTTATATATCTTTTCTGACAACTTTGTTAAAACTTATGCAAAAATAAAGAAAATAAAGATAAAGAAAAAATATTGACAGAAGGCAGAGGGGAAAAAGCACCTTACCTACAGAGGAACAAAGGTAACAAAGAATTACATTCAACTCTTCCTCAGAAACCATGCAAGCCCAGAGAGTGAAGTGAAACATTTAAAGTGTTGAGAGAAAGAAACCACCAACCTAGAATTCTGTACCCTGCAAAATGACCCTCCAAAAATGAAGGAGAAATAAAGACTTTATGAGACAAACAGAAACTGAGGGAATTTGTTGCCAGTAGAGCTGTCTTTCAAGAAATGTTAAAAAAAAAAAAGTTCTTAAGAGAGAAGGAAAATAATATAGGTCAGAAACTCAGATCTACATAATGTGAGGAAGAATACTGAAAAAGGAATAAGTGAAGGTAAAGTAAAACATGAATTATGTTGGTTTTTACCAGCGTTAACAATCTTAGATGATGCTCTGCTAGACATATGGCATAAAGAATAAAAGAAAATGAAATATATGCATATATAAACATGAAATAATTGTAGAAATACAGGGGGGGGTTGAAAGGGCATTTGCTTATGGATTTCCATTATGCTGAATATAAAAGTGGAAAGAGCTTTTAAATTTCTCTCAAGCGTTAAATTTCCATTAATATGTGAATAATCAAAAACTATTATGATTACATGAAGCAGATAGAACAAGACATCAGAAACCTTCCTTAACATACGTCTTGGATTTTTGACTTTTTGCTTACAGTTATACTTGTGTGCTGGTTAATGTTTTGTTGTTGTTGTTGTTAGGTCCATTTGTTTATTTTTGTTTTTATTTCCGTTACTCTAGGAGGTGGGTCAAAAAAGATCTTGCTGTGATTTATGTCAAACAGTGTTCTTCCTATGGTTTCTTCTAAGAGTTATATAGTGTCTGGTCTTACATTTAGGTCTTTAATCCATTTTGAGTTTATTTTTGTGTATGGTGTTAGGGAGTGTTCGCATTTCATTCTTTTACATGTAGCTGTCCAGTTTTCCCAGCACCACTTATTGAAGAGACGGTCTTTTCTCCATTGTATATCTTTGCCTCCTTTGTCATAGATTAGTTGACCATAGGTGCATGGGTTTATCTCTGGGCTTTCTATCCTGTTCCATTGATCTATATTTCTGTTTTTGTGCCAGTACCATGTTGTCTTGATTACTGTAGCTTTGTTGTATAGTCTGAAGTCAGGGAGTCTGATTCCTCCAGCTCCGTTTTTTTTCCCTCAAGACTGTTTTGGTTATTTGGGGTCTTTTTTGTCACCATACAAATTTTAAGATTTTTTGTTCTAGTTCTGTAAAAAATGCCATTGGTAATTTCATAGGGATTGCACTGAATCTGTATTTGCTTTAGGTAGTATAGTCATTTTGATTCTCCCAATCCAAGAACATGGTATAACTTTCCATCTGTTTGTGTCATCTTTGATTTTTTCATCAGTGTCTTATAATTTTCTGAGTACAGGTATTTTACCTCCTTAGTTAGGTTTATTCCTAGATATTTTATTCTTTTTGTTGCCATGGTGAATGGGATTCTTTCCTTAATTTCTCTTCCTGATCTTTCATTGTTAGTGTATAGGAATGCAAGAGATTTCTGTGCATTAATTTTGTATCCTGCGACTTTACCAAATTCATTGATTAGCTCTAGTAGTTTTCTGGTGGCAACTTTAGGATTTTGTATGTATAGTATCATGTCATCTGCAGTGACAGTTTTACTTCTTCTTTTCCAATTTGTATTCCTTTCATTTCTTTTTCTTCTCTGATTCACATGGCTAGGACTTCCAAAACTATGTTGAATAACATTGGCAAGAGTGGACATTCTTGCCTTCTTCCTGATATTAGAGGAAATGGTTTCAGTTTTTCACCATTGAGAATGATGTTTGCTGTGGGTTTGTTGTATATGACCTTTATTATGTTGAGGTACGTTCCCTCTATGCTCACTTTCTGGAGAGTTTTTATCATAAATTGGTGTTGAATTTTGTCAAAAGGTTTTTCTGCATCTATTGAGATGATCATATGGTTCTTATTCTTCAATTTGTTAATATGGTGTATCACATTGATTGGTGTGCGTATATTGAAGAACCCTTGCATCCCTGGGATAAATCCAACTTGATCATGGTGTACGATCCTTTTAATGTGTTGTTGGATTCTGTTTGCTAGTATTTTGTTGAGGATTTTTGTATCTACATTCATCAGTGATACTGGTCTGTAGTTTTCTTTTTTTGTGGTATCCTTGCCTGGTTTTGGTATGAGGGTGATGTTAGCCTTGTAGAATGAGTTTGGGGGTGTTCCGTCCTCTGCAAGTTTTTGGAAGAGTTTGAGAAGGATGGGTGTTAGCTCGTCTCTAAATGTTTGATAGAATTCGCCTGTAAAGCCATCTGGTCCTGGGCTTCTGTGTGTTGTAAGATTTTTCATCACAGTTTCAATTTCATTACTTGTGATTGGGCTGTTCATATTTTCTATTTCTTCCTGGTTCGTTCTTGGAAGGTTATATCTTTCTAAGAATTTGTCCATTTCTTCCAGGTTGTCCATTTTCTTGGCATAGAGTTGCTTGTAGTAGTCTCTTATGATGCTTTGTATTTCTGCAGTGTCTGTTGTAACTCCTCCTTTTTCATTTCTAATTTTATTGATTTGAGTCCTCTCTCTCTTTTTCTTGATGAGTCTGGCTATAGGTTTATCAATTTTGTTCTTCTCAAAGAACCAGCTTTTAGTTTTATTGATCTTTGCTATTGTTTCTTTGTTTCTATTTCATTTATTTCTGCTCTGATCTTTATGATTTCTTTCCTTCTTCTAACTTTGGGCTTTGTTTGTTCTTCTTTCTCTAGTTCTTTTAGGTGCAAGGTTAGATTGTTTATTTGAGATTTTTCTTGTTTCTTGAGGTAGGATTGTATTGCTATAAACTTCCCTCTTAGAACTGCTTTTGCTGCATCCCATAGGTTTTGGATCATTGTGTTTTCATTGTCTTTTGATTCTAAGTATTTTTTGACTTCCTCTTTGATTTCTTCAGTGATCTCTTTGTTATTTAGTAATGTATTTTTTAGCCTCCATGTGTTTGTGTTGTTTACATTTTTTCCCCTGTAATTGATTTCTAATCTCATAGAGATGTGGTCAGAAAAGATGCTTGATATGACTTCAATTTTCTTAAATCTACTAAGGCTTGATTTGTGACCCAAGACGTGATCTATCCTGGAGAATGTTCCATAAGCACTTGAGAAGAAAGTGTAATCTGCTGTTTTCAGATGGAATGTCCTATAATTATCAATTAAATCTATCTGGTCTATTGTGTCATTTAAAACTTGTGTTTCTTTATTAATTTTCTGTCTGGCTGATCTGTCCTTTGGTGTAAGTGAGGTGTTAAAGTCCTCCACTATTATTGCATTACTGTCGATTTCCTCTTTTATAGCTGTTAACATTTTCTTATGTATTGAGGTGCTCCTATGTTGGGTGAATTTATATTTATAATTGTTCTATCTTCTTGGATTGATCCCTTGATCATTATGTAGTGTCCTTCCTTGTCTCTTGCAACATTCTTTATTTTAAAGTGTATTTTATCTGCTATGGGTATTGCTACTCCAGCTTTCTTTTGATTTCCATTTGCATGGAATATCTTTTTCCATCTCCTCACTTTCAGTCTGTATGTGTCCCTAGGTCTGAAGTGGGTCTCTTGTAGACAGCATATATATGGGTCTTGTTTTTGTATCCATTCAGCAAGCCTGTGTCTCTTGCTTGGAGCATTTAATCTATTCACATTTAAGGTAATTATCGATATGTATGTTCCTATGACCATTTTCTTAATTGTTTTGTGTTTGTTTTTGG
Organism: Orcinus orca; assembly: GCF_937001465.1. Lineage (NCBI taxonomy): Eukaryota > Metazoa > Chordata > Mammalia > Artiodactyla > Delphinidae > Orcinus > Orcinus orca. Next base: position 81,144,088 of record NC_064561.1, on the reverse strand, counting down.
AGGTCTTTTCTTCTCTTATGCTTCCCACTTAGAGAAGTTCCATTAGCATTTGCTGTAGAGCTGGTTTGGTGGTGCTGAATTCTCTTACTTTTTGGTTGTCTGTAAAGCTTTTGATTTCTCCATCGAATCTGAATGAGATCCTTGCTGGGTAGAGTAATCTTGGTTGTAGTTTCTTCCTTTTCATCACTTTAAATATATTGTGCCACTCCCTTCTGGCTTGTAGAGTTGCTGCTGAGAAATCAGCTGTTAACCTTATGGGAGTTTCCCTGTTTATTTGTCATTTTTCCCTTGTTGCTTTTAATAATTTTTCTTTTTCTTTAATTTTTGTCTATTTGATTACTATGTGTCTCGGCATGTTTCTTCTTGGGTTTATCCTTCCTGGGACTCTCTGCACTTCCTGGACTTGTGACTATTTCCTTTCCCATGTTAGGGAAGTTTTCAACTCTAATCTCTTCAAATATTTTCTCAGGTCTTTCTCTCTCTCTCTTCTCCTTCTGGGACCCCTATAATGGGAATGTTGTTGCATTTAATGTTGTCCCAGAGGTCTGTTAGGCTGTCTTCATTTCTTTTCATTCTTTTTTCTTTATTCTGTTCCGCAGCAGTGAATTCCACCATTCTGTCTTCCAGATCACTTATCAGTTCTCCTGCCTGTTATTCTGCTATTGATTCCTTCCAGTGTATTTTTCATTTCAGTTATTGTATTGTTCATCTTTGTTTGTTTGTTCTTTAATTCCTCTAGGTGTTAGTTCTTTAATTCTTCTAGGTCTTTGTTAAACATTTCTTGCATCTTCTCAATCTTTGCCTCCATTGTTTTTCCGAGGTCCAGATCATCTTCACTAACATTATTCTGAATTCTTTTCCTGGAAGGTTGCCTATCTCCACTTCGTTTAATTGTTTTTGTGGGGTTTTATCTTGTTCCTTTATCTGGTACATAGTCCTCTGCCTTTTCATTTTGTCTCTCTTTCTGTGAATGTGGTTTTCTTTCCACAGGCTGCAGGATAGTAGTTCTTCTTGCTTTTGCTGTCTGTCCTCTGGTCTGTGCTGGTTAATGCTTAACAACCGGCCCTATGGGCCAACATGAGCCACTCTCGCACACTACATGTTCTTCCTTTTCAGACTAAAGTATTCAGCATTCATTGCTATCAATTTGCCTATTGTTACCAACAAAGCCAAAGTTTTTTCAACAACATATTCACCAAGAAAACTGCCAGCTTCAACGAACCACCTAATTAACTGTAATCTAATTAGAAATCAGAAATGAAGTCGGTGATGTTAATCCACTAAAACAGTGGTTAAGTCCCTGGGATTTTAGATGCTCAGATTTAAGTCCTGTTATCAACTATTAGAAGACATGATTTTGAGCTTGACACATAAAATCTCTAAACCTTTTTTCCACATCTCTAAACTTAACATAATACCAGGCCTGCCTTACTCTTGCATAAAAATTAAGTTAAATAATCCATGTAAAGTACATCCAATAATCACTATATGTGTATGGCACACAGAAAAACTTCATTTCTATTTTTATTCTTTGAGAAGAACATGAGTATTTACAGTTATAAATATCCAAAGTAATGGTTTCTCTCATGTAAAAATGAATTCACTTTCTTGAGTTATTTATAGTGGCACTTTCAATTTATTTTCAAAAGTGAACAAGTACATTTAATTTAAAATTAATAAGATCATTATTGTGTATTCATTAAAAATTTCATGTGATTATTGGAAGCATTTACAAGGTATGCAATGGACTCATTATATAGAAGAGACAGTAATTAGACATTAATAAATGGAATTTTAAATAATCACTTATAAAAATATATTACTAAATTTGAGATCTCTTATTTTAAAATCTATCAATAATTTCTATTTACTATAGAGAAAGTAAGAAATTAAATGTTTTGTGAATACTTAAACAAATAGAATTAATTTTAGAAATGGATGACAAAGGATAAGTCTGATAAGTCAGAGTCATTCTCCCGCCTGCTAGAAAACTGTAATGCAGTCAAGAGATTCTGTTGATGTTCTTCTCTGTATCTTCTCCTTTTTCAATAATCAAGGTCATTATTTAATAATGTCAATGGAGTCTCTTTTTTCTCCTCCCATACACTGACAATTAGCACCAAATTATCTTTAAAAATAACTAAAATTGTTCAGTGCAGTGCTTTCTTATTTCACTGGTGAGCTCCTTTAACTATCCTTCATAGTACTTCTTATAGTTTGAAATTACCTGCTTATATGATTGTTTGATTATAATCCCCACTAGACTATTTTGCCTACAGTGATACTCCCGACTTCCAGCACAGGACCAGGCACAGAGCAGGGACCCAGGAAACACTGATCAAGGAAGGAAAGCCTCTTGTTTGGGTACCTTGGTTAATTAGCAGATATCAGAGCTCTAGTCTAAGACTCTATGCCCTATTTTATACAACAAAAAAGCCCTGTAATAAAAAAGCAAGTCTTTTTGAATGTCTGTTACAATGACTGCATAATCCCCAAGATTTCCAGTTATCCTTTAAGCATGGAAAGTCTTTAAAGATGGAGTTTCATCTCATTTTCTCTGAATATGCATAATGTGCAGGGAGGCACTTGTATCCCGTCAGACATTTTAAAAATATTTAATATGTTAAATATTCTAAAATATACAGTATATTATAAATCATATGATTTTAAATGCTCTATTTCTCACCAGCTAAATGGGCTCCAATTATTGGCCTGAATGTTTTATCTTACTTTCAGAGACAGGACTGGTAATAGAAATGAAACATGTGTCTGTTCAGGTAATACTGTGTATATTATTTTATCTTTGAAAGTTATATTTTATTGTTTCAAAAAAACAAAACAATAAAAAGAGTTATGAAGCTTTCCCTCTACTATGCTTTTCTGAAAGAGTTTATACAGAATTGAAATTTTACCTTTTTAAAATAGTTAATAGAACCCTTGGGTAAAAACATTAAAAACAGAGGTTTGTTAGGAGAGAGGGCAGAATCAGTCATCAAGAATTCAACTTCTTCAGTAAATACGGCATTATTCACACTTTCTATTTATTTTTATGTTAATTTTGGTTAATATGTATTTCAAGGAATTTGCCCATTCATCCAAATTGTAGAATTTATTGGCCTATAGTTGTTCATAAATTCCTATTGTTTTCATTTTAAAATCTATAGTATGTATATGTGTTGATGTCCCGTTTGTGGTTCCTGATGTTGGTAATTTGTGTGGTCTCCTTTTAAAAATTGTTTTCCTTGATTAGTCTTCCTTTAAACTTTTATTAATCATTTTTTAAAAACCAACTTTTGATTTTGTTAGAAAAACAAGAGTAAATTAAATTTGAAATAAGTAGAAGGAAGTAAATAACAAAGATAACAAATGGAAATCAATGACCAGAAAAGACAATATAGAAAAACTTAATAAAGCCAAATATTGGTTCTTTTAATAAAACAATACCAAGCAAGACTGACCAAGAAAAAAGATAAAAACTCAAATTGCCAGTATCAGGAATAAAGAAGGGGACATCACTATATATTCTATAAATATTAAAAAGTACCTCTATATCAATAAAACTGATAACTAAGATAAAATGGATGAATCTTCAAAATAAACAAATTACCAAACTGATGCAAGTAGAAAAAGAAATTTTAAATAGCCATATATCTGTTAAAAATTGAGTCTTAACTTAACACTTTCCCAGGTCCAGACTGTTTTATATGTGAATTCTGTCAAATATTAAAGGAGAAAGAAATAACTCAGATGGTTTCTCTAGTGAATTCTGTCAAACATTTGAGAAAAAATAATTCATTCTTATGCACACTTTTAAAAAATATAGGAGGATATAACACTTCCTAACTTTTTTCTGAGGTTAACATAACTCTGACAGCAAACCTGACAAATATATTACAAAAAAATAACTACAGATCACTATCTCTAATGAACACAAATGCAAAAGCTCTCAACGAAGTATTAGCAAATCATACCTGGAAATATATAAAAAGATAATATAACATGACCAAGTGGGATTTATCCCAGGGATGCAAAATTAATTTACCACTTGTATAAATCAATGTCATTCACCATATTAACTATAAAGGGAAATGACATGTGCACATCAATATATGCAGGAAAGCTTTTGGCAAAACGCAGCATCCATTCATGATAAAATGAAAGCCTTTTATCAATCTAGGAATAGAAGGGAACTGCCATAATCTGATAAAGGGCACCTAGTTTTTAAAAACATATACAGCTATCATCATACTCAATGGTGAAATAGTAAATTCTTTCCCCCTTAATATTATGAATAAGGCCAGGATGTTGACTTTTAACAAGTCTATGTAGCATTGCACTGGAGGTCCTAACAACTATTAAAGAAAGAAACTTAAATAAAAGTTATAAAGATTAAAAAAGAAGAAATAAAACTATACTTTATTCACATGCAACACAACTGAGGATGCAGAAAAATCCTATGAACCTATGAAAATCTGGTAGAGCATATATTGTATATATCAAAGTCATGAGATTCAAGGTCAATATATACTTATCGTATATCTATATACTACCAGTGAAAAAATTTGAAAATAAAATTTCTAAAAATTATTATCATTTGCAACAGCCTCAAAAAACATTAAATACTTAGAGTTAAATTTAACAAAAGATGTATGAGACTTCTCAATTACAGACTATAAAATATTACTGAGAGATATTAAAAAATGCCTAAATATATACCTAAAGATATACCATGTTCATTCAACTAAAGACTTAAGGTTATTAAGTTGTCCATTTTCTCCCATGTAATCTCAGCCACAATCTCAGCAGACTTTTTATAAAAGTTGACACACTGATTCTAAAAATATCTATTGAAATAAAAAAGATCTAGAGTAGCCAAAATAGTCCTGCAAAAGAAGGAAAAATTTGGACAACTCACTCTTTCTTATTTCAAGATTTATTCTAGGGAATTCCCTGGTGGCACAGTGGTTAAGAATCCACCTGCAAATGCAGGGGACACGGGTTTGAGCCCTGGTCTGGGAAGATCCCACATGCCACAGAGCAACTAAGCCCGTGCACCACAACTACTGAGCCTGCACTCTAGAGCCTGCGAGCCACGACTACTGAGCCCACGCGCCCTAGAGCCCGTGCTCCACAACAAGAGAAGCCACCACAATGAGGAGCCCACGCACCTCAACAAAGAGTAGCCCCCCGCTGGCGGCAACTAGAGAAAGCCCACGCACAGCAATGAAGACCCAACACAGCCAAAAATTAATTAATTAATTTTTTTTTAATTTAATTAAAAAAAGATTTATTCTAAAGCTACAGTAATCAAGAAATAGTGGTATTGACTTAACAATGGACAAATAAATCAACAAATGGACAAATAAATCAACAAATGAAAAGCTCCTTTTCAACATAAGGAGCTGAAACAACTGGAAATTCTTACATACCACGCCTTAAATCATACACAGAAGTTAACGTAATGTGGATTAAAGGCCAACTATCAAAGCCAAATCTTCTAAAACAAAACATAAAAGAATATCTTTATGACCCTGGGATAGGCAAAGATTTCTTAGACAGAACACAGAAAGCACTACCTTCAAAGAAAATATTGATAAATTGAAGTTCATCGACAATGAGAAATCATTAGGGAATTATAAATCAAAACCACAATGAGATAGCACAACACACTGACAGGAATGGCAAAAATTTTAAAGACCGACAACACTGAATACTGACAAGAATTTCAAGTAATGAAAACTTTCATACATTGTAAGTGAGAATGCAAAATTACACATCCCTTTAGAAAACGGTTTGGAAATTTCTTATATAGTTAAACACATACCTACCTATGATCCAAAAATTCCATCAAAGAGAAGTAAAATCCTATTTCTACAAAAAGACTTGTCCAAGAATGTTTGTAGAAGCATGTTCACTATAGGCAGAAACTAGAAACTAGTCCAATGTTCCACAACAAAAGATTGGATAAACAAATTGTAGTCTACATTGTGGAATGCTACTCATAAATAGAAAAACCAAATTAATTATACATACATTTAAAAAATATCAAAAACTTTAGACGAGCAAAGCAAAGCCTGATAAAGTATGTACTATACAGTTCTATTTATGTGAATTTCAAGAAGCAAAACTAATCCATGGCAAAAGATTTCAAGAAAGTGGTTGCTTTCCAGAGAAGGAGAATTAGCTGAGGAAGGGCACAAGGAAATCTGGGGTGATGGGAATGTTCTATATTTTGATAGAATTACTAGTTATGTGACTGTGTACATTTCTCAACATTCAGTGAACTGTACCATTTAAGACTTATTTCACTAAATGTACATATACCTCAATAAAATTTTAAAGAGAATACACAAAAAATTAATAAATCACGCAAAATTAATCTGTAGTCGTAAAACCCAAGACAGTGGCTACCCAAAGCATGGAACTGTAATTTGACAGAGATGTAAGGCAGCTTCTGCAGTACTGATAATGTTCTGCATCTTGATCTGGGTCCCAGTTGTGCTGCTATGTTTACTTCGTGAAATTTCAGGTATACTGATGATATGGACATTTTTTTAATATGTTGTACTTCAGTATAATTTGCATTTAAAAATTTTGTTGCTAATACTCACAAAAGTCCTCTCCATCAATTCCTAGCTAGAAATGCATATACTGTGTCACTGACACAACGGAACATAATGAGGTTGCTAGCTGTACTACCACATTGTGCGTAATAACCTCCGAGTGGAAAAGCTTTAACCTGTTACTATGACAGCGTGCTTTGACTATGGCATTCACAGAGAATAAATCATTTCAATTTAATCTGTCCAGTTGCTTTGTTATTAAAGATGACAAGGAAGCAGCAGCAAGCATCACTAGAGAAATCACAGCAATATACATCTGTCACATTATAATACAGTGGGATCAGAGATCATTCAGGAGTGTCATCATTGTAATTTCAGAAAACCAAATACTATTTATGTGATAACATCCACCTGTATCTCTTTAAGTTGCATTTTCAATTTGCTGCTTCTCTACATCTATTCAAAACTGAAGCATCTCATGTTATTAAATACTATGTAAATAAGTTAGGCCTGTCTGTGAAGGATCAGAAGCTAACTGGGACACTTCAGCATCTGGGGCCAGAAGATTCTATTTTAACAACACCCATATGGTCCTTGAAGCACAGCTTAAGCATTTTGATGGACATGCCAAGATTCAACTAAGGAGATAGATTTTTACCACAGATGAAAGTGTCTCCCAGTGAAAGAAAACATTAACGGACGTGTCAGTTAGGGTTCTTTGGGTGCAGTCTATGGATACTCTTTCTGGCTAACATATGCAAAGAAAGAGAGAATTTGTTATAAACTGATTTGGGAATTACTCACTGGATTAAGGTGAGGAAGGACAACAAGGCATCTGTGGAGCTTTGAAAAGGGGAACTGAAGGAAATATATATTGGATTCTGCTCAGCCCCACTTCACATCCTCTGGGGCCAACTTTTTATTCCAATCGTTGCTACAGAAAGCAGCTACACAGGTATAATTTGACAGCCCCTTCTGTATGGGGATTTCTCTGCCACATAAGATGCTTGTGACAGCCCACCAGCCATTCTGGTACATAAACAGAAATATGGAGATGTGAAGGAGGTAGCAATTCATGTGGCAACCAATGGGACATGAGCTGCTGGAAAAATGTTACCCTCTTTTATCCCCCAACTGGATAATTTTGCGCTGCCTTCTATGTGATTCTGCATATAGTTCCCAGCATGATTAAGTCTCAGTTGCCTACAACAGTGATCAGCTTGCCTTGAACAGTGCAGCTCAGACTGGGCTCTCCTTCCTTTCCTGTTTTACCCTCCCTGTCCTCTACAACTGTTGTTTGGAACTACTTCCCAAGATACATTACCTGCCCACAAGCCCTATACTAGGTCTACTATTTGAAGGAAATGTAAGCTAAAATAAAAGTTATCTACAGGGCTCTATGGCTGCCAGAGTAAATGCATTTCAAATCTATTCAGTCATTTTTGTTCCGTTGATCATGAATTGAATCCTGGGACAGCACACAATTGGCCAAGCTTGAATTCCATGCCCACTTCTTGCATATGAAGGATAAGACATGCTAGGTAGTCCCTCAGAGGGAGAAGACATAATTCCTCGAAAGGAAAGAAGAGAAGAGAGGGGAGGGAAGGGGAGGGGAGGGGAGAGGAGGGGAGAGAAGGGAAGGGAAAGGAGAAAAGTTGCTCTTTCTTTATATTACTGTGTGCCCAAAGTATTGCATTAAAAACCTAAGAGGAGGGCTTCCCTGGTGGTGCAGTGGTTGAGAGTCCGCCTGCCGATGCAGGGGACACGGGTTCGTGCCCCGGTCCGTGAAGATCCCACATGCCGCGGAGAGGCTGGGCCAGTGAGCCGTAGAGTGTGATTATTTAAATTATATCCCTAAATTAACAGCACATATAACATTATATTTACAATGAATTTATTTCACAAAGTGTTTGAGAATATAGGCCACTTCCACTTATTGTGATTAATTTAAAATTCATCAAACATCTGAAGATGGTTAGATTAGAACCTCACGTCCTACTCATTCTTTAAAAAGTTTGATATTACACTGCCACCAGAAAGGAACCAAAGCTTCTAGGAAAGATGGAGTAAACACATTCTACAGTACTCATCTCACTAATTACAACTAAACACTGTAAATGAAATATATAGAACAAGTATATATCAGAAGATTGTGACAGGTAGAGAAAAAGACAGACTGGCTAAGGACCCGTGGACTCAAGGAACAATGTGGTGATGAGTTCTTTGGTTTGGTTTGATTTTACCCCTCTCTGTCTTGGCCTTTACACTACAGCAGCCTATAACCCTGAAACACAAAGGGATAAAGAGAAGTAAACAACGACAACAAAAGACTGCTCTTGCTAGCCAAAGCACAGGGAAGAAGGCAGCCGTGCAGGATGGAACCCTTTGACAATATCTCTCTTACTCCAAGCAAACACCACAAAAAAAACCTTCCCCTTTGCACCAGGCATTGCAGCAACCATGGAACACGAGCCAAGTCAAACATCCCCACATTGCACCAACCAAGCAGAGGCTCCAGTGTCTTCCACCTTCCCTCTTCCCTGGGTGCTGTAGATACTATTGGTAGTATCCTGTCCACCAGCTTCACTCTACAATAGCTACAGAGGCAGAGCGCTTTCCCCAACCCATCCAAAAGCCCATCATGCACTACACGAATGTAAACAGAGGCAGCATCCCTCCTTCTTACCCATCAGGCACTATGAAGACTGTAGAAGGATCCCTATCTACAAACCCTGCCCTGCACTAAGGGAACATCAGCAAAGAGGAGGCACTCCACCCCCTCCCAACTAAATTGTGGAAATTAAGAGATTAGATTAAGGAGAGTAGGAACCTGGAAAAAGATTTTTTTTTTTTTTTTTTGCGGTACGCGGGCCTCTCACTGCTGTGGCCTCTCCCGTTGCGGAGAACAGGCTCCGGACGCGCAGGCTCAGCGGCCATGGCTCACGGGCCCAGCCACTCTGTGGCATGCGGGATCTTCCCGGACCAGGGCACGAACCCGTGTCCCCTGCATCGGCTCTCAACCACTGTGCCACCAGGGAAGCCCAGAGATTCTTTAAAGCTGGGCATAAAACCACAAGCACACTCCAACAGCCCATGTATGAAATTGACTAGAATCAATATAGCAAAAACGTTGAAAACTGAACTATGGCACAGAATGCCACTGAGGTTTCAAACTGACCTCAGTATTAATAAGCAGAGTAGACCAGAATAACGCTGCAAAAGTTTGAAAACTAAATTGACATTGGAACTATAGCCTACAAAATACAAAAGTGGACTAGGTCATGCTTTCTGAACCTAAACAGGTCTATTGCCCAGTGAAACAGAAGATTTATATAGGAACCAGAGTCTCACAACCTAATACTAAAAAATCCAGAACCCAATCTAAAATATGTCGTACCAAGAACCAGTAAACTCTCAATTCAAATGAGGAAAGATAAGCAACAGTGCCAACACTGAGTTTATCCAAATGTTAGAATTACCTGACTAGAATTTTAAAGCAGTTGTCATAAAAATGCTCCAACAAGAAATTACACTCTTGAAATAAATGGAAATATAGAAAGTCCAAGCTAAGAAACAGAAGATATTAAAAAATTAAATAAAAATTTTAAAATTAAAAATGAAGTAAATGAAATTTTAAAACTCCCTGGATTGGCTCAGTAGCAGAATGGAGATAACAGAGGACAAAAAACCAGTAAACATAAAGATAGATCAATAGTAATTACCCAATCTGAACAACAAATAGAAAATAGATTAAAAATAGCCAAGGATCTTCAGCAATATGTGGGGCAATGACAAAAGATCTATCATTTGTGTCACTGAAGTCCCAGAAGAGAACAAGAAAGAGATCGGGGCTAAAACAATACTTGAAGAAACAGTGGCTGAAATATTCCCAGATTTGACAAAGGACATAAATCTACAGAATAAAAGAGGAACAATCATAAAAAGGATAAACCCAAAGAAATGCATGCCCTGATATATCATAATCAGAGTTCTAAGAACTAAAAATATAGATTAAAAAGTTCGAAAGCAGCCAAAGAGCAACAATACATTACCTGTAAAGGAGGGACATTTTGAATCTTGAAGTGTTTCTAAGCAGAAACAATAGAAGCTAGAAATAAGTGGCCAACATTTTTCAAGTGCTGAAATTAAAAGATCTACCAACCCAGAATCCTACATCCAGTGAAAAGTATGCTGGGCGTTTTACCAAAATAAAAATCATATATTTGGCTTCACGCAAAAAATCAGAATACCTGGCCATCAGGCCTGATTTTTTACAGAGCAACAATAGACCTGAGGCAGAGGGAGCTGCTCCCTTTACATGAGGAGTGTACCGTCTACTCACCAGATAGCTTCTTATCCTGAGTACTGTTTCAAACACTTATTCTACTTGCCTGGCTGTTGTAGGTACTGGGTTTATGACATCCAGACTATTAGTTCTAAAGTTTTCCAGAGACTCTAATAAAAGCCATAGAATCCCAAAAAGGCACCCATTCAAACAATTTTGTATTTAGTTTCAAAGGTCATAGACTCAAATGTTCCTAAGATTCTGCAGACTCCACTTTAAGAAACCCTGATTTGACCATCTAGTGTACTAGTCTAATCCCATACACAATGAGATTATTGATTACTCATCCTTTTTCTATGTTAACTTTATTTAGGAATGCCTCCTATATTGCCGTACGTGTTTGCTATATTACTTAGGAATATTCAGTTCTGCTATGGAGAATAAGACAAACAAATAAGGAAGATTAAATGAAACTAAGTGTAAAAGCAAGTACCTTTTGAAACATATTAGACACAAAGAAAGTAGTTAGAATCTATATATGAAGCAGTAGAAGAACCAAGTAGCCGCCAGATATTCATGAAGCACCCAACAGCTTCTGTGACATAACTTGCAGAATGAGTGAAGGAGTGAATGAATAAATGAATGAATGCAAGGCTCTGCTACCTTATGCCCCTTCCTCTTACCTCAACCAAATTACTTCTCTCCATATTCATTATTGTCTCCACTAGATCATAAATTTATTGCAGACAAGGGCCATAAATTATGTTGTATACATGACGTAAGTTAATAAGTACCTGAAAGCAGTATCACACATAGAACAGTGATTCTGAGACTCAAGGGTACATCACAATCATCTGGTAAGCTTGTTTAAAATGCAGATATCTAGAAGCCACCCTCAGAAGTTTTGATTCAGTAATTTAGAGATGTGATGTAAGAATCTGCATTTTTTTTGAATTTTATTTATTTTTTTTATACAGCAGGTTTTTATTGGTTATCTATTTTATACATATTAGTGTATATATGTCAATCCTAATCTCCCAATTCATCCCACCACCACCACCACCACCCCACTCTCCCCCCTTGGTGTCTATAAGTTTGTTCTCTACATCTGTGTCTCTATTTCTGCCTTGCAAACTGGTTCATCTGTACCGTTTTCCTAGATTCCACATATATGCATTGATATACAATATTTGTTTTTCTCTTTCTGACTTACTTCACTCTGTATGACAGTCTCTAGGTCCATTCACATCTCTACAGATGACCCAATTTCATTCCTTTTTATGGCTGAGTAATACTGCATTGTATATATGTGCCACATCTTCTTTATCCATTCATCTGTCAATGGGCATTTAGGTTGCTTCCATGACCTGGCTATTGTAAACAGTGCTGCAATGAACATCGGGGTGCATGTGTCTTTTTGAATTATAGTATGCCCAGTAGTGGGATTGCTGGATCATATGGTAATTCTATGTTTAGATTTTTAAGGAACCTCATACTGTTCTCCATAGTGGCTATATCAGTTTATATTCCCACCAACAGGGCAAGAGGGTTCCCTTTTCTCCACACCCTTTCCAGCATTTATTGTTTGTAGATTTTCTGATGATCTTCTAAACACTGTGAGGTGATACCTTATTGTAGTTTTGATTTGCATTTCTCTAATAATTAGTGATGTTGAGCATCTTTTCATGTGCCTCTTGGCCATCTGTATGTCTTCTTTGGAGAAAGATCTATTTAGGTCTTCTGTACCTTTTTTTGATTGGGTTGTTTGTTTTTTTTTAATATTGAGCTGCATGAGCTGTTTATATATATTGGAGATTAATCCTTTGCCCGTTGATTCATTTGCAAATATTTTCTCCCATTCTGAGGGTTGTCTTTTTGTCTTGTTTATAGTTTCCTTTGCTGTGCAAAGGCTTTTAAATTTCATTAGGTTCCATTTGTTTATTTTTGGTTTTATTTCCATTATTCTAGCAGGTGGGTCAAAAAAGATCTTGCTGTGATTTATGTCAAACAGTGTTCTTCCTATGGTTTCCTCTAAGAGTTTTATAGTGTCTGGTTCTTACATTTAGGTCTTTAATCCATTTTGAGTTTATTTTTGTGTATGGTGTTAGGGAGTGTTCTAATTTCATTATTTACATGTAGCTGCCCAGTTTTCCCAGCACCACTTATTAAAGAGACTGTCTTTTCTCCATTGTATATCCTTGCCTATTTTGTCATAGATTAGTTGACCATAGGTGCATGGGTTTATCTCTGGGCTTTCTATCCTGTTTCATTGATCTATATTTCTGTTTTTATGCCAGTACCATATTGTCTTGATTACTGTAGCTTTGTACTATAGTCTGAAGTCAGGGAGTCTGATTCCTCCAGCTCCATTTTTTTCCCTCAAGATTGTTTTGGCTATTGGGGGTCTTTTGTGTTTCCATACAAATTTTAAGATTTTTTGTTCTAGTTCTGTAAAAAAATGCCATTGGTAATTTGATCGTGATTGCATTGAATCTGTAGATTGCTCTGGGTAGTATAGTCATTTTCACAATATTGAAGAATATGTATTTTTACCAAAACTCCCACTGCTTTTGATGTAGGAGCTCCATCAACAACATATTGAAAACTATTGAAATAGGAAATGTGGAAAGTCTAGGGCAAATGGTAATCTCTCTCTCCACTCTTAATAATGATACATTATCAAATAGATTAAAATGGACTTCAGAGCAGACACTCTGAAGGACACTGGGGGAAAGATGGGCCTAGCTCCTTCACCTTAGGTGGTATGATTTGGGGAGCTGGGGGAGAATTTATTACTATCTGTGTGAGATACTAGTTTTACCAGCTTGCAGAGTCACTATCTTCTGCACAACCAGCTGCTTCTTTGTTATCATTGTTCATGGCCAGAAGATGGGCAAGAAGCAAGAACCATAGCTTAGTTCCTGCTGCAACTGCCTCAAGAGTTGAATGGCCCCGCTTCTTGTTTGATTGATTTCATAATACTCATTATTGCAACTGCACTTGTTGCTTGCCTAGAGTTGAACTTAAAAGCCCAATGTAAAATTTTAAATTAATATTTAGATTTTTTTAAATTATATATTACTTTTAAACAATTTCAGATTGAGGAAGCACATAAAGATTATCAGGGATTTTTAAGCTGGAGGTTTAAAAAAGCAGAAACACTTTCCAAGTTGAGCAATTACTTTATCTGTGGGCTCATAGTAGTTGAAATAAGTAGTCGATTGGATTTTCTTGACTTCTGCTTTACTTTATGAAAACTTTGCACGGTGTTTTCCAACTTATTACCATGTAACAATTGATTTTGTTCATTTACATAATCCAGTCCCCAACTTTTACATAAAGTTGTCAACCCAAATACTCAAACTTTAATTTCTGGAACATGTATAATCAATTTGGAATTCTGGATAATACATGTAATCATGAAATGTATCAATTAATTAGGGAAGTATTTTTACATATCTCTAAATTGTTTATTTACAGTCCCATTGAATCTGAAAGCAATTGGATTAGAATTCCAAGCTCTTTCAAGTCACTGAAATTCCAAGAAATCTACAACTAATCCAAAGTACCATAAACATTTTATGCTAAGTAAAGGCAACTGTCTTGCACAAGCTCTTATTTTTCCCAATTTAACACAGCAGTTCACAGAGAAACAAACAGCTAGCCTAATGAAGAAACAGATGGTGCATTTACTGCCTCTTTACCTTATGTGATACACCAAGGAAATAATAGCTGAGTTCAGTACTAAAGGGGCATTAAAACATCAATAAAAATATGCAATAGGTATAATTCTCTATTTACTGGTCTAGACCTTACTTACTTGAATAACACAGGGGATGGCTACAGTATCTTGATTTTCCATCCAATAAGAGAGTACACAAAAAGAAAGAGAGGATGTAGTACAAAACAATTGTAGTATTGTTTAATGCTGTACTGAGCCAGACCCAGGCAACTATACAGAAAACAGACAAACAATCAACTGATCTAACACAATAAATCAATTTAGGGCTTTGCTGGGTAGTGCAAAATAAACAAGTCCCTACCAGGAATTACTAACTTCCTACCTTACAGGAATCATTCAAAAACAATTACAGACAGACTAACATAACCCCTTTTAAGGTTTAGTTAACATTTTTACTTTGGTTTCACACTATTTTTCTTCCCTTATATTTAGATAGAAGCTAGGTAAAAATAGAAAGATTTTTTCAAGTTTGCTATTAATTTATGACATGAGAATATTTTCCCAACTTTACTCTTGCTTATTGATGAACTTAGTATCCTTACTGTGTGGGAGTTTTACCCTTTTGGAAGGGGTATTTGGCTTTTCAAATCTCTAAAGGCTCTAATTCTAAATCTTTATTGAAGGATTTTTCATTTTTAAAGATATATTCAAAAGAATTTTACATTAAAAATAATTTTTATAAAGCCCTTCAGTCATCTGGGGCCTCTCTGACTCTGAGATTTGCATAACACCTGGCCAAAAATTTATTATGTCTTTTTTAAAAATGTTGTTCTATAGAAGAAAATAAAGAACCTAATAAGAAGATTGGACATTAAAGGATTCTTATCTGGAGAAATTTTATCCTCTTGGAGAAAGAACTACGAAAAATACATTTGAATGTCCTCAGCTGGCCATCCCATCATGCTACACACCCAACCACACCTATAGGACTTTTAGTCTCTCAAGATTAAGAATTCATGGAAAACAAAAGGTGACACACATATGAAGAAACCTCCTTCATGAAAGTAAGCAAAACAACAAACTAAAAGAACTAAGAGGAAAACAGACCAAGTAAGGAGTGATAAAGTTAATTCATATATCCAGACCCACAAAATGAAGGCTGCCCCAGTGGCCCAGCCCATGTCACAAATCAAACCTAAATCAGCCTCCACATATGAGAAACACCTGACAAGGACGCCTAACATACACCAATCACAGGCCTCCAACTCAGCTTTAGCCATCTTACCTTACCCTAGAAAACAGAACCCCACTAGCCCTGTCAGGAAAACCCCAACCTCCTGGCCAATCATGCCCTGTTTCCAGATGTCTCTCCTAACATTCCATAAAACTCACTCTTGCCCAAAATCCCTCGGGAAGAGTGTACCACTGCTTGTGAGGCACTGTACTCCCCCCATCCGTGGATTGTTTTCCCTTGAATAAAGGAGATCACACTAGTTACTAAATTGTTTTAATTTTGTCATTTGACAGTTTTGGCAGCCCAGATAGGACCTGAAGACAACTGCTGAAGATTCCTGGGACGGCTCTGAGACACAGGTGAGGGCACCCACAGAGACTTTTTGTTTGGCTGCCTCTTCAGCTGCTCTCTGGGATCTCCAGTAAGCTTCTTTCAGATCAAGCTCTACTTATTTTGCATTCTGAGTTCTTCAAGTTTGTCTGAGCTAATCCTTCTAGGTGGAAAATTGAGGTCTGAGAGACTCCAGATTTTTCTGGGTGAGACTTACTGGGTCACAGCATTTGGGCTGTGGCACCTCATCTACAAGGTAAGCACCTTCAGGGGGTCCTGACAGGTCTCAGGAACTGAGAACAGCCAGAAACGATAAGTCTGATTGAGTTAGGGAGGACTATTTCAACAAGGAAAAATAATGGGTACCCTTCAGTCTTAGAAAGCAAGATGAATGGCAGCCATTAGAAGACTCACAAAGCCTTGAGCTGAGTCCACAGAACAAACTGCTGGGGGACTTAGGGAAACGTGTTAAGACAAGAAATTTGGACTTTTTTGACCAACAGCACATTAAAATCTAAGTGGAACTATTAAAAGCCATTAGGGCATCATCCACTATGAAGAGCTCTTCTCATGAATGGAATAACAGCTTTATTGCTTACGAAAATCTTAGAAGCCAAAGCTTCAAAATTGGTAGGCGTGAATTGAGCACTTCAGAGCCGTTAGAGTGCTCACCACCTAACTCTAAGACTCCTGTGCTAGGATAAGCTGGTCACAGAACAGGTTAGAGTGACACCATGTCACCAGTTAACCTTAAGAAAATTTCTGTGCAACAAGGTACACCATAAAACACCACAAAATCCTGAACTCAGCAGCACTTCGCTCTTCCCTCCAAGAGACCCAAGGCTTAGCTAAAGAAATGAGATCCTCAAGTTTGAGAATGCCACCTCCCAGCACATCTTATTTTATGTCTGAGAGCTGTGGTTCCAGAAGCTATAGATAGCTACAAAAATTGCAAAATCTTAGTAAGACAACCTAGAATTACAGCAGCCATTATGGGAAATGTTCCAATTAGGCAACATCATTTATTTAAGAAGTTCACTTGAAACTAAGGGTTCCTAAATCAAACAAACAGAACGGCATACCTATTTTAATTGGTGTGCAGAGGGCTCCAAAAGACTTCAAGATTCCAAAATAGCTTCATTGAAAGATTCATTGCAAAAGGCTAATAAAAAATTAATGACACAAGAGGTATTGCACCTAAAGCCAAAGACTATAAGACTGATGTGACTCCTACTGTCCCCTCTACCCTTTTACCTGTGTACTCACAGTCTACCAATCCTCTACCTAAAATGCCTTTCCACTCTGAAGAGACTACAAGACCATAAACAAAAGTCTCCTGAGTTGGTGGCCTTACAGACACCCCCATATCTACCAAAAAAGGGGGACCCTCATAAGGTCCCCTCCCAGGGTTGATGGAACTCTGGAGGATTCCCCAGTAAACTGTTAGCAGTTACTCTCATAAACAGCCAAGGGGAAACTAAAATTAAAATTAATAAAAAGTTAGGCAAATTCTGGTAGATACTAGAACTACACTCTCTACTCTAAACCCCACTTGCTCAGGACTCTACCAATGAGATCCTAGAGAAACTGGCAGAAGCCGGTGAAGAGTAAGGATTCTTACCAGAGTCAGCCCTCCTGGATCACTAAGAGAGAGAGAAAGGTAAAATTTCACACTGTCCCTTTCTTTCCAAATCCAGACCCATTAGTTATTGATCTTTTCTATCCCAGGGACACCTATTGGCTTCTTGTTAGTCTCATTTTGTGTCCTGAGAACTCAGCTTGGCAACCATCAGGTTGGGGGCCCCCAAAATATGGCCAGACTGAAAGGTGGATTAGATTCCCTTTGTAGCTAGATATGGCCAAAACATGTGAGTTCACATCATAAAAATGAAGCAACTAGATTAAATAATCTTAAAATTCCCTTCATTTCTAAAATTATTTAATTAGATAACTTTGAATGACTTCTCATAGTCCAATTATTAAGATGAACCCAGAAGCCTAAACTGTTGAATTGGACAGAGACTCCAGTTCAAACAAGCTTAAGAAGAAAAAAAAAATTATTGATTCACTTAATTGAGAAGGCTAGAAATAATCCTGGCTCCATACATGATTGGATTCAGAGATCCAATGATGTCATCAGAACTTGGTTTCTTTCCAGCTCTTGGCTCTTTTCCACAGAGCTGGCTTCTTTCTCTGGCTTCACAGTATGGCCCCTGATAGCTCCAGGATCATAATCTCCTAGGATGATCTCCTACTGGATTATTTTTGCTGACACATACAACCCTGAATCACTGAGGACTAAGGCTCATACTTAACCCTGACTGAATTGTGAATTTCTCCCCCACCGCAAATTTTCTGTTATTTTCATATGAGTACATTTTAACTAATACAGATTTTGATACCAGGAAATGAGGCACTGCAGAAAACATACAGGTTTAACAGAAGATGAAGGATACAGAACAGAGAAGACCCTAGTATTTCCTCTACTATTTCTTTCTGGAAATCTTAAACTTGATTTTTAATATTCATTTCTTTTATGCTAAAACTCAATGTGCTTACTAAGGTTATAGCAACTGGGGACTTGATAAGAATATGCTTAGACTGTTTTTTTTTTTTAACATTTTTTTTAATTCAAACAGAAAGTCACAAAAATTATAATCATCCTCATTAGTTCACTCAGTCCCATGTAATTAATTTTTTTTATCTTGATCTTTTGTTATCACTTTTACGAATTCATCAGTTTTCCATTAGAGTTCTGAAAATGCTTGCTCATTCAGTTCAGCAGTATACTCAGTTACCAAAAATCTGTACTTGTCAGAATGTTTTCCATGAATTCCTTGAAGATAAAACGCTTTTATAGGAACATATTTGCAAAAGCATCAGAGTACACCCAGAACTGTCTGTAAAAGACAGAAGACTTTAAAATGACCATGGTAAGTCAGAAAGAGAAAGACAAATACTGTATGCTAACACATATATATGGAAGCTAAGAAAAAAAAATGTCATGAAGAACCTAGGGGTAAGATGGGAATAAAGACACAGACGTACTAGAGAATGGACTTGAGGATATGGAGAGGAGGAAGGGTAAGCTGTGACAAAGTGAGAGAGTGGCATGGCCATATATACACTACCAAACGTAAAACAGATAGCTAGTGGGAAGAAGCCGCATAGAACAGGGAGATCAGCTCGGTGCTTTGTGACCACCTGGATGGGTGGGATAGGGAGGGTGGGAGGGAGGGAGATGCAAGAGGGAGGAGATATGGGAACATATGTATATGTATAACTGATTCACTTTGTTATAAAGCAGAAACTAAGATACCACTGTAAAGCAATTATACTCCAATAAAGATGTTTAAAAAAAAAATGACCATGGTTAAAGATTTGATGAAAGTTCACAATAATGCAATTGACAAGGAAATTAAGTTATTTCTGAGATATACATTTTAAAGTAATAACTAGAATTATGACTTCTAACATAACACCAGAACATATAAGATATTTATGAATTTCATGTAATGTCTGAAGCATTTATATTAACATATTTTCATACAAAAAACCCAAAGAAAGTTTAGTATTAGCTTTTGTTTTATTTATACAGCAGGTTCTTATTAGTCATCAATGTTATACACATCAATGTACATATGTCAATCCCAATCGCCCAATTCAGCACACCACCACCACCACCCACCACTTTCCCCCCTTGGAGTCAATATGTTTGTTCTCTACATCTGTGTCTCAACTTCTGCCCTGCAAACCGGCTCATCTGTACAATTTTTCTAGGTTCCACATACATGCATTAAGATATAATATTTGTTTTTCCCTCTCTGACTTACTTCACTCTGTATGACAGTCTCTACATCCATCCACGTCTCAACAAATGACTCAATTTAGTTCCTTTTATGGCTGAGTAATATTCCATTGTATATATGTACCACGACTTCTTTATCCATTCATCTGTAAGCAGGCACTTAGGTTGCTTCCATGACCTGGCTATTGTAAATAGTGCTGCAATGAACATTGGGGTGCATGTGTCTCTTTGAATTATGGTTTTCTCTGGGTATATGCCCAGGAGTGGGATTGCTGCATCATACGGTAATTCTATTTTTACTTTTTTAAGGAACCTCCATACTGTTCTCTATAGTGGCTGTATCAATTTACATTCCCACCAACAGTGCAAGAGGGTTCCCTTTTCTCCACACCCTCTCCAGCATTTGTTGTTTGTAGATTTTCTGATGATGCCCATTCTAACTGGTGTGAGGTGATACCTCATTGTAGTTTTGATTTGCATTTCTCTAATAATTAGTGATGTTGAGCAGCTTTTCATGTGCTTCTTGGCCATCTGTATATCTTCTTTGGAGAAATGTCTATTTAGGTCTTCTGCCCATTTTTGGATTGGGTTGTTTCTTTAATATTGAGCTGCATGAGCTGCTTGTAAATTTTGGAGATTAATCTTCTGTCAGTTGCTTCATTTGCAAATATTTTCTCCCATTCTGAGGGTTGTCTTATCGTCTTGTTTATGGTTTCCTTTGCTGTGCAAAAGCTCTGAAGTTTCATTAGGTCCCATTTGTTTATTTTTGTTTTTATTTCCATGACTCTAGGAGATGGATCAAAAAAGATCTTGCTGTGATTTATGTCAAAGAGTGTTCTTCCTATGTTTTCCTCTAAGAGTTTGATAGTGTCCAGTCTTACATTCAGGTCTCTAACCCATTCTGAGTTTATTTTTGTGTATGATGTTAGGGAGTGTTCTAATTTCATTCTTTTACATGTAGCTGTCCAGTTTTCCCAGCACCACTTACTAAAGAGACTGTATTTTCCCCATTGTATATCTTTGCCTCCTTTGTCATAGATTATTTGACCACAGGTGTGTGGGTTTATCTCTGGTCTTTCTATCTTGTTCCATCGACCTCTGTTTCTGTTTTTGTGCCAGTACCATATTGTCTTGATTACTGTAGCTTTGTACTATAGTCTGAAGTCAGGGAGTCTGATTCCTCCAGCTCTGTTTTTTTCCCTCAAGACTGCTTTGGCTATTCGGGGTCTTTTGTGTCTCCATACAAATTTTAAGATTATTTGTTCTAGTTCTGTAAAAGATGCCATTGGTAATTTGATAGGGATTGCATTTAACCTGTAGATTGCTTTGGGTAGTATAATCATTTTCACAATATTGATTCTTTCAAATCCAAGAACATGGTATATCTCTCCATCTGTTGGTATCATCTTTAATTTCTTTCATCAGTATCTTATAGTTTTCTGCATACAGGTCTTTTGTCTCCTTAAGTAGGTTTATTCCTACGTATTTTTTTCTTTTTGTTGCAATGGTAAATGGGAGTGTTTCCTTAATTTCTCTTTCAGATTTTTCATCATTAATGTATAGGAATGCAAGAGATTTCTGTGCATTAATCTTGTATCCTGCTACTTTACCATACCAAATTCATTGATTAGCTCTAGTAGTTTTCTGGTGGCACTTTTAGGTTTCTCTATGTGTAGTATCATGTCATCTGCAAACAGTGACAGTTTTACTTCTTTTCTGATTTGTATTCCTTTTATTTCTTTTTCTTCTCTGATTGACATGGCTAGGACTTCCAAAACTATGTTGAATAATAGTGGTGAGAGTGGACATCCTTGTCTAGTTCCTGATCTTAGAGGAAATGCTATCAGTTTTTCACCATTGAGAATGATGTTTGCTGTTGGTTTCTCGTATATGACCTTTACTATGTTGAGGTAGGTTCCCACTATGCCCACTTTCTGGAGAGATTTTACCATAAATGGGTGTTGAATTTTGTCAAAAGCTTTTTCTACATCTATTGAGATGATCATGTGGTTCTTATTTTTCAATTTGTTATTACGGTGTATCACATTAATAGATTTGCATATATTGAAGAATCCTTGCTTTTCTGGGATAAATCCCACTTGATCATGGTGTATGATCCTTTTAGTGTGTTGTTGGATTCTGTTTGCTAGTATTTTGTTGAGGATTTTTGTATCTATATTCATCAGTGATATTGGTCTGTAATTTTCTTTTTTTGTAGTATCCTTGTCTGGTTTTGGTATCAGGGTGATGGTGGCCTCATAGAATGAGTTTGGGAGTGTTCCTTCCTCTGCAAGTTTTTGGAAAAGTTTGAGAAGGATGGGTGTTAGCTCTTCTCTAAATGTTTGATAGAATTCGCCTGTGAAGCCATCTGGTCCTGGACTTTTGTTTGCTGGAAGAGTTTTAATCACAGTTTCAATTTCATTACTTGTGATTGGTCTGTTCATATTTTCTATTTCTTCCTGTTTCAGTCTTGGAAGGTTATACCTTTCTAAGAATTTGTCCATTTCTTCCAGGTTTTCCATTTTATTGGCATAGAGTTGTTTGTAGTAGTCTCTTAGAATGCTTTGTATTTCTGTGGTGTCTGTTGTAACTTCTCCTTTTTCATTTCTAAGTTTATTGATTTGAGTCCTCTCCCTGTTTTTCTTGGTGAGTCTGGCTAATGGTTTATCAATTTTGCTTATCTTCTCAAAGAACCAGCTTTTAGTTTTATTGGCCTTTGCTATTGTTTCTTTGTTTCTATTTCATTTATTTCTTTTTCCATCTTTTTCCATCTCCTCACTTTCAGTCTGTATGTGTCCCTAGGTCTGAAGTGGGTCTCTTATAGACAGCATATATATGGGTCTTGTTTTTGCATCCATTCAGCAAGCCTGTGTCTCTTGCTTGGAGCATTTAATCCATTCACATTTAAGGTAATTATCGACATGTATGTTCCTATGACCATTTTCTTAATTGTTTTGTGTTTGTTTTTGTAGGTCCTTTTCTTCTCTTGTGTTTCCCACTTAGAGAAGTTCCTTTAGCATTTGTTGTAGAGCTGGTTTGGTGGTGCTGAATTCTCTTAGCTTTTGGTTGTCTGTAAAGCTTTTGATTTCTCCATCGAATCTGAATGAGATCCTTGCCGGGTAGAGTAATCTTGGTTGTAGGTTCTTCCCTTTCATCACTTTAAGTATATCATGACACTCCCTTCTGGCTTGTAGAGTTTCTGCTGAGAAATCAGCTGTTAACCTTATGGGAGTTCCCTTGTATGTTATTTGTCATTTTTCCCTTGCTGCTTTCAATAATTTTTCTTTTTCTTTAATTTTTGCCAATTTGATTACTATGTGTCTCGGCATGTTTCTCCTTAGGTTTACCCTATATGTGACTCGCTGCGCTTCCTGGACTTCGGTGGCTATTTCCTTCCCCATGTTAGGGAAGTTTTCGACTATAATCTCGTCAAATATTTTCTCTGGTCCTTTCTCTCTCTCTTCTCCTTCTGGGACCCCTATAATGGGAATGTTGTTGCATTTAATGTTGTCCCAGAGGTCTGTTAGGCTGTCTTCATTTCTTTTCATTCTTTTTTCTTTATTCTGTTCCGCAGCAGTGAATTCCACCATTCTGTCTTCCATCTCACGTATCCGTTCTTCTGCCTCAGTTATTCTGCTATTGATTCCTTCTAGTGTAGTTTTCATTTCAGTTTTTGTATTATTCATCTCTGTTTGTTTGTTCTTTAATTCTTCTAGGTGTTAGTTCTTTAATTCTTCTAGGTCTTTGTTAAACATTTCTTGCATCTTCTCAATCTTTGCCTCCATTCTTTTTCCAAGGTCCTGGATCATGTTCACTATCATTATTCTGAATTCTTTTTCTGGACAGTTGCCTATCTCCACTTCATTTAGTTGTTTTTCTGGGGTTTTATCTTGTTCCTTCATCTGGTACATAGCCCTCTGCCTTTTCATCTTGTCTATCTTTCTGTGAATGTGGTTTTTGTTCCACAGGCTGCAGGATTGTAGTTCTTCTTGCTTCTACTCTCTGCCCTCTGGTGGATGAGGCTATCTAAGAGGCTTGTGCAAGTTTCCTGATTGGAGGGACTGGTGGTGGGTAGAGCTGACTGTTGCTCTGGTGGGCAGAGCTCAGTAAAACTTTAATCTGCTTGACTGTAGATGTGTGGGGCTGGGTTTCCTCCCTGGTGGTTGTTTGGCCTGAGGCAACCCAACACTGGAGCCTACCTGGGCTCTTTGGTGGGGCTAATGACAGACTCTGGGAGGGCTCACGCCAAGGAGTACTTCCCAGAACTTCTGCTGCCAGTGTCCTTGTCCCCACGGTGAGCCACAGCCACCCCCTGCCTCTGCAGGAGACCCTCCAACACTAGCAGGTAGGTCTGGTTCAGTCTCCCCTGGGGTCACTGCTCCTTCCCCTGGATCCCGATGTGCACACTACTTTGTGTGTGCCCTCCAAGAGTGGAGTCTCTGTTTCCCCCAATCCCGTCGAAGTCTTGCAATCAAATCCCACTAGGCTTCAAAATATGATTCTCTAGGAATTCCTCCTCCTGTTGCCGGACCCCCAGGTTGGGAAGCCTGATGTGGGGCTCAGAACCTTCACTCCAGTGGGTGGGCTTCTGTGCTGTAAGTGTCCTCCAGTCTGTGAGTCACCCACCCAGCAGTTATGGGATTTGATTTTATTGTGATTGCACCCCTCCTACCATCTCATTGTGGCTTCTCCTTTGTCTTTGGATGTGGAGTATCTTTTTTGGTGAGTTCCAGTGTCTTCCTGTCGATGCTTGTCCAGCAGCTAGTTGTGATTCTGGTGTTCTTGCAAGAGGGAGTGAGAGTACATCCTTCTACTCTGCCATCTTGTTTCCTCCCTTCACAGATTCTTCGCTTACAGTGTTTCTAGTGACCTTCTTGAAGCCATTAATGAAGTCTTACAAAAAAGAGACAAATAGGCTGAATGTGGCCCGCTGTAAACTTAGAGGGGAAAACATAGCTTCATTAAGAAGGGCCATTTCTATAATCCAAAATGATGGACTTTTGTATGTTAGAAAAGTTGAATTGTCTACCTTAGCAAATATTAATGCTGGTACAGATTGGAAGGTAGACGATTTGGAAGAATATAAGTTTGAGGTACCAGAAAAACATGAGATTCAGTCAAGTCCTATTAAGTATTCTCTTCCTGAAAAAGGATACAATATATTGATGTCCACCAACCCACGGCTATTGCTTCAAATCTCTTCCAGGGACAGGCCAAAATAGATCGAGGCCATTAAACTAAGATTCTAGGAAAGAGACTTGTTCCTAGAAGACCAAAGTCCCAAACTCAAAAGCCATGACTACATTAAAATCTCCTGGTATGGTAATGCACAGTGAAAATTACAAATACATATGGACTGAGCTTGACCATAAAGAGCTATGACTTAAATCTTTTTTTTTTGAAGTTTTGAATTTTATTTTATTTGTTTTTTTATACAGTAGGTTCTTATTAGTTATCCATTTTACACATATTAGTGTATATATGTCAATCCCAATCTCCCAATTCATCACACCACCACCACCACCCCCCGCCACTTTCCCCCCTTGGTGTCCATAAGTTTGTTCTCTACATCTGTGTCTCTATTTCTGCCCTGCAAATCAGTTCATCTGTACCATTTTTCTAGGTTCCACATATATGCGTTAATATATGATATTTGTTTTTCTCTGACTTACTTCACTTGTATGACAGTCTCTAGGTCCATCCACGTATGACTTAAATCTTAAATCCCTTTGACACACACCTACAGGGAGTGAGCTACTAAAGCTGTGTAACTCCAGAAAGGGCATCATAATATCCAATGTCTGTCTCATTTGAAAGACAATGGAGAAGAGTGATCCTAGGTGGCAGGACATGGGGTGATAGAGCAGGACTGACAAGTGAGTTTATTCTGGAAAGCAGAATTAGATGCGGCCATATGTAACACAAAAAGTCACTACACCACCAGGTCAGAAAACCCTTACTATTTCCAGCCACCAGATTATGGTTTACACTATGTTCCAGTGAGCAACTATACACTGCCCTTTTCCAAATAGAATTTTCATTGTGCTTATCCTGTTCTTTCTCCATGACTTTAAATATGTTGAAAGCAAATAATAACAGTGTATTAGACTTAATACAATGAAAAGCTACATCTAGGTGTGATGGGAGGAAAAGCAACTCAACCAGAGACTTGGAATCAAAACAGTGAAGATCCTGAGCTGTCCAATTTGAGGGAAGAATAAATGTATTTCATGCTGATATGAGCATTTTAAGGGTGCATATTTATTTCAGAAGGAGCTAAGTTTGGATATTGAGTGGTTAAAGGGGAAGACTATATTCAACAGTTGGTTAAGTCCTAAACATCCATTCCAAACTTTCCGTATAATAGCAATAGACTTTGAATACTGACTCCTGTTTCACGAATAGTTCCTGAATTGCCGAACCAATGAGGATAATCTCTTCTCCCTTGCTGGTGATTAGTTCAAAACCCAGGGTCAAGCCAATCAGTAAATTCCTCTTACATTAATGATTCATACAGGGATAAGGATGCAACCTAAATTGTCTCCATCAAAATGAACATAAGGATTTGTTAAATTGTTTCCATCAAAGTGAAGAAGGATTTATGTTAAATTTTTGGTGGAAACTTGAATAGGAAGTCAATGAGATGAAACTAACACAGATGATAAAGTAGAAATAGGGAAAGCACATCAGTACTGATATCCTTGTTGAGCCCCAGAGTAACTAATCCTGGAGTTTATGCTTCCTCTGGGTTTCCAGTTATACAAGACTTAAAACATCATTTTTTAAGTCAGATTTTTCTCTTACTTGCAGTCAAAACACCCTGGCTAATATGCTATCTCCATACTAATGACAACCTGTATCAGTTAGGAATTGCAGTCAGCTGCAAGGAACAGAAGCCTGAATGACAGTGGCTTAAACACAATAGAGGATTGGCTTTTCTCATGAAATATGACATCTGGAGATGGACAGTCCTGGTTGATACAGGATGACTATATTCCAGGCTTCTTCTATCATTTTGTTCAGCCTTCTTCAACATGTACTTGTCACCTTATTTTCAGAAATTAGCTGCATCAGTATTTCAATCAGGAAGGACGAAAAGAAAAGGCAAGCAACAAAAGATCAATGCTACCCTTTTAAATAGTTTTTCCCAAAGTATTTCAAAATTGCTACATACATTTTATTGGCCATAACTGTGTCATGTGACCATCCTATGTACAAGGGAAGCTGAGGAATAGCATTTCTATACCTGGACCTACTTCCACTACCAAAACAAATGAGAATCATATTCATAAAGTTGAAGGGAAGATTGGCATTAGGTAGGCAAACTAGCCACCCTGTTACGTTCTCAAATTTATGTCTCTAGCTCATACGTCCTCTCTGATCTCACTCTTTTTTTTTTAATTAGAGTTATTTGAAGGTTGTGGGTTTTATTTTTTTTTATTTATTTATTTTTGCTGTGTTGGGTCTTCGTTTCTGTGCAAGGGCTTTCTCTAGTTGTGACAAGCGGGGGCCACTCTTCATCGCAGTGTGCGGGCCTCTCTTGTTGCAGAGCACAGGCTCCAGACGCGCAGGCTCAGTAGTTGTGGCTCACGGTCCTAGTTGCTCCATGGCATGCAGGATCCTCCCAGACCAGGGCTCGAACCCGTGTCCCCTGCATTAGCAGGCAGATTCTCAACCACTGCGCCACCAGGGAAGCCCCTCTCTCATCTCTTGACTCACATATCAAATATGTTTTTTAAACTCTCCACACTTGTAGATTATAGACATCTCAAACTAAATATGTATAAAACAAAGTTATGATCTTACATGCAATCTGTACCTCCATGATGGTTAACTTTGTGTGTCAACTAGACTGGGCAATAGGGTACCCAGATATTTGGTCAAACATTATTCTGGGTGTGTCTGTGAGAGTATTTTTGGATGAGATTAACATTTGAATTGGTAGACTGAATAAAGCAGATTGCCCTCCCTAGTGTGAGTAGGCCTTGTCCAATCAATTGAAGATCTGAATAGAACAAAAAGTCTGAGTAAGAAGGAACTCCTCCTGCCTGATGCTTGAGCTGGGACATCTGTCTTCTCCTGCCCTCAGACTGGAACTTACACTATCAGCTCTCCTGGTCCTCAGGCCTCAGACTTGGGTGGAACTTACACCACTCATGGCTCTCCTGGGTCTCCAGCTTTCTGACTGGAGAACTTGGCACTTCCCAGCCTCCATAGTTGAATGAGTCTTACAAAATATCTGTCTGTCTCAGTCTCTCTGTCTAGATAGATAGATAAATAGATAGATAAATAGATAGATAGATATAGATAAATAGATAGATAGATTTATATAGAAAGACATAGATACATAGCTCTCTGCTTCTCTGAAGAACTCGCCTCAAGTCATCCCCATCTCAGTGAATGGTACCATCACTTAGTCACTGAATGACCCTACCAATTACAAAAGTGTACCTACATACCTGCACAACCTTCAACATGATTTTTCATTCAACTGTTACTCACCCTTTCCCATGTATTGAATTCATCACCACATTGATTCAGTACTTCCTTCCAGTGTATTTCAAATCAGTCAACTTCTCTCCATCTCTAATGCCACCATTTTAGTCAAGTCACTGGACTCTCAAAATTCTAACTGGTTGCCCTGCTTTCACTTAGTCCTTTCTGATACAATTTGCAGGTAGCTTTGAATGATATTTTGAAACCAGAAATCAGATATCACTCTCCTGTTCAAAACCCTCCAACGGCTTACCATTAAACTTCACCTTACCATGGTCAACAGGGTCTCATGAAGTGGTTCACCTCTATCTCTCCAACTTCGTCACACTCCCTCCTTGCTCCCTTTCAGCCACGTTGTCCTCTTCTCTGCTTTTCAGATATACCAGTTTTGCTCTATGTGGAATGATCTACCTCCAGCTTTTCATGTGGTTAGTTTATTCTCATCATTTAAATCTCCTCCGATTGGTTTTTCCCATTCTCTCCAGGCAGTCTTTCATCATTTAATCAAATAGCCCTTCATAACAGCTAATCATCTATAATCCCAATCTGTAATTATTTTTCTTTTACTGTGTCTTATCCCCTAAATAGTATATATGCTCCATCAAGACAACAAACTAGTCTCTGTAGTTAATATTTCTAAGTCTAAGCACAATGCTATTTCTTAGCCAATACTCAAAGAATTTACTGAGTGATTTCATTTATTCATTCAACAAATATTTGTTGAGGTCTTAGAAGAAAGTGTTCCAGGCACTGGGGCTGCAATAGTAAGTGAAAGGGCCAGAGTCATTGCCTTCATGGAGTTTACCCTCTAGGGGGAAAAGACAGAGACTAAACAAATGTGTCAGAAGGACAATTTTTTTATGAAGTGTCCACTGGTTATTTGTTCAGAATCTTTTCTCTTTCTCAGGACTTAAACAAAGACTAGATGCCAAGAAAACACTGGGAAGTTTGGCACATTCTATTCCTTCCCAATAAGGCCTTAGAATTTGTGAATGCTGTCATAAATACTGGGAAATCAACCAAAGTATCAGTTACTCTGACATATATACAAGAGGTTAATACCTTCAAGGGACCCCTGGGAGGTGGGTGTAGGAGGATACCAAATAATTGTTGACTGAGATAATGATCAGATAGACAAATATGCCATAGTCAAACTCATTGGGAAGATTCACAATCTTAATTATTCCAAGGCCAAAAAGGTCAGCAAGATGGAATGTGATGTACTGATTACAAATGTCAAAATGCTGAATCAAAGGGAAGCTGAAGTTGTGTTGAGAAGAGAAAAAAAGAATAAATGGGATACCAGATTATATTACTCCTTGTCAGCAAAGCTCATGATAGGCCTGACTGCCAGCTGTGGGAACACTATCAAGGAATGGTACGCCATCCCAAACCATCAGTCTTCCTCTTGCCAAGGCTCCTGTTAACACACAGCTGGGCATCTCTTGGCAAAGAGGTTGATGTGCTCTCTCAATTTATTAACAATTGCTTCGTTTTTTGTTGATATCAAGGACCAAATAATTCTAACATTTCTCATAGCTGATGAAATCAATTGCTAAATTCAGACTTTGGAGATTATTTTGCCAATAATTCTTGCCCAGATTCAAGATAACATCATTTCCAATGTGTCTGTTCACAAGCTTTAATGACGCCTGTGAGTCACACATTTCAGCTGCAGAGAGTTAACATGCTCTGAGAGGTTCAACTTGCTTCTGAGTGAGTAGAAGCCAAATGCAAATGGAGGAAAATCTAAGCAAATGTTACAAGTAAACAGCAACAATAAGGATAGTAATGTTTTAAAAACTAACATTTATTAAGCCAGGCACTTTACTAAGCACTTCATTATGCATTATCCCAGTGAGTCCTCACAGCAGTCTTGTGAAATAAGTACAATTATTTTCCCTATTTTACAAAAACAGGAAACAGGTAAAGAGGAGACAGACATCAGAAGTGTGTACCTATTGTTGTTTTGGAGAAGACAAGAAGACAAAATGGGAGGAAAAAAAGGAAAAGGAGCAGGATAGCAGTGGATTGACGGCCTTTGGTTTTACTCAATTCACTGGACCAGTATAGAGTTCAAATTGATCATAAAGAGAAAAGCAGTCAGTTTCTTTAAGATATCACAGAAAGTGGTTTGCTGTGCCTAGTAACCACACTTCTTGTTAGTCCGTCTCAATCAACATTTACAAGAGTAGAATATTTCATCATCACTGCAATGTTTCTCTTAACCTAACCATGAATACATTGAACCCCCATGAATACAAGCCAATCCCCAGAGAAGTTGTACATATCCCCCTGGGACCTATGGGGCTCTTAGAGGCTGGGAATGCATCCTATCCATTTCTCGATCCCCAATAGTTTACATGAGCCTGACACATAGCAAGTAACTACTAAATGATTATTGAGAGAACAAGTTCACAATTCCATTAGCTCCCACAAATAAAAAAGGTTGCATATTTAGTAAGACTATAGACCCTACAATTGGGGCAGAATGGCAAATAGATTTCAACTCAGAAGCCACCACCAAGAGAAAGGTAGTAGCTGCCTATCCTGCTGTGTTGAGTAGGATTCTGACTGCATAAGGCTTTAGTATAGAAAGGATCCTTTGACAAGTTCTTTTTTCTTATTCTTAATTAACTTAATTTTTTAGCTTTACTGAAGTATAATTGACAAATAAAATTGTAATATTTTACAATTTTAAAGCATACACTGTGGTGATTTGATATACATATATATTGTGAAAGGATTTCCCCCATCAAGTTAATTAACACATCCATCAAACTCACACTTTTTTTTTTTTTTTGGTGAGAAATATTTTTCTACTCCCTTTACAAATTTCAGTTATACAATCCAGTGTCATAAACTATAGTTACCATGTTATATATTATTATTACCATGTTATTATATTCTGACTCTATTTATCTTATAACTGAAAGTTTGTACCTTTTTACCAGCCTCTTCCTATTTCCCCCAGCCACTGGCACCCAACCCCTGGATACCACATTTTTACTCTGTTTCTGTGAGTTTGAATTTTTTTTTTAATGTTCCACATGAAAGTGATACTGTACAGGATTTGTCTTTCTCTGTTTAGCTTATTTCACTTAGCATAATGAACTCCAGGTTTATCCATGTGTTGCAAATATCAGGATTTCCTTATTCTTAAAGGCTGAATAATATTCCATCATGTATATATCATATATATGATAACATTTTCTTTATCTGCTCATCTATCATTAGATATTTAAATTGTTTCCATACCTTGACCGTTGTGAATAAGGTTGCAAGGAACATGGGAGTACTGATATCTCTTTGAGTTAATGGTTTTGTTTGCTTTGGATATATACCCAGAAGTGGGATTGCTGGATCATATGGCTTCTCATTTTTAATTTCTTGAGAAACCTCCATACTGTTTTCCATAGTGGCTGTACCAGTTGACATTCCCAAGAACAGTGTAGAATACTGTCCTTTTCTCCACATCCTCGCTAGCATTTGTTATCTCTTGTCTTTTTTATAATAGCCATCCTAACAGATGTAAGGTGATATCTCATTGTGGTTTTGATTTGCATTACCCTGATATTAAGTAGTGTTGAGCATCTTTTCATGCACCTGTTGGTCATTTGTATGTCTTCTTTAGAAAGATGTCTTTCCAGATCATTTTCCCAATTTTTAATTGGGCTATTTGTTTTGGTTTGGATTTTTGTTTGTTTTTGCTGAGGTATCTGAGTTTATTACATATTTTGGATATTAATCCCTTATTATATATATAGTTTTCAAATATTTTCTCCCACTCTATAGATTGCCTTTTCATTTTGGGTTCCTTTGCTGTGCAGAATCTTTTTAGTTTGATGCAGTTCCATTTACTTTTGGTTTTGTTGCCTTTGCTTCTGACCAAATCCTCAAAATTACTGTCAAGAACAATGTCAGTGAACTTACCTGCTATGTTTTTTCCTAGGACTTTTACAGTTTCCAGTCTTAAATTCAAGTCTTTAATACATTTTGAGTTGATGTTTGTATATATGATAAGATAGGGGTCCAGTTTTCCCAGCACCATTTATTGAAGAGACTATCCTTTCCCCCACTGTATATTCTTGAATCCTTTGGCAAAAATTAATCGACCATATATGCATGAGTTTATTTCTGTACTCTCTATTCTGTTCCACTGACCTGTGTCTATGACAGTACCATACTGTTTTCATGACTATACCATTGTAATATAGTTTCAAATCAAGAAGTGTTATGCCTCAGGCTCCATACCAAGACTAAATCACCCCTGCATCCCTCAGCTGAGTTTTCTCCCAAGTTGTTGCTGCCCCAGATCCAGTGCCACACTGTGACACAAAGTGAAAGGGGTTGTAGTACTGACTTAGTTCAGACTGGGGTGCATGCCAAAGCAGTTGTGGGAAACCCAGTAGCTGCTAGAGAAAACCTCTCTCCACCCTCTCCGTGCTGCCTCAGGGGCAAGCCAGTGGGTGAAAGCTCCTCACAAGCAGAGTCTAGGGTTCCCACAGTCCTCCTGTTAGTCCCAGAGGCCCTCTGACCAGCCAAACGGGCTTGCTTCCCCTGTGTGGGAGCCCAAGACTGGGGTGCCCAGTCTGTGGCTCTCACCACTCACCTTCCAGGGTGGGTCTCTACCCATGTATTCTCCTTTTATCTCTTAGTCCCCTCCCAGGGGCACAGGTCCTAACTCAACTGCTTTTCTTCCCTTCATACCCAATTATGTATGGATCTTTCTTACAGCCTTGGTTATACAGGAGTCTTTCTGCTAGTTTCCAGTTAGTTTTCAGTGAGAATTTTCCACACGTAGATGTATTTTTGATGTGTGCATGGGGGAGGTGAGCTCCATGTCCTCTTACTCCACCATCTTGATCAACCTCCTCTCCTTTTTCATTTCTACTTTTATTTATTTGTATCCTCTCTTTTTTTATTACTTAGTCTAGCTAAAGATTTGTCAATTTTGTTTACTTTTCAAAAAACCAGCTCTTAGTTTTGTTGATATTTTCTATTGTCTTTCTTGTCTCTATTTCATTTATTTCCACTCGATTTTTGTTATTTCCTTCATTTTATTAACTTTAGGCTTAGTCTGTTACTTTTATAGTTCCTTGAGATATAAAGTTAGATCATATCTGATAACCTTCTTTTTTCTTAATGTAGATGTTCATCACTCTAGAATTTCCTCTAAGAACTGCTTTTGCTGAATCCGATAAGTTTGGGTAAAACAATTCATTTCTTAAATGGGCAAAATACTTCAACAGACAGTTCACTAAAGATAACAAATAGTTAGCAAAAAAAGTACAGGAAGGGCTTCCCTGGTGGCGCAGTGGTTGAGACTCCGCCTGCCGATGCAGGGAACACGGGTTCGTGCCCCGATCCGGGAAGATCCCACATGCCGTGGAGCGGCTGGGCCCGTGAGCCATGGCCGCTGAGCCTGCACGTCCGGAGCCTGTGCTCCACAACGGGAGAGGCCGCAGCGGTGAGAGGCCTGCGTACCGCAAAAAAAAAAAAAAAAAAAGTACAGGAAAAGATGCTCAACATCATTAATTATTAGGAAAAGCAAATTAAAATCACAATGTGATACCACAATATACCTCTTAGAATATCTAAGATTCAAAGATTGACCATACCAAGTGTTGTGGAGAATATGGAGAAACTGAAACCTCATACACTGAATGTAAAATGGTAGAACCACTTTTGAAAACAGTTTGCCAATTTTCTTAAAATGTTAAACATTATATTTGACACCTAAAGCACAAGCAAACAAAGGGAAAAAATAGATAAATGGGACTCCATCAAAATAAAAAAAACTTTTCTTCTTCAAAAGGATACTACCAGGAAAGTAAAAAGACAACCCCGGGTTTGGAGAAAATGTTTAAAAATCATATACCTGACAAGGGTTTAGTTTCTAGAGTATACAAAGAACCCTTCCAATTCAAAAATGAAAAGAGAAATAAACCAATTTTAAGATGAGTAATGAATATGAATGGATATTTCTCCAAAGAAAATACACAAATGGCCACCTGAAAATGTGCTCAACATCATTACTTATTAGGGAAATACAAATCAAAACCATAATGAGATACCATTTCACACTCACTAGGATGACTATAATCAAAGAGACAGATATAACATGTCTTGGTAAGGATACAGAGAAACTGGAACATCCCCCCCCCATACATTGCTGGTCAGGATGTAAAATGGTGTAGCTACTACAAAAAAGAGTTTGGCAGTTCCTCAAAAAGTTAAACATAGAGTTATCATATGGCTCAGTAATTCTACTGCTGATTATAGTCTCCTGACAATTAAAATATATATATGCACACAAAGACTCGTATAACAATGCTCAGAGCAGCATTATTCATAATAGCTAAGAAGTGGAAATAACCCCAAGGCCCATCAAGCAATGCACAGATAAACAAAATATGGTGTATCCTCACACTGAAATATAAGTCAGCCATAAAAGGAATGAGATCTGGTACATGCTACAATATGGATGAACCTTTAAAAAATTATGCTAAGTGAAAGAACCCAGAAACAGAAGACCATGTATTTTATAATTATACTTACATAAACTGCACAGAATAGGCAAAACCACAGAGACAGAAAGTAGACTAGTAGCTTCCAGGGGCTAGAGGCGGGGGGTGGGGGGAATGGAAAGTGACTATTAATGGGTACAAGGGTTTTTTGAGGGGAGTTGATTAAAACATTATAGAATTAGATAGTGGTGATGGTTGCACAACCTTGTGAATATGCTAAAAATGAGTGAATTATACACTTTTTAAGGATGTATTTTATGGTATATGAAACAAATCTCAACTAAAAATTACTCATATCCCTTACCTTATGGTCCAGCATTCCGCTCCTAAGTATTTACTCAAAAGAAATGAAACATATGTCCACACAAACACATGTATAGAAATATACAAAGCAGCTTTATTTCCAGTTGTGAAAAGCTGGAAACAATCCAAATGTCTACCAACAGGAGAATGCTCATCATACTGTGGTATATGCATACTGTGGAATGCTGCTCAGCAACAAAAAGTTACAAACAACATGGATCAATCTCAAACTAAATATGCTGCACAGAA
This sequence comes from Orcinus orca, assembly GCF_937001465.1. Taxonomy (NCBI): domain Eukaryota; kingdom Metazoa; phylum Chordata; class Mammalia; order Artiodactyla; family Delphinidae; genus Orcinus; species Orcinus orca. The sequence goes on along the minus strand of NC_064561.1, from coordinate 81,108,608 downwards.
GAAGCCAAACAAAAAAAGAGTACATAGTGGGTGATTCCACTCATATAAAATTCTAGGAAATGCCGACTAATGTATACTGACCAAAAGCAGATCAGGTGTTGCTTGTGAATGAAAGCATGATTGCAAAGAACCCAAAAAAAATTTTTGAAGAGGATCAGTGTGTTCATTATCTTGATTATGGTGGGAGTTTCACAGGTATGTTGATATATCAAATCATCAAACTGTGTAGTATAATGCAAATGGTTTATTATATGCCTATTCTACCTCAAAAAGCTGCTTCTTAAAAATAAGAAAAAATTGCCAAGAAATGTTTCCTACACTATGCTCTTTCTATTTCCCTTTGGCTTTGGAGGACATCAGACAAAAGACATGACCCTGTTCTAATGTGGCTGGTGCCTGGTGACTCTCCAAGAAATATTGGTAGAAACACTAAAGGCACGGCACCTCAGTATCAAACTTTACCCCACAGAGCTATAAGAAGAGCCTAATGGCATAGAGCAATAGTACCGATGCTAAACGAAATTGTTCCAAGAGATGCTCTGTCTGGGTACTTTGCTTTGTCCCCTGCTTGACGTCATTGTTTCTCATCATCTTCTCGGTTCCTAATTTACTCCAAACCCAGAAAAACATATGAATCTCAACTAAGTATAAGTTCCTTCATGAGATATGAGGAAAGTCAAAATTTAAGAGTCATAAAATCAGGACTGTCTAACGTTATCACACTATATAGCTCCCTTGATTGCCACCTAATGTGTTAAAAGAAAATCAGGAGCTCTACATCTCATACCAATTTGCAGTGCATTTCCAAAATGGCATATGCTGTGTCACTCCGACACCTAAAAGAAAGAGTGAGGGGAACGTGCCACAGAGAAGGACCTGCACAGAGTTAGGTTTGCTGAGTCAGGGGCCGTTGAACAGCAAGTGTTCTGGGTCCTGTCTGTACACACCACAGGGATTTGGGGTTAGCTTGGAGGCATTTTACAGTAACCAAGTACCTGCTTCTTTAAAGCCTGTTCATTACTGTGCTTTTTTCCTATGCTATACAGCATAATGAGCCTGAAAGTCAGTGCTGGAACCTGGAGGAGCACGGGAGCTGTACAGAAATGTTGAAATTAGGATTCTTCAGAAGGAGCTGAAAAAGGATGGTAGCCCTCCCCCCCACTCCCTTTTTCAAAGGAAAGCTCATGAAAAGGTTACTTTCCTTGTGATTAAGAGTCTACACAATTAAAATTTTTAAGTGGCTGATTGAGGGATAATGTAGCAGATTTTATTCAGCCTCAGATACCTCAAGGGAAATTCAGCTTTCCTTTATTACTTTTACTGCCCGCACACATTTTCCCTTAGAAATAAAAATTAAACCTTTGTACAACTGCTTCCAAATGCATTTTCTCTTTACTCTAATAATGGTTTTCAAGAAACATCTGTAGCAAATTAAAACGTTCCTTTTTTAAAAAATGCATAGAGTTATCAAGAAACTGATGAATATATGAATATAAGTGAGGATAAATAAATACCTGCTGCTAACTGTCCATCTTCTAAGTATCAAGGAGTGCGTACCCCTCTTTACTGTTTGTTTACCTTTCAGGTGAATACCATAGTCAAAAACATTCAAGAATATATAGAGGTATGGGAGTATGGAAATCTCAAAAATGTTTATTCTTTCTCTTTTTCACACTCTCACAGTTCCTTACAGTGATACAGATCATCAGAAATTAAGATTATTTGCTGATAACAATTTACAATAACCAGGACATGGAAGCAACTTAAATGTCCATCAACAGATGAATGGATAAAGAAGATGTGATATATATACACAATGGAATACTACTCAGCCATAAAAAAGTATGAAATAATGCCATTTGCAGCAAGTGGATGGACCTAGAGATTATCATACTAAGTGAAGTAAGTCAGAAAGAGAAAGACAAATCCCATATAATATCACTTATATGTGGAATCCAAAATATCACACAAATGAACTTGTCTATGAAACAGAAACAGACTCACAGACATAGAAAACAAACTTATGGTTACCAAAGGGGAAAGAAGGTGAGGGAGGGATAAATTAGGAGTTTGGGATTAGCAGATACAAACTACTATAAATAAAATAAACAACAAGGTCCTAATATATAGCACAGGGAACTATATTCAATTTACTGTAATAAACCATAATGGAAGAGAAAATGAAAAAGTGTGTGTGTGTGTGTGTGTGTGTGTGTGTGTGTGTATATATACATATATATATATATCTGAATCACTTTGCTGTACACCAGAAACTAACACAACATTGTAAATCAGCTAAAATTTTTTAAAGGTTATTCATTGATATAAACTTCCTATTTTTTGATGAGCTTAATTTATTTTTGTGGGCTTTGAAATGTAAAATAGGTAGAAATGAGAGAAGGACTGAAGGTCTGTTGGGGAGTGGCCAGACCTGCAATAACAGTGGCTAACGTTTGTTGAATGCCTCCTACTCCCCAGGCATTGATACCTTTTAATATTGCACTCCTCCATGCAGTTTGCTTTTGCATTCTCACCATTTAACAGATAACAAAATTGGGGTTCAGCAAGATCAAGCTGCTTGTCCACAGCCCTACTATTAGTAAGTGACAGAGTCATGAACCAAAGCCAGGTCTTCATGAAAGCAACACGTGTTATTTTGTAAGTGAGAAAAATAAATAAATGATCAAATATTGCATTGAAGCATTGTACCACATTATCAATTTATATAGAAAATAAACTTGAATTGGACCTAGAGATTGTCATACTGAGTGAAGTCAGACAGAGAAAGACAAATATCATATGATATCGCTTATATGTGGAATCTAAAAAATGGTACAAATGAACTTATTTACAAAACAGAAATAGACTCACAGATGTAGAAAACAAACTTACAGTTACCAATGGGGAAAGGGGGGGAGGAATAAATTGGGAGATTGGGATTAACATACACACAGTACTATATACACAATAGATAACTAATAAGAACCTACTGTATAGCACAGGGAACCCTACTCAATACTCTGTAATGACCTATATGGAAACAGAATCTAAAAAAGAGTGGATATAGGTATATGTATAACTGATTAACTTTGCTGTGCAGCATAAACTAACACAACATTGTAAATCAACTATATTCCAATAAAAAAAAGTTTTTTTAAGAAAAGAAACTTGATTTATCTCAGTGAGACCAAGTTTAAAGAACCGTATCTCTTTGAGGAATAGTTTTATGCCCCAACTGCATCTATATTCTACCAATCTACTCAGTGGTGGACTTTTTCTACATTGACAAATTGCTGATGAGGAGCCATTCTGTCCCTAGAAAACAAGATTGAGAATTGGATTTTATTTTTTTTGGCGGTACACGGGCCTCTCACTGATGTGGCCCCTCCCGCCACGGAGCACAGGCTCCGGACGCGCAGGCCCAGCGGCCATGGCTCACGGGCCCATCCGCTCCGCAGCATGTGGGTCCTTCCCGGACCAGGGCACGAACCCTCATCCCCTGCATCAGCAGGCGGACTCTCAACCACTGCGCCACCAGGGAAGACCTGGATTTTATTTTTTAATTCTATCCAGTATTCCACTGTGGCTCTGAAAACAACTCCTGGAATAGTTTTGTTCAGATTTTGAACAAAAGTATATTGTAGATATAAGAAGACTTCAGCAGGAAAAATGCTACCACATTGTAGTTAATGACATAAAAATCTCTTCTATAAAATTCTAGAACTCCAAGTCATTATCCTTTTGGTTGAACTTTCTTATCCACCTATTCACATTTAATTTTATATCCTTACTCCACAATATGTTCATTTATTTATACATACCCACTGCACTTTTTCCCATTCGATGAAGAATATAGTTCTTTATTGTGACTTTTCTTCAAACTGTATTACTGAAGGATGTTTCAAGGTTAGTGACTTTAACTTTGAAAAAACAACCTGCTCACTCCTAAAAAAAAATTATACATGCATGCACATACACTTATAAATTCCCCAATTTCTGGACCCATTGTCCTGATATTATTATGAAGGAGAAGAAAGTTACAGGATTAGAAATTTAAAAGCAAAACTTAACATTAGCATGCAGGAATAATACCACTAATACTATGTCAACTATCGTCCTGACACTCTTCCAGGTGCTTTACATATATTAATTCATTTAATCTTCACAAAATCCAATAAGATAGTTCCTATTATCTTCCCTATTTTATTGACAAGAAAACAGAGATGAAATAATTCACACAAGACCATATGTAGTAAATACAGAAACCATATCCAAACTTAATGCTTCTAGCTCCAGAGTACTAGGTGTTTTTGTTGTTTCTTTAATTTTCTTCCTTTCTCACCTACTAGTACAAATATAATCTAGAACTAGTGATGGCAGCCCATTTTTACAATAATGAACAACTTTGATGAAGTGGTCTGTGGTATTCCAAATTATCCACCTCTAGCTTAGCTTTTAATTACCAGCAGTTATCTACTAGAATGGAATATCGATTTCAGACTTCCTCTCAAAAGTGTGAAAGATATTAAAGACAAAAAGATACAAAATCTATCTCCTTTATATCTTGGTCCACTCAGATTTCATCTTATTCTTTGGAAATCTTACAGGCCTACTGAACCCAAATATAAAAGGTGAAACAGAAAAACTGTGCTGTGAATTATTTGAAAACATTATTTCTAAGAAAGTATTACTTTAGGGGAAAAAAAAGAGCTTGTTCATTTCAGTCCATGTGTGTTTCTGTCCAACTTAAAAAGGTAATGCACAGGTTGAGCATGTATTTGCTCTGGATAAGTAGATAAGTTGAATTCTTTCAGAGTAAGTATTGCCCACAGACTGTCACTGAGATCTTTCCGATGTTCTGAGCAAAAACCAAATTGATCCTCTCTGCTCAAGAAAAGAAACTTTTTATAAGACTTGAGAACATGCCTGGTAATGCTGCCTTTAGCTATATATTTCCTGGGCCAATTTGTTCCCCAGAGAAGCTATGGCTTTGAAGTATTCCATTTGTAATGTTTTTGTTGTCTATAAGAATTTTGTTTCACTGAAGGTTTTCCAATATGAAAGGTTTATTTCCAAAGAGGAATTAAATTTAAGTAAATTAAATAAATAAATTCTACCAGGGCTTCCCTGGTGGCGCAGTGGTTAAGAATACGCCTGCCAATGCAGGGGACACGGGTTCGAGCCCTGACCCGGGAAGATCCCACATGCCGTGGAGCAACTAAGCCCATGCGCCACAACTACTAAGCCTGCGCTCTAGAGCCCACGAGCCACAACTACTGAAGCCCGCGCACCTAGAGCCCGTGCTCCGCAACAAGAGAAGCCATGGCAATGAGAAGCCCGTGCACCACAACGAAGAGTAGCTCCCGCTCTCCGCAACTAGAGAAAAAAAAAAAAAAACCGTGCACAGCAACGAAGACCCAACACAGTCAAAAAAATAATAATTCCACCATTACTCCAATAAAAGTTCTGAGAACTCACTATGTGCAAGGTATTACATTAGACACTATAAATAATAACAATATAGCAATAAGTCAAACACAACTTCAGTTGAAGAATTCCAAAATTATATAATTCAAGATAAGTACAAAATTTATATTAAATATTCTAGCTGAAAGAAACTTCTAAAATTTAATTATCATAGGTAAAGAAATTAGTTTAACTAGAAAGGGAAAAAAAGACACTTGACATGACAGTGTGCTAGACATGAGGGTAATCACTGTATTAGAGTTATTTCATTTTTTCTTAACAGCAAATCCATGAACTAAGTTTTGTTATTTTCATCATACAGTTAGAAAGTTATATGAGTTCCCCCTGGTAGATGGCTGATCACAGTATTAAAGTAGAAGAAAGGTCTCCTGGTCCTTACGCCGTGCGACTTTTACCATCCCACTATATTTTGAAGAAATCTTTGGAACTGGTAAATGAGCTAATATATACCAGTGCTTTAGCATGATATCTGACAAGACTAAATGCTCCACAAATAAAAGCTGGTGATAGTGGCAACAGTAATAGCAGAAGCAGAAGTATATCAAGCCATCATCTGAACCCCCCATGGCCTAAAAGCCCCCACCAGGAAGAATGGATGAACCTCTCCACCTCATACCTATACTTCCTTTTCCACACAGGTGCTAAAGGTCATAACTTCTCTGTGCTTATTATATGTGGGATGGCTCGTGACACTGCATTTGAACCCTCAGTAATTCCACTTAGCCACTGCTACTTGCCTCTTCTTCATTCATCCCTTTCTTCATTATCATGTTATTTGCATAAAACAATTTTCATTCTTTCCTTCTTTCCACTTCATCTCCTCCCAATCTACCTGATAACTTTTGCCATTAGTAACTGAGATATTCCTCCAGAGCTTATACAATGATAAATCGAGAGTTTCACAAGTACCTGGGGCTCAACAAAAGTAGAACTGTTCTGGGACTCGCCTCCAGCTAAATTATTTTAAAATTCAGCTCCTGAACACAGCCGACTTGCCATCAGCAATCTGAATAAGTTTTAATAACACTGGGTCCACCTCAAGGTTATTCCTTCAGTATTATATGGAAATTACTATAGATGAAGGAAATATGATACAAAGAAGTAAAATAATTTAGTTTATTTTAATGAAGTTTCCCTGATATCTTGGCTGATGGAAAAAGAAAACAATTTTCATAACAGAGTCTAGCTGTTGTACATGTGAAATACCTCTTACAAATAACCCCTCTTCCCCAAGACGCTACAGCACAGGATTGTGCAGCCGTACAGTAACTATTGATTTAAAGAAAGGAACTCATTCCTGCTTAAACCTTTATATTCTCTCAAGGTTTGTAATCCAATCAGATAATATTACCTATTCAAAATGTAATCTGGACCTCTGATAACCATTAACTTTTACTAACTTTTACCTCTGAATATACAGGCAGGGGGCTTAGATCTATGAAGTCAATATAAAAAGCAGTGTTCACACCATGGCAGTCCCTTGCAAACACTCATTTCATTGAAGGAAGCAATTTGTGTAAGATTCATATGGCTTAGATTTATTTACACAGATTGAGCCATTGAGTGTCATTTGATGTTCAAGCCTTGTTCTGAGGATGGCACATAATTCAGGAATGCTGAATCAGAAGAGCCATCCCAGGGGACTAATTCTCAAGAACCAGGATAACATGTATCTGCTTTGTCGATTTGCATTTAAGCAGAATTAGAGGTTACCTTACCATTCGCTCTAAGCACTAGTAATGAACACGCATTTCCCCCGTGAACATGATAATAAATTCAGAAAAGGTCCAATTCTGACATCCAAAGGGCAGCAACATTATATCACTGACAATATGCTATTAGCAGTCATTTTCACTTATTACTGTTCTTCAGGCTTACAGTGGGGTGACTTATGTTTTGTTTATTACATCATCATAGCATTTTCCAGTTTGAGTCAGAAAGCTGCATTTTTTGTATAAGCCCTCTAATAGTTCACACAAAGTATAACAATAACTTCACATGGATTCCATGCATTAAAGGACTCAACATCACACTGGAGTATTGTCTTCCCAACCAATTACTGGACAATACAGCAACATTCTCAGAGCCTTAGAGAACAGAACTGAATCTGCATTCTTTTTCAAAGAGCTTCCTCTCAAGGCGTTACCCAAACATACCTCCTAGTCCCCTATATCAATCCTTTATTAATCACATGTCCCAACCTTACCCAGTGTACATCTGGGCAATATTTTCAAATATTTCCTTGTCTCCACATTCCATTTCCACCTCCAAATCTCCAAGCTGTCCTCTTACGAAAAGAAGCAATAAAAATTTCCTAAACCACTGGGACTTCCCTGGCGGTCCAGTGGTTAAGACTCTGTGCTCCCAATGCAGGGGGCATGGGTTCAATTCCGGGTCGGGTAACTAAGATCCCGCATGCTGGGTGGTGCGACCAGAAAAAACAAACAAACAAAATTTCCTAAACCACTGCAGATGCCTGAGTACCTTCTTATTCAAATACTGTATAAAGAGCATTTTAAGAATTAAGCTTAAATGTTACAAGTCAATTAATAGCCAAAGAGAAATAACTTTCTCATCTTGTTTACTCCTAAGAATAATGAGGAAGAGCAAAGAAGGAAGGGAGGAAAAGAGGGAGGGAGAAAAGAAAAAAAGAGAGAGAAAGAGACTCTTGGTGGAAACTGGAGGTGAGCAAAGAGAAATGGCTTCAATCACTTGGGAAGAGGGAAGGCGATATTAATAAGGAAGGGCCACATATACCTCTGAGAGAGCTTTCACCTGGGATAGGCTGAATTCAAACACTTCAGTAGAGAAATTCTCCATCACAGAACAGATTATTTGTCTATTAAACTGGATGAAGATGGTTTAGCAGACATTTGTCACTTTTCAGAAGGCATGTTTATATTTGGGGAATTCCCCACATTATAAGTCTCAGTGGGTGACAGGACTGAATTCCAAACAGATGCTAAAAATTCCAGAAACTCACCGCTGGGGCTTCCCCAGTAGCTAGGGTATGGGCACATGTCCTGGGCCCCAGCCTTTCAAGCAGAAGGCAGTGTGCAAAGATGCAGGAGCTCTGGGGGACCTTCATGGGGGGAGGGGCGGAGGGAACAGTGGCAGTGGCACAAGCTGCAGGCCTAACTCAGAAGTGGCAGTGGCACTTTTCCCCAGCAGAGCTGTTCTCTGACACCGTCTTAGGCACCCTGTTCTGGCTGCAGAGCCCCAAACTGGTTTTTAAGCCCTCCTATTGATTCTGTGACCTACCCAGTATTTCATTTTATTAAGTTCCTTTTCTGCCTAAATCAGTCGGAAAGATGAAGTATACAGTTCCACATATATATAAATATATATATATATGTAGGAATGGGTTATCCAAATTGTAAATAACCTAAAAAAGAACAAATATTAACCCAAATTTGGGTTAAAAATAACCCAAATCCTTGGTTTTATAATGCATTACCTTAGAGAAACCAAATTACCACATATGACATATATGAAATAATACATGAAATGTATATACATTTGAAATTCTCTACTCGACTGTCCCAGATTTCTGTCAAAATCCTGTAATCTTACAAGCAGATAGAAGGGAGCAGTAATCTTACTCAACCCCACTATTTTGCGGACAAGGAAACCAATATTTAGGAGGATGAAGGAACTCACCAAGGGGCAACCATTTAATAGAGCAGAGCGAGAACTAGAATGGTTTTCAGTTTTCAGTCCAATGCCTTTTCCGTCACATGATGATGATAGTGCCTTGATTGTTTGGGGTGTTATTTTTGTCACAGATTGCTTTTGGTTTTTATTTTGTCATTTTGTTCTAAGACACATCATCCTAGGACTCTACTTCGTTATTTGAACTATCTGTATTTGGTGATGTGATAATTTATTAGTATTGAGAAAACAGACCACGATGAGGAATTCAGGAAAAGGTCAAGCATTCAAAGGCCTGAATGATGACATGGAGAGTGAGTTCATGCTATGACACTTCTTGGAGAAAATATACTTAATTAAGGCTGCAACCTTCTGAGAGGTGCTACTTAGCTGGTACCGCTGCTCTGGATCTCAGAATGTTAATGGAACCCAGATCACAGATAGAGATCTATAACAGTTAGGATATTTCCTCAACCTTGAACTGCGTGAAGAAAACAAAAGGGTTTGCTGAAAAAAATTGAACTCATGGTACGGAATGAGAGCTATCTACATATACAATTAACTTAAACACAACAGTGCATAGCAAAGTTTTCTGCATCATGTTCAAGTGTCAACTTCTGACTTTTTTCATGCTTTGCAACAGCATATAGTTACTCTGCCTTTTGGATCAGTCTGAAATCCTTTTCTTCTCGAACTGTCTCAGTGTTGCTGATGTTTGTCTGCATGTGAATGCATTTTTGTCCCATGCTATCTTGGCTTCATGTTGCCCTCATGTATCAGAGTCATCATTTTTTGGTAAAATAAACAGTCCCTCTCTAAACCCAGGAAGTGCTGAAATTCTTTGTAATATGCTGGTATTCCAACAGGATTCCTCAGGAGATTTGCTTCTGTCCAACATACTCTGAAAAATTCCTAACGCTAATACACTACCTGCCTTCACTAGAATAGCTTCACTAACCTGAGCATTCTGTGCTCTAACTACTCTATAACCTACATTTTTTTATTTTTTGTTTCCCAGATGATATAAAAATGGAAAGTTGGGGCTTCCCTGGTGGCTCAGTGGTTAAGAATCCGCCTGCCAATGTAGGGGACACAGGTTCGATATCTGGTCCGGGAAGATCCCACAAGCTGAAGAGCAACTAAGCCTGTGTGCCACAACTACTGAGCCTGCACTCTAGAGCCCGCGAGCCACAACTACTGAGCCCACGTGCCACAACTACTGAAGCCCACGCGCCTAGACCTCGTGCTCCGCAACAAGAGAAGCCACCGCAATGAGAAGCCCGTGCACCACAAGGAAGAGTAGCCCCGGCTCACCACAACTAGAGAAAGCTCGCATGCAGCAACGAAGACCCAATGCAGCCAAAAATTTAAAAAAAAAAAAAAAAAGACTAAAGAAATTTTCAAAAAGAAAAAAAGAAAAGTCTTTCATACTAATCATTCATTGATAACTAGCTACATTTCTTGTTAAGATCCAAGTTGAAATCAAATTCACCACCGTTCAGAAATGCAGACTTCATGAAAGTGCTCCCCTCAGATATGGGGATATATGTATATGCATAGCTGATTCACTTTGTTATAAAGCAGAAACTAACACCCTATTGTAAAGCAATTATACTCCAATAAAGATGTTAAAAAAAATAAAAATTTAAAAAAAAAGAAAGTGCTCCCCTCCCCACCATAGTGTGCATGGGTGTGTGTGTGTGCGCACGCACACACACACACACACACACACACTCCTAATCAAGTGGCTTGCAAAGCCAAAACAGGGAGCCTATGTATGGATTGCCACATACTTCATCCTCACTCTCTAGAAACTCTATCCTTTCCCTGAGTAGGTGTTTAGCCGTATCTCCCTAAGAAATCCAATTTTAATGACTCCTCTCCCAAAACAAAGCTGAAGTGACAGCTCACTTCACTTTAAAATTACTACAAAGTATCTGTACTATAGAGGATCCACTGTATGGGTTATCCAAACTATAAATAATCTGAAAAGGACACATCCTTGGTTTTATAATGTATTACCTTTCTGAAACCAAACTACAGCATTAATTATATTTGGCTTCAGCAAATATTAACATTTCTTGAGTGTAAGCTAGAATCGTGCTGTACTCCAGAGAAAGCCAAACTTAAAGTTTAAACCACTAACAATAACCTACAAAGCAGTTAATCCCCGCAGGGGAGGTCAGCTCTAAGCCAGCATGTGTCCCTTCCATCTTGACCTAGATGATCTTAGCTGGCCGCGCTGGTGGCATCATCCTTGATATATAGAGATGCATAAACTGCTTTTAATGATATATTTGGGGCTCTCAAATTAGATAATCAGGTCTGGAAATGCTATGATTTTAACAGCTGCCACACTGACCTTCGTTGGGTAGTTCACTCTCCGTCTGCTTTAGACTGAAGTCTAAGGGTCCAAATGTTTAAAGTCAGGAAGATGGGAGTGGGGGAGACAAAATCATGTTCACAGCATGATCCCTGAAAACATCAAAACACTGTCTGTTCTTGCCTTTTGTGAAGTCGGCCCTTCAGCTATTTGCTCAGGTTTCCCTACCAACTTGATGATGAATGAGGTTTTCCAAGGGCTTTTACACACAGCACTGTTATTTCACTGGGGCTCGGTGAGTACTTTAAACAGATGAAGACAAAGAAAGACAGCCATGTAATTCAGCGCCTGATTGCTCTTCCACACATCAGTGGTGAAAGGCACAACTCTGCCTTGAGCAGTGCGGAGTGGCTGACTGATTGGATCCAGTAAAGGCTGATAAATTTTGGAATGCTCTTTCAACACAAGAAGAATAGCATCGAGATGGAATACTGTACTGCAGCGCTTCATACCTTACAAGAGAACCCTGGAAATCAGTGCTTACCACCACTGGCCACAAAGAGGGAAAAAATAGAAGGTGTTTCCCAGACTATGCCAGGAATCCCCGACATCTGGAGGGTGAGAGCTGACCCACATGCATTTTAACTTCAAATGATTTTTGAAGTGTTGATTGCAATTATGTATGTAAACAATGGGTTACTAATTTAGAAACAAATTCATTTAATGTAAGGCCAGAAACTATCAAACTCTTAGAGGAAAACATAGGCAGAACACTCTATGACATAAATCACAGCAAGGTCCTTTTTGACCCACCTCCTAGAGAAATGGAAATAAAAACAAAAGTAAACAAATGGGACCTAATGAAACTTCAAAGCTTTTGCACAGCAAAGGAAACCATAAAGAAGACAAAAAGACAACCCTCAGAATGGGAGAAAATATTTGCAAATGAAGCAACTGACAAAGGATTAATCTCCAAAATTTACAAGCAGCTCATGCAGCTTAATAACAAAAAAACAAACAACCCAATCCAAAAATGGGCAGAAGACCTAAATAGACATTTCTCCAAAGAAGATATACAGACTGCCAACAAACACATGAAAGAATGCTCAACATCACTAATCATTAGAGAAATGCAAATCAAAACGACAATGAGATATCATCTCACACCAGTCAGAATGGCCATCATCAAAAAATCTAGAAACAATAAATGCTGGAGAGGGTGTGGAGAAAAGGGAACCCTCTTACACTGTTGGTGGGAATGTAAATTGATACAGCCACTATAGAGAACAGTATGGAGGTTCCTTAAAAAGCTACAAATAGAACTACCATATGACCCAGCAATCCCACTACTGGGCATATACCCTGAGAAAACCATAATTCAAAAAGAGTCATGTACCAAAATGTTCATTGCAGCTCTATTTACAATAGCCCAGAGATGGAAACAACCTAAGTGTCCATCATCGGATGAATGGATAAAGAAGATGTGGCACATATATACAATGGAATATTACTCAGCCATAAAAGGAGACGAAATTGAGCTATTTGTAATGAGGTGGATAGACCTAGAGTCTGTCATACAGAGTGAAGTAAGTCAGAAAGAGAGAGACAAATACCGTATTCTAACACAAATATATGGAATTTAAGAAAAAAAAAATGTCATGAAAAACCTAGGGGTGAAACAGGAATAAAGACACAGACTTACTAGAGAATGGACTTGAGGCTATGGGGAGGGGGAAGGGTAAACGGTGACAAAGCGATAAAGAGGCATGGACATATATACACTACCAAACGTAAGGTAGATAGCTAGTGGGAAGCAGCCGCATAGCACAGGGAGATCAGCTCGGTGCTTTGTGACCGCCTGGAGGGGTGGGATAGGGAGGGTGGGAGGGAGGGAGACGCAAGCGGGAAGAGATATGGGAACATATGTGTATATATAACTGATTCATTTTGTTGTGAAGCTGAAACTAACATACCATTGTAAAGCAATTATACTCCAATAAAGATGTTTAAAAATAAAAAAAAAATTAAAAAAATAAAGTTACATCAATTGGGCTTCCCTGGTGGTGCAGTGGTTAAGAATCTGCCTGCCAACGCAGGGACACGGGTTTGAGCCCTGGTCCGGGAAGATCCCACATGCCGTGGAGCAACTAAGCCTGTGCACCACAACTACTGAACCTACGCTCTAGAGCCCATGAGACACAACTAATGAGCCCGTGAGACACAACTACTGAGCCCGTGTGCCACAACTACTGAAGCCCACGCGCCTAGAGCCCGTGCTCTGCAACAAGAGAAGCCACCGCAATGAGAAGCCCACGTACCGCAACGAAGAGTAGCCTACACTCACTGCAACTAGAGAAAGTCCGTGCGCAGCAACAAAGACCCAACGCAGCCAAAAATAAATAAAATAAATAAATTTATAAAAAAATAAAATAAAGTTACATCAATTAACAAAAAAAAAAAAAAAAACAAATTCATTTGAATAGGGAGTATTCCCAAAAACAAAATTTTAAAAGATACAGTGAGGAAACAACAGGCAGGGTGTATTCTTTTCTTATATCACATTTCCTACAGCCTGGGGAAACATTTGTACATGCTTTATTCCAACAGTCTTCCCAGGAAAGGATGAGAAAAGAGTAGCATTAAGATCCACATGGGCTGTGCCTTTAGAGTCCAGGTAACCACTCTGCCTCTACAAATAAGAAAGTCCAATCCTGTTGGAGGGAGTTGATAACAGCAAGGGATGAAGAACAGGATCAAACCCTAGAATACAATTTCATGCACAGGGAAGGAAGGAAGGACTAGGTTGCAACCTCACCTCCATGACTCTGCCGTGTTATCTCTCAGTGCTTCAAAAACTTCCCTTGAGGGTAATTTTTGCTTGTATACAGCTTTGAAAGCGCTGGTATAAAAGGCTTTAACTAACAGGTCCACGAGTAGAAGCCTTCCCTTGGACTCCAGGCCCAGTATCTTCCACACAGCTAAATAACAACTGCTCACAGTGAAATTACACATAATCAATAGTCTGTCCACTGATCCAAACACCCCAGGGGCCCATTCCTGAAGATTTTATTGTCCATCTATTCCAGGTGGGCATATGGTGGAGCCTATCGACTCACACACAGCTGTTTTTCTCCTGTTGGTTCATGATTATTTCCGAGAGTTTTACTAGGACAGATGTTTTAAGAGTGTGCTGAGTACACAACTTTCCTCAACTGACACTTTTTAATTTATATAAACAGCAGATTGCTATGCTGCTGTCCTTTTGAGACTGTGAGGGAAGGGGTGGAATCGCCAAATAATGTCAGTTTCCTTCAACATTGTGAAGCAGAGGCACTTTTTTTTTTAATTTATTTTATTATTTATTTATTTTTGGCAGTGTTGGGTTTTCGTTGCTGCACGCGGGCTTTCTCTAGTTGCGGCGAGTGGGGGCTACTCTTCATTGCGATGCACAGGCTTCTCATTGCGGTGGCTTCTCTCATTATGAAGCACGGGCTCTAAGTGTGCGGGCTTCAGTAGTTGTAGCGCATGCGGTCAGTAGTTGTGGTTCGCGGGCTCTAGAACACAGGCTCAGTAGTTGTGGCGCACGGGCTTAGGTGCTCCACAGCATGTGGAATCTTCCCGGACCAGGGCTCAAACCCATGTCCCCTGCATTGGCAGGTGGATTCTCAACCACTGCGCCACCAGGGAAGTCCCCAAGCAGAGGCACTTCTGTCCAACACCCTCCCCACAAGCCCTGCTGGCAGAGACCCTCTCAGTGTCCTCCCTCAGCCACTTGATCTTTCTCTGATCCTGTCTCCCAACAGACTGTTTGAATTTGGTTTTTCCACGTCGAGGCTTTTTCAGCTGGAGCAAAGTGAATACACCAGTGTCCTATATAGAAGGCAATTTTCTCTGCTGGGTTTGTACCTGGTCCAAACATTTGAATTTAGATAGCAGTTTATTTCCTGAGAGTCAACATGTACTTCTGCTTGAACCCATGGCAGAGTCAACCCCATACTGGTGCTAGAAAAAATCTGTTACTACAGAAAACAATATACTGCTACACATTCATCAAAAGAGACTGCCAACCTTGCCATTTCTGCATCAGCAGAATGCACATAGCCCTTAAATGGAAAAGTTTTCCCAGCTAAAGAACATGATTTCAGGTCTTTTAAGCATGTAACACAGATGGATTTGTGCCTTTAATAGGATGTTAAGTGATTCTCCAAAGTATCTTAGTAGGTAAGTAAAGATATTTTTCTGACCCTCACTGCCTATAAACTGCTTCTTTCAGGATTAGCACAATCATTCAAGTGCCTTTAGAATTACTCTAAAATTAGAATATTTAGGGGAGCTACCTGGGGGCAGGGGGAGAAGGATTATCATTTTCAGTCCCTCTCTGCCCTTACAAACATAACCTTCCTCTTCACAGTACCTGAATTCAGTACAACTTTGCTCTCTCCACAACTTCATCTTCAATTCAGATCATTAGGAACTGATTCAAATAGCTTTTTTTTTTTTTTTTTTTTTGCAGTATGCGAGCCTCTCACTGTTGTGGCCTCTCCCGTTGCGGAGCACAGGCTCCGGACGCCCTCTGCGGCATGTGGGATCTTCCCAGACCTGGGCACAAACCCGCATCCCCTGCATCAGCAGGCAGACCCTCAACCAGTGCGCCACCAGGGAAGCCCTCAAATAGCCATTTTATCATCCATCTCCCTTTCACAAAGAACCAATCAGGTCAGAGTCAACTGTTCAATCAGCATTTACCGAGTTCCAGTTATAATTTATATGCTCTGCTATGTGCTGGGAACATGGGTGTTAGTCAAGCATGGCCACTGGCCGGGAGGGAAGAAACGCAAAGAAACTGATTGCTCAAGGACAACAGCCTTGTTCAGATGAGAGCACCAAAGACACTAGGGAAATATTAATTTTCTCTCCACACAAATGAAATAACTCACTTTGAGCTAGAATTTCTGTAGAAGGGAAGCTCTCTTTTCCCCCTTCCATTCAATACTTGCATCTGACTGGGAAAGAAGGACTAGGACTGATGAAAATAAGTATTAATTACCAAAGCAGTGTAATAAGGTGTTAAATGGGACTTTTCCTGCAACTGTGGCATTTCAGCTAAATCATCAAAACTGAGGACAACAGATGATGAGAAACGCCTCCTTCTAAGGAGAAATATTAGGGTGTTCTTGTTAGAATTCCAGCCTATCAGTGACCATCTCCCACCTCCCATCCACATGACATAAAAGAAGGCTAGAGACTAGGAGCTCATTAAAGGGAATTTACAGTAGCAGAGAAGGTGTGGCGTAGCGCTCCCCTCTGCCCCCTGTAGGTGATCCACCTCCAAGCCAAGAGAGGAAGTTTCTCAAAAGAATCAATTAGAGGGCTTCCCTGGTGGTGCAGTGGTTGAGAGTCCGCCTGCTGATGCAGGGGACACGGGTTTGTGCCCCGGTCCGGGAGGATCCCACATGCTGCGGAATGGCTGGGCTCGTGAGCCATGGCCGCTGAGCCTGCGCGTCCGGAGCCTGTGCTCCGCAACGGGAAAGGCCACAACAGTGAGAGGCCCGCGTACCGCAAAAAAAAAAAAAAAAAAAGGAATCAATTAGGGATGTTGGTAGGAAGGGGAATGGCTTCTCACTAGCAGACGGCTCCTTGATGAGTATATCAGAGGCCAGCCCTATGCCAGGGCTGAAGTGGAGTGCAAGAAAATTCTTGGTAGAAATTAACACAGATTCCTAGAATGGATGGGGTGGGGGGGATTCAGTAAGCAAACATTAGGAGCAGCCTCATGCCTGTAGAAGCATAAAGATAGCAGGCCATCTAAGGCAAATGACAATGACAGGAACAATAATCACATGGCAAGAAAGGAGCACAACATTTGCTTAAACTCAGTGATAATGTTTGAAGTTTCTATGCCAAGCGATACCTTGGAGAGGAGCAAGGCATGAAATGCCTGAAAGGGCCTCAGCTAAGGAAGCTGACTATAGGAAAATGCTCCCAGCCGGAAGGATCTATGCATACACAGCTGGGGGTTAGGGATATATGAGGAAGGGTCCCAATGTGCATTGTCCCATTCGAAGGAAGAGTAGAGGGAGGGAGAGGGGAGAGGGAGCCATAGTTTAAACCCCTGTTATAACAGTGGCATCAATGACGAGAGTGCAGGAGCACTGCTCATATCAGTCTATGTCCACTTTTCTCTAAATCCACCCTCCCCACATTACTCACCCTGGGGAGCCAGGAGCAGAGCCAATAGGGGAGGCTTGGAGAACAAGGAATATAAGGAAGGAGACCAAATTCCCTTCCCCTTCTGGGTTCTGCAGCGGTAGCTACAGCCCGAGCAGGAAAGGTAGTCAGAATCTTTAACTGGATGAAAATTTCAGATTAGACATTTAACTAGGTTAGTTTTTTAAAACGACTTTATAATTAGACTAATTTACAGCTTAAAAAGGCCACAAACCTATAGACTCTTCCAAGATAGAGTCCAGAAAGAGTAAAACAAAAGAGCTTGCTTCAAACCAGTATGATAAGACCAAAAGAGGGCCATTTCTGATTGAACCAGTTTAGCACATTCAATAAACTAATCACACTGGTCTCTCTGTGTCTACTGCAGATTGGATCCAGAACCCCCACCTCCGTCGCAAATACCAAAATCCACAAGTGCTGAAGCCCCTTATATAAAATAGCGTAGTATTTACATGTAACCTACACATATCTGCCCATATACTTTATTTTATTTTATTCTTTACATCTTTATTGCAGTATAATTGCATTACAATGGTGTGTTAGCTTCTGCTTCATAACAAAGTGAATCAGTTATACATATACACGTTCCCATACCTCTTCCCTCTTGCATCTCCCTCCCTCCCACCCTCCCTATCCCACCCCCTAGGTGAACACAAAGCACGAGCTGATCTCCCTGTGCTATGCAGCTGCTTCCCACTAGCTATCTATTTTACATTTGGTAGTGTATATATCTCTATGCCACTCTCTCGCTTTGTCACAGCTTACCCTTCCCCCTCCCCATATCCTCAAGTCCATTCCCTAGTAGGTCTGTGTCTTTATTCCTGTCTTACCCCTAGGTTCTTCATGACATTTTTTTTTCTTAAATTCCATATATATGTGTTAGCATACGGTATTTGTCTTTCTCTTTCTGACTTACTTCACTCTGTATGACAGACTCTAGGTCTATCCACCTCATTACAAATAGCTCAATTTCGTTTCTTTTTATGGCTGAGTAAGATTCCATTGTATATATGTGACACATCTTCTTTGTCCATTCATCCGGTGATGGACACTTAGGTTGTTTCCATCTCTGGGCTATTGTAAATAGAGCTGCAATGAACATTTTGGTACATGACTCTTTTTGAATTATGGTTTTCTCAGGGTATATGCCCAGTAGTGGGATTGCTGGGTCATACGGTAGTTCTATTTCTAGTTTTTTAAGGAACCTCCATACTGTTCTCCACAGTGGCTGTACCAATTCACATTCCCACAAGCAGTGCAAGAGGGTTCCCTTTTCTCCACACCCTCTCCAGCATTTATTGTTTCTAGATATTTTGATGATGGCCATTCTGACTGGTGTGAGATGATATCTCATTGTAGTTTTGATTTGCATTTCTCTAATGATTAATGATGTTGAGCATTCTTTCATGTGTTTGTTGGCAGTCTGTATATCTTCTTTGGAGAAATGTCTATTTAGGTCATCTGCCCATTTTTGGATTGGGTTGTTTGTTTTCTTGATATTGAGCTTCATGAGCTGCTTATAAATTTTGGAGATTAATCCTTTGTCAGTTGCTTCATTTGCAAATATTTTCTCCCATCCTGAGGGTTGTCTTTTGGTCTTGTTTATGGTTTCCTTTGCTGTGCAAAAGCTTTGAAGTTTCATTAGGTCCCATTTGTTTATTTTTGTTTTTATTTCCATTTCTCTAGGAGGTGGGTCAAAAAGGATCTTGCTGTGATTTATGTCATAGAGTGTTCTGCCTATGTTTTCCTCTAAGAGTTTGATAGTTTCCGGCCTTACATTTACATCTTTAATCCATTTTGAGCTTATTTTTGTGTATGGTGTTAGGGAGTGATCTAATCTCATACTTTTACATGTACCTGTCCAGTTTTCCCAGCATCACTTATTGAAGAGGCTGTCCTTTCTCCACTGTGCATTCCTGCCTCCTTTATCAAAGATAAGGTGACCATATGTGCATGGGTTTATCTCTGGGCTTTCTATCCTGTTCCATTGATCTATCTTTCTGTTTTTGTGCCAGTACCATACTGTCTTGATTACTGTAACTTTGTAGTACAGTCTGAAATCAGGGAGCCTGATTCCTCCAGCTCCGTTTTTCGTTCTCAAGATTGCTTTGGCTATTCGGGGTCTTTTGTGTTTCCATACAAATTGTGAAATTTTTTGTTCTACTTCTGTGAAAAATGCCAGTGGTAGTTTGATAGGGATTGCATTGAATCTGTAGATTGCTCTGGGTAGTGGACTCATTTTCACAATGTTGATTCTTCCAATCCAAGAACATGGTATATCTCTCCATCTATTTGTATCATCTTTAATTTCTTTCATCAGTGTCTTATAATTTTCTGCATATGGGTCTTTTGTCTCCTTAGGTAGGTTTATTCCTAGATATTTTATTCTTTCTGTTGCAATGGTAAATGGGAGTGTTTTCTTGATTTCACTTTCAGACTATTCATCATTAGTGCATAAGAATGCCAGAGGTTTCTGTGCATTAATTTTGTATCCTGTTACTTTACCGAATTCATTCATTAGCTCTAGTAGTTTTCTGGTAGCATCTTTAGGATTCTCTATGTATAGTATCATGTCATCTGTAAACAGTGAAGGTTTTACTTCTTCCGTTCTGATTTGAATTCCTTTTATTTCTTTTTCTTCTCTGATTGCTGTGGCTAAAACTTCCAAAACTATGTTGAATAAGAGTGGTGAGAGTGGGCAACCTTGTCTTGTTCCTGATGTTAGTGGAAATGCTTTCAGTTTTTCACCATTGAGAATGATGTTGGCTGTGGGTTTGTCATATATGTCCTTTATTATGTTGAGGTAAGTTCCCTCTATGCCTACTTTCAGGAGGGTTTTTATCATAAATCGGTGTTGAATTTTGTCTAAAGCTTTTTCTGCATCTATTGAGATGACCACATGGTTTTTATTCTTCAATTTGTTAATATGGTGTGTCACACTGATTGATTTGCATATATTGAAGAATCCTTGCGTTCCTGGGATAAACCCCACTTGATCATGGTGTATGATCCTTTTAATGTGTTGTTGGATTCTGTTTGCTAGTATTTTGTTGAGGATTTTTGCATCTATGTTCATCAGTGATATTGGACTGCAGTTTTCTTTTTTTTTGACATCTTTGTCTGGTTTTGGTATCAGGGTGATGGTGGCCTCGTAGAATGAGTTTGGGAGTGTTCCTCCCTCTGCTATATTTTGGAAGATTTTGAGAAGGATAGGTGTTAGCTCTTCTCTAAATGTTTGATAGAATTCGCCTGTGAAGCCATCTGGTCCTGGGCTTTTGTTTGTTGGAAGATTTTTAATCACAGTTTCAATTTCAGTGCTTGTGATTGGTCTGTTCATATTTTCTATTTCTTCCTGATTCAGTCTTGGCAGGTTGTGCGTTTCTAAGAATTTGTCCATTTCTTCCAGGTTGTCCATTTTATTGCCATAGAGTTGCTTGTAGTAATCTCTCATGATCTTTTGTATTTCTGCAGTGTCAGTTGTTACTTCTCCTTTTTCATTTCTAATTCTATTGATTTGAGTCTTCTCCCATTTTTTCTTCATGAGTCTGGCTAATGGTTTATCAATTTTGTTTATCTTCTCAAAAACCAGCTTTTCGTTTTATTGACCTTTGCTATCGTTTTCTTCATTGCTTTTTCATTTATTTCTGATCTGATTTTTATGATTTCTTTCCTTCTGCTAACTTTGGGGTTTTTTGGTTCTTCTTTCTCTAATTGCTTTAGGTGCAAGTTTAGGTTGTTTATTTGAGATATTTCCTGTTTCTTAAGGTAGGATTGTATTGCTATAAACTTCCTTCTTAGAACTGCTTTTGCTGCATCCCATAGATTTTGGGTCATCGCGTCTCCATTGTCATTTGTTTCTAGGTATTTTTTAATTTCCTCTTTGATTTCTTCAGTGATCATTTCGTTATTAAGTAGTGTATTGTTTAGCCTCCATGTGTTTGTATTTTTTACAGATCTTTTCCTGTAATTGATATCTAGTCTCACAGCACTGTGGTCAGAAAAGATACTTGATACAATTTCAATTTTCATAAATTTACCAAGGCTTGATTTGTGACCCAAGATATGATCTATCCTGGAGAATGTTCCATGAGCACTTCAGAAAAATGTGTATTCTGTTGTTTTTGGATGGAAGGTACTATACATATCAATTAAGTCCATCTTGTTTAATGTATCATTTAAAGCTTGTGTTTCCTTATTTATTTTCATTTTGGATGATCTGTCCATTGGTGAAAGTGGGGTGTTAAAGTCCCCTACTATGAATGTGTTACTGTCGATTTCCCCTTTTATGGCTGTTAGTATTTGCCGTATGTATTGAGGTGCTCCTATGTTGGGTGCATAAATATTTACAATTGTTATATCTTCTTCTTGGATCGATCCCTTGATCATTATGTAGTGTCCTTCTTTTTCTCTTCTAATAGTCTTTATTTTAAAGTCTATTTTGTCTGATATGAGAATTGCTACTCCAGCTTTCTTTTGGTTTCATTTGCATGAAATATCTTTTTCCATCCCCTCACTTTCAGTCTGTATGTGTCTCTATGTCTGAAGTGGGTCTCTTGTAGACAGCATATATATATAGGTCTTATTTTTGTATCCATTCAGCCAATCTGTGTCTTTTGGTGGGAGCATTTAGTCCATTTACATTTAAGGTAATTATCGATATGTATGTTCCTATGCCCATTTTCTTAATTGTTTTAGGTTTGTTATCATAGGTCTTTTCCTTCTCTTGCCCATATACTTTAAATCATCTCTGGATTACTTTTAATACCTAATACATTGTAAATGCTATATAAATATAGTTGCTGGGGTATAGCAAATTCACGTTTTGCTTTTTGGAACTTGCTGGTTTCTTTTTTTCCAAATATTTTCCATCCACTGGTGGTTGAATCCAGATGCAGAACCCATAGATAAGGAGGGCCAACAATAAACTAGTTGAGTCAGCATCTGTGCAATAGAATGCTATACAGAGGAAGTTGAAAACAATTCAAAACCTTTGTAGGTATTTGTATTGGTCAGCTTGGCCTGCCATAACAAAATACCATAGACTGGATGGCTTAAATAACAGAAATGTATTTCTCACCATTCTGGAGACTAGGAAGTCTAAGATCAATGTGCCAGCCAATTCAGTTACTAATGAAGACTCCTGACTTGCAAATGGCTACCTTCTTGCTGTGTGCTCACATGGTGTCTCTTCTTTTATGGGCACTATTCCCATTGGATCAGGGATCCAAGCCTTATGACCTCAATGAACCTTAATTACATCTGTAAAGGCTCTATCTCCAAATACATTCACACTGTGGGCTGGGTCCTCAACATAGGGCTTTTGGGAGGAAACAATTCAGTCCCAAAAAAAGAATTTGGGAAGGTGTCTAATAAGGAAAACTAGAAGGCAATCTCTACCCACACACAAAATATCTTAAAGATAAGAAGTGGGGAGGAAAAAAGTATATAACTTTGTGCTTAAGGATTCTCTGAGGAAAGGAACCAAACTGTACTTAAATTATATGTAAGTATAAAAACATGTCGGGATGGGGAATTCATTAGAAAAGCAAATCACAGAGGCAAACAGGGAAAAGAAAAAGTGAGCTTGAGCCTATTGTGTTCATAAGAAACTATATAACTAGTTGAATGCATGTGGAATCTATGATGGATTTATGGTGGGAAACTGTTTTTAATATAAATGCAATGTTAAAAATCATGTCAAGTGGGATCTTAAACTTTAAAACTTTGAGTTTGAAAAATATAAAATAAAACTGACTGGAAGAAAGAGAAATTATAGAAAGTAAAAATCAAAATGTGCATTTTTTGCATTTATAAGAACCTGAGTTATAACCAAATATTTGAGAAAAATTTGTTGACTTGAATTTAAATATACTAGATAAATGTGTTGGTTATTTATTATAAACTGTGAAAGAGTCTGGGCTTCTTAAAAAAAAGAAAAATCACAGTAAGATATGATTTTAAAGTAAAAAAGTTCAAGATGGTAGACTCTGCATATGTCTTTGCCTCTTCTCCTTTGAAACTCATTAAAATGGCAGTTAAAAAAAGACATGAGGAAGTATATTCATAAAAGTGCTGAGAACATATGGGACATCAATGGACCAGATATTTTTGCAGATTTCTGGATGACAGAGTAGGGAATAAGATGGTACTATGTTTACACGAAAGCAGAGGGAGCCATCACTCAAACTACAATCAGAAGGGAGGGCTGAAGCAGGAAGTTCGTGGAATTTTCCAGAAAGAGCAAGCAAAAAGAGCAGGAGGACCGATTGCCAAAAATTTTAAATGCAATAAAATGGATAGAAAATAAAGTTGAGACAGCTTTCAGAATATAGAGCAGAAAGGAGAAAGAAGTTGAAAATATGAGCAAAAATATAAGAGGCATATAAAACCAATCCAGGTTGGCCAGCATCTGATTAATAGAAATCCTATAAAAGGAAAACAGAGGTATAAGGGAAAAGATTCCATTTTACCCTGATGAGTGGCCTGGGGGCATGTAATAGAATTCAGAAGAAAAGGAATCATAGCACACGACATGTCTCAGCAGTAAAAAATAACTTCATACTTATAGTAATATAAAAGATTGATTATTTTTAGCCACAAAGGCAACAAACACAGGCAGAAAATGAAGAAAGTATGGTTGTAATTGCAGAGCAGAATGTAAGTGTAAATCAATCTTGACAATAGAAAAGCAAAAATTAAAATGAAGGAAGGTGGGAAAATACAAACATAAAGAAGAGGCAGAGGATAAGGGTAAAGGCACTAATATTTTCATTTTAGATCAAAATCAAGTCAATTGACTAAGGGAAAGGAACCAGAAAAAGAATTATTGATATATTTTCTAAAGTTATGAAAAGAACTAAAAGTAAAACTAAAAATAATGATGTAACTATCAAAGTTTAGGAGAAGGAGGTGGGAGGCAGGGGGAGTGAGCCAAAGCCTCATCTTTCACAGTAGTAAGCAGAAAGTGTCCATGATCATTAAATCAAGAAATAGTGGATGACAAATTTTATCCAGGTAAATACCAGAAATATTTTTGTAATGATGAAAAGAGATGCTGGTGGAAATGAGCCTGGGAATGTGAGGGGTAGGGCAGGAGAGTTTCACTTCTCATCATGTGCTCTCTGTATTCCAGATTTCTTACCTTGGGCATGTATTACCTAGACACAAACAAATAAGAACAAATTCACCAAAAGGTAAGTATTAAGCAAATGCCAACTTCTCCATTTTCCAAATGCTGACTGAAGTCAAGGCTACAGCCAAGTGTGGAAAGCAGATTTTAATCTAGCAAGAAATGGACTGAAGAGTAAAACAGCCAATGTAAGTAACACATAAGAAACATACAGGAAATCAAACAAAAGAAAGATCTTGTACTTTTCTCTCTCGCACACATACATACACTCCACAGAATTTGCACATGACTGCCCCTCTGCAGATACTGACTCACAACACAAAGTAATGACTACTTCTTCACAGATTCAAATAATAAATCCTTGGATGAAAAGAGATTCATTCTAGAAATAAACTGTATGTTCAAAGAAACATAATATGGAACAAATGGTAAACATCTTTTTATTGGCTTTCTCAAATTGAGTTATCAAAATAACCAAATCCCCAACAAGGATGCACCACTAGGACACTTGATTCAACCAAGCTTGAGTTGGCAGACTTTTTCTTAAAGGGCCAGATAGTATATATTTTAGGCTTTGTGGATGATACTCAACTCTGCCATTGCAGCAAGAAAGCTAACAATGAAAATACACAAATGAATGGACATGGCTGTGTTCCAATAAAACTTATTTACAAAACAAGCTGTGGGCAGTATTTGGCCCATGGACTGTAGTTTGCCCACTCCTGAACTAAGGATCAAGGACATTAAGACATTTTCCAAGTATTAAAAAGAGAGCACATACTCCAGAACTTAATCACTTGTGCTAATACTATAATATCAAATATTAGCCTATCAATTGCTGCTATATGTAATTCCTGATGTTCAAATGCCTTTTGACTAAGATCTGGTCAAATAAGAGCTAAAATATACCCATTCTATTTCTCTTTCCTGTCCATCTTACAGACAATAATGAAATGAAAATAATGATAAAGTCAGCTGTCCCTGCTAAGGGCCCATTTTAGATAGCTAACATATTTGATCTCCTATTTCTCCATCAAGATGAAATCTCCAGTGGCTCAACTATATTTTCTTTTGTTGCATTTTGAAAATAATGTCAAGGAACAAACTCTCAACAGCCGTTGACACTGATACCAAGCTCTCAGAGAGGGCTCATAAAGCATTTTGAGTACTTCAAATAAGCAACATCGTATAAATATAAAGATTAGCACTTGGCAAGGACATTGATGGCTTGCCGGAAAATGTCACCTTAATCACTATCAAATCATATTTATTAAGCAACTTGGTGCTCCTGGGGCCTAATTGAACATTCTTCTAAGATTTTTTTTTTAATGAATTGGCAGAAAAGCAAGATTCAAGAATCAAATCAGCTTCCACATCAAAATCCTAATCATATTTGTGACGGCTGTGAGCAAAATAGGGTCCTAAATAAAACTGTAAATAGTATTGATGATATGGCCAAAAAGGATGAAAAATCACAAGTGACAAGGAAAAGCATTTGACATATGATCAAAAAAAAGAATAATAACAAAGGATACCTTCCAACCACACAAAGAAATCCTTAGGATTGACCCGGGCAGTTCTTATTGGATATGGCATGATTATAATTCCAACATCCAAGTGCAAAGGGGAAAAAAAACCCATACCTTACAAACCGCAGTATATCCAAGATTGAAGGAGATTGACAATAATAACCCCTGGCATGTGTACCAAGAATTTAGTTCTAACAAAAATGAACGCTGTACAACAATAAAAGACAGTTCTGGGGACAGGGTGTTTTGTTTTGCTTTGCTTTTTCAGCTTTATAGAGAAAAAGAAGCTCATGCACCTACCCACTAAATTCACAGCTGGGTACACACTAGCATGCAGACCAGCATAGATAAGGAAGCTGCTTGAAACTCGCTAAGGAGATCTTTATGAGTGATCCATTGTCCCTCCAGTCATTCCAGATCCTTCCTAGGCAAAGAATATTTCCCACTTCTAACCAGAAAATATACATACGATCCATATACAAAGTTTATTTATTCACCTCCTGCCTCAATCTTCACAGATATGTTTTAATCAACATGCAAATGAAGCACGCTTCCCTGCAAAATTATTGGTTCCTTATTTAATTTCAGCATTAAAATAATATTTGTCACCTAAAGACTATTCTTTAGCCCAAAAGCTTTCCGCATTTAAAAACTGTATAAGCACTATTTAGCTGAACACAAACATTCACTACGAGAAATAGGAAAGAGCATCATTATAAATGAAGGCTTCTTTTCCTAGGAAAAAAATGCAAAGTAGAAGTCTGTCTAAAGGACCATCCTGTCCCCTTTCCTATCAATCCTGCCTTTTCCCAGTTTGTCCAGATACACATACTGCTAGGCCTGTCCTACAAAATGATCCATATTCCTATTTCTTGTCCCCTATTTTATGATCAAAACTGCCCATTATCTAAGTCCTAATTAAGGGACTGGCTAAAAATCTGCAAAACTATTACAACCAAAAGTAACAATGACCACTAAAGGAGAGTGTGTTACAATATTGTAAATCAACTACACTCCAATATAAAATAAAAATTAAATTTAAAAAAATAAAAATAAAATGCCTTTATATAAAACCATAAAAGTACTGTAGCAAAATATTAAAATAATAAAGAAGTATGTAGAGTATAAAAACCCCTTCCCCACTATTCTCCAATAATCTCTCCATTCTGCCCCACAGCTGTGAAGAATTTGATATATATTCTTCCAAAAAAAAGGAGAGTATGTTACTTCTTCCCAAACAATAAATGCATTTTATCAGGAACCTTCAATGCTGTGAGCTAGTGGGAATTCTGGGTCCTCTGACTGAGATGAAGACAGATAGTTCAGGCCAAAAGGGCTTTAAGCATCCGTGGAGTCACATCACCTCGTCAGCTTTCTATTCTACTGACCCGTACAGCAGCAATGTCCATTTGAGTGGGCTAATCAAGAATCAGCCCACTCAGATGGGCTAAGAATTCATGATGAAAGGTCAGAGAAGAGACTTCTCCTTGACAGAGAAAACTATGAAACAGATAAACCCAATTTGTAGAGAGAACTGTTGAGATCATTGGTGAACTGGCATCTTTAAGCAAGCCATCTCTTATAAAGTGTCAGTTCAAATCTCATTTTTAAATCTCCATGAGGCTATATGTTAATATGTTTGAGATATATAAGTGAAATAAATAGACTAGTAGTGGAGAGATGATAGATAAACATCATATGGGCATATATTTATCACATTATATCATACAGAAGAGAACAGAACATTTCTCAAAATGTGATCCAAGAAGCACCCACATCTGAATCACTAGCTATATCTTTTAAAATACATATTCTTGTACCTCATCATAGAATTTCTGATTCAGAATCTCTGGATGAGCCAAAGGATCTGTACTTTTAGTCGATTCTCTAAATGATTTTCGTGATGGTATTTCCACAAAATCCCATGTTACACTGCTTCCAGGTCATTTTTTATTCATTGATGTCCAACATCATGGCAACAAGCAAAATATCTTCAGAAATAAGAAAAGAGTTTTATAATCAACAATCTGAAAATAGTAATCATCTCCTCCTGAAACTACCAGGCTACTCTTCTTGGTGACAGCAACAGCACAAGAAAGCACATGGAAGCATTCAAGTCCTCTTTAAATCCTAGACTTGAATCTAGTATACTGGCACTCCTCCCCCATTTTATTGGTTAAAAACAGCCACGTGGCCAAACCCAAAGTCACACAAAACAACTGTATATAATTTATAAGGATGCATATCTGAAGATATCTATCAAACACATCCAAGTAAGTGCTGACAGGATAGGCAGGAATGGGGGTGGGGTTCTGAGATAAGGAATAATTAAATGAGCCTTGCACAGCCCAATGAAAATAATGCTCTATAAATTGAGTAGTCTAAGTAACTCAGTATTTTGCAAATGAATTCTGCTCCCACACCCACTCCCCAAAGAAAGGAGTAAAGAAAAAGAAAAGAAATACCTTCAGACCATTGAAGTAACTTACCCAGGTGACTAACTTCTCTAGGTTATTTATCTGCTAATTATGACTGAGCTTGGGCTAGAAACTATTCCTCTTCCAGCTATACCATATGGATTTTCATCTCTAAAATAATGCCCATTAGTCCTGAAACTAACACTAAAATGATTATAGTCTATTTTAAACCAAGTTAATTTTTATTTAATAAGATATTAATTGAATGCTTCAAATATTTCCAGTCTTTGAGTCTGATCTGATGTGACTTCAGGAAACTTATAATGGGAACTTAGATAGGAAAAATAAGACAAATACACAAAATGGATAAAGAATACATCATTCATATTCAGTTTAATTCAACAACTATTCTTTTCTTTGCAGCCTTTGCAGGCTCTTTCCCAAAGAATATAAGTAAGGGGAAGGGTCACATGGTAAGGACCAAAAGAAAGACATAAATTGTAAAAGATTTCAAAGAAAGGAGAAATAACATTGAGGAAAACAGGAAAGCTTTCACAGAGGAAGTGGCACAGATGAGCCTTGAAAGGTAGACAAAATTTTAATTGGTTCAGATCTAGAAAAACAAAAAAAGAAGGAAATTCCAGGTGGTAAGAATGACATGAACAAAGATGCATAGTACAAGTAGAGGTTAGACATATACATTTTGAGTATCACAACAGAGAGTTTCGAAAACAAAGAATATCTCACATGAACTAGCCACTGCTTTGGGTGCTAAAAATACAAAAATTAATATAACGTGGGTCCCTTCCTTGAAAAGCTTACAGTTTGGATATATGTGTTTTGAGTTCTTGATATGGATGAGCTCAGCAGGAAAAGGATAGAAAGAGCAACCATAAGAGGCATGATGGCAGAACCACAAAGTGGAGCTACAGGTGGGATGAAGAAGAAGGGAAAGCCAGATGAAAAGGTTTAAGAAAGGACCTGTGGAAAAATATTGCAATTTTTATTTATATCAAAGTCAAAGATCTAATACTCCTCATATATAAAGAATTTGTAGAGATTGAGAATAAAAGGATCAACAATTCAACAGAAAATGGGGAAAAGGTATGGACAGTTCACAAAAGAGGAAATGGAAATAGCCCTTAAATGAAAAGATGTTTAACCTGGCTCTTGATAAGAGAAGTGTAAGTTAAAACTACACTGCGATGCTATTTCTTACAAATCAGATTGACAATAACCCTTATGCTTGACAGTTTAGGAGTACTGTCCTAAAGTACAAGGCTCTAAGGAAGGCTCTAAGGAAATGAGCACTCTCATACACTGCTGGAGAGAAGGCAGAATAGTTCAACCCCTTTGGAGGGGAATTTAGCAGTATCTAGAATACTTTAAATTACATATGTGGCTTGCATTATATTCTTATTGGACAGTGCTGCTCTAGATCTAATTACTAGTTTTCAAAAAAATTGGAAGAGAGAGAACATATTAAAGACACTCAAGTTTTCAATCAGCCAGATCCAGTGTAAAGAAAATTCTAACAGACAAATGGTTCATATTCCAGAATAAGTGGCATAAACACGGGAATTAAATTCGGACTGATTCCTGAATGATGCTAAGGAATTATCATTAATGCTTAGGTGTGCTAATGCCATCAGGGTTATTTTTAAAGTCTTTATGTTTTAGAGATACATACTGAATTATTTATATTTCAAATGATATGCAGTCTGAGATCTGCTTTAACCCCGTGAAAGATAAAGTATGGGGAAGTATATAAATTCAGAATAACAAAGTATTAACCATTACTGAAACTGGCTGATAGGTAAACAGGGATTTATTATACGATTTTTTCCACTTCTTT
The DNA here is from genome assembly GCF_937001465.1 of Orcinus orca. Lineage (NCBI taxonomy): Eukaryota > Metazoa > Chordata > Mammalia > Artiodactyla > Delphinidae > Orcinus > Orcinus orca. The sequence goes on along the minus strand of NC_064561.1, from coordinate 81,077,989 downwards.
ATGTTTGAAATTTTTTTGTAATTAAAAAAAATGTTTGAAGGAATTACCTAAGATATAACAGTATCATCTGAATAGTGCCATGTATTTGATGCCACGAGAAGGGAAAATAGAGCATCAGCCCCCAGTACTACAGAAAGTCCCAGGAAGACAGCACTCAAAACCATGGGGCTTGTTAATTTCTAGGACAATTACAACCTGAGTAAAGGTGATAGACATAAAAGCCAGACTGCAATAGTCTGGAAGAAGTGGTGAAGAATGAAATGGCAAAAATATGTATAGACAATGCTTACAAGGTTTTTAGGCCACCAAAGGAAAGGAGAAATTTGATTTAGAATACAATTAACTAACACAATGATAAATAATCAAGTACCATAGTAAGTATCACTAAGTCAATCACATATTTCTGAAAGTCACTAAATCTTCAAAAGTATTATACCATGGAAAAGGCACTAGTTTTGGATCCGAATATCTAAATTCAAATGTCAAACATTAACTGTGACACCATATTCATTGGTGGGGGAAAAAGGTAGTTTTGAAAATTTAAAACTGTAAGAATGTGATTTTGGATCATCCTTTTCCCAAGGTACCTAAAAAGTAGAGAGGATCTGGGACCTAGGAGAGTAAAATGCACATCTTACCCAACCAGTGGGCTTGGGACAAAACAACCATCTCTGCTTAGTAAAAGAGCAGAGAGTTGGAGGGATCCCTCAAACCAGAAACAAACATGTAACGAACGAGGCACAGACTGAAGTGTGAGTCTGCCTCTGGTTACTGCAAGGAAGTAATTTATTACAGTTGGACTACAGGGAAAGTTGGCATCGTCTTGGCCCACACATCCCCTACCGTGAACTACCTCCAGATGTTAGCTAGAACTGCTGAGTGCCATCAAAAAGTTAAACAAGCCTGAACCATCTAGTGAGTAAGCTTGAGGCAAGTTTAAGGGAAAAGGTCAAGTGTGAGGACAGGAATTCCAGGGGCCCACAGCTCTGAACTGTAAGCTCTTCCATCTGACTCCAAATACCTAGAAAATAGAAAGTATGTTTTCAATTAATTTATCCAACAAATATTTACTGAGACCCTAATATGCATTAGGCTCCATGCTATGAATTAGAGATGGAAGAGTGAAGGTCATTCACCATAATAGCACTAACACTCAGAACAGTATAAATGCAGTTTTGACTGCAAGAGTTCTTTACAGGTAAGGAGGACCAACTAACGTTCAGAAGAATCCTTACAAACCAACATGAAAATATCCTTCTGACCCAGAAGCAGATCTATTTACCCACACCTTGGGAGAAAACAAGGAAGCAATTTCTTGTAGAAAGCAATTACGAACAAAGCAATTGCAAATTGTAAAGTAATACACAGAAAATAATAATACAAAACTGAGAGAGTGGTGGGCACAGAGAAATACAAAGAAAACAAATGTACAAAAGAGAATTCACTTTATCAAAACTTTCCATTGTGAAAAAACAACCTACACTGGTCCTGGCAAGACACCTTGGATAGGATTTAGAATATGGAAGTAGTTAAAATACAGATCTACTTCAGGCTAGAAGCAGGAATGCCTAATCTCATCTGCAACTAGACAGAGTGAAGTATGGATCAAAAAATTACTAATGTACTCAGCTGTATGCTCTTGTAAATGCTAGGATGCTTTCTTTTGGCTTTCTGGAAAATAATTTTTTTAACTACTTTATTTTAGTTGAACTTGGCAGGTATACATTGTTCTGACCTTGGTCAAAATGGCAAAAGGAACATAGGATGAGGGTCCCTACCTCTTCTCTAAAATAAGGTCTTGGAATTGGATTAGCTCAGAATCTGGCAAGAGTGGCAAAGCTTGGGTAGACAGAAGATTTAAATCAAAGAGGAATAAAGTAGGACTCTGCTTCCAAAGTACACGATTTTGTTTGCAATTCACCCTATGATAATCCTGAGCAAGAAAATCCTTGCTCTGCTGCGCCTTGATCTCTTTATCCATTCTACAGAGCAACTCCACCACACAGCTACATAACTGTTTCACACTTCACCAAGTACTCCTGTAGATTTCACCTGACTGGATGATTGGTTTGGCAGGCAATACCCCTATTTGAAAGAAGAGGGAAGGGTGGACCTTTTGGCTTGCACAAGTTCAGCCCCTGTGAAGGCTCAGAGTAACAACTCTGAATGTAAATATACAAATATATGTTTTCTCATCAAAAAGTCAAAAATCAGTAAGAAGTCTGGCATTTAAAGGAGAGACATCTAGGGAGCACCCAAGCAGAAAATAAAGTTGAAAGAAAATTTGAAAGGATTATAAATTGGGGGGTGGTAGCATGAAGAGCCAGATCCACAAAGATAGTGTTCTGCCTCAATTAACCACATGCCCATGTGCCTCCTTCCTGGACTTTCTCTGAGAGTGTAATTTGTCCATCTTTTGTTTGTTTCGCTTCATGAGCTCCTTGTCATTTAATTAATGCTTTTAAATGAAACACAAAATTTCCTTATCAATTCATTTCAAAAATATATTCTGACTTGTTAATCTGTCTCTTCTTTAACGAGAAGATTTCTATAGCTTATAGTACAAGAAATGACAAGGGCAATTATCATTAAAAACTGAGCAGAACAAAGCTATGGTAATGAGGAGTGCTACAATTCATTCACCAAGACACTAGGTGATAAAAGGATAAAATGAACCTACCTCTCACTTTCTGATAACAAAGCAATTACAACTTGTAAAGTAATACAGAGAAAATAATAATTTAATAGAAAACTGAGAATGGTAGGCACAGAGAAATACAAAGGAAAACAACCCTGCACAAAAGATAATTCACTTTATCAAAACTTCCCATTATGAGTAGAAAACGACTTGCCAAAAATGTCAGGATACACAGCAATATTTTTCCCAGGGAAAAATAATTTTCTCTTATTAGTATTCAGAAGGTTGCTAGCAGAATGATATAATGAAAAAAGTTCAGTCTGTCTTTGCAAATAGTAAAGCAATGAAGCAGAAGTAGAGGTAAAGCAAGGATAGTATAATACACACACACATACAGGCACATATGACGTACACACATATACACACATGCGTAGTCAAACACACATACAGACATATATATATATATACAGGTACATATGCAGACACACATACATACACATATACAAGCATGTATACACACTCACACACACTCACACAAGCACACATACACCCACAAACATACTCAGGCTTAGAGAAGAATTCTAAGGAAAAGAATCAGGGACCAGAAACCACAGGATTAAACATTCTTAACGAGCAACTGACATTTGAACAAAGCAAGAGATGGCAATCCTTGTGACCTTCAAAGATGTTGGGGAGTTCTCCAGCTGCCAGGATGGTATCAATAGTTCCAATGCAATGTCAGACCCACCCAGGCTGGCAGAAAGCACATCTGTGGACCAATGCCAGTTCAAGAATCACTGGTTGAAGAGTGTTAATCACGGAACTTAAGCATAAAACTGACAGCCAAAGCAGTTAAGCTTTTGTTGGTAGCCCTGAAACTCACTCCTAGGGCCTTAAATCACTTCCATTGTTTCATCTTCAAATTGGGAATGGCACTGTTTACCTGTCAGGGATGCCATGAAGATCAGGTAATGATTACAAAGTGCTCTGGAGCTGAGTATACAAGATACAACACAAGCTAGAATCTGGCCTACATGGCTGACATGGGCTCCATACTGCTCCTGTCACAAATCATGTCACTCTCCCAGGTGTTACTGATTGCAAAAGAAAAACCCTAGAAATTAGGCTTTACTTCCCATATTTAGGGAAAATAGTATCTTCCCACAACAGCCGCGATAATGGTGCCAAAGTGGTTACAAAAAAATATACATCCTTTGTAAATAAGGACCAAAAGCTGAATGCTGAAGTGTGTGTTCTTCTGTTTCTTACATACAGACTGCACCTCTCTCTCCCTCCCTCTCTCCACTCCCTCTCCCATGCTCCCTTTCTCACTCTGGCTTTTATATGCTCTCTCATGCCCATACTTACTCTTAACAATAGCTTCTCAACTTTAATATTACATAAAATAAATATCACATTTATTCATACTATAGCACTTTTCAACCCTTTCCAAAGTCTCCACAATCCAGGAATGGCCAGTCATAGTGAGGAACTGTAAACCCACAGATTATGAGTATGTGATCGTTAGTTCAGTCCTTCAACGGATGACTGAATCCTCTCTGTATCATGCTCAAATGCCTCCAGTGATGATGAATTCAGTATACTCATAGACTGTTCCATTTACAAAGTTCTAATTTTTTGAAAGTTGTTTTGCATATTGCTTCCCAATAGTTTTCAGTTCTGCACTTTGGAATCACACAAATACCTATTCCGTTGCCTTCATTTCAGCTCCTTAAATATCTGAACGCAGTTATCTGCCCCATCAAAACTCTACAAAGACTAGTTAAGAATACTTCAAAGTTTTGCTGTTACCAACACAGAAAAAACTTATCTGAGCTTTTCAAAGGATGGCCCAGCTTTGACAGTCTCAAGGATGTTTTTAAAGGAATAGGATCTTATTTCAATATTAAGAGATTTATCAATGAGCACTTTTTTATCAGGGTATAGTCAGATCATTAAGGATAAGAGCAGTGGGCAGAAGTTTCCAGTTGAGTCACAGACAGACAGAGACACATATGTACATATCCAATAACAAGTGTGCAAGTTTGCTTGGCTTGAGCAGACAGCCTGCACTGCAGGGCGCTGGGTAGAGTTGGGGTAAGTGTCAAAGAAAATGTAAAGTTCAAGAAGGTTTTGAAACTGGTGAAATGGGCAATAAAAGCTACAAATGACTAAGTATTTGGTTTTCACTTATTTTCTGATAAGGCTTTCAGATATCATAGAAGTCATTATTTTTCCAAGTATTTAAGAAGTGTTTATTAAGCACCTATTATTTTCTGGGCACTGTTCTGGGCACTGGGAACTCAGTGGTGAAGAAGATAGACAACGTCCTTGCTTTCATGGATCTTACATCTAGTGAAGGACACAGATAGTACACAAGTAAATAAATACATTTATAGTGCACTCTAGAAAAATAAAGCCATTTACCAGCTATATTATCATAGATCATTTTGGCCTCTTTTATCTTCACTTTTCTTATCTCTAAAATGAGTACTATAACAGTCCCTAAAACACAATGGTATTTGAAGAATTAAGTTAGATAATATAAAATGCTAATATAGTACCTGGCACAAAGTATTTGCTCAACTAATAACTAAGGTCATTATGTAACCTTTGTAGTAGACTTTTTTCCTGCCCCACAGGATTTGTCCCCAGAAATCTTGTGGGGAGGAAGAAGTTGGGGAAGTAGACTTTACTGACTCTCCAGTTCTGTCTAATCCACAGCTACAAGAGTCTTGTGCCAGGTAATTCACACTGAGAGCGAGGCTGCTAACCACCCATGTCTCTAGAGAGGAGTGTAGTGAGTACTGACGTTTCCTCTTGCCCTGCATCCACTCCTCATTCTGATCGTCCCTTGGGAAGCCATCCTTCCCCATACTCAGCCCACTTGTTACCAGTGAAGCAAGTCCAATCCAAAAGCCTAATCACCTGCATAATTATTTAGGGGTAAGCACAGTGACCAGGCATGATCCCATAGACAGAACCCCAGAATCTGCTGTGTGCCTAACAGGAAGTAGTACATTTTTCTCCACTGAATTTGAAATAGGGTGAATGTGAACTTGGACCCCTGAGGAGCCACTTGTTCAGACAACATAGGGGGAAGAAGAGCCAAAAGAGGGCAGGATCCTGGATCCTGGTGACAGACCTGCCCTTCCTCAAGTCTCACTTGATGCCAATGGATATTTTTATTATATAAATCAATACATTACCTCTTTATTTAAGCCAGTTTGAATAGGAGCTTCCATCTGAGAAAGATCTTCTATCTGTTTAGTTACAGTCTTACCAAATTTTCCCTACAGCAAACACAGTCCAGACCTGAATGAAAGCTTAAAGGGTTCTTAAAGGAAAGACTTTCAGTGACTATTCCAAAGTCATACAAAGTTCCCTGGGGGATGGCTAGGGTTGTAGGGGAAATGGGGCATTTGCCTTTGTCAGCAACTCTCCCCTCTGAATACCAACCAGGGCAGACCTCCGGGGCTCAGCTTTTCCATCCAACACAGATGCTCTCTGAATCATTCAAAGGCACTTGTGCCATCCTCATTCACTACCCCTCCTCTTACTTCTTTACATCCCACAACTTTTCACCCGCCCCCTCCCAATGCTATCACCAGGAGTGTTCACTCCACTCCTTCTCTCAGGATCCACAACTGCTCTCTGGGTCAGTGTCCTTCTCTGCCTTCTTCTGTCTTGCAATTCTGCCACTTCAGCCTTTCAATGTCAGTGACTTTTGCTGCCTTGTTGAGGTAGCTAAACTCTACAGATAGTAGGGAACATCTAACTCAGTCTCCCCTGAGGGGAGAAGCTGCAGCTGCTTCTCCCAGAAGATCTAAAATCAAAAACATTTCAACACCACAAAAAAATTCTTTTAAAAACATAAGCCCACCTGTTTCCATTGGAAATTCCTATTACTCCTATAACATAAGTTGTACTGCATTCTTTGCAAAGTAATACTTTACGGCTTTATTATGACCTCCCCTTGACCCCTTCCCTAAGTTTTATCATCCAGCTTTCTACAAGCCAAATTGCTTTTCTCTGATTCTTGTGGAGGAGCAGGCACATGTTTCAATTCATCTCTTCACATTAACATTATTAATTTCTTTTGTGGGGTAGGTAGAGTTCACAGACTTTTCTCTGGACACAGGGAAGTACTCCTCAAATGGCCTACTGCTCTTTGTTCTGATAGCATGCTCACAAGGCAACCCTAGTCCCTCCTTCAGATTTCCTGGTTTCTGGAGGACCTAGTAATAGATGCATTCTGGTCCCGAGAAAGGAAAATCCATCACTGTCAATGAACAAGCTGACATTGTGATTTATACATCAGTCTCTTGTGAGTTTAGATAGTGTGAGTTGGTAGATGGAAAACTATCTGCTTCTGGATATCTTGTTGGATGAAGCTTCTGGATGGAAAAAGCTGGAATCAAAGCTTAGATGCAATGATCCCTCAACACACCACCTCCCTCTACTTCCCTTTTTACATAATCCAGCCAGCAGTTCTAAATACATCTGTACATTTCAGCAGGTAGGACTGGGCCCCTGACGTTGGGAGGAGGGAGGTACTATGGGAAGGTGAATGACTAAAGACCAATATAAATACAGATGCAAGAGGGAGGAGATACTAGGATATATGTATATGTATAGCTGATTCACTTTGTTATAAAGTAGAAACTAACACACCACTGTAAAGCAATTATACTCCAATAAAGATGTTTTTAAAAAAAAATACTCACAGATGTCTTACACCTCTCTGTTGCCACCCTCAGGTGAGCTTTCCCTGGGAACGCTTTGTCACAAGGAACCACAGACCTTGATCAGCCCTGACGATCGGGAAGAAGTGTATACCTGGCTTCCATCCCCCTCTTCCCAGAGCAACCATCTCAAAAAACTCCCACTTGTCTTTCTTCAGTTTTACTTAGGCTCCTCTCCTTGGTTTCCCTTTCATTCATGTTTAAATCCAAATCCTATTTGGATTTAAAGATAATTGCCCTGGTTTTTAGATATAAATACACTCTGATACAGTCCAACAACATTTGAGATAAGATAGCTGAGAAACCAACACCCTGATTTCATCATGGGGAGAGTCACTCAAGCACACCCAGAGGGAGGTATGTGTTCACTGGGAGGAGAAGGTGGATGGACACAGGAGCCATCCAGCATTATGGGAAAAGTAAAAGCACAGAATGAGCAAAGATAAGAACTTAGAAATGCATGAAGGGTATATGGGCAGAAGGACACCAGCGTATCAGCAAGACTTCCAAACTGATCAAGGGGATTCTCTCTTGAATAAATGGAGATCATTTGGAATATCAAAACAAAATGAGGTCACAGGAACTACGAAAGCTGGATTGAAATGAATACTCTACAGTCATAGGCAATGGACACCAAATGTGAGTTCTCCAGAAAAGAATCAAAAATTGTTGTTTAGAAACAGGAATCTGGCAACATTAACAGGAAAGATTGCGAAGGAATTGGCCTAAATTAGAAAGCAGACTCAGAGAGATGCAGTAATCTAAATCCTGGCTTCCTAATGGTAGGAATAAATGGTGTGATTTTTTTAATATTAAAAATAAATAACTACAATGTTCAACTATATGTAAGAAAAAAATCAAAGATTATTCTGAATACTTACTTATATCTAGAACACTGGATGATGAGCAGAGGCTCATAGAAGTTTGCAGCATGATAAACTCAAATATAAATGCAACTTCTCACATTAATTCTTCACAGCATTCATGCCCAGGTCAAGCATCAATTAAGATGTCTCAGAATCTCTAATCTAGTGTTTTACTATATTGTTCCCAGGAAGAATGTATTCTAAGATGGACATGGATGGAGAGGAAATTAAGGGGGTATTTTTCTTTCCATACATGTATAGAGCATTTCATTTGTTCTCTTTCAAGGGCAAACCTGCTTACAGACAGTGAAATCAATGTATTAGTGCAATTATAAATAAAGTAAATATAGTCTATATACTCTCTCTAGAACCAAATGGGGAGAGGGGCAATTCTAGATCATATGTACTATTTAGACATTTTTCCTGTGTCATCTCTATAGCTATTTTTTTTGACAGATATCAAAAAAAAACCTGCTTGAAAAGTAACAGTTCACTAGAAGGTACTTCTTCTTGTCAAGAGTGTTAAAATAAACCCTATACTTTTAGCAGATAAATAATCATTCCAAGAGACAGAAAATACTCGACATTTTTACAATAACAGGCTATTAATATAACTCACTGTGGCTGAAAGCATGTATTATACATTTATAATGCAGGCTGAATAAAGGTTAAGTATATTTTGTGTTTTATTCTGCATCAGACATAAATATCTGTCATACCAAACCCTAGACTAGACATAAGATCCTAGAAATCTCTGATTCTCAGAGGAAGATAAGCAACTGGAAAAAGTTCCTCTTCTTTAAATAAATTCCAGATCAAGTAGACCTAGAAACCTACACTAAAAGAAGAAGAAAACAGCACAATCAATCTCCAGGGTAACGTCTACAAAATGTCACCCTGGAATCCTCAACAACACAATCCCACAACATCAGAACCGAACTGTGGTAGCACCATTACATCAACTCCCTGAGAATAAGTAATCAAGGAGATCATTTTTTTTTTCTGAGCAATGACTCAGGAAGAAAATGAAAAAAGAAAAGTGCTTATCTTAAAAAATACAGACACCTGTGCCATTCTTCTGAAAATACCTCCCTAGAATTCTCAAGAAGTTGTGATGTCCAATTAAAATGAAACCAGAAAAAGAATGTGTATATATATATATATATATATATATAAAACTGAGTCACTTTGCTATACAGCAGTAATTAGCACAACACTGTAATTCAACTATACATCAATAAAAATTTTTTTAATGAAACCAGACATTGTTTATATCAACAAGCTTTCAAGAAATAAGAACAATGACAGAGAGGGTGGACCTTCCTACTAAAATATATACAGACCAAAGAACTTGAAGAAATGCTGCTCTTGTTTTCAAAAGACCTTATTCGCTTATTGTCAAATCCTAAGTATATATGAACATACGTGTTTCTCAGCATACCTGTGCCCTCACCCCATCCACTAAAGGAGAGATTTACAAAACACATTTGTTTTCCAAAAAGATTCTGTACTTTATGAAAGGATGCACCATAGGTTTCTTTAAAAAGCATACTCCCTGCTGTGTTTAAAATTAGTCAATTTACAAAAATGTGAATTAGCCACAATTCTCCAGAAGTACATTTGCTCCCTAAAACAAGGCACACCTACTGAAAACTGCAGTTTTCAGTATTAGTCCCCAGGAAACATACACTTCAAACTCTTCAGTAAAAGAAAACAGCCTTTAGAGTTAATAATCACTGGCTTATATTATTAACCTGGCATAAAGCAAGACAATTCTTGAAATCTTCAATTTTCCTTCTGCATGTGCTGGCTGCTCCCTGCCATTCACATCCACAATCTGCCTTTTTAATCTACCCTAGGACACAAAAAAGGAAAGCCTCCCCTCCAATCTCTACTATTTTTGGCTCCTGCAATAGGCGCTGCGTGTCCAGCCACGCCCCCACTTCCTGCCACGCCCCCATTCAGGGCTCGTCACACTGTTCTGCTGTTACCTCCAGCCTTCTCTCCACAGCCCCACTTATTTTCTTTTCAGCTGTCAGCTCATTTCTTCACCAATGCCTTTGGCACCACAACCCAGACTAGATGAGTTCTCTCTCACAGTCTCTCATAGCCTCGTGTACTTCTTCATAGCACTTGTCCAGAGTTTGTATTTAAATATCTGGGATTATTTGATAAATAACCTGTCTTCCCTATTCCAGGCTTCATGAGGCAGAGACTATGTCTGTTTTGCTGATTATTTTATCCCATTGCCTGGTGCCATGCAGAGCACACAGTGGGCTGAGAAGAGATTACTGAATGAATAAATGAGGCCTGCTCTCTCCTCAATTTTCTTCACTCTTTTTATCCTTTATCAGTAAAACTTTATTAAAACACAAACACATTATCAAGCACACTTCTTTAAAGAGCTATTCCCTACTGTCTCTACCCATTCTTTTCTCAACTCCTTTCGTTCTCCTTCTACACCTACAGCTCTACTGGAACAAATCTCCCAAGGTTTGCCAATAACCTTCTCCTAATGGACAAATTCAGGGGCCACTTCAAGCTTCATCCCCTTCATCTTCCCTTCAATGGATGTTGATGACCTGCCCACCTTCCCTTGTTTTCTTCCAACTCTCACTTTCTCAACTCTTGCTCTCTCTCTCCCTCTCCCTCCCATCTCCCTTTTTTGCCTTTCTTCAAGATGATCGCCTTTCTTCCCATTCCAGCCTTTCCTTCTGACCTCTCTATCTCTGTTAATGATACTGTCATTCTCCTGTCCCCACATTTGATAGCTGTCACTCCTACATAACCATTTAATCAATACCATAGGTTCTCTCCAGGGATGAGTTCTACTGCCAAAGTTTGCGTTCAGGTTCTCCTTAAGACTAACTCCTGTGGCTTCCCTGGTGTCTCACTGGTTAAGAATCTGCCTGCCAATGCAGGGGACACGGGTTCGAGCCCTGGTCCAGGAAGATCCCACATGCCGCGGAGCAACTAAGCCGTGTGCCACAACTACTGAGCCTGTGCTCTAGAGCCCGCGAGCCACAACTACTGAAGCCAGCGCACCTAGAGCCTGTGCTCCACAAGAGAAGCCACCGCAATGAGAAGCCCATGCACCGCAACAAAGAGTAGCCCCTGCTCGCCACCACTAGAGAAAGCCCATGCACAGCAACAAAGACCCAACGCAGCCAAAAATTTTTAACAATTAAAAAAAAAAAGAAACTTAACTCTTGGACCACTGTGACTTGCCTCCTCACTCTAGTCCATTGTAGGCACCATTGTCTTCTTCAGACATAGCCCAACCACATCATTCCTCCTTCCCATTGCCTCAAAAACCAAATACAAAAGCCTCAGCTTTACCCTCAAGGTCATCATGCCATTGCCCTCTGGAAAAACTGAGTGATTCCTAAACACACCTGGTAGTCCCCTACCTCTGTGCCTTTGGTCACACATAAGCCCACACCTACATTCTCCCAATTCACTCCAGCCTAGTAAAGTTTTGTTTTTGTTTCCGAGTGCATTATAAATGCCTCCTCCAGGCAAGTTTTTCTGATTTCCTAAATGAATGGAATCTTTCACTCTCTGACCTCTCCTAAGCCTTTGTATTTGCTTGGTATCGTAATTATTTGTGCTCCAGCAATAACCTTCCCCTAAACCTTAAGGTCTTTAAGAATAAGTATGTCGGGGCTTCCCTGGTGGTGCAGTGGTTAAGAATCCGCCTGCCAATGCAGGAAACACGGGTTCGATCCCTGGTCCGGGAAGATCCCACATGCCACAGAGCAACTAAGCCCGTGTGCCACAACTACTGAGCCTGCGCTCTAGAGCCCGTGCTCTGCAACAGGAGAAGCTGCCACAGTGAGAAGGCCACGCACCACAACGAAGAGTAGCCCCCGCTCGCCGTAACTAGAGAAAGCCCGCGTGCAGCAAGGAAGACCCAACACAACCAAAATTAAATTAAATTAAATTAAAAATTAAAAAAGTTTGTGGGCTTCCCTGGTGGCGCAGTGGTTGAGAGTCCACCTGCCGATGCAGGGGACACGGGTTCGTGCCCCGGTCCGGGAAGATCCCACATGCCGCGGAGCGGCTGGGCCCGTAAGTCATGGCCGCTGAGCCTGCGCATCCGGAGCCTGTGCTCCGCAGCGGGAGAGGCCACAGCAGTGAGAGGCCCGCGCACCATAAAAAAAAAAAAAAAAAAAAACAGTTTGGGTTACCCACTCAAAAAATTTAAGCACACTGCCTTGAAATCTCAGATTATATAGGAAATCACACTAAAAGGACCATGTTTTCCCTAGCAAAAGGATTCTCTAAGGGATTAGTTTTAAGTTTTTTTATTAGGGCTCTAAATTGTAAACAAATTATTTTGGAAAAAGTTAAATTGACAATTAGCATAAATTGAATTTTTAGGGTATTTTTTCAGTGGCTTCTAAGAGCATACGATGTTTTTGAAGGCAAGGCAAGTTCAGAACATGCAACTCCAAAATGTGCCATTTTGGTCTACTGATTATTTTGAGCTGAAGGCACTTAAAAAACAGCAGGTGCAGGAAGGGCTCTCCAACCTCCCCCGTTTTCCTTAAAAGCATGTCAGTAAATTTGCAGGGAGAAAGGTGCCCTCTCTGTACCAGAAGGAGGAGAACATTCTTCTAATCTGAAACTGAGAGTCGATACCAAAATGGTTCCATCCAAACAACCTACTAAAATAACGCTTATCTTCCCTTGGTTTCCCCCATGTATTTCCAAGTCACTATCCCACAGTTTACTGCCCCATCATTTTGTCTTGTCATTTTTCCACAAATTTATCAATTCGTTGCTTCAGAAAACAAATATAAAAGTTCTTGATCCTACCTGCTTCTTCAGGTCTTCATACTTCTTAGGACTCTTGTATTTGTATATGATTTTTCCTGTTAGTCTGTCTTCTGTGAGTTTAATTCTCAGGCTCAGACACAGAGCCTAAGACGGTAGAAGGAAGATTTCCCCCCCGACACAGGCTAGGAGGATTTAAAGTTTTGAAGGCTTGGTATTGTATACATTGAATATACGTGCACTAAATTAAAAAAAAAAAAAAACAAAGAACATCTTTCCTAATTAATAAAGTGTCAGCCAAAGCCCCGTGCTCTCATGAGAGAAGCTTCTTTATCACAACAGAAAGGGGCAGACACTTGGAGAGAGTCACAGGAGCCCTGACTATCTGTTACTGAAGAGCTACTACCCATGAGGGGCTAGGGTCTCTCAAGCTGGAAGCAGGGGAGCCCACTACTGACCAGCCCCTCCTTCTCTCTCATTTTCCTCTACCTGCAGCACAAACAGGTGTTGTGAGTTGTGCTAAAACCTCCCACACCATCACTGAGGGTGATTAGTTAGAACTGGTAAGTGCAAGCAATAAAGAACACATGTGTTCGAATATCTTATATATAAAGCATTACTACTCAGGTCCAGGATACCCAGGAGCAAGCCCACAGGGTTTAATCAAGAGGAAGTATGCCTTGAGTGTTCTCTTTGCAAGGAAAGCTAAAACACTTGCATATAGAAAAAATATAAGTTGAATCTCAAAATTTACAAACCACTTGAAAACATCAACAAATTTAAAATGAATGATACTATAAAAGTGGTAGAAGTTTATGAAGGATCCAAAAACTGAGATTGCTTTATGGCAAAAGTTAGCTGTAAGGATGTTTCAGCATTGTTTAAAAAACATCTGGAAACAAACTAGATATCCAAAAGTAAGGGACTGATTGAATAAATCACAGCCTATCCATACACTGAAATGTGCTTCAGGCATTAAAGCTGATATTGAAGGTGTATTTCTTAACATAAAAAGTTGTATTAAAACGGGTAGAAGAGTTTAGTATAATCCATTTTGCATTTTATATGTGGTATATACACTTATTTATTAATATTCTGTAAGATAATATATCAAAAATGTAATAGCACTCACCAGGTGATATAAATTGTACATTTTATCCTCCTTCTTTTAGCTTACATAAATTTTCTATAAATTTAATCTTTCTACAGTGAACATGTATTTTTTTAATGTTATCTGTGTTAAAAGGAAAAAATGAGACCAGTACTCTTTAAATAAAGATGGAAAGTGTGAAAAGGGAAATAGATAAATGTAAAACAAAGACTAAAATTACAGCTAGAAGACCTTCTCTGGGGTAGAAAATGGAAAAGTATTTCAAAGGAAAGATTATCCTTATCATTATGTAAGTAATCTTTTTAAACTCACATACATCAGAATTTTTAGTAAGGCGTCTCAATAGGAAAGCAAAGAGCAAAGAGTTGAATAATGATGCAAGAGTAGAGGTTGAAAGCAAGGGGGTTATCTCTAGAAAGAAGAACAAAGACCAGTTCACAGCAAATTAGTACAGTTCCCAAGTTTGGCAAACGTTTGCCAAAAAACTAGCTCTTTATTATGGGACTGCTCTGTGAAGTCATAGAAAAGGTTGAGTATGCCTAACATAAACCAACAGACCTAGAACATTCCTTAAAACTTATTTTAAAGGAAAGAAAATTTTAATTTCTGACTATTAGACTATTTGTGTACCTGAAGCTGTCAGACTGAATAAACACTAGCTTTTGTTGTGCCCAACTTTCTTGTGATACTGACTGTTGCCTTAAAATTAGGGACAGGGACATTGCTCTAAGCATTTTCCTGAGTCTGCTTGATCTCCAGAACAATCAAGATGCCACAGTTACTGTTGAAGGGCAACTATATTGGAAAAATGACAATGGCCTGGAGCCCAGAATCTCATGTTACCTGCCTTGCTGAGATGACCTGGGTTGCCTGAACATGGACCTTCAGTTCTCTTTCTAGTTTCAGTTACCCTATTGTGAGGGACACTGTTGTTGCTTTAATTCAGGTGTTGTCTAATCTAGTGCCTTCGGTTCTTTTGATCATTTGATATACATTTCTTTCTCTTAGAAAAATGAAAGAACAGTCCCTTTTCACTGCTAAATGAGCATGAGCCACATAGTAATTTGCTCAGGCAGGAGATGCAGCATTGGGAACTACATTCTATTTTCCATTTTAGAATTGGTCACCTGAACATCACTAGCTCTCTGCCTCGCAAAACCAGTCAAGTACTTTAGGTGCTCGTTGAAGCCAACTGACTTTCTCTTCTCTGATATTCTCCAGATGTGAAGCCTTTGTAGGGAAGACACCACTGTGTGCATCAGCCTCTCTCAGAGGCAATGACTCTGAAGTTACACAATGCGGGACATCAAAAACCCTTCCCTGTGGAGCCCTCAAGCCTTCTCTTTGTTCTCCTTGAGCCACTGGTTCTCAAACTTCCACATGCATCATGATCACCTGAGAAGCTATAAATATCAGTCTGCCCAGGCCCCATCCAGGCCCACTGAAGCAGACTCTGAGCTGACCTGGTGAGAAATCCCCCCTCCTTTGTCAATGGAGAGGGGCACCTTAAAGACCTGTGGTTTGGAGAGCCTCTCTAAGGTCAAGAAAGGCCCAGACCACTGCTAGTTTCTGAGGTTCTAAGTACACTAAAAAGAGGAAAATGTGAAAAAGAGATTTCAAAAATGATGAAGTATTTGTATATATTGTCATAGGTATATATTTGGATATATACATACATGCATAATACATTTATATAATGGTGCTATTCGTATGAAAATTTTAGGATGCATTTTAAAAAAATCCCTTCAAACTGCACTACAGGCAGTATGGCCTATTAATGGGCCAAACATTTAAAATTGCATGATGAGTACATTCTTAGATTCTCTTAGTCACTGTGCCTGTAAGTATAATCTAATTTGGAGGTAACATCAAAAGTCTGAATTTGAGGTCCTATGAATGAGAGGGAGAACAGGGCTAAATGACCCGCCTGCTAGGCCACCCCCAAGGTAGGCCTGCACTTAGAGATGATGAACTTAAAGTACCTACCACAGTACCCAGAGCATAATAAATCCTGGCTGTAATTATAATTAGTTCCTACTCACTTCCCACAATGCTATGAGGCAAATATATAAATAGGTAATGGTCAAAACTGTTTTCATATATAAAAGTCCCAAGGTGACCTCTCCGACTACCAACTTCTAAAAACCTTTATTCTGCTGAATGTGAATTTGATTAAATCACTCACTCAACGTCTGTTTAGCTATGTTTATTCTTTGCTTTCACAAGTAGCACTCTGAGAGTGAAACTCTAGAGCAGGAATTCTTAACCTTGTATCATAAACCCCCTAGACTGTAAATGCCATAAAATTCTATTAAAAATGCTGTATGTCTGTGTGTGCACTTCCTTTCCTTTGGAAGGTATCAATAGCACCCATAAGAGTTTCAAATATTTAGATTCATGACCCAAAATTTTAAGATTTTCAGTATAAGCTATGGTTATGGCTCACACCCATTTCAAGCTGTGTACACAGCCCCAGATTCCCCAAGTGCATGATGACAAAGGACAAGACAGGAGAGGTGGGTCCACTGACCTGGACCTGCATGAGTTTCCTAGGGCTGCCATGAAAGTACCACAAACTGGGAGGCTTAAAACAACAAAAATACATCTCTCACAGATCTGGAGGCCAGAAGTCTGAAATTAAGGTGTCAGAAGGGCCCTGCTTCCTTCCAAGCCTCTAGGGGATGACCCTTGTCTCTGCCAGCTTCTGCTGTTGCCTCAGGCACTCCCTCTCTACAGCAGTTTAACTCCAATCTCTGCCTCTGTTCTTCCTACGCGTCCCTGTGCCCACATTTCCCTCTTCTTATAAGGACACCAGCCACGTTGGATTAAGGGTCCATGCTACTCCAGTATGACCTCATCGTAACTAATTATACCTGCAACAACCCTACTAACAAATAAGGTCATATTCTGAAGTACCAGGGGTTAAGACTTCAACACATCTTTTTTCTGGAGACAGAATTCAACCCATCACAGGTTCTACTCTTCCATTTATTTTGCTTATAGACAAGAAGGAAGGAAAGACAGTGAGCACGCATTGAGATTTTCTCTATCCCCCATGTGTGCCAGCTATACATTGATCCTCATATACCCCATTTATACCACTGAGGACACTGAGTCTCAAATAAATCAGGTAACATGTTTGCTGATGTGAACTTATAAAAGGCCAAGTTTGAATATGACTACTCTGCACTACAGTGCCATTCACATGTAGTTTTTGGTAAAATTAATGCAATATTCAAGAACAAATTTCAGGGGAAAACATGCTCTCTGGGCAAGCAAAATTGTATTGCAGGGCTTCCCTGGTGGCGCAGTGGTTGAGAGTCCGCCTGCTGATGCGGGGGACACGGGTTCGTGCCCCGGTCCGGGAGGATCCCACATGCTGCGGAGCGGTTGGGCCCGTGAGCCATGGCTGCTGAGCCTGCGCGTCCGGAGCCTGTGCTCCACAACGGGACAGGCCACAACAGTGAGAGGCCCGCATACCACAAAAAAAAAAAAAAAAAATTGTACTGCATGTTGGAAGGCATTTCAGAAATAGATAAAATAATACAGTGATATCAATAAATTAAATTATACATTTAATTTGTCATTTGTGTTACAGATAACAACATTACGTAAAAAAGCTTACCTTTAAACTTGATTTTTAAATATATTTAAAGTCAAATTCTAGGTCCTACAACTAGTACATTTATTTGTAGTTTATTCAGAATCTATAACAGCATTTTTTCAACGTCTACATTCTATTTTTTGGTTATTATGGTGTTTTGCAGCAGAAAATTTGATAGAAAGAAACATAAAAGGTGATGCTATGCCATGATTCTTCTCTAAATAATATATAAATATTTATAATATACTATATATAAACATATTTAGTATTATATTAATGTGTAAACATTATATATTTATGTATTATAATAAATATATAGTGGACATAAAAATAAAAAGTGGTAAAGGAAGATTCTTTCATATGTAATTAATATAAGTAATTCATAACGTGACAAAAATGTTAAATTGCTAAGCTTCTGAACAACTCCATAGGCATCAGAATAATTCTTACATAGCTACTCTTGAAAAAAGTCATTTGATCTTTTACTACAGGACAGCATTTCAATGTGTTAATTATCTTGATCTTAGTAGTCATTCTACAACATACACCTATATCAAATCATCACGTTGCACTTTAAATACATACAATTATATTCGTCAATTATTTCTCAAGAAAGTTGGGGAGGATAAAAGAAAGCATCTCAACCCATTGGAAGTCACCGTGACCTGAGCTTCTCATTTTCCAGACAAGGCACAAATGCAGTGGAATCATCAATGGAGTCCATAAACAAGCAAAAGTTGAAGGATTTTAATAAAATATAATTTTACTTTATTACATTTTATGCATAATGTTATCTTAGTTCAAAATTTACACAGGCCAGACCTTCATAATTCATAACAGAAGCTATGGAAAACAGTAGAAAGGGCATTAATCTGAGTGGGGAATGTGGGTAGGAGGTGGGGCTAGAACAAGGAAGTAGAGCAGAGCAAAGGAACAAAGAGAAACACAGCATGGATCAGGAGACAGCAAGTGTCCAGCTCTCACGACTAAAGCTCTCCTCAAACCTTGAAATCTCAGTTTCTGCCCTGGGCAAATCATGAAGGGAACAACCAGCACCACAGGTTGCTCAATTACAACAAAAATAAAGTGTTAGGGCTTCCCTGGTGGCGCAGTGGTTGGGAGTCCGCCTGCCGATGCAGGGGACATGGGTTCGTGCCCCGGTCCGGGAAGATCCCACATTGCCGCGGAGCGGCTGGGCCCGTGAACCATGGCCGCTGAGCCTGCGCTCCGCAACGGGAGAGGCCACAACAGTGAGAGGCCCACGTACCGCAAAAAATAAAAATAAAAATAAAATAAAGTGTTAGTTCAAGCCTACTAGAACCCTTAAGAGGTACAACCCACCTGAACTATCCTCAGAGTTCATTCTTAATTTGTAAAAAATGTAAGAAAAGTATGTTGAATTAATGTTGATTACAGCAAGCATCTTCATTTTGAACAGGCCTAAAAGAACAGTAAGTTTTCCCTGCCATATGATATAAAATTTTATTACTCTATTTTCATTTCATAGGACATTTATAGGAGAAGCTATGTGATGCCTTAGAAAATGCAGGAACCCGGACATTAGCAGCCCTGGGATCCAAGGTGGGGTCTACCATTGCCCAGATATATGAACTCCAGCAGTGACGTAGCCCTGAGCTTTGTCTTTCCGATTTGTATTTTTCTTCCAACGCTTATGTTTTATACTGTTCAGGATAATTTCACCATTTTAAAATAACGTTTTTTTAAATTAGTAGTATCTTTACTTTCAAAAGAGGTGGGGGTGTAAGCAGGCATGGTCAAAAATTGTATATTTAAAAGAGCAGTTACCTGTCTTTAATCAAAACACTGAGCTGGCAGATTCAGTTACAATAGAAAATAAAATTTCTTGTACCTTAACGAATTCCAACTTTCAAATCACTGTAAAATTATCATAAATGTAGGCTTAACGAGAAAACCAAGTATTATCACAAAATAAACTTTATTTTAAAAGGGCTATTTAGTCACTCTGGCATCATAATCAAAGTACTGGACTGGCTTTACTACCAAAAATTATCAAATTCCAGAAATGTGCTACCTGCCATTCTTAAACATCTCCTTGCTGAAATAGAGAAAAAATAGCATGGGATTTAGAATCAATTATATGACCAGTTTGCAATAAATATTGCTTTGAATTAGGTGTGATGTAATTTGCCATGACTTTTGCATGTCCAGAAACCCAGTAAGAGCTTAGTTGTCAAGATGAACTCAAGCATATAGTTCTTTTGTTAGTTATTATTGGCCCCATTCTACCAAAATTAAATTTCCACAGCTGCCAACCACAAAAGTTCAGTTGTCTCCAGAATGCTAGAGCTAGAGTCTGATTCAATAATGAACACTGTAGTTCACCTTCAGCTATAAACAATCACTCAGGGAGTGCAGCTCTTAACCCTGCAGATAAATGGATCAGAGCTCACTAAGGGAGGAGAACAGTATCAGAAAAACTCCTCACAATTTTTTTGTTATAACATCAGATTATCAAATACACTGATTATCTCTAAAGGCAATGAAAGAAAAACAATAAATCTCTCCCCTGTCCCCATTACCTCAACCTCAGTTCAATTTTTAAGACTACAGGTTGAGTTTAAAATAGTCATATTTAATGTCAGAGAAATTATAATTGTTAACACATGTGTAATGCTTTTATGTGTTGGATACTTTACTTGTATTATTTTATTTAATTATCACAACATACCTATAATGTAGGTAGTTAATATTACATTCGTTTTATAGATGAAATAATTAAGACTCAGTAAGGTTAAGTAACTTCTCAAGGTCACACAACCAGGATTTGAACAGTCCAACTCAAGAGCCCACGGTTCAGAACATAGGTTCAGAACATGTATTATGAACATGGGAGGATTTCATTTCATTACTTTTGGTGAAAAAAAGATTTTTAAACACCAAGATTATGTATTTTTAAATATGCGTATGTGCATAAAATATATTATACCCACATTTATCCATAGAAAAATAACTGAAATGATATTTCAGAGGCATTAATAGTCTTTATTTTTGAGGGATGGGGTCATGAGGGAGAATTAATTCTTTGTTATCTATAGTTTCTACTTTTTCACAGGGATTTGCATTGTTTTTGACATACTGTTTTGATGGTAAAAAAGAACAAAGTTAGTTATAAAAACAACAAGCCACCATACATAAAAATAAACTCAAAATGGATTAAACACCTAAATATAAGGCCAGACACGATAAAACTCTTAGAGGAAAACATAGGCAGAACACTCTATGACATAAATCACAGCAAGATCCTTTTTGACCCACCTCCTAGAGAAATGGAAATAAAAATAAACAAATGGGACCTAATGAAACTTCAAAGCTTTTGCACAGCAAAGGAAACCATAAACAAGACCAAAAGACAACCCTCAGAATGGGAGAAAATATTTGCAAATGAAGCAACTGACAAAGGATTAATCTCCAAAATTTATAAGCAGCTCATGCAGCTCCATATCAAAAAAAACAAACAACCCAATCCAAAAATGGGCAGAAACCTAAATAGACATTTCTCCAAAGAAGATATACAGATCGCCAACAAACACATGAAAGGATGCTCAACATCACTAACCATTAGAGAAATGGAAATCAAAACTACAATGAGGTATCACCTCATACCAGTCAGAATGGCCATCATCAAAAAATCTGCAAACAATAAATGCTGGAGAGGGTGTGGAGAAAAGGGAACCCTCTTGCACTGTTGGTGGAAATGTAAATTGATGCAGCCACTATGGAGAACAGTATGGAGCTTCCTTAAAAAACTAAAAATAGAACTACCATATGACCCAGCAATCCCACTACCGGGCATATACCCTCAGGAAACCATAATTCAGAAAGAGTCATGTACCACAATGTTCATTGCAGCTCTATTTACAATAGCCCAGAGATGGAAACAACCTAAGTGTCCATCATCAGATGAATGGATAAAGAAGATGTGGCACATACATACAATGGAATATTACTCAGCCATAAAAAGAAACGAAATTGAGCTATTTGTAATGAGGTGGATAGACCTAGAGTCTGTCATACAGAGTGAAGTAAGTCAGAAAGAGAAAGACAAATACTGTATGCTAACACATATATATGGAATTTAAGAAAAAAAATGTCATGAAGAACCTAGGGGTAAGAAAGGAATAAAGACACAGACCTACTAGAGAATAGACCTGAGGATATGGGGAGGGGGAAGGGTGAGCTGTGACAAAGCGAGAGAGAGGCATGGACACACATACACTACCAAACGTAAGGTAGATAGCTAATGGGAAGCAGCCACATAGCAGAGGGAGATCAGCTCGGTGCTTTGTGACCGTCTGGAGGGGTGGGATAGGGAGGGTGGGAGGGAGGGAGATGCAAGAGGGAAGAGATATGAGAACTTATGTATATGTATAACTGATTCACTTTGTTATAGCAGAAACTAACACACCATTGTAAAACAATTATACCCCAATAAAGATGTAAAAAAAAAAAAAAAAAAACAGAGTCATGTACCACAATGTTCATTGCAGCTCTATTTACAATAGCCAGGACATGGAAGCAACCTAAGCATCCATCGACAGATGAATGGATAAAGAAGATGTGGCACATGTATACAATGGACTATTAGCCATAAAAAGAAATGAAACTGAGTTATTTGTAGTGAGGTGAATGGACCCAGAGTCTGTCATACTAAGTGAAGTTAAGTCACTCAGAAGGAGAAAAACAAATACCATATGCTAACACATATATATGGAATCTAAAAAAAAAAAAAAAAAAAAAGTTCTGAAGAACCTAAGGCCAGGACAGGAATAAAGAAACAGACGTAGAGAATCGACTTGAGGGAGGGGGAAGGGTAAGCTGGGACGAAGTGAGAGAGTGGCATGGATATATATAAGCTAACAATATAAAATAGATACCTAGTGGGAAGCAGACACATAGCACAGGGGGATCAGCTTGGTGTTTTGTGACCACCTAGAGGGGTGGGATAGGGAGGGTGGGAGGGAGATGCAAGAGGGAGGGGATATGGGGATATATGTATATGTATAGCTGATTCACTTTGTTATACAGCAGAAACTAACACCATTGTAAAGCAACTATACTCCAATAAAGATGTTAAAAAAATATATATAAATAAATAAAAATAACAAGCCAGAGTACACAGTATCAGAGATGGAAATCACAGAATAGACATATTTTAATGATGAATTTAATTGAAAAGAGAAAAATTGAAGGCCTGGCTGAAAATTTAAAAACTGGGAAATAGGTATGGATTAATAAAGATCATACTAGAGAAGTCTTACAGTTAATGTGAAATTGTTAAACATACGAACTGGGGAATCCAGCATTTTCTGAGGAGCATTTTATGAATCAATTTCTTTCCAATTCACAAATGGAAGACAGGAAGTATTATTATCCTAGCCATGCGAAGACAAGAATCCATTCATCTTAACAAAAATTAACATTCCTGAACAACGCCAAACATAGAGCTGACCTCTCGCCTCCTTCTGGAAGGAAATTACATGTGCCAAATTCCTCTGTCTCTGGATAACTTAGCATTAAATCAAACAGTTGGAGGCAGGTAAGGACTTAATATTCCTGATAGGAAACTCTTTGTGAATCCAAGAGTAAACCTCCATGGTTCCACAAACGTGTCACTTTCATGCTATATTCCTGAACCCTCTACTCTTTTAACCCCTTGATTTTATTACTGATTGAAATTTATATCAATTATGATCATAATAGCTACTTTACAGTTTAATTCATTTATAATTTGAATAACTCAGTCTGTATCATTGCCCACATACAATAACTTCCTAAAATAGAGTAAGGGAGTCGAAATCTGTGTTTAGTCCCACACTTGGTTGCACTAATCATTTTTTTCTGAGCATGCCACCTCTCAGAGGGGAACTGTGGGAGACTAATCTTTATTCCTTTGGCCTTTCTGACTGAGGTCAAGAGAGTGAGGATATAGTCAATGAGCACTAATTCACGAGTGAGGGTTAGAGGTAGAAATCATTCAATGTCTCCCGCAAGGCAGAGAAATGTGGTACTAAAAAAAATGAAGGGGTCAGTAATTTAGTCATTTGAAGGATCAGTGTGATCATATCAGCACTGTGGAAACTTGTGTCAAAAGGGTTTTTTAAAGAGTAAATTTATGATTCTCATAGAAAACCAAACTGAATACATGTCAAGATTTTATTTAACTCATTAATTAATGAGAGAACAAGTAAGATATCAAAAAAATTTCAAATGATTATTCAAAGGACTCATACATGTGCAATGCTGAAATGAATTTGCTAACAGAGGCAAAAATGGTCAATATTCAAGGGCAATGAAATATAATTTTTGAAATCATCTTGGGGGGCATCAATTACATTGTCAACCATCTGACAAAATTTATTTGCATGTCACTGAACAGGGACCGTTCACTTTACTATGAACGTCAAACTTCTACATCACCCAGGAATCTTTGTGCCCATTTCTAAATATTTCACAGGCTTTTAATCAGCCAAGTTGGTCTGAGGGCATCTCCCCCATTGGGTTACAGGCAGTCACCAAGCACTCTACCAACCAACCCACTTCTTCTCCTTAGCCGGTTCTTCTAAATCACTGGCACATGTGAATTCCCCTTAAAGTCATGGTTTTCAGGATCTGACTTGACCTAATATATTCCATGATACCCAGACATACTATGGTAGAGTTTAATGGCTCACTACACTGCTTCATCATATAATAGAGAGATTGCATAGGACGTACATAATTAACTTTGTTGATAAAATACTAAGGATCTTCTGAAAGAAGTAGATAGCTGTCCTCTCAGCTTTAATTTCAAATGCTCAATAAAGGCTCACAGTATTTTTTAGTATGAAAATTGGTTGGAGTAATTGCATTTGAATCTGCCCACAAAACAGATAGTTCTACATGTGCCTTTAAAATAGAACTAAGCTTTGTTACAAATTCAGTCTTTGGAATAAAAATCTACAACTGTTTTTTAAAAATTTTTTGTCTTGGGACTTCCCTGGTGGCGCTGTGGTTAAGAATCCGCCTGCCAATGCAGGGGACACGGCTTCGAGCACTGGTCTGGGAAGATCCCACATTGCAATGGAGCTACAAAGCCCATGAGCCACAACTACTGAGCCTGCGCTCTAGAGCCCACGAGCCACAGCTACTGAGCCCGTGTGCCACAACTACTGAAGCCCCTGTGCCTAGAGCCCGTGCTCCACAACAAGAGAGGCCACCGCAGTGAGAGGCCTGCGCACTGCAACAAAGAGTTGCCACTCGCCACAACTAGAGAAAGCCCGTGCGCAGCAACGAAGACCCAATGCAGCCAAAAATAAATTAATTAATTAAAAAAAATTTTTTTGTCCTAAAACTAGTATAATCTGGGTGTCCCCTAGTCCACTCCTCTGGGTTTACATTTTTCTGTAATATCCAATTTAATATCCAAGCCCTGACCCCTAAACTATAGGAACTCCTGCACCCTTCCAAATATAATGGACAATTCCCCCATTCTTCACTCTCTAAATCACCACAAACATAAGGCTCTAGGATTTAACAGATTCCTCCCAAGGCTTTGGGAATGAGGAGGAAATGACAACACAGCGTAAAATAACATCTTAGCTTTCTTAAAGTCTATTGGGCTCTCTGCGTTCATGGGAATCTCTCCCTGGCTGCTTTGCTCTGGAGATCTCATCCGCTTGCTATGTTCCTGGCCCCTCCTTGCTACCTTCACTGATGGCCTTTTTCCCATCTCTCTTCTCTCATCTCCCCGGGGTCCCCACGTACCTTAGTTCCAAGGATCCCCACATGTGCTGGGGACACATACCCCAAAAGAAGAACACTAAAATGTGACAGAGCCGTTTCACCATTTTCTATCAAGCCTCTTGCATCTGGGCAAAGTGATGGTGGTCAGGGGACCTCAGTTTCATAACCTAAAAATGCCACTGTCATGTTTTTCTAAATAAGTCAGCCATCTAGCTTGGATTTCCATTCTTATCAGCAAAAGTACCAGCCAGAGCTTTGAAATTATAATTTACCTTAACGTGCTCCAGATCAAATTCTTAGTGCTCCAGCCACCACAGTAGCATATAAGAGAAGGAAGCAATAGCAAAATGTACGTGTTCCCCATTCCTGAGCAAACCACGAGTGATGTCATTTTTTTCTTATCCCCATAATAGCATATGTAGGGTACATAAATTAGACTCTAAATACTTTTAAAGTTTAGGGGCAAAATATAAGCGACTAATATGTAAATCAAACTTAATGATGTTATTAAATCACCAATTAGAGAAATATTTTCTTCCAAATATTTCTAGGAGCTAAAATTACACACTGTAGTACTCCTGAAAGGCAGATAATAATAGTAGCTCATTTTAAAATGTATTATGTATACTACCAAAAAAGGAATCAAGATGGCTTAGATCAATGACACATCTTCATCAAATGACATGTCATCAAAATCAGTCATCAAAATCATTAAAACAAGGAACAAAGGACAGAAACAAAATAGTGATGGAAAATGGGAAGAGGGAAATCACCTTTTGTTTATTATTGTTACTACTGTAAAACTCTCACAGGTACAGCAACTCTTTTGATTCTGACATCCTCCCCTGGGCGAGGTAGGAGCCATGGCAATATTGCCATTTACAGATAAAATAACTAAGGTATACAGAGGCTAGATGATTTGCCCCAGTCCAGAGAGTCTAAAGTGGCAAGTTCAGGTTTGGAAATTATATCATCTGACTCCAAGCCCAAAGTTCATTCCTTTCCACCATGCCACCTTGAGATTACAAAAAAATAATTTTTTGACCATTTTTATTGAAGTATTGTTAATTTACAATGTTGTGTTAGTTTCATGTGCACAGCAAAGTGATTTGGCTTCATATGTATGTATATATATTTATATATATAATTCTTTTTCAGATTCTTTTTCATTATAGGTTATTACAAGAGACTGAATATAGTTCCCTGCACTATATAGTACGTCCTTGTTGTTTATCTGTTTTATACATAGCAGTGTGTATACATTAAAAAAAAATTTTAATTTGTAATATAAGTAGGACTAACAACATACTGTTAGAACTGTCTAGCAAACGCAACGCCTTTAACACTTTAAGACTCTTAGATTTCAAGAGTCTAAGAGTGATTAGATTGATTGATTAGAAATCTGCAATAAAACTTCAGCATCCCAGAGAAACATTCCAGAACTACAAGACCCACAGCTGACAGAAGCAAATGTTCCCATAATGATTATCTGTGCTCTCTGCACAGTCCCTGACCCCTCAAACCTCTGAACACCTCACTGCACTTCTACCCTAAACACTTGGTCTTGAATTGTCTTTCTGTGCACTTGTGGAATTTGAACCTACTTTTTTCAAGGGACTATAAGTGTTACACCATCCCTTCCATTTAAATCACTGCAGCAGAAGACATATCGAGGCCACTGATTAAGGCCTCCAGCTATTACCTTGATGATCTGACTCCTAAACCCTTTTAACTTTGCTGATCTTCAACCCAGGAATCTCCTTATTTCCAGCTGGGCTATCATCCCAGGCCGTTTCCCTTTCTAAATTGCTGCTACATTTTCCTCACATGCCTGCCTATACAGGATCAACTCATACTAAATCTAGCTGAAATATGGGAAACATCCCACAGATAATGAATTTTACCGATATCACACAATAACTGTCGATCATAGCAGCTCCCTTACCTTCATGCTGGCAACAGAAAATAAATTAACACATTTGCTAGTGTTCATTGGATAGTTTGTGTTATTTTTATCAGTTATTCTTGAGAGAGATGTATATACATGTATAAATGGGGGAGAGAGAGAGAGAAGGGCGTGAGAGAGGGTGGGAGGGAGAGGGAGAAGTGGGAGGAGGCACTTTCTCAGGTTTCCTCATGGTGAGATCCACCTACGATTACATTCTTGTAAACATAATTTTTGCTGAATCATTTGGAGCTTGCTGTTGGGAAAAGAATCTATTCTAAAAGAAACTAGTAGATGATACTGGAGGCTTCTGGAAAAATGGCAGAAGAGTAAGACGCGGAGATCACCTTCCTCCCCACAGATACACCAGAAATACATCTACACATGGAACAACTCCCACAGAACACCTACTGAACGCCGGCAGAAGACCTCAGACCTCCCAAAAGGCAAGAAACCCCCCACGTACCTGGGTAGGGCAAAAGAAAAAAGAATAAACAGGGACAAAAGAATAGGGACGGGACCTGCACCAGTGGGAGGGGGCTGTGAAGGAGGAAATGTTTCCACACACTAGCAAGCTCCTTCGCGGGCGGAGACTGCGGGTGGCGGAGGGGGGAAAGCTTCGGCGCTGCGGAGGAGAGCACAGCAACAGGGGTGCGGGGGTCAAAGAGGAGAGATTCCCGCACAGAGGATAGGTGCCGACCAGCACTCACCAGCCCGAGAGGCTTGTCTGCTCACCCGCCGGGGGTGGGGCGGGGCTGCGAGCTGAGGCTCGGGCTTCGGTCGAGTGCCGGGAGAGGACTGGGGTTGGCGGCGTGAACACAGCCTGAAGGGGTTAGTGCACCACGGCTGGCCGGGAGTGAGTCCGGGAAAAGGTCTGGACCTGCCGAAGAGGCAAGAGACTTCTTACCTCTTTGTTTCCTGGTGCGTGAGGAGAGGGGATTAAGAGCGCTGCTTAAAGGAGCTCCAGAGACAGGCGCGAGTCGCGGCTAAAAGCGCGGACCCCAGAGAGGGGCATGAGACGCTAAGGCTGCTGCTGCCGCCACCAAGAAGCCTGTGTGCGAGCACAGGTCACTGTCCACACCCCGCTTCCAGGGAGCCTGTGCAGCCCGCCACTGCCAGGTCCCCGGGATCCAGGGTCAACTCCTCCGGAAGAACGCACGCACGGCGCACCTCAGGCTGGTGCAACGTCACGCCAGCCTCTGCCGCCGCAGGCCCGCCCCGCACTCCGTGCCCCTCCCTCCCCCCGGGCCTGAGTGAGCCAGAGCCCCCGAGTCAGCGGCTCCTTTAACCCCGTCCTGTCTGAGCGAAGAACAGACGCCTTCCGGCGACCTACACGCAGAGGCGGGGCCAAATCCAAAGCTGAGCCCCTGGGAGCTGTGAGAACAAAGAAGAGAAAGGGATATCTCTCCCAGCAGCCTCAGAAGCAGCGGATTAAAGCTCCACAATCAACTTGATGTACCCTGCATCTGGGGAATACATGAATAGACAACGAATCATCCCAAATTAAGGAGGTGGACTTTAGGAGCAAGATCTATGATTTTTTCCCCTTTCCTCTTTTTGTGAATGTGTATGTGTATGCTTCTGTGTGAGATCTTGTCTGTATAGTCTTGCTTCCACCATTTGTCCTAGGGTTCTATCCGTCCATGTTTTTTTTTTAATTTTTTTCTTAATAATTAATTTTAATAACCTTATTATACTTTACCTTCGTTCTTTCTTTCTTTCTTTCCGTCCTTCCTTCCCTCCTTTAGACAACGAATCATCCCAAATTGAGGAGGTAGTCTCTGACAGCAAGATTTAGGATTTTTCCCCATTTACCTCTTTTAGTGAGGGTGTATGTGTATGCTTCTGTGTACGATTTTGTCTGTATAGCTTTGCTTCCAACATTTGTCCTAAGGTTCTTTCCGTCCCCCTTTTTTTTTTTTCTTTTCTAAATAAGAAGTTTTTAATTCAATAACTTTATTATACTTTATTTTATTTTTACTGTATCTTCTTTCTTTCTGTCTTTTTTCCTTCTTTCCCTCCTTCCTTCCTTCCTCCCTCCCTCCCTCCCTCCTTTCTTTCCTTCTTGCCTTCTTTCCTTCTTTGCTTCTTTCTTTCTTTCTTCCTTCCTTCCTACCCTCCTTTCCTTCTTTCTTTCCTCATACTTCTACTAATTCCCTCCACTTTTTCTCCCTTTTATCCTGAGCCTGTGGATGAAAAGCTTTTGGTGCTCCAGCCAGGAGGCAGGGCTCTGCCTCTGAGGTAGGACAGCCAACTTCAGGACACTGATCAACAAGAGACCTCCCAGCTCCACATAATATCAAACGGCGAAAATCTCCCAGAGACCTCCATCTTAACACCAGCACCCAGCTTCACTCAACGACCAGCAAGCCACAGTGCTGAAAAACCTATGCCAAACAACTAGCAAAACAGGAACACAACCCCACCCATTAGCAGAGAGGCTGCCTAAAATCATAATAAGGCCACAGACACCCCCAAACACACCACCAGACGTGAACCTGCCCACTAGAGAGACAAGACCCAGCCTCATCCACCACAACACAGGCACTAGCCCCCTCCACCAGGAAGCCTACACAACCCACTGAACCAACCTTAGCCACTGGAGACAGACATCAAAAACAGGAGGAACTACAAACCTGCAGCCTGCAAAAAGGAGACCCCAAACACAGTAAGATAAGCAAAATGAGAAGACAGAAAAACACACAGCAGATAAAGGAGCAAGATAAAAATGCACCAGACCTAACAAATGAAGAGGAAATAGGCAGTCTACCTGAAAGAGAATTCAGAATAATGATAGTAAGGTTGATCCGAAATCTTGGAGATAGAATGGACAATAGATTGGACAAAATGCAAGAATCAGTTAACAAGGACCTAGAAGAACTAAAGATGAAACAAGCAACGATGAACAACACAATAAATGAAATTAAAAGTACTCTAGATGGGATCAATAGCAGAATAACTGAGGCAGAAGAACGGATAAGTGACCTGGAAGATAAAATAGTGGAAATAACTACTGCAGAGCAGAATAAAGAAAAAAAAATGAAAAGAACTGAGGACAGTCTCAGAGACCTCTGGGACAACATTAAACGCACCAACATTCGAATTATAGGGGTCCCAGAAGAAGAAGAGAAAAAGAAAGGGACTGAGAAAATATTTGAAGAGATTATAGTTGAAAACTTCCCTAATATGGGAAAGGAAATAGTTAATCAAGTCCAGGAAGCACAGAGAGTCCCATACAAGATAAATACAAGGAGAAATACGCCAAGACACATATTAATCAAACTGTCAAAAATTAAATACAAAGAAAGCATATTAAAAGCAGCAAGGGAAAGACAACAAATAACACATAAGGGAATCCCCATAAGGTTAACAGCTGATCTCTCAGCAGAAACCCTACAAGCCAGAAGGGAGTGGCAGGACATACTGAAAGTGATGAAGGAGAAAAACATGCAGCCAAGACTACTCTACCCAGCAAGGATCTCATTCAGATTTGATGGAGAAATTAAAACCTTTACAGACAAGCAAAAGCTGAGAGAGTTCAGCACCACCAAACCAGCTTTACAACAAATGCTAAAGGATCTTCTCTAGGCAAGAAACACAAGAGAAGGAAAAGACCTATAATAACGAACCCAAAACAATTTAGAAAATGGGAATAGGAACATACATATCGATAATTACCTTAAATGTAAATGGACTAAATGCTCCCACCAAAAGACACAGATTAGCTGAATGGATACAAAAACAAGACCCTTATATATGCTGTCTACAAGAGACCCACTTCAGACCTAGAGACACATACAGACTGAAAGTAAGGGGATGGAAAAAGATATTCCATGCAAATGGAAGCCAAAAGAAAGCTGGAGTAGCAATTCTCATATCAGACAAAATAGACTTTAAAATAAGGACTATTAAAAGAGACAAAGAAGGACACTACATAATGATCAAGGGATCGATCCAAGAAGAAGATATAACAATTGTAAATATTTATGCACCCAACATAGGAGCACCTCAATACATAAGGCAAATACTAACAGCCATAAAACGGGAAATCGACAGTAACACATTCATAGTAGGGGACTTAAACACCCCACTTTCACCCATGGACAGATCATCCAAAATGAAAATAAATAAGGAAACACAAGCTTTAAATGATACATTAAACAAGACGGACTTAATTGATATTTATAGGACACTCCATCCAAAAACAACAGAATACACATTTTTCTCAAGTGCTCATGGAACATTCTCCAGGATAGATCATATCTTAGCTCACAAATAAAGCCTTGGTAAATTTAAGAAAATTGAAATTGTATCAAGTATCTTTTCTGACCACAATGCCATGAGACTAGATATCAATTACAGGAAAAGATCTGTAAAAAATACAAACACATGGAGGCTAAACAATACACTACTTAATAATGAAGAGATCACTGAAGAAATCAAAGAGGAAATCAAAAAATACCTAGAAACAAATGACAATGGAGACACAACGACCCAAAACCTGTGGGATGCAGCAAAAGCAGTTCTAAGGGGGAAGTTTATAGCAATACAAGCCCACCTTAAGAAGCAGGAAACATCTCGAATAAACAACCTAACCTTGCACCTCAAGCAATTAGAGAAAGAAGAACAAAGAAACCCCAAAGCTAGCAGAAGGAAAGAAATCATAAAAATCAGATCAGAAATAAATGAAAAAGAAATGAAGGAAACAATAGCAAAGATCAATAAAACTAAAACCTCGTTCTTTGAGAAGATAAACAAAATAGATAAACCACTAGCCAGACTCATCAAGAAAAAAAGGGAGAAGACTCAAATCAATAGAATTAGAAATGAAAAAGGAGAGGTAACAACTGACACTGCAGAGATAAAAGAGATCATGAGAGATTACTACAAGCAACTCTATGCCAATAAAATGGACAATCTGGAAGAAATGGACAAATTCTTAGAAATGCACAACCTGCCAAGACTGAATCAGGAAGAAATAGAAAATATGAACAGACCAATCACAAGCACTGAAATTGAAACTGTGATTAAAAATCTTCCAACAAACAAAAGCCCAGGACCAGATGGCTTCACAGGCGAATTCTATCAAACATTTAGAGAAGAGCTAACACCTATCCTTCTCAAACTCTTCCAAAATATAGCAGAGGGAGGACCACTCCCTAACTCCTTCTACGAGGCCACCATCACCTTGATACCAAAACCAGACAAGGATGTCACAAAGAAAGAAAACTACAGGCCAATATCACTGATGAACATAGATGCAAAAATCCTCAACAAAATACTAGCAAACAGAATCCAACAGCACATTAAAAGGATCATACACCATGATCAAGTGGGGTTTATTCCAGGAATGCAAGGATTCTTCAATATATGCAAATCTATCAATGTGATAAACCATATTAACAAATTGAAGGAGAAAAAACATATGATCATCTCAATAGATGCAGAGAAAGCTTTTGACAAAATTCAACACCCATTTATGATAAAAACCCTGCAGAAAGTAGGCATAGAGGGAACTTTCCTCAACATAATAAAGGACATATATGACAAGCCCACAGCAAACATCATCCTCAATGGTGAAAAACTGAAAGCATTTCCACTAAGATCAGGAACAAGACAAGGTTGCCCACTCTCACCACTATTATTCAACATTGTTTTGGAAGTTTTAGCCACAGCAATCAGAGAAGAAAAGGAAATAAAAGGAATCCAAATTGGAAAAGAAGAAGTAAAACTGTCACTGTTTGCAGATGACATGATCCTATACATAGAGAACCCTAAAGATGCTACCAGAAAACTACTAGAGCTAATCAATGAATTTGGTAAAGTGGCAGGAAACAAAATTAATGCACAGAAATCTCTGGCA
The DNA here is from genome assembly GCF_937001465.1 of Orcinus orca. Classification (NCBI taxonomy): domain Eukaryota; kingdom Metazoa; phylum Chordata; class Mammalia; order Artiodactyla; family Delphinidae; genus Orcinus; species Orcinus orca. Next base: position 81,044,674 of record NC_064561.1, on the reverse strand, counting down.
TTCCTATATACTAATGATGAAAAATCTGAAAGTGAAATCAAGAAAACACTCCCATTTACCATTGCAACAAAAAGAATAAAATATCTAGGAATAAACCTACCTAAGGAGACAAAAGACCTGTATGCAGAAAATTATAAGACACTGATGAAAGAAATTAAAGATGATATAAATAGATGGAGAGATATACCATGTTCTTGGATTGGAAGAATCAACATTGTGAAAATGACTCTACTACCCAAAGCAATCTATAGATTCAATGCAATCCCTATCAAACTACCACTGGCATTTTTCACAGAACTAGAACAAAAAATTTCACAATTTGTATGGAAACACAAAAGACCCCGAATAGCCAAAGCAATCTTGAGAACGAAAGAAGGAACTGGAGGAATCAGGCTCCCTGACTTCAGACTATACTACAAAGCTACAGTTATCAAGACAGTATGGTACTGGCACAAAAACAGAAATATAGATCAATGGAACAGGATAGAAAGCCCACAGATAAACCCATGCACATATGGACACCTTATCTTTGATAAAGGGGGCAGTAATGTACAATGGAGAAAGGACAGCCTCTTCAATAAGTGGTGCTGGGAAAACTGGACAGGTACATGTAAAAGTATGAGATTAGATCACTCCCTAACACCATACACAAAAATAAGCTCAAAATGGATTAAAGACCTAAATGTAAGGCCAGAAACTATCAAACTCTTAGAGGAAAACATAGGCAGAACACTCTATGACATAAATCAAAGCAAGATCCTTTCTGACCCACCTCCTAGAGTAATGGAAATAAAAACAAAAATAAACAAATGGGACCTAATGAAACTTCAAAGCTTTTGCACAGCAAAGGAAACCATAAACAAGACCAAAAGACAACCCTCAGAATGGGAGAAAATATTTGCAAAGGAAGCAACTGACAAAGGATTAATCTCCAAAATTTACAAGCAGCTCATGCAGCTCAATAACAAGAAAACAAACAACCCAATCCAAAAATGGGCAGAAGACATAAATAGACATTTCTCCAAAGAAGATATACAGACTGCCAACAAACACATGAAAGAATGCTCAACATCATTAATCATTAGAGAAATGCAAATCAAAACTACAATGAGATATCATCTCACACCAGTCAGAATGGCCATCATCAAAAAATCTACAAACAATAAATGCTGGAGAGGGTGTGGAGAAAAGGGAACACTCTTGCACTGCTGGTGGGAATGTGAATTGGTTCAGCCACTATGGAGAACAGTATGGAGGTTCCTTAAAAAACTACAAATAGAACTACCATATGACCCAGCAATCCCACTACTGGGCATATACCCTGAGAAAACCATAATTCAAAAAGAGTCATGTACCAAAATGTTCATTGCAGCTCTATTTACAATAGCCCGGAGATGGAAACAACCTAAGTGCCCGTCATCGGATGAATGGATAAAGAAGATGTGGCACATATATACAATGGAATATTACTCAGCCATAAAAAGAAACGAAATTGAGCTATTTGTAATGAGGTGGATAGACCTAGAGTCTGTCATACAGAGTGAAGTAAGTCAGAAAGAAAAAGACAAATACCGTATGCTAACACATATATATGGAATTTAAGAAAAAAATGTCATGAAGAACCTAGGGGTAAAGCAGGAATAAAGACGCAGACCTCTTAGAGAACGGACTTGAGGTTATGGGGAGGGGGAAGGGTGAGCTGTGACAGGGCGAGAGAGAGTCATGGGCATATACACACTAACAAACGCAGTAAGGTAGATAGCTAGTGGGAAGCAGCCGCATGGCACAGGGATATTGGCTCGGTGCTTTGTGACAGCCTGGAGGGGTGGGATGGGGAGGGTGGGAGGGAGGGAGACGCAACAGGGAAGACATATGGGAACATATGTTTATGTATGACTGATTCACTTTGTTATAAAGCAGAAACTAACACACCATTGTAAAGCAATTATACCCCAATAAAGATGTTAAAAAAAAAAAAAATATTTATGCACCCAACATAGGAGCACCTCAATACATAAGGCAAATACTAACAGCCATAAAAGGGGAAATCAACAGTAACACATTCATAGTAGGGGACTTTAACACCCCACTTTCACCAATGGACAGATCATCCAAAATGAAAATAAATAAGGAAACACAAGCTTTAAATGATACATTAAACACGATGGACTTAATTGATATTTATAGTACATTCCATCCAAAAACAACAGAATACACATTTTTCTCAAGTGCTCATGGAACATTCTCCAGGATAGATCATATCTTGGGTCACAAATCAAGCCTTGGTAACTTTGAGAAAATTGAAATTGTATTAAGTATCTTTTCCGACCACAACGCTGTGAGACTAGATATCAATTACAGGAAAAGATCTGTAAAAAATACAAACACATGGAGGCTAAATAATACACTACTTGATAACGAAGTGATCACTGAAGGAATCAAAGAGGAAATCAAAAAATACCTAGAAGCAAATGATAATGGAGACACGACAACCCAAAATCTATGGGATGCAGCAGAAGCAGTTCTAAGAGGGAAGTTTATAGCAATACAATCCTACCTTAAGTAACAGGAAACATCTCGAAAAAAACACCTAACCTTGCACCTAAAGCAATTAGAGAAAGAAGAACAAAAAAACCCCAAAGTTAGCAGAAGGAAAGAAATCATAAAGATCAGATCAGAAATAAATGAAAAAGAAATGAAGGAAACGATAGCAAAGATCAATAAAACTAAGAGCTGGTTCTTTGAGAAGATAAAAAAAATTGATAAACCATTAGCCAGACTCATCAAGAAAAACAGGGAGAAGACTCAAATCAATAGAATTAGAAATGAAAAAGGAGAAGTAACAACTGACACTGCAGAAATACAAAAGATCATGAGAGATTACTACAAGCAGCTCTATGCCAATAAAATGGACAATCTGGAAGAAATGGACAAATTCTTAGAAATGCACAACCTGCCAAGACTGAATCAGGAAGAAATAGAAAATATGAACAGACCAATCACAAGCACTGAAATTGAGACTGTGATTAAAAATCTTCCAACGAACAAAAGCCCAGGACCAGATGGCTTCACAGGCGAATTCTATCAAACATTTAGAGAAGAGCTAACACCTGTCCTTCTCAAACTCTTCCAAAATATAGCAGAGGGAGGAACACTCCCAAACTCATTCTGCGAGGCCACCATCACCCTGATACCAAAACCAGACAAAGATGTCACAAAGAAAGAAAACTACAGGCCAATATCACTGATGAACATAGATGCAAAAATCCTCAACAGAATACTAGCAAACAGAATCCAACAGCACATTAAATGGATCATACACCATGATCAAGTGGGGTTTATTCCAGGAATGCAAGGATTCTTCAATATACGAAAATCAATCAACGTGATACACCATATTAACAAACTGAAGGAGAAAAAAACATGATCATCTCAATAGATGCAGAGAAAGCTTTCGACAAAATTCAACACCCATTTATGATTAAAACCCTGCAGAAAGTAGGCACAGAGGGAACTTTCCTCAACATAATAAAGGACATATATGACAAACCCACAGCCAACATCGTCCTCAATGGTGAAAAACTGAAACCATTTCCACTAAGATCAGGAACAAGACAAGGTTGTCCACTCTCACCACTACTATTCAACATAGTTTTGGAAGTTTTACCCACAGCAGTCAGAGAAGAAAAGTAAATAGAAGGAATCCAAATCAGAAAAGAAGAAGTAAAGCTGTCACTGTTTGCAGATGACATGATACTATACATAGAGAATCCTAAAGATGCTACCAGAAAACTACTAGAGCTAATGAATGAATTTGGTAAAGTAGCAGGATACAAAATTAATGCACAGAAATCCCTGGCATTCCTATACACTAATGATGAAAAATCTGAAAGAGAAATCAAGAAAACACTCCCATTTACCATTGCAACAAAAAGAATAAAATATCTAGGAGTCAACCTAACTAAGGAGACAAAAGACCTGTATGCAGAAAATTATAAGACACTGATGAAGGAAATTAAAGATGATACAAGTACATGGAGAGATATACCATGCTCTTGGATTGGAAGAATCAACTTTATGAAAATGACTCTACTACCCAAAGCAATCTACAGATTCAATGCAATCTCTATCAAACTACCACTGGCATTTTTCACAGAAGTAGAACAAAAACTTTCACAATTTGCATGGAAACACAAAAGACCCCGAATAGCCAAAGCAATCTTGAGAACGAAAAACAGAGCTGGAGGAATCAGGCTCCCTGACTTCAGACTACTACAAACTACAGTAATCAAGACAGTATGGTACTGGCACAAACACAGAAAGATAGATCAATGGAACAGGATAGAAAGCCCAGAGATAAACCCACGCACATATGGTCACCTTATCTTTGATAAAGGAGGCAGGAATGTACAGTGGAGAAAGGACAGCCTCTTCAACAAGTGGTGCTGGGAAAACTGGACAGGTACATGTAAAAGTATGAGATTAGATCACTCCCTAACACCATACACAAAAATAAGCTCAAAATGGATTAAAGATGTAAATGTAAGGCCGGAAACTATCAAACTCTTAGAGGAAAACATAGGCAGAACACTCTATGACATAAATCACAGCAAGATCCTTTTTGACCCACCTCCTAGAGAAATGGAAATAAAAACAAAAATAAACAAATGGGACCTAATGAAACTTCAAAGCTTTTGCACAGCAAAGGAAACCATAAACAAGACCAAAAGACAACCCTCAGAATGGGAGAAAATATTTGCAAATGAAGCAACTGACAAAGGATTAATCTCCAAAATTTATAAGCAGTTCATGCAGCTCAATAACAAAAAACCAAACAAACCAGTCCAAAAATGGGCAGAAGACATAAATAGACATTTCTCCAAAGAAGATATACAGACTGCCAACAAACACATGAAAGAATGCTCAACATCATTAATCATTAGAGAAATGCAAATCAAAACTACAGTGAGATATCATCTCACACCAGTCAGAATGGCCATCATCAAAAGATCTAGAAACAATAAATGCTGGAGAGGGTGTGGAGAAAAGGGAACCCTCTTGCACTGCTGGTGGAAATGTAAATTGATACAGCCACTGTGGAGAACAGTATGGAGGTTCCTTAAAAAGCTACAAATAGAACTATCATATGACGCAGCAATCCCACTACTGGGCATATACCCTGAGAAAACCATAATTCAAAAAGAGTCATGTACCAAAATGTTCATTGCAGCTCTATTTACAATAGCCCGGAGATGGAAACAACCTAAGTGTCCATCATCGGATGAATGGATAAAGTAGATGTGGCACATATATACAATGGAATATTACTCAGCCATAAAAAGAAACGAAATTGAGCTATTTGTAATGAGGTGGATAGACCTAGAGTCTGTCATACAGAGTGAAGTAAGTCAGAGAGAGACAAATACCGTATGCTAACACACATATATGGAATTCAAGAAAAAAAATGTCATGAAGAACCTTGGTGTAAGACAGGAATAAAGACACAGACCTACTAGAGAATGGACTTGAGGATATGGGGAGGGGGAAGGGTAAGCTGTGACAAAGCGAGAGAGAGGCATGGACATATATACACTACCAAACATAAGGTAGATAGCTAGTGGGAAGCAGCCGCATAGCACAGGGAGATCAGCTCAGTGCTTTGTGACCGCCTGGAGGGGTGGGATAGGGAGGGTGGGAGGGAGGGAGACGCAAGAGGGAAGAGCTATGGGAACATATGTATATGTATAACTGATTCACTTTGTTATAAAGCAGAAACTAACACACCATTGTAAAGCAATTATACTCCAATAAAGATGTAAATAAAAATAAAAGAAGCTAGTACTTAATGCTTTGGAAATGCTTCTTAGAATTTCAAAAGGAAAAGAAATTTTCTGAAGAATCAACTCTGTACTAAAAACTTTATTCTTTTCTAATGTCCCCAACTCAAAAAATTATAATAGTAAACTAAATTCAACTTTCACTTAAAGTCAACATGAAAAACTTACTACATATTTTTCAAACTCCTTTTAAATCTTTCAAAAATTATTGAATTCCATCCTCTCAATAAAGGTTGCTTTCATTGTCTTACCATAGTTCTCCAAACATCCAAGTCTCATTGATTTGAGACTAAGATTAGATGTACTAGGAGAGAACAATTTTACATCAATTTTAAGATGAACCATCTTGTGTGTCTTAATATACGGAAGCAAGACTAATTTATTTCATGAAATCAAATATCCTCAGAATTATTAATGTAGGCAGTGGCATATCTGAACACACAGTAAGGGGCCCTCACCTGGGGTGCCTCGGCTTTCACATGTGACTGCTTCCACAGCGAGAAAATATTCAATTAAATAAGTACCTAAAAGAGTGAGATTTACGTGTGTCAATTCACCAAAAATGTGTTTTTTAAATGAGATAAGTAGTTTGGGCTATTTCCTTTAGAAAACAAGAATGTGGTCCACTCTTTCTGTAAAATTTATTGAGGGGTAGTGTGTGTGTGTGTGTGTGTGTGTGTGTGTGTGTGTGTGTGTGTGTGTAATATGTAGTAAGGGGAGACTAAGCAAAGGTAGAAACAGACAGGAAGAAATAGCAATTCTACCAGAAAAGATAGCCCACTTTTACTGGGTAAGATTCACCCCAAATGAAAGGGATGAATTGTGGGAGTAGGTTGTGTGGTTGGTAGCATCCCACACTGTGCATGTGTATTCTGCAACATGGCAATGTATTCATTCCCCACAGACATGGATTCAAATAATCAACCCCCTCTACCTACAGGCATGGATGCTTCTTTCCACAGTCACACCAGGGATCCAGGGCTCACCTGGGGTCCAACAGCTGTTCTCGTTGCATGGCTGGGAAGCGTCTTCATTGGGTGTCTAATGTCAGGTCCCTAAATTACTTCTAGACGGGCTGTAAATGAGATGGGCCGGATCAAGTAACGCAAAGTTCCTGCTCATGTGAAGACTGACCACCAACTGAAACGGGTCTTTTTAGACCCTGCTCAGCTCCTGGGCACTCAAGCAAGCCCACCCCTGACTGTGGCCTCTGCCTCAGCCCACTCGGTACCATGTCGTTATCCCAGCCCTGGGTCCCAGGTGTTCAGCTTCCTTCTCCCTTCTTCTCCCGCATCGCCAGCTTCCCATCTGTACGCTCCTTATCCGGTCACGCCAACGTATTCTTCTCTCATTTCCTTTCATAATAGCGTAAATGACTATTCAGGAAGAGCTTCAAACATCCATAAAATAAGATTGTAATCATGGGGACTTCCCTGGCGGTCCAGCAGTTAAAACTTTGCGCTTCCACTGCAGGGGTACCGGCTTGATCCCTGTTCGGGGAACTAAGATCCCGCGTGCAGATCATTCATTCATTTATTGGCACGGTGCGGCCAAAAAATTAATAAATAAATAAACGCAACCTCTATATTAAAAAAAAGAGAGATTGCAATCATAGCAACCATGGATGGCGGGGGAGGGACACAGGGAGGGGAGGGGAGGTGATTTGCATGGGTCTGTGGTCAGAAAACATAACTGTGTGATTCTTTTCCTTTAAAGCCCCTCTCCAACTTATAGAAAGAATCGTTCAGAAAGAAAAAAATTACTACTGACATCAAACTACATCCAATATTCACATTCTGCTATAGAAACTAAGATTTTCCAAACATGCGGCCAATTCACAAGCAACAGTTGGATTCACATTTTGTGTGCACAGTGTCAGTACTTTTGCCCTTCACTACAGAGATACAATGACAGAAATTAGTGAGGTGGCAGGAAAATACAGAGAGAAAAATGAAACAAAAGAAAGAGAAAGTTGCCACTTTATTGAACTACAGATGGTGCATCCACACCAAAAGACTCCAAAGATTAAAAATCTACTGATTCGGGAAAGCATCAGAAGAGGACAGGGAGAGGAAGGGAGCAGAGCTCTGTGTGTTAGTGGAAGGAAGCAGCTTTTCTCTTTGAAAAGCAGATGAAGGTTAAGCCCTTGGGGAACTCTGACTGATGATTCTCTTTCATGAACCAGCACATCCTAAACACATTTCCCTTGAGAAGTGGCATCACTATTTCATTTCATGTTCAAGGTCACTAAAATGCTCCAAAAATAAGCTTGAAGCAGAAGCAAGAGGAAGAGAGCCATAAAAAGCAGCTTTGACCACAAAATGATGATGCAAACAGGTACCTTGTGCAGTGGCTCAAGGCTCTTATCCTGACAGGTCATTTAGCCCCTGTGGATGTGGCCTTTGTGTCTCTTTCTTCTCCTAATGACTCAGCCTATTTTCACTGACTGCACATTCATGAGAAGAAAGATGACAGAGGACATACACAGTAATCAAAGCCATTAGTTTTGGAAGATCACATAATACTGATCCTAATACAAAAGGACACAGTTCGAAGAAAAACTGAAAGTCTGGTGTTTCTTCAGGGTCATTGTCAGAGGCCCTGGACAAGCAGAGTCACACTCATCCTGAACTGCTTTGGGGAGTGCTGCAGAAATGGCCCCAGTACATTAAATGCAACAGATCATCCAAGCCAAACTTGGGGATACCTTGGATGTTATTTACCTCTCAGTATTTAATCCAATACTACGTCCTGTTCTTTCTTTTCCTGAGGCCTCATTGATAACTATCTTTACCTCTTTACTCCGTTTCTGTACAAGCCACAGTTCCCTGACATCCTCCCTTCTGCTACAACAACACCCCAGACGGTCTGTTGCCCTCTGGTCACTTCCAAACTTCAGTCCAGTCTGCATTCCATTGCCAGATCCATCTCCCTAAACCATCTGTTATAAAACAACTTGTTCCACTGATTCTTCTCCTGGCTGTTTAATTAAACTGCCCCTTTCCTCCAGTTCTTTCCCACTAATAGAAAACATGCCTTTATTCTAATAACAACAATCATAATAACTGTCTATTCTCTTAAGCATATTGTCCTCTGCAGCTACCACTGTACTTACTTCCTTTCCTTCACCATCATATATTTGGAAAGCATGGTTTTCACTCAGCATCTTTATGTCCTCGACTCCCTTTTACTCTTCAACTCATTGCATACTCACTTCTACTCCCTCACCCCTGCTCCACTGAGGCTCTGCCTACCAAAACCATCCACATCCTTCCACTTGTCCAAACCAGTAGCAGAGATCCTGTCCTTCCTCTTTGGGATCTTAGTGCAACTTTTAACACTGATAACCAAGCTTTCCTGGAAACTCCCTCCTGTTAGCTTTTGAGATCATGCTCTTGACTCATCCTTTCCTTAAACCTCTATTTTCTGCTTTCTTTTCCAGCTTCTCTCCTCCTATCTCTCAAACATTAGTGTTTGCCAGGTTCCATCCTGGGTAATACTTTCATCTTTCTGTCCCCAGTGCTCGACCCAATACCACCCCTAGCACATAGCATTCCCTTAATAAATGCAAGTTATTGACTTACAGATTTTTCAGATTGATTGTGTCATTTATCTCTTCCAAAGCTACCACATCTTGCAGGGTAAAGTTCAACCTCCTCAGCCTACAATTAAAAGCTTTCTACTATCTGTTCCTCGCTTCCTGTCAACACCTCCTCATTTCTCTAACAGAAACCTTTCCCCCAGGAATCCCACCACACCCCCTCACTGTCCAATTCTGGACTCTGAGACTTTGCTCGAGTAGTTTCTTTGTCCTGATGTACCCTTGCCCCTTATCCTGTTATGCCTACACAAATCATGGCCATTCTCTATGATCAGGTTCCAATTCTATCTATTCTCAGAGGCATGCCTGAACACCCAAAAGAACAACATCTTGCCCTCCTCAAAAATTCCATTTATGTCTTCTCTACAACTCACTTGAATGCATAGTTTCATGGTTACTCGTCTATTTGGGGAGGGAACAGGGAGGGGTAGAAGAGTGTACGTGTATACAGTGAGGATGGTGTAGGGGCTGGGAAGGAGTGTAAGTGTGTGCACGCATGTGGGCCTGGGTGAATTTCCCCAGAATGTAGACAGTGTACTCATTACCTGCTTATGGACAACATTTACGGTCAGATATCTACTTGGGGCTCAATAAATACTTGATAGAAACTGATTTTAAACTGCCCATTTTATATGCTCCACCCTAAAGGATCCCATTGTTATGGACTGAATGATTGTGCCTCCCCCTCCCAAATCCATATGTTGAATCCTAACCCCCAACGTTATGGTATTAGGGGGTGGGTCTTTGGGACATAACTAGGTCATTAAGGTGGAGCCACCATGAGTAGGATTAATGCCCTTATAAGAAGAGACACAAGAGGGAATGTAAATTGACACAGCCACCATTGAGAACAGTAGGAGGATCCTCAAAAGACTAAAAATAGAATTACCATATGATCCAGCAATCCCACTCCTGGGCACATACTCAGAGAAAACCATAATTCAAAAAGACACACGTACCCCAGTGTTCACTGCAGCACTATTTACAATAGCCAGGTCATGGAAGCAACCTAAATGCCCATTGACAGATGAATGGATAAAGAGGATGTAGTACATATATACAATGAAATATTACTCAGCCATAAAAAGGAATGAAATTGGGTCATTTGTAGAGACATGGGTGGATCTAGAGGCTGTCATACAGAGTGAAGTAAGTCAGAAAGAGAAAAACAAATATAGTATATTAACGCATATATGTGGAATCTAGAAAAATGGTACAGATGAACCAGTTTGCAAGGCAGAAATAGAGATACAGATGTAGAGAACAAACGTATGGACACCAAGAGGGAAAAGAGGGTGGTGGGATGAATTGGGAGATTGGGGTTGACACATATACAGTATTATGTATAAAATAGATAACTAACGAGAACCTGCTGTATAGCACAGGGAACTCTACTTCACCTCTCTATACAGTAGAAACTAACACAACATTGTAAAACAACTATACCCCAATTAAAAAAAAAAAGAGAGAGAGACACACAAGAGAGTTGGCTTCCCTCTCTCCTCTCTTCACCAGACGAGGATACAAGAAGCAAGCAGTCTGCAATGCAGAGGAGGGCCCTCCCCAGAACCAGACCATGTGGACACCCTAATCGCAGACTCCTGGTTTCCAGAGCTGTGAGAAATACATTTCTGTTGTTTATACCACCCAGTCTATAGCATTTCCCTATAGCATCCTGAACTGACTAAGATACCAGAAACCACAATCTATTCTCCGAAACAAAACCCTGGTGTGGTTTGTGTGGTATGAGCTTCCCTGAGGCAGGGGGAAAGGAAATCATCCAATGACCTCCTCCCAAAAAATAGCCCAGGGTCCACCAGCAGATGAATGGATAAACAAAATGTGATAGATACATATAATGGAATGTTATTCAGTCATAAAAAAGAATTAAATTTTGATACATGCTAGAATACGGATGGACCTCAAAAACATTACACTTAGTAAGATGAGCCAGAAAGAGAAGGACAAATATTAGATGATTCCACTTATATGAGATACCTAGAATAGGCAAATTCATAGAGTCAGAAAGTAAAATACAAGTTACCAGGGGCTGGAGGGAGGGAGAAAGGGGGAGTTATTTTTTAATGCGTACACATTTTTTATTGAGGATGATGAATAAGTTTGGGGTATCAGATGGTTACACAACATTGTGAATGTATGTAATGCCATAGAATTATATACTTACAAATGGTTAAAATAACTATTTTGTATATTTTACAAGTTGGAAAAAAAAAGTAAGCCAGGCCCTCTGAGGAGCAGACTGTGGAGAAGGCGAGAAGTTCCATTGGCCTTGCCTGGCAGCTCACCTCACGTCTCTCCCCAGGACAGCATACTCACAGATGACCCAAGCCAGCTAAGTGACAGAAAGTCTCACCCTATCTCCCAGTGTGTCAGCACTGCCTTTGGCACCTTCATCAATAGGTACTTCCTCCCCAGAACAAAACATACCAACCATTCAAAACGCACTGCAGCATCTTAGCAGCTAAGCTTCTCTGTGGGGAAAAAAGAGGCTTTAGTTGCCAGAAGACTTTCCTTCTCTCTTTAGTGGTATGCAATATTGAGCAAGAATCTTCCCCTCTCTGAGCCTGCCTGTGGTAAAGTGGGAGGAATAACACCTACCTTACAGGGCTGTTGTGCTATTTTCTAGTTCAACAGATGCATGACACATAAAACGCTTGTAATGGTATCTGGCACAAAGCAGACCCTCAACAGTGGTGGCTGTTATTATTATCATTAGTATGATAGCTTTATTTTACTAGCATATCTTATCCTTTTAAACATCATTAAGAAAATTGACACTTGTTCTCACTGTGGAACCCCCAAGAATAAGAAATTATAAATTTATCAGGGATTTGACGGTTGTGTATCAAATAGATCATATTGCAAAGTCCTGACTGGCTTTGGCAATCCTAGAGAGTGACAAAGGAAAGGACCTAGAGAGAAAAGACTCAGGACTGTTGAGTAATAAACTGACAAATCAGGAAATAACATTTGTTAGGCACTTGAGACTCAGCTGTCAAATGATGATATGAGTCCTTCCTGTAAGAGGGGACTGTCTCGGTCCTTCACACATGTTCCCTGGCCCAGGTGCATGTGTGACACAAATTCAAGCAGAGATAATGATGGAAATTAAAGGTAAGAGAACTATTACATCAACAGGCCCAATGCAATATTCAGGAAAAGGTATGTGGATTTTTTAATGAAAAAGGTAAAGCAGGAATAGCAGTGTCCGTGCTGGGCACTCACAGAGGAAAGGAGAGTGAAACACAACAGTATCAAACAAGAAGAGTCAATTATAATGTTCTGGGGGGAAGCCCAGAACATTTTTCACCTTTGGGAGGAAAGGGCTCCTGGACTTTCCCGTACCCCTCTTCTCTGTGCACTTCACCCACTTGGCTGTGTAACCACACCATCAAGACAACTGCTGACTAATAGGAAAATGAGAACCTTAGGGAAACTGTGCTAAACCTCTTGGCCTGTGAAGGAAGGGTGAAAAACAATCATTAATTGAAGTCTCCAAGGAACACTGAAGAAGCAAAAGTCATCAGGTGGAAGAAAAAACACTTTCCCCGTAAAAGGAAGGAACAAAGATGTCCCCTTATTGTGTCTTTTGCTCACCCTGATGTCCATATGGAACTGCCACCTGGGAATGTTCACACATCATCAATTATATAAACACATGTGGAAGGTTCTGGATGGATCATTCCAGCAACTTAAATGCTCTCTACACTTACAACATATTTGAAGATATTTGAGGATAAAATGAGCCAGAGGGGGTAATCCAATTTTTTAAACCATTTGGCTACAAATATATTCATTATATTTTTGATATTATATATTTTCATTATGTTTTTCATTATCTTTGATAATATTTTATAAAATATTCAAAACATATTTGGTAATACAGCAACTTTTCATATCCTGTTCATATTAGGAACAGGAATAAGACATACAAAGGAATATTGAATATATTTTAGGTTTATCAATATTATTTCTACAATGTATTACTTATTCACAAATGCATATATATATACATACATGCACATATAATGTGTACATAGACACATACATATTCTATAAATATACATATAAACATATGTACTAGAAGCTAATGCTTACCAGAGATCCCCTATAAACCAAGCATTTCTAAATTCTTCAAATACATTAACTGATTTAATCTTCATAACTTTCGTCCATATTATTGTCCATATTTACACAGACAGGGAAACTGAAACAAAAGAAGTTTAGTAACTGTGCAACATCTCCTGCAGAACCTATTTGGAAGACAAGAAGCAGTTAGACTACAGAATCCATGTTCTTAACCAACAGGAAAAAGGGATACATAGAAATGCACATTTATCCAACAGGTTTACCACTTCACCCTGAGCATTTTTCTGTCTAAATTAAGCACTGAGCAGGCCTTTTATAATTCACTGAACACATTGAACCAATTGCAATAATTGTTCAAACAACTGAAAAAAAATTGTTCCAAACTGAAACTAGTTTGGAAAATCTGGAGCAAAATAATCCACTGAGGTTTGAACATATTGTGTTAAAGATTTTTTTTTCCTCTTGTCTTTAATGCTGTTTGGAGTTTTCATGAGCTGTGAAGACTCAAGGGAACAAGTCAAAGTATCCTAGCAGAAATTCTGAATACCAGTAAAACTAGCTGTCAAGCATAAATCAGTGTCTAGCTATTTTCCAACCTATTTATAAAAGTGTAGCTGTGAAATACATCTCAAATACAAATCTGAGCACATTTATCTGAAGATGGTACTTTTAACAATAACCTTTTCAAACAAACAAATGCCGTCTGTCAAAAGCAAAATAATTGCATTGTGTCAAAATGTTGGGGGGTGGAGTATTTAAGCTACCCACATAGCTGATATGATAAATAGTGGAATTTCACCTGATGTCAGCTTCATTGCAGCTACCCTGGGGCTTAACACTAGCACCAGCCCAGATCTGGTTTTTATTGAAAGAAGGAACGTGTCAGGACCAGACACTGTTTCTGGATTTCCAGTGAATACGCTCAGAGGTTCTAACATTTCATGCTCAAGATGAATTCAGTCTCCAAGATTTACCCTAGCATGTGTTCCATGTCATATTGTGAATCAATTTTCTTTTCAGAGGCATTAGCCTATTGTCCTGAAAATTAGACAAATGCCACATGTTTCCAATGCCCCTTTACATGTTCATTCTCAACAGCTGCACATTAGTTTTATTAAACAAAATCAACCAGGAAAAATCAATACAAAAAGAATTTTCAGCCTCTTTGATACTCAAAATTTATAGAAAAGTACGTATATGCCAAAACCATATGAGGTTCTGAGCAAATGCAAATGTCACTTATTGGTATTGTTTCATTTGACAATTGTTTGATCGCCAATTCATGGTCATATATGTTCAGCTGGAAAACTCCAGGCATTTTGTTTAATTATAGCCAACAAAATAATGCATAGAGAAAAGTCTGATCTCTATTACAATTCATAGTTCTTAAATAGAAATTTGGGATAATCTAAAATAAAAATAGATCTCTGAACAGTTTTTAAGGAAAAAAATACCATACTGTATTCTAATTTCTACGTATAAAAAAATTCTGTGAATTCTCTACGAGAAAGAGACCATAGGGAATTCCTTGGCGGTCCAGCGGTTAGGACTCAGCGGCACTATCACTGCCAGAGGCCAGGGTTTGATCCCTGGTCAGGGAACCAACATCCTGCAAGCTGGGTGGCAGGGCCAGAAAAACAAAAGAAACCATAGCATTTAAGAACAGCAGTGTTGCATGTCCTGTTCAATCATGTAAGCTAAACAAAGTCTTTCAAGCAATAAAAGATGACCTCATTTCACATATATATAGCATAAGAAATTAAGTGGACAATAGTCTTCTTTTAAAACAGCTATCCACATCAATTGGTAAAGATGACTACTAATTTTAGCATCAAGCTATAGTCCAAAGCTGGAAAAAATCCATGATTTTCTGTTATAAGCAAAACCAAAGAAAGGTCAACAGACTACTGTTGAACACCACTTTATACCATGAGTTATGGACTTATATTTCTGAAAATTTTCAAAACCCCCTTTGTAGAAAGGAGTTAAGTGCAATTCATAAGCTTTTGGGTACTTTGGCTTTATGCAAACTGTGTGCATAAAGTCTGGACAGTTCAGCACAAACCTGTCTGTAATTAGTATTGTCAACTACCAACTACTGAGTTATTCCATCTAGTATATTGGGTACTTTGCACATTGCTTCTAATCTGAACAACGTTTTCAGATTAAGAAACTACAGCAAAGAATTTTAAACACTTCCTCCAGAGCTACATGATGCTAAGGAATGTTGGCAGTTCCCAAACCTAGATCTTTATGGCCATGAATCCGACCTCTTCATTCTAAATCGTATTTCTCCCAAAGGTTCATCAACAGTGGCCATCCTCACACAAGTCACTCAATAGAGCTTACATCTCCACTTTCGAAAGCCACAAAAAGGTGTGATGAAATTATATTACAGCTAATCTAAAATTCCTGGCAAAGGTCATAAAGTCATTAAAACAAACAAATAACTTCAAAGAACTATGGAACAGAAAGCAAAGTATTATCCTAGTGACTCTCCCATACCACTATAACTGAGTACCATGTTAAAATTACAACTATTCTTGTAAAAATTTCATTTATTTTAGATTCCTTTCTCTTAGTTTAATCAGGAATTTCCAGGAAGAGGAAAACTGTATGAAAGAGGTGATATATTTTCTAAAAGTGATGGAAGTTCTCCTCTATTAATATAGTCAGCATACCAATCACTTGACTCAAATGATTTATCATTTAAAAATGCATATGCCTTGGAAGGCAGAAAAATACATTTAGTAGATCTATGCAGCAATGTGAGAGATGTTTTGAGAGATGAGGATAAATAGATATATTCATAAGGTACATGTTTAGAGAGATGAGGATATATAGATACATTCATAAGGTAATTTTATAAAATATATAATTTAAAATTTTAATAATGGAAAGTTTTTAATATTAATGTTCATTTTATTCAATATCTGCTTTCAGGAAAGTGAGTTATTGACCCTTTTTTGTAAAGTATATACATGGTTTATGTGGTGTTACTTTGCAATGTTATGAAATTTTCCCCTAATTATGACAATTTCATTATTTTTCATTGTATCTTCTTCCTGCATGATTTTATTTCAAATGGTTAATGGTTCATCCACAATGTCTTTTCAAGAAAATGTATCAGCAGACCTGAATGAATTACAAAGCTACCTTCTACCGCCTGTTCGTTTCAGAGTATTTTTTTCCAGGACATATAAAGCTCCCTCCTCATCAAAACAGCACACTTTGGATAAATTTAGGATTGTGCTTATAGAGGCAGTTCATGAAATCATTCACCAAATGGAGAATGTTTTCAATGACTTGGAAAATGAAAATGAACAATGCATCCCTAAAGATGGTGCTTGTGCTAAAGTCTAGATATTTGAATTGGGTACTGTTCGCGTGAGATGTTTATAGTCTGCTTCTATGATGGACAGGTTATCAAACTTTAAAATAGCAGAAGGAATTTATAAACACCCTGTATGTAACTATAAAACCCCACCAAACACCTCAGAGGATCTCACTCATAGGATGGAAACTAGAGGTTTCAATTTCACAGCTGTGATATTGACCATGAAGCAGGACCTCCTCCAAGTGAGACACAGGGCAGCGGAGTATGACTGACAGGCTTACTATTTAAGAGTGAACAAAGTGCTTAGTAAGTAGAAACTAGTTTTATATTATTATGTTGTCATGGGTTCTATATCAACTTGAACAGTTTCTTATTACCTTTTAAAATAACAACATATTCTTGTTATTTGTGCTAGGGGTTGGCACTATCTGTGTGGACATTTGGGAGGCTATTATAATCTAAAGGGATTCGGAGTGAGAAAAGCTTAGATCTTCACTCTATATAGATCTAACTCTAAGCCTGTTGGGTAGGAAGTCACATAAATTATATAGGAAAATTATAAATATTTTAAGAAACATCCTATATAATTAAGTAAAGTTGGTTCAAATTTTCTTGATTATTTTTGTTTCTTTCCTAAATGCATTTAGGGAAATCTCATTTGAATATGGGTTTTGAATAGTGCGTTTAGTCCACATAAAAGGGTTACGATTAGGAAGAGAGAATTATAGCCAGTTATTCTAATTAAATGTATAGAGTTACTTAAAAAAAAAAAACCTCCAAGTATTATGGACTGTTCTCATCACTTTACACTTAATATTTCACTTAATACTGACATATCCCTGCAAGGTAACATTCTTTTTTTTTAATATCTTTTTTTAAATAAATTTATTATTTTTCGTTTATTTTTGGCTGCGTTGGGTCTTCGTTGCTGCACGCGGGCTTTCTCTAGTTACAGCGAGTAGGGGCTACTCTTTGTTGTGGTGCGCAGGCTTCTCATTGCAGTGGCTTCTCTTATTGCAGAACATGGGCTCTAAGTGCACAGACTTCAGTAGTTGTGGCACGTGGGCTGAGTAGTTGTGGTTCGTGGACTCTAGAACGCAGGCTCAGTAGTTTTGGCACATGGGCTTAGTTGCTCCCCAGCATGTGGGATCTTCCCGGACCAGGGCTCAAACCCGTGTTTCCTGCATTGGCAGGCGGATTCTTAACCACTGCGCCACCAGGGAAGCCCAAAGTAACATTCTTATCTCCATTTTACTTTTGAAGAAACTGAGTCTTAATGCAATGAAATGACTTTCCTACAAGCAAAGCAGCTCCTTAAGAGCTTCAGAGCTTAATGGCAAAGCCAAAACTCAGACCCAGTTCTCTCTTATTGCAAAGCCTTTACTCTAGGCTCTAAATATCCTAAGATCTCAAAAACATCCTAAGGTATATCTCATCAAGTCCCTACCCACTTTTTCACCTATATGATAGGTTTAAATTTGAGAAATCCAGTAGAATTTTACCAAACCTCCAACATTAGCCAGCTTAGGGACTAGAATTTGACAATAGGCTATAAGGAAAAACTGCAATTTAATTTTAAACAATAAAACACCATACAGATATAAAAATCTGTTCATAGCCTAAACTGAAACCTAGATCTTGCTTTCTTGTTTTCCTCCACATTAGCCATGAGTCAACTAATCACATCTTATTTTGAAGTCACTCAGGCAGTCTTAGCCTCAGATACAGTACAGGTTTTGACTCTTGAGAATATGACATGCTGAGGTGAATATGCGAAGAGACACATAAGTCACCTGAAGCCAGCTACCTTTCGCTCAGAGACTTCTCCAGAAGAGGACCATTCCCTGGGCCTGCCCCTCAGGAGTAATTGGCTCCACTGATTATACTAGGAAAGTTGTACCCCAGCTGGAAAATTCAGAGAGCGGGGAGCCACAGCATTGACCCAGAAACAGCCCTCTACTCTCCATCCTCCATGATAAAGTCTCTCTCCTCCTTAGAACCAGCTATAAAATATGTAGGGTCCAGTGCAAAGTGAAAATGCAAGGCTCTTTGTTCAAAAATGACTAAAAATTTTGAGAGTGACAGCAGAGCATGAAGCTACGCATGGAGCCTTCTAAGAACACATGATGTCTGCTAGGCTTAGGTGATTTCATTCCCATGCAATACTGCCTTTGAGGTTTCTTTAGTGTTTTTTTAACTGAGTGATACTGTTGGCAAGCGTGGGCCTCCTAAGAGCTGGTTTGGTCCTCACTCAGCAGCAGCCCACTTGGGTCCATAGGCTCTCCTTCGATGACCAAGGCCAAGAGCTCATTCTGACAACCCAAGCAATGTGCTACACATTACTCAGAAGTTGATGATCCAATGAAACTCTCTGAACTAGGAGTTTTAAGCTGAGCCCTTCAAGACAACATGGTGTTTCTTAAGGCCCAATCTAACTTAAAACGTAGCTGGTTCACAAGTAACCAAACACGTTTACAACAAAAGGTATCAGTGCATTGTGTCCATTAATTCTCTTACTTTCATAAGTTCAAAAAAAAAAAAATGCCACAGCATGTACTTCAGCTTTTTGTGTTTCAAAACCTCCCCACCAGTAGAACCGCTTGATCATTTGTACCATCTGTGCATGGGAGAGAAATGCATTATTATCCAAGCCGATGCTAAGGGCATTCTCTCAAGAAAGGAACCAACTCATCAGGGAAAGGTTATGCAGAAAAGCTCCTGCCAGAAAAGTCACTGTTTCCTTCTTTTTCTCTCCCTCTCATTTGAAATTCATGAAGATGAAGTGCAGCTTTTATTTCCCATCAGTGAGATGAGGCTTAATACACTCTTGCCAAAAGCAAGCTAACACAGAGTAATTGTTTTTTCATCTAAATTGCAGGTCCAACCTGCTTAGTCTTCAAAGAACATAGATACTACAGCTTTGATATCCGACTGCAGAACAACAAAGAGAGGGCACAAGGCACATGGCCACAATGAGAATTTTTAATCACCACCTATCCATCAGCAAGCCCTGGAACTCTAGGGCAGTAGGAGAGGAGAAAAGAGAGGAGATTATTCATAAGGTAGGTAAGGTTCCATATTTCTTTCATTTGAGACCAACTCTTTTTTTTTTTTTTTTTTGAGGGGGAAAAAGTGATTTAGAGGGAATTAAGATTCCCCAAGGTGTTTTAAATCTCTTTTCACTCCGGGGCCAGGTGCCTCATGTAGCACTTAAAAGCCTTTCAAAAATGAAAGTAAATGCCTAGAACACAGAAAAGAGATATCCATCTACACAAAGCATCTGCCTTTGTTTAAGAAAAAAGTAGTTTCAGCTTTATGAACCTCACATCCAGACGTTTTATAATTTTGATGCTTTAGGGCTTATAGACTTTTGCTCTGTGTATACATCAGCCAACACATAAAAAGAGTCAAAGTCATCAATATCTAATATTTTTTTATATTTCAAACCTCCTTTACGTCAATGAGTGAGTTCATTTAATTGCACATAACTACAGAGTGTTTGCAAGGAGGTCTATGTGATGAAAATAAAAACCACCCCAAAAAATGGGATGATCACATCTGCTACCAATGCCACCTTTAGCAGGTAGAGATGCCACCAAAAAGCTGTGTGGGCTTTGTCATTGATCCCTGTGCTTCATTGTGTGACCAGGTGCTGAGACAAAAGATTTGATTCTCTTTATTGTGTTTGTTCCAGTTAATTTAATTCTTCTTGCCTGGTTTAAACTTCTATTTTCTAATTACATTCCCTCATCTCCACTGAGACTGGAGTGCTACTACACCTTTGCACTTAGAGAGTGTGGGCATAAACTAAATTACTTCTGAGGCTGTCTTTAAATAGTGCCACGGTCCTATATCATCTAAACATTAGAACTATTTGACCCCAGACAGCCCTGCAATAGAAAGTACCTCCCAGAATGCTTCCAAGTAAGAGAAGGAAGACTATTAAGTCCATTAGACTATGAAAGTCAGAGTGGGAAAAACTGCATGGCTGGAGAAGTGGGTACCAGTGTTACCTCCACAGCTGAATGAGCTCTACACCTGAGGCCACATCACCTAGCCCTCTGAGTCTCAGTGTTACCTGTAAATTGAGAGTCCTGCACCCATCTCTGAGGTTACTCTTTAGAATTATAGTTCTAAATGTCTATCATTTCAATCTCTGTGGTTTCCTTTCTTAATGGAGAATCAATTTCAGTTTGGGAATAAAACAGCCTTTTCTGAAGTGAAAGTTTGGGCAAAAAGCCAACTTTGTTAACTATGGCTTTTACATGAAGGAGATACCCTACAGTCATTAAGATGTTATTAAACACTAGAAAGCAGTGACATTATGTAAGAGCTTTGAAAATAAAATGTCAATCTACAATGCTTACACTGCAGATAAACTGTTTGTCTAGATGCAAACTGAAGAGAGAGAGAGAGATCTTGGATATAGATGTTTACTAGAGACTCATCCCCAGCCTTTTATTTTATAACACACTTAGAAATGCTATAAGAATTTACTGTGAAACCATCTTATGACTTAGAAGCAAGCTTGCCACTACACTAATCAAGGTTCAAGTATTTTTCATATATCCACCTCAGCTTAGATATTTGCCAGGAATTCGAGACTCTTGGCTGTGGTTTAAAAAAATCTTAAGCAAATTAATTGATTTATATAAGCTAAATTTTCAGGGATATCACTAGCTTCAGGCATGGCTGGATCCAGACACTTCATGTTACCAGGGTTTGGTCTCTCTCTTTCCAACTCTTGACTCTGTTTCCTCAAAGGTTTGCTATATTCCTAGGCAAAGAATATATATGGAGGCAAACATGGCCCCCTGGAACCTCTAAACTTAAATGGAGCCTAGGGAGGAAAAGAACATACATCAACTACAGATTATGATCTCAATATCAAAGCTTTTCTTCTAGTTTTATGTTAAACTAGAATAAGTGAAGCCAGTTGGTTCTGTCTAGTTGTTCGAGAGCCAAGCTAAAAATTTCCAAAGGAGGCAATATCATTGTGTACCTCTTTAGGGATAGTGTCGTCATTTGGTCTGTGCCAAGATCTACTATTTCATTTGAATCCCAAGCTCTCTTTGGCCTGATTCGATGATATTTGTAATGAATATAATCACAAAATTCCTTTCCTTTGCCTCACTTTGCAGAAAGACAAATAATATGGTCTAGAGGTCATTAACTACAATGAAGGAGAATATTTGAAAGTCCAGGATTCTAGTTCTGACCCCAGCAGTTTGAAAAGTCATTTAAACTCACGATTAAATCAATAAATAAAAGGAGAGTCCTGAGTAAAGTAATTCTAAAACCCTGAGAAACACTGACCGCTAAGTAGGTCAGAGACATTCTGCAAGAGATGAAAGCATTCAGAAGTTTTGCATGTTGTTGGCCGATAAGCAAATGGCCCATTATCCTGAACACTTTGGCTTCCACGGGAAAACAAGCGAGCACAGAAGGCAGTCAATCCGGCTTCAATACGAGCTGAGTGCCCACATATTGATCTTCTGTCCGACAGGGTCACAGGGGTGCTGATGTACATTAAGAAGGGAAAGGACTGAAAATTACATTAATTCAAATGGCTAAATCAATATTTAACAATGCAGTTAGTGGTAGTTGACCTTAAATGCACCTTTAATAAAACAAAGGTGATTCAGGCCAGCCTCCAGCCTATGCCACTCGGAAATATGAATTAATGCAGAAGAGATGTTAAAGATGGCTACTAAAGCAGACACCTTTGCAGATTCGGCAAAATGCAAGGAGAAGGTTGAAGTCGCTCTCTTAACAAGGGCAACCTGAATTTTTTTTCACGTGATGCTGTGTCTTCATTTATCACCTCTCCCATTTCAAGGATTGGCTAGCCTCGATCTCAGCATATTTAAAAGTAGGAAAAGGATCTCTACAGCTATTTCCCCAGCAAATTATAAATCTTTAGTGACAGCTTTGTAACCTTGAGCACTCTTTTCATGAGCAAACATGGATGTTACCAGTTGTTACTCTAGGAACCCTGACTGTCTTACTGTAACACGATTTGCATATAATTGTTTATAAACATATCAGTTTGTACTCCACTTGCATTAAGGCTTACTGAAATAAGTTTGCTTATATTAAAGAGGATGCAGAAAAGACAAGAAATAAGAAAGAAACAGAGGCAATCTCTTCAAGATGTCAGAGAACCATTTCAGATATTATTAGCTATCAGGGTCACAGATGTGAGACTTTTTTAATTGCCTTGCTGCCCGTAAAATATCTTAAGCTATAGGGCATTATAGGTATCACTAATAAGGACTTGGTGATAACTCTAAGGAAAAGGTCAGTCTAAGAATCTATTTCTTTATACCTTAAGGCAGCAGGAGGCTACAGAGAATTCCTAAAGGAGCACAGGACTGTGATTTTGTGACTTAAAGATGCCAGTGCCGATGGAGCCATTTCCCTTACTCTCTGGTTTGGCTGCAAGGACAAATGTGTGATAATTAGAAATCTCTCCTGAGACACTTCCCTTTGATTTGTTGTTTGGCAATGGCTACAGTTCCTCTGCAGCCTTGCTTCTCTCAGGTTTGTCTGCTGGTTACCATGGCAATGTGGCTCAATGCATCCTATGAGCTAAATCAGTATTCGCCTCTTGCAAGCTGCTGGCAGTGGAACTTCACGGAGAATTGGACAAGTTTTGAGGTTGAATGTAAAACCAATTGCTTGAAAATATGATCATACACTTAAAAGGAGAGAGGGACAGTCCACAGAACAAGATCATGGTTTCTCTGTCATCAAGGACGTCTAACAAACATCTGATCTCCCATAGGGTCAGCCACAAGCCCTCTGAGAGAGTTGCAGGTGAGAGTGGGAGTGCTAGCAATAAATGTTAGGCTCTCCAGCTAATGCTGAGACAGGAACAGAAGCTGCTTATGACCCCAAGGTAGCGAAGCAACAACTTAGCTCCTGGGAATTCCCTCAGCCCAGGGCATCCCACATACAAACCACAAGGAACACCCATATTTTCACACAGCTTCAATGTTCACATATTCACTGAATTTAAGAATAAGTGTAGGAAGTTCATAGTGATAAATGCCTACATCAAGAAACAAGAAAGATCTCAAATAAACAACATTACTTTGCACCTAGAACTAGAAAAAGAACAAACAAAGCCCAAAATTAGTAGAAGGAAGGAAATAACAAAGATCAGAGCAGAAATAAATGAAATAGAGACTAAAAAGACCACAGGAAAGATCAATGAAACTAAAGGCTGAGTCTTTGAAAAGATAAACAAAATCAACAAAGCTTTAGCTAGGCTCACCAAGAAAAAAAGGAGAGAGGACTCCAATAAATAAAACCAGAAGTGAAAGAGGAGAAATTACAACTGACACCACAGAAATATGAAGGATCATAAGAGACCACTATGAACAATTATGTACCAACAAACTGAACAACCTAGGAAAAATGGATAAATTTCTAGAAACGTACAACCTACTGGGAATGAAGTATGAAGAAACAGAAAATTTGAACAGACTGATTACTAGCAAGGAGACTGAATCAGTAATCAGAAACCTCTCAACAAAGTCCAGGACTACATAGCTTCCCTGGTGAATTCCACCAAACATTTAGAAAAGAATTAATATCAATCTTCTCAAGTCTTCCAAAAAATCGAAGAGGAGGGAAAACTTCCGAATTCATTTGACGAGGCCAGCATTACCCTAATACCAAAACCAGACAAGGATGCTACCAGAAATGTACAAGCCGATATCCCTGACAATAGATTTAAAAATCCTCAACAAAATATTAGCAAAGTGAATTCAATAACATATTAAAAGGATAATACATCATGATCAAGTGGGATTTATTCCATGGATACGGGGATGGTTCAACATCTGCAAATCAATCAATGCGATACACCACATTAACAAAATGAAAGATGAAAATCATATGATCAACTCAATGGATGCAAAAAACACATTTGACAAAATTCAATTAATTACATTCTTAAAAAGGACTAGATGAAAATAAACTGAGTGTTAAAACATGGCCATGATTATTTTTGTAATTTCCCCTGTAGATTAATTTCCAAATAAGCTTATAATTAGAAAAACTAAAACTCAAGAAAATATTGATGATTATATTTCTTATCTCCCTGGCAATGATACCTAAAAAGTTACAAATTCACACTTATTAACAGACCTGACTAATACAGCCAGTTAAAGAAGTCCAGAGACAGCAGGGTCATATAAATGATTAACTGCATGTAAATTTTTTCCCTTTATCACACTTATCTCGATAATCCAATAACCTCTACCAGAGGCCTTATAAGGAAGTCCTTGGAACCTAGGAGGATAAGGATAAATGGATTAATACAAACCATGCAACATCATTAGAAAAACAACTCAAAATTCAGTCCATAGTATCATTTTCATAAGCAAACATACATTTTTAAAAACAAGACCTAACATTTTCCAAACAAGTATCCAGATCTGAAAGTCTGGTTAATGCAACACAAGACATGTACACTGGTAAAAAATCAGCAATGTGGAATACAGAGAAAAATCATTCTCACTTCTAACCAAGAAACACAGTAAGTCTCCTTCAAAGTTTGGAATTTCCTTCCAGGATGCAACAAAATTTTAATAGTATCAAGGGGACTTCTGCTTCTGTTTAATATGTGGAACAAGGGTTGGCCAACTTTTTCTGTAAAAGGCTAGATAGTAAATAATTTTTGCTTTACAGGCCATATGGTCTCTGCCACGACTACTCAATGTGTAGCCACAGAAAATATATAAGCAACGTGGTCATGGCTGTGTTCCAATAAAACTGTATTCACAGAAACAGGTGGTGGGCAGGATTTGGCCCATGAATCAAAGTTTGTCCACACCTAACGGAGAAAGTCACAAGTGAAAGTTACTCTCACCCAAACAATGAGAACAAGCTGACTAATACACAAATAATAATTTTTTGAACCCATCAAAGAGCTAGGGTTGTTAGGTAAAACTAATAAGCTGAAACCCACAGTGTAACAAACTCCTCCAAGTAGAGATAAGAACTACTAAATATTTCACTTCTGACAGGGAAGCAAGAAGAGAAGAAATGTACCATATATAGGGGTGAGGAAAAAAACGCCAAAAATTTAATAAATTCCTGAAAGCAAAGTATGGGTTGGTACAGTTCAGGGTCCCTGGGAGCCCCAGGACACAGAGAGTCTACACCTACTCACCAACTTTTTCACAGGCCTAAACCAAGTGGTCATGAGAAAGACTGGAGTTAAAGGAGGAGAATGGACAGAGAGCTAGCTCCTCTGTGGCACAGATACATAGGGCTTGCCTGAGTCTGAAGGTGAAACAGGTGATCAAGAGAAACCTTCCAGCCCTTGGGATCCTGCCTGAGTACAAGACAGTTGCAGCCTACCACTGGGGGGAGGGGCAGAAGTGCTGACAGAGACTCAGCACTGAGGCATAGGCACACTGGGCCTGTTGCGGTCTGAGGGCAGGAGAGTTAAAAGACACCGTCAGAGACTCCAGGCCTCACATTGAGTAGAAAGCAGCAATATTCCACCTCTGGGGGACTTTGAAGCCTGAGGTGCACAGATTGTAATGAAAGTAACAACCAAGCCCAAACCCAGCTCACCAGGGACTAGAGTGGCCCAACCTACCACATTAATGGCCTCATAAAAGGTGTGCTCTTTCGAGAAAATGAACATTATTTACCTCAGTCTCTCCTGTTCTTATACACTCAAAATATTAAAATAAATAAAAAGAAAATATGACTCATCATCATGAGATAAAATAATCAATAAAACCAGATGCAGAGATGGCACAGGTGTCTGAATTATGAGTCAGGGACTTTAACACAATTGTCAAAATAATAGAAAATAGAACTTCTTACTTCTGCTTTATCTGAAAAACAAATCATCTTATTTAAAGAAGTAATATAATGGAATGGTATATAGTCTTAACACATTACCGATCACTACAAAGAGTAGATAAGATATGACTGGATGAGGAAGTTGTACTGGGAACAGTAAGCTTTTTAGGGAAAAGCTTAATTAAATGGACAACACCATACACTGTCAAGACTAGGACAACGTTGACTAAAAAGGGTACTAAAAATAATTATATAATTTTTGGAATAGTTCTTTACTGGTCAAAGAAATTGGCTTTATTGTGTTAATGGTCTTATAAAATATTGCTATCAAAAATTATTCTCGAAAATAATTTCTAAAAGTTTTTAATTTATGTATACAGGCATACTTATTTTATTGCACTTCACTTTACTGCACTTTGCGGATATTACGATTTTTACAAATTGAAGGATTGTGGCAACCCGAGTCGAACAAGTCTACTGGTGCCATTTTTCAACAGCATTTGCTCACTTCATGTCTCTGTGTCACATTTTGGTAATTCTAACGATATTTCAAACTTTTTCATTATTATATTTGTTATGGTGATCTGTGACCAGTGATCTTTGATGTTACCACTATGACTCACTAAAGGCTCAGGTGCTGATTAGCATTTTTTAACAATAAAGTATTTTTAATTAAGATATCTGCATTGTTTTTATAGCTATAGTGCTATTGGACACTTAATAGACTACAGTGTAGTGTAAGTATGATTTTTCATATGCAATGGGAAACCGAAAAATTTGTGTGACTTCTTTTATTGCGATATTCACTTTATTGCTGTGGTCTGGAACTGAACCCACGATATCTCCAAGCTATGCCTATAGATTTAAGCATTTAGTACATATTCACTTTGTTCAATTTCTTGGCCATATCTGTTTATGATATCATTTTACCTTTTTTCCTAAGCAATGTATTTTTAAAGTAAGCTTATTGTTTTTAATTTTTCATAAAATTGTCTGCAAATCTGTTAAATTTGCATTTATGGCTAATAAACTTGTTGACACCTTAAACTGACTCTTCCATATAGACCATAATATTTTTTAATTGCGACTGTATTCTCTCTAAAGAGGATGCAGGACCTGGTAAGCTCAGAGCAAACTCTGCTGAATGGAAGATAGTCTAAACTCTATTTTTTCCTATTGAAATGTACTGCATAAATATTTGAGCCCAAATATTTTCATAGGTACTGTCTTTTTACCTCCATACAAAGTACAAATTATTTCTCTTTCTGTTTCTGATTCTTTTAAATGCAACAAAACCTTAGGCCTTCTCCTTTCATTGCAGTCCCGTATACGAATTTACCCTACTAAAAATAGAGTTCATTCAAAAGATTCTTCCAAGAAATTGAGATACTGCCAATCGCTTTTACAAAATTTCAAAACTAAAATTCACAGCCACTAGCTTTGATTAAGTTGTTTAGTTACTCTGTTGCTTTTTAGGGACAACTTTCAAAGTCTTTCTGTTTGTAAGTGTTGTTTTCAGTATTGAAATTTGCTTAAATGCTGAAGTTTGGGTGTTAAGTTTGTTGAATTTTGGTTGAAGATTTCTAACTGACTTTGAATAATATACAACAAGATTTAGAGTATTTATCTATAAAAATGCCTAATGTCATTGTGAGACATCTAGGTTGATTTAAAAGTAAATGTTCAAAGGCAGTTCCACCATCTGACTGATGATGGGCAGCAAAAAGAGAAACAGCTTTTGACAGCCTGGTGTTTTGTTTTGTTTTGCGTATGTTAGTTTTGTTACAAAAATTTTTGTTATTTTCTAACTCTGTGATAACTACAGTTTTTAAAAATTCATTATTTTATTTAGGAAATTATTCTAGAAATTGTAAATTCAAAAAGATATCAGTTTTTCCCTGCAATTATAAAAATAATAACATTGCCAAATAATTTATTTTTTTAATATCTTTATTGGAGTATAATTGCTTTACAATGTTGTGTTACTTTCTGCTGTACAACAAAGTAAATCAGCTATATGTATACATATATCCCTATATCCCCTCCCGCTTGAGCCTCCCTCCCATCCTCCCTAGCCCATCCCTCCAGGGAGACACAAAGCATGAAGCTGATCTCCCTGTGCTATGCAGCAGCTTCCCACTAGCCATCCATTTTATATTTGATAGTGTATATATGTCAATGCTACTCCCTCACTTCAACCCAGCTTCCCCTTTCCCCACTGTGTCCTCAAGTCCATTCTCTATGTCGGCGTCTTTATTCCTGCTCTGCCACTAGGTTCATCAGTACCGTTTTTTTTTTAGATTCCATATATGTACGTTAGCACATGGTATTTGTTTTTCTCTTTCTGACTTACTTCACTCTGTATAACAGACTCTAGGTCCATCCACCTCACTACAAATAACTCAATTTCATTCCTTTTTATGGCTGAGTAATATTCCATTGTATATATGTGCCACATCTTCTTTATCCATTCATCTGTTGATGGACATTTAGGGTGTTTCCATGTCCTGGCTATTGTAAATAGTGCTGCAATGAACATTGTGGTACATGTGTCTTTTTGAATTATGGTTTTCTCAGGGTATATGCCCAGTAGTGGGATTGCTGGGTCATATGGTAATTCTATTTTTAGTTTTTTAAGGAACCTCCATAGTAGCTGTTATCAATTTACATTCCCACCAACAGTGCAGGAGGGTTCCCTTTTCTACACACCCTCTCCAGCATTTATTGTTTCTAGGTATTTTAATGATGGTCATTCTGACCGGTGTGGGGTGATACCACATTGTGGTTTTGATTTGCATTTCTCTAATGATTAGTGATGTTGAGCACCTTTTCATGTGTTTGTTGAATATTGCCAAATAATTTAAAGCACATTGCCCCATCAGAAGCATTGCTTTAATCTTGAGAAGGGTATATTTTAAAAACTGGAGGTTGATGTCTTCATACACCTGCTAGTTAAGATCTTTTTCTTCATGACTTTTGTTCATGGACTCTGTTTTGTGATCACTAAGGTTTTTAAAGTAAACTTTTGTTAAAATATAGCATACACACATAAAAGTGCACATATGGCAAATGCACAGCTCAGTGAATTTTCACAAACTAAACACACTTTTAACCAGCACCTGGATCTAAAAATAGAATGGTACCAGCACCCCAGAAGCTACCCCATACACTTTTCCAGTAATTACATTCCTTCTTCCCCTCCCTCCACCCGTGACCAGGGTAGCCACTATCCTAACTTTAACCTCTTAGACTAACTTTACCTGTTTTTGAACTTTCAGTAAGTGGAATCAAACTATATGTACTCTTACATGTCAGTTATGCTTGTAAGACTCCTTATATTGACCTTGTAGTTGTCATTTGCTCATTCTCATTACTGTACAGAATTCCATTGGGTATATACACTAAAGTTTATTCATTCTACCATTGATGTGCATTTGGGTAGTTTCTAGTCTTTGGCTGGAATAGTGCTGCTATGAACATCCTCCACCAGAGTGGTATATTTGCCAAAATCAATGAACCTCCATTGACACATCATTATCACTGAAAGACCATAGTTTTACATTAAGGTTCACTCTTGGTGTTGTGTATTCTACAGGTTTGGAAAAGTGTATAATGACATATCCACTATTACAGTTTCATACAGAGTACTTTCACTGCCCTAAAAATCCTCTGTGCCCCATTTTTTCATCCTCTCCTACACCCAGTCCTTGGCAACCACGGATCTTTTTACTGTCTTCATAGTTGTACCTTTTCCAGAATGTCATATAGTTAGAATCATACAGTAAGCTTTTTAAGATTGGCTGAATTGAATTCAACGTTCCTCCATGTCTTTCCATGGCTTGGTAGCTCATTTCTTTTTAGTGCTGGATAATATTCCATTGTCTATACGTACCTCAGCTTATTTACCCCATTCACTTACTGAAGGACATATTGGTTGCTTCCAAGTTTAGGAAATTATGAATAAAGTTGCTGTAAACAGCTAAGTGCAGGTTTTTGTGTAGACATCCATTTTCATCTCTTTTAGGTAAATACTAAGGAGTATGATTGTTGGATCATAGAGTGAGAGCATGTTAGTTTTATAAGAACCTGCCAAACTGCCTTCCAAAGTGGCTGTATCATTTTGCATTCCTACCAGCAATGAATGAGAGTTCCTGTTGCTCCACATCCATTCCAGCATTTGGTGTTGTCAATATTCTGGATTTCGGCCTTTCTAATAGGTGTGTAGTGGTATCCCATGGTTGTTTAAATTTGCATTTCCCTGCCTTCTGGTTTTTAGGTGGTCAGTGGTACCACCACAGCCTCCATGGTGGATGGTAAATGTTACCCATTATCAAATTTCTTAGGAAAAATTTTAGTACTTAATTTTTATTATGCATATATTTCCAGTCCTTTGCACTCATTGCTGACTAAAAGGTTTGCTGAAATTTTTCTTAAAGTATTAACAAATTAATAAAATAGTTCCTATAGCAGATATTGTCAGTACCCTGAGACTATCCCTCCAATCTTATCAGTGTCCTCTAACCACCTTCCTATGAGTATCTGCATCTCTGTGCCGAAGGGCTCCTTTCCTCTACCTCACCCTCAGCATTGGGGACAGCTATGCTCCCTGTCTGTACAGAAATCCGGAAGTGCTGAGCAATTAGTAACCCCCCAGGAGAAATCCCAGCTAACAACTCTCCAGAATAGATGCAGAAATACCCCCAACACGGTGCTCCTTCAATGAAATAATTCTGAAATGTGTGTTTTGTACCATTTTCCAGAGCTTCTCCACAGGATTAAGCATGCTGCAGTAAATGGCTTAATTGTGCACCTTTTATTGGCCTCCTTTCTGCCCTAATTTCCTTCCCCACTACCCTACAGATGTCACCTACACTCCACAAATAAAGTACATTTACCCTAATCCTTGTCTAAGGTCTGCCTCTGAGAGAACCAAAACTAAGGCATTTGTAGATCTATACCATAAAATGAATGATAAAATCACTATGCAAGAACATTCAGACGATTCTCTCTGTGCACTTCTATTTCTGGTACCTGTTTCAGGAAGATCCAACCCATAATTTCCCACTGGCCCCACGGAATGCAGACTAGCAGCTTCATGTGTTTCAGGCTGAAGCACTGGCCACTGCACAGCTGGCTAGTAAACTAAGGGGCTTGGAGGGGCAACAGCCCAAAATATTTCTCCTACCACTACTCAAGACTGGAAGGAGTTAGCCGTCCCTAGTCATTAGTGACCAAGGACACAATTTTTTTATCACTGAGTACCCTGCATAATGGTCTTGAAAGTGAG
Organism: Orcinus orca; assembly: GCF_937001465.1. Classification (NCBI taxonomy): domain Eukaryota; kingdom Metazoa; phylum Chordata; class Mammalia; order Artiodactyla; family Delphinidae; genus Orcinus; species Orcinus orca. The sequence continues at coordinate 81,012,671 of NC_064561.1, read as the reverse complement.
ATATTGGTTATGTTGCCAACACACTGCGAGTAGGTCTCACACACTTCCAGACAAGACTGTGGAAGAATCTAGAAACATAAAATGGACGTCTAGGGCTTCCCTGGTGGCGCGGTGGTTGAGAGTCCGCCTGCTGATGCAGGGGACGCGGGTTCGTGCCCCGGTCCAGGAAGATCCCACATGCCGCAGAGCGGCTGGGCCTGTGAGCCATGGCTGCTGAGCCTGCGCGTCCGGAGCCTGTGCTCTGCAACGGAAGAGGCCACAACAGTGAGAGGCCCGCGTACCGCAAAAAAAAAAAAAAAAAAAATGGAGGTCTACTGAACACTTCCCAGCTTATTTTAAGGCAAATAACAATAATAATATCTCCTCTTTTAAATGAAAAAAGAAAAACTGTATAAATGCTAAATTAGATGGAGCACCAAGATGTTAGGAATAAACCAGGTGTGTCTCAGGAAAACAAGTATATGTTCTCTCTAACTTAATGATATTAGAAAGTCAGGAGGGCAGAGATTGAGTGCTGCCTACACAAAAGCCATTCACAGCTCCCTTCTCAACTTCACAATTGGAAAGTTAGAACACCTTCTCTTGCTCCCTGCACCAATGGGTGGCTTGTGACCCAGTTCTCACCAGTGATCTGTAAGCAAATGCTACTGGGTGGGGCTCTGGAGAAAGCTTCTTAAAAGAGGCAATCTGGCATGCCTCTTCAGCCCTTGGCCCTTCAGCCTTCTCCTTTCTACTTTCTTGTATTCAAATATGATGGCTTGAGGTCCAGTGGCTGTCTTTTCAACCATGAAGGATGAGAAAATATGGCAATAAAGATGCCTGAGTGCTTGGTGATATTGTAGATATCATGGCCCTGTCTTTGGACCTCTTTTTATGTACACACACAAAACATCTTTCTCTGTTCATGTGGCTGTAGTAGAGTTTAGTTCTGTTTGCAGTGAAACACTTTCCTAATCGCAATGCATCCAAGTTCTTTCAATAAAAACTCCTAATATTCATTATACCCATGGAAGGGCTTTGCTCTCTGCTAGTCTTCATTAACTCTACCCAAAATGGAACTTTCATAACTTATGACTCATATATGTTAGATCTAAGGTGTCATTTGAATTCAATAATTTTAAAAGACACACACTAACAAGCTTTCTTAATACGTTTAACTTCTTTTCCAATCATTGACAACTTTCTGGAGGCTGCCTAATATTCAACTTTTATGCAAATAAGTCATCACAACTTTATTGAAAACTCCTTGAGGGCAGATACAGGCTCATATACTTTGGCTGACCCTATGAAATTTATCAATAATTGGCTGGAAGCACTTTGGACATGCTCTCACTTTCCTAATATCAGAAACTGCTAGAAATGTTTTCTTAAAGGTTTTTGTTTTAAATGTTTTTAAAAGCTCTAAAAACTTTCCCTGAATCAAATTATTTCAAAAATTAGGTTGAAAGGTAAATTCCCTCTTAGATTAGTTTTAGATAAACTGAATTTTATATCCCTGTTTAAATTTTTTTAAGTTGACTGGCAAGAAGCCAGCTTTCAAAACTGTACAAATTAACCACCTGAGTTCGTGATTTTTAAAAAGCAAATAACTCATTTCAGTCCCTCCCGAAAAAGCTATTTTTTACTTAGAGTAGATCTGCCTTTAAATGAGATGATTGTAAATCACTCTGAATTGCTCACAGACTGTGTTATATTGTTTCTCAAGATGAACTTTAAGAGGCATCTTGTGATTTATGTATTTGTGATCAAAAATAAAAACAGCCTGATGTATTTACCCTGGGAGCAATTTGCATTCCGTTATATGTGCTTAGTCAAATGCTAGGTATACAACTGAGGTAGAGGAATGAAGAAAACAGAGTACTAGCAGGCCTTTGTACTGGAATTTACCTGGTTTTGTAAGATCTAAAAGTGAATCACTTGGTTGTTCACACACTGTTCTGCTGGGATCCACTTGATAATTTGTACATGTGGGTCAATCTTTCCTCCCCGACTGGACTAGGTTACTTGTGGGCAGGAAATGTGCCTTTTATACACTGTTCTCTATCTTCACCGCATGATGCGCTGCTGGGCAAATAGCTGAAATGGTGTGAAAACCACTTGAATGATTGACTGACATCTCACAAGTTGATAGCTATTTTAGGAGAGTAAGCCCTTCGAGTGATTACTAAAGAGAGAAGAATAGAGTGTCCTTGATTCCCATATTTGTAAGCACATATTTAACAAGGCAGTTTCTCAAGGGCACTGATTTCTACTTTGAAAATCACTTGGAAAATATTTGTCAGCTATTCTTGGGATCAGTATTAACTTGAAGGAAAATGCTTATAAATTCTTTAGAGTTATTCCTTCTGTGTTCTTTTTTTTTCTTTTTCCTTATTGTATTCTTTTGCCACTAAAACCAACAACAACAACAACAACAAACCTTCAACAATTCTCAACTGTGTACTAAATTAATCAATCCTGCATCCTGGCTTTAAACCTCTCAGTTTATCCTTCTAACCTTATCTGCTACTACCATTATGTGTTCCAGCCAAATCACCTGAATTCTACAGTCCCTTGACACAATTCATGCTCCCCTGCCTCTACCATGTCTCACTGTTCACTATGCCTGAAACACTTTCCTCCGTTCTTTCCCTGTCGTGATTCCACTCATCTCTGAAGACACCTCCCAAATGTTACATCATCCATAACCTTCTTAGAGTGATATCAGCTCCTCCACCCTTAAACCTCCCTTGTGTTTAGTAAGGTTTCCTAGGTCTCTTATTTGACTTTATTATATATAAAATGATGAGCTTTGCTTTAAATCGTTTCAGCTGTCCGTTATATGGAACTAAAAAATGCCCTTCATTAAGCGGGAACTGTGCTGGGTTCTAACTGTGCTGTTAGCTCTCTGCATGTTGTCATTTAATCATTGCAGCAACTCATGTTACGACCTCCATTTTACAGTTGAAGAAGTGCTAAGGTGGGACTCATATTTAGGCTTCCCTATGGGGTGAGCAACAGTGCTAATTTGCCTGGCATGAGGGGTTTCATGAGGCATCGAACTTGCAGAGCTAAAACTGGGGCAGTCCTAAGCAGAAAGATGGCTGATCATTCTACCTACCGAACCTGGGCTCTCTCTTGGACACCTTCAGTGCATTCCTCATCCTCAAAGACTCGGAGGTGAGGTGGGGTAGCTGCCTTAGTCCAGCAGTCAGGAGCTCCTTGCTCTAGTCACAGACAGAACCGGGTCCGAGTGCGCTGCTGAGAGACAGGGAAGGAAGTCCAGTCTGGGGTATGAGCTGGCGGAAATCTCCCCCACATCTAGCCCTGTTCTCAACTCCAGAATGGGGAGCATCCTCCCCCTAAGCTTAAGCTGGTCTCTCTTGGAGGCCTAGTCACCAAGTTTTGAGGACTTTGATGTGACAGTGCATACCAGCTAAATAACTCCGCTCTCACTCCCAACAGAAACAAACAAACAGAACAAAATGCAGGTCTTTGCAGGGTTGCAATAAGTAGACGCTACTAGAGAAATATGACATTTTACCCAAGCCCTCGACTGACCAGGTCACCCAATCCCTTCAGACACATCAAGGGAAGGCCTAACCCCTATGGAAACTGACTACTCCAGAGAGACTGACAAACCCAGTGCTGACAGTTCTGTACACCCAGACAAGTGCAAGTAACAGCCACCTGGTATAAACTGGTCATCCAAAACTACCTGCTCCAGAGAAACAGACTATCGCCCAGAAGCATCCTAGACAGCCAACTTGTGCAGAAGCAGACAAAGCTGAAATTACATAGAGCTTCAAGTCTAGTGAATAGGTTTCCCTGCATGGTACACTTGGGCCTGATTATGATGTGATCAGGCAGACTCAGTGGTTCTCAATCTTGTCTACTCATTAAAATCACCTGTGGAGATTTTAAACCTGCTGTGGACCTGACCTTGCCCCAGACCAGTTAAATCAGAATGTCCGGAGCAAGGCACAGGTGAATCTAATGTGCAATCAGGATTAAAAAGCATAGTCCTAACCCAGTGACTCTCAAACTGCTGTCCCTGGGCCAGCATCATTGACAGTTTGTTTTTATGCTAAGGGGTAAAATTATGCTATAGGATAAAAATAATTCTGTGTTGCCTTTGACTTCCATTATACACCAGAGTTGTGTCTTGTCCATGGGAGACTGACCCAAGAGGCACAGTTTGGGTAGGAAATATTTAATATAGTGACTATGTATCTGGAAGACACTTAATTAAAATAGAAATACGACTGTGATATTTAAGCCACAGGATTTCCTCTCTACCTATCTCCATTTTCCTTCACTGAACCCAACTTGATCTTTCCTGGTTTGCTAGCATTTTCCCTAAATTTGGAAGTCTCTTGAATGAGTACTCCCAGGTCTCAAATTTAGCTTACCACCTTTATCTAGAGATAAATAAAGAGCTATACTGTTTCAACACTCTATCCTTAGATGTTTTTATCTCACAATCTAACAAGTGCTAGTTTGAAGATCATACTTACTTGCTGCCCATAGGAGAACCATCCAGTCTTCAGTTAAGTACTGGCCTCCTGCTTACACTTGTTATTTCGGTATAAATGTTAGAATATTGCCTTGTTAATTTCAAATACTTTATAGAAAAAAATTTTATTAGAATGATACTCTGAAAATGTTGTGGTCTGAAATTTCTAACATTTACTTTTTTAAATTCTCTTAATCACAGTAATTATTTTTCTAATGTTACATTAAAAGTAGCAGCATCTTTGGACAGGAAGATGTAATTTAATGAAGGGCATCTTTCTCCACAATGACATGGATGTTAAATCTTTTTTTTAAGATTCTAATGTGGTCTAATTACTTTAACTTAAAATTCTGTGTATGCATGTTTTATTCATGACTTTAGAGATGATTGAGAAAGTTTCTGCAGCTCCTTTGAAGCTCTAACTTTGGAAATGTAACAAATAATGAAGCCATTATATTTTCAAAATGCTCGGATAGAGGAGACTTTTGAAAGACAATGTAATTGTGAATCAAAGCTTAATCAGCTGCTGTGAAATGAGTTTTTAATTATTACATTGCCCCTGATACGCTGGAGTTCACCAAGGTTAAGACAATGACCTCACACACATTTCCTCTGAAAGGGTAGATTTTTTTTTCCCTTTGCAGCATATCACCTTGAATATTCAGAAACTATGTTGTTCTGCCTCCCGTGAAAATCTCCTCAGAAACAATTTTTCACATACCTTTGGTTAATCTCGCACAAGAAACAGAAAGTGTCACTCATTTTTCTCTCACTAAAATGCATTATTTCTGCAGGGGGCATGATGGCTTCTGAATCAGAATACTCATCTACTCCCACTGAAAAATTCACATTTTACTAAGTTTTTTTTAAGTTTATTAAAGAGAATATCATAAAGAGTGCTCAAGGCATAAATCCTTAGATCTCAGAATTCTGGATCAAAATAACTGGTTTTATTTCAAGTAGCCAAAGATAATACAGATTTTCCATGCAGGGGAAGAGTGTGTTTGCACAAGGAAGCTCTCCGGGCAGTCAGAACCTGATGTCTCTTCATGTAAAGTTCAACTCAAATTTCCATTTTAAGGAAATGGTAATCTGCTTGAGTTGAGAGTAAAACAGACACAATGTAAATAACTTCTCAAACTTCCTCCCTCAAATGTAGACATTTACATCTATATATTCTAATTTCTGCTCATTAAATAAAACAAAGAGATCAGAACTTTTATGTTTTATGGAGGTAGGGATAAATTAGGAGGCTGGGATTAACATATACACACTACTATATATAGAATAGGCAACCAAAAAAGACCTACTGTATAGCACAGGGAACTATACTCAATATTATGTAATAATCTATAGGGGAAAGAATTTGAAAAAGAATGCAAATGGAAATCAAAAGAAAGCTGGAGTAGCAATTCTCATATCAGACAAAATAGACTTTAAAATAAAAACTATTGCAAGAGACAAAGAAGGACACTACATAATGATCAAGGGATTGATCCAAGAAGAAGATATAAAAATTGAAAATATTTATGCATCCAACATAGGAGCACCTCAATACATAAGGCAAATACTAACAGCCATAAAGGGGAAATCGACAGTAACACATTCATAGTAGGGGACTTTAACACCCCACTTTCACCAATGGACAGATCATCCAAAATGAAAATAAATAAGGAGACACAAGCTTTAAATGATACATTAAACAAGATGGACTTAATTGATATTTATAGGACATTCCAACGAAAAACAACAGAATACACATTTTTCTAAAATGCTCATGGAACATTCTCCAGGATAGATCATATCTTGGGTCACAAATCAAGCCTTGGTAAATTTAAGAAAATTGAAATTGTATCATGTATCTTTTCCAACCACAACACTATGAGACTAGATATCAATTACAGGAAAAGATCTGTAAAAAATACAAACACATGGAGACTAAACAATACACTACTTAATAACGAAATGATCACTGAAGAAATCAAAGAGGAAATTAAAAAATACCTGGAAACAAATGACAATGGAGACATGACGACCCAAAACCTATGGGATGCAGCAAAAGCAGTTCTAAAAGGGAAGTTTATAGCAATACAATCCTACCTTAAGAAACAGGAAACATCTCGAATAAACAACCTAACCTTGCACCTAAAGCAATTAGAGAAAGAAGAACAAAAAAACCCCAAAGTTAGCAGAAGGAAAGAAATCATAAAGATCAGATCAGAAATAAATGAAAAAGAAATGAAGGAAACGATAGCAAAGGTCAATAAAATGAAAAGCTGGTTCTTTGAGAAGATAAACAAAATTGATAAACCATTAGCCAGACTCATCAAGAAAAACAGGGAGAAGACTCAAATCAATAGAATTAGAAATGAAAAAGGAGAAGTAACAACTGACACTGCAGAAATACAAAAGATCATGAGAGATTACTACAAGCAGCTCTATGCCAATAAAATGGACGACCTGAAAGAACTGGACAAATTCTTAGAAATGCACAACCTGCCAAGACTGAATCAGGAAGAAATAGAAAATATGAACAGACCAATCACAAGCACTGAAATTGAGACTGTGATTAAAAATCTTCCAACGAACAAAAGCCCAGGACCAGATGGCTTCACAGGCGAATTCTATCAAACATTTAGAGAAGAGCTAACACCTATCCTTCTCAAACTCTTGCAAAATATAGCGGAGGGAGGAACACTACCAAACTCATTCTACGAGGCCACCATCACCCTGATACCAAAACCAGACAAAGATGTCACAAAGAAAGAAAACTACAGGCCAATATCACTGATGAACATAGATGCAATAATCCTCAACAAAATACTAGAAAACAGAATCCAACAGCACATTAAACAGATCATACATCATGATCAAGTGGGGTTTATTCCAGGAATGCAAGGATTCTTCAATATACGAAAATCAATCAACATGATACACCATATTAACAGACTGAAGGAGAAAAAACATATGATCATCTCAATAGATGCAGAGAAAGCTTTTGACAAAATTCAACACGGATTTATGATAAAAACCCTCCCGAAAGTAGGCATAGAGGGAACTTACCTCAACATAATAAAGGCCATATATGACAAACCCACAGCAAACATCATTCTCAATGGTGAAAAACTGAAACCATTTCCACTAAGATCAGGAACAAGACAAGGTTGTCCACTCTCACCACTACTATTCAACATAGTTTTGGAAGTTTTAGCCACAGCAATCAGAGAAGAAAAGGAAACAAAAGGAATCCAAATCAGAAAAGAAGAAGTAAAGCTGTCACTGTTTGCAGATGACATGGTACTATACACAGAGAATCCCAAAGATGCTACCAGAAAACTACTGGAGCTAATGAATGAATCTGGTAAAGCAGCAGGATACAAAATTAATGCGCAGAAACCTCTGGCATTCCTATACACTAATAATGAAAAATCTGAAAGTGAAATTAAGAAAACACTCCCATTTACCATTGCAACAAAAAGAATAAAATATCTAGTAATAAACCTACCTAAGGAGACAAAAGACCTGTATGCAGAAAATTATAAGACACTGATGAAAGAAATTAAAGATGATACAAATAGATGGAGAGATATACCATGTTCTTGGATTGGAAGAATCAACATTGTGAAAATGACTCTAATACCCAAAGCAATCTACAGATTCAATGCAATCCCTATCAAACTACCACTAGCATTTTTTACAGAACTAGAACAAAAAGTTCACAATTTGTATGGAAACACAAAAGACCTCGAATAGCCAAAGCAATCTTGAGAATGAAAAACGGAGCTGGAGGAATCAGGCTCCCTGACTTCAGACTATACTACAAAGCTACAGTAATCAAGACAGTAGGGTACTGGCACAAAAACAGAAAGATAGATCAATGGAACAGGATAGAAAACCCAGAGATAAACCCACGCATGTATGGTCACCTTATCTTTGATAAAGGAGGTAAGAATGTACAGTGGAGAAAGGACAGCCTCTTCAATAAGTGGTGCTGAGAAACTGGACAGGTACGTGTAAAATTATGAGATTAGATCACTCCCTAACACCATGCACAAAAATAAGCTCGGGGCTTCCCTGGTGGCGCAGTGGTTGAGAGTCCGCCTGACGATGCAGGGGACACGGGTTCGTGGCCTGGTCCGGGAAGATCCCACATGCCACGGAGCGGCTAGGCCCGTGAGCCATGGCCGCTAAGCCTGCGCATGCGGAGGTTGTGCTCCGCAACAGGAGAGGCCACAACAGTGAGAGGCCTGCGTACCGCAAAAAAAAAAAAAAAGGAAAAAACAAAAGCTCAAAATGGATTAAAGACCTAAATGTAAGGCCAGAACCTATCAAAATCTTAGAGGAAAACATAGGCAGAACACTCTATGACATAAATCACAGCAAGATCCTTTTTGACCCACCTCCTAGAGAAATGGAAATAAAAATAAACAAATGGGACCTAATGAAACTTCAAAGCTTTTGCACAGCAAAGGAAACCATAAACAAGACCAAAAGACAACCCTCAGAATGGGAGAAAATATTTGCAAATGAAGCAACTGACAAAGAATTAATCTCCAAAATTTATAAGCAGCTCATGCAGCTCAATAACAAAAAAACAAACAACCCAATCCAAAAATGGGCAGAAGACCTAAATAGACATTTCTCCATAAAAGATATACAGACTGCCAACAAACACATGAAAGAATGCTCAACATCATTAATCATTAGAGAAATGTAAATCAAAACTACAATGAGATATCATCTCACACCAGTCAGAAGGGCCATCATCAAAAGATCTAGAAACAATAAATGCTGGAGAGGGTGTGGAGAAAAGGGAACACTCTTGCACTGCTGGTGGGAATGTAAATTGATACAGCCACTATGGAGAACAGTATGGAGGTTCCTTAAAAAACTACAAATAGAACTACCATATGACCCAGCAATCCCACTACTGGGCATATACCCTGAGAAAACCATAATTCAAAAAGAGTCATGTACCAAAATGTTCATTGCAGCTCTGTTTACAATAGCCCAGAGATGCAAACTACCTAAGTGTCCATCATCGGATGAATGGATAAAGAAGATATGGCACATATATACAATGGAATATTATTCAGCCATAAAAAGAAATGAAATTGAGTTATTTGTAGTGAGGTGGATGGACCTAGAGTCTGTCATACAGAGTGAAGTAAGTCAGAAAGAGAAAGACAAATACCGTATGCTAACACATATATATGGAATTTAATTTAAAAAAAATGTCATGAAGAACCTAGGGGTAAGACAGGAATAAAGACATAGACCTACTAGAGAATGGACTTGAGGATATGGGGAGGGGGAAGGGTACGCTGTGACAAAGCGAGAGAGAGGTATGGACATATATACACTACCAAACGTAAGGTAGATAGCTACTGGGAAGCAGCCGCATGGCACAGGGAGATCGGCTCTGTGCTTTGTGACCGCCTGGAGGGGTGGGATAGGGAGGGTGGGAGGGAGGGAGACGCAAGAGGGAAGAGCTATGGGAACATATGTATATGTATAACTGATTCACTTTGTTATAAAGCAGAAACTAACACACCATTGTAAAGCAATTATATCCCAATAAAGATGTTAAGAAAAAAAAAAAAAGAGTCATGTACCAAAATGTTCATTGCAGCTCTGTTTACAATAGCCAGGAGATGGAAACAACCTAAGTGTCCATCATCGGATGAATGGATAAAGAAGATGTGGCACATATATACAATGGAATATTACTCAGCCATAAAAAGAAACCAAATTGAGTTATTTGTAGTATGGTGGATGGACCTAGAGACTGTCATACAGAGTGAAGTAAGTCAGAAAGAGAAAAACAAATACCGCATGCTAACACATATATATGGAATCTAAAAAAAAAAAAAGGTCCTGAAGAACCTAGGGGTAAGACAGGAATAAAATAAAGACACAGACCTACTAGGGAATGGACTTAGGATATGGGGAGGGGGAAGGGTAAGCTGTGACAAAGTGAGAGAGTGGCATGGACATATATACACTACCAAACGTAAAATAGATAGCTAGTGGGAAGCAGCCACATAGCACAGGGAGATCAGCTCGGTGCTTTGTGACTACCTAGAGGGGTGGGATAGGGAGGGTGGAGGGAGGGAGATGCAAGACGGAAGAGATATGGGAACATATGTATATGTATAACTGTTCCACTTTGTTATAAAGCAGAAACTAACACACCATTGTAAAGCAGTTATACTCCAATAAAGATGTTAAAAAAAAAGAATATATGTGCATGTATGTATAACTGAATTGCTATGCTGTACACCTGAAACTTACATGATATTGTAAATCAACTATACTTCAATAAATAATTTTTTTAAAAAAAGAACTTTTATGTCTTAAAGTTCTCCAAGAATCATAAGAAAATTATTACATCACCACATGTCCAAAGCAAAACCAAAATTTTGATTTCAACTCTCTTGCCATATTTTTCCTTTAGGTTGTAAAAAAGAAAAAAATCCCAAATGAAAATCTGGGTTCTGCATAGAAATCAGCACTAACATCTTGACCTTTTCTAAAGCTCTCTCTACATATGAGTTTGAACTGTGATTCCAATGTGATTTTTAAGGAGGGGCATTTAACTCCAGTATTTGAAAGTCAAAATCTCCTCGGTTCCTTAAATATATATATTCAATCAAATCAAAGAAACAGGTGTAGCTGTAGTATGAAGCATGACAGAGTTCCTACTGACAGTTTTCCTTTTTGAGGAATGCAGACAACCTTGGACTTATTTAATGAGAACAAGTAGGATCCTGAAATGAGTGTTATTTACAGGAGAGTTGCCATTAGAATGCTACACCAGAGGTTTGATTTGCATAATATCTGATTACATTTAGTAGCTGTTCACGTATCTGTGCTGAATCAGTGTCACTTCATCCACACACAGGTTATCTTTTCTGCTCGCTTCAGAATGGCCTCAAATTCTAATTGAGAAATACAGCTTTGCACACCCCACGTGTTCCTCTGTCACCTCCTTTGTTTGCACTAGTTCTTGACTGAAAAGGGAGATCACTCAAGTCTTATACAGCATTTCTAAGGTTGAGCGAACCCTGTGTAATTTATCTCTTGAAAATGCTATCTATGAAAGTATCTGACATCTCTGCCATTGGAGATAAATGACCTAAGAGCCAGTAGACTTACTAGAAATAATAATAATAGCTAGCATTTATTGAGCAATTACTAACTGCCAGATGCTAAGCTAAGACCTGCCCACGCATTTAATCTATCATTGGACCTTCGGGCATCTACTATCATTAACCCCATGTTTACAGGTGAGAAAAATTAAGGCTTAGAGAGGTTATTTAACTAGCTCAGTATCACAGACTCCTCAATGATGGAGTCAAGATTTAAATTCTGAAGTCTATGTTCTCAGACATGCATTTCCCTGGAGCTGAATAATCAATGCTCTAAAATTATGCAGACCCAAGCAAAGTTAAAGCAGAGCTCTGCTTTTAGTAACACTGTTGAAAATCAAAATTTCAGGAGCAAGTCCACCACTTTGGGACAAAAATCATTCAGAGGTGTTATCAAAGTGCATTGACCTCTCAATGACACCAAGCCCAGAACAGGACCTGAGTCCCCAGCCTCAGCCACCACCACCGCATCCTGATTGTTTACAGCCCAGGCACTACCTGTTCCAGACCTTAACTGCAAACCACAACGAAGGAAAATTGACAGAAAGCTAAAATGGTGCTTATTGTAATGCACTCAAACTCAGTTTGTGCTTAGAATTTCTACTGTAGACACTGAAAACACAGGAACTGGTGATAATATTGTAAACTAATAACAATAATAGAACTAAAGAATTCCCAAAATTATTTTTAAGCCATGTTGACTACCTGTGCAAACACAAACATGTCTTACCATACACCCAGATATACATATGTACATTAATACTAAGCTAACGGAGAGCTTCACAGTTAGAAATTAATCAATATGCAAATGGAGGACTTCTGTTGCACGTGGCCATGATCCCAGTTCTGCTCACACTCTGTTGGAACACATGCAAGGCATTTGTGCATATTCTACTTCTCTAAGAAAGATTTTAAAACTCAAATACTGTGACCCCCGGCCTTTGTCAGAATGTTGAGGCTTCCTTTGCCACAAATACTGAATACGGGAGTAATTTAAATTGCTAGAAACTGTGCCCTACTGAAACACACCTGTTAAAACAACAGGTTTAAAAAGAGCGCTGTTAAACCAACAACAAAAATCCAGATTAAAATGAAAGATTACTTTATGTAATTAAGAGACATTTGTGTGGCTGAATGGGAAACATATTAGCTCATAAATAGCATATTATATCCCACAATTGCTTCTGGATATATTTGCCAAATCCCATCAATCCAATCAATAAATGTTTATTGAGTACCTACTATGAGCAAGGTACAAGGATAGATGCTAGGGAATACAGAATGATTAACACATGTGCCACACCAGCCCCTGTCCTCTATGCCCACCAAAACCGTCAGTGTAGATGAGTTGGAATACTGACGGTAGGCAGAGCCTGCAGGCTCCCCTAAGCCTGGACCTGTGCTGGCACCCTGGCCAGGACTCTGCTTTCTCATCTCAGGTTGGTTTACGGAATTTTACTTTGGAGCCCTCTGTGCGAAGCTGTTTAGTGGTGAGGCGCCCAGGCACTGGTGTGTGCATCATGACGGAGGGATTTTAACCAGTAAGGTGGAAACTACATGGTCTGAACACAGGATGCACAATGTCGTCAATCCTGGAAACAGTCCTTTTTTGTAAGATATGTGAATGAAGTACTGGTGTCTTCACCAAGAGGCAGCACCTAGGGTTCCATGTATACTCAAAGCAAGAGCCTACTGAGCATCAGACGAACCGGGTGGGGTTGAAGGGAAGACCTCCTCCCTTTGCGCTGTTTCTCCTCTGCCCCAGTGCCTCACTCCTCCCCTCTTTCATGCCCCCAAAATACGGAACACATATGGAACACATCCCTTTTATTCCCCTCACAAATGCTGTAAGATGGATTTGAAGATGTAACCAACCCTCTCTCTCTCCATTCCCATATTCTAATATAACTCCTGGTTTCTGCTTGTGTGAGTGTCTGTAAAACCTTTAACCTGGTGCCCGGCCTCCAGCCTCTATCCCTGAAAGTCACCCTAAAACACCACCTGGTTAATCTTTTCCCAACGATAATTTCAGCCTCCAATTACTCACCGTGGCTGGCACGGTAAAATACAAAACTCTAATATGGCATTTAAGTCCCTCCACTTCAAGGCCCTAGGGGAACTAAATGTCAGTAGTAGCCCCATCCAGGGCACTGCAACAGCTGAGAGCAGGCCCACATGCTTCCAAACACACCTAGGGACACAGTGTCTCCCCAGGGAGACACAGACAAGCCTTGTGCCACCCTGCAGATGCACATGAGGGAGTCTCTTGTTGTCAAAGCCTGGGTCTGTTTCTAACCTTGTCTGTACTTTTCTGGGATGTGTCTCACCTGATGAAAACGCCGAGACTCTAATTCTCAAATATATTTTTTTCCCAAGACACATAAATTAAAGGAAAAGACACGTAAGCATTAAAGAATCTGAAAAATGTCAGGGTGACAGAGGTTTCCCAAAATTTCTAAGAGTTGTGCAGAAAATGATTCTCCTGTGAAATGCGCATTACTAGTCCTATATCCCCTGAAGTCAAACTAGGCATCGTTACTCTCTAAAAATGTAAGGAGAGCAAAATACTGGCTCTGCCTTCCCTGCACTTTCCAAATTTGATTAATATTCTTTTCTATTCTATTCATATCTTTACTTTCCAGATTCTACTAAAGCTTGAGGACATTTTAGCTTTTAGCATTTTTGAAAAATAACAACAGTACGTCCTAAGAAACAACATAATATAATGTACTAAACGGGGAACTCCTTGAGAGTAAACACTATTTTAATGGTATTGGGAGCTTTGTTTTCCAGCCAATTGCCAGGTCATTCTTAGGGTAAGAACAGGACGGGGAAAGCATGCTGTGGAAGGCAGGGATTTCACCCCTAATCTGCCACCTACTGACAACATGATTGAGAGCAAAGTCCATAACCTATGTGAGTCTGAGTTTGCGCAACTGCTACAGAGAGGTAATGACACGTACTTCACAGGATATTCATGTTGTGAGGACTAAATGAGATAATGGATTAGAATGTGATTTGTAACTGATAAGCACTGCATGACAGCGGTTATTGTCACTCTCAAGTACGGACTTAAACTCATAAAATGGGTAGAAGATAAGAAAAGAAAGTTGAACAACTGTAAAACAGACATCTTCTCAATCAGGAATGACAAGGCCAAAACCTGGAAAATATCTTACGTGCCTGAAAATCTTCCCGTAGTATATGTCTACAACAGAGTGCGGAAAAAAGAAGAAAATTTCTTTTAAATATGGTAAATTGGATTTGGTTTATATTCCACTGATTGAATTGCCCAAATCCAATTTAAAAATTGAAACAAAAGGTTTTAAAACTGTATGGTTTATATGTCAAAGTAATTTGTATCAGACTAACCCTCCCACAGAAAACAAGTATAAAACATGGATAAAACACATAAAACAGGTATGTGGAGTCAGAAGAGATCAACTAAGTCAACAGAACTTGAAGGAATTAATCCCAGAGAGAAACGGAAATGTGCATGTGCATTGGAAGTTTCTAGACATCAGCCTCCTCTTTTCCCTTCATACCATTTTCTGACTCATTGCACAAAAAAACAGCCAAACTGAAAGCAGGGCCTGGAACTGGCAGTAGTCTCACTGAAGATGATTAATTGCTTTATTGATTGATAACTGAATTTAAGAACTCCATAGATGAATTTAATCACATACTAAAATGAGCAAAAGAGATTATTGATAAATGATGTTGGATCACTGGGTAGCCATATGGAAAAAATGGTCCTGTTGACCCCTACCTTATACCATATACATACACAAAAAAATCAGTTCCAGTTAGATCACAGATCTGAATACAAAAGACAAATAATAAACTTTCTAGAAGTTAACACAAGAGACTATATTTATGATCTTAGTATAAAAAAGATTTCTTATATAGGGCACATAAAGAGCTAACCTTAAAGAAAAACGTTGAAAAATCAGATTTCATTACACTTAAGAAAGTCTATACATGAAAAGATATCATTATAAGGAAGAGGTAAGTCACCAAATAGAAAAAGATATTTGAATATATATTTCCAACCAATGGCTCATTTCCAGAACACATAAAGAAATATTACAAATCCATAAGGAAAAAAAAAACCAATTTTCAAAAATTGGACAAAAAATCCTGAATATTTTAAAAAATCCAAATTGCCTAATAAGCATATGAAAAGATGTTTAGCATTATTCGTCATAAGGAAAATGAGATACCACTACATAATCACATTTTTTAATGACAATACCTAGTGGTAGTAAAAATTTAAATCATCTGGAACACTATCAGTAGGAATACGCGCCAGTAAAATCCCTTCAGAAAACATGTCGTCAATATCTGCCCTAGCTGAACATACGCATCTTTTTTATCCAACAATTCCACAACAGAAAAAGCACTAAAATATGCACAAAAGACATATAAGGATATTCACAGCGGCCTTAGGCATCATTTCCCAAAACCAAAAACAACCCAAACACCCATCAACAGTAGAATGGATAAATTGTGGTATAGTCTCTCAATAATACAGCAGGGGTCAGCAAACTACAGCCTGTGGGTCAAATCCAGCTATGCCCATTTACAGAATAGTCTACAGCTGCACTTGCACTGCAATGGCCAAGTTCAGGAGTTGCAACATAGACCATATGGCGTACAAGGCTAAAAATGTTTACTCTCTGGACCTCTACGGAAAAAGTTTGTCAACCTCTGCTGTACAGCAATGAAAAAGAATGAGCTGCTACTACTACAACTATACAACAGGACGAACCTCAGACACATCATGCTGGTGGGAAAAAGCCAGACGCGAAAGAATGCATGTTATGATTCAAATTATATTGAATATATAAATATAAATCAAAATTAAATATATCTGTTTTGTGCTAGTACCATACTGTCTTGATTAGGGGTGGGATAGGGAGGGTGGGAGGGAGATGCAAGAGGGAGGAGATATGGGGATATATGTATATGTATAGCTGATTCACTTTGTTATAAAGCAGAAACTAACACAACATTGTAAAGCAATTATACTCCAATAAAGATGTTAAAAAAATTTATAAAGTTCAAACACAGATGAAATTAACAGAAGTCCAGTAGAAGTGGTGTTAGATGCCTGAATGGTGGTTACATTTGGGGAAACATAATAACTTGGAAGAGCAATGGTGCAGCTGATCCTTCTTCGTAAACTTGACTGTCTCATTTAAGTAAGGAGGAAGCAAGCAGAACTGGAGAGAAGTACCCACACCTGACCTGGTCCTCCCTACCACATCACAGAGGCCACTGGCAAATCTCTCAGAGCAACAGATCACACTATAGCCTGCCTCCTGAGTTGGGAAGACAAAAGGAGATAAAATCAATCGTTCCATAGCTGCTGGGCAGTTTAGATTAAAACCTATCACAAATCTCCTCTGATCCATATAGCTTTTAACATCTTTGTATTGATATTTGAACAGTAGGAAAAAAAAATGAACTACAACAATCTAAACTAGAGTGTTTTAATGTCAACTAAAAGAATATGTCCACCCCACATCCACCTCTTTATTCGGGTGAGTGAATGGAATTGCCTGAAGCTCGTATGAGTATTGATCTTGGAACAATAATTAAAATCTAATGGAGTTAATCAGTTTCACATAGAACTATAAATTTCATCCAAAGACATGATAAATTGCTGAATAAGAATATCTGACTGCTGATCTACTCAATTTTTTAAAATTCAGATCTCATTTTCTGACAATGTTATTCATTTTAACTGAGAGAAATATTCGTACCATCTGAAGTGCTGGACATTTTATTCTAAGAAGCGGAGGGAAAAGAGAATCATTTGGTTCTTTATGGGGGTTAAATTATACATCAACTAAAGTATGAAGTTCCTTCACCAGATACATTTCATAAAGTTAAATGGTTCTTTCAAGATTATGCTGACAATAGAGTCTTCAGTCTTTGTTATAATATAGTCTACGACCTCACTAATAAGGATAATAATGTATCATCAAAAAATGCTGTTAATTGAAAACTGTAAGTCTAATTACCAGGGATGTGACCATGCATAACATATTATTAATAGAAAGAAAAGATTGCATTACACCAACTGCTACCCAGAAAAATAAAACTAGAAGGACAGTCGAGCAGTTCAGAGACTCTTCACATCCATTTTGGCAAAAGTTACTGATATATTCCTTTCATTAAACTGTAGCCTTCATAGCAAAATGACTTAAAACCAGAAGAAGACAATAGAGGCAGATTTAAAAGATGGGTCACAGGGCAGCTGCTTGGGATCCAAACTCTAAAGAGGCCTCAAACACCACTGGAAGACATCAGAAATACAGAGCCAATTAGCTTGGGTTTCCACGTGAAACTCTTTACGTACTGGGTAAAATGTACATTGGTCCCACTCTCAATGAATTAATATCCTCTAATGAAAAATATAAATATTCTGTCCTAGTGCTCTCCCCTTCCCATTGAGTATTATGTGATACACACACACACGTCGGGAAGGTTGGGGGCCACTACAGTTCCTCAAACCAAACCCCAAAACAGCCAGCTAATAGTTACTGGAAGTCAGCAGTCATGGCCAAGTAAAATTTCAACACTAAAAGAATGTTATACAGGACTCTCTCTAGAGACAAATGGATTTATTGTCTAAATTTTAAATTCTATGCCTCCTAAGAAGTTCTCCTATATCAGGGAAAGCCTTTACGAGTAAACTGCACTACAGGAAAATGGAACTCATTTTGCCAATATCAAGAGCAAATATCCAGATCAAGATGGCTTCCAGAGAGCATGTTAAGAATAAAGACAAAGATGTAGAGAATGGACCTGAGGACACAGGGAGGGGGAAGGGTAAGTGGGGACAAAGTGAGAGTGGCATGGACATATATACACTACCAAATGTAAAATAGATAGCTAGTGGGAAGCAGCCGCATAGCACAGGGAGGTCAGCTCGGTGCTTTGTGACCACCTAGAGGGGTGGGATTGGGGGGGTGGGAGGGAGGGAGACGCAAGAGGGAAGAGATATGGGGACATATGTATATGTATAACTGATTCACTTTGTTATAAAGCAGAAACTAACACACCATTGGAAAGCAATTATACTCTAATAAAGATGTTAAAGAAAAAAAAATAACACATCAGATTCAGAAGAGCTCAAAAAACTGGCAATTTACAGACCTTCAGTGGACAGTGCTACTACTGACAAGAAGAAACTTCCAATTAGAAGTGTGAAATAAGTACATGAACAAAGAAACTGATAAAAGATTTTGGCAAATTTAAATGTGTTGATTTTAAAAATAACAACAGCAACAATATTGTGTGATTTTTTGAATGCTAGAACTTAAATTCTTTAGAGCAATCATATAGCATTGCCATCCAGTGGCCTGTAGAGGGCAGCTAAAGCTTTTCATTTTGCTCAGAAGGGGCTGGAGATATTTATTACTTTTAGAGTTTGTTTAAAAAAAATTAGTACTCAAATTTAAAATAATAGTAATTTTTAAAAAAGGAAAAAGTCATGCTGTAAAAAAAGGAATATTCCCACATGTAAGTCAGAAAAAAAGAACTTTCAAATATATATAGACAATCCACCTTAAGTGATTTCTACATGTCCTGAGCATACTATCCAGTTATGCGTAATTTCACAGTCATGATTGAAAAGTAATTCTGAATAAAGTAAAATATTGCATTTAGTCCACATACCAAACCTCTTATTTTGAATAGTTGAAAATATTTTACACAATTTTTTGATAAAATATAATTTGTAACATCCATATTAAAGAATATCAAGGTATCCTAGGCCGGCAGTCCCCAACGCTTTTGGCACCAGGGACCGGTTTCGTGGAAAGCAGTTTTTCCACAGACCGGGGGGTTGGGGGGCGGGATGGTTCAGGCGGTAATGCGAGCGATGGGGAGCGATGGAGAGCAGCAGATGAAGCTACTCTAGCTCGCCTGTCGCTCACCTGCTGCTGTGCGGCCCGGTTCCTTGGGGACCCCTGCCCTAGGCACCAAGTGTACTTCTGCTGTCAATATGTTCCACTTAATTTCTTTTGATTGTTGTGATCCACTTAAATATCTCTACTAAGATGCATGAAAAGTACAGTTCTCCACTTTCAATCGTTAATTGAAATGATTCTCTTGATTAGTATCATGAGTCAGGATTGACTTTTGGTACACCCCCCTTTCAAAAACATGTATAATGAATTTCCTTTTAGAAAATACATATCATGAATTTGTATATCAGTTTAGAACCACAGAAAAGAAGAAAAAAGACTTAACTGATACAGTCCAAACTTTCTCAATTAGCAATACCAAGGCTCAATTAGCATTCCTGACTGACCAACTTAAAATGTTAAACCACTGTTTAATCTACCTTGACTACCTTAATCTACCAGTGTCCTCACATTCTAGCCTTCTTACTAAACTTACTTTTACTAAGCTTACTAAAGTTCTTAATTTCAAGGTCAGGCTACCTGATGATGAAATGCAGAAAATGATAATTACTATTCCCACATATGCACCATCATACATAAGAAGAATTCAAAGATCTTTCAAGCCATGAATATTACCCTTCTTCCCTGGGATGAATTTTCCCATTTTATAAAATAGATTTGACTGTAAGAGAAATAAAATGGATTTCCACTTCCTACATCACAGGTGCGGTAGCAGTAAGACAAATAGCAAAAGGAAGCTCAAGGCTTTTGCACATTAAGTGTCTTGATATGTTGGACACCATAATAGTACACAGAGATTTCAATGTCCTGTAGAATACACAGGACACATTTTAATTTAAACTAATTTTTTTCAAAAAACAGAAAAATGAAGAGTCCTTCCAATTTCTTGTATAAACCAATGTTAACAGAAGAGCTCAGTAGTTTTCTACCTTGAAGAGAAAGGTTGTACTTACAGTTCTTACTTTTGAAAAAGCTCTTCCACCTGTATTGTATCTGTTCTTCAGTCTAATTGAAAATGAAAAATCTCCAGGTTGGAGAAACTCAGTGACATTCAGAGCCTAAGGCTTGACTCACAAAGTAATTCTACCAGTAATATTTTTATGGTTGCAGAAAGCGGAAAAACACAGATATTTTGGCTTGTAGTATTAAATTTAATTCATAAAGTTTAGTAGCAATACTTCTGAGGACAGAGAAAAGTCAGCTTTCAATATAACTAGTCCAGGAAAAAAAAAAAAAAAGAAACATTGCTGTTGCAGAAATTGCTTACTCCAAATTTCAAATATAGGCTTCAGGGTTCTGAAACAGCGAAAGATATAAATGGTTTATTATATATCTCAGATTGCAAAAGTATCAAAAAGATTTCCTAGGGTGAATATAGCTACCTAAAATCATAGAACAAAATAACAGAACAAAAGGTATTGTTTTATTTTTATTAGTTCTCTTATCATTCATAATAAATTAATAGGAATCAATGTTTTCTAGTTTTCTGAATAGATATTATGAGGACCATAAAAACATCTCAGAAACTAGCCTATTTTCCCAAAACAATTATATATTTTTAAGAAAATTTTAAAAAGGGAAGGAAAAGCCTTGGTTTGTAAGTATATGCACATTTATATCTCTTGAGGGACTCCCCAAGCGTAAAAGAAACCACTTACAAAGATCAAACCACATTCTTTCATTGTTTTCATTGGCCATATGTCAGGGTACTGACCCATCTGAGACTGTTATGCTCATTGAGTGAGTATAGAAATGAAGAAGATTTCTCCCAAAGAAAATAGTAAAGGCACCATTTTGTTCACTTTAGCATTTTATCCATATTAGGGGAAAAAGTTGGAAACAACCTCAAATGCCCAAGTAGGGACTTAAAGAGAGCTTGCTGTACACAATAATGTACCACACTTGTAATAAAATAACACATTTTACAGATACATTAAGAGAGAAAATAATTACATTTATAATTTAAATATAATTCTGCAATTCTTAATTTTTAAAGTAGTATAATTTTTCATGATTTACCTAATTACAAATCCTATTTCACCTGGAAAAGAAAGAAAAAAAAGGAAGGGAGGAAGGGAGGAAGGAAGAAAGAAAGGCTCTTTTACTTTTATTTAGCTCAAATATTGTTCTACATTTTCAGAAGCCCAGCAAATATTCTACTTTATTCATGGTGTCAAGTTTTCAGTCAATGGAAATACTATTTTTCATTTATCATCTGAAAAAGGAGATATTTCCATTAAAAAATGCTAGACGAGAAAATGTGTTGGGGCAATTTATTAAACATTTAGAAGGGAAAAGAAAATTGTAAGCTAGACATGTACCTCACTATTTACTCCAAGTTAATTCCGAATGGATCACACATTGAAATACTTTTTTAAAAAATAGAAGTACCAGACAAATCCAGGGATTCAATACAGTACTGGAATGGAGAAGGCCTTTCCAAACATGTCACAGCTAGAGAAGCCATAAATAAAAGAATAAATAAGCTTGGTCACCTATTTGGTAAAAATAAGTTTATACAGAAAACTAGTTAGCACACAGTAATACACACTTAGTTTAAACAAAACTTGAAAAAATGACTTATAGCACTATAATAAAAAAGTAAATTTTCTGACAACAAAGAGCACTTACAAATCAACAATAAAAAGGATAAGAACCAGAATGATAAATGGGCAAAACATATGATCTACAAATGAGCAAATAATTATATAAATATTCAACTTGCCAATTAAAGAGATGAAAATTAAAACAAATATTTATCAATTGGGCAAAAATTAAAAATACTTAATTCCCAGGTGTTAGCAATGTTGTGCACAAAAGGGGGCATAAATTTATTCACTTTGAGGGAGAAAATGTGTCAAAGTATATCAAAATGTTTAGGATATAAGCCCCTTGACGCAATAATTCTATATCCAGAAATTTATCCCACAAATATATTCATACGAGAATGCCAATATGTAAATACACACAAACACACACACAGATTTCTTTATAGCAATATTTATAACAATAAAAACTAAGAAGCATATTAGGTATCTATTGCTACACAGCAAAGTACCTAAAAAGTTAGCTGGTTAAACCTACAGTAAACATTTATTATCTCACATGGCTTCAGTGGGTCAGGAATTTGAGGAAACTTCAACAGGATGGTTCAGCTCAAGCTTTTTTCATTAGGCTGTGGTTAAGTTATATGGGGGCTGCAGTTATCTGAGGGCTTCACTAGAGCTGAAGGATCCACATCCCAGATGGCTCCCTCACTTGACAGGCGCACTGGCGCTGGATTTTGATGAGAGATTCACTTCCTCTCCAGGGCTGATTGTGTGTCCTTGCAACATGGTAGCTGATGTCCTGCACAGAAAGTAATCTGAGAGGGGTGAAGCCACAGTGTCTTGTATGACATAGTCTCAGAAGTCACACACTGCCATTTCCACCTTAGTCTGTTCTTTGGAGGTGAATCACCAAGTCTGGCCCACATTCAAGGGGACCTAAATTAAGCTTCACCTTTCGAAAAAATGAATGTCAAAAAAAAAAGAATTTGCATACGTATTTTAAAATCATTACAGGAAAAAAAGTTAAACATCTATTAATGAAAGGCTGGTTCAGTGAACTGTGACTATCATCCCCAAACTTTTTTTTTGTAGCACACCCCTTCAGTAAAAAAAAAAAAAAAAAAAAAAAAAATTTAATACACACTTCTAATATAAAAATATGAATTACAGTCGACACTTGAACAACATGGGTTTGAAGTGCACAGGTCCACTTATATGCAAATCTTTTTCAATAACTATATTGGAAAATTCTGGGAGATTTGCAACAATTTGAAAAAACTCACAAACCATGTAGTTTAGAAATATTGAAAAAGTTAACAAAAAGGTATGTCATGAACGCATAAAATATATGTAGATAGTAGTCCATCCTCAAATAAGGGGTGATATTTAATATAAATTAATAATGTTAATTTTCTTACTGTTTTATAACTTTGCTTTCAAAGAATTACATTATCATGTAGTATGACTCTCTTTCTCATAATTGGAGAAATTGTGTATCACCCTATCATCACAGATAAGTGGGGTTTTTTAATGTAACAATGTTTCCAATCCTGTATTAAGAATATTACTGTTGGAGTTCCCTGGTGGTGCAGTGGTTAAGAATATGCCTGCCAATGCAGGGGACACGGGTTCGATCCCCGGTCCGGGAAGATCCCACATGCCGCAGAGCAACTAAGCCCTGTGCCACAACTAAGCTCAGTGCCACAACTACTGAGCCTGCACTGTAGAGCCCACGAGCCACAACTACTGAGCCTGCGTGCCACAATACTGAAACCCGCACGTCTAGAGCCCATCCACAACAAGAGAAGCCACCGCAATAAGAAGCCCACCCACCACAACGAAGAGTAGCCCCCACTCAATGCAACTAGAGAAAGCCCATGTGCAGCAACAAAGACCCAATGCAGCCAAAAATAAATAAATTTTTTAAAAAAGCATATTAATGTAATACTGTATGCCGTAACAACTGTCTAACAATTCATTCATTAGTGTATAGGCTAGGCCACCGTGAAGCAATTCTATCACACTGGGCTACCATAAAACAATCACATTGCTGCTTCTTCGTCATCAATGTACAAATCATTATACCTGTAAATAAATATGAATTTCTTTTTCATATTACCTTTTCATTTTTGATGCCTAGTGTTAGTAATACACATAACATCTACAGTGTTTTGTATCATATAAGACAATATTGATGTAGATACAGATAGACGATTCATCTTGTAAACAGATGACATAAACTTATGGTATCAATAAACACAGTACAGTACTCTAAATGTATTTTCTCTTCCTTACAATTTTCTTAATAACATTTTCTTTTCTCTAGCTTACTTTATTGTAAGAATACAGTATATGATACATACAAAATATGTGTTTATTTTTTATGGTATTGGTAAGGCTTCTGGTCATCAGTAGGCTATTCGTAGTAAAGTTTGGGGGGAATCGAAAGTTATACATGGATTTTTGACTGTGCAGGGGTTTGGCATCCCTAACCTTCACATTATTCAAGGGTCAACTGTATATTTTCCAATTATATACATATATGCTTGACTAATATAGTGTTGGTTTTTTTGGCGGCACCGTGCGGCATGAGGGATCTCAGTTCCCTGACAAGGGACTGAATCCACGACCCCTGCAGTGGAAGCACGGAGTCTTAACCACTGGACCACCAGGGAAGTCCCTACACTTGGTTAATATAGTATGTGCATTACAAACTATACACTAAAAATTTGTGTTTTTTTATTTACTTGTTTTTCTTCCATATATATTTTTATACAATTTTTAAAGGTTACACTCCACTTTCGGTTATTACAAAATATTGGCTCTGTTCCCCATGTTGTACAATATATCCTTGATCCTATCTTACACCCAATAGTTTGTACTTCCCACTGCCCACCACTGTATTGCCCCTCCCCCCTTCCCACTGAAACCACTAGTTCGTTCTCTGTATCTGTGAGTCTGCTTCTTTTTGGTTATATTCACTAGTTTGTTGTATTTTTTAGAGTTCCACATATAAGTGGTATCATACAGTATTTGTATGTCTCTGTCTGACTTATTTCACTAAGCATAATACCCTCCAGGTCCATCCATGCTGCTACAAACGGCAAAATTTCGTTTTTTTTTATGGCCGTGTAATATTCCCCCACATCTTCTTTATCCATTTGTCTGTTGATGGACACTTAGGAGGCTTCTGTATCTTGGCCATGTGAATAATGCTGCTATGAACATTGGGGGTGCATCTTTTCAAACTAGTGTTTTTGTTTTCTTCAGATATATACCCCAACGTGGAATTGCTGGATCATACAGTAGTTTTATTTTTAGTTTTTTGAGGAACCTCCATACTGCTTTCCACAGTGGCTGCACCAACTTATATTCTACCAACAGAGTACAAGTGTTCTCTTGTCTCCACATCCTCTCCAACATTTGCTATTTGTGTTCTTTCTGACGATAGCCATTCTGACAGGTGTGAGGTGATATCTCATTGTGGTTTTGATTGGCACTTCTGTGATGATTAGTGATGTTGAGCATCTTTTCATATGCCTGTTGGCCATCTGCATTTCCCTTTGGAAGAATGTGTATTCAGTTCTTCTGCCCATTTTTTAATTGGGACGTTTGCTTGTTTGATGCTGAGTTCTATGAGCTGTTCATGTATGTTGGATATTAATGCCTTATCGGTCATATCATTTGCAAATACTTTTTGTAAATAGATATAACCCTTGTGGAGGGCCATTTGGCAAAATCTACCAAAATTTTAAACGCACATACCCTTCAACTCAGTAATTCCACTTCTAGAAATTTATCCTACAGATATATGCAGATAATATACATCCAAGGTTATTTGTTGCAATATATCTAAAAATAGCAAAAGATTGGTATTAACTTAAATGTGCATTAACAGGTGTCAAGTAAAATAAATTATGGTAAGTCCATCCTACATGATACAGCTATTGAAGTGAACAAGAACCTCTTTACATATATGTATATAAGCTCAAAGACATATTAAGTGAAAAAAATAAAAGCAAGGGCAGAACACTGTGTATAGTATGCTACCATTTGGATAAAGAAAGAGGGAAGATATATATTCACATCTGTTTAAGCATACATACAATTACTGGAAAGAGCTATATGAAAATAACTGCCAGTGGGGAGCAAAACTGGATGGCTGACAGAGCACAGGGAGATCAGCTTGGTACTCTGTGACCGCCTAGAGGGGTGGGATAGGGAGGGTGGGAGGGAGATGCAAGAGGGAGGGGATATGGGGATATATGTATATGTATAGCTGATTCACTTTGTTATAAAGCAGAAACTAACACACCACTGTAAAGCAATTATACTCCAATAAAGATGTAAAAAAAAAAAAACCTGGATGGCTGGTGGATAGAGGGGGAGGCTGACTTTTCACTCTTTATACTTTTATACCTTTGGATCTTTGATCCATGTTAATGTATTATTCATTAAAATAAAATAAGATAGTAAAGAATGATATTGGCTAACAATAGCCACTTGCCTTGTGCTTGACACTCTACTGTTTTACATATTACTTTATTTAATCCACGCATTTTTTAAAATGTTCAATCTCACTCATGATAAAAGAAATGTTAAGTCAAAAGCACACAGAGGTAACACTTTTCACTTATCAGATAGGCAAATACCCTAGAGTTTGATAACACACTGTCTTGGCAGGGGGAAATGTCACTTTCAGAGGAGGTCACTGAGACCCAGGGAGGCTAAGACCTCTCTGTAGTCAGGGGTGGGGCTGGAGTATTATCCCAGAAGGTCTGGGCCAGATGCCATGCCGCCTCTCACCACTAAAGGGTGATCATAGCAACATTTTTTTTTTAAAACAGTTTTTATTTTTTTAGTTTTTTGTTTGTTTGTTTTGTTTCGTTTTGCGGTACGCGGGCCTCTCACTGTTGTGGCCTCTCCCGTTGCGGAGCACAGGCTCCGGATGCGCAGGCTCAGTGGCCATTGCTCACGGGCCCAGATGCTCCGCGGCACGTGGGATCTTCCCGGACCGGGGCACGAACCTGTGTCCCCTGCATCGGCAGGCGGACTCTCAACCACTGTGCCACCAGGGAAGCCCCATAGCAACATTTTTGTTAGAAGACACAGTTGTGATTATTCACTCTTTATAACAGTCAATAATTATCAACATAGATTGATGTTTTCAGTGATATTACTTAAGAGACTTTATAGATGATATTCAAAAGGAGTCACCAGAAATGCACTGGACCAGCCATCAGGAGATGATGTTTCCAGCCTGACTCGGCCATCACTTTAAATTCTCTTGGTCTTCATTTCTACATATAGAAGGTGAACAAGGAAATATCTAAGTTTCCTTTCAAAATCCAAACCCATTATGTGCCCCAAGTCAACTGGATTATCACAAGTCCTCCAGCATTTGGGGGTCGCCCCTTTCTGCAAAACCAAGTCAGATGGTTTACGTGCCTGCCCCAAGTCGTAACATGGGCTAGCCTCCTCAACCCTTTCCCTTTCCAGAAGTTGTACTTCTAATGTATTGAAGACCACAAGATTCATTTCGCACCCACCCACATGGAAGCCTGCTTCTCTGCTGTTGCTGTACACCTAACAAGCTGTAGTCAGCTTCTGTCCCTTAGTGACCAGGAAC
The DNA here is from genome assembly GCF_937001465.1 of Orcinus orca. Lineage (NCBI taxonomy): Eukaryota > Metazoa > Chordata > Mammalia > Artiodactyla > Delphinidae > Orcinus > Orcinus orca. The sequence continues at coordinate 80,984,907 of NC_064561.1, read as the reverse complement.
TGACACCTCTTCCTGGATCCCACCGCAGCACCACTAACACAATAACAGACATTTTTAGGCATTACCAAAAGAATATAAAACAAGCAGAAACGGCTACAAATCAATAAAGAGGGAATGCCCTACTTCTATACAGTATTCAAATCACTTCGCTGCATGAGTGGCTGGGGGCAATGCCTCTTCCTAATAAGGAAACAGGAAAATCCTACTGGCTTCCCCCTTTCCAAGCCCACCGCTAAAAATAAAAGTCTTGTTATAAAAGGTACAGTAATTTGTAATTATAAGAGGGAGTTTTAAGGCGGAGCACTTTGGTTTTAGTCTAAGGGGTTGTTTTTCTCTAAGCTACAAATAGTGGAATGCCCAAGGAGGTGACTACGGGCAAGGTTCACGAGCTTCCTTATATTTACTCACCCATCCCCTGAAGGTCATAAACTCAATAAAGAAGGAGAAAGCACAGAAAACAGCTCCCCTGTTTCCCTAATTAAAACATCATCTCTGTAATAGGTGAAAGCAAAGCTTTCAAGTTTCCATGTGATTTAAAATCCCTTTTATCAATAGTGAGACAGAGAGCAAGAAAATTTACACACCCTTGGGGCAAGACAGTGAAAATATATTACTCTCCTGTGCAGGTAGATGTAAATTGCCACTGGTGATTTTTTTACATACAGATGTAGAGATAAATGCACAGGCCAAACCTGTTACTAATATTACAGGGCATACTGGATATCTTTCCCAGAATTGAAACAGTCTCAAGTCCTGTGTTAACAATGGTAGGAACAATTTCATTACATCAGCAGCAATTTAGAGTTAGTCTCTCCAAATCATTTAAAATGACCACAAGGAGAAGTTGAAAAGCAAAAGAGTTGCCTACATGGCATCTTTCAGATCTTCAGTGATATCAGGGGTCTCTCCAATTACCTCCAGTACTCTATATTCTTTTGCATGTACTTTCCAGATCCTGCCTAAATAATGGTGAGCAGTGTAAGTTCTAGTATTGCCACTCACAACTGTTTTAAATTGCTTGGGTCCATTCTGACACAGTACCTGCCATTCTCCATGACTTGAACAGTTGAAAAGATAATTATGTCAGGAAAACTAATGGCTCTGTTTTTCTCATTTGGGGGATTAAAGGTACCTATTTTCCTGGGCTCATCACCTTACCCTCCAACCTGCCAATAAAAATATTCTATATTTCCTTCAGAATTCGTCAGGCTTTCCTGGCCTTTCCAGGTGCTCCTAAACCTATGTTTAGTAATTTTCCAAAGGAGAACGTGCTATATCGTCCCACGACCCGTGGATTCAAACATGGGTGTGAGGTCCAGTGTTCTAGCAAAGATGGGCAAGGGCCAGATCACCTGGAGTGATCCTGGAGTCAAGCCTGGGGTTAAGGCACTCCCCTTCTCCCACCTCAGGGCCCTCGCAAGACAGCTGTCATCTTGAAGCCACCGCTTCACCAGTGACAGGAAGCATTAGGCCTCTTGTCAGTTGGGGTCCAACACACAGTGACTGAGCCACCTCTCTGATGCAGACTGTGCAGCTGAGGCAATCAGAATGCTTTTAGCACAACAAGAGGTAGAATGGTGTCCGGGTCAGAAGCTCAGCTGCCTGCCAGCTGTGTAATCTTGATGGAGTCACCATTTTCTCAATTACAGTGGGGACAGGGGCTTCCCTGGTGGCGCAGTGGTTGAGAGTCCGCCTGCCGATGCAGGGGACGCGGTTCGTGCCCCAGTCCGGGAAGATCCCACATGCCGCGGAGCGGCTGGGCCCGTGAGCTACGGCCGCTGACCCTGCGCGTCCGGAGCCTGTGCTCCGCAACGGGAGAGGCCACAACAGTGAGAGGCCCGCGTACCGCAAAAAAAAAAAAAAAAAACAGGCAGCAGGTATGTAGGTTCAGGGAGTGTAATTATCCACCGTAATAAACTAGGTATGCTACAACAGCCATGGATCTCCTCCTCCGAAACTTCTCTAATTCCATCTGAAATGGTTTTCTAAGAATGGGGAAATTTAACCATTCCTTTAACTCTCTCTTTGCTCCTTATCGAGATCAGCGGTTTGAACGGCTGGGGTAGCTCCTGATGTAAATGATGCAAATAGATGATCTCCTTCAATGAACTCTGATCTTCACTTCCAGAGCCTGACTGGACAGCAGAGTCAAATCCCCTCCTTAATAAATATTAAAAGGGGTGTAGGTCTGATCATTCCCTGTCACCCACTATAGAAGATGAGGCCCCTTCATTGTCAATTGTCCTCAGCTTTGGGCTTTTAAACCAAAATTATGAGATAGTAGGAAATATCTCATATTTGACATATTTGACAAATATCTCATATTTGACAAATATCTCAAATATTTGACATCCTGTTTTGCCCTGGTGACTTCTGTTTTTTCCATTTTTAATGACATTTATTGTTTTATTTCTAACTTTACAAGCAATACCTGTTCAATGCAGACAACTAGAAATACATAAAAGCATAAAGTAAAAAACAACATTACCCATAATCTCCACCCTCTAGACATAACCGTCACTAGCATTTTGATGCACTTCCTCCCAATGTCTACATATTTTTACATTGGAGTATACTTGACCTACAATACTATGTTTGTTCCAGGCATACAACATAGTGATTTGATATTTCTAAACATTACAAAGTGATCACCATGATATGTCTAGTCCTACTGACTTCTTTACCTTCCAATGCATTTGGAAATTCCAGGTCATCAGCAAAATGTCAGTAAAACTATACACAATGAAAGAAGGAACCTTGGAAAGTCCCTTTTGGGGTCAGCCAGCAGGGGAAATAGCATAGCATTGAACGTTAAGAACGGCCACTGATCTAATTTTACCAAAGGCAAGTTGTCTTAACTCAGAACATCCCAGAAAGAGTAAATGAGAAATAAAATTGACTTGATTCATTGTGGCAGCCAACAGATAGATTTTGGTTTATTTTCCTCCTGTCCTACAGGATAATCTTTTTTTAAGGCAAAGAAAAAACTGTAGATGAAAGGAGCAAGGTAAATCCCACGTCAATTTTTAAATAAATTCCCTACTTTGTCCAAAAGGAGTGCTGAGTTCACAACGGCATAAGAAAACTAGAATAAATACTGGACAGTTGAAAATGTAATCAATTAGCAATGCCCTTGAAGGCCACAGCATACTGAGTAACTAACTCTCAGCAGGACTTTGTGAAAAGCAAGTTCAGTCAGGAAGCAAACATCCCCTCACCCTCTCCTCCCATGGGGACAGACCAAGGAGAGATGATGAATTGGCTCTTGACTTGTGACAGGTTTTTTTCTTATTCTGTTATACACGAGGTAATAAGGTAGTGATCAAGGCTGCCTCCAGCCTTTGGGTTTAAAATATACCCACAGTGGGACTTCCCTGGTAGCGCAGTGGTTAAGAATCCACCTGCCAATGCAGGGGACACAGGTTCGAGCCCTGGTCTGGGAAGATCCCACATGCTGAGGAGCAAGTAAGCCCATGAGCCACAACTACTGAGCCCACGCACCTAGAGCCCGTGCTCTGCAACAAGAGAAGCCACCACAATGAGAAGCCCGTGCACTGCAACGCTGCTCACAACAACTACAGAAAGCCCACGCGCAGCAACAAAGACACAATACAGCCAAAGATAAATTTTAAAAATAAATAAATTTATAAAAGAATAAATAAAATATATCTATACCCAAGCTCACACAATACAATAAGAAGTTGATTATTTGCCATTAGTTTAGAAAACACAATGTCATATGCCTTGGATTTGGGGTTTATACATTTATCATTTCCTACACAAGATATACTGACAACTGTCACTTCTGATAATTTTAAAAAATTATGAACGTCTTCTATGTGTAGCACAATGATCAATTTTACCTTACAAAATACAATTTGCTGCCCACACATTACCATTTTATCTGGCCATTTAACTACAGATAATGATCCTTTATGAATCAAGCCCACAACCTGGAGATTTTCTATCACATGTTCCTTTGGACCCTTGCAAAAACAATATAGAACGCCTGCAGTGTAAAATTAGGCCAAAACTTAATTATCTTGCAGCCTGTTTCCTGAGTTTAATTAACTTTTCTGAGTGGTTCTACTGCAGTGAGGACTAGGCCCATTTTGTATTATTTAGTATCATAATTTCTCTTCTCTCTCAGTTCCAAGGACACCACAAGCTCCCTCCAGTCCTAATTGCCATGGCAAATGCAGATATGAGAACTGCAAAACAGCTATAACCAAAATTAAGAATGTGCTGCTGTGCATACTAACATAGGGACGGAAATCTATGTGTGTGTTATCTCGAATCCCTTCTAGCCTCTAAATGAACTGACTTTAAATATTTAATTACCTTGTTAAGTAAATTCAGATTATGGATTCAAATGCTCGTCATCGCGGATCATCAGGCTGTTTCAGAAGAATAAATTGAGGCCAGGCCAACAGCTTTTTATAAACTAGAATATCATGCACGTTTATAGTTTAAGCTGTCCTCCTTCTCCGTGCCTGTGAATACTGCTTCTCTGGACCTTGAGAGGGCTGGAAGTGGCAAGACATTCTGCATCTGGAAAGCATCTGAACCACGCCCCACGAGTAGTGGAGCGAATGTGGCCTTTGGAGCCCAACAGATTAAAATCAATCCAGGTTGTTTCATTATTTGCTCTGTAGCCACTGGCAAGTTACTAAGTCTCTCAGCCTAGACTGTCCTGCTGTTAAATGCAGGTAAAGGTAGGTAAATGCCTCATTGGGGGGGTTGATGATTAAGTGAGATAACCAGTGAGCTACCTCACCTTCCCCTTCCCACGTATAAAGCGTTTTAGGGAAGAAAACCATTTCCCTCCAGGGAGAGTTGTCAGCTGACTTTTAACATGTCAATATGCTTTGTGAATGCCTGAGAGCAGATATGAACAGGAAGTCGGACTTGAAGGAGGACAGGGCCTCTGTTGAGACAGGTAAGAACAAAAAGACTAGAGGAAAGTTTGCAAAGACCTAAACATTGTTTGTAACAAAAAATAAACAAACGGGGTTTCCCTGGTGGCGCAGTGGTTGAGAGTCCGCCTGCTGATGCAGGGGACACGGGTTCGTGCCCCGGTCTGAGAAGAGCCCACATGCCGCGGAGCAGCTGGGCCCGTGAGCCATGGCCGCTGAGCCTGCGCGTCCAGAGCCTGTGCTCCGCAATGGGAGAGGCCACAACGGTGAGAGGCCCGCGTACCGCAAAAAAAATAAAAAATAAAAATAAACAAACGGAAAATCAGTAGAGGGAGAGAGGAAGAAAAAAAGGAACATAAAACAACCAGAATATTCTGATATAAAGTGCAAGAAAGAGGGAGAGTCTATGACAAAAACCGAGGAGAAACCAGAAAGAAAACAGGAGCACTCCTAGGTCACCTCACAACTGTGCTGCCAATCTGCTCAGAGCCTGCCTTCACTCCACAGGGCTAGGAAGCTACTGAAGGTCGGTACTGGGAGATGCTGTAACTTTTTGATGCCACCAGGCACTTTGTGCCTACCCACCTCTCCACTCATTCACTCATTCCCGCTGCTGGTCCAGTCAGACAGCTGAGATTTTTCCTTGTTTTAAGCGCATGTTACATCCTTAGTTCTGTCATGGGGAAGAGTGGCCTACCACTGTCCTGGGTCAGAGGGACACCTTGACCTGGCTCCATTCAGTCACTCCTTGGTCCCTCCTTAGCTAGCCCCGGAGAACTCCCCTTCCACACCAACACCCATCTTTTAACAGTGCAGGACCCTACTCCCCCTCCAGGTAAAACGAGGCATGCTTAAGATTGTTCTGATCCATGGAAAGGGGCATATCCACTCAAGAAGGAGGGGACTCAGATTGATGACAACAGTGACAGGAAGCCACCGGCCAAGTGAGGTCCTCATGTGAGAGAAAACAAAAGGACAACCACTATAGATCTTAGGTTCCAGTGACCAGTGATGCTACAACTTTGGCTGACACAAAGGATAATGGCTGATACTTGCAATGTTCCTTCCTAAGCTTACAAGGACTGTTGTTCAGACTGCAAAATACTAAGTGTCTCGGGAAAGACACTGTTGCCCTGTGCTAAGTGTCCCAGACGTGAGGATGCTGGGGTTGATCTAGGCCAAGACGTGACAATAACCAGGGCAATGACGTGCATTGAGGTCCTGGCATTTTTTGTTACTGCTGCTGTTACTGTTCTCACATCATCTCATAGACCAGGAAGAATTCCTCTCCACATATTCATCTTCTTGCTCTTTTCATTCAGAATTTTTAAATCTACCTTGTCCAGGGAAACAATCATCAATAATTAGTCTAATATCTGATTTCATTCTTCAAAAACACAAAAGACTCCTGGAAAACAGAGGGCCTCTATTTTTTTCATATTTAGTCCATAACCTTGGGCATCACAGGCCCTCACAACCCATGTACCAGTCCTTATTTTACATTGAAATGTAAAAACTTAGCCTCGAGGTTATTCTGAGCCACAGAGGACTTTGTACCTGAAGGCCTCCCGCCTGGGCCTCGTTCCCCAGCCTCCCACGCGCTCCACTGCACAGGCCTTAAATCATCCCGCACACCCTGCTCTTGTACCTGCCAACATCATCCACTGTCTAAATGCAGCAAGCAGCTGTTTATTTACAATTAGATCTGCCAGCTGGAAAGCAAACATTCTACGTTACCGAATCAATCAATGTTACGGGGAGAGAGAAAAAAATCAGGTAGAGCATGAAATGGAGGACAGGAACATTACATTATATTGCAGCTGTCCTTGTCCAATGCCATTAGACGTTCTCGGCACCAAAAATTCATATAACTACAGTCTGTGATCAGCCGTCTTCCAGTCACAGATTTGACACATAAGAAATACAGCCTACCAGAAGGGAAGATTTGGGCGTTGGAAGCCCATAGCCTTCATCTGATGACATGAACAACACTGTCCTAAGGGGTGGGTCTCTATCATGGAATCAAGGGCTTCTGCCCTCAATTATGTTTATCATTTTTGTTTCCTCTTTTATTCAAGTAGTGATGACAGCTGAATCACACATATTGATATTGGGCTTTCAAAATCACATATTACCACGTTGATTATTTGCGGGTACTCTCTCATTTTGGAAATCTCAAATAATGATGAGTAATTCCTCCTCTTCTTAAGTGGTCCTGCATAAATAATCCTCCCATTTTTATTGGTTTACATTTTTACTGATGTTCATGACCTTGATTTGAGTTTGGTTGTTAATTCACAAAGCATAAGTTAAAACACATATGACTGGTTTAGACCTCAAAATTAGTAAAGCGTAAGAGAGTAACAATTTAATAGGAATACGGCAACAAAAGCATAGCAATATGGCTTGTTTAAACTGGTGTTCAAATGGTGAGCCTCTTTCTTTATCTGCAGGATTTTTGTTTGGTTTATGTTGTTCCAATTTTTTTTTTTTTTTGCTAGTAATTGATGGGGGGAAAAAAGGCTATGAATTATTAAAGTGGAGGGTCACTAAGCATGAGATTCTAGTACACAACCCAACATTTCTAACCCACAAAAATTCCTTAAGAATGCATTCATACGTGTCAGTGCCCTCTAAAACTCACTGCAGTTTGACTGCACAGCATTTCAAGTAAATGCTGTAAATGTCCTTCTCTGGCCCTGGTGTGCTATGAATTTAAAGGTTTCCCCTCTCTGTGTGCTACTGATAGGAAACTCTATTGCACTTGGTGTAAATGCAGAAACATCTGCTACAGCCACTAACCGCTTATTGGAAATGAACAACCAAGGCTGCTGCAGACCCCCCCTGCTCTCATTAGAAAATATGCTGGCAGTCAACAGAAATACAGTAAAACTTAGAGTGCGTAAGGAATCAGGAAAAGACAGTGAAGACCTTCAGGAAGATAAATAAACCACTCACAGCCACGTAGTAGGAGTGGCCATTAGTAGACCCAGAGCCTTCATTAAGAGCTCCCCATGTTGCATATATGCAGTCCCAGATGCCACACTTTTCATCCAACTACTTCAACCCTAAAGGTAGTAATCTACTTTGTTGCTGTCTGGTTCATTTAATGTTCCAAAGTACCTTATAACACTGAGCTTCCCAGAGTACACAGAAAAGGACATAGTTTAAAATTATAACCACATGCTAGGAGAGTGACAGGTTGGAGATGTATGTAGATAAACTTACAGAAGGGACAGACTGAAGGGAAGGCGATCAGACCATCACAGGACCCCTCTGGGTATGAGGGTTTACGGTTCTGAACTAAAGCGAGATCCATAAAAATGGACAGAGAACAGCCCCAGTGGTACAGAGACTATAACAGCCACAGAGTACAAACCATGGGGCAGTTTGTACTCCCCCTGTTTGCCTCCCTGTTCCTGAGACCAAATATGAATGGACTGAGATGAAGCCTTTTTCTCTCTCACAACAGCTCACTAAGCACAAATTCTGTATGACCTACTCAAAGTCATTGTGCTGTTCTGGTTCCCTTCATTCTTTTTTCTTTTGTTTTGCACCTGGAAGAATCCCTCTTTCCCTCCCACGTTACATACTCATTTCCTCCCCCATGACATCCAAGTAACAACATCCTATTGGTTTGGATTATTTGGTTGAATGCAACAAAATGTTTCTGGCTAACTTTAGGAAAGAAAATAATTTTTAACTTTTTTTGAAGGAAATGAGGTCGTACATCAAATGGAAGGGCAAGATGAGCAGCCAGATCTCAGGAAGGATGAAAACCAGGGTAAGGCTGGGAAAATAATGGACGGTCTCCTCAGAATCACCAGAAGGATGAGTCAAATCCAACTATTTTCGATATTATGTCATTCTGCTCAGATTGAGATTCCCATGGAGACTGCATGGAGTGGGGGAGTGCAAGGTCCCCAAAGCTGGTACCAAAGGAAGGTAGACTGGAGGCTGGGCAGGCATCACCAGTGGCCATCCACCACAGCTGTACGTAGACGCACTTGTACACGGATGCACTTGTACATGCAGCAATGGCATGAAGCTTAGAGCAATGACATATCAGGGTCTGCTCCTAAAAGCATAAGGCTTCATTCTGTGGCGAAACACATTCTGCTTCAACACCTGCATTTGGTGCATTTTGTTCCTTCCTTTAACATAGAAATTTCTCACTACCATATCTAACTTTCAGACTGAACATCCCCTGGCTTTAATTCTCCACTCTCGCGCATTAAGTAGTTCTGATTAATTCTATTTATCATGAAGAAAAAGCAATATAAGGCTACGGGAAAGGTCTCAAAAATAGGCATTTTCAACTACATCAATGCTGCCCATAACAACTTTCTATGATGATGGAAGCATTCTATATCCGGGCTGTCCAATATGGAAGCCATTGGCCATATATGGCTATTGACCACTTAAAATGTGACTAGTAAGACTGAGAAACTGAATTGTATTTATTGATAATTTCAATTAATTTAAATCTAAATATCCAAATGTGGATAGTAGCTACAATATTAGACAGTACAGAATAGGTATATCATCTCCAAGAAATTCCTTGTTCTATTTATTTGTAATCTATGTGGCTTTTATGTCCTGCCACACTCATGTGTGCCACGCATGTAGGATGTTAAAAGCCAACTTAAATTTTTTTCTGGGAAAGTTAAAAGGAACTCTGAACCCACTGTATAAATATGACAAGTAAGGCACCTGTGGCTAAATGACTTGCATCAGGTCACCCAAAATTGAAACCATTCCCAGGTAAATACACAAAGCTGCAGGAAGTCCTGAACTCTCGCTCTAGGTCTCCCTAAGCATGTGACCTTGGGCAAGCCAGCTTCCTCTTTCACTTCTTGGAAGGAAAGGGGGTAGACTAGATACTTTCACGTCCCTTTATCAACACTAAAAGCCTTAATTTCAGTTTTTCTCCCATTAAAATCTAGAAGCTGTAGACACAGTCCAGGCTGGTGAGTAAAACTTGCCTGGTGAGACCTGGAGCAAACTGAACAACATACACTGTAGACAGTCCTACAGCTGGGAATGTTAGCCCATCATCTGGAGATGCTGATTTCCAAAAAGACCTCAGAAATCCTTTTTTTATTGTTGGAGTCTAAAGCAATTTTTAACAAAATCTCTGTGAGCTAAACAAATCTCATCTGTGGGCAGGGTGTGACATAGCTTGCTTCAGATAGGTTATAGCTAAAAACCTGGAGCTCTCAAACTGTCCCTTCAAGTGCCCCCCCCTTCAGAATTTTCTGACGTTCTCCACACCCCCATATTGTTCTCTGTTTAAAGCTCCTATTCTCTATTTCCAAGCTCCTCCTCTGGGTTCCAAACAGGATTTAAGTTAAACTACCGATTGTTAGATCAAGCCATGACACTGCTCTGATTGTGAAGGTGGCTTTGTTTCTAATAACCAGCACAGAGAGAAAAGTTATCATAATGTGTCAATGATAACTGGCAGATGCCCCATCTCTCCTTTATCATTTGTGATGCTATGAAGGGAATTCAAGTCTTTTTTGATTCATTAACTTTGTGTTTTATGGGAAATACATTCAACTCATTCTCAGATAAAATTGCAAATAATTACTGTCTCGAAAATTTAACCTTTCCCTGAAGCAGTACTTACGTGTCATCTCCACATATCTTACTGCAGTAAAAGAGCATAAACACCAGGTGGCAGCATTGTATCATTAAAGCTGCTCAGACCTTGAAATTGAGGTATGTTTATAAATCTTGCCTTCTAGATCTCTTCTTAGCTGATAAACTTCTTTAGAATTTATTTTTAATCAATTATTGTTATTTGAAATTTATTGTTATGATGGATTAGCCATTAACCTGAAATAGGCCTTAAATATTTGGAATGTTCAGTTACCAACAACTTTGGGTTTAAATGGTATAAAACTGCCTAAGGAAAATTTTTTTAATGAATTTGTTTTAAGCAGTGCCCTTGCTTACTTTTAACCTTATTTGAGTTATAGCCTCCTGGTAATGATGAATATTGCATTTTGGAAGAGAAATTCTGGATGGTTAAGATTCATGTCTGGAATCCCAGTACTGCATATTAGCTCAGGAAACAGCCTAGATCATAAGCAAAGAATCTCTTTTAAAATCCAGTAGTTGCACTTCCATGTATTCTGGAAATAAAGCCTAAATTCAGATCTCAACTGTAATGCTTAAAAACTGCTCTCCAGCCAACTGAGGATCAGTCTTTTCTTCCATCCCCGCGCCATCACGCACTCATCCTCAACTTTGCTTTCAGTCTGCCACGGGAAACCACCTTCTCCTCGCAATTGAAAGAAAATATGTATTTTACCACAATAAAAAAATTGTGTATGTGTGTGTAAATAGAAAGATAGATATCCATTATGCCATTTTCTAGTTAATATCATCAAATATCCAGAAGGTATTCTAATTTTCAATTGTTTCATAAATGTCCTCAATTCTTTAAAAAAACAAAACAATTTTGCACACATTTGATGCTTGCTGGCCCTCCCCTTACACAGTTACATCTGGCTGAAGTCTCACATTTGGACTAGGGAATCCCTTGTTAGGAGGAGCAGGGCCAAGGCCAGAAGAAGGTTTTGCCTTGGGCTGTCTGACCCTGAGGGCTAACTCCCAAAGTGACCTCTCCCAAAATGAAGGGCAAATCTCCCCCATCTCCATTCTTAGAGGAGGCGCAGAAGCAAATTCCTGGCAATTGTAGAGGAGCCATTTTTATCCCGGATTCCAACAATCATGAGTCCAAAGATAACTCTCAGAGCACCCTGATACAAATTAGCAATATTTTAATTATAAAGAGAAAACCATCTCTCTCTTTTCTTCTTTTACTCTCCTTTCATTTAATGAGTCAAGAAGCTAATACATTGACTCATTCATTCTTGCCAGTCCTATAAGCCCCTTAGAAAGTTAAGGAAGTTATGAACTCTCTCTACACACACAAAAAAAGTTGATGTGCCCTAGAGCAAAGAGTACGTATTTTCAGAGGACTGAGGGATCAAGGACCCACCGCTGGCCCCAGGGTAAGACTCTTTAGCACTTTCAACCTCTGTGGCCCGTGAAAGCTGTGCTTTGCACATAGGACAATGAAAGAATGCATTAAACCAAGCAGACTGACAACCTCTCCTCAAACTAAACACCATTTCCTAGCAGGTTTGTTTGTTGTTTGCTTGTCATTTTATTTTGCATTGTTCTGTTTTCTCCACACAAGGTCTGCGGGGGATCTGTATCGTGTCTGAGAGCCATACAGAAAACCATATCCAGGAAAGCAAGTCAGAAAGCCAAGGCAAAGTGCCAAGCTCTCAGATGTTGTCGGTGGGTGACAAAATTGGGCCACACATTCCACAACGGCAGTTTGGAAATCTACCAAGAGACTTCAAATTCTGCACATGCCTTGACCTGGCCATCCCAATTCTAGAAATTTAGCCTAAGGAGATCATTGTGACTGTGCAGGTGATGTAGCCAAAAGGGTAGTCCTTAGAAATAAACTGTCTGACCATGTTGAAAACATTAAACTAATTATGCTACATCCATTACACAAAATAATATTCAGCCTTTTATACTGGTTTGATAAAGGTTAGGGATAATATGGAAATGTGTTTGCTATATTAAGTAGGAAAAGCAGATTCTAAAATAGTTTATGCGGTATGACTCTTTTTGATAACATATCCTGGAATGATATACACAAAATGGCTAATAAATGATGGATGCCTCCAGATGACAGAATTATGGTGGGTTTTATATTTTCTCCCTGTTTTCCTTTGATTCTTAGTTTTTCTCACCTGTATTTTTCTATCATACATATTGCTGTATAATAAAGAAAGGTTAATAAGTATGTTCCAGACATAAGTATGGTCTGAGGATCCTTGCTCATTAAGGTCAGTGGCCCAGAGAAACAGGAAATTTGGAAAGCAAGAGAGGTAGGCACTTGTTAAGCATAAGCAAGGAGATTGAAACCAAGGCAACCCCTATCCCAACACAGCAAGGTTTCAAGGTAGAGGCCAGAAAGGAGAAATCCCAAGAGCTGCAGGTCATGTCAGAGACCAGAGATGCTGCAGGTAAACAGATGTGATAATATTGACACCTACCCACCCCCTTATTTTCTCCTTCTCCTGAAGTGATTCTTGATACATAAACTCTCTTTGTGTGAAGCTAATAAGGAAATAAATCTGAGTTTCTAGAGCTTTATAAAAAGTGGTTCCCAAAGTCTTAGCCTGGGGAAAAGAAAATTTTTATTTTTGCATGCATATCCCTGCCCAAGTCCAGAGAAAATTGCCATGTATAGAGAGAACTCAGCCCTTTCCCAGATAAAGAAGATTAATAGCAGGCTCCAGCTTTTCTGTCAATGGTACTTTTAAAAAAGGTACTTTGTTTTATGTAGGAACATTTGAACCTATTCCTTTGTAAGTCTGAGCACTTTTAACTCAGACACGTATTAAATTCTCAGAATAGGTCCCTTAGATTTGTGGGCCTCGCTCCTATAATCCATGTTTCTAGTCTTGTCTGCCTTTTCACAATGGGCTCAGGTGCTCGAAGACTCCATCTTCAAAGCATGGACCTCTGCAGAGACGATCCATAAACCCATCAATGACACTCTCTTTTTAAAAAAAAAAAAAAAAAAAATCAAGAATTCCTCATTTCCATGAGTTAATGATTATCCCTTGTGAAAACATTAGCTAGGACCAAAAACTCAGCGTCAACATTATGGGTATAGTAATTTGACTTACATTTTGAGCTCCCATTTTGCTAAGATGGTAAAAATTCAGTTGTTATTAATTGGGAATTCCATCCTTTTCATTAGTTGTATCTACGGTTGGAAGAGATTATATAAAGCCAAGGCCGTGAGAGGCGTGCTCCTGGCTCTTGCATCATCCGCCATGAAGGTATCCCCCAGGCTGCTCCCAGCTGCCCCAGGGCTGGCAGGAAGGAACTTCCACAAACTTCGACTCACTTCGTCTGGGTTTCCAGAAAGTTCATCAACCTTGTGCCAATGGTTGTCTCCTCAAACCAAATATCCAATGGTCTAGCCACGTCTGATGAATTCCATGAAGGAGGGAATCTTTACCCTAGACAGAAAAAGAAAAAAATATATATAATTCTGTGGATTCCACAGCGAGTATCTATTGTTTTCTTTACCCACGTGTTTTTCCTAGGTCTTTCTGTGCCAGAAAGCTAGTTTTAACTCGTCTTTATTCAACTCTCTGAAATCTTCCAAGATTTTTACATTTTAATGATTCTAAATTACACACTCTGGAATATGATTAATTTAGACTTAGCCTGTACTTATCTGGCTTTAAGTCACACGGGTATGTATGCCATCTTCCCAAATGGATATATTATCCCAAGCCTAGCACTAGGAACTTTATAGGACATTTTTGTGCCTCTGTTCCCCTGTCAATCCACACTGTAGTAGATGTTCAATAATCACAGGCCATGCTGTGATTCCCTTGTGGCTAAGGCAGCAGCAGAGAGCACCTGTCCAGAGTGTGGCCAGTGAACTATGAGGGTTGGGTTTGAACACCAGCTCTGCCACACTACCTGGGCAATCTTGAGCAAATTACTTGTGTTCTCCCTGCCTTCGTTTCCTCTTCCGAAGAACGAAGTAATAATAGTATCCGTCACGTAGAGTTGTTTAAAGGATTAAATAACATAATGTACATCAAGTACATAGAAAAGTGTGCAGCCACAAATATAGGCCATTTTTAACATTTCCATGAAATCAGGTTATAAATCAGACCATTATAAAAGGAATCATGTTTTCTCACTCCACAGAAGTGCTATACACCTGTATACTTTTCTTGGTTTGGGGGGTTGTAAGGGATTGGGTGTGTTTTTTCATTTGTACAAAGACTAGCATCAAATGGACTAATGGCTAGACCAGAAAAATTCTACAGAAACAAAAATGTAAACCTTTGCAATTAATCAAAATAGTAATATGACTCAAATTCCATACTAATACACCAACCAAACCTCTATTTCTGGCGGTAAGTAAAACTTCATCTTAACAAATCTTGCCACCAACACCCCACTCTCACTAGATGGCAATGCCCATATATACCAGGAGTGTCTAAATATAAAAAGACCCATATAAAGGAAAAGGCAATAATCGTGCATGCCTTCACTTAACAGCACACCTCCAGAGTGGAAAAACTCATATATCTTATATAGAGTGTACCAGACTGGTGAGGAGGGCTTACCCTTTTGACAAAGACCCTAAGGAATTATAATTTGCAAGATATATTCCTTTGACAATTTGGAT
The DNA here is from genome assembly GCF_937001465.1 of Orcinus orca. Classification (NCBI taxonomy): domain Eukaryota; kingdom Metazoa; phylum Chordata; class Mammalia; order Artiodactyla; family Delphinidae; genus Orcinus; species Orcinus orca. The sequence goes on along the minus strand of NC_064561.1, from coordinate 80,969,730 downwards.
ACTGACTCTTTCAGGCTTGCAATATACAACGTTGGGGTTTTTGTCTTCTGAACTCTCCTATGAAAAAGTCACCACTCAGAGACAAGCAAGGGCTTCTTAGCCAGGTAACTATGTGTGTGTTGATTTAAAATCCTTCCGAAGATAACCCTCTCTGCTGTGAAGATGCCTTCTTAGCACTGCACAATTCATTCATCATCCTTAGCTTCTGCTGAAAAAAAGTTAGCTGTTCACCTCTCTCTAAAGATCAAATCCACTGTGTTCAGGACAAATTGCTTCCTTCTTAGAACTTCAGAAAAATATAGTTACTTCTAAGTCCTAATGAAGATATATTACTTCAAAAGCTATAAAACAGAACTCCCAGATACAGCTTTTGAGTGAATCCCAAGAAAGGTCAGTTAGGTTGTAGACATAAGAGGTTTCTGCTGCCGCAAATCAATCCCTTAAAGTGTTCCTCCAAGATCTCTGCAGTCTGTGCTAACCAGCAGCCTTGGAGGGTCAAGGAAGGGCCATCCGTTGGAAACGACTTGCATCTCTGATATAGCAACAGAACAATGAGATGATTCTTTTCCTTAAAGGAGGACACTTCTACACTCCTTTCATTCAATATGTTCAGAGGGGAGGACCAAAATGGCAGCAGAGAATGCTTTCCACAAAAGATGCAATACCAATTCTCTTTACTCAAGCCCTTAGAGGGGAAGTAGCTAAGAGTTTTCTACCAGACAAGGAGACACTCAGAGACATCAAGGTCCAGAAGAGTTCAAATCTCCTCCACTCAATCAGGTACAAAGATACCACTTTGAAAGACATATACCAGCTCCCTCTTTTCTCCGAGAACTTCAAAGTGGTGTACATCCCAGTCGGAGGTCTTCACAGCACCTTTATGGAAAAGTGAGGGGGAAATAAAGGGCGATCCTGAGCAATTTTCAAAAGGCCATTCAGCAAGACAGTGGCAGATAAGGAAACAGTCTTCCTGATTCTGATAACTCTATTTCATTTTCTCTAACACAAAAACTGACCCTGGGGGCCCAACCATTAGATGACCACAGTAACACAAATTGTTCTTTTTAAGAAACCCAGCTGAAAATGTTATGGGAAAAGCAAAATATCATCTCAACAGGGTCTTTACTGTCCTTAAGATACTCCAGGCCCCAGTAATCTCTCCTGACTCCGGGAAGTACAGAGTCAGGTCAGTGGTTTTCAAACTGGGTTCTGTGGAGCCCCTTTAGAGAGCGCTGGGAGAGTAAGAAGAGCCAGATGGAGCTCTGCCTTTCCACCCCAACTTCAGCCAGAAAATCTCTGTTTATCTGCTCAAAGGGTTCCATGATTTTTAAATATCTTTTAACAATCTAGGATTACTCTATTCCTTTAAAAATGAAGGAACAGGGCTCCCCTGGTGGCGCAGTGGTTGAGAGTCCGCCTGCCGATGCAGGGGACGCAGGTTCGTGCCCCGGCCCGGGAAGATCCCACATGCCGCGGAGCGGCTGGTCCCGTGAGCCATGGCCGCTGAGCCTGCGCGTCCGGAGCCTGTGATCCGCAACGGGAGAGGCCACAGCAGTGAGAGGCCCACATATCGACAAAAAAAAAATGAAGGAACAGAAGCAAAAAGAAGTTAAATAACCAGAGAGAAGCACTGTTGAAAGAATGAGTGGTGAAAATCAATATGTAAATCAAGCAACCAATGCCTGGGTGTAAAGAAGAAAAGAAGGTGAGCTTGGATGGTCCTAAGACCCAGGAGGATGAGCACTTTCAAGAGGTGATCTTCACAAGGGCATAGTACAAACCCAAGAGGGACTTTGCTGATTGGCTTAACATTGCTTAACATTTGCTGATTGGCTTAACATTAAAAATCATGGAACCCTTTGAGCCTCTTCCTTTGAACCTCATTTTCTTATAACACTGAAATAGCAAACGGTACCATGACTATTGACCTCTTTCATCATAAATATATTTATCCTCCTGCAAATTAACCTCAGTGATTCTTTTCCTTTTCTTCTGTTTCAATTCTAAACTCCTCCTTTCCTTGGCTACCTCTTCAAACCCCAACCCTTCTATGAGGTTTTATTCTGAATTAGTAAAGCCAGTTTGGTCCCAGACAATTGCATGTAAATTATATTATCCAAAAGCATCAATTCAATCTTGCATCTGTGGCAAATTCTGTCTTGTGAAAAAGTCAGGAAAGAATACTTACAATAATACTGTTAGTTCCCTTCACACACTGGTACAGTGGAACCAGATGATACAAGGAATCATAGAGCTGGAAGTGTCCCTAAGAAACCATTCAAACCACCACCACCATCTTCAAAGAGCAACATCCTAGACTCTTGACAATAAGAAACAATTTGAAACACATCCAGAGGTAAACTTTAACACACACTTTAGATAAAATTGTTCCCATGCCTTCTCTTCTCAGTTCCCATTTCTATATTGTGTCCTCATATTTTTTTTTTTTTGTGGTACACGGGCCTCTCACTGTTGTGGCCTCTCCCATTGCGGAGCACAGGCTCCGGACGCACAGGCTCAGCGGCCATGGCTCACGGGCCCAGCCGCTCCGTGGCATGTGGGATCCTCCCGGACCGGGACACGAACCCGTGTCCCCTGCATCGGCAGGCGTACTCTCAACCACTGCGTCACCAGGGAAGCCCTGTCCTCATATTTTTATTTTTTATTTCTGTTTGTTATCTTTTGACCCCTCTTTATACTCCTCTTGGTTCTGCATATCCCCCCCTCCTCTTGAAATGCCAGACCATCCACCAGGTTTCAGTGAATAAGAACATTTTTCTAAGCTTCTACGTACTAAATTCTTAACTGGGCATCTGAGTTGCTTTTTCCCAAATTCCTTGAAAGCCTACTAGCAAGTAAAGAGTATTGGTAACATTTTAGTATATTCTATATAATCTTTCATTTTGTTTTTATGTAGAAGGACGGATGGATACATACATACATAGATTCAGAATCTTATTGCTCATGTTTTTGTAAACTTTTTTATTCAACAATATCTTTTGGACATCTTTCTATATTAATAAGTCAACACTGTTGTTTTCATGCTTTTATAGTATTCCATCAACTGTGTGCAATGACATTTAAATAGAGGATGAATTCTGCCTTCCAAGAAGTTGCTTCCTTAGTCTAGTTCAGAGTTTTGATTATTCCAACAGTTCCTAACTGACCTCCTTGTCTGCTTTCCCCTCTATAACCCACCACCCGTACCATTGCTGACCTTACCTTCCTAAAACACAGGGAGGATCATGCTTCTCCTCTTCTTACAATCCTTCTGCTGCTCTTTAGGTAAAATCCAAACTCCTTCCCAGGGCATCCAAGCCCCCAAACCTGTCTCTAGCCTAGGTTTCCTGCTCCATTCCCAGCCTCCCATTTCCCCCAGCCCCTAACATAACAGACTTTTCATCATTTACTGCTCACTGCATGGAAATTCAAGCCTCTGTGCTTTTCCTACTACTTATAAAGTCCTCCCCACCTTGTCTACCTGTTAAATTCCCGGTGCTCTTAAGATCTTCCTCTATAGCATCTGTAGCACCAGGATAGTCACTTTTTTCTGTGTGAATGAAGCCATTCCTAAATTTCTATATAATGGCACTTATATTGTGTTATAATTTTTTATGTATATGTTTATCTCTCCCACAATTCTGGCTTTATCCCTAATGTTTTATACAGTAACTGCCACTCAATAAAAGTTTATTGAACTAAATTCAATCCCTCAACCTGTGGACCAGTCTCACAAGATAGGATAAAGCATTCATTTTACCTTAAATTCTGGATCCCAGGGATGAATTATATTTCCACCCATCACAGTTGTATCCCTGATACAACAGCAGCAATTGAAATTGCTAATTTATTTTTCATCCTCCAATTTCCAGCTTGAAAGTAACACCCCAGATATGCAGGGGATAGAGTCTTAAGGACAGTGTCATTGATATTATTTCCACTCTTTCTACTAGTAGGAGGGAACAGTGAATTCAGGCATTATGTCCAACATTCTATTACAATCCACAAATGTCCTGGAAGAGGCAGCAACTGTGGGAGCAGTCAGTACTGTTCTAGAAAACAATAAAAGGACGTATAAATAATATTTAAATGTGAATTTTGGCAAGTATGAAGTATTTCATTAGTTTTATCAGTATATATGACTTCCTTTTCCCTTTCCCTTTCAAGAAAGAATATACACCTCTCTGCTGAACAGAATCAACCAAGAAATATCAAATGGCATCGTCTTAGATTATGTTTTCAGGGGGGGAACAAAAAGAGTGGTTGTCTAGATAACATTGGCTTCCGTGATATCAATGTTTAGTTTTCAGTTTCCTCTTAGGGCTTCTTGGCTTAGTGGAGCGCGGCGATTCTTCTTTCAATAAAATACAGTCCTACGGCACTGCAATACTAATCATGCTGTATTTTGCTTTGCTTTGTATTGTTTTCATTGTTTCTGATTGCCACTGATTTACTGGATGTTTGACCTCCTAAGTGTGGTTTAGATGGAGACCAAAACCCAATAAAATCAAAATCAACACTGCAATAAAGTGGGTCTGAAAAAATAAATAAATGTTGCCAACTTAACGATTCTTTCCTTGACAAACCACTAGAGATACCCAATCTCAGATTTCCCTTGAGAGTCAATGAGAACCATTTTTCCTTTAGTGTTCTATTTTTTAAAGAACTGTAACAAAGAAATAGCAAAGCGCAAAAATCATAAATGCACAACAAATTTTCACAAAGCAAGCCCACCAATGTAACCAGTACCTAGCGAGGCACCCCAAAAGCCCCATTGTGTAACCCCTATTCTGCTCAGACTATAGATGAACGTTGCCTATATTCTCATTTTACGTAAATGGATTCATACAGTGTATACTCTTTTGTGTCTGGTTCCTTTCACTCCAAGTTACACTGGTGAGATTCGTCTTTGTTTTCACTTGTGGCAACAGTGTGTTCACTGTCACTGCCATAGAAAACTACCCCTTTTTTGTTATTGTTTCAGGAGCATCTAAACAAACAAGTGCTCTGAGGAAAACACATGGATCCCAGGGTTAGAATACAAGAGCTTTAGTCCAAAGAGGAAACAGTGACTAAGATGACCTTTTGAAACAGCTTGAAGTCAATTGTCAAGAAGCAGCTGTCTGAGCAGAGAAGCAGAATAGTAAAAAAGCACCCTGTGAGATAAGCCAGAAGAGCAGGTTTGGAAAGAAATGCCCAGAACTGAGCCAGGGATCCTGGTTCAAAAGAAAATAAACGTTGACCTTCTGAAAAGGTTTTGATCTAGGCTGGTTCTGCCTCGTGTCTTCAGCACAGTCTTTCTTTCTCCACCTGTGGGGTTCTCCCTCCAGAGCCCCGTGGTTGTGAAGGCAGCACCTCTGTAAGGGGTCAGATTTTACCACACCTTTTCACACACTGTTTGATATTTAACCAAAAAGTCCTTGCATAAAAAGACATCTGCATTCTGTTTCTGCCTCTTTTAAACACAGGTGATCAAAAACTCTCTTTGCAAGTTTTAGATATTGCCATTACGGTGAACTCTCGCTTTATGAAAGCTTATAAATTACTAAACCATTGTTACCAGCTAATTCCGATATTTAAGATACTGAAATTTGGGCTTCCCTGGTGGCGCAGTGGTTGAGAGTCCGCCTGCCGCTGCAGGAGTCACGGGTTCGTGCCCCGGTCCGGTAATCCCACCTGCCGCGGAGCAGCTAAGCCTGTGTGTCTGGAGCCTGTGCTCCGCAACGGGAGAGGCCACAACAGTGGGATGCCCAGGTACCGCAAAAAACAAACAACAACAACGAAAAAAAGATACTGAAATTTTTACTAGTGCTTTTTTTAAAAACTTTTTTCTTTTGCATTTTCTTGATATGATAATCTTCCAATTCTCTTATTACTTCTGACAGCTCTTTTTTTAGGCCTCAACGACTTTTTTTTAAACATCTTTATTGGAGTATTACTAGTGCTTCTTAAAACTCCCTGCATTTAAAACATTTTCATTCTGTTATGAAGATGTTTATTAGAGCAATTATCAAAACATTCCCATAAATATTGATGCCATATTCTGAAAACAAAATATCCTTTTCTTCCTCCTTAAAAAAAAACAAAACCCAATTCACACACACACACAAAAATAGTCTAAAAAACAACTCATTTTAAGTACATTTGCTCTAGTTTTTAAAAGACAGTAATTGATTCCAGTGAATCTGGAAAATATTTATTCTGAGAATCTAAGAATTTCCCCTACATCTTTTCACGTTACACAAGTTTACCTAAACCTATCAGAGATTTCAAGGGTCCTGGCTTAGAATATTTATCAGGAACACGAATAGAGGCATTGAGGGCTTCCCTGCTGGTGCAGTGGTTGAGAGTCCGCCTGCCGATTCAGGTGACACAGGTTCGTGCCCCGGTCCGGGAAGATCCCACATGCCACGCGCGGCGCGGCTAGGCCCGTGAGCCATGGCCGCTGAGCCTGCGCGTCCGGAGCCTGTGCTCCGCAATGGGAGAGGCCACAACAGTGAGAGGCCCGCGTACCGCCAAAAAAAAAAAAAAAAAGAATAGAGGCGTTGGAATATTTGCCAAGGTATTAGTAAAAAAGAGTAGAAATGATTTGTGCCAGAACATGACTAATATGAATTCTAGTTTTAAAACCAAATCCACATATAAGAGGATATGACACCCAAAATTCACTTCAATGGCTACTAAAATATGCTAGATTAAATTAAAAGTGGTTTTAAGTTATTTTAGCTCCTTCAGATGGGAGTCTCGGGCTTCCCTGGTGGCGCAGTGGTTGAGAGTCCACCTGCCGATGCAGGGGACACGGGTTCGTGCCCTGGTCCGGGAGGATCCCACATGCCGCGGGGCGGCTGGGCCCGTGAGCCATGGCCGCTGGGCCTGCACGTACGGAGCCTGTGCTCCGCAACGGGAGAGGCCACAGCGGTGAGAGGCCCGCGTAACACACACACACACACACACACACACACACACACAAAGATGGGGGTCTCTTTCCTCACAATGAGAGACTGAGTCAGCTTGTGACTGCTTTGACCAATAGAAGTAGGCAGAAGTGACACTGTGACTCTGAGCTCAGGCTTCTAGAGGCCTTCTAACATTGCTCTCATTCTCCTGTACCCGCTGATTCCACGGGAGATTCCATTTGAGCCCACCTGCTGGAGGAGGATGTCGTGTGGAGCAAAGACAAGCCCTCTCGTCTGAAGTCCCTGACTGTGATGGGGAAATCCTGGTTGAGTGAAATCCATTTCTCCTGTCTTCACTACTCAAGGTCATTTTAAAACTTGCATGTCCTTTAAGTAGCACATAACCTAAGCAGTAAGACGTTTGCTTGCCTCACACTCCAGGAACGTGCAGCCAGCTGTGTCTAATTCCAGCTGAGCTGGTTAAAACTGGATAGGACCTCCTAACCTCCAACTGAGCCTGCGCCGGTGTCTGCTCCGTGCCCGTTTGAACGTGCAGAGGGGTGGAGCTGACTTAACGCCTGCGCAGAATGGCAATTACGGCACGTTTTTCCTATCAGCGCTCCCCACGCCTCAGATCCAGCCCATGAATACCCCGTTACTTTATCACATAAATACCCTCGGGGTGGCATATTTAAGATTTGTTTGGTCTCCTTACTTGGCTGCCTTTTGAATAAACCCAGTCCCTGCTGCAAACCTCACTGTCTCAGCATTTTGGCGTGCTGTGCATCGGGCAAAACAAACCTGCTTCGGTAAGAATGATTAATGTACATGTCAACTCAACTGGCCTAAGAGATGCCCAGAGAGCTGGTAAAACATTATTTCTGGCTGTGTCTATGAGGGCAGCTCTGGAAGAGATTAGCATTTGATTCAGTAGACTGAGTGAAGAGATCTGAGCTCACCAATGCGGGCGGGCATCCTCCCCCGTTGGAACTTAAAGGCAAAGGAAGGGCAAATTCTTTCTCTGTTTGAACTAGGACACCCATCTTCTCCTGCCCTCAGCCTTCAGACTCAGATTGAATTATACCACTGGCTTGCCAGGTTCTTCAGCCTGCGGGTAGCAGATTGTGGGACTTCTCGGCCTCCATGGCTGTAAGCCAATTCCTATGGTAAATCTCCTCCAGTATGTTTATATATATCCTATTGGTTCTGTTTATCTGGAGAATCCTGACTAACGTACAGTTGATCCTTGAATGATGCGAGGGTTAGGGGTACCGAGGCTCCACGCACTTGAAAATCCACGTATAATTTAAACTCAGTGCTCCACATACACTGTTCCTCTGCAGCCGAGGTTCCTTCACATCCTAGGTTTAACCAACCTCGGACACGTAGTACCATAGAATTTACTACGGAAAATATCCACGTATTAGTGGACCCCCGTACTTCAAATCCATGTTGTTCACGAGTTATCTGTACTAACAAGCCCTCAGAAGACTTCTTGAATATACCCCAGGTAAGAGCAGCAAAAGAATTGACTAGCTGAGCCCAGCCCAACTTTTTGAACAAATAAGTTTTTGATTTAAGCCACTAAATTTGAGGAAGTGTTGTTTTGCAGCAAGAGATAACTGAGACTAGTACCCACAGCCCATCTCAGTTACCTCTTGTTTTGTTATGTAACATAACAAATGAGTAAGGAAACTGGCTGGTGTATTTTAGGTTACTATCATGTCTCCAACTTTAAATTTCTACAACACTTTGCTGCCAAATTTAGGCCCAATTTATTTCTAATCAGGACAACTCTAACTGACTCCTGGTATCTGTGTCTGCCCGCATTTACTTCCTATACCAGTCGAATCTCCGTGTTGCCACCAAAGTATTGAGGATCCAAATTAAAATTCTCCCTGCTATCACGCTTCGTTTAAACACTTCTGTCTGGGGGATAAAATTCTGAGCCTGCCTTTCAAAACCCTTTATAATGAAGCCACTATCCCACCAGCTAGGGTTGCTCCCAAAGGTGTTAGCCTCACTGTGCTTCCATGCTGGGCACATACCATGGCCTAGAAAGTTCCTCACAACACGTGTAACTCCAAAGAAAACCCCGAGGCATTAGGTGAAGCACTTAATGGGAGACAATGTCACCTTAAAATTAGTGGAAGCCTGCATGGAATTGTCCAGTACAGCCACAGGTGAAATCACAGGGCAGCCAACCAAATGTGAATCAATGTGCCACTGTCGCTGCTGTTCCATGTCTAAGGTCATATCTGAAGATCCATTTCCTTGGGAAGTCTTAGGAAGCCTTATATCAAAGGTCTCCTGGGAAATTCCAGGAGCTCCCAAGGTGGTTGTGCAAATGCCAGATTCTCATGAATCAGTAATGGGATAAATTGACATCATGTGTTTCATGATGCAATGCAGAGAAGAACTCATCTTCTTGCCAAAACATCACTTCTTGCCAAAAATGGATAACCTGAACTTAGTCAAGAGGAAACAAAAGCAAAAATAAATAAATGGGACCTAATTAAACTTAAAAGCTTTTGCACAGCAAGGGAAACTATTGACAAAATGAAAAGACAACCTACTGAATAGGAGAAAATATCTGCAAATAATAGGATCAATAAGGGGTTAATATCCAAAATATATAAGCAGGTACTTCCCTGGCGGTGCAGTGGTTAATAATCCGCCTGCCAATACAGGGGACACAGGTTCAATCCCTGGTCCGGGAAGACCGCACATGCTGCTGAGCAACTAAGCCTGTGCAACACAACTACTGAGCATGCACTCTAGAGCCCACGAGCCACAACTACTGAAGCCCGTGTGCCTAGAGCCCGTGCTCCACAACAAGAGAAGCCACCGCAATGAGAAGCCCACGCACTGCAAGGAAGAGTAGCCCCCACTTGCCACAACTAGAGAAAGCCCGCGCACAGCAACAAAGACACAACGCAGCCATAAATAAATTTATTTAAAATACATATAAGCAGCTGATACAATTCAATATCAAAAAATGACCCAATTTAAAAATGGGTAGAACACCTGAATAGACATAATTCCAAAAAAGACATGCAGATGACCAACAGGCACGTAAAAAGATGCTCAACATTGTTCATCATCAGAGAAATGCAAATCAAAACCACAATGAGACTTTGCCTCACACTTGTCAGAATGGCTGTCATCAAAGAGACCATAAATAATAATGTTAGAGACAATGTGGAGAAAAGGGAACCCTCCTACACTGTTGGTGGGAATGTAAATTGGTGCAGCCAATGGAGTTTCCTCAAAAAACTAAAAATAGAACTACCATGTGGTCAAGCAATTTCACTCCTGGGCGTATATCTGAAGAAAACAAAAACATTTACTTGAAAAGATGATCCCCAATGTTCATAGCAGCATTATTTATATTTGCCAAGATACGGACGCAACCTAAATGTCCATCAGCACAAATGGATAAAGAAGATGTGGTATATCTTCAAGACATAGGGGTAGGGGATTAAGAGGTACAAACTGCTATGTATAAATAAGCTACAAGGATATATTGTACAGCACAGGGGATATAGCCAATATTTTATAATAACTAAAAATGGAGTATAATCTATAAAATTTTTGAATCACTATGTTGTACACCTGAAACTAATATTGTAAATCAACTATACCTCAATAAGATAAAATTTTTTAAAAACACAAATTGATATTCTAAAAATAACTGTTCAGTATTTTTCAAAGGGTCAAATCAAGTTTAATGAAAGACTAAGACTAAGGGGCATCACAGATTGTAGACTAAGGAGACATTAATTAAATACAACATGAGAATCTGGATTGAATTGCAGACCAAGAAAAGAGCATTAGTGGAACAACTGAAAAATTCAAATGAAGTCTATGTGCCAGGTAATAGTATTGTATCAATGTTAGTTTGCTGATTTTGATCATTGTGGTGTGCTTTTGTAAGGTATTATCACTTGGGGAAACTGGATGAAAGATTATGAAAATTTTTGGTATGTTTGCAAATGTTTTGTAAATCTAAGATGATTTAAACCTTCAAAATGAGAGGGTAAAAAGTTTTAATTATTAAAATCAATAGGACAGAAGATGATGGACAATTGAAGAGGACCCTTGAAAATAGGTTACAAATGACATCTGTCCCATTTAGTTGGCTATTGGCTGACCAGAGCAATTATTAGCCACGCTGGTTTGGGGCCACCCTACCCCAACCCCCATACACACACAACTTCTCAACTCTGGTTTGATTTGAATATGTCACAAAATCCTCAAAATTTCACAACAGTATTGCTCAAAATTCACTTTGATCTTATCGTGTAAAATATCCTGTATAAATACTTCTTACAAGAGAGAAAGGAAAGGAGAGGGAAAGTCATACAAACAAGTGGCTATTTCCAAAAAGGTAGTTTTAAAACCATCAGCTAAAGTAGAATCACCTGGGTAACTTGTTTTTAAAAACTCTCATGCCCAAGACCCACATCGAACCTAGAGAATCAACATCTATAGGAGTGGAGTATTTGCGTGAGTTCACTGTATGATTCTGAGACATACCAGGGAAGTCTGAGAACTACCATTTAAGAAAATGACTGGTCTCTAAAACAGGATTCATTAACCACTAGATGGTGCCAGGATTCTGAAGATGGAACTTTCCGTGTATATTTCCCTTTGAGTAAACAGTATATTCATTTTCCCTTTTATCTCTCTCCTCCACATCGCCCCAACTTTTAGAAGAAGGGTATAACACACCAAAATCAATACTCAGCATCAGTGTGAAACTTTCTCCTTGAATTTATTTTAGCTGTAATAGTCTTGCTCTGAGTAGGTCTTGGGGAAGGCAGATCTAGGGCTTGTTTTTCCCTTAGCATCTTCCTTTCTGAGTGCAAATGTTTTGAAGAAGGAAATCCACTGTGAGTAGTGGCTTCACCAGCAATGAGTGATGGACTAATAAAGAATTATGTGACAAATTCCTGAAAGCTGTATTTAACCATTTGTAGCTCTTATCTCTGCCCTTTCCCAAAAAACCATGACTTCAAAAATATACCAGAATCATCAATTTATTCTGTCCTAACTCCCACTGCCTCTATGCAAAAGTATTTAACTTTTTTAACAGTTTATCCTTTTTTATTTCCAGAGTTTCTTCCCATTAAAAAATCCTGTGTGACAATCTCATTTCAGAATTTTTCTGAAGAGTACATTTGTTTGAAATCTGCTCGAGGACATGTACGTAGCCTTACACGTGTTTAAGTATTTTTAAATGTGTACTGAACAGAAAAAAAGCTGGAAAGCTGACCAAGACAACGTATTTCTTTTATTAATCCTGCAAATACCTACTGAGTAATGATATATAGCAGGCACTGTGATACCTACTAACGTAGATATACAGGGTTGACCAAAACAGACAAGATAGAAATCTCATGGACTTGCATTCTACTTGAGAGAAACATGTAAATCAACAAAATAATGAGAGAGTGGCAACTCTTTGAAAAAATAAAGCAGAGTGATGTGACAGTTTCTACACAAGGTAGGATTATTTTTGACAGGGTGGTCAGGGGAGGCATCCCTGAAGAGGTGCCATTTGGACCAGGAGTGAATGATGACAAGAAGAGCTGGAGATCCAGCTGTCTAGGCAGAGGATAGAGCAAGTGCCAAAGTCCTGGGGTAGGAACATTTGCTATGTTGCAGATCAAGAAGAAAGACAGTTGAGGGAAGCGTCAGCCAAATGAGGTTGAAGACGTGAGCAAAGACCTGATCAGGACCATACATTGCAATTTAAAGTTGTTTTTTGTTTTGTTGGATGTGGACCATTTTTAAAGTCTTTATTGAATTTGTTACAATATTGCTTCTGTTTTATGTTCTGGTTTTTTGGCCACAAGGCATGTGGGATCTTAGCTGACCAGGGGTCAAACCTGCACCTCCTGCATTGGAAGGTGAAGTCTTAACCACTGGACCACCAGGAAAGTCCCTAGATTGCAATATAGATTGCTTTTCTCACATAAAATGGGAAATCATCAGAACGTTTTAAGGAGGAAATCAATACTGTTTCTTTTTCTTTCTTTTTTAAGATCATCTTGGTTCCTGTTGGTAGAGGAGCACAGTGGAAGAAGAGAGAACAATTGCAATACTGCTGCAGTCATCTAGATAAGGGATGATGATAGCTGGATTAGAGATAAGAGTGGAATGGAGAGAAGTGGTCAAATTCTAGATGTGCTCTGAAAGTATGGCCAATCAGGCTTGCTGGTGGAGTGCTTGTGGGGAGTGAAGGGGTAAGAGAAATCAACAACACCTAAATTGCTGTCTGATCAACCAGATGGGTGGGGAAGCAACTTACTTAGGGTAAAATGGGACAAGCAAGGTTTGGAGGAGAGCTGTGACTTTAAGATTCTGGTTTGCTAACAGTAAGTCTGAGATCATTATTTAATATGGGAAAAGTTAGGAGGAGATTATAAGATTTGATAGTCATCAGCATACAAACAGAATTTAGAGCCATAAGGTTGAATATCACTTAGAGAACAATATTGATAAGCTGAGAATAATAATACTCCCTATGGTTATTGCAAGGAATAAATTGAGGAATATTTAAAATATCTAAGTGCCCAACAGAGTAGACAATCAACAAAATATTTTTCTTCCCTATTTCATTCCTTGGTAAAAGTGGACTCTGCAGTAAATTACAACAGAACTAAAATCTTTCCATTAGCTCAGATGTCTTTACAGTCAAAGGAAATCTTAATAATCATCTGTCTCCACATTTCCAAAATGAGGTTCTTCTAAGGTGTTCACAGGTTTCCAGGATCTCTGTTAAGCCTGAGTTAATAAAGTTTAACAAATTTCTTACAACAAGGACCTATTGTATAGCATAGGGAACTATAATCAATATCTTGTAACCTATAATGGAAAATAATCTGAAAAAAGATATAGATATATAGATATATATGTATGTATAAGTGAATCACTTTGATGCACACCTGAAACACTAAACTGACTATACTTCAATCTTAAAAAATAATAAATAAGGGCTTCCCTGGTGGTGCAGTTGTTGAGAGTCCGCCTGCTGATGCAGGGGACATGGGTTTGTGCCCCGGTCCAGGAAGATCCCACATGCCGCGGAGCGGCTGGGCCTGTGAGCCATGGCCACTGAGCCTGCGCGTCTGGAGCCTGTGCTCTGCAGCGGGAGAGGCCACAACAGTGAGAAGCCCGTGTACCGCAAAAATAATAATAATAAATAAAATTTTAAAAAATAAAGTTTAACAGATTTCTTAAATGTAGGTCCTCACAAAGCTCTCTAAGGAATGGAACTTGTACCCAGCATTTCCCAACTTTCATACAGGCTGGAGAAAGTGTAACAGGGAAGAACAAAATCTGACACCATGTTGGATCTGTTTCTTTTACTTTAATCTTTGCTCTCAGTTACTTTTGCTACTATAATCACTAAAATGATGTTGTCTATAGCTATTGGCATACATAATGGCCTCCCTTGGGGAACCCTGCCCCTCTACCTAAATGTTAAACTAAAGTGCCTTTGTTCAACTCACAGGGAAATATTTTGACCCTGCCCACCTGTGAATGGCTTCAAGAAAGAAGAAATTAATGTATCCCCTCCCTGAGGCTGGCCAAACCATGAGTTGTTTTGCAAGACTTATGGCCTTTTTACTTTACTTCCTCACCTCCTCCCCCTCTCTGTTCTATAAAAGAAACTAGCATCCAGACCCTGATAAGATGGTACTCTAGGATATTAGTCCAGCATCTTCATGGACGCCCGGCTTTCTGAATAAAGTCGTATTCCTTGCCTCAACACCTCGTCTCCCGATTTATTGGCCTGTCGTGTGGTGAGCAGAGTGAGCTTGGACTCGGTAAAAAAAGTGTCCATAGGAAAGCACGGATTTACTCCAAGCTCACATTTTACAGATGAGACATCTGAGGACAAGGGGGATAAAGTCTCCTAGCTTGGAACTCGTTATAACAGAATATACCATTGCTAAGATACTGCTATTGTTACTAACATCACCCCAACTTTCCCACCAGCCTTCCCCTCTGCATAGTCTGTTTATGAGGTGTCTATAGTAAGCATTCAGGTTGCTGAGATGCCTATAGAAGGCCTCAAGTTCCTTTATATGTCTGAATAGTACCCATGTGGTTTATGAGAAGTTGCCTAAGATGACTGTGTTTCATATCCATAATACAGAGTGGGAGGTAGATTTTTTTTTTTAAGTACCAAGTAGATGATCAAGTTGTTACTATATTTATGGCTTCACCTGCAGTCACGTGTGTGACTTTGGATCCTTCACATCAAGTAAAATTCCTGAACTTTCATTTATCTGGCTGTTAATAATAAGGACAGTAAAATGAGGGTTAATATTTGCCAAAGCTTTGGCTCATAACTCAAAGTTTCTAAATCAGTAGAAAGTATCTTTTACCAGTGGCCAAAAGTACATTGAACTAACTTTTTAAAAAGCAATAGCTTCTGTTTTTCCCTAATTTCTTTCCCTAAATGTAAGGTTAAGCCTTGGAGAAAAAGAACAGAGCTTTGACGAGGGCCCTTTCTCATTACAGTTTTGCAGAGAAGAAACCTGGAGCACACAGACATCAAACCTTAGCGTGTCTGAGGGCCCATAACATGGCAGGCATGAGCTGGCTTGGAAGCCAGCTTCGTCTTACACTGAAGAAGGCGTGCTAGACTCAATGCAAAAACCTGGAGAGCGGTCGAGGGAGAGGTGAGAAGCACGTCTGGAACAGACCTGACAAAAGTGAGTAGCCGGCTGGTGCTGCTGTAGGCTTTCCATGGAGGACTTTCCATAGGAGGACTGAAGGGGAGGCTGGGGAGGAGGGGCACGTGGTGGCAACAGTGTGCAGGTCTACCAAGTACGATTTTAAGATCTGTAAAAGATGTCCTCTACCCACCTTTCCTTATTTCTGATGACAAGAGGCTTCTGAAACATATTCAGCTGTTATCCCAGGAAGATTCCACTGCACTACCTAAGTTCCCCCTGCTCACTTACTGAAACCGAAGCCTCTCAGAGTGACTTTCGTGTAGCTCAAGCAGTTGACAACAGTTAAAATAAAATTGCTCCTAGGAGGCGCTGTTATCATCTTACCGCGTTAATAATATGAATGTAGAATCTGAAGCGGTTAGCTATTGCTCTATAACAAACCATCTCAAAACATATGGGTTCAAAACAACTACTTATTATTTATGGATCCACAGCTTAGCGGGTAGTTCTAGTCATCTAATCTAACTAATCACTAATCTAGTGATTAGTTCTACTGATCTAGACCAATTAGATTTTGGCTGGGCTCAGTCATGTGTCAGATGGCAGGTCAACTGGGAGCTGAGTGGTCTGTGAAAGCTGGAATGACTCATCTCTGCTGTACGTGGTCTCACCTGGAGCATGCCCCTAATTCAGGCATGTTGTCATGGTGACCATAGAGAAGCCAAAGGGGAAGCAGAAACACGCACGGCTTCTTGCCTCAGACCTGTCACAATATCACAGTGTACTGGCCAAAGCAAGCCACAAAGGCAGCCCATGTTAGAGGGGCAGGTACTCCAAAGTTATCAGACAAACAGTATGGATACAGAAAAGCCATTAATTTAATTGAGATCATCAATGCCTTCAATCTAACACAGGACAGAAGAGCACATTCTGCTTGAAAGAGTAGGAAAAGGAGGATAGAGAATAAAAGTTATGTGCATTTTTAATCATCTCATGCATAGAAGTCTCTAGTTCTAGTATCTAGTCTTGAACTCAAGCAAATTGCAGTCTGTCTTCTCTATGTAAATCTTCATCTTAGTATTTCCTATACAAATAAATCTTCTCCCCACATACAGTTTGTTTTGCAATGGTCTTAGATTAAAATGAATTAAATATTTAAAAATATTTACATTTGAGTTCAGCCAATTAGACTTTTGTTTGAAATAGAGTAAAAAGAAATGTTCGTGTCATTTTATTATTCTCCTGGTTAATGAGCAACTTCAGTGTTTGCATTAGTGTCATGGTGGAACAGCTAAAAAGAAGGAAGAATAAAAAAGATCAACTCCTATGATGAATACAGTATAAAACATGTTCTTTAAAAAAAGTATATTCTGATTATAGAAAGCACAGATGAGACATGGACGATAAAATATTGATATTTTATCAATATTTTGATAATATCCAATTTGTTATGTTGGGTATGTTTAATCCAAATGAATATGAAAGTTGTTATATTTGGCATGTTTAATTTAAATAATGTACAGTCGTGAACTTTTGGACGTAAACTGAGGACCATTTAGGGAGAATTAGGGTGGAACCTCTGAGGTAGCAGATACTCACTGTCTTCTAAAGTGAGGAAGGACATCAGGATTGTAGTAAGACATAGATCACCGTGAATAAGGGGTCAATGAAAGTAACCCCACAGCAGCCTCAAGATAAGATGAAGCTCCTGAGGTGAGAAGTTATTATCTTAACAGTCCTATAGAATGTCTCTGTGGTCAATTGCTCACCTTCACATATAGGTTTCAGGTGTGGCTGACCCGTCCCTCTGACCGTACCCTGAAAGCGAAACCTTCTGATATAGCACTTGTGAGGGAAGAACAGGCCACTTGGCTGAAAGGTTGTTATTGACCAGATCAGGAGTAAACTCAAAGTTCCTTCCTGGCACTCCTCAGAGCTTCTTGAAGATCAGCTGGCCTCTGGAAGATGTGGAAAAGACAACAGGCCCTGCCAGCAAAGAGGAGCACCCGGCAGACATTCCGAGCACAACGCATGCCCTAGGAGAGTAGGCTCCAGGTGAAAGCAGTGAAGCCCATGGATCCAGACCTAGAACTGTAAGTGACAGGTCCCAGACCTGGAAAAGGTAGTTGAGAGTAGAGTGTTGCCTCTTTGCTATGTAAAATGTCTTTTGGGTGTGTCAAGGACAGAAAGGCTCCACATGGAGATCTGTGGTTGCCCATTGCGGGCAGTTTCTTTTTTTTTTTGTGGTACGCGGGCCTCTCACTGTTGTGGCCTCTCCCGTTGCGGAGCACAGGCTCCAGACGCGCAGGCTCAGTGGCCATGCTCACGGGCCCAGCCTCTCCGCGGCATGTGGGATCTTCCCGGATCGGAGCACGAACCCGTGTCCCCTGCATCGGCAGGAGGACTCTCAACCACTGCGCCACCAGGGAAGCCCCAAATTTTGGTTTTAAGTTCCTTTTAATCTAGAAAGATAGGTTAGGTTTTAGGTTACCTTCTTTGACTTCCTTGTAAACAGACACTGTAGATTAGGCTTTTGGTTTTTTGGCTTTTACTGTGTTTTCTAGTTTAAAGTTTGTAAAGTTACTAGCAGCACACCATGTATATGGAGAGGTATTGAATTTTTTGAAAATTCCTTTACAATTCCAACTACAATTGCTTAAACATCCCTCAAAGAATTTTATCTGCACAAGATTCTTTTATGGGAAGGTGCTCAGGCTCAGCTCAGACGTGGGGCAATAAATAAAAGGTCTCCAGAATGACTTTTGAAGGCATCGCGGTAGGTACACACAGATACCGTGAAAGCAAACACTGTATGAGTCATGCAGAAAACATAATATAATATGTAAGTAGGTTGAAGAGACTAGGAACCATGTGTTCTATTTTCCTTTAGCAGAGAATGTGTATAATAGTGAAAAGACATATGGCTTTGGATTCTATACGCTTGCATTTAAATTTCAGCTCTGCTGCTGTTTAACTGAAGGTGTAAGCTAGGAAAAGAAACTGTTTCTCTTCAGGTTGGTTTCCTTATCTCCACAATGGTGAGAAATTACCTGTTTTCCAGCATTAGAGGAAGATTAAATAAGTTTCTATATATAAAGTGCTCGGCATATAGAAATTACACAACAAATAAGTTCGCTTCCACTCTTTACCCTCCCTCCCTGAAAACCTAATAAGAACCACTGGAACACAGTTTCTCAGAAAAACAGTCTGTTTCTTCAGCCCCCATGATGGCCCAGCCCAATCACCAAACCACACCTTACTCTGCAGAGTTTTCACAGGTGCATAAGGCAGAATGCAAACTCTGGTTGACCAGAAATCTCACCATGACTTCTAACCAGTCTGGGCTAAAGTCTCCCTGTGGCTATGGAGGGGTTGGTCAGTAGCTATACCTAGGTTTGAGTCTCAGCTTGGTGACGTACAAGCTGTGAGACATGAGATGGCTTCATGAAACTTGCTGAGCCTCAGCGTCCTCCTCTGCAAAATGAGGGTGAGAACTCCTTTATGGAATCATTTCCAGCATTGCACACATGCATGTTAAAAAGCCTACCACCGGCTGTAGTCCCAAGTGGTGCTGCTGAAATGGGCAAGTTCATGAAACCCAAGAATGTGGTTCTGATCCTGGCTGGATGCTACTCCAGACGCAAAGAAGTCATTGTGAAGAACACTGATGATGGTACCTCAGACCGACCCTAGAGCCATGCTCTGGTGGCTGGAATCGACTGCTATCCCTGCAAAGTGACAGCTGCCATGAACAAGATGAACATCACCAAGGGGTCAAAGATCTAGTCTTTTATGAAAGTTTATAGTTATAATCACCTCGTGCCCACAAGGTAGTCTGTGGATATCCCCTTGGACAAAATTGTTGTCAACAAGGATGTCTTCAGAGACCCTGCTCTCAAACACAAGGCCCAGTGAGAAGCCAAGGTCAAGTTCAAGGAGAGATACGAGACCGGCAAGAACAAATGGTTCTTCCAGAAGCTGCAGTTTTAGGTCTGTCTTGTTTCAGTTATTAAAAATACCAAAACAAAACAAAACAAAAAGCCTACCAACCATCATCACAAATGTGGTGATCTTTATAAAAAACTCTGCCAATTTGTTTCCCAATTGGGTCATCGTCTGCATTTTTTTATAACTAGTAGAGAATATTTTCACTTGTTTATTAGCCATGAACATTTCTTCCATAAATTGCATGCTTATATCCTGACTCACATCTTAAAAGATACCATGAAATAAATTTTTAATACTAAACTATCACAGACGGTACCATCACAGTCAGCTGTTGTAAATTCGGCCCAGCCTCACTATTCGTCACTATTTTTTAAAAAATTACAAGATGAATGCTAAATTGAAGAGAAGTAATCAACAGTAAATAGAAACATATTAGTAAATGAATCTCTTTCTCTTTGCCGGTATTTAAGAGATAGTAGTTCATGCTCTTCTAAATGCCTGAAGATTTTGTAGAGAATCATCATTATTAATATTCTTTGTTATACCACTGTTACAAACAGGTGAAATAAACAACCACCTAAAAAACATGATTTAAGGGTTACCAAGAAGGATAAAGGGAAAATACCAAATATCCTGGCCCTGGACTTATGTAGACTATGTGAAAAATATAAAAACACATGTCTTCAAAAGAAACAGTGGTGATCAAATTAACCAATTGTGAATAAGCTTCTAATAATATTGTTAAATAGTTAGCCAGAAATAAACCCTAACATTTATGGTCAATTCATTTTCAACAATAGTGTTAGGAAAACTGGCAAAAGAGTTAAGTGCTAGGACAACATGCAGAAGAATGAAGTTGGACCACTACCTCATAATACACTCAAGAATTAACTCAGGGACTTCCCTGGTGGTCCAGTGGTTAAGAATCTGCCTTCCAATGCATGGGATGCAGGTTTGATCCCTGGTCGGGGAACGAAGATCCCACGTGCCGCAGGGCAACTAAGCCCGCGCACCACAACTACGGAGCCCGAGTGCTCTGGAGCCCACATGCCACAACTAGAGTGAAGCCCATGCGCCACAACGAAGAGCCCACATGCCACAACAAAGATCCCGCATGCCGCAACTAAGACCCAATGCAGACTAATTAATTAATTAACTTAAAAAAATGAATTAACTCAAAGTGGATCAACGACCTTACACTAATGTAAATGCTAAAACTCTTAAAAGAAACTCTTAGAAGACCTGGGTTAGGCAATTATTTCTTAAGTATGACACCAAAAGCACAAATGATAAAAGAAGATTGATAAATTGGATGTTATCAAAATTAAAAACTTTTGTGCTTCAAAGGACACCATCAAGAAAGTGAAGAGACAACTACAGAATGGGAGAAAGTATTGCAAATCATATTTTGGAAAAAGAACTCATATCTGGAATATATGAAGGATACAACTCAATAATAAAAAAGATGACCCAACTTGAAAATGGGCAAAGGATTAAATAGATTCTTCTCCAAATAAGAGATATAAATGCACAGAAAAAATGCTCAAAATCATTTGTCATTAGGAACATGCAAATCAAAAGGATAATGATACACCATTTCAAATCCACTAGAATGTTTATAATCAAAAAAAAAAAATAGTAAGTGTTGTCAGGCATATGGAGGGATTGGAACCCCCATCTATTGCTGGTTGGACTGTTAAAATGGTGCAGCCACTTTGGAAAACAGTTTGGTAGTTATTCAAACAGTCAAACATAGCAATTTTACTCCTGGGTGTACAACCAAGGTAATTGAAAATATATGGCCACACGAAACTTGTACACAAGTTTCCATAGCAGCATTATTCATAAAGCCAAAAAGTGGAAACAACCCAAATATCCTCCACCTGAAGAATAGATAAATACAATGTGGTATAGCCATACAATGAAATACCGTTTGGTCATAAAATGGAATGAATTACTGACGCACGCTACAATGTGGACAAAACCTGTCAGCATGCTACGTGAAAGAGGCCAGCCACAAAAGATCACATACAGTATGATCCCATTTATATAAAATACCCAGAATAGGTACTTTCCCTCTCTATAGCTGAGATATGAAATGTCTCATATAGAGCAATTACATTAATAGATTAGCTGTTGCTGAGGGCAGAGGAAGGAGGCGGTGGGGGGATGGAGAGTAACTGCTAATGGGTACAAGGTTTCTTTTTGGAGTGTGGAAAATGTTCTAAAATTAGATGATGGTGGTGGTTGTGTAACTC
This sequence comes from Orcinus orca, assembly GCF_937001465.1. Taxonomy (NCBI): domain Eukaryota; kingdom Metazoa; phylum Chordata; class Mammalia; order Artiodactyla; family Delphinidae; genus Orcinus; species Orcinus orca. The sequence goes on along the minus strand of NC_064561.1, from coordinate 80,947,932 downwards.
GGTAAATAAACTAAATTATACACTTTAAACAGGTGGACTTTACATTCCGTACATGGTATCTGAGGCTGTTTTTAAAACCTTCAAAAACAGATAATTAGTTACTTTTTATAAGGCCCTATGATTTTATTATAAATGTTGGTAAAAATAATTATAAATGTTCGTAATAATTATAGCAACTTACTGAGTGCTTATTATGTACCAGACAATATTCAAAGTCTTTGCAAGTATTAACTAATTTACTTTCCCAACAAACCTATTAGGCAAATACTATTATTCCCATTTTACAGATTAGAAAACTGAAGCTATTAAGTTGCATCATAAGAATTCAAACACGGAGAGTCTGTGTTTTTAAATAAAATATTTACTAGCCCTGGAATCCAATAGCAAAATATGGGGAGAAAATCCCTAAAATTCAGAGAACTGGGGACATTTTTAAATATTATGATTAATGACAAAGCCTAAAAAAGTTAATACCTAAGAGTAAAAGAAAAATTGTTACTTCACACAATAGCAGTGGAAATGAAAGGCTGTAGATTATGTAATCGTGCTCCTCTCTTGTCCTGTATAAAGACAATAGTAGACACAGATGGGCTGTTGCTGAGACTCCCTCATATGTTTTCATTCTCCCGTGAGTGACAGGAGGAGGAATTCTACAGAGCCGCACGGTGGGAACAGGAGCCAGATTACCAGGCCAGGAGTGAAGAGAGAGCCAGGAGGGCAGCCCCAGCTCTGCCACTAATTATTCACGTGACCTTGGGTGGGTCATCTGACCCTTCTGAACACAAATGATACATCTATAACATGAAATATCTTTAGGTCCCTATTTCTTTCAGAATCTCATTATGTACCATTTAGTTTCTAGACTTATCTCAGAAACATTTTGGCCAGTGTTATGTTTACTCCCAAACAAATCTTGCTCAAATCTGTTTCATGGACTTCTCCAAACATGTCTTTTCTGGCCCTATGTCAACTCCTCTGGCCCCTGGTGCTCCAGCTGTGGGGAGGGAACTGAGAAGATTGTCTGTTCCTCACTTTGAGTGCAAGGCCCCTTAAAAATAATAAAAATCCGTTTAGTAAATGTTGGATGTATTTCCAGGATTACCAAACAATTTGACATTCCTTTAGAGTAAAACATAATTTTGATGATGATGAAATGGTCATTGTGATTATCTCTGGGAACTGAGGATTACAGATGATTTTTAAATTTTCTTCCTTATATTTTGTGTATTTTGTCTTATAAACCAAAAAAGTATGTTTTTAAAACCTTATGGTAGGGGCTTCCCTGGTGGCGCAGTGGTTGAGAGTCCGCCTGCCGATGCAGGGGACACGGGTTTGTGCCCCGGTCCGGGAGGATCCCACATGCCGCGGAGCGGCTGGGCCCGTGAGCCATGGCCGCTGAGCCTGCGCGTCTGGAGCCTGTGCTCCGCAACGGGAGGGGCCACAGCAGTGAGAGGCCCGCGTACCGCAAAAAAAAAAAAAAAAAAAAAAACCTTATGGTACAACATTATGAACCACATTATTTAACCACACTAAAAATAATACCAAAAAATCCCTTATGGGGGCATTAAAAAATCGTATGATGTTCATAAATATTTCTCTGGAAATTATTACCAATTTGTGTAAAATCAAACAAGACAGAATATACTATAACTCCTATGCAATTTGTCAGATGATAATGCTATTTAAATCAAAGGACACAGTTTTTTAAATATGGTAACTCTAGGGCCATATTCATACATTTACCATGCCCTGAAGTTGAAACATTTAAATGTTTACTGCGGAGTGAGGGAGTCAGCTTGTACTGGCTCACAAGAGCTAGTGGTCAGCACCTCTTCCTAAAGCCATGTTCAGTGGCATCACATTGGTAGCTTAAAATCAGCCATGGTGGGAGTGTTTACACTCTGGAAGTTGGCAGATGCTGCAAGTCAGAGAACTTGGGTTTTCAAATTTCTTTCCCTAATATGACAGAGACCAAATGCATGAAAAGAAAGATTGCCTTAAGTCTGATATGGCCATGTTTACTGGAACAGCAAGATCACCTTTCTGGAACAGCAAAATCAACTTTCTAATCTTTCTGGGAGCAAAACTTTCTTTAAAATGACCAAACTATTACTATTACTTTCTTTAAAATGACCAAACTATTACTGCAGACAGTAATAGTTTTCCATCATGGGCAACACAGTCAGTCTCTCTATATCCTCTCAGAGAAGGGCTCACAACTTTAGGGGAGGAACTAACCCCTCTCCAATCTTAGAAACCACAGAATAAAGGAGCTTGAAGCAAGAGGAAGGGACTTTAGATATGACATCATCCATTAGTTAGACTGGAGTATTCTAGGCTGCTTGGTGGGGCCATTAGCACCAATGTCAACACTCTCCCGCTGGAGTTAAGTCTTCCACAAGCCACGTGCAGACACACAGCTGATGTGACATTCTGAAAAGGAAATCATATCTTTCAATTATATTATAATAATCCACTCAGCTTTAGAGAAAATATGACCAGCTCAAATTGTAATCTTCCCTCCTCCTCATCAGTAGCATTTTCTGAATGCTTGCTATGCACAGGCTTCATGCTTGAAGTTTACATTATCATCAAGTTCTCACAATAGTCTTTTAATGATGCTATTTTCATTACCATTTTTACGGAGGCTTGGAAAGGTTAAGTACCTTTCCAAAGTAACACAGCAAGGAAATAATGGAACCACCCTTCTGATCCAGGCAACCTGACCCCCAAACCCACACCCTAAACCACAACATTACACAGCCCACTCCAGGAATGTGGGTAAATTCACATTACACCCAACACTGGTTTGCCATATACGGCTATTCCACGATGAAGTCTGAATCTCCATGTAACTTCACCAGGCCATATGTTCCTTTGCTCAAATGGCAGCAGTATGTGTGTAGAGTATACAAACTAATTTTTTTAATACTAGCCTGAACAAAGCATAATCCATCAGATAAATCTTAAAGCACAAATATTTATGTTACTTAATTGTAGAGGAAATCTAGTTTATTTATAAATGGAAATTTATATTCCATTCCTTGGAAGGCTGGTTTTCAAGCTCTGTTTATCTGGTAGTTTCAGTTTGGTCTTGTGCCTCAAAATCCAATTCCCACAGCTCTAGGAGGAGGAGAATATACAGGCATGAATCCCCATCTCCTATCTAGCCTGACACCAGTAGGCATATTTGTTCCTTATTTGTGGACTTCAGAATGGTTGGATGTAATAACTGTCGACTGAAAAAAACAACACGCGCAACGTAAAAGTCGAGAGTTAAGTTTTATGCAGCAGCAATTTTTAGGACTTCAAGCCCAGAAGGCAGCACCTCAAGTAACCCTGAGAGAACTGTTCCAAGGAGGCAAAGGGAGGAGCTAGGTTATATAGAAGTTTTGCAACAAAAGGCAGGTAGTCTGGACATCAGAAGATTATTGTAAATTAAAGAAAACCAGATATCCCAAGTTAAGGAATTTAGCACTTTTCTGTGTATGGGAAGGTGCTAGAGTCTGGGCACACTGAAATCATTCCTCTGATATGCACCTCAGCTATCTGGGGCCAGTATCCAGTGTTTTCACATCCTGAGTTTCCTCAGGGCTCACCAGCTCACCATCGGTGGTGGCTGCAATCTCTGATGACTGTGACATCCTTTGTTTACTGATATGGCAGGAAATATTCCATTTCTCATAACCAAAGGTTACCATCATTGCACAAGATGAAATCCTTGGAACTACGGACCTTGTTTCATTGAAGAAAGAAAAAAATCTTACAGGAAAACTTTAATGAGCCAGGTTTAAGGAGAGAAAACTAGAACTAGAGAAGACTTTCAACATCATCTAGGCTGGGGCTTTCAAACTCAAATGCAGGTTATGAGAGTAAGTGAAACAAAGCAAGCAGAGTGAGGCCCTGAGGAAGGCTGGAGACTGAGGCAAACTACAGAGGTCAGCCCCATCACAAGGGACCTCTACAGCTTAGTACCAGCCAACTATTGCCATACTCTTGTCAGGTCTGATTTTCCAGGCAAGGCCAGATAACCATGTTTTCTATGAAATGTATAGGAAATTTCTACTTACAAAACATGGTAGAGGCCAAACAGAACATGTCAGCAGGCCAGATCTAGCCTACTATCTCTTCACGTAGTAGAAGAGAAAAAAGTCCAGAGATGTTAACTGAACTCACCACGTGGGAGAGCCCACATTGCTTGTTCTCTTTTCTATGTCAGACTCTTCTACAGTCTCTGTTTATAAAGACATAGCACTGTGACTTATTGGAGAGCATCAGAAAAATGAGGTGTTGGGCTTCCCTGGTGGCGCAGTGGTTGAGAGTCCGCCTGCCGATGCAGGGGACACAGGTTCGTGCCCCGGTCCGGGAAGATCCCACATGGCGCGGAGCGGCTGGGCCCGTGAGCCATGGCCGCTGAGCCTGTGCGTCCGGAGCCTGTGCTCCGCAACGGGAGAGGCCACAACAGTGAGAGGCCCGCGTACCGCAAAAAAAAAAAAAAAGAAAAAAAAAAAGAAAAATGAGGTGTTTCCATCATTGCTGGTCTTACTTAAAACTGCCTGCTAGTTGTCAGTTTTTGTCTTGTTTGGTCTTGCTTATTAATCTCCCTTTCCATGGAAGGCTATAAAAGTTCTCTGCTACCTTTGTTTTCATTGTATTCTGGTTGTTATCATAGATTATTCATTCTTTTGCCAGTGTCTCTGCTCCTTTTATAGCTATATTGACAAAAATGTCCTACTCCAGTTATTTCTCTTTGATCACCTGGTCTTTGTTTTAATTTTCACACATAAAACTGAAAGCTGTGGCAAAGGCTCGAAGTGCTTTGATCGGAGGCCACATCTAAACGGTCAAAGGGGTCAAACAATGGCAGCTCTGTGCCTGCAAGTGTAGACTGATGCACAGCAGTCAACTGCCATCCATTTAAATAAAGCAATCAGTCAGTCACATTTTCTTTTAGTGGCCATGTGCCATCAGAACCTTATTCCTGTTTGAACATAAAGTCCAGATGTTAACTACTAGCAAATTTTTAAAGATTGCTCATGGGCATCTCATATCACGAAGTGAAATCCAGTGGAAAAGCCACACCTGCCTTCAGACCCTCCCATCAGTATCTGTAGTTTAACACTGACAAGCTCTAGGGAAGGCACGAGCACTCCTCTTTTCCTAGCACTTTCTGCTGACTTCTATGCCTCCCTCCCACCTCACGGTTTTCCTTACCTTCTGGCTCTTGAAGACATTTGAGTTTGTGACCCATGCTCTAGAGTTTCAGCAAATCTTATCTCTGGCACAATTTCTTATGATAAGGAATGAACTCAACATCTTACATAAGAGCTCAGTCAATACTGTTTCCACTACTTCGAAGCTACCTCCCCTAGACTGCCTTCTTCCCTCTTTTTTTTTTTTTGCGGTATGCAGGCCTCTCACTGTTGTGGCCTCTCCCGTTGCGGAGCACAGGCTCCGGATGCACAGGCCCAGCGGCCACGGCTCACGGGCCCAGCCGCTCCGCGGCATGCGGGATCCTCCCGGACCAGGGCACAAACCCATGTCCCCTGCATCGGCAGGTGACCTCTCAACCACTGCGCCACCAGGGAAGCCCTTCCCTCTTTTACTGTTAATTAACTTTTCAATTCCATATATTTTATCTTCCTAGCTCCATTTTTGGAGCAAGGACCTATTTCTTAAAATATTTTTGTATCACTCACTGCAGCTAGCATGGAGCCTTACTGATAAAATATTGTTGAAAAGAAAGCTCCTCTATTGAAAAATATGTCCAAAGATTGGCTGCTGGCCCTGGGATTTCCTCCTTCAGAGACATTTTTTCCTGAGCTAAGCACTGCCCCCACTTAAAATCTAAACCTGCCTGGGAAACAGTAACATGTTTCATTAGTTATAATATCTGTACTGATTAGACTTTTTTGTTTATAAGGAGCAGAAACTACCTTATAGGTTGTTGCTATTATATGAGGTATGGTGATGGGTCTGATTTTTTTTTTGATTGAAGTATAGCTGATTTACAATGTTGTGTTAGTTTTGAGCATACAGCAAAGTGATTCAGTTTTGTAGATAGATAGATGATAGATAGATAGATAGATATACTCTTCCATTATAGGTTATTACAAGATATTGAATATAGTTCCCTGTGCTATACTGTAGGTCCTGGTTGCTTACCTATTTTATATACAGTAATGTATATCTGTTAATCTCAAATTCTAAATTTATCCTTCCCCCACCTTTTCCCATTGGTAACCATAAGCTTGTTTTCTATGTCTGTCTCTTTGCTTTGTAAATAAATTCATTTGTATCATTTTTTTTAGATTCCACATATAAGTGATATCATGTGATATTTGTCTTCTGTCTGACTTCACTTGGTATGATAATCTCTAGGTCGTAATGGGTTCGATTAATACACTTTAGTATAATTTAGCTTACCTAATATCTTTCCAACATAATTACAACACAAAAGGGGAACATAAGGGGAAATATAAGGGGAAAAAGAAAAATACATATACTGCACCATCAGAAAAGGATAAGGAGGGAGGCTGGGTGCAATGCACCATCACAACTGCAGCAAGACAACACCTGGAACCAGGGTGACCACCTGCCTTGATTGGCCCAACCCTAAGAGGTTCCTAGAATGTGGGGCATTCAGGGCTAAAATTAAGAATATCCTGGACAAACTGGGATAAACTGATCACCTTATTAGGCATCAGTAAAATCCCACTGAAACATACACTTTATCTAATTTCAAAAGTGTGCTTAGAGTCAGTACTACACACGGAGCAACACAAACCTGCCCCTGGCTGGTTATCAGCTGGTTAGAGCAAAGTGCTAACAAGAGCAAGGCTAAAGGTTTGATTTCCCAGGAAACTTTGCTCTCTTCCACTATCAGAATCTGTGTACTTCACTTAAGCCCGTTGTTCTCCAATGTCACTGACTAATCACAAAAGGAGGAGAAGAGAGAACACAGCTACATCAGACCAAATCCTTCCCTGCCACTAGTAACACTGGTGAAAAACCGATGTTTTTCTTGTGAATAAACATTAAGTGATTGAAGAAGCTGAAGATCATCTCATAGGAAATTTATTTTCCTTCCTGCTTTTAGTAGGGTTATAAATAACAATAATGATAATACATAGAATATTCTGCTATATGATTTCATTCGAATCTAGTGAGAGACACATGGCTGATACCACGCTCAGCAGGGCTGGGATCACCTGTGGTTAGACAGGCAGAAGCAATGGATGGAGCCTGAGCCCTTGCCTCCTAGTGATTTTTTTATTTGTTTGTCTTCGTTGTCATCACCATTTTGGTAGAGGGCTCAGCCTCCTATAACCAGCAAAATATACAACCTGAATGTTGAGACTCCCCGAACTTTGTACATATCACTTCCATAAGAACTCCAGAACTCTTCTGGTCCCAAAGACCAAGCAGCACAGCCTTAAGGCTCCCATGTGTCTTACCAAATGTGGGTTCGTTATTTCCTATATGGTAAAGGCATAAAGCACATCCACATTCCTTGCCCTGTTGTTCAGGCTCAGGAGGTTAAAGAAAGCACCCCTACTTTTAATGTTTAGATCCTGCCTGGCTCTGCATCTCGTTGTCTTAAGTTTTTCCTTTTCCATAGACTTTTCTGCCTAAATCCAGAGTTATATGGTGTTCCTATTAGTAAACTGAAAGCTGAGTTTGCCAAACATGTTTATTTCTCCTTCAGAGCAAATGGGTAGGATGAAAACCACTCTTGTCATACTTATATGTTACTCATTAACTGACTGCAAAAAAAAAAAATTGCCTCAGCTAGATTAGGAGTCATGTGAAGAAGTAGCTTCCTGCAATGCAGGAACTGAGAGAGGCTGAAACGCAGAGATTTTCACATTATTGGGGAGGTTGAAAAACGAGCCCTTGAGTTTATTTCTTGACTTGGCGATTGACAAGTCCACAATGGTGAAGAAAATGTTGTCATCATCCAATGACACAGTGTTCCAGTCTGAGATTCCAGGCAGCCCAAGCAAGGTGGGTGCGGAGGCCCGGAACAGCATCCCTGACAGCCCCGGCTCAGTGTTTCTCAGGTGGGTACATCCCGTCTGCCCCCCTGATGGCCTCAGCCACCCAACAGGTGTTGCTTGGAGAGCCCCTTCCTCATCCCCAGAGGGAGGATTCTACCAGGTAGAAAGAGAAGGCACAGCCCAGGCCCCTGGGCTGGTGGATTTTAAGGGGGTACATAGCAAAGGACATGATCTGCTGAGCAAATAGGACTCTTACCACCATTAAGGGACAATAATTGTTAGTGCCTTCTTCAGTACTTTTCAGTACGTACTAGAAAACTGGTCAGCTATGCAGTTACTCAATTCCTGACCCACTCTCAGGGTCATAGGAAGTGAAGCCAAATGGTTAAACCAAAAACCTTACTTTGGTGTCAAAATTACTGTATTATTGTCAAAACAGTAATTATTAAAATATTAAAATAATTTTCTTCTTTGGACCTTTCTAAATTAAATATTAAAATAGTACTGGCTATGCTCTGATCCAACAACTTACTGTACAGTGATTTAAAGCAGCTTTGACTAGGTTCAGAACATATCTTCTTTAGCTGTAAGTATTAATATCTACATGCACACCACTCTGATAATTATATATTTTTAATGAAAATTCATTTATCTACTCTTTTTCATTTTATCTCATAATAATTCTCTAGCAACTTATAAAATGTAGAAATCAAGTGCAAGTGGAATCAATTACAAGAAAAAGTTCCTTATGCAACTCTTTTAAAATTGAGGTTTAGTTGATTTACAACATTATATTAGTTTCAGATATACAACATAATGATTCAAATTTTTATAGATTATACCTCATCCAACTTTGGTGTAAACTTTTTTTAATGGAGGTGACATTGGTCTATATCATTACATCGGTTTCATGTTTACAACATTATATTTCTACTTCTGTGTACCTTACAGCATGCTTACCACCTAAAATTTACTTTCCGTCTGATGTAAACTTTAATGTAACTTCCATGTAAATTAAGTCAAGGCAGAGGAATAGCCTCCACACCTGAACTTCACTTTTCCATATTATATCCAGAAAGTCAATCATTTGATTTATTTTTTAATCATTTTAAATCATTTACACAAAAAAAGCTCAAAATTATAGCGTTTAAAAATTAAATACAAAATAACGAAATCACACTTCATTTAATAGCATTCGCACATCAGACTGTCAAGTGAGGAAAACAAATTCAATAATTTTTAAAAAGAAGTTTTAGAGATCAAGAGTCTGAATTTATGCAAAATATTGCTTAATACATCTATTTAGGTTGGCTTAATTTTTCCATCCATCATTAAAATAAATCTACATAACTTGCATTATGGTCATTTGAGCAAGAGCACAATTCCAGTGATTGAAAATGTAAAACTTTGCATTATTTCCATGTTTTGCTGAACTTCGAGTGCTTCTTTAATTGCTTCGTCTGCCTAATCCTCCTCTTACATTGACTGTAATGCAAACTCTTCTTGGAACTCAAGCTCTAACGAGGAAAAATAAAATCAAATTAAAATGCATAGGACTTTCCTGGGGGCGCAGTGGTTAAGAATCTGCCTGCCAATGCAGGGGACACAGGTTCGAGCCCTGGTCTGGGAAGATCCCACATACCGCGGAGCAACAAAGCCCGTGCGCCACAACTGCCGAGCCTGCTCTCTGGAGCCTGCGACCCAGAACTACGGAAGCCCGCACACCTAGAGCCCATGAAAAAAAAAAAAGAAAGGAAAAAAAAAAAAAGACAGAAACCACAAGGGCCTACTATATAAGCACAGGGAACTACACTCAGTGTCTTGTAATAATCTATAAGGGAAAAGAATCTGAAAAAGAATATATATATATGTATACATACACATATAACTGATTCACTTTGCTGTACACCTGAAACTAACACAACATTGTAAATCAGCTATACTTCAATTTTAAAAAAACAACAAAAAAAGATAAACACTTCCCTTTACCTTAACATTAAGAATTTATGTGGCTGTTGTGGCATTCCATTATCCTTCCCATGAACTACAGCAAATCATATGTACCCTCAGATCAGCAAACCACTCAGATAGGCACAGATACAATTTATGCAGTCTTTTTATTCAACCATTCAATTCAACATAGATTTGTTGAATAACTATTATATGCCAGGCTATGTGGAAGGCACAGCAAATATAATCATAAGTGAGATAGATGTAGTCCCTGTGCTTATGGAGGTTATTAGTTTAATGTCAAAGACAGGCAAAAAAAATTATGAATGAATGCATATATACATACATAATTCAAAATATTAATGTATATTTTTATAGGAAAAAATTACAGGGCAGATATGGAGAATAAGGTGGGAAAAACTAATTTAGATTGAGTGGCAAGTCAGGGACTCTCCAAGGACGTGATATTTAGGCTGACTTCAAGGATGAAAAAAGAGCCACAAGCATGACATGATCGGGAAGCAGCAAGTCGCCCTGAAGAGGGGAGTGAGCTGAGTCCTGAGGAACCTCAGCGGGGTGGCACCTGATGAAATCAGAGAGACAAGTAGAGGATGAAGGGGTTTAGAATTCTGTTCTAATCTTGGTGGGAAATCACTGGAGGGTTTAGAGTAGGGGAGTATCATGATGTGACGTTCCCTTTAGAAGGGTATTCTGGCCTCTCTGTAGGTTATTTCTAGTTTGTTGCTCATTCAAGCAATGCGTAGTCTTGCCCATGTCTCCAGTGTGCTTGTACAAGAGTGTCTCTAAGATATATATACCTAGGAGAGGAACTGTGGGGCTATAATATGGACATGATTAACTTTACTGATTATGTCAAACTCTGTTCCAAAGTTCTGTGTCATTTATGCTATTACCAGCATTATTCCGCTTCCTCAACATTGCCATTGTTTGACTTTTTAATTCTTTCTAAACTGGAATGTATGAAATGGCATCTCAGTGTAAATGGTTTCAATGTGTATATCCCTTATTAAGACAAAAGGAGCATCTTTTCAACATGTTTATTAGTCATTCTCATTTCCTCTTCTGTTAAATTCCTGCTCGTGGATTTATGAACCTTTGGGAAAGCAAAGGGGGTGAGAGAGGGTACTATCTTTTCCTTATTTGTAGATAGTTTTTGAAATACTCCAGATACTGATCTTCTGTTAGCTACGTGTGTTGCAAATGTTTTATTCCAGCATATGACTTGTCTGTTCATGCTCTCCATTATATCTGAGTTCTTACTTTCAATTTATCAGTTTGTTTACTTTTATTTTTCATTGAAGTATAGTTGACTTACAGCATTATATTATTTTCAGGTGTACAACATAGAAATTTGATATTTTTATAGATTGTACTCCATACAAAGTTACTATAAAATATTGACTATATTCCCTGTGCTATACATTATATCCTTGTAACTTATTTTACACCTAGTAATTTGTACTTTTTAATTCCCTTCACCTATTTTTCCCCTGCCTCTACCACTCTCCCCTCTGGTAATCACTAGTTTGTTCTCTGTATCTGTGCATCTGTATCTGTTTTGTTATATTTGTTCATTTGTTTATTTTTTAGATTCTACATATAGGTGAAATCACACAGTGTTTGTCTTTCTCTGATTTATTCGACTTATTTCGCTAAGCATAATATCCTCCAGGTCCATCCATGTTGTCAAAAATGACAAAATTTCAATATTTTTATGGTATATGAATAATATTCCATTTTGTGTGTGTATATGTATGTGTGTGTATATATATAGGGTTGGCCAAAAGCTTCATTTATGTTTTTCTGTACATCTTATGTTAATGTTGTGTGTGTATATATATATATATATATATATATATATATATATATTAAAAAAACACCTTCTTTATCCATTTATTTGTTGATGGACATTTAGGTTGCCTCCATATCTTGACTATTGTAAATAATGCTGCTATTGTAGTGCATACATCTTTTCAAATTAGTGTTTTTGTTTTCTTTGTATAAATACCCAAAAGTGGAAATACTGAATCATATGGTAGTTCTATTTTTAAGTTATTTAAGTAACTCCATAGTGTTCTCCATAGTGGCTGTACCAATTTACATTCCCACTAACAGTGCAAGAGGGTTCCCTTTTCTCCACACCCTCACCAACACTAGTTCTTTGTTGTCTTTTTGTTAATAGCCATTCTGACTGGTGTGAGGTGATATCTTGTTTTCTTAATGATTTGCGCTTCCTGTGACTTAAGAATTCCTTCCCCACTCTGAGGTTATAAGAATGTTCTTATGTATTTTCTTCTAAAAGTATGTTTTCTTTTAAAACTAGGGTCCGTTCTGTATTTGGAATTTATTTTTGTTTCTGGTGTGAATTAGGTCCTCATCTAATCTTTTATATGGATAAAGAATTCTCCCACATTATTTATTGAATAGTCTTTCCTTTCCCCATTAATCTGCAATGCCAGCTCTGTCATATATCACTGTCTTCATTACTATCACCTTATAATAAAAGTTTTGTTATCTGATGAGACAAGACTTCTTACTCACTTCAGAAGTGATTGTCTACTCTTTTTTTTTAATTTTTAAATTAATTAATTAATTTATTTATTTTTGGCTGCATTGGATCTTCGTTGCTGCACACGGGCTTGGGCTTTCTCTAGTTGCCGAGAGTAGGGGCTACTCTTTGTTGTGGTGCACAGGATTCTCACTGCGGTGGTTTATCTTGTTGCTGAGCACAGGCTCTAGGCTTGCAGGCTTCAGTAGCTGCAGCTCGCGGGCTGTAGAGCACGGGCTCAGTAGTTGTGGCACACGGGCTTAGTTGCTCCGCGGCATGTGGGATCTTCCCGGGCCAGGGTTCGAACCCGTGTCCCCTGCATTAGCAGGCAGATTCTTAACCAGTGCGCCACCTGGGAAGCCCTGATTGTCTACTTTTGACCCATTGCTCTACCATTTAAATTTTAGAATTTGGCTTGTCACATAAAAACTTTTTTTAAAAGTTGAAATTGCATCAAATCTATTGCTCAATTTGAGGAAATTTGACATTTTATGGTGTTAAATATACCTATTCACACACATGGTGTGGCCTCCATTTATTTAGGTCTTCTTTAATATCCTTTGATAAAGCTTAGATTATTCTACACAAAGATCTTACACATCATTTGTTAGATTTATTCCGAGATACTTTACAACTTTGTTGCTTTTGGAAATATATTTTTAATTTGATTTTGTTGATGTTGTGCAGAAATGTAATTAAATTTCTAAATTGATCTTATATTCCACATTCTTACTAAATCTTCTTATTAATTTTAATAATCTGTAGACTGAGTTTTTTGTAGACAATAATATTATTTGAAATTTAAAACTTTTTTTACCTTTCTGAACTTTGCCCTTTTAAATCTTTTTTATTTTATAATACAAGCAAGGAACTCCATTATAATGTTGACTATAAATAGTAATTCCAGGCATTCTCATTTTGTTCCTAATTTAAAAGGGAATGCTTTTAACATTTCAGGTTTTATCAGCCTTTCTCAGATTAAAAAAGTTTTCTGGGCTTCCCTGGTGGCGCAGTGGTTGGGGGTCCACCTGCTATGCAGGGGACACGGGTTCGTGCCCCGGTCTGGGAGGATCCCGCGTGCCGCGGAGCGGCTAGGCCCGTGGGCCGTGGCCGCTGGGCCTGCGTGTCCAGAGCCTGTGCTCCGCAGCGGGTGAGGCCGCGGCGGTGAGAGGCCCGCGTACCGCAAAAAAAAAAAAAAAAAAAAAAAAGTTTCCTTCTTATTGAGGTTTTCTAAGAAGTTGTAGAAACTATTGAGTACTTTCCTGGCCTCCACTAAGATGATCCTCATTTGAAAATCTCTGGCACTCATAAAGCGCACAGTACCTCAACATTCAAAGTTCACAACAAGTCATCATTTCCCAAAATACAGAACACTGGACAGCCTTGAAAAACATGAATTGCTTTAAGCTTTATAAACAGACTGGAAAAGGCTGTGGAGAATTAATAGTTCCATAAATTAGTCATTCGGCAAATAAAAACCAGGTATTTTTTAAAATTAGTTTTTGGAGATTTACTATGCAAATTACCATTAGAGCTATTGCTTTTAATAAATTTGTTTCTCCAAAATATTTCTTTTTAGAGTATCAGTCTATTTCGGTTTTAGGTAAAGATGAAAGTTGCCCGGTGGAGCTAATGTGTTGAATGGGGTGCCATGGGCTTTGGGAGGCACAAACAAGGTCCAAGATGACAACCAAAGAGGGCAAATATGGGGCAGTACCAAGCTGGAATGTGAAACCAGGGTGGGACCAGCCCAGGCCTACTCATACTACCCGTGCTATGGTTTGGGGACCACTCCAGGCTGCTGCAGTGGACAGTGACCTTGGCAGGTCCAAGACAGCCTTGAATCACATTCACTCTGCCTCCTCTTAGTGGCTCCAAAGATTCTGCTTCTACTCCTCTACTCATCCAGTTGTCACCAGTGAGTAGAAGAGGAGATGCTGGCCCTTCCTCCCCTCCACTCTACCCTCCCAAGAGCCTTGGTTTTTTTTAGCCAATCCCACTTCTGATTTTAGGGAAAGGATAGAAGCACTATTTGGTACCTGAAGAACAGGAACACAGTAGACATCATATCTTGACCCATTTTTACTGGGTGAGCCCATGGCCTCAGCTGGTGTTCATCATAGGAATTGTAGGGTTAAGAGTGATATTTAGAAACTGAAGGGAGGCTGAGTTCTGGGAAATGGGCTTCCTTCTCCAGGAGCAGGGATGAGGGGTAGCAATCAAAGAAAGTAAGAGTGTGTTAAGGGGAAAGATAATAGTGTCCTGAGCACAAGGCAGGTATTTCAGTGAATGGACTAAATCTGTTCTTAGTGGGTGAGGTCAGGGTAGCAGGACGGGTGAACTCTGCCAAGCCTTGAGGCTACCAGGGTGTACTGAAGCGGGGCTGTGGAGGTTAGAATAGGAGGTGACATACAGAGGAATAGGCCTCTTTGTTAGGAGAGTTAGAACTTTCCAAGAAGGAGAGCATAGCACACCCCAGTGCTAACACTGCCAGGAGAGAAGGGACCTACAGTCTCCTTCCCAAACTGTGCCAGGCTCTTCTCCACAGTCTACTAATACAGAGCACTCAGTATTCTCTCAATACACATGTTTGATCGTGTCACCGGGCTTTTGTACATGCAGGACGTCTGAAAATTCCTATTCATCTTTCCAGATGCACCTCCTGAAAGGTCTAGTATAACATCAAAGGAGACTCCCCTTTGCCCCCTTACTTCCACCCTCAGAACTAGCAGCCTTTTCTTATTTGTCGGTACCATATTCCATATTAACCACTTACCAGCATGTATTGCCATCAGGGGAATGTTTATTATAAAACCAAAGAAGCTTCAGCTTCTACCCTCATTTATTTGGGCCCCTTCCAAGGCCCTGGGAATGTCCCTAGCAAGATGTTCATGTAGTCATACATTTCCGTCAATTTTTCAGATAATATTCTAACTACAATTATAATTGCTCTCTCTCTCCATTCCAATTCTCCCTCTGTCACATTCCTCTCCAGTCAGGTAGCCAGGGGCATTTTTGGCACTGTGAGCTAAGGGGAAGTCGTTTGGAGATACATTTAATTTGAGATTAGTGGAATGTATTTATGTGATTTACCATCATTTCTATGTGCATATAAGTTATTGCTGGTTGTCCTGGCTTCCAGGAATACTCCAATAAGCAAATTCACCTTGCTCGGTGACACAGAAGTACAGGGCCGGAGATGGTACCACCGTCTAAACATGTCTGACAAGTGCCATGCATCGGAAGTATGAAGGGAATGGAAGAGAAACAAAGATGGAAATGTGCAGAGCCAGAAGGTGATCTCTGGCAAATTCTTCCCATCACCACACGTATAAATTATATGGATTCTGTTCTCACTAATGCCAAGTCACAGCAGAAATTCTCTCCTATTAGGACTTGATACTTGATGACGCAGCTGATAGAAGTATACCAGACTTTATGCTTATTGCACGATTTATCAGAATCCCTTGTTAATGGGGCACAAACCCAAGGTAATACTAAAAGCAGCCATTGTCTCTGTATACGTCACATAGTACATCTTAGCATGACATTATCAAGAATAGGCTTGACTCTGAAAGGAAATGTCTAACCTATCGATAAAACCTAAGCTTTTTCTAGAGAAAAGACTAAATTATCTCTTTATTGAAAATATTACAAAATTCTTGCCATATGAAGAGATCAACAAGTATCAGTTAAAAATAAGAAAATAGCATAGAGTATGGAAGGCAGTTGATTTATGAGTGTTACATTAGTTTTCTGGATTTGGAGGTATTGATGGAATTTGTCAGCTATTTCCAAACTAATAATTTGGTATCTTTTCTCTTTCTAAATAAATACTCCCTTTCATGCCTAATTTTTTATTCATGATTTTTCTTAAAGAAGACCCTAAATTTGCATAAGCTTTAGGCCCACAAAACATTGATCTGGGGCTTCCCTGGTGGCGCAGTGGTTGGGAGTCTGCCTGCCGATGCAGGGGACACGGGTTCGTGCCCCGGTCCGGGAAGATCCCACGTGCCGTGGAGCGGCTGGGCCCGTGAGCCATGGCCGCTGAGCCTGCGCGTCCGGAGCCTGTGCTCTGCACCGGGAGAGGCCACAACGGTGAGAGGCCCGCGTACCACAAAAAAAAGTCATTGATCTGCTGCTGATTCTAACTGCTTCTATATCTGTGTTCTCCAGCAGATCTGAGCCTTTTGGTTTTAAAAGCTCGTGGAAATCTATTATGGATGAGTTCAGCTTAAAGTCCCATTTTCATTAAAAGCTTTTTATTGTAACAGATTTTTAAAAATCAGGTTCATTTACATGCCTTCATCTCTCTCTCTCTTTCTCCCTCTCTCTCTCTCTCTCTCTCTTGCTCTCTCCTTCTCTTGCTCTCTCCCTCTCTCGCCTCCATGTTTAACAAAACAAAACCAGCCAAGGGTCATTGAAGTGGAAGTTCTAGGCTTTGGCTTCCATGTGTATCTGTATGGGCCTAGATGAGGGCAAATGGAAAGATCTGCCAACAAGTCCACAAGTGATGAATGAGTGTTTCTGTATCAACCAGCAGTAATAATAATAGTAATAATAGTCTCCGCTATTTGCACAGTGGCTTACTCGTGGGAACTTTTTACAGATGTGACCTTATAAACTTTGGTGGCTTTTCACTGTGGTAGATGGATTATGGCTACTCTCTATGTTGCTTAGGTGAGGAAAGCAAGTAACAGAAAAGGAAGAGAAGTTTTCTGTTGTTGCCGTACGGCATAATTGAACCGATGACATTAGTTCAGATAGTGAATGCACAGCCAGTTACATGACTGAAATAGCATTATCCAACCTCGTTAACCAATTTCTTCACCTGGCTTGGCTCAAATTATTTGGGCTATTTCCGAAAATCAAATCCATCTTCAAGGGTCATTTCATTCAGTTTCTTCATTGCACCCAAGGTGATTTTTACAACCCCAGAGGGGACACTTTGTTTCAGAAGTAGGCATCATTCTCTGAAAGACTGAAGTCTTTTCTGGGATTCTGATTTCTACACTGAGTCATTATATGATCCTGTGAGTTTCAGTTAAATTTATCTGTAAAAAGACAATGGTATTTGCTCTATGTACTTTTGAGTGGTGATAAAAGAACAACTATGGTGGGTAATTTCTTTTAACAGAAAGTTATGGAATACTTTCTATAATCTCTGAGTAGGGATGCTCTGTCTAGGAAGGACTGCCTGGTGTACATCTGGTTTCATCACTTTCTGAACCGTGCAATCTCTCTGTGCCTCACTTTCCTCAACGGCAAAATGGGGATAATCATAGGACTGTGGAGAGTATTAAGTGAGATAATACAGAAAGCGCTTGGCACACAGCAAATGTTCTGACACTAGCTGTGATTATTATAAGGCAGTGGGGGAGATCTACAGAGGAATAATGGTAATATTCACTTATCACCTAGCGCTCTTAGAGGCTAGGAATACATCCTTGCCTCTGTAGCCCCAGCACCTGGCACAAAGAAGAAACTCTACAATGAGGAGAGACTCTTGTGGAGTAAAGAAATGGCTAAAGACCCAGCTTCTGTTTCCAGGGGCTCCAGTCTCTGTTGGTGACAGACACACACTCGGGCAAACATAGAGGGTAGGCAAGGCACATGTACCCTGAAGATTAAATTATTAACCTAACTCTCCACATTATAATTTCCCACAGCATGTTTCCTCTTAATCCCCATGTTGCAATACTTAGATCTGGAAATAAACTGCACATTTCAAATGTTTAGTGGGACAAAATAAACTTTGCCAAATGTGGAAGACTCACAGCTGCCAGGATAATCCTGGAGAAAAAGAAACTTCTAGTTTATTCCATCCAATAAACCCATAGGGGCAGAACAGTGTGCCGTGAACAAGCCTCACTCCAAGCATGCTCCTGCGATAAAGAAACCTGACAGCAGGAGTGGTCAGGTCATACAAGTGCGTTCATTTATCTCAGAGCATTGTCCTTTGGACTGTGAGGGAACACTGTGATCTTGTCGGCTTCCCGTCACATCTCTTGCCCTCTTCATGCCCCAGGGAGATCACCCTCCAGCCACAAGTGCTAGTTCTGGACCTTTGAACCTTCTTTTCTGCCTACAACACGTGGGCAGAGTCAATTCTGAGCTGTCCTTCAAAGCTGGACCAGGTATCACTGCCTCCAGAAAGCCAACCCCACCCTATCTCCCTTTCTCTGGGCTCACATTGTACCTTTTGTTTATTTCCATTACAGCATTTATCACACACTGAACCTCGCTTGTTTTTATATCTGTCTTTCTTCCTTACTCTCTGCCTCTTATTCCTAACCAATCACTCAGCACAGTTCCAGGCACAAAGTAAACAATGTTAAGTGTTAGATGGATGAATAAATGGTGCTGGGTGGGGCTTCCCTGGTGGCGCAGTGGTTGGGGGTCCGCCTGCCGATGCGGGGGGCGCGGGTTCGTGCCCCGGTCCGGGAGGATCCCGCGTGCCGCGGAGCGGCTGGGCCCGTGGGCCATGGCCGCTGAGCCTGTGCGTCCGGAGCCTGTGCTCCATGGCGGGAGAGGCCGCAGCAGTGAGAGGCCCGCGTACAGCAAAAAAAAAAAAAAAAAAAAAATGGTGCTGGGTGATGGATGAATAAAGAGCTTCCCTGAGCTGGCAAGCACGGCTGACCCTTGCTGGGGCGCTGCTGACCTCACCCCAGGAAGGCTGAGGGGCAGCAGACCAGTCAGGGCAATCTGCTCAGTGCAGGGAGAGCAGCTAATGGCAAAGTCGGGTGACCTCTCAGATCTTCTGACTCCGAGTCCAGGACCTTTTCACTCTTCCACAGTGATTCATTATTAGATCGCAACTGGTATTTGCCTCACTGTGGTCCCAAGTGTTTCATCCTCGCCATTGGGAAAAGACAGGGAAAAATTACACAACTGAAAGGCTACAAGGAGCAATATAGGCTGAAACTCCTGTTTCCATAAATTTAAATATAAGTTTAATTTTAGCTTAATTCTACGCTGAATTAAAGTTTAAAAATAAACCTAATTACTATAAAATTGAATTAAATTAGATATAAAAGAAATAATTCCATAAAACATTGGTTTTTAATTTAATAAATAATCCCTCACACATGCCTCACATTTTCATATCTTCATGCCTCTGTGCCTGTTTTCTCTCTGCCTCGGATAACATTTCCCTCAAGCAATACTTAACCAACAAGTATTTTGCATTTTTGCAATATCCCCTCGGTTACACAGGTCAGCCCTGTGTATTCAGTGGGGATGGAGATCATAAAAGGGGGAGAAAATCAAGAGGAGGGGATCACATGGGCCATCTTGGAGGCTGACCACCACAAGAGCTGTGGGTGACAGCAAAACTACCACATATTTCTAATCTGAAAGGTGATACATGATGAAAGGGCAGTAGCCTTGGAGTTACTCAGACCTGTATTTGAATCACAATTCCAGCACCTACTGCGTCACCTTGGTCTAGTTATCTAACCTTTCCAAACCTCAGTTTTCTCATTTGTAAGATGGGGCAAATAACACCTACCTCTTAAGACTGTTGTGAGGATTAGGTATGCGTAATATACAGTGGCTGGCAAGTAGGACACTAAAAAATTGCTGTTATTATAGTTACAAGGTAGGCAAAGTGTTACTATAGAAACACAGTCGGAAGTCATAATCCACTGAGCCCTGTGTCAAACCTTAAGGGTTTTTTTTTCCTATTTGTTTTATTATCCCCATACATTCCTTTATAACTTACAAACGACTTAGTGAGTGTTAAACACGGGGCGGGGCGGGGATGAAGCTAAAAAAAATACTTTGTTATATATTTGAAACATGGAGAAACTTGAGGACTTTAAGGTCCAAACTTGAAGAGCCAAGCAGCAGTCGAGTGATTTCACTTCTCCTGTATGACTGACGTCTGTGTTATGATGATCTCAAAGAAATATGAAAATAAGGTAGGGGGAAAACACCCACCAGTAGTTTCCTCAAAGTAGTTTCCTCAAAATTACAGTTCTTCTAGGAAAAAAAAAATTAATTATCTCTAGAGAGAAAAGACAAGTTCAAACGGTCAAGTTCTGTCTCACATCAAAATGAAACATTTCCCCAACAGTGCTACCGGATTATAAGGTGAAACAATGTTCTATACTCAAGAATTCGAGAATTTGGGCTTTGGCTTTGTTGTAAATTTGTCCGACCTTAGCTTCTTCTCCAGTAAAATAACGATAAAGACACTAAGAGAAGAGGCTTCTTCATTTCTGATGAAAAATATTATCTCTCCAAATTCATCTGCTGAAAGAATAATGGAAAGAGCCCAGGCCTAGCCCTGACAGACTTCCGTGACCAGGAACAAATCACTGAGCCTCTCTTTTTCCTCATCTTACAAAATGGAGAGATCAGGATTTTTCCAGACAACTGAGAATTAAAAGGAGGAAAAAAAAAAAAATCAAATGAGGTGATATATATAAGTTTAAAATTACAAGCTCCTTCTGGGGGAAAAAAGTGAAGAATTCTTTTCAGGTATTATTTTATTTTTGTGGTATTTTTTTAAATTTTATTTTAGTTACTATCTGAAGTGGTGTTTTACCATGAAGCTAATAAAGCTGAAACTTTAGGGCCTATCATTTGAACAAAGCTCTCCTAATTCAATACTCACTCTTTGCACCTAATTATGTATTTTTTCTTCTGAAAGAATTCCGCCATATTGTATAGGCTTTAGGCCATACAAAACTGAGTCTGCCCCAGTTGCTGTTGTTAACATAATGCTTCATTTTTCAACCAAGACTAATTTGCTAAATGTTATCATCAATATTTCATACCAGGAAATGGGAAAGTACTTACTAACAGCTTAACAAATCTATGCAAGAAGCTATTGTGATGGTATGAAAAGGTATTTCCAATATGATTGATTTCTGAAAAATATGGGAATGAAACTTATCCCCTACATAGACATAATTTGGGGGGGACGTTCATATTGTCATTATACAAGCTGACCACATTATATAATCCATACATACTCCAGTATGTGACATATTTAATGTAGAATTTAATTTTAGAATAAAACATAAAGGTGGTAGCATCTTTAAAAGAGAGAAAAACTTATCAGATCTTTTATTTATATGCATTATTATATACCACATTTGGCAGGGGTTGAAGAAGTAGAGATTCCAGAAACCCAAAAACTACTCTACTAATAATAATTCCTCTTTGAGTTGAGAAGTAGCATAGAAGGGGAGTTAAGAACACCAGCGCCTCAGCCAGATTGCCTGGAGGCCCATCTCCTCTGAGTGGCTTGGCATGTCTGTGCTTCAGTTACCCCTCCTATTAAAGGTGGGGAGGGTGATAGCTCCTACCTCACAGAGCTGTTGTAAGGATTAAATGAGTAACTGGACTTGAGAAGTGCTTAGAACACTGCCTAGCATATATAAGCACTCCATAAATGTTATTTAATACACCTTTGGCTGATTTCTAACTTGGTCTGTCATCCCACAAATTGTTTTATCAACTTTGGTAATGATTGAAAATTTTTCATTGTATCCTACTGTCATTCTCCCATTAATGACAGCATGTTGCTTCTAGATCACCTACTGAATTGCCAAATTTTTAGTAAAAAAGACTATGTATCCCACTAAGGTTATTGGTTAGTCTTCTGTCCTTAGTAAGGACAGAGTAATCCCTAAATGTTTTTTTTTTTTGGATTGCACGTTAAGATAGGAACAAGTGAAAAAGCAAACTGTGTAGCATAACTTAAATATTTCATGGCATTGGCTTATTATGGGTTTTCTCAAAAGAGTTTTTAATGTTTGCTAAATTGTCCCCATTAGGAAATATAATTATGCCAATTACTGACCAAGAGTTGAACTTTTGATGATGAATAAAGTAACACAATTTTAGGTTGACCATTATCTGTGTTTATCATAATAAAACAGAGTATGTTTTATTGTGGCCCTAAACCACTCTGTTCATGTCAATACCAAATGATTGGGCTATTAATATGAAAGTTCTAAGGTAATGCTGTAAAGTATGATAAATATTTAATGAAGTTATCAAGTGACCTTTCTTAAAGTCCTCTACCTACGTGACAGGGAAGGAATTTTGTTAGTTTCCATGTAGTTATATAAACGGCCCTTAGTTAATGATAAATAATAAGAAACACATATCGTGATGAAACGTTCAGTTATGCTGACACCACAGTTTTTTGGTCTAGGGCTCTTCCTTGGATCCCAAAGAACAATTGCTTTTTTATTACTGAATTCGAAAGAAATAAAATTCTCCTACTGTGTGCCTATCGGGCTTTTCCGTAGTGCCAGAAAACCATACAACCACAAGCAAATCTGCAGTTCTATATAATTTTAGCAGCCTTTCCAAAATGCGCAATTAGGAACAGAGTGATAGCTTTACTTCTGTTGGGTAATTCTTGATTAGGTCCAGGCTCAGTTCCACCTTCTCTTAAAAAAATAACAACCTAACATTTATTAGATGCCTCCTGCGTGCCAGGTACAGTGCTAAGCTCTTTTTGCAAATTAGCGCATTCAAATTTTACAATAGCCTTATGAAATAGTAATTACCCCATTTTCCAGATAGAAAACTGAAGTTTGAAAAATCAAGTACCTAAATCCCATGACAGATGAGTTGGACTCAATCTTAAGACTCTAAACCCCATGCTCTTTTCTACCTCACTGTACTGCAAGCCCTCCCACCTTTAATCTCTTTCCATCAGGGAGTAAAGGAATTGGGCTAATGGATGTAGACATCCTAAAATAAGTGGGGTGATTAAAATCCCTACCAAAAGTGGGGAGTTAGATATGACACCAAAAGCCTAAGTTACAAAAAAAATAATAAATTGGACCTCATCAAAAGTAAATACCAAAGACACCATCAAGAAAGTGGAAAACAATCCACAGAATGAAAGAAAATATTTGCAAATCATGTATCTGGTAAAAGTCTAGTATTGGGATATATAAAGAATTTCTTACAACTCAATAATAAAAAGACAACTCATTTTTAAATGGGCAAAAGATTTGACTAGCTTTTTCTCCAAAGAAGATATATAAATGGCCAACAAGATGCAACATGGTGATCAACATTATTAGTCACTAGGAAAATACAAATTAAAACCACAACGTGATACCACTTCACATCTAGTAGAACGACTATACTCAAAAAAGAAAATAACAAGTGTTGGTGAGCATGTTTGAGGAATTGGAACCCTCATACGTTATTGGGAGTGTAAAATGGTACAACCACTTTGGAAAACAGTTTGGCAGTTCCTCTAAAAGTTAAACATAAAGTTCATATGATCCAGCAATTCCACTCCTAAGTATATACCCAAGATAACTGAAAACATGTGTCCAGGCCAAAACTTGTACATGGATATTCATAATAGCTAAAAAGGAGAAATAACCCAAATGTCCATCTACTGATGAATAAAATGTGGTATATCCACAGAATGGAATATTATTTGGTCATGAAAAGGGATGAAGTACTGTTACATGCCATGACATGGATGAAAGAAGCTAGTCACAAAAGACCACATCATTCCATTTATACAAAATGTCCAGAAGAGGCAAATCTATGGAGATAGAAAGTAGGTTAGTGGTTCCCAAGGGCTAGGGAGAAGGGAGAATGGGGATTGACTCCTAATGGTTACAGGGTTTCATTTTGTACTGATGAAAATGTTCTGGAATTAGTGGTGACAGTTGCACAACTCTGTTTAGTGATACTAAAACCACTGAATTATATAGACTTCAAAAGAGTGAACTTTATGGTGTATGAATTATATGTCAATTAAGCTGTTATTTTGTAAAATGCTAGTGAGAGATCATAAGAAATCATTTCTTTTTTTGAAAGTTCATATTCTGTAAGTACAAAGTATGTAAATAAGTTTTCCATGACTGATAAATATGGCTTCCTGACTTTCAAAAGGATTGGCATGTTTTTATTGAACCAGATCTTCTAGATCAATATTTTCTTTATTTGCCATTTAACTTTTAAAAAATGCTTCCCTTTTACCCTTTCACTGGAACTGTGTAGGGTTAGGATAGGGATGTAGGAGTACTGTAGGAAAGGGAGTTGCGTCAGAGGTCCCCAAGACCACCCCACACTCGGAGATTCACAGAAAGTCTCAGGAACTCAGCGTATGGTTGTACACATGGCTAAGATTTATTACAGTGACGTAGTAAGTTGGGCCAAAAGGGAAAAAGATGCAGGTGGAGTCAGGAATCCATGTACAGGCTTCCTCGTGCTCTCTCCCTCACATGGAGGGTCACAGGGAATGCACTTCTCGCCCCAGCAACCAAAATGTAGCAACATGTGTACGATGTGCCCAGAGGAGCCCATTAGAGACTCAGGACCCAAGGTTTTTATTGGCAGCTGGTCATGTAGGCACCCTCTGCCTAGTATCAGTACATACTCCAAATTTAAACTCCCAGAAAAAAAGCAGATGATGGGCATAAATCATATTATTTCCATAGTCTAGGCTCATGGAGCCACTTTTATCAGTTGGGGAACAGTGGGAACACCCCAGAATCCAAATTCCAAAATGCCAGCTAAAAGCCAACCTTGCCAACAGGTCTTTCTTAGAAGACCAGTCTCAGGCCTGCTGTGTTACCTCTTCTGTGCACAGGGGTGGAAAATGAAGATCTCAAAGTCACCATCCAATGAGAACAGATCCTCGAGGGAAAGAGGAAGAGGACTAAGAGACTCTGGAATAGACTCAGCAGGATTTCAGAGCCAGGGGGACACTGTAAGGTTTGGTTCTCAAGTCAGAAGTCTGCTGACACCCACAAACCTGGCAAGAGGACTGATTCAATAGTCTTAGGGCCAATTAGGCCTACTCACTTTGCAGTGGTCCCAAGAGTTTCTAGCTTAAGTCCGTCTATTACCACCATTATGGCCTTCCACTCTCCAGCCCTCCAAGTAAACCCTTGTTCCTTTCCTGCCATCAGCATATCTTCTGGAGGAGCAGTAGAAAGAAGGATAAATGAATCACAAATTCTTTGACTCTTACCTTTTGGCCCTGGTATTCAAGGAAGAATCCTCCCAGATGAACAGATGATGAAATTGTTATCACCAAGAACAGAGTTCATGACACACCCTTGAAATATTTATTAGCGCAACTGTTTCTTTTTTTTTTTTTTTTTGGAGTGTAGTGGCTTTACACTGCTGTGTCAGTTTCTACTGTACAGCAAAGTGAATCAGCCATACATATATATAACCCCTCTTTTTTGGATTTCCTTCCATTTCGGTCACCACAGAGCACCGAGTAGAGTTCCCTGTGCTATATAGTAGGTTCTCATTAGTTATCTGTTTTATACATAGTAGTGTATATATGTCAATCCCAATCTCCCAATTCATCCCACCACCCCTTTTCCCCCTTGGTATCCATACATTTGTTCTCTATGTCTGTGTCTCTATTTCTGCTTTGCAAATAACATCATCTATACTATTTTTCTAGATTCCACATATATGCGTTAATATACGATAGTTCTTTTTCTCTTTCTGACTTACTTCACTCTGTATGACACTCTCCAGGTCCATCCACATCTCTTCAAATGATATAATTTCATTCCTTTTTATGGCTGAGTAATATTCCACTATGTACACGTGCCACATCTTCTTTATCCATTACTCTGTTGATGAACATTTAGGTTGCTTCTGTGTCCTGTCAGCCCAGCTGTTCTCATTAGCCCAGATGTGATGGCCAAAGATGTAACCTTGAGAAGTAAACCCTCAGCAGGAGGACTCTAATTTAGTCCTTTTCTTTCCTGCAAATACTGAGTAAGAATTATCTTCTATCTCATGGAAGCATGAAAGGATCTGTTGGTTGTCCCAGCTCTTTTTGGAACCAATAACCACCATAAATCAACTAGAATACATTCAAAACAGGAAGTGGAAGGGATTTTTTCCCCCAGAACAATACATTTCTATTACATAAGAATTATTTAACTTTGACCAGTGAGTTACCAAATATATCATAGTGCAAGACTCAAAGTGCACACCAGGAAACAGGTAACGATTCTGTGCCCACTTGGAAATTCTTAAACATTCTGCCTTCTCTGTCCCCTTTCCCTTTCACACCCCCCCACTCCTTTCCCCTTCCCTGCCTTCGCCCATCAGCTTTCCCCTCTTTCTTCTCCCACTTTCCATCATCCCTACCTCCCCCCAAATTATAAACTGACTATAATTTCAGAGGATTCAAATAACTTCAAAAAATTTTGTTTTCTTTTACAATTTTCTCTACCTAAATGTAAACATATTATCTCACCAATCAATTATTTCTAGTAAAAATGCTTACATATTTGCATATACATGTACCTGCATCTTCCACATTAATAGTTTGATTTAAAAATTATCTTCAGGCAATACTAAAGTTCATGAAAATCAATAAATTCTTTTTGCTAAATTGTACCTTTAGCCCTATGAGAAAATATATAGTAAATTCTTTTTTAGTAGCAGCCTTTCAAAATCTTCACAGTTCTGCCTTAACTATCAGGCAACCACATGGGGAGACCTTAGTTTCCCAGAATTAGACTTGGCAGTCCCGATGATTGGCTTGGCTGCCATGGAGGGAACATTCCTGGCAGAGATCACCCAGGGAGAGATGCTCCATCTAACTCTCTATGTCTAATCTTCACAAAGAGCCAAATTATCTTGAATCCACATAAGTCACCTTGGAAACAAGACACAACAGATGAACCATTTAGCAGGCTAAACCTGCCTCCAAGATAATAATTATCTCCCATTTAATTTGCTTGCCTTTTAGGTAGGGTTTGCTAAGACTGAATTAGAAGTTCTCTCTGAAAAGCTGAAAAAATTGATTCCTCCAAAAAATTAAAAGTTTAATTTGATATCAAAAATCATCAATAGACTCTAGAATGCAGAAGGTAACCATCCTATGCAGGTCAGGCCTTCTCTGACCATCCTGCCTACTTCAAGGCGATAATCTAGAGCATGCTCAGAGGGGAGTATCTGAGAACACATGGGGACACTCAGATCTATGCGGCTTGTGAAAGAACTAGGCATATTAGCCTGCAGAAGCAAAGCTCAGAGGCCAGGTGGAGAGAGTGGGGCATGAGGGTCAATTCAGATATTTAAAGTTTTGGCACGTGGTAGAGCAAGTTTGTGCAGCCTGAAGGGCTAAAATGGAACAAATGTGTGGGAAGAGATGACAGTCCAGTCATTACAAAAGAGAACTCTGAGCAACCAGTATTGCCCAGGCACGAACTGGGCTGCTTTGAACAGTAATGAGTTCCTTGTTCCCAGAGGTTTTCAAGTCTTTGATAGTTTCATTCAACATTCTGCATTCCTTTTATCAACAATTACTCTGAACGCTCAACATAAGCTACACACAGGTGAATGAAATAGCCATGGTTCCTGCTCTCATCCCACTTAGAGTCTGGTGGGGTGACTGGGTCAGAAGTATAGAGGGGACTCAAACATACATCTAGACAAGACCTGTGAAGTTTTTCCTAATCTCAAGAAACTGATTCTATGAAGTAAAACCCATGGGTTTTTTTCTACATTTGAAGAGCCCCAAATATGTTTTTATTCTTACCAAGAATGAGCCAGCCAGATTAATAACCCTTAGCTATGAAACAGCTTAAGGCTAGCATAAAGAATATTTGGGATACTGTTGGGATAAAGCCATTAGAGTTATAACTGTGGGTCTCCAAAGTACATTAATGAAGGAGCCTCAAGTCCATTTTCCTAAAGTGAGCTATTTGGAATCATCCTTTTGCTCTTGGTTACTGTTCTCATAATAGAGTTATATATCTTTCATGGTTAGAAAATAGTTTTCCTTTGGAAAAATGGAATAACAGTATTTTGTAATTAGGAAAGAAACACAGGCTGGTATATATTGAAGAGAAGGATTTTTTTTTAATGGTTAACATTTAGTCTCAGAATTAAATTCTGTAATAAACAAAGGTGGTTAAGTACAACCTATTCTTGCCTATTAATTTTAATTATTGAAGTTCATTTCTAATTACTTACCTAATCAGCACATTTCAAGATATGATTACTTTATCTTGATCTGAATTTAACAACTATGATCTTAGAGTTGGATCACATGATGTTTTGGAAAAATGACCTGTGGTAGCTAAAAGGCCCCTTAGAGTTTGCCTAGCTTGACAGGATGCAGAGGAGAGAAGCTCTGGGGAAATTCCAGGTTAGACTCACTGAACCTCCCAGCAAGGCTCCAGGCAACAGAGAACTCACAAACATGCCTTCATGGAAAATACACTGGCATTAACAAAAGCTCAGTTCATTTCATTTCTTTTTTTTTTTTTTAAGCTTTTTTTTTGTTGCTAAGACTAATCCCCCAAAAATCTATTAGCAAACCATGTATTAATCAATGCTAGAATGCCAGAAGTTTAAAAGAGAAGAAAAAAAAAAACAAAACAATGTCAGGGACTGAAAAGTCAAAAGCAGCAGGACAGAGCCTGCTATTCAGTTTCTAGAATGAGAGGGAATGTTTTATGGAAACTTCCAGATTCAGACCTTCTTTACTGGTACTTAAACAGGAAAGTTTACTATCAAATAGAGCTATGATACTTTACTATACAGTTTTCTAAGGGCATGTCTTGGGTAGACCATATCTACTCGAAATAGTCCAGATATCTCTGCTGCTGGTTATGCTCAGAAAACTAAATACTGAGGTAACCCATATGACCCCACTGTCATCTGCCGAGGTCAGACACTCTAATCCCAGCAGATGGCACAAATGTGTAAATCGTGGAAGTAAGATAATAAGGACCATTGGGCCAACAGCAGATTGGAAAGTTCCCAGTTCACTGTTAGGCTTTCAGAATTCTGACAAAACACACTGGTTGGTCATATTTAGCTGAGAGTCACTATTTTGTGACTGCTGAACCAGCCATAGGGACAACCAGAGCTAGGTGGGGATCCCAGGGGAGTCAGGTTTCAGGCCCCACCCTGCCGCAGTATTGGCCCTCCCTTCCAGCACCTTCAGTAGCATCCTCCCCCCCACCCTTTACATGTATCTGTGGGGCTTCTGCCACCATCCCCACTGGGGGCCAGGGCCATCCCTGTGCCTTCCTGTCGCCCTTCCCCAAGTGGAAAGAAGTCTTCTCTCTAAGAGTGACAGTTCTTTCGGCCAACTCAGAAAGCCTGGCTTCATAAGCAATGGGCCTACTAGCAATAAACTATGGCTAATGAATCCAAGGGTTGGCTGAGCTAGGAGGCATTGGTAAATACCATCCCAGGGGCTAGGCCAGCCTTCTCAAAGGAGGTAATTCTCCCAATCTTCCCAGAGTAGGAGCCCTGCTTCTTGAGAACCCAGTCCAGGATTCTGGGATGGGGACAGCCTCTTTTTTGAGACATAATTTCTCCAGTATTACAGCTCCACAATCCCCTACCAGCAGTTCTGAGTTAGAAAGAGCTCTGAAAACCAAAAAAACATTTATGACTTTGCTTGCAGAATCTGAATTGAAGTGATATAAGGTTATAAGCAATATCTATTTATCTCACTTAGTGGGAATATTCACACATTTAGCTGAAGAAATATTATTGTGTTGAATTCCAAGCTGGGGATATTATATAACCTGCAGCTTATGTGTCATATTGCCTTCCTAAAATTCAAAAATCTCTCTGAATTACAAAGTACACCTGTCTTCATGGGTTTTGGATAAAGGCCTGTAGATCTGTAGTGGCTTCAAAACTAGTTCCAGAGTTTTTTATACTATTTTCCTCAGGGGGCTGAAGTAATTATACAGGATGTGTGGCTAAAAGGAGAAGGTCATGTATAGAAATTAGAAGTCCTCATAATTGAGTGGGGAATTTAATGGAAAGAGAGTACCTCTGTAGGGCCAGGGGTTAGGGTAGCGTCTCCCCCAAAGCCCTGGAGAAGACAATGTTTACCCCTTAACAGCCAGTTCCTCATCTCTCCAGAGACCTTTGACTAATATTCACCCAGGAAGGAAATTACATAGAGGGAAACCTATTCTTGAATTCAGTGCAGAGTTCACTGTAGGATAAGAAGTTCCATCACCACATAAATAAGTTTTAAAATGATGATTTGATTCCTGAGCTAACCCCAAAAAAGTTTGCTCCTAGCATAGCTAAAACAAGAATTCACAATATGGGATAAGCTCAACTTTAGGAGTGAATCTAGGGACCTAAGTTCTTCCAAATTACTGTTTAATATGAGAAAATATATTCTGCATCCCAAATAATAAAATGCCATTTAGAACACAATGCATTTCTACATCGGATGTTCCCTGTAATATGTAGTGTTTTTCTAGTTGTCATCATTTATTGTTCAAGAAATAGTTACTGAGCACTAATCATAGGTACTAGGAATACCTAAAGGGCTCAACAAGAGACAGCGAACCAGTCTTCACACAGTTTAGACCCTAGGGGGAGAGACAGCAGGAAAAAATATACAATACGGACTAAAGTAAACTCATCTTTTTTTTTTTTTTAAATTGAAGTATAGTTGATTTACAATATTGTGCCAATCTCTGCTGTACAGCAAAGTGACTCAGCTATACACATGCATACATTCTTTTTTTTATATTCTTTTCCATTATGGTTTATCCCAGGAGACTGGATGTAGTTCCCTGTGCTATATAGTAGGACCTTGTTGTTTATCCATTCTAAATGTAATAGTTTTCATCTACCAACCCCAGACTCCCAGTCCATCCCTCTCCCTCCCCCATCCCCCTCTGGCAACCAGAAGTCTGATCTCTATGTCTGTGATTCTGTTTCTGTTTTGTAGATAGGTTCATTTGTGCCATATTTTAAATGCTATATATAAGTAATATCATATGTTTGTCTTTCTCTTTTTGACTTACTTCAGTTAGTATGATCATCTCTAGTTGCATCCATGTTGCTGCAAATGGCATTGTTTCATTCTTTTTTATGGCTGAGTAGTATTCCATTGTATACATGTACCAAATCTACTTTATCCATTCATCTTTCGATGGACATTTAGGTTTTTTCCATGTTTTGGCTATTGCAAACAGTGCTGCTATGAACAGAGGGGGTGCATGTATCTTTTTGAATTACAGTTTTGTCCGGTTATATGACCAGGAGTGAGATTGCTGGAGCATGTGGTAATTCTATTTTTAGTTTTCTGAGGAACCTCCATACTCTTTTCCACAGTGGCTGCACCAATTTACATTCCCATCAGCAGTGCAAGAGGGTTCCCTTTTCTCCACACCCTCTCCTGCATTTATTGTTTGTAGACTTTTTGACGATGGCCATTCTGTCTGGTGCGAGGTGGTACCTCACTGTAGTTTTGATTTGCATTTCTCTAATGATTAGTGATGTTGAGCATCTCTTCATGTGCCTACTGACCATCTGTAAGCCTTCTTTGGAGAAATGTCTATTAAGGTCTTCTGCCCATTTTTTGATGGGGTTGTTTTTGTTGTTGTTAAGTTGTATGAGCTGTTGTATATTTTAGAGATTAAGCTCTTGCCAGTTGCATCATTTGCAAATATTTTCTCCCATTCCGTAAGTTGTCTTTTCATTTTTTTTTTTTTTATGGTTTCCTTTGCAGTGCAAAAACTTGTAAGTCTGATCAGGTCCCATTTGTTTATTTTTGTTTTTATTTCTATTGCCTTGGGAGACTGACCTAAGAAAACCTTTGTACAATTTACATCAGAGAATGTTTTGCCTATTCTCTCTTCTAGAAGTAAACTCATCTTAATGTAAAATTAATATTCAATAAAGTTACATTTCTCTTGTAATTTTATACATCAGAACATTTGCATGATGAGTTTTATCTTATTTAAAAGCAGCTTCATATTTCCTGATATTGAGTTTGACACACCAAAAGATTCACATTGAATGACTCAAAAGTCTCCAAACCTTCGCAGAGGTCAGGGAGGCTTTCTAAATATATTCATCCCCCTGGTTCTGCTAATAAGGAAGTGGCTATCCGGAAGGGAACAACTTATGAAATTCACAGTGGAATAACAGCATTATTTTTCCAAAACTCAGAGATGCTGAACAATATTTGAATCTTAAAACAATAGCGCTGAATTTGTCATTTTAAAAAAAAAAATCCACTACTCTGCCAGAAGAGGATGGAATGCTAATGTCCGATTGTGGCAGTCCACATTTTTAGAAAGCTGGTCACGACGTTCCACATATCATACTTTGGAAAACAATAGTCTCGTGCTACCGAAATGCAGAGGTAAAATTTTCTGACTGTAAATCAAAAAACAATAGTGACCTTCCCTGAAATCGGGACATTTCAGGATTCCACAGTCTCGATACAACTCAAGGAAAGGAAGCCTTGGACTTCTCTGTGGTGGGAATATTTGATAGAGAGCAGAATGTGAAGGGAAGCAAAAAGAGAAAAAGGCCTTACTTTTCCTCCTGGCAGCTCAAAGGGGGAGTTGAAGAAACAGTGCGATGGAAATGGGAAGCTGCCGGTAGAAAGCACGTTAGGATTTACTTGCTTGTTACATTAGCCCAGTTTGCATTAACCACATAATAGCAAGGCCAGAAAGGCAGTCCATGCTTGATGTTAATCCCCTAAAGGAATAACAAAGAAATAACTAATTCCTGAATTGAATCATGGGCATATGCAACTACCCCTGTACTTTTAGATTTCCAAAAGCAATGAAGAACCCCGGGGATAAATGCCAGCTGGGAAATCAATAATCAGGATTGTCAAGTGTAGCAGAATAATGTTTGGGAGGCTTGGATTCTGCGCTTGACGGAGTCGCTAACTGGTGAAATTTGGAAAATGTGGAAAATTTGCAAAGTCATCAGCTAGGTAAATGAAATCAATCCAAGGGGCATTTGTTCCATGTCTAGAATTGTTAAACACTGATCTTGGCACTGAGGGGAGAATTACCAAGATGTGCCAGACACCATCTCAATCCCCCTGGAAAGACGAGCCTGTATACATGTAACAATAAATCAAGATAGAAGTATTATGCAGCATAATAACAAGAACTAATCGCTAACATTCATGAGACACTTATTACATGCCACACCCCATTCTAAAGGGCTATCCATGGCTTTTTTGTTTGTTAGTTTGTTTTTCTGATAGAGACTGATTCTGTATCTCCAGGGCCCTTAAATTTCTATAATGTCTATCACTAGGAGTCTTCTAAAGGGAACGAGAAAGGGAAAGTATGATCTAATGCAATGAATCTTTTAACCACATGTCAGTAAATTGTTCCACTTGTAAATCAAGCAGATGAAACATATCATAAATATCAATCTACCTGTTTTTTTCCACTGTTAGTGAATGTATGCATGGTCTTGAAGAAAGGTCTTGTATATAGAGCCTGACCAGAGGTATCCTGAAGCATGTGAGCTAGGTTGTACTGTGGCAATGAATAACAACAAAATTTCAATGTCTTATAATAAAATTGCTTGCTCACTGCACATGTCCAACATGGGTTGATGGGGGGAAGGGCTATTCATGTTTTAATTCATTTAATTATCACACCCACTCTATGAGACAGGCACTATTATTCTCTTCTTTTTCACTATGAGGAAACTGAAGCTCAGAGAGGTTGAGTAACTTACTCAAGGTCACACAGCTCATAAATAGTAGATCAGGGATTTAAATCCAGGCTCCAGAAGCCACTCACCCTTGCATACCACAAAATATATACAAAGGATTTTAATTCTGACTATGGTAGGTTAGTGGGGCAGGATGAGGTGGGGAGGTGAGGAGAGAAGTAAAGGGAGCTTCCAGGAGGAAATTGAGCTGTGTGTTGCCCAGATGGACACAATATAACCTCCCTAGACCCAGTTTCTTACCTCCCAACAAGTGGGACTGATGAGATTATCTCAAAGGCCCTTGGAATCTTTTAATCACTTCAGAATTCGCCTCTTGTGGCATCACCAGAAATAGCACAAAAAGAGCAAGCTTCAGAAATCAACACACCTGAATTATTAGCTGTGCGATCTTTGTAGAGTTGTTTGCTTTTTCTGAACCTTAGTTTCTTCATTGATGCAATAAGAAAATCCTCATGGGGTTGTTGTAAAGGTTAATTAGTCTATGCTAGGCACAGTGTATGGCACATAGGAGGCACTCGATTAATTGTAGCCTCTCCTTCCCCCTTACTTTTTCTTTAACTGAATATAATCTCAGTCCTTGAACTGACCTAAATCTTAGATCATTGTATGCTGGCTACACATTAGTAGAGTACCATTTGGGGGTAGATAGCAAAACAAAAGAGGATATTTGAGGGTAGCAAATATTTTCTAAAATATCTGTTCTAATTTGCAGAGTATTTATTTTATAGTAAATGCCATTTGCTTCTCTTGATCCTTTTGATTATATAACTCAACTAACTTATTAAACAATCACATGATAAACTGGAAATCAAGAGGTGAAGCTACATACTATTCCTAAGCTGTGACTGGTATTGCTCAGGAAGCTTTTGGTAGCTATTTCATGGGTTATGCAAAAAGTGCATAGTTAAAAGAGTTTAAAACTTTGTAATGTCGCATACTGAAATAAACATGTGACTGGAAGTAGGAAGAAAAAGTCTTATTCAAAAACTCTTTTGCCATAATTTGCAGTTTAATTATCAAAGACAGAGATAATAAGATATATATCCATAGAAAGAAGTAGAGACAAAGATCATATTGATATACAAGAGAAAAAAAAGAGATAAAATCTTTAGGTAAGTAGGTGTTTCGTTTCTTCTTTCTGTTATTTTATTAACCAGAATCTTTTTTTTTTTTAACCAGCTCTGGCTAAAAAGATTTGAGGCTTTTCTTTTTACTTCTTTTAATTGAGGTTTAACTTCAATACATTAAAATGCGTACACTCAAGAACTTTTACATATGCATACGCCCACATAACCACTACCCAGATCAACATATAGAACATTTCTAGCGCCCTTGAAAGTCGTCTACCCCCTTCTTCGTCCATACCCGCAAGGTAACCACTATCCACATTTTAAATAAAGCAGGTAACAAAAATAGAAAATGATAAATAAAAAAGTAAAGGAATCCTAAACCTGATTTTTTTTTGTTTTCTGGTATGTGCTAGGGTTTTTCTTTACAAAGTTTACATTGGCGGTTTACTAACCATTAGGTACCCAAGGATCTAAGGAATTAGCTCACTAGGTGGTAAACTGAAAACCATAGCCTGCAGCTTAAGAGAAGCAGCAGCCTTCAAATTCTTACTGTAGAAGAGTCATATGACCCATTTCTTTCTTCTAGAGCAAAATGATTAAAGAAAGCATCTGGAGAATTAAATCAGATTGTTTACCACCTCAGTATCAACATAAGTGTTGACTCAGTTAGGTCTAAGCAAAAATTCTGCCTTGTGGTTGGCGAAGCCAAGATAAGTAATAACAGGGAGTCACTTAGACCTAAACTCTTGGTTGGGTCATGAAGCTATCAACTCTGCGCAGGCCCCTGATTTGACACCAATGGAGCATGAGCTTTGAGTTATTTTTCAAGTAACTGTGGTCATTTGACATTCTTGCATACATTGATTTTCACCCCAGCATTCGGTAACTTTCAGGTCATTTAATAAATTTGGGAGTACAGTGAGTGACAGAGGGTACTCAACTGAGCAGCCAATCAGATCCAAGAGTCCGGTTCATTAGATGCCTAGCCCAACAACTGAACTAACATGCTATTTCACTTTGGCCAGTACTGTGCACTGGCTATCAATAAATTATCCAAACAGGGACACCTTTGGAGAGTGAAAGGGGCACTATCATAATTATGCCAGAACCGCAGGACTAAATCAGGACTGACCCAAGCAAACCAGGACATACAGTCAGTCACCTTAGCTATCTCAAGCCTCCAGTCCATAAGAGTTCACATTGATTAACTCTCAATTCCATTGTCTCCTTTAATGGTTAAGCTAAAGCTTTTACAGTGGCAAAGACATCTGAGAGAGAAAAAAAAACCCCAAGGACACATGAGAGACTGTAGCTGAGCTCCAGCAAGTTAAACATATCAGTGCCGCTGATATAAGGTTGTAGCCTCAGCTTCTGACATAAGGAAATCAACCTGAAGAGGGCTGAGGACTCAGAGGAAGAGAAGGTACATCTCTAGCTTTTGTAAATCTGTCTAGCATGTAATAATACTACACACATTGTCTTTACATACTGAGGGCTGATGAACTAAGGGAGGGCAATACCCTCAATTTGTTAAAATATTATCCTGGTCAGTAATAAAGTAATAATGATAATTAGTAGTTTATACGACTTGAGTGCTTACGTTGTACCTGCATAGTGTACTAATTCCTTTATATATATTTTCTCTTTAAACTCCCCAGTGGTCCTATAAGATAGATACTACTGCTATTCCCATCCTTTTCCCACAGATGGGGAAATTGAGGCTTAGAGGAGATTAAGTCATTCTTCCGAGGTAGTATGATGCATATTAGGACTCCAAGATCAGTCTGAAACCGGGCTCCTCTACTCCTCCCAGGGCTCTTTAATTGCCAGATAAACTCACTCAGCTAGCTCAAACAAGGGGATTTGTTTACTGACAGGATACCACAGGAAAGCCCTTGGATGCCAATAGCAGAAAAGCAAATACTGTAGGACCACCTGGTGCAGGGGATGGGGTGGTGGACAACTGAGAAGCTAGGAACCAAGACCATTCCCACCAGCTCTCATCTCCTGTTTCTTTGCAGTGTCTACTACAAATTTATACAATATGTTTTTGAAATCTGGGAGATTGGGACTCTATAGCACCAAGCATTTCCAATGTCTGAATCTCCCTCTATTATGTGTCTTATTAAAGAACTTATATATTTTTTGATATGGAGGAAGGATGAACTTTTCATTTTGCTGACTACTACTAAAAATAAAAATTAGATTCTGATTTTAATTAGCCTGTGATCCTGACACACAGGGAAACATTCTGTTTTCATCTGGTATGCTTTTAAAAGTAGAAATGAATGCAAAGAAGCACAAAGCCCTCCAGGAAGGAGGTCAAGGCCTTAGGTTCCCAAAGGAATAGATTTGCATAATTAGTCTCTCCTCATGAAATTTATTTAAAATTGTCATTTTGCAATTGGTAAATGCAACATTTCTGTGTAAAAGATGTTTTGTTTTGTTTTCCCCCTAGTTCTTAC
Source organism: Orcinus orca (assembly GCF_937001465.1). NCBI lineage: Eukaryota > Metazoa > Chordata > Mammalia > Artiodactyla > Delphinidae > Orcinus > Orcinus orca. The sequence goes on along the minus strand of NC_064561.1, from coordinate 80,910,404 downwards.
AGTTAGTCTATGTAAGGCAGAAAGTGATGTAGCTAGAACCGTGAGGTTTAGGGTCCTTCCCTTGAGGCCAGCGTTCTGTTACTTCAATGCCGTGTTTCATGAATAGATTCATATTCTGGCACAAGCAAAGTGCTTGGACTAGAGCCCAGTCCTCCTGACTTCCAGTCTAGGGCCTTTTCAATAAGTTGTGCAGATGTCTGGGGGGAGGGGCGGGGGAGGGGGTGGCTCATGTGTGACCCAAAACAGTAGAACCTGAAGAATCAAAGGGCCATCTCCCGCCCCTCCCACCGTTTTACAGAATGATGTCACTTGGTCCAAGTGTCTGGTTGTGACATATGAAGGTAGCAGTTTTTGACTAAGGTTCTGTGTATGTATGTTTTGTAAATATCTGTATATTGAACTCTCCCATTGGACTGCAAACTCACTTATAGCAAGCAGGTGCTTATTTATTTTTATATCTCCACCACCCAGAATATAGCCTAGCACATAAAAGGCATCCAAAAAGTGCTGATTGGAGGAAAGGAAGGAAGGGAGGGAGGACAGACTGCACAATTTGCCTCAAATGTAGGGTTTATTTATAAGGTTCAGCCACAAAATAAAAGCAAAGTGAATATGTAGCTATTTGAGAGAAATAGAAAAACTTTCTTATTTGCCTGAGGTATTTGTTGGTTCCTTCTCTCATGTTCCTTCTTTGCCAGGTTATTTGTTGGATAAATTTTTGAAATGAATGGTGCTACATCGAGAACAGGTTGGAAGATAACAAAATGCTAATAGGAATTGTCAGAAAATATGAAAGTATGTGAAAAAGGAATGAAAAGCAATTAAAAGTGTGCAATATTGGTGACATAAAGAAAAATGTAACTTGCAGAAACTACTTTAACAATCATTAAATATTACCTGCTTCAAAACAATGTGCTGATTGCCCCGCATGGACTGCCTTGTCAAAACATTTCACAGGGAGGAAAACAGAACATGCCAAACCAGGGTGCAAGGAAAGAGAAAGGCCAGTCCTCATATCGACAGCATGGCCATTAGTTCCCAAAACAGGGAAAGGAAGTAGCTGTATGGATGTTTCTCTAAGAAAATATGAGCGATTCCATAACTTTAAAGTGTTTCCTGTGGGTTATAAACAGTAATTCTTGGACTTGCTCCGGAGCTAGACTATCTGGGAGTCATGGGACCTCTCTGACCTGTTTGAAGCACTTGCACTCAACTAGCAGACAAGTGAGAAGTAGCACAGGCCAAAGGTTTTCCTTTCTAAACGGGGAGGGAGGGCTCAGGAGAGATTTAAGTTATATTTCTTTTTCATGCACTCTTTTTTTCCCCGTGATAATTGAAAAAAAAAAAAAAAGACCAATATTATTCAAATCAACATCTCAGGTCAGCTAGAGTTCCAGATGAGTATGGTTGAGAACCTCTGGTTGGAAACAATCACCCAACGATTCATTCATTCATTCAACACATATTTATTGAGCATCTAACATGAACCAGGCGCTGTGGCTACAGTGGCTAACACAACAGACAAGTCCTTTATTTTTGAGAAGATTCCATTCTTGTAGGAGAGGACAGATAATAAACAAATGGGCAGAGGACATAGTGTCTCTCTGAGACCATTCCCCACAACCTTCTCTTCCCTCCTTATACGCCAGGCACGGTGTAGAACAGTGGCCTTCTTGCTGTTCCCTAGCATACGCCAAGCTCAGCCCTGCCTGGAGGTCTTTCCCCATGCCCTTCGCTCTGGCTGGCAAGCTTTGCTCCCAGACTTCACATGGCTTCCTCCTTCCCCTCCTTCAAGTCTCAGCTGAGATGTCACCTGTCAAAGAGGCTTCCCTGATCATCCTATGTAAAACAGACCTCCCTCACTCTCCCTGATGTTCTATTTTATTTTCTTTATATCTCTTATCTGTTGAAACTGTGTTATTTATGTGTTACTTTTTTATTTTTGATAAAAAAGTAGAATGTAAGAGCCACCGCAGTATGGGTTTTTGCTTGTTTTGTCCATTTCTATATCTCACATGTTTAGAAAAATGCTATTAGAAATGCCCACTTACTCACGTGCCCAGTGACGAAGTGTCTGGAGTCAGAGGACCTAATCTCTTATCTGCACTGTGGTAGCTGGTCTCCAAAAATGGCCCACGGTGAGCTGCACTCCTGGTATTCACACCTTGGGTAGTTCTTTGCCTTGAACCTGAGCTGGCCCTGTGGCTCGCCTGTGACCGACAGAATGCAGCAGAGGTGAAGACGCCTGATGTCCTAGGCTATCTCATAGGAAGCCTTGCAGATTCCATCTTGATATCATGGAACATATGCTCTGAAGGAAGCCAATCACCAAGTTAAAAAGTCCAACTATACTGGGACTGCCATGCTGTAAGGAAGCCCAAGCTAGCCATGTGGGGGGCCATGCAGAGAGACTAAAATGCTCAGATAGCCCCCAGCTGTTCCAGCCATCTCAGCTGAAGCATCAGATATGAGAGCGCACATCCAGTTCAGAAGAGCATTCAAATAATTGCCGTTGGGGGAATTGCCCCCCCCAACCTTGGGGGCCCTCTGACTGCATCTGCATGAGAGCCCCCAAATGAGAACTATCCAGCTGAGCCCCATCCATCCACTGTACCGTAAGAGACAATAATACATCATTGTTTTAAGCCACCAAGATTTGAGGTGGTTAGTTTCGCAGCAATAGGTAACTGCAAAATGCAGCCACCAAAGGTAGTTCTAGATTCAAACATTTCTTTCCCACAAATACTACATATGTCTAAGGATCCTTGGGCTTTGCCCCCCTCACGCACACCCTCCTCTAAGGCACACGTCTCTGCCATTAATAAGCTTTGTTTTCACTGTTCACTTTCCTACTACCCTTTATAAGCACCCACTGGGAGTCAGAAAAGCTGGGTCTTCATCCTCATGGGACCACTGTAATTTTGGCCAAGTCGCTAAACTCTCTGAAGCTTGGGCTCAGAAAAATGATGGCAGGGATTTGATATTTTAATTCGGTTGGATGTGTGGCAGACAACCCCTTCCCTCAAACTGAAACTAATACAGAACAGAAATAAATGAGAGAGATACAAGTGGAAGAGTTCTGACTGAAGCAGGACAGGCTGTATATTGGAGTAGTGGTTAGAGGTGGGGACTGCAGTCAGAAGACCTAAGCTCAAATGCTGGCCCATCCCCTCACCAGTCACCCCAGAATCTGGTGTGAAAACCACTATCCTGGCTGGTCTCAGAGGCCTCCCCACTTCCCATTGTTGTGATCTGTAACATTTACCACACAGAAAATAGACATCTATTTTAAAACTTCAGTGTAGATTTTAATTTATTGTTTATATGGTGTCATTTATTTTAATTTAAAAACAGAGTATTGACCTGGAAGAGTTTTTTATTGCTTCTGCTTTCTCACAAAATCAGATTTATACTAGTTTTTCCCAACTACCATCTGCCCCTAGAGCAGTAAGCCCTTACGATCTTGCCTCTTCCTCTCAACACAGGTGCTAAACTTAGTTCTTGCTTCATCCCTAGAGAGAGAAATAGAGTATTTCAAATTTCCCCATCTGCAGTATAACTTGGCTTGGGAAATACTGGTTTAAAACCATTCTCTTTGATTTTTTAAGATTTTATTTTCAAAGGCCTCTGTAGTAGGAGATACAGTAGGAGATAGCCTACTAAAGTTTCCCATTCCAATGTTTAATGGCTGTATTCATTTGGAAATTTTCCCTCATATTTGACAGAAATCACTCAATAAAGTTCCCCTGCATATAATGCTTCTCAACTTTCATTTCTACAACTTTTAAAAAATGTCTTATAATTAAGTTCTTCAGTGTCACCGTACAGCTCTCTTCTTTTTTTTAAATTTTTTAAAATTTATTTATTTATTTTTGGCTGTATTGCATCATCGTCGTTAGGTATTCGTTGCTGCTTGCGGGCTTTCTCTAATTGCAGCGAGCAGGGACTACTCTTCGTTGCAGCGTGCGGGCTTCTCATTGCAGTGGCTTCTCTTGTTGCTGAGCTTGGGCTCTAGGTGCATGGGCTTCAGTAGTTGTGGCTTGCAGGCTCTAGAGCTCAGGCTCAGTAGTTGTGGCACATGGGCTTAGTTGCTCTGCGGCATGCGGGATCTTCCTGGACCAGGGCTCGAACCCGTGTCCCCTACACTGGCAGGTGGATTCTTAACCACTGGGTCACCAGGGAAGTTCCATGTATAGCTCTCTTCTGAACTCTCTCACTTTTCCCCCATTTTCTCCTCTGCATAGTAACCTTAAATTGAAAACAGGAATGGTCTGAAGAGTGTTCCTGGATTCTATGACTTATGATGTATATTAAATATTTTGTGTAGTTAACTTATTACAGCACTTCCAGGTTTCATCTTGGTAAGAGCATCAACATTTTCTAAAACATATGTCATCAGACAATATACATAAAATTACAGGCATGTAATGACACTTTACATGTACTTATATTGGCTAATAAACATATACCCCGCCCTGTGTTATAAATTAGGTAACTTCTTGACCATACATTGCAACCAAATAGCCACTCAAATCTCCAAACTCATATTTGAACTCTGCCCCAAAACTATGGACAGATGCACAGTGTTTCTGATCAATGTTAAAAAGAGATCACAATCTGATCAATATTGTTGACCGAAGAAAAACTACACAACCTAAAAGTTTCAAGTTGAGTTTTATTCGAGGATCTTACTGAGGACTATGGTCCAGGAGACAGTCTCTCAGATAACAATGAGGAACTGCTCCAAAGAGATAACAGAAGAGCCAGGATATATACAAGTTTTTTTGCTGGGAAAAAAACCCCCAAAACAACATGTAGTCGAACATCAAAAGATTACTGCTAATCACAAACAGATATCTCAAGTTAATGATTTTAGTGTTTTTCTATGTATGGGGAGTTACAAGATTCGGGGTTTACTGAAATTATTCCTTAGATACACATCTTAACTATCTAGTATCTAGGGCCAGTATCCAAAGCACAGATAGCTTCCTGGTTTTCTCCATCCTGAATTCCCCATAGGGCACACCGTAAGTGGGTACCTGCAGTGGCTAATGGCTTGATCCTTACAGAACAGGGATGGCAGGCAACATACTTTGTTTACTGGAATGTCAGGCAACATTCTCTGTTCACAGTACTCTAAGCTGTTGGATAGAAGCCCCTACCTCCTGAAAGGTTGTGGGTTAGGCATTTTCTACTAGAACTGCTTCGATAACTGGAAGAAGTATTGGCTAGAGCTTTGATGTCAGAAACAAGAAATTATGTTCCCAGAGGCTTGGAGGAAGAAAAATAGAGGGTAGGATTTTTTATTGGTGCCAAATCAAAGAGTCCCCCAAAATGTATTTTAGACATAATCTTATGTCTCTATTTTATCACATGACAGTGAAGTTTCCCTATCATTTTACTGCTGCTGCCTTTTAAATACTGCATTCCATTTTACTGTAGAATAGCCCAAAGAATAAACAAATTAGGAAGCTGTTTGACAATGTCTTCTAAACTCAAGCAAATGCCACTAAGTAAAATAACGTTGTGTACTAGCTCCTTTCTAGTTCCTCCCCACTAGGAAAGGGCTATTGACTACTTCACAGGCTCCGGACGCGCAGGCCCAGCGGCAATGCTCACGGGCCCAGCCGCTCCACGGCACGCGGGATCCGCCCAGATCCGGGCACGAACCCGTGTCCCCCGCATCGGCAGGCGGACTCTCAACCACTGCGCCACCAGGGAAGCCCTGTAATTATTCTTAAATCTAAAATTAATTTTAGAAGAAAATCCGAAGGCAGCCCCGGAGCGTAATGTTAGTAATTTTATCCCAGCCATAAAGTTAGGCCTCCAACAATAAGGTTTTATATTAGTTATTCTTTATTCTCAACTACTCTGTAGCAAATTACAAATCTACCAACACATACGTTATTTGCTATTGCAGGGGAGCAAAGTTGGCCACCCCAAAATGCATCCCTTTGGCATGCAGATTATTTCAAGCTAAAAAGAAGCAAGGCCCAAAAGATTGGGGAAGAATCTTTGAACTTTCTCCTAACTGCCTAAAAAAATTTAGATAGAAGACCTGTTCCAGGAAGGGAGCTGTCACCGTAGATTACTACAGTATAATATGAACTAGGTGTGTAGACAGGGAGGAACCTAGCAAAGTCTGCTTGTTGAAATTCCTCTCTGTGTTCCATTGTTTCTGTATGACCCAGCAAACAGTTTTTGCCACCCATTTGCTCATTTTCATCTTCCTGTGAATTGCCTTCTTTCCCTCAAACAATGGAGCCATCCACAACTGTGCACCCTGAGGGGATTCAGGATGGAAAAAAGCAGGACACTGGCCCCAGACAGTTAAGGTGCATATCAAAGGAATGATTTCAATAAGCCCAGACTCTTGCATCTCCCCATACATAGAAGAGTGCTAAATTCATTAACTTGAGATGTCTGGTTTTTCTTTAATTAACAGTAATCTTTTGACTACCCGGTTTTTGTTGCCAAAACTCGTATATATCCTGGCTCCTCTCTTACCTCTTCCAGGCAATCCCTCAGAGCTCTCCAAGAGGCTGTCTTCTGGACTTAAGTACTCAGCAAGTCCGCCAAATAAAACATAATTCTCAACTTTTAGGTTGTGCAATTTTGTTTTTTTTTTTCAGTCAACGCTATGAAGTCCCAAACCCCTGCCCCATTCTCTTCTCTCAGGTGGCACATAAGCCTCGATTGCCTAACTTGTCCTTGGGCCTCATTTTCTTAGGGAGCCCCCTGGACGCAGGTAATTAAATTTGATTTTCTCCTATTAATCTATCTCACGTCAAGGTAACCCTTAGACCAGCCAGAAGAATCTAGAAGGGCAGAGGGAAGTTTCTTCTCCTTCCCCACTCTACTAAATGGGTGTTTAGAATAATGGCTAGAACATGGCAGGTCTCAAAGTTCCTTAAATGAGTCCGTGGATGCTTCAAACACAAAACGTGACAGAACCAGCAAGGCGGGAAGAAGTGGCTTCATTTTATTGGTTGGGCGCGTAGCAAGCAAGTTGCTGGTGAGGTTTTGATGGCTGCTTCTCCACGCTCCCCTCCGCCCCTACCAACTAGGAAGGGTCAACCAGGAACTACCTCTTGTTGCCTCAGTCACTGAACCGACGTATTGTTTAAGCTCTGACAGGCAGTCCTCAAAGAGACTACACCCTGCTTGAATAATTTAGGCTGGGGCACAGGCCAGACCACAAAGCGCATCTGTGCGAGAGAGAGCCTCACTCAGTCCTGTCGTTTCCAGCATCTACAGCCGGCCGCCCATTTTTCATACCCCATATTTACAGTCGGGGTAGAAAAAAAGCCCAGTTTACCAGGAGGCTACTTATACGGCGCCGGGTTAGGCATATGTTTCACCTGCTTGGCCAATTAGCTTCCTCTGCCCGCAAGACTAGTTCAACAGGTTTCCTTTTTCTCTTCCTCCGCCTCCTGGGTTGGAGAAAGAGGTTGTCACTTCGCTTCGACCCTCCCCTTCCCTCCCTCCCAGCTCTGCCCCGCCAGCTCGGACCAATCGCGCCGGCTCGAACGTGTCCAGGTTGGCGGACCCCGGCAGGGCCGGCCCGGATGCGCCGAGCGGCCCAGGGCGCAAGGGAGGGCGCGGCGGGTTCGCTGGGCCTGCGCCCCGGACGGTGGGAGTCGGGGAAGCGGGAGGAGGAGACTGTCTGAAGGTGCCCTCCAGACGCGGCCCTGATGACTGAACTACAGCAAGATGTGGACGACACAAAGCCTGCCAAAGTGCTCGGGAAGAGAGAGAGCAAAATTGGCTCAGCCCAGTAAGTACCCTTCGCTGGATCCCAGCCGCGGCGGTAGAACGCGCGCTGCCCGAACTTCTCTGCCAGGGAAGAGTTGGGAATGGGAACGGTTTTCTGGAACTTTTAACGTGGACAGAATTGTGGCTTGAACTCTTCCTGTGGCGCCCGGTCTCTTTTTTGTCCCCGATTCTGTAGTAGAGAAAAGGCACGGCAGCGTTTCAGAAACGCACTGCAGCTTGCAGTCCGGTGGGGATGGGAATTATTTGAGCCGAGAGCACGACCGGTGTTTTATAAATCCCAAGGGAGGTCTGGGGCGACTCTTCAGAGCTCCAAGCCACATCAAGAAGCAGCGCTTAACATTTATTCTAACTGTCTTACATCTTAATGACTTGTGTGAAGATGCAGCTGTCCCGTAGATGTCGTCTGGTCACTAGCTTCACAAAGATGCGTATTTTGTCGTTCAATTCGGAGCGTGAGGGTGTTTTTTTCCCTCCATCCCCTTCACTGTTTCCCCTCACGAGAGAGGAAAAGTAGTGGAAAATATGAAATACGCTTTATCTTTCTCCCTCAAAGACTGCCTGCCTTTGTTGAGTACTTAACACAAACTTGTTATACGCTTTTTTTTTTTTGAGGGAGGGTGTGGGAGTGGGGTGAGGGAGCATAGTGAACATAAAACATCAGATATTGGGTTGTGACTATCCTCCCAAAAGATTCACGTGCGTAATAGGATTTGCACATTGTTTGACCTATAAACTCTTCTGGTTTAAGAAGCTGAAAACTCAAATATTTGATCACAAGGATTAGCTTCCTGTAATGAAATTTATTTATCTTACGTACTTTTTAAAATCCAGAAGTATGGTTATTTATGTGATTGTTATTCCCAAACTTTTCTTTTAAAAAAGAAAAGAATCTTTAAGTGTTTGGTCATTTTCTATATCACTATAACATTAAGTGAGACTAAGGTAAATATCTAAATAAGCCCAATTTTAATTTTTATGGTACCAAGCTGTTGGGTATCTAAAATGCTTTATTGCTACTAGTATAAAAAAGATGACAGACTTTTTTAATAGTAAAGATTCAATCCCCAAAAAAGATTTAAAAAATTCAATCCTCATCATTCATTATTTCAGCATTTACTCATTTTTAGGAACACAGCCTGGTTGCACATAAAGACTTGTGTTGGTAAAGCATATTCCACCCATTTATTGAAGTTTGGGCCGACCTTTTAGAAAAAGAATAGCTTTTATTAGCTGCTTTGAATTGTGGTTTCAAAGGCTTTGGTCATATTCTCTTCAAGTGTCTGCTTTCCTTGGCTACTTCAGCTCATGTTCTTTGCACTTTATTGACTGAAAAAAGATGATTGAGGAAAAATTGCTCTAGGTATAACTCTCACAAAATGTTCTTGTTTCCTTACCCAGAAATAACATCCTTACTTTATACTAATAATTCAAGCCCAAGAAAAAGATGAACCAGCAAATGACATGTATTTCCTTAACCATTCTTTTATAAACTTTACCTCCCTGAAGAAGAGGTGTTGTGGCTAGTCTGGTCACCATTTCATAGATGTTTGAGGTGACAGGAGTGGTAAGTGGCACTGGCAGGACTGGAACCCAGGACTCTAAACTCCTGGATCAGAACTCATCCAGAGGCACTATTTATTATTTTCAGCTACACAAAGCAGAATGATTCAAGCCCACCCAACAGCTGTTAAGTTTTAAATCTTCACATTCCCTCCCAGTCCTCAAGATACTCAGTCAAGGAGAGCATTCTGATTGATTGAAAACATCTGCCATAGCATTAGACTAATTTTGTTAAATTAAAATTCTTTAGATGTTGAGAACATAATTATGTAGAAGATACACAACCACCTTGAAGCTCAAGGCCCCGAACAGCCAGCCCTTCATTTGGAACATTCAGTTTCACAAATTCATTTCAGTTCTACAAATGGGAATACCTGCTATTTGTTCAATAATGGTGGGCAATACAAGAATGAATGTGATTTGGTATCCGTCTTTCTGTAACTCCAAGAGCACTGTTGAGGGGAGCCATGTATGTATATTACAGTACTTCAAGGGACGATGGTGGCCATTGCCACATTAAATACACAAACAAGATATTATAAAAAGTTTGGCCTATAACTGAATCTTCTCCACAGTTAGGATATGTACCCATTTGGCAGTCTTTGGTTTATTGAGTCTTTGGTTTTTCCCCCGCAAAGTGTTAATTCCCAGGCCTCCTAAAGTCACTTCTGATTCAATCTAAGATTTTAGACCCTCTTTTTTTCTGAGCTCTTAAACTCCTGCTCTGGTAACAGAATAAAAGTAATTTAAAGACACAGGTAGACACATTTTCACAGTGATATATTGGTGTGATAATTCCATATTTGAAATCATGTTGAGTAGCAAAATTTTTATGCTTGGAAACCCAGTCTAACTTGTCTGTTTTGATCATGTTGAGTAGCAAAATTTTTATGCTTGGAAACCCAGTCTAACTTGTCTGTTTTGAATTTCATCTTAGATTAATCATCACTAAGCTCAAAGTTGTTGAAGGCTAAGTGTCCCAAGGGACATTTTCTTCAAGAGTGTTAGAACGGCTTGCTCCTCCCCATTCTCTGCACCTGTAACTTCACCCACATGGGCCTCATCACCTAGGACCTTAGCCTCTTAATTAATAATGGCTGCCAATTATGGAGGATGCTTGCTATGTGACAGGCTGTATGCTCAACACTTACTCATTGTCATACAGAATCCGGTCGATACTATCGTTATCTCCATTTTACAAGTAAGAACACTGAAATTCTGAGAGGTTAAGTAACTAGCCAGGCAGAGACACAGTTAATAAGGGAACAGCTCAAATTCAAGTCCAGGACTCCTAACTCTAGAGCTTGACCTTGAATCTTTATCCCTCCTCCTATGCTCTAGAATCTATGATGGCCCTCCATGACCTCCTCTTAAAAAACAGCCTCCTCTGCCAAGAATCTAAGACCCGTAATGATCTGGACACACATAGACCATTTCAACCTCATTTCCTAATCCTGGTCAGCTTGCACAGCCTCTGTAGCCAGCCACGCTAGCAGCACTGTAATTCAGAGGCGATAATGCAGAAGAATAAGGAACATGTGTGCCAAACGTAGTACTGAATCAGGTTCCCTCATTCTTCCCTCCTCAGCTCTCTATTACTTTGCTCAAGCAGTGCCCTCTCTTGTCTCTCTTAAGATACTTCTGTAAATCAACTCGAGCTTTCCTTCATTTAAAGCCTCTCCTAATCACTGGCCATACTCTCCTCTTTCTTACCAGTGCTCACCCTGTATGTATGTGGTCAGCCCAGAGAAGTTCACCGCTACTACTGTTACTATATATTAACAGTTAATGTTTATGTAACGTTTAGTGTGTACGAAATACTGCTCTAAGTTATTAACATATACTCACACAGTAGTCCAGTGTACATTAGTTAACGGTCCCCAAATAGATTGCAAACTCCAATCACGTTTTTTCCTTATTGAATTTCTCAAAGGACTCAGCAAATAATCACTTTCAATAACTATCTGTTGGTGAGCTGTGGAGGCTGGGATCCCATCCCCCGCTGATTAAGGTATATAATATGCTTACAGCTGACTTTCAGTTTGATGACCTCAGGGGAAGTTATACTCTCAAATCAAATTATCTGTCAGTAGCAGTAGAATTTTTTTTTTATTGTATCACAAGAATCTTTGATGTTTACTTTAAAGTTTACTCATGGTGGTGTAAGTAGCAGTAGAATTTTTAGGTACATTTACTTGCCCAAGAACTGTGACTTATTTATTCATCTTTGTGCTGGAAGTGAGACTGCACATTTACTCACCACCAAAATACATATTCAATTTAAAAATAACAGCCCCCCTTTTTTTTAACCAAGAATTGGTAGTTCTAGCTGCATATTTCCTTTCGAGATCCTAGTTTTTCCCTACTTTATCTTTTTCTTTCTTAATTTTGTGTTCACGTTGCATAGATATTTCTAACATAGCCTAACTTTTTTGACACACATTTTGTTAGATACACTTATTTCTTAAAGTCTCTGGCGGATCTTATTTAGTAATGGCCTCGTTACTTTTAATGAATTTCAAAAAGTATCTAAAACTAATACTGATAATACTTCTGGGCAGTTGATTCATATTTCAAATAATGAATTATATCACATGCCACATACACTTGTAATGCAGTTTGAATTTTAAAAATTTAATAATTTGGGATGTAAGAATTCTAGAAATTTGTTCAATTTCATATGTGTGGAGAAAGAGAGGGTGGATGTATGCAATATAAGCAGTTTACCTTAAAAGGAAGTTCTCTGGGATTATCAAGAAATAATAATGATTTGGGGCACATATTTTGACTTTAAAGAGTGAATTCAAGCAAAAATAAATTACCTTAGTCTTGTGCATATTGTGGGTACTTGACAAACAGAATAAGAGTTGCAGTTGGGGACTGATCTTGCATTGGAAGCAAGAGGAGCAAAGATGAATAATTATTGAGTATAGCTCGACTTCTTAGTGCTTGCTGAAGTCCAAACATTGAAAGTGACTATTTAGCAAGAAAAATCTCTGTAAATTATCTATATATTATATATCTTTCCATATGTGTGTTTGTATATTATTTTTCTTCTTTAATTCTAATTTCCAGCTCACCAACTCTGACAGATTACCCAGCATACTTTTTTTTTTTTTTGGCGGTACGCGGGCCTCTCACTGTTGTGGCCTCTCCCGTTGCGGAGCACAGGCTCCGGACGCGCAGGCTCAGCGGCCATGGCTCACGGGCCCAGCCGCTCCCCGGCATGTGGGATCTTCCCGGATCCGGGCATGAACCCGTGTCCCCTGCATCGGCAGGCGAACTCTCAACCACTGCGCCACCAGGGAAGCCCCCAACCAGCATACTTTTTAATATAAACTTTGGGATAAGAAGAAAAAATTACAGCATTAGAAAATATTAAAATTATATTAAGGTAAAACAATCGAGGAGTTTGAAAGGATGGAGAAAAATAGTGTTCTGGTTTTAAATGTTTTGAAAAGAAATTTAATGAACCAAATCAGCTCCATGGCTCAATGTTAATATCATTGGAAATTGCTGATTTGTCAAGGCAGTACAGAAAGAGGTTAAGAATGCTGGCTCTAGGAAACTAGGATCTGAAGTCTGACTTTCCTATCTCCTAGAAGTTTGACCCTGGTGAGTTGCTTAGCACCTCCAAGCTTCATTATCTGTAAAGAATAATAAAGTCAGCTGTGGGAACTCCCTGGCCATCCAGTGGTTGGGACTCCACGCTTTCTCTACCGAGGGCGCAGGTTCAGTGCCTGGTCGTGGAACTAACATCCTGCAAGCTGTGCAGCGCAGCCAAGAAATAAATAAATAACTAAATTTAATTAAGCCAGATGTTTTGATTAGGCTTGCCTTGAAGTTTCAATGCGAAATGTCAGAAATTCACTTCACCTAGTGCCTGACATGGTCAGCGCTCCATAAGCCATAGCTGTGGTGGTCCTCACTGTTGAAGGTCTGGGACTGTGGTAACCTAAATGGGAGGGAAGTCCAGGAGGGAGGGGATATCTGTATGTGTATGGCTGATTCATTTTGTTGTGCAGTGGAGGCTAACGCAACATTGTAAAGCAACCATACTCGAATAAAAATTAATTTAAAAAACAAAAAAAAGAAAGTATAATTAAACAAAATAGTCAAAATTCAAAAGGCCTAGTAACTCTTAACAGTCGCAGGCACCAGTGTCCTATTAAGTGAGCCTCTGTTGCATCAGCGACACCTACAGGGCACTTTGACAGCCGCTGTGCATTTCCATGAATCCAACATGGCATCTTGGTTTTTAGTTTATGCTGAAAGGATCTCATGCCATAACTCTTTAGTGACCTACCAGCTTATTTAAATGTTGCTTACTGATTTGGTGTTCTCACATCTGTCGTCCAGTGCTTTTATCTCTGATCCATTGATTTCTACATCCTACATCCTGGCGCTGAGCTTTTCTTTCATGGCTCCTCAACTTTAAACTGCTGAGTTGTTTCCATTTGCTGAACTTCAGTAGACCTCCCCTTCAACATCTTTCTAGTTCTTTAAATGCCCAGCTTTAGGCATTTCACACATTTCCAAGTGGCATAAAGCACAGGTCCTGGAGACAGACTCCTCCACAGCCACCTGAATGACTGTTCTTCCTTCTTAAAGAAAAGAGCGTGTTTTTATCCATGCTCTTAAACTTGATCATATACCCTTAGGAGAGAAGCAGAACCAACTTAAACTCCATTCCCTAAGGTAAACTAGTCGATATGTTCTCGTTGGTCATTCCACGTGTGTCAGAGGTTCCCACATTCATGATGGGACATGATGTCCCAAGAGGCAGATTATTCTTAACAGGCTTATTGAGACATATTTTACATATCATAAAATTTATCCATTTCAAGTGTACAATTCAATGACTTTGAGTAACATTACTGAGTGGTGCAGCGTCACCATACCCAGTTTTAGAACATTTTCACATCCTCTCTCCATTATGATCCCTTGGGCCCATTTACACTAATTCCCATTAGTATGACATAAAATGTACTTAACCAAAAGAGTCAAAATTCACCCCCTACCCCAGCCCCAGGTAGTCACTAATCTGTTTTCTATCTCTGTAAATTTCTCTTTTCTGGGCATGTCATATAAATGGAATCATATATAATATGCAGTCTCTTGTATCTGTCTTCTTTCACTTACCATCATGTTTTTGAGGTTCATCCATGAAGTAGCATATACCAGTGGTTCATTCCTTTTCATTGCTGAATAGTATTCCACTATACGGATAGACCACTTTTTTTTTATTCCCATAGGTTTATTTTTTATTTATTTTTTAACATCTTTATTGGTGTATAATTGCTTTACGATGGTGTGTTAGTTTCTGCTTTATAACAAAGTGAATCAGTTATACATATACATATATCCCCATATCTCTTCCGTCTTGCGTTTGCCTCCCTCCCACCCTCCCTATCCCACCCCTCTAGGTGCTCACAAAGCACCTAGCTGATCTCCCTATGCTATGCAGCTGCTTCCCACTAGCTATCTATTTTACATTTGGTAGTGTATATATGTCCATGCCGCTGTCTCACTTTGTCACAGCTTACCCTTCCCCCTCCCCATATCCTCAAGTCCATTCTCTAGTAGGTCTGTGTCTTTATTCCCGTCTTGCCCGTAGGTTCTTCATGACCTTTTTTTTTTTTTTGAGATTTCGTATATATGTGTTAGCATACGGTATTGGTTTTTCTCTTTCTGACTTACTTCACTCTGTATGACAGACTCTAGGTCCATCCACATCTCTACAAATAACTGAATTTCATTCCTTTTTATGGCTGAGTAATATTCCATTGTATATATGTGCCACATCTTCTTTATCCATTCATCTGTTGATGAACACTTAGGTTGCTTCCATGTCCTGGCTATTGTAAATAGAGCTGCAATGAACATTTTGGTACATGACTCTTTGAATTATGGTTTTCTCAGGGTATATGCCCGGTAGTGGGATTGCTGCGTCGTATGGTAGTTCTATTTGTAGTTTTTTAAGGAACCTGCATACTGTTCTCCATAGTGGCTGTACCAATTCACATTCCCACCAACAGTGCAAGAGGGTTCCCTTTTCTCCACACCCTCTCCAGCATTTATTGTTTGTAGATTTTTTGATGATGGCCATTCTGACCAGTGTGAGATGATATCTCATTGTAGTTTTGATTTGCATTTCTCTAATGATTAGTGATGTTGAGCATCCTTTTATGTGTTTGTTGGCAATCTGTATATCTTCTCTGGAGAAATGTCTATTTAGGTCTTCTGCCCATTTTTGGATTGTGTTGTTTGTTGTTTTGATATGAAGCTGCATGAGCTGCTTGTAAATTTTGGAGATTAATCCTTTGTCAGTTGCTTCATCTGCAAATATTTTCTCCTATTCTGAGGGTTGTCTTTTTGCGGATAGACCACATTTTGTCTGTCTGTTCACTTGTTCACGAACATTTAGGTTGTCTCCACTTGATTATGATGAATAATGCTGCAATGAATATTTGTGTGCAAGTCTTTGTATGGGCAGATGTTTTCATTTCTCTTGTGCATATACCTAGAAATGGGATTGCTGGGTCATATGGTAATTCTATGTTTAACTTTTTGAGGAACTGGCAAACTTTTCCAAAGCAGCTACACCCTTTTACATGCTCACCAGCAATGCATGAGGGCCCGTGGTGTAGATTTAAGAGAAAGTTCTTTCACATAGCAGGGAAATAAGATTGGAAACACCTTAAAGATAGATCAGTACCTTACACTTTAGAACATAACAAATATCTGTTGAATTGTTGACTGAGTGAAATTCATACTTAGGGTTTTGAAAACTCCCTCAAACTGCAGTGTTAAAGATAACTCAGACTGTCATACTTGGGTACTGTTTTTACAAGCTCTTAAAATTTTGCATGTAACATTTGTTACTGGTTTTTTTTTTAATGACAGTAATACAAAGAAGAAAATTTTAAATGAGACCGTAATCTTCCCCTATCTGTGCTGACATATTTTAAAGGCTAGAAAATTAAAACAACGTAGATAGGTACAAAATGAAAAAGGAAGGTCTTCTTCTCATCTCCCACCTGACAGTTCCTTGTCTCAGGGGTAACCACTTGCCAAGGGTTTGGGTTTTGTTCTTACGGTCTTGTCATTTAAGGCCAGAGTCAAGTTTTTTGTTGTTTTATTTTTCCTTAGAACCTCCACCTTCCAATATGCCTCTAAGTGTGTTGGACTTGGCACAATGAAGCACCTTGTGAGGTCAGGAAGATTAAGTGTGATCCTACAGTATCTGGACTGCACACTGTAGGAGAGCTCGATAAAGGGCAGACTTTATTCCCATAAACCACTGTTTTCCCAGACTTCTTTGCAGAAGAATTATCTACCAATAAGTTGACCTACACAGTTTTAATATTGATGAATAAATAAATCCATCGGAACAGAGGTTTCTTAAGTGACCTTAGCCAGGTGGACTCAGAGTGTTAGAAAGAAGGGTTGCTGTCTGACTGGCCCATCCTCAAGTTACCCATTCATCTTCTAATCTCTTCTGTGCCCCTGTCCAACCGGATGATCCTAGACAGGCCCCCAGTCAGACGAGGCAGCAATAAATCTGGGCCACCCTGTGAACAACTAGATAGAAGTCACAGTAGTGATGAGACCTGTTTAAGAAGAGCAGAGACCAAAATGGAGAAACGGAAATGTGACGTTGGAGACAAGGAGTAAGGAGATGGGGGGAGAATAGAAGAAAGTTAGAAAGAGAGGGGGGGAAGATTGAGTCATATTGAAAAGATGAAGAAAAAAATGCTACTTCACCATTAACCTATGTGATCTCCCCCTTCTCTCCTGGCGGATGGTCCTCCTCACCTCTCCCTGTGCTCTTCTGTGTCCTATCACTGAAATCTCAGGCACTGAGCTGGGTGGCTGACGTGCCTCTTCTTCCCCAGTGGAGATGCTGCTGTATATAAACGTTGGTGTTTTCTTTAAGTCCA
Source organism: Orcinus orca (assembly GCF_937001465.1). Taxonomy (NCBI): domain Eukaryota; kingdom Metazoa; phylum Chordata; class Mammalia; order Artiodactyla; family Delphinidae; genus Orcinus; species Orcinus orca. The sequence goes on along the minus strand of NC_064561.1, from coordinate 80,893,125 downwards.
TATATGTCAGGCTTATGATTATATCCATAGTTGTCATCTTCTAGACTTTTCAAATTATGTCTTCCATCCTGTGCAATGAGTTTAAAACTGGGAAGAACCTCAGAAATACTCTAATTTTTGTGTCTTTTACTGTTAAGGATTCTTATCTGAAAACAGTTATCTTGTGATCCTACAAATTATTTTGAAACCCCTAGCGTGTAGTGCTGTAAAAGCTGTATTGTGAGTTGAGTTGCCATATGTCAACGGTGAAGAAAAACTCTTCATCATGACAACTTTTATTATCGCTGTACTGTTTCTATAATTCATTAGAAAATAGTTCCTCATTGGATCCTAACAATGTAAATGTTGTGCTGGATGCTGTGTATAACAAATAATGTAGTCCTCTGAGAGCCCGTACAAACTGTCAAGAATATTTTTTCCCTCCCTCTTTCCCTTCCTCTCTTCTAAAGTTGGACTAGTTTTGATGTGAAGTTGGTAGATTTCTTATACTTGTTGTTGATTTGATCAGAATCTTTTCTGAAATTTTTACAAAGAATCACAACACATTTTCTAAACTCAAATTCTGAAATAACAAAATGTCACACCTGTCATCGGAACCTGCGATGAGAGAATAATAAATGGCTTATGAGCTGGGAGAAAGGCAATATTTAACAGTTGATAAGGACCAGAGAGATTGGCTCGTGTGTCAGCTGACACTTACTAAGTAGTTCTCTGTACTGGGCACCATGCTGAGTGTCATGGCGGTCACCAAGGTGAAGAGGAGGCCTTTGCCCATAAGAAAAACAGAGTAGAGGAAAGGAATATTTTATTTAGAGATTTGATCTTCTTTCAAAGAAGAAACTAGGTAGCTCCAGAAAATATATCAAACCAGGTAGCTTCGGAAAACATATCAAATATAGCAGTTGATATATTTAGATGAGATGAGGTAATATCATTGTTACATGCTCAACCATTGTTCAAAGTTTTAAATATATACATGGAATGAGGTAGTTACAATATCATTGTTACATGCTCAACCATTGTTCAAAGTTTTAAATATATACATGGAATGAGGTGGTTACAGTTATTGTCACGTTTTGTGCATAACAGACACAGTGACTTGCCCAAGTTTATAACAGCTGTTGAAGTGTTGGAGCCAGAATTCAAAGGCAGGCAGTCTAATCTGAACCAGCCTCCTAAAATGATTAATTGTATAACCTCACTTGGGAAGAGCAAAGATGAAGAAGGCAGAGTGGCTCCCATTAGGTGTCTATGCATCCCTGCATAGGTCTCTTAACTTTTATAGGTCTGCTTTCTCAACTATAAAACCGAGACTCGTTTCATTTCTTTCTACAGTTCTTACATTGAAAGGATTTCTAATGATCTATAGAGGACAGAGTAGAGAGAACACCTTTAGCTACCAGTTGGGCACTGGTGCTTTCTCTGTGTACTGTCAGACACAGGTGCCTTTCTGGATACTTTTGTCTTCATCTGTGCTCAGACCTGACCATAGGGAACTTTGTTTCAATTGCAGCGTTACATGGTGATTTGCACAGCAGTCACTCATGGATTCCAATTTTTAAAAACCGTGGCTGGGTTCTTCTTTGCACAAGTACAGAGTGTTTCTGTAAAGTAATGTGACCAATTTTGTTTCTAAAAACGAACGTTGTTGTTGTTGTTTTTTAAAGTAGTCACCTAAGGGACCCAAGAACTTTTCCAAAAATGCTGCAGTTGCACGAAATCTTCTTGAAATTCTTCTTGCGGGGTACTTTCAGAGCCTGGAGCTCATTCTTTTTTTTTTTTTTTTAAGTCTGGCCAGGATTCATTAGGAAGCTTATTAGTCACAGTGAATAAAAAGCCATGAACAGAAGAACTGAGATCTGCACAAATTCTGCCATTGGGCTTACAACACTAGTTAGAAGCTAATAAACATTAAGGATGTCCCAAGAGGAATCTTATGTAAGTCCCAATCTTACCCCGACCAGGATACCCACAAACACAGAAACGATGCCCATGCTCTCCTCAGACTGCTTACCTGGTTAGCAGGAAAAAAGACCTTCTCCTCAAGCTATTAAGCATCAGCAGGAGATTCCTGCTCTTCTAACTATAACCATGGGACACTAGTGCACGACAGACAACTCCAAGCTGTGCAACTTTTTTTTTTTAAGAAGATGTTGGGGGTAGGAGTTTATTAATTAATTAATTTATTTTGGCTGTGTTGGGTCTTCGTTGCTGCACGTGGGCTTTCTCCAGTTGCAGCGAGCAGGGGCTACACTTCGTTGCGATGCGTGGGCTTCTCATTGCAGTGGCTTCTCTTGTTGCAGAGCACGGGCTCTAGGTGCACAGGCTTCAGTAGTTGTGGCACGTTGGCTCAGTAGTTGTGGCACATGGGCTTAATTGCTCCGCGGCATGTGGGATCTTCCCGGATCAGGGCTCAAGCCCGTGTCTCCTGCACTGGCAGATGGATTCTTAACCACTGCACCATCAGGGAAGTCCCAGAAAACAATTTTTGAAAAAAATTTCCATGAGTTTAAGCAGTGAAGTAACTGAAGGTTCAGCTATCACAATCATCTTGTTCTTTGTTCCATTTCATTACACACTATGGGAGTTTGTATACAAATTACATTTCTCTCAGGTCCCCTCCCCATATCCTAGTTTTATACCAGATGGACTTTTCCACTGGTATATGCAAGGCACTACTCCTGACTTTCCCATATGATAGCAATCCATTAGCTATGAAGCTAATGAAGCTTTCCTTTTTTTTTTCCCCCTATTCTAAGTGTTATCTGATAGTTAATATCTGTGAGCTGATTGGTCTACTACCTGATCAGTCCTGGAGCCTACTAAAGACAAGCATATTTTCCTGTTCCCTTTTCTTGACTTTTTGGTCGGAATGCATTCATTAGCATAGCATATCTCATTTCTGATTTTAATCCTGTATTGTTTGGTAACTTCTCTGTGACATATCTCCACTCTTCTCTAATCCAGTGTAATTCAGCAAGCGTTTCTTAACCGCTTACTCTATGCTGAGAACACATGGCTGAGTGAGGTGTGGGCGACGCCCTTTAGGAGCTCCCCGACTGGGGAGAGGAGAGTGGGACACACACACACACACACACACACACACACACACACACAAATACTGTGTAATAAAAAATTCCACAATAATTATCAAATGCTAATAGAAATGGTGTAGGGCATGACCTCCGGACAGCTCCCTGGGAGATACTGAGGGTCATGTTCCAGATGCAGCTTAGTCACTGAATTGGGGGCACCATGGTAAGGAGAGTTCCGGCTCACTTCTTCTCCTGCCTTCTAGGCAGTCTGCGTTTTTTGAGGTGAACTGAGCTAAGTGGTGATATCTGAAGTGAGGCTGATGGGTAAGAAAGAATTTCGCCTCAACTGGAGGGAAAAGTTATTCCAGGTGAGGGATGAACAAGGATAGGGTACTTGAAAGTCCAAATTCGTGTTTTTGGTGAACCCTTAGGGGTCTGTGGCTAAACTGTTGACCGGTTGGGACAGGAGAGCAGAACACAGGAGGACCTGGATCCCCCATTCAGAATTCTCCTTGCTTGGCTCTCTTTGCTTCACTTCCGGCTTTGACTCTACTACTGATTCTTTGAAACTTTAGGGAAGTCGTTCTCTCTGGTCTTCAGTTTCCTCCTCTGTAAAGAGAGAGGGCTGAATGACCTGATTTGTTAGATCCCTTCCAACCTGAAGCGTATGAGTCTTTGAAGAAACTGCCCTATTTCTCTGTGCTCTTCTATAGCCTTTGTGTAAAGAATTCTTTCAGGCTGAACAAACTGAGGAAAGTGTTTTGAATATGAATAGAATCCTTGCTTTCTGACTTGGTTTGGCCTCTTTTATTATTATTATTTTTTTTGCTTTTATTTCTTCCCCTTGGTAAACTTTTACCTGGTTAAGGCGGGACTGCCGCTGGAACATACCTCAGCTCTCCTCTTACGTATTTTTAGATACGTATCAGCATTGACGTTGCATTTGGACAACTCTGCTTTGCCCTTTGGCTGCAGGTGACAGGGCCACAATGCCTTCTGGACAACTCATAGTAGAAAGGTCTAAGCAAGTAACAATTTTAAACCTATAACACAAATGGGGAGCAAATTCATTACCAATGGAATTGCAGGTTTCTCTGGTATACTTCAGGTATGAAAATAAACATATTCCATTTGAATACAGAATACAGTTTAAAGTTAAAAAGAAAAAAAAGCATACATGTAACTGATTCACTTTGCTGTACAGCAGAAACTAACACAACATTGTAAAGCAACTATACTCCAATAAAAATTAATTTAAAAAAAATAAAAAGCCCTTTTCCTCAGATTTGAAGTCGGGGATACTATCTTACCACTTCAACTTAATAATTATTATAGCATTTATAAAGCACTTTATATTCTTTAAAATACTTTTATTTATATCAAAGGTTGGAATTTAACACATTTTTTGAGGACCTACTATTAAGCACTATAGTATGTTACAGGGATATTAGGATGTATTAGACGTGGATCTTGCCCTCAAGAACATTACAGCATATTTCACTATAACTTGAGCAATATCTTACCATGACATTAAATATGAATTTCAGTCTATTGTGATAAATAAGAATATGTACAAGCATTTTAAGAGAATAGTGGAGAAGCATCCAGCCCAGGGTGGGGATTGAGTAAAAGTCTTCTTAGAAGAAATGATGATACCTAAATTTTGAAGGAGGAATAGGAATTAGCCAAAAAAAAAAAAAAAAAAAAGAGGTCATTTTATCCAGAAAGCATAGCCTAAATGAAGACACAGTGATGCGAAACAACCTGGTGATGATGGAGAACTAATATTACTAGAACATAAGTTATATATTGAGTAGCAGTACCTGAGCAGGTGCAATGCATTGGAGGAAGGTTACAGAGGACGACCTTTTATGCCATGAGAAGGAGCTTGGTCTTAGCTATAAGACATAGGGAGTCACTGAAGGGACATGATAAAGTCAAGTTTGAGTTGTTTCAGAAATGAGTCCAGTAGCAAGGTTTAAGATAGATTGGATGGAGAACAAAATAGGAAGCAGGGATTCGCTGTCTGTGAAATAATCCAAAGGAGATTGTTTTAGTAGGAAAAACGGGAGAATAGGTTTGAGAAATGTCAAAGGGATAAAATTGGAAGAACCAGGTGACTGATTATCATTGACAGAGAGAGGAAGGTAGAATGACTCTTAGTTTCTCTCTCCAGGTGAAAGCTGCATGGATTGTGATGCCATTAATTAAGCCATGGAACATAGGAGGAGAAGGAGACTTAGGGTCTAAAATGATGGGTTCCCTTTTATAAAAATTGAGATTGGGGGCTTCCCTGGTGGCGCAGTGGTTGAGAGTCCGCCTGCCGATGCAGGCGACACGGGTTCGTGCCCCGGTCCGGGAAGATCCCACAGGCCGCGGAGCGGCTGGGCCCGTGAGCCATGGCCGCTGAGCCTGCGCGTCCGGAGCCTGTGCTCCTTAATGGGAGAGGCCACAACAGTGAGAGGCCTGCGTACCGCGAAAAAAAAAAAAAAAAAATTGAGATTGGGATGGAGGTGTGTACTGTAATAAGAAATATATTTGGTCTTTGTCCCCAATTCCTGGCACAGAGTTCCTAGAATTGGAATTTCCTGAGTGCTAAGAAGGACTGTCTCTTGTTATTCATAATGACCCCTTTTGATCACACCTGAGTTTATACTAATGAGATGGTTTAGGGTAGAACCCTTAGACAGCCTCAGGATGGGGCTGGTCACCAAAAAGGCCAAGTGATTAGAACTTGGGAGCTTTTGGCCCCATCCCTAACCTCCTGGGAGGGGAGGGCACCAAGAAATTAAGTACTACAAAAACTCTTGAACAGTAAGATTTGATGAGCTTCCAGATTGGTGAACACACCAAGGTGCTAGGAAGGCAGTGCACCCAGAGAGGACATGGAAGCTCTACATGCCCGCATACCCTGCCCTATGCAACTCTTCCATCTGCCTGTTCTTGACTTGTCTTTTATAATAAAGAAGTAAATGTAGGTTAAGCATTTCCCTGAGTTCTGTGAGCCATTCAACAAATTATCGAACCTGATGGGGGATGGGGGGGAGTCATGGGAACCCCTGATTTATAGCCACTTGGCCTGGGACTTACAGCTGACATCTGAAGTGGGGGCAGTCTTGTGGAACTAAGCCCTTAACCTATGAGGTTGGCTCTAACTTTGGGTAGTTAGTGCCAGAATTGAATTGAATTGTTGGATACCCAGTTGGTATCTGGAGAATCAGAGAATTGGTTGTTGGTGTCAGAAAACACCCCAAGGACTTCCCTGGCGGTCCAGTGGTTAAGACTCCACGCTCCCGACGCAGGGGGCCCGGGTTCGATCCCTGGTCAGGGAACTAGATCCCGCATGCCGCAACTAAAAAAAAAAAAAAACATCCTGCATGCCACAACGAAGATCCTGTGTGCTGCAACTGAGACCCGGTGCAACCAACCAAATAAATATTTTAAAAAAAGAAAAGAAAAGACCCCAGAAGGTCAGAGTTGGGAGACAGATTTGGGAAATGTCAGCATATAGGTGATAGTTAAAATCATGAGACTGGATCGAATTTTCCAGTGGAGAGAAAAGTAGAGGACCAAAGAGAGAACCTAGGAGCGATGCTATGTTGAGATGAAGGTCAAAGAAGATGCTACAAGGTTGATGGAGAATAAATAGCACAGCAAAAAATAAAACAAAAGCAAAATCAAACAAACAAAATGGTATAGAAACAAAAAAAAAGGGAAGAAAAAATCTCAAGAGATAGTCAACAATATGGACTACCAATAGCGGCATTAAGAGAACTCCTGAAATGCCCTTGCCATTTAGCAACATAGAGATCATTGGTGAACTTTGCCAGAGAAATATTAGTGGAGCAGTGGGAATGGAGGCCAGACTATAGTGGACTGGGTTGATGCGAAATGCGGAATCAGAGACATCACGGGTAGACTATGGCTCCGAGAGCCTTGGCTGAGAAGTGAAGGAAACACAGGAAGGCAACTCTAGGAAGTGAAGTCTAAGAAAGGTTTTTGTTTTTGTTTTTGTGGTACGCGGGCCTCTCACTGTTGTGGCCTCTCCCGTTGCGGAGCACAGGCTCCGGACGCGCAGGCTCTGCGGCCATGGCTCACGGGCCCAGCCGCTCCGCGGCATGTGGGATCTTCCCGGACCGGGGCACGAACCCGCGTCCCCTGCATCGGCAGGCGGACTCTCAACCACTGCGCCACCAGGGAAGCCCAAAGGTTTTGGTTTTTTTTTTTTTTTGCATTACGCGGGCCTCTCACTGCTGTGGCCTCTCCCGCTGCGAAGCACAGGCTCCGGACGCGCAGGCTCAGCGGCCATGGCTCACGGGCCCAGCCGCTCCGCGGCACGTGGGATCCTCCCAGACCGGGGCACGAACCCGTGTCCCCTGCATCGGCAGGCGGACTCCCAACCACTGCGCCACCAGGGAAGCCCAGGTTTTGGTTTTTTGATCAGAGAGCTTTGTGAGCCTGTACATAAACTAGGAGAAAGAACCAGCAAAGAAGGAAAAGATGAAGATGTGGCACAAAGATGGAATAACTGATAGAACAAGCCCAGAGGTATCAGAAAGTGGGCTTGAACATCAATAAGAGAGAGACCTTGTCTTCTGAAACTGGAGGAATGTATGATGCAGTAGATGCAAGGTGATTGTAGGTCAGGTGAAGACGTGCTTGTCTGAATACTTCATTTTTCAATTGTCTCAGCAAGGTAGTGACGTGACCCCTTTCATCAAAAGGGATGAGTAGTGTTTGGTTAGGGGCTTGAGAGCATGGACAGTGTGTGGCATGCAAGTTGAAGGAATAGGAGAGGACGATGTCCAAAGACTGCTGAAGGTCCTGCTGACAGCAAAGAACCAATCCACCATAGGGCTAATTTTTCCCCCTTTGACGTCACTCAGAATCTAGGGATTAGAAGTTTAAAAGGCTAATTTTGAGCTGGTCTTGGGGTGTTTATGCTGAATGGCTGTGCAGAAGAACAGGCATGTCTGAAAACTGAAGGTGATCCATCACATACATATATATATATATATATATATATAAGTCCAGGAAATAAGTCCAGAAGGGATTGATTCAACTAGAAGAACGTGGAAATATCAAGGACTGTGGTCTGTGTCTGAGGGCAAAAAGCACATGGTGGGAAACGGAAGGAGAGGTTACAGGCTGACAGTGGGAGATTAAAGATGTCTCACTGACAGAGGATTTCTGGTTGGAGCAGTCTGAGCAATGATGAAAGCCAGGCATTGGCGGTGATTTATGTGAAGTGAAAATAAAGATCCCTGGACTTAATGCCAAGTTGTTGGATGCCATCCTCCTGGACACTGAAGGATCTAGGTGTCAACATTCTCAAGAAAGGGAACATGATCAGTATGTTAGAGGATGAAGACAATACGGAACATTAAATGCAGCTAGGTCAGTGTAACCCACAGGAGGTTGGACTTTCTGTACGCTGAGTGTAGGTGAAATTTTATTTTTTAAACTTAAGTGAACTATCAAAGTTAGAGACAAGAGTATTCAATAAGTTGACTGATTATCTGAAATACTTTAAAAATTAACAACAGAAACTAATACAACATTTTAAGTCAACTATACTCGAATAAAAAATTTTTTAAAAATCAATTACCGGGACTTCCCTAGCGGTGCAGTGGTTAAGAATTTGCCTGCCAATGCAGGGGACACGGGTTGAGCCCTGGTCTGGGAAGATCCCACATGCCGCGGAGCAACTAAGCCTGTGCACCACAACTACTGAGCCTGCGCTCTAGAGCCCGTAAGCCACAACTACTGAAGCCCACACGCCCTAAAGCCCGTGCTCTGCAACAAGAGAAGCCACCGCAGTGAGAAGCCTGCGCACCACAACAGAGTAGTCCCCGCTCGCCGCAACTAGAGAAAGCCTGCATGCAACAACGAAGACCCAACACAGCCAAGAATAAATAAATAAATAAATATTTAAAAATCAATTATCTTTCTTACTAATACTAATTTAAAAAATAAACTGTAGGAAAAGACACTGAAAAGCAACAAAAAATAAAAATTCCCAGAAATAGATTTAAAAGAACTTAAAGTAAAACAATACAACTATTAAAGGAGACAACTTAAATGCAGAGGCTTACCTTCTTTAAAAGGAAAACTTCACATTATAAACATAGCTTCATGCCTTGAATGTATAAGTTCAGTGCAACCAAACAAAATCTCAATGACTCTCTTAAGAAAACATTACAGAAGGATTCTAAAATTCCTCTGAAAGAATAAGCCTGTAAGAATATCCAGCCTAAATCTGAATGATAGAAGATAGACTCATAGCTTGTCATGATGTATTGTCAAGCTATAGGATTTAAATTTAGCGTAGTAACCCATTAACTCCTGATCTCATGTTCAACAGCTTTCTTTACCTGAATATTTACATCAGTCATAATTTTGAAACAAGCTCATTCAAAAGCCTATTTAAGATGCATTCCCAAGGTGTATTCAAATGTATGTTATGTCTTCTAGATTTTCTTGTATGCCTACGGCTTAAAAATCCCCGCTAAACGTTTACTTGAAATCTACTCTAGTTTAAGATATTGTGCGTAAGTAGTGTCTCAGAATCTGATGTCATCCCTTTTCCTTTTTCTCTTTTTAAAAGAACTTTTAAACAAATTAACATCTATGATTATAAGAAGCTCGCTGTAGTAACCTTGAAAGCCATAGATCGAAGCATAAAAACATGTACCGCATCTTCTTTATCTATTCATCTGTCGATGGACATTTGGGTTGCTTCCGTGTCCTGGCTATTGTAAATAGTGCTTCAGTGAACATTGGGGTGCATGTGTCCTTTTGAATTATGGTTTATCAGGGTATTTGCCCAGTAGTGGGATTGCTGGGTCGTATGGTAGTTCTATTTTTAGTTTTTTAAGGAACCTCCATACTGTTCTCCATAGTGCCTGTATCAATTTACATTCCCACCAACAGTGCAGGAGGGTTCCCTTTTCTCCACAACCTCTCCTCCAGCATTTATTGTTTGTAGATTTAAAAAAATTTTTTTAAATTATTTATTTTTGGCCGCATTGGGTCTTCATTGCTGAGTGTGGGCTTTCTCTAGTTGCAGTGAGCGGGGGCTACTCTTCATTGAAGTGCGCAGGCTTCTCATTGCAGTGGCTTCTCTTGTTGCGGAGCACGGGCACTAGGCGCACAGGCTTCAGTAGTTGTGGCACAGCGGCTCAGTAGTTGTGGCTCAAGGGCTCTAGAGTGCAAGCTCAGTAGTTGTAGCACAAGGGCTTAGTTGTTCCGCGGCATGTGGGATCTTCCCGTACCAGGGCTTGAACCCGTGTCCCCTGCATTGGCAGGCAGATTATTAACCACTACACCACCAGGAAGCCCGTTTGTAGATTTTTTGATGATGGCCATTCTGACTGGTGTGAGGTGATACCTCATTGTAGTTTTGATTTGCATTCCTCTAATAATTAGCATTGTTGAGCATCTTTTCGTGTGACTCTTGGCCATCTGTATGCCTTCTTTGGTGAAGTATCTATTTAGGTCTTCTGCACATTTTTTAATTGGGTTGTTTGTTTTTTGATATTGAGCTTCAGTAGATAGCTAGTGGGAACCTGCTATATAGCACAGGGAGCTCAGCTCAGTGCTCCGTGATGACCTAGATGGGGGTGGGTGGGAGCGGGGGTGTGGAGGGAGGGGAGGGAGGTCCAAGAGGGAGGGGATCTAGGTATACATATAGCTGATTCACTTCATTGTACAGCAGAAACTAACACAACACTGTAAAGCAATTTTACTCCCAATTAAAAAAAAAAATAAGAGGAAAACCACCAGTAATTGTGTCTCCCAAAGAAAACTTAACATGGTTTGTATTTTGATTTTGGAGAGTGCATTTAACTAATATGGAAACCTCATTCCTGAAGTAGCATTGCATATTCGTCATTAAGGGGCAGTATTTTTCCAGAAGTACTGGTTTGTGCTGATAAATTTACCACACTCAGTACTCCTCATACAACGGCTGGGTGAAAGAAACAAAAGTTAATGGACTTGCTTTCCACTTGGCTCAATAATCTTGGTGTGGTTGGCACCCGGTTCAGTGGTTCCAAGATCGTAATGGGTATAAGACTTAAAGTGGTCTGAAGTTGGGCTAATAATGTGCGTTTTTACAAGGCCCCTCCCCCAACCCCAGGTGGTTCTGAAATAGAAGGTCCTTAGGTCCCACTTTGAGAACCACTAATTTGTGGGGTTCACAGACTGATCTTACCAGAAACTGTATGGCTCAAACTGTACGCCTAAAATGACACGTCCTGGAGGTGAGAAAAGTTCTTCAGCCTGATTTGTATTCTCAGTCCTGGTTTTGGTACGTGTTGTTTCAGCCTGTGTATTTGTGTCCTGAGCCAGGGTGCTGTCAGTTAAAACAAAACAGGGTCCAGGCAAAACCTTGAGGGCACAGAGTCCTCCCACAGCCTCTTTCACATTTCTCTTCCCTTCAGTCTCCAAAGACATCCTTTACCCAGTCACCTACTGCTGTCCCAGTGGTGGTATTGACACAGCGATGACTTTCCTGCACAGTAACCTTGCTCTCTCGCTTCCGTAAAACCGGCTTTCTCTCGGCTGTGACGGAAAGATGCCATTAGTTACTGCATGTATCGGTGTGGTTACATGCATAAAAGTAAAAGCTAGGGCTTCCCTGGTGGCACAGTGGTTGAGAGTCCGCCTGCCGATGAAGGGGACACAGGTTTGTGCCCAGGTCCGGGAAGATCCCACATGCCGCGGAGCGGCTAGGCCCGCGAGCCATGGCCACTGGGCCTGCGCGTCCAGAGCCTGTGCTCCGCAACAGGAGAGGCCACAACAGTGAGAGGCCCGCATACCGCAAAAAAAAAAAAAAAAGTAAAAGCTAGAGATGCCTTCCAACATCTTCCCCCTCCTCAGTCCTCGGTTATGTGGGGCACGCGGGGTGGTGGTAAGGGGATTCAGGGACACTACAAAAGGGGAACCCTGCCCGTGATCTCGCACCATTGAGCAAACCATACTACGCAGATAGCTGCCTTAAAGACAAACAGTCTTTCCAGCTTTGAAAAGATGTTTCCTCAGTGTCTTTTCTAAGGTAACCTGCCTGTTTGGTACCTGAAGCCATTCAAGGGAGAGGGTAGGAATCATTGTTCCATAAGAGCTGTTCTTCCTGAACAAAATGCTATAGGTTTTTGTTCTAAGAATTGGCAAGAACCTCTTGGAAAGATACGGAGGCAGGTACCATTTGTGGTGTATATTTATGATGGACAAATTCTGAGAATCTAATACTTTTGAGAGCACTGAGCTTTGCACCTAGAACTCCAGATTTTGTTTCAAACCCACATGCCGCTTGCTTTTTAGATGGGTACAGAATTGACACTCTTCTGTGCTCAGGAGATGTGACCTAACCCTGGAGATTCTCAAAGGCAAACGAGCATGTCTGTGGGAAAGCCCAGACAGTCTCGGGTGCCGGCACAGCCTGAGGCTTTGCTGACACCTAGTATTGATGGGCCAGAGGAAATGGGCAGTTTCCCTATCACATCACCACCTGTGTCTGCTCTGCTCAGGTTTCTCTCAAGATTGTCCTTTGGATGTGAGCCGGGAGAGGTTGCAGAGGAGCAGTTGCTGCATGAGACACAGGCAGGATACAGGTGTGGCTCCATCATCCCACCTAGAGTTATGGTAGCTCATCCAGTTGGATATGCTCTGCTCATAATTACAACTAGCTTCATGTTGACCCACGTAATTACGAATCTGTTTTCCTTCACCCCCAAGAAAACCTAATCTGGCCCAAGTATCGAGATTAGGGAGTGTCATGTCTGTTTCTGCCTCTCCCCAGAGTAACCAGGGCAGCTAGGCTCCCAAGAGAAAAGGCACCCCCAGCAACTGGAGATACCAAGGTGGGTATCTTCTATTGCCAAGCTGGCGACAGCCATGTGGACTCATACAGGGAGTATGAACTCTCCCAAATCCCATATTGGATGCTCAAATATTCAGCTCTGTTTCAGAGATGATTTAGTCCACTGCAGTCCTAAATACTGAACAGCAAGAAAAATAATTTCCCCTCTACCCTTCTGAGTTCTTAGCTGAGACCCCTGTAATTAATACAAGACAGATTAACAAGAGAAAAGCAAACAGAAGTTTATTAACATGTATATCTCATGTATACATGGGAGATTCCCTGGGGGAAAATGCATAACTCCAGGTGGCTATAGAATTTAGGACTAAATACCATCTCAATAAAGAAAGAGGAGAGAAGATACAGGCCTCTCAGGGGAGAGTAAATGATTTTTAGGAAAGGTGAAGGGCACATAGAATAAAGGGGAGGTATGATAGTTTTGACAGTTTGTGTCTAGGTATGGTTTGAGCTCCTAGTCTCCTCTCTGTGATAAGAGTCCATCCTCCCTGGTTGATGAAACTTGGGGAGGGGATTTATGACAACTGAGTTCCTTCAGGAGGATCTGTCTTTAGGCAGATATGTGACATTGAGAGAAAGCCTCCCTGCATTTGCTGTTCTTCAAGTGCCTACAGCTCAAAATCAGTATACCAAGTTGGCATCTCTTAGAATTGCCCCGCTATTCTTCAATAATAATTTGTAATGCTAAGACCTTCCCCAAAGAACAGCTAGATTTCACATGTTTTTTAGTTAATTATAATTGCTAATCCTTTTTGAGTTTGTTACTGGTATTGTGCTTATCTTTTTTTAAAAAGTCCTCATCTTTTAGAGCTACATATTGCAATAATTACAGACGTGAAGGTAATGGGATTTGTTTTAAAGTAATTATGGGGTGGGAGGAGTGTGCAGAGATACAGGTGAAACAGGATGGGCCATGAGTAGATAATCATTCTTCCTACTCTGTGTCATAATATTTTCATAGTAGGTGGTTGGAAATTTTTGTAATCATTTATGAAAGTAAGTGGGTACCTTTGATTACTCATCTATGATGTGAATTAAGTATTAATCACAAGACGTAGACAGTCTGAGTTTTTCTGATGAAATATATGCCTGATCATCAAACATTGCACTGTTCCTCTTGTCAACGCCACCTAGCTTCATTGGTCAAATAGAAAATGCATACATGTTTCTAAGTTCCTTTAACCCCAGTTTTTTTAATGAAAAAAATGTGTTTTCTAAAATCAAGTTTGATGTGACAGAGAGCAGCTCTGTGCGGTACAGCTCTGTAACACATGCTGTGAGAGCGAGGACCTGGTGTGGAGGAGAGAAAGCCAGGCTCTTACTAGGACACTGAAATATGATAAATATCCCTGATGAAGACGCCACTCCCAGAAACTGTGCATTGGGCTACTCTTAGAAAGCCACAGGTCATGGAGTTGATTCTTCTCCCGGAGGCTTATCCAGTTCAGAGGCATAAAATGAAGAAAAGCAATCCTGTTTTCTTCCTGTTTCTCGGAATCTGCAATAACCAAGTGTTGCCCTTTAAACTCTTACGGTAAAGCCAGCTAAGGTGTAATGGCCCCTCCCAGCAATAATGTCAGCTCTTTTGGCCTTCCTAAGGCAGACTCCATTACCTGTCACCCTGTTTAGTGAGTGAAATGGTGACGCTTCCTCAGTGGAAGTGTTTCTTCTTTGCCCCCAACATTTGCAGGATCAGTTTGTCAGATCTTTGTCTGGCAGGATTGGAAGGGCAGGCGATTGCCTCACTGAAACTGCCCCTGACTAGTTTAAATTTGCCAAAACATGACCCAACCCCCAGCAGAAAACTTCTCTGGCCTTTCCCATGCCAGTCTTCCTGAGTCCAGGAATTCACAGTGAAGTACATCCCTTCCTGTCGCTATTTATAAGGTCTGGTGCGGTCAAAAAGGACTCTGGGCTAGAAATCAGAATGCCTGGCCTCTGATTCTGGTAGAAGGAACATGAAATACTTAAGGGAAATGAGTAGAGCACCTCCCCCTCCCCCCAACACCCCATACAGAGATAAGACCCGGACCCTGCCCTCCGGGGCTTATGCTCTAAGGAGAGTAAAGATGAGCAAATTGTAGCCCATTCATAATTCTTAAACAAACCCCATATTAAAGCATAGAGTTTCCATGGCAATCATACCTTTGAGAGTACTGGGGAGAAACATTAGATAAAGGAGGGTCAGTCCTCAGGGCACAAAGAGGGTTGGAAAAGGCTTCCTATAGGAGAAGGCCCCAGCCAGAGCTAAATCCTGGAAGGTGACCAGTGCTTACCAAGGCCACAAGAGAGGGCTCGGGCAGCCCAAGCACAGGGCTGGGCAAAACATGGCAAGAGCTTAAATGCCACTGAGGAGGTTCCAGATTGCAGAAAGAATCAAATTCAGCTTTATCCTGTAGGTAATGGAGAGCCAAGAGGGTTTTAAATGGGGTGGGGGTGGGGAGATGATGTGAATATCATATCATATTTGGGCTTTTCAAAGATCACAGGGCAAAGTGATCTTCCATGTAGATGGAAGGAGGTGTGAGATGGACAGAGGAAATGTTGCATATCATTCAGATGAGGTGGGGAGGTTTAGGGGTCCAGGCGGGAGACACTGAGGACCCTAGCTAACGCGACAGAACTGCGAAAGAGCAGGAGGGGGCATAACTGGAAAAATGTTAAGGAGGTAGAAATCCACAGGTCTTGGTGTCTGACTAGGTTTGGTAGGAGACAGATAGTCAAAGTATGAGAGCAGTTAGCTTATTATTCTTTGGTCGCTCAAAGCTCTCAACTTAGTTTCCTTATTTATGAAATATGGATAACACCTGTCTTACATACCTGCCTCATAAGGTTGGCATGAGGGCTAGTATGGTATCGTGGTATGGGTGTGAATGCTCTTTGAGAACAGCAATGCAAGTGTAAAGTCATCTAGAAAATCCAGTAGGAAGGAGTGGCAAGGAAGAGGGAAGGGGCCAAGAATAGATGTCTTCCGAAGATCTATATATATATATTTTAGGACAGGTAGAGAAAATGCATATTTGTAGTGGGAGAAATAAAGGACAGGAAATAAGGATATCAGATGTAAGATTTATTAGACTTACTGCTTACTTCCTTGAAAGAGGTACTAATTATCATGTATAAATTACATTAATTATAATTCTTCTATCCTGTGAAAGTTAGCTGTCATTAAAATACTAGGATAAACATTTCTTTTCAGTAGAGTTCTTAGTTCTACAATTATTCCATATTTTGATATATATAATATCAATTATATATAATGATATATCAATGTATGATTTTATGATATAAATAATATTCTGATATATGATATATTATTTATATCATATATGATATGATATAATTATGGAATTAATTCCATATTGAAATAACTAAAAATGTACTGTTTTATTTTCTGCCGTAGGGTAGCATGAACTGTTCTTTCCTTAAGTGTATCTAGTTTGGAAGTGTTTTGGTTAAACCAAAGCCTTTTACAGAAAATTGTTTTCTCTAACGTAGAGTTATCCCATTTTAAAAAAGTGATAGTATCTCTCTTCTTTAGAAATTGAGTCCCATTAATTTTTCATTAGAAAGGAAATCCTGAGTTTCAATAATATTACTCTTAGCGTTCAAGCAAAGAGAATTGTCACGTGTGCTAATAACGTCCATGAGATTCCATGTCCATTTTGATCACTGGGGATGATGTGGCATAAGGTGTGAAACTGACCTCTGGGAAATTCCTACACAGCACATCCTGAGCTGCCCTCATACACATGCAATGAGATCAGACTACAGGAGTCAGGAAATGGTACTGCCAAGTTTGTGTGGGGAAAACAAAGGAGACACGGGTTTCTGGATGGCTCCCTGGTGCTATTCTGGACTCTTGTGGAAACTTTTAACTCTGCTGCAGTGCCTACGTACCTCGGTCTTTCGGCTCTTTGGCATTTGATCTTTTTGTTTCCCACACAAAGACAGAGTTCCAGGAAATGAAGGGTATAGAGGAAAGAAAGCACTTAAGTCATCACAGATGGCAGCCAGGGTGGTGGGAGACAGCTCATATCTCCAGTGCGTCAAGTCCAAACGCCTCCTGCAACAGCTAAGGGCCAAAGTAGTGCAGCTCGTCTCCACGGGGACCAGGGCTCCTCAAAACAGAAGCAAACATTTCTCTCTTCCCAAGTCGGCTCTGATGGCCTTGGGTATTTTTACTGTTTTCTTTAACCTTAAACATTACTGTGCTATTAATAGGTAAAATATTCCCTTCTGGCTAAATACATGTATTTCTGACATGATACATTCTCTCTCTCTCTCCAAGTAAAAGTTATTATCGTAGGTATGGTAACAAGAGAAAGGAAGTCTAACTCAAGAGGAATTTCTATGAAGACAAACGACTGTTCTGTCCATGAAGTTTACTAGGACTGTCTCCCTTTGGGGTGTCTCTCCCTCATCCCTTTTCCTTTTGCTGGAAAAGGAAAAGGAAAAGGGTCCTCATTCCTTCTTTTTCCGGGAAGAGTATCTCTAAGTTGGGTCCCCCTGACATGACTCTCTTCTAGTACCCCTCCATCAGAAAATACACAACAGACTTCCCTGGTGGCGGAGTGGTTAAGAATCCGCCTGCCAATACAGGGGATACGGGTTCGAGTCCTGGTCCGGGAAGATCCCACCTGCCATGGAGCAACTAAGCCCATGCGCCACAACTACTGAGCCTGCGCTCTAGAACCCGCGAGCCACAACTACTGAAGCCTTCGTGCCACAACTGCTGAAGTCCACGTGCCTATAGCCCATGTTCTGCAACAAGAAGCCACCACAGTGAGAAGCCCATGCACCGCAACAAAGAGTAGCTCCCGCTCACCACAACTAGAGAAAGCCTGCATGCAGCAAAGACAACCCAATGCAGCCAAAAATTTAAATATATAAATAAATAAATTTATAAAGAAAAAAAGAAAATACACAACAGTTTTCTCAGGAGTAGCATTTTCATAAAGCTGAGCCTCATTTCAGGACTCAGTTTCTCTGCTCAGCCTCACCCTCATCCCTCCAGCTGTAAGGACAGCACCTCAGACACTCAGTTCCTTGTATTCCTACTCACTTCCCAGGTTCTTATACTACAAATACCTTCTTATTGGCAATCCTGATATACAAGTGACTTGTTCTTTTTTTCTCCTTCTTTGCATACTGTAAAGTTTTTGTGAATTTTGCCTGAAATCTTCATCCTCCCAATTTTGTGCTATTCTTGATCCTCCGTTCCTTTAAAATGGGGCTCCAAATGGATCATTTCTGTGATGGATTCCACTTACTTCTGAAAAACCCAAAATTAGAGATCCTAACATTTTTTTATTCTGGGTTTTAATGGGGTTGTTTTGACAGTGGGTTTTGTTTTTTATGTGTGTGCTTAATCTACAGTACCTGAGGTACCTTTCAGTCTTATTTGATGTTTATGATATTTTGAATATTTGCCATAATAGCTGACGATCTGTTAATATTGTACTTCCTCTTAAAAAACTTTGTTCCTGGATTTCACGCCCCAGCCTTTTGCATTCTTATCTTTCTGTTTTGGTAAGTTTCTCATTACACTTTTTTTATTTTTATTATTTTTCAAATATTTATTTATTTAGGCTGCACCAGCTCTTAGTTGTGGCATGCGGGCGTCTTAGTTGCGGCGTGCACGTGGGATCTAGTTCCCCAATCAGGGATCGAACCCAGGCCCCCTGCATCAGGAGTGCAGAGTCTTACCCACTGGACCACCAGGGAAGTCCCTCATTACACTTTTAAAATCTAGGTCTTTCCCAAACACTTCCTTTTGGCCAAAAGCCTTAAGTAGATCTCCTCTAATGTATCTTAGGTACATGAAAGGCGGCTTATTCTGACATTCAGCAGTTGCTGGTGGAAGAACACCTTCAAAAAAGGTGTAGAGATAGAAATACAAAAAATATTTAAAGGCCTTGCCCCTGAGAAAATTACTAACTTGAAGGAGATATATATTTTTAGAAACTTTGTTCGTACTGAGCAATGCATTATACAAAATCCTATTTACATGCTGAGGGTGTAAATAACAAAGCGGAACTATCAGCAGCGTCAATCTACCTTTCCTGGAAATTGGAAAAGTCAGTTGCTGTCTCCTTGATGCATTTTCTTGTCATTTTCCTTTGTTGTTTTCCAATTGTGCTTGGCCTCAAAATACAACTACTGAGAAGTTATTTAGTTTGATTATGATTTTGCTTACGACTGTTGTTTCTTCCAGCAATGAAGACAGTCTATTCAAGTTTCCATATAGTTTCAAATTATTACTCACCTAATTAATGGTCAGTTTGAAAGATAAGTATGCACACAATGCTGATTCAGTGAAAGGGAAAGTGGAAAGACGACCTTTATCCCCCTCTTCTACCTTCAGCATGGCCCTCTTCCAATAGGACTTGTAAATCACACTTGGGAAGGAGTTTACTACATAGGTCTTGAGATAAAATTTTAGCCCAAGCCCTTTTTCAAATGCTGATTGTTGTTCCGAACCCCATATATACTCAAAGTTGTCCAGTCAACAAGTATTAATTGCATCATTTCTTATATCCAGACATTGGAAGTAAAGAGATGGGGGCTGGTATCAAGAGGGTGTATAACTGGACATGTCCTGGGCATGGAACAATGGATAGTTGTGGGTAGTTAAGAAGGCACAGGGGCTTCCCTGGTGGCGCAGTGGTTGAGAATCTGCCTGCCAATGCAGGGGACACGGCTTCGAGCCCTGGTCTGGGAAGATCCCACATGCCGCGCAGCAACTTGGCCCGTGAGCCACAACTGCTGAGCCTGCACCTCTGGAGCTTGTGCTCCGCAACAAGAGAGGCCGCGACAGTGAGAGGCCCGCACACCACGGTGAAGAGTGGCCCCCACTTGCTGCAACTAGAGAAAGCCCACGAACAGAAACGAAGACCCAACACAGCCAAAAATAAATGAATGAATAAATAAATTAATTAATTAATTAAAAAGGCGGCACAGAGAGGATAGTCCAGGCTAGAGGAGCCAAGAGGCACGCACAGAGGGAGGATGAAACACGATGTAAGTGAGGCTATGGTGAGAAGATCAACATGGCTGGAATGGAGAACTCTTTTTAGAAAGTAGAGGGAGACTGCAAAACTCTGGAGGGTCTTGACTCATAACCAGATACCTCACTGTGATGCTCAATAGAAAGCCATTGTTGGTTCTGGAGCAGGGGCATGACATAATGGAGGCAGTGTCTTAAGAGGATGAATGGGGGCATTGATTGTCCAGAAGACTTGGAGAGGGAGACCCTGGAGACCACTGCTGAATGTTCCCGATGTTGAGGGGACACGTCTGCAGCTGCAGCTGTTCTCTGCTGTTGACTTCATCTTAAAGTAGTGACAGAAGCCCTTGTGGGTGGTTTTTATTAAAAAAAAAACAAAAAACATAAACCAGTTTGAGTTGGGTTTCTGTCCCTTCAGAATCAGAATCCTGATATTTGAATACTCTTCGGAGTTACGTGACTTGCCTTAGGCTTTGAAGGAAAAGCAATGATTTAGGAAAACAGAATTGGGAGTAGATATAAAGAAGGTAGAAATGAATCCCATGATTGTTCATGGGACCAGGTTAAAGGGGCATGTTGGGGCCACTGATGGCTGTGCTAAGCCACTCCTCCAGCCCTGGTATTGCAGCTGAGATTTAGGCACCGCTCTCTGCTATTGCAATGTGCTTGGGACTCAACAGAAATCGTTTCCAACTGGCAGAGCCCTTCCTCTGCAAGGACAGTATATTTTTGTTGTTCTTTGGGCTCTTCTGGTTTTCAAGTACAGTTTTTTACCTGCTAACAATATGTGTCTATTATATCTCAAACTAGATTTGCAAAGTCCCTCCCACCAAACACAACTTTCCTCTTGTGTTCCCTGTAACTATGCACGGTGGTGCTAATCTCCATTCCCCAGATAACCTTTGGGTTATCTTGAATGTTGCTCTCCAGTGCTTGCTCTCCCACCCATCCTGGTGTTATCTCTGGATTATCTCTCCAGTGCCGTGTCTGCTTCTTGCCTTCAAACTCCTCCCCACATCTGCCTCTGCATTTTCTGTCTCTACTCTCCATCCCAGCACATCCCCATTCTTATACACTGATGCGAGTGTAACCCTCCAGGAGCACATATCTCATCAGGCCTCTCGTGATGTAGGTACAGGAAGAGGTGGACACTGAATAATATCTCATCCTCATCATTTCATTCCTTCTGTCTAAAAATCTTCAATTAATTCCTACTGCCAACCAAATGAAGTCTCAAAGCAGCGCTTTCTCATTAGGAATCAAACTTCACAACAATTTAATTTGCTTCTTTCTGCTGCCTTACTCCAGAAAAAAAATGCTAGGTTTTTCATCTGCCCCCCCCACCACTGGTTTTAACTATGCCTGATTTTAGTGGTAGTGGTACTTCATTATCTATAAAAATGTATTCATCCTGCTCTTTCTTGCTTACATATTCTAATCTTTCTGTCTCAACTTCCTGTTTTAATGGAACATACGAGTCAACTCACTTATACTAACGCCCTGCTTCCCTCTCTTCCTCCTCCCTATTTTAAATAGGCATATCACTCTTTCTCCTTCCTATTTTCATACATTTGCCTCTTTAAATAACACGTTGACCTAAATCTCTTGTTAAATTAATTTGACTCCCAACTTTTGAGAATAAGAAATTAGTAACCTCTGCCCTTCTTTCACCTTTTTACCACTCCTGTTTTTTCTTTAATAATAACTTCTCCTTTTTTTCCTGTTTAGAATTCCTACTCATTTGATATAAAAGTGGCTGGCTTACGGTGGTTTGTGACCACCTAGAGGGGTGGGATAGGGAAGGTGGGAGGGAGGGAGACACAAGAGGGAAGAGATATGGGAACATATGTATAACTGAATCACTTTGTTACACAGCAGAAACCAACACACCATTGTAAAGCAATTATACTCCAATAAAGATGTTTAAAAAAAAAAAAGTGCCTGGCTTAAACACGTCTTGTGTTTCCCTCTTACTTTTTCTCTCTTTTGAACTTCTGTATCTTGATGCTATTTTCCAGCCCTTTGATTAAATAAATAGGTCTCGTTGAGAAGGTAATATTCGAGTAAAGACTCGAAGGAAAAGAGGGAGAGAGCCACATGGCTTTATGGGGGCAACAGCGTTCCAGGCAGAGGGAATAGCCAGTGCACAGATTTTCTTGTGGGAGCGTGGAGTGAGAAAAGGGGGTCAGAGAGATGAGGTGGGGCAGACAGGGCAGGTCATGAAGTGCCTTGTAGGCTATTAGGGATTCGGACTCTGAGAGAACTGAGGAGTCAAGGAAGGTTTCCTTTTCCATAATATTGTGATCTGTTTTAGGAGTTCTATCTTCTTTCTGAAGATATTAATTAGAAGGTTTGGGGGTTTTGTTTTTCTTGTTTGCTTGTTTGTTTTCTGAAGTCAATTTTCTAAGGGTTTTACTTTCTTGTTAGTTTATCTTGGTCTTTTCTTTAAGACTTCAGATTTTCTTCAAGGGTCTGGCAATCCTTTGCTGTCATTTCATATTTAAGAATGAGGGACTAGAGGGAAAAAATAAGGGATTAGAGTAGTTTTGGAAGAATATGAATAGGGAGTTGGTACTTAGCTTGGGACCACTTTATTCAAAATGGAAGGAAGAGAAGGGATTTACTCTGGAGTTCCAGCCCCCTTCTTAGGTACCCTGATTTTCTGCAGCTAAGTTATTCAGTTTTTTAATTGACAACCCTTCTGATATGTTTTCCTCACAAGCTAAGTAGCTGACTGTCTGCCATTTGTGTCTTGAGGATGGGGGTGTGGGCAAGGTGAGTGGTGGGCAGAAATTTCTCACACACACACACCTTTAATTTAGTCTAATGTTTTCGGCAGCTTCTTACATCGTCCTCCTATAGCACCTTATTGGACTCTGTCAAACAGATCAGTATTCTCTTATCTTCCACTTATACCCAAATTCTGAAATACAGCTTCCTCTGCTTTGCTGCATGAGTTAATATTTACTTTCTACTTTCCATTTTTCAGAAATTTGGGGAAATTACTCTTCTGCTGATGGTTTCCCACCATAATTGTAAGCAGGATTACTAGTTCTTTTATAAATCCTCATCTTAACAGGCCTCGGAAAGGAGAGGCAAACATCTGTGCTCCTGTTCTCCATTCTGGACTGGGAAGCCTGTTGGGTTTTCATCACAGGTTTTGACAAAACCAAAGAATACTGTGTTTTCGGCATTCCTTTTTTAAAAAATCTGCCAGTAAGCCTATCAAGAGAAACTTAATTTGTCATTAACATTTTTATTTTAACGTTATGCTGGGCCCTAATATCCATTTAACTTTTCTAAATGTTTATTTATTTAAAAAGTCAATTCTAGGATATTGCCAAGAATTGGTGATGCAGTTATAAGAATTGTTTTCCCTGAATGTTTCAATCAGCAACGCATTAGAAAAATTGGCAAAATGTACATACGAACAGCTAATTTACAAAACAGGAAATAAAAAACACTCTTAAATATAAGAAAATACACTCAACCTTACTCATCAGGAGAGAGATGTAAATCAAAACTATAATGGGACTTTTTTTTTTTTTTTACCTCTTAGATATGTAGAGATCAAAAAGTTTAACACTAATCATTGGTAAAATTGTTATTCTATGTGCTAGGTACTCTGCTAAGCACTCTGAATTGTTTTTTGGGTTTTTAAAAAATATTTATTTCATTTATTTTTTCCTTTTATTTATTTACTTATTTTTTGCTGCATCAGGACTTAGTCGCCGCACACAGGATCTTTTTCATTACGGCTCGCGGTCTGCTCGGGTTTCTCTCTAGTTGCAGCACGTGGGCTTCTCTCTAGTTGTGGCGTGCGGGTTTTCTCTTTCTAGTTGTGGCGCACAGGCTCCAGAGTGCGTGGGCTCTCTAGTTGAGGTGCACGAGCTCAGTAGTTGTGGCGCGCTGGCTTAGTTGCCCCACAGGATGTGGGATCTTAGTTCCCCGACCAGGGATCGAATCCACGTCCCCTGCATTGGAAGGTGGATTCTTTACCACTGGACCACGAGGGGAGTCCCTGAATTGTTTTTTAAGTGTAACACTTTAGTAAGAATGTGTAAACACTGCTACATATTATGGGTGTGGGTCACAAAACTTTTACTAAAGGCAATTTGGCAATAACTATAAATTTTTCTTTAATTTGTGTACATTTTAACACAGCAGTTCCATTTCCAGGAAGTTATCCTAGGGATATATTCACACATAATAAAACATAAGGACATATGTCACATAAGGACATTCTTTGCAGTGTTGTCTGTATTAGTGATAAGACTGAAATCACCTAAATGCCCATCAATAAGGAACTGGTTAAATTTTGTAAGCCATTACAGTGGAACTCTATGCAGTCATTAAAAAGAACGAGGAAGCTCTATGGTACTAATAGGGAAAGAACACCAAGTTAGTTTCAAAAAAGGGGGTGGGGGGGTGTCTAGAATAACATGCTATCACTTGTGCTTAAAAGTACACTCATATGCATTCAGACTCCCTGGAAGTACACACAGGAGCTGGGAACAGTAGGTGCCTCTGGAGAGAAACAGGGCCAGCATAAAACAGGGGTGGGTAGAAGGGAGATTTGTTTTTCCGTTTGTAACTTTTGAATTGTGTTGTTGTGCTTCTAGTACCTATTCAGAAATAAATATGTAGATCAATAAATACAATGTAAAATTTCCAAAGATATCCTTATATCAGAATTGTAAATGAAAGACTGTTCTTCCTGATTTAGAAAAATCTAGCTGGGAGACTGAGCTGACTTTGCAGTTGGAGAGGCTTAGGGGTCTTGGAGAGGTCCTGGTCTCTATCACCAGTTCCTGCACCTTCTGCACCCCATTCTGCTTCCTGCTTTTGGTAACTGTGTTGTCTCTGTTTCTACTGTGGCTGCTGTGCAGCAGCCCCCAGAGTCCTCCTCTGTCCCTATAGCCCATCTCTCAGCTTCCCAAGTATTGCCACCCTTGCCTGCCAGCCAGAGAGCCACCAAGTGGGCAGCACACCAAAAACAAGAGTCTTTCAGGCTACAGATCTTGGCGAGTCCAGGTGCAGCCTAGTTTTCAGTACAGGGTTTCCATCCCATTTCCAGGATTTTATCTTCTGGGGATCCTCTGGTGAAACATATCCTATCTTCAAGTCACTTCTTAACCTTTGTTGGTCAAGACTGTGGTTTTGAGTAATGATAATCAGGGAGTTTTTTAAATGATAGTGGGTGTAAAACTATCTCACTGGTACTACCATAAAGGAGTTTAGTGACCTATTTTATGCCTAAGCTTAGACTAATTTAACTTGAAGGTAGACAAGCACAGGTTTATCACTGTAACTAGGAAGGAGCACAGCTTCCTGGACTGAACCACAGTGAGGCACTTGTTTGCATTTACCTGAAAAACAGCTTATTCACTCACCTGAGATAGAACCTAATTATCACTTACACGTGATGATGCCTGAGTACAACACATCTTCAACAGGAGAGGCAAAGGGCCTGGGAGATGGATATGACAGAACAGAGGAGTGTTGAGTTTACTCTAACTCAGAGAGACTCTTTTCAGGAGGAATGATAGTTGACCCCATGTAAGAATTCTAATTCTGAAAAATTGTGAAATCTGAATCAAGTCATCATCAGACTAATCACGTCTAGGAAGTGAGGAATATTGGACTGTTGATAGGGATCATCCAACCTGTTTTTTATTTATAGATTGTGGTGCAACAGTGTGTGGCAGTGTCTTGTTGAAACCAGCAATTCCTAGCTGGTAATAAAAATGCTGTTGCCTAGTTGGTAAAGTCAGGCTTGGTTGGTATAAGTGTGTCTATCTCACTGCTCTGAAATTCCTACTTAGAAGCTTTCAGGGCCCATAACTGGTGCTTACATTGGGTTGGAGATAGGAGAAGAAATAACCTGCCAAAGCCAAGGGAAGGTGGATCCCGTGTTCCCAGCATCTTCTGCTGCTTCTATGCTTCCTTAAAACTGTCACTCATTTTTTTAAATAAATTTATTTATTTTACTTATTTATTTTTGGCTGCGTTGGGTCTTCGTTGCTGTGAGCGGGCTGTCTGTAGCTGCGGTGAGCGGGGTTACTCTTCGTTGCAGTGCACCGACTTCTCATTGCATTGGCTTCTCTTGTTGTAGAGCACGGGCTCTAGGCGTGTGGGCTCAGTAGTTGTGGCTCACGGGCTCAGTAGTTGTGGTTCACGGGTTCTAGAGCGCAGGCTCAGTAGTTGTGGCTCATGGGCTTAGTTGCTCCGTGGCATGTGGGATCTTCCCGGACCAAGGCTCGAACCCGTGTCCCCTACATTGGCAGGCGGATTCTTAACCACTGCGCCACCAGGGAAGCCCCCAAGCTGATTTATTTTCATGACTTAAGTGAGATCTGTTATTTCATCTCCCTTGTCAATGAGAGTTCAGCTTCACTGCCAGTAACTTTAAAGTTACTGAGAGGCCTTGCAAAAGTGGTCTGTTCCTTCTCCTATGCCCTCCTCACTCAAACACAGGTGAGCCTCTGCTCTTCGGATCCTAGCAGTTTCAGTTTGCTGCCAACAAGACCTCTGTGATAGGGGTGCTCCAGGAATCATCTCGCCTGTGTTGGTAATTAACTTGCTTGAGTTCCGTAGCATCTTTGAGTAAACAAAAACCTAAAGTTGAATCGGCCCATTGATGAATTTCACTTCTGTTTTGGATGCCACAGAATTAATCCCTCATCAGTCAACACTAATAAATGACCACACTGAGCAAAATGCTGAGCTGAGTGCTGTGGAAAAAAACAGAAGTTCCCTGCTTCTCGTAGTTGGATCATTAATTGATGAGGGGTCTAGTGAGTTACAGAGCCAGCAGCAGCAGAGCTGAGGTGATGGGATGGGAGGCTCTGTGGAGCTTGTGCCCGCTGGGGAGGGCTTTCCAGGGCAGAACCAGTGCTAGAGACCAGGAGCCAGTCTAGGGAAGAGAAAGGTGGAGACTCTGTACATCATTGGATGAATGGATAAAGAAGATGTGGCACATATATACAATGGAATATTACTCAACCATAAAAAGAAATGAAATTGAGTTATTTGTAGTGAGGTGGATGGACCTAGAGTCTGTCATACAGAGTGAAGTAAGTCAGAAAGAGAAAGACAAATACCGTATGCTAACACATATATATGGAATCTAAGGGGAAAAAAAGTGTCATGAAGAACCTAGGGGTAAGACGGGAATAAAGACACAGACCTACTAGAGAATGGACTTGATATGGGGAGGGGGAAGGGTAAGCTGTGACAAAGTGAGAGAGTGGCATGGACATATATATACACTACCAAACGTAAAATAGATAGCTAGTGGGAAGCAGCCGCATAGCACAGGGAGATCAGCTCGGTGCTTTGTGACCACCTAGAAGGGTGGGATAGGGAGGGTGGGAGGGAGGGAGACGCAAGAGAGAATAGATATGGGAACATATGTATATGTATAACTGATTCACTTTGTTATAAAGCAGAAACTAACACACCATTGTAAAGCAATTATACTCCAATAAAGATGTTAAAAAAAAAAAGTCATTTTAATCTGCACATACCTGAATGCTCTGTCATTGAAAGACATTGTGTGGGTGGGTTGACCTAGAGGCAGGCTCTGTAATCTTGTCAGTGCTAAGCTAGGGGCGCTGCATCAGGACCACCCACTTGGTGAGGGCTGAGTGCCCAGCACTGCACACAAGTGCCTGGCCAGGAAGGGCGGGGCAAGGAGGGGCTGAAATCCAGCCACTTCGCTTCCTCTGCTCCTTGGTGCTGGGCTCTTCCTGCCCAGAGCAAGAGGCACCATTTCTCTGCCAAGTCCTGTGTCAGTAGGGCTACATCCAGACGGCACCTTTTCATGAGTGCTTCTGGCCGGGCATGGCTCTTCCTGAGTCTTCAAGGGTGCTGTGCAGGACAGCTACCGTGCTGCCTCTAAGTCTGAATCTGACCCTGCAGAGCATAGAATTCTGTAAATATTTGAATGAATGCTGAGGTGGATTATTGAAGTTACACACACACTTCATCTCCCTACTTAAAGAGGGACTCGAGTGGATTTCTTTTTCTTTTTTTTTGTGGTTTATTGTATTTCAATTTACTTGACTAGTTTGTGGAAACTTGTTGAAGAGATTTTCTGATTTACTTTTTTTTAACCATTTTTTTCCCTTGAAGTATAATTTACAATGTTGTATTAGTTTCAGGTGTACAGCAAAGTGATTCAGATATATATATATACGTACGTTTTCAGATTCTTTTCTGTTATAGGTTGTTATAAGATATTGAATATAGTTCCCTGTGCTATACAGTAGGTCCGTGTTGTTTATCTATATTATATATAGTAGTGTGAATCTGTTAATCCCAAACTCCTAATTTATCTCTACCACCCACCCCTCTGCTCCCAATGCTATTCCCTTTGGTAACCATAAGTTTATTTTCTGTCTGTGAGTCTGTTTCTGTTTTGTAAATAAGTTCATTTGAGTGGTTTTCTTTTCTTTTTTTTTTTTTTTTTTTTGGTTTATTGTTTTCAATTTACTTGACTGGTTTGTGGAAACTTTTTTTTTTGTTTTGAAAAACCTATTTACTTTTCCAAATATTATTCCAAATACATGCTTTACAGGCTACTATGGGTCAGAAACATTCTGTAGAAGAAATTATTTTGATAGACATTGGAAATAATTTTAATAGAAGAAAAAGCTCATATTTCTCTAGATGTGGCTATGTTCCACAGGAAGATTTCGACGTCTAAGGTGCAAAGACAAAATGACTGTGGCTTTCCTTGCCACTCAGAATATTGACAATCTTCCCTTAGAGCCTACTCTTTTTTTTTTTAATATCAAAATCTAATAAGCCAAATTTATTCAAGAAAAGTTATATCCATTTTCCTTTAACCTTCTTAATCTACCAAGGACCGTAACTTATGTAAAAGCATGCCTGTTTTTTCCTTTAGAGCTTCTTTTTTCTTTTTTTAATTGGAGTATAATTGCTTTACAATGTTGTGTTAGTTTCTGCTGTACAATGAAGTGAATCGACCACATGCATACCTATATCCCCTCCCTCTTGCCCCCTCCCCCACACACCGCGTCCCACCCATCCAGGTCGTCACAGAGCACCGAGCTGAGCTTCCTGTGCTTTATAGCATGTTCCCACTAGCTGTCTATTTTATGCATGGTAGTGTATATATGTCAATCCTAATCTCCCAATTCGGCCCACCCTCACCTTCCCACCCTGTGTCCACATGTGCATTCTCTACATCTGCATCTCTATTCCTGCCCTGCAAATAGGTTCATCTGTACCATTTTTCTAGATTCCACATATACATGTTAATATACGATATTTGTTTTTCTCTTTCTGGCTTAGTTCACTCTGTATGACAGACTCTAGGTCCATCCACATCTCTACAAATGACCCAATTTCGTTCCTTTTTATGGCTAATATTCCATTGTATGTATGTGCCACATCTTCTCTATCCATTCATCTGTCTGTGGACATTTAGGTTATTTCCATGTCTTGGCTATTGTAAATAGTGCTGCAGTGAACATTGGGGTACATGTGTCTTTCTGAGTTATGGTTTTCTCAGGGTATATGCCCAGTAGGGGCATTGCTGTGTCATATGGTAGTTGTATTTTTAGTTTTTTAAGGAACCTCCATACTGTTCTCCATAGTGGCTGTATCAGTTTACATTCCCACCAATAGTGTAAGACGGTTCCCTTTTCTCCACACCCTCTCCAGCATTTGTTGTTTGTAGATTTTTGATGATGGCCATTCTGACTGGTGTGAGGTGATAACTCACTATAGTTTTGATATGCATTCCTCTAATAATTAGTGATATTGAGCATCCTTTCATGTGCCCCTTGGCCATCTGTATGTCCTCCTTGGAGAGATGTCTATTTAGGTCTTCTGCCCATTTTTTGATTGGGTTGTTTGTTTTTTTGATACTGAGCTCCATGAGCTGTTAGTATGTTTTGGAGATTAATCATTTGTTGCTTCCTTTGCAATTATTTTCTCCCATTCTGAGGGTTGTCTTTTTTATGGTTTCCTTTGCTGTGCAAAAGCTTTTAAGTTTAATTAGGTCCCATTTGTTTATTTTGCTTTTATTTTCATTACTCTAGGAGGGGGGTAAAAAAAGATCTTGCTGTGGTTTATGTCAAAGACTGTTTTTCCTATGTTTTCCTCTAAGAGTTTTATAGTGTCTGGTCTTCGATTTAGGTCTTTAATCCATTTTGAGTTGTTTTTGTTTTTTGTGGTAAGCGGGCCTCTCACTGTTGTGGCCTCTCCCGTTGCGGAGCACAGGCTCCGGACACGCAGGCTCAGCGGCCATGGCTCACGGGCCCAGCCGCTCCGCAGCATGTGGGATCCTCCCGGACCGGGGCACGAACCCGTGTCCCCTGCTTCGGCAGGCGGACTCTCAACCACTGCGCCACCAGGGAATCCCCGAGTTTATTTTTGTGTATGGTGTTAGGTAGGTGTTAGGTGTTAGTTGGGTGTCAAGTAGACAGTATACTGACCTTTAGAAGTAGGGCTCCAATGGACAAGGGGGTGGAGGATTGTCAAGCATCAGAATGAATTCAACTTAAGAACAAACTGGCTCTGATCCCAGCCAACCCCAAAGTCTAGCCAGAGGCCCATTAGAAATAAATGCAAATTGTAGTATCACTTTTACAAGGTTGTGCCACTCTACACTGTTAAATCTAATCAATCCATGTTAAAGCTAAGCACACTCCCATTATTAGCTCAGTCCTCACCGTATCCCATTTCTATGAAGGCTCCTATGGAAACTTTTTAAAGAGATTTTCTGATTTACTTTTTTTTATAACATTTTTTTTTCTTGAAGTATAGTTAATTTACAGTGTTGTGTTAGATTCAGGTGTACAGCAAAGTGATTCAGAGATATATCTATATATATACACACACATATATGTGTACTTTTTCAGATTCTTTTCCATTACGGGTTATTACAAGATACCGAACATAGTTTCCTGTGCTGTACAGTAGGTGCGTGTTGTTTATTTTATGTATAGTAGTGTGAATCTGTTAATCCCAAACTCCTAATTTATCTCCACCACCCACCCCTCTGCCCCCACTGCCATCCCCTTTGGTAACTGTAAGTTTATTTTCTATGTCTGTGAGTCTGTTTCTGTTTTGTAAATAAGTTCACTTGAGTGGATTTCTTATGCTTTTGAAGAATAGGAGTAATGTGTGTGTCTTGGGGGATAGAGGGAAAAGGCAGGGATGTGCTCAAAGGGCCCTTAACAGTTCTATAATTCTTGGAGTCCATAAATTAAATTAAATTCTTGGAGTCCATAAATTTGATATTAAAATAAATCTTCTAGGGCTTCCCTGGTGGCACAGTGGTTGAGAGTCTGCCTGCCGATGCAGGGGACACGGGTTCGTGCCCGGTCTGGGAAGATCCCACATGCCGCAGAGCGGCTGGGCCCGTGAGCCATGGCCACTGAGCCTGCGCGTCCAGAGCCTGTGCTCCACAACGGGGGAGGCCACAACAGTGAGAGGGCCGCGTACCACAAAAAAATATAAATAAATAAATAAATAAATAAACAAAATAAATCTTCTATTTTAAACCAAAGCCATGTTTTCATTTTAATGTTTCAAGGCTTTACATGTACCTTTTATCACATAATGCAATTCAGTTATGTACTGAGTCCTTTTAATGTACATAAGTGCTTTAAGTACTTTGAAAAGAACTGAAGAAATAGAAGGTTGGGCCTATGTCCTCAGATGTTAACCTACCTAGAAAAGGAGAAATGCAGAATGAGAGTATCAACCACTCGTAGGGATTATTACTTGGATACCTTGTCAGACATACCTGGTTTTGATTTTGACACGACAGTAGGACTCCCAATGTGGGCTGGAATTTCCATGCGCTGTGAAAAGTGGTAAGCAAGCAACCACAAAGCTTCAAGTAACCAATAACATTTCCTGTCTGCGAGGTTTTTTGCAGGTGAAGATACCAAATGGGTGGTAAGTTAGGATTAAAATTAGCTAAACTGTCACAGCAATGCTGTCTTCCTTTACACTCAGCCACCGTGGAGTTCTCATGGTCTAGAAGTATGTTTTGTGAGTCCTCTGCTGTGCAGGCTGACACCAAAGAAGGTCTGATCCATGCTACCACCTTGTGTTCTCCCTGGCCACATTCCTTCCTCTCCTTCCATGTTGAAATGGTTTCCCCTGATCCCGAGACTGAGGGAGCTCACCTGTGTCCACTGCACTGGCCATCCTCCATCTGTTAATGGTTCAGCGTGCTGACCCTCTGACTTACTGTCTCCTCTACTCCCTTTTTCACCAAGGTCAGACCTAGTTTTCCAAAAGCCTACTGAGTGCGATTATATACCCGCACTATCCTAGACCTCGTGGTCAGTATAAAAATCAATGAGATTCTTCTCCCCAGCCTGGGGCTCCCACACTGAAGAGCTAGTAAGAGGGCTCGGAGGATAGATGCGTGGCTGGGGGGTGGATGGATGCGAAGAAAGAAAATATGAGAATGGGCATGTACACAGAGGCCTCTCGGATGGGCAGACCTGAGTTTGAATCCCAACTCAGACAGGTACTAGTTCTGCAAACTCGGGCAAGAAATTCACTATGTGAGAGCCTCAGATTCCTAGTCTGTGAAATGGGAGTAATGATTCCCACCTAGCCTGGGTGGTGGTGCGGATTAGAGAGTGTAATTGCTGAGAGAAGCGCTTGGTGAAATTAGCAAGCACCCAAACCAGGACCTATATAGCTACAACAAAAGATGATAAGTGACGTAAGTGCAAACAGACGGGGTGGGAGCGCCCAGCAGAAAGGCTCACAGCTGGCAGGAGGCCGCATGTGAGCTCACGCACAGGTCAGGGGCCCTCCCAGCTTCTGGGTGATCTTCCACCTCCATGCTGGGCTGGGCAGAGCCAGGCAGCGCAGGGCCCACAGGCCGCATACCTGGGAGCCGGAAAGTCCCTGCGAAGTTGGACATTTACCTGCCCATAAACCTGCACGTGTATCTGAAGCAGGCATGACCCAGAGCTCCATCCCTCCAATGGAGGGATGGAAAGGGCACCGCTGT
This sequence comes from Orcinus orca, assembly GCF_937001465.1. NCBI lineage: Eukaryota > Metazoa > Chordata > Mammalia > Artiodactyla > Delphinidae > Orcinus > Orcinus orca. The sequence continues at coordinate 80,860,183 of NC_064561.1, read as the reverse complement.
CCTTGTTGACTTCAGCCAGTCCCGGGCATTGAAGATCATTCCACTCTCCAGAAAGCGAGGTCACGTCATCGTTTTTCCCTCCTCCCCACTCTGGATATCTAAGGTGAAGTGTTTTCTCCAGCTCAGAGGCTGAGAATGGTGTGGAGGAGAAAAAGAAGGTCTGCAGGTCGCCAGCAGCCCTGTCCCCTGCTCTGTCCAGCGAGACCGAGTCCGCAGACCCGAAGAGAATCATTTCCCTGAGGTGAGTCCTCACCTTGACTCTGTTCTTTTGGCCTTTCGGGGAGGAGGGGTTGCTGGGAGGAGCTGGTGTTTCTAGTTTTATGGTGATGGTTAACAGTGAAGATCTCCTACAAGCAGATGACACCCCTGAGAAAGAAGTGGGGTGTTTTTCCTTGATATCCAGGCACTGGCACCTGCCTTCCTTTCTCAGCTCTTCCCGCCAGCCTCTCTTCTCCTTCCCACTGCAGCCTTCTGCAGAATTTCTGCCCCTTTCTGAAAGCACTGATTTTGCTACATGATAAAGCCCGGGTGGGCCCCTCTCTGGCATGGAGTTAGAAGCACCTGGAAAGGCTGCCAGGGTTGCTGCTGAGGCCACCCAGGTTGGATTGTCTGCTCGGCCTGTGGGTGTGCACACCTGCTGTCTCACTTTCCTGGCAGCCACGGAAAAGAGCAGAGGGAAACCCTGCCTGGGATCCCCGGGCGGGGTGTGCACATCTCCCTGGGCTGCCCATTTCCTGGGGCCTGTGCTGGAAGCCGGGCTCAGTTTGGTCGTGGGGCTGTGAGGGGACAGGCGGTTTGAGATGTGGAGCTCTGGTCCCCGTCACTCTCAGGGGCACCAATTATGTGCTTGCTTTCACTTGGAAGGAAGAAGTAGGAACTTCAAGTTGCTTTTGTTCCCTTAAAAGAGAATGGTTAAGCCAGTGATCAATTACAGGTAACGGTGGCCATTTATCCACACCAAGTGGAGGAGTACTAGCTCTCCTCCCCATATTAGAACTGTCAGAACTCCTACCTTCTACGTCTTTTGTCCTCTGCTAAAGGATGATTAAATAACTCCTGCTTTTCCCTTCCTTCCTGGCTACCCAGCCCACGGCTTCTCTGCAAATCTATGCCTCACTCAGGACCAAGCATAAGTCTTCACTCTGCCCCCAGATTTTTCTATTCTGACTATCACTCCCAATTCTGTCTCCATCTTTTCTGCATGACTGTTTTGATGCATCTCACTTTTTTTTTTTTTTTTTTTTTTTTGCGGTACACGGGCCTCTCACTGTTGTGGCCTCTCCCGTTGCGGAGCACAGGCTCCGGACGCGCAGGCTCAGCGGCCATGGCTCACGGGCCCAGCCGCTCCGCAGCATGTGGGATCTTCCCGGACCGGGGCACGAACCCGTGTCCCCTGCATCAGCAGGCGGACTCTCAACCACTGCGCCACCAGGGAAGCCCCAATTCTGAATTTTTGAATAAAAATGTTTTGCACTAGGTTTCAGGTCCTGCTCATAGTCATCTGTATGAAGTGAGACTGACACAGTTGAAAAGATACAAAGAAATAATGCATGTAAATGAGCATGCCTCCCACCCCTACCTCAGAGCCAATGCTGTGCAGACAAGCCCTTCTACTTGTGTCTCTTGAAATCATCAAGGGTACAGCTGCCCTTTTGTCACGTTTGCTTACAGTCCATTGTTCTTCAAAAGGTCTGATCATTGCCTTGACAGTACCATTAACATTTATTAATTTGAATCAGTAGAGGTGATAAATTCAAATTAGTGGCTAGTATAAATAATAGGTAATTTGACATTTGTAAAAACAATTTTATTTTCAAGTAGAGTACAAATGTCTACTCATAGTTTTTTTTAAAAAGTAATTCCTAGAATTCTAAAGAAATTTATATCTGTGAATTGGTTCAGTGGCCAGTAACTGAATCCAAATCTCTGTGCCTTGAATTGATGAGAGATATTTTGCCTCTGGTTTGAGCACTGTGGACTCAAAACTGTTGCGGGCAGCAGAGGCCTGGGACATCACATAGTCAGTCTCTTCACAGCTGAGAAAGCCAGAGTCCAAAGTCTCTCTAACTTCATTTCTGTCCCTCTGTCACACCCATATGCCACCCAAATTGCTTAAGAGTCTTCTTAAATTCACTTTGAACCAAACATTATTTTAACTGAGCCTCATTCTAGAGAATCCTATCGTGGAATCATGAATTTCATGTGCCATTTTTTCCCCCCAATAAACAGAAAAAAATCTACATAATTGTATCACAAAATTTTTCCATGTGTATACCTCTAAAAATCATGCATGCATTCCACTTTGAAATGGCTGGGTTTCGCTGTACGGTTAAAGATGCGAATTCTACTCAAAGGAAGAGCCAGGACTAGAATCGCCTTGGAAAGAAATCCGGGAGCTCTGACCTCTGCCCTTATGAGAACAAAGGAAGGACTTCCAAACATGTTCTTTTTTTATCCTGATTTTACTTCTATTTTCCCACTCTGGGATGTTCTGTCTCTCTTTTCCCCATACCCAATTCCTGCTCATCCTGTTAGGCCCAGTGTATTAAGCCCTCACTGACCTGCTGGTCTCTTCTCTTACCTCCTGTTGGACTTAACTGTCTCTATACCACCTCCTAACGCCCATGATATGTATTGTTTTGATGCTACATCATGTACTGCCTTTTTAGAAAGATGCTTGATATGCGCACAGGTTCCTTAAGGATAAGGACTGTCTTGTGTGCCCCGAGGCATTTAACATTATGCCTCTCTCAGTTAACACTTGTTAAGTATTCACAGAATTCTGGATTGAACTATAGCTGCAGTTTCAATAATCAGCCTCCAGTACTCCTCCTTATACTGCTTAAAATACTTTTGAGATGATATAATTACTTTCACAGCTCAATCGATACTTCTCCCTTCCAAAAGGTACGGTTTCTTCAGTTTGGGATCCCGCCTGCTGGAATCACCCCGTCCCCCACACCGTGTCCTTAGAGTCCTGAGGGATTATCGATGTCTAGAAGAGAAAAATCAATGTCAGGCTTTCTTGTGAGCTGGTATAATAATCAAGATGTATTACACTGTATACAATTAATGGTAGCGTAAAAAATTCATCTTACGGACTTCTTGGATTTTCTTTCCTCAGGTCGAAATCCAGTCTTGATGGTGCCTCTTTAGCAAGTGAGAAGAATGACTGTAAAACAGAAAGCAAGAATGACTCTAAGATTGAAAGGAAAAAGGCCTCATCTTCCAGCCAGGTAATTTGGGAATGAAATGTGTATTGTCTCAGAGGGTGACAGAAGCATTGAAGCCAATGGGAAGAGGGGACGCAAGGGTCAGGACTAAGGTAGGCACAGATTTTAGAGAATCAGGAAGAAAGGACCGGCTGCAGTTCCCTCGGGCGAGCTTTCATCAACATTATATTTCACAGCTGACCATGCGGCACATGCAGAGGGGCAGTGAGTACTGAGAGTCATGTGCTTGTCTAATAATTAGCGGAGACCAGGAGAGGTGTGACATCCTTGCACTACAATTAAAGAGTGTGATAAGGCACCTGTGTGAATAGAAGGCTTCCCAACTGCACACAGAGGAGGAAAACCTGGGAACAGGGTCATGATTCTTCTTTGGAAGCAATTTGGGGTCTGCTTCAAAATACACCCAGATGGGTAACAAAGCCCAGTTCTGTGTCATAGAGTATGACATACTTACTGGGGCCAACAGTTTGGGGCTTTTTGACACTTCACTCCTAAAATACTTGAATATGTATCTCCTAAGAACTAGAACAAGAAACTGTTGGCTCACCCAAGAAATTTAACTAAATAGTAAATATACAAAAATATTACTAATATAAAATCCATTTTCGATTTCCACAATTGTCCCAGTAGTGAATGTCCTTTATAAAGACTTTTTGCTCCCCCTCTCTAGAATCCAGTTGAACCATGCATTGCATTTATTTGTCATGTCACCTTTAATTTAGATCAGTCCCTACCTTTTTTTAAATTTTATTTTTATTAATTTCACACTTTTGAAGACTCCATGGCCCAGGATATTTTTAAATCAAGCATGCAACCAGTGCTCACTGTAGCCATTAAAAAGAAGATCTCGGCAAAGCCCTGATAGAACACCTAGCTTTAATCAAGGAAACTTTCTGGATGCAGGATGTACTCCAAGGAAGCAGCATGAGCTAACCTACTTTATGTGAGGTGTTCATCTATAAACGAGTTGACTTGAGGGGACCATCTGTCATACGCATGACCTGTCTGAAGCTCTTCTTTATGGCAATAGTAGGGCCATTTCTGCCACTGAGACTACTCCTAGTTTGAGTAATGCATCGTCAAGGGCCAACGTGTGGTATCTCTCTGTTCCGCTCATAAGACTCTGCCTGCTAGGATGCTTTTGAAGAAAAGTGGTCCTGTGGATGGAGGACCCAGCTCTACCTCTTAGTAGCTGTGTGGAGCCAGTTAAGTCGCTCATAATCCCTGAGGCACAGGGTCCTGAACTGACATCAGTTCCCAGGTTGCTGTGGGGCTGGGGGTGGTGTTTTGTGAAAGCATTTTACAAACTGTAAATTGCTGTCTATACATTGTTGTCACAAGTGGAAACAGATGAAAATGAAGTGATTTGCAGCATTTCAGACTCTTGGGCCTTCTACCGCCCTGGAGAGTTAAGTCTTTTGTGTGAAATCCTACTTGTCACCTCCCCCTGACACTGGTTAAGGGAACACCTTCACAACAGTAACAGTCACAGTGACAAACCGGAGACGTATTACCCCATTTAAGCCTTACGGCATCCCTCTGAGGCAGCTACTGGCACAGAAGAGAAAACTGGCCCAGAGAGGTTAAGTAACTAGGCCAGGATCACGTGCCACAGAAGAGGTGCAGCTAAAACTTAAACTCAGGGTAATCTGATACAGGGCTTTTAACCACTACCCTCTTCTGAGAGTACTCACTGGGACCTTTAGTGCCCTGGGATCCACTACCTGGTGAGATTTTATCTCATTTCTTATTAGGGACATCCTTGTCCAGCCACTTCTGCAGAAGGCTGACCACCAGCTACTTCACGATTATAGATATATATATGTCCAGTCAGCAAGTCACTAATCTTGTTGGAAAATGAAACCTCTGTGCCCTGCCTTCCACGTTTTTCACTGAAGGGTTGGGTTGGGGACTATGAGATCAGGGAGAATGAACTCCTAAGAGTCTCTGTTAAGGGTGGGGAGATTTGTTACATAATTTAGATTGAAGTTAAAATTCGTGATGTTTGAGAAGAACAAGAGCGGTGATGCCTGTGTTTTGTCGTCCTTGTAGGACAAGGCAAACATGCACTTCCACAAGCTGTTTCTGGATGTCCCCACTGAGGAACCCCTGAGGCAAAGTAAGTTCTGACTTGGTTGACTTTGAAAAGATGCTAATTGGTTTGGGGGAAGAAAGAGTCTGGGGACTGAATCACCAAGGGGAATAGGTTTCTGAAAGTCATGATGTAACAATAACACCGACCTCACTCAGCTTTCACCCAGCACCTTGAAAGATAAGGGAGTAGAATGGGAAAGGGACCTCCTCCACGTGATATGATATGGAACCATCCAAGGGGATTCCAGAATGTCCTCGCCTTGCATACTCACTGCTGAAATGTGTTGTGATTGGATCATGCTGAGATTTAAGATAATAAGACCAGAGCAAGAGAGACCACTAGAAGAAGACAACACAGACGTAGGTGGACAGACATGTCAACCCCTGTGCTGTGCAGGGCTCAGTGGTCACACCTAAACACCTGGCCCAGCACGATGTTCAGCACCTGCTCCGCTCCGCTGAGCGCATCTGGGGCCCAGGGTTCCATTCCAGCTTCCCTCAGTACACAAATGCTAAGGCAGCATGCTGGCTTCCTCCCACCATCTCCAAACAGGAAGGTGTGGGTCATGTGCTCTCCCCACAATGAGACCATCTATTTCAAAAGGAGTCATTAGTGACCATACCAGGGTAGAAAGGGCAGCAGTGCCAACATTAGCACAAGGATGACACACCTTCCCCACACCTTCCCAAAGAGAGGAGTTTTTTTTCCCCTGGTACGCGGGCCTCTCACTGTTGTGGCCTCTCCCGTTGCGGAGCACAGGCTCCGGATGCGCAGGCTCAGCGGCCATGGCTCACGGGCCCAGCCGCTCCGCGGCATGTGGCATCTTCCTGGACCGGGGCACGAACCCGTGTCCCCTGCATTGGCAGGCGGACTCTCAACCACTGCGCCACCAGGGAAGCCCCTTGCCTTTCCATTTGACGTTTATACTGAAGTTTGTAAGACTTGGAATTAAAAAACAAACTCTCATCTCCATAGCTTTATTCCACTAAAGATGACTGAAAAAGAGGTGAGAGATCTTTCGAGCATGTGAGTGTGTTATCTCTGTGCATCTCTGAGTCACCAACATATATACACAATTTTCATTTTAAATGGAAATTCTAAATGATGTTATACCTGTATATATTTTCCCAGGTTTTACCTGTGCTCTACAGAAAGAAATATTATACCAGGGGAAGCTCTTTGTATCAGAAAACTGGATTTGTTTTCATTCCAAGGTCTTTGGAAAAGACACTAAGGTTGGTATAATTTTTCAGAAAGAAAGCTAATCCTGCATTTCCTTATATATTGTGACTATTAATTGTTTTAAATGTAGCAAGTCTATAAATATTTGTGTCATTATTATTCCTTTAGACCAAGTTTCCTTTACTATAGTTCCAAATACTACAGGTTCTAAATGCCTCTAGATAACCCAAACTTCCCTTTTTCCCTAAACAGCACTCTCTCATTCATTTCCTTATATATATATATATATATATATATATATCTCCCACAATCCTACCTTAAATCCTTTTTACCAAGATGTCACCAGTACACTCTTAAAGTTTTTCATATGGAGAATGTGTCATAATTTGTTTCAAAGACATACATTAAACCCAAAACAATTCTTTAAAGAAATCTGAATTTTACACCATATTCACAGTTACCATCAGAGATATCTAGGCAAACAGGCCTACAAATAAGATACTTACTAGAGCTCACTCTGTCACCAGCACAAAATGAGCAGGATTTGGAGCATTTTAGGCCTGGTCTGGGGGAGTCACATACCCTCAGTCCCCGGTGAACACGGACATCTTTTCCTTCTCACTAAACACAGATTTGGGGGAGCAGAGGCCCACGATACCTGAGCCTTTAAGGAGGATAGCCTGAAGAAGTTGGCAGTTTTCCCAGGGCACCGCCTTCTAAAACGAGGCCCTTGGGACTTTGGCATGAGAAGGGAAAAACTAAGTCCACCCCACTGACATTCTTTCCCTTTGAGCTGTGATGTCACATCACACAGTTCAGTCAGGCCACCAGAACAAAGTGGCAGAGAAACACCTGGGGTTTGCGTGACCTCAGTGAGTTTTTGTTTGTTTGTTTGCGGTACGCGGCCCTCTCACTGTTGCGGCCTCCCCCGTCACGGAGCACAGGCTCTGGACGCGCATGCTCAGCGGCCATGGCTCGCGGGCCCAGCCGCTCCGCGGCATGCGGGATCTTCCCGGACCGGGGCATGAACCCGCATCCCCTGCATCGGCAGGTGGACTCTCAACCACTGCGCCACCAGGGAAGCCCTCAGTAAGATTTTAATCATTCTGATTCGTGATTATGAATAAGCAGCTTTTATACTCTTGAAGTTGCTGATTAAAAACTCCTTTTGTTTTGACTGGTAGATATATTTTATTTAAATATTCTCCCTAAAGCCACTGGCAGTCTTATAAATAAAGACCACTTAACAAATATAATGGAAATTCTTCATTTTGGTTTTGAGTCAGCAGACTAACATCAAACATGTAATTTTTATTGTACAGAGTTATGTTTAGATAAACATAGTTTAGATTCACAGTATTATTTGAATCAGTATAATGCAAAGCAATATTGAATAGTATTGCACCATATTTCTAGATTTCTGGATTATAAGCAGTTGTTCATGAAGTGGGGAAGGGAACTGGGTGTTACTGATCTCCAATTCCATGGGATAAAAACAATTCTCAGGAATAGAGAGAGCCAACACCTCTGACCAAAGCAGCAGGGGTTGAAAACAGTAGTGAACAAAGAATTAGCCTTGGGCTTCCCTGGTGGCGCAGTGGTTAAGAACACGCCTGCCAATAAAGGGGACATGGGTTCGAGCCCTGGACCAGGAAGATCCCACATGCCGTGGAGCAACTAAGCCCGTGCGCCACAACTACTGAGCCTGAGCTCTAGAGCCCGCAAGCCACATCTACTGAGCCCGTGTGCTGCAACTACTGAAGCCCGCATGCCTACAGCCCATGCTCTGCAACAAGAGAAGCCACGACAATGAGAAGCCCGCGCACCGCAACGAAGAGTAGCCTACACTCACCGCAACTAGAGAAAGCCCACACGCAGCAACGAAGACCCAACACAGCCAAAAAATAAATAAAATAAATAATTTTTTTAAAAAATTAGCCTTTGTTAAAGGATGGGGAATTCACAAAGCCAGTAAGTGATTTCAAGCTAATATGATTCTAGCAATGGTTTCAAAATCCTATCTCTACCTAAGAAAGAACTGACCAAAAACTAACAGGAGTGACCTGGTTTTTTAAAGACAAGGACATGTGGGATTGCTTTTGCATGTGCTGTCTCTAATCTAAGAGACAAGAGGGGTGGGAAGATAAGAACCATGATAGTGACTTGCACATTCCTTACCCACTGAGGATGGTGTCAGGGAGATGTGGGCTTCAGCTCTGCGGCAGAATTTGCTCACTGCCAACAGACCTTGGTCCAACATGATCCCACGTGAACTAAAAACAAGCAAGCAATCTGCTCTAGGAAGGGGAATTTTCTAAGCACCCTAAAGTGTAACTTTAATCAGAACCTTTTCCTCAGCCTGTTTGTATTTTTATTTATTTTATTTTTTTATTATTTTTTTTGCGGTACACGGGCCTCCCACTGCTGTGGCCTCTCCCGTTGTGGGGCACAGGCTCCGGACGTGCAGGCTCAGCAGCCATGGCTCATGGGCCCAGCTGCTCCACGGCATGTGGGATCTTCCCGGACCGGGGCACGAACCCGTGTCCCCTGCGTCAGCAGGTGGACTCCCAACCACTGCACCACCAGGGAAGCCCTGTTTGTATTTTTAGATGCTAGTAAAATTAAAGGCATGTATCACATTGCATCTAGGCTCAAACAGAGAAGTGATTCATGCTTTATTTCTCAAATGTTATCTAGTTGTCACTTATACTCATGAAGCAATTGAGAGAAACTCCTTCTTAAGGGTGTTCCATGCCTTACATTCTGCAAAAATCCAAATTTATAGCCCCTTATCACTGTGTGTGTGTGCGTTGCTGCTGAGAAACGAAATTAGGCTCATTTTTATATCATCATCTGTCTTGGAAGATCTTACATTCTTTTCCCCAAAGTAATCCCAATTTATCACTTCTGAATTATCTCCCCAACTTCAAAAGTTTCGTGGGTAGAGTTCTTTGGCAAAATAGTTTTTTTTCTTTAGTGTTTAATTTAGATTAGCCCCTCATTCTTTTTTTTTTTTTTTTTAATTTATTTATTTTTGCTGTGTTGTAGCCCCTCATTCTTCATAGTCTTCCCATCAGGAACCTGGAGGGGCAGTAGAACAACTCCATCTCATAAACCTAATATGAACGCAAACGTTCTAAATTAAAATGTAAGAAAACTGAAAGCTTAGTTTTGGTCCTTCAAGCTGGCAGTACTAACATAAACCCCTCCTCTTCCCCACTGACCTTGTTGATCTCTTTCAGAATATGTGAAGCATTTTTACAAAATGTATGTTCATGTGAGTGTGTGCACCTGTGGAGGGATTCAGGCCCTTTTCTTTTTACCAGGAGTGGGGGTGACTCTTTTCAGGGATCAAAGTGATGTGATCCATTTTTCTTTGAGATCAAACCTGGTTGAAGGGCTGTAACATAAAAATATCAGGAACATCTACTATTCTTCGCAGCATCTGGTACATTCTTGCAGTACCTTGTATGAAAAAGAATCCCTATTTTGGATCAGATTGGTTCAAATTCTATTTTGTAACTTATTTATGACCTTGAGAAAGTTATATACCTCTCTAAACAAACATCCTTATTTATCTCTTAGAATGTCTACATTATAGGACTGTCATATTTAAATGAAATTATCATCTGGTAAATAGGTATTGATAATGGTAGCTGCTATAATTGTCATTGTTGTTATTCTTTATTGTTTGAGCCAGAAAAGAACTTAAGGGTGCTTGTATTTCACCCATCCTCTTTTTTATGAGACAGATGAGGAAATGAATGACATTTTTATTGAGTGCTAGGCATTTTCCATCTATTATCTCATTTAATCCACAGAAAATCCTGGGAAATAGGTAAGACTGTCTCTATTTTATAAGTCAGGAAACCAAGGCCAAGAAAGGATACCTTACAAGGTTGAATAAGTCATGTGGATAGTAATAGAACTGAGAATTCAGGCCCCAGACTCCCTGTTCAAAAATGGGTCTACTATACCAGTGCTTTTCAGCCTTTTTCCCTAAGGACAGAAAAGAGGAGGGTGTGTGGAGATGAGCTCAAAGTAGATGACCACAAGCATGTAACTTCTTAAGAGCCTGGGGATTACCTTTAAAATGGCTGTACATTTTGCATTCTATTCGCATGTCCCAGGTCTCCCACCAAACCCTTCTGTAGACTTGATGATCCAGACGACCTCGGTGACACTCTTCTAAGATTCACTTTTCTTCATGGAGGCTGGAGAGCTTGCTGCTGGTTTTATCTTTTTTTATTTTTCCTTTAACATGAAGATTTGGAGTGCTGCTCTGTGAAGCCTGAACCCATGTTAACTCAGTGATTCTGTTTCAGATCTCTATTCCGGCTTTCTCGGTAACCCTGATAAAGAAAACCAAAACTGCCCTTCTGGTGCCAAATGCCCTGATTATAGCGACAGTCACAGACAGGGTGAGTACGCAGCAGGTGCGGGCACCCTGCTTTGTCCTACTCTGGGTTTCATTGCCTTAGGGGCTTCTTGCGGAGGACCAAGACCCTGAACCATAATACCATGAATCAGGAGTTACTCTGTAAGACGAATTTTTGAAATCACAGCCTTTAGACATTTGTGTAGTGTTGTTTCCCCTGACAAGGTGATTTATTCTAATGTAATAGTTGCCAATTTTGAATTTCCTGCTGACTTCATTATACTTACCTGACCAAAGTCAAAAGAGTAAAATTCTTTCCCAACTTCCTTTTCCCTAACATCTATGAGGTCAGGTCAGGCTACAGGGATATATTTCATTTCTTTATTATTATTTAAAACGCCACCATCACCACCACCTTATTCACAGGGTGCGGCAGGGCAATATGAGGAGTCCCTGGGGCGGGGTTGACCAGCCTCCCCATAACCTCCATTGGGTGCCTCCCCAGAGCCAACCTAAAGACGTAAAACTTGGGCTTGCTATTCAAGTTCAGCTTGAGGACCAGTTCCTAGGCCCTCTTTGCCTCCAGGTTGCCTTAACTACCCCTCTTCAGTACAGAAGTTCCGGAGCTGTCATTGACTGTTGGGCTACCCCAGACATGGGCAACCTGAAATATTTGCATGGAGAGCGATGTGTGTTTCACCTTGGCAAGAGAGAGAGAGTAGAATGGTTTGGTTACTCATGTTTCACTTGAAATTCTTTTTTAATATTTTACCTACTATTTTTATGAAAGCATAAAAGCTACAATTCATTTCTAATCATACTGAATAACTTAAAGGGGGAAGGAGAAAGAAGGAAAGATTAAAAGAGGCTATTCTGATGAGCTAGGAAATATGTTAATATGTTTCTAGATTATTATTATTTTTTAATACGAATGGCTAACAAGCATCAGGTACTTCTTGCCAGGCGTACACAAAATGCTTTCCTTATATTTAACACGTTTATTCCACACTACCATACTGTAAGGGATGGGGATTGTTAAGAAAACTGAAACTAAGAGTTTGCCCAGTGTCACCCACTTGGTAGGTAACAGAGCCAAAATTTGCAACCCGGTCTGTCTAATGCCAGAACCCGTAATGTTAACTACTTTGGAATACAGTATTTGCTCGGGAAGTGTATCGGTTTCTCTCATGGGAATGCAGGAGAGGGTAATCACAAACTTTGGAAAGGGGGCGTGAAAAGATGCTGTGGCTCAAATAGATGGAAAAAGTGTGAACTTTTTTATTTCTCTACGTGTGGTTTATGGTAAAATCATTTTTCCTTGTGTTATTTGTCTCCAAATTACTTGTCTAGCTCTGACTTGACTTCTTTCCCATAACTTATTTATAAGCATTCACCAGAAAATCTCCATATTTGTACAAGAAAGAATCTGGAAGTGGCTTGAAAAAGAATGAGCCTTTTAGAGTGGCTGGGACATTTTCAATGGAAATCTAGGTCAGAGCAGAGAAAGCAGACCCTTGGGAATTGTTAAATACCTTCTAAAAGGGGGGCGGGGAAGGGAGGGAGAGGCTTAAAAGAGGACCTGGCGAATACAACTGGCCTTTCTTCACTATCCAGGTCTTTTCCATCCATGCTTGTTTGGGGCACCTATGTCAGAGCACCGGAGATTTCATTTTGCTCTACATTTCTGTATTATTTAAGTTGGGTTTGAGAGTTTTGTTGCTATTGTGGGAGAATATATTCACTTTATTCCAGGAATGGAATAAAAACGGAATGTGTGGCTGGGTGGAATGAGAATACAGACTTGGTATAGAATATAGTCTATGGTGTTTGAAAATGAAAAAATATACAGACAAATTTTTTAACTCTGAACACTCACTTCTAGTCGAGCAGTATCTGTTAATAATTAAATAATTATTATTTTGTTTTTCAGTACATATTTGTCTCCTTACTCTCCAGAGATTCAACTTACAAACTACTGAAGTCTGTGTGTGGACACTTAGAAGTGAGTACAACCTCTCTGAGCCTCAATTGCTGTCTCTCTTCTGTATTTCTTATGGTTTTGTAGTTGATCTGGTTTTTTCATTTTGTAAAACTAATTTTGTTTCGATAATTTCAGAATACAAGTACTGGCAACAGTCCCAATCCGTCTTCTCTTGAAAACAGTTTCCAGGCAGACCGCCCTTCATCTCTGCCTCTGGTGAGTTGCCTACATAACTATCTAAATGCAAAAGAAAGTGAGTAGGTCCCACAATCACACTTCTCCTTACACCATGACCAGGGTGCGGGAGGAGCTTAGGACCACAGTATTGGAGGCAAAGTTGAAGAAACAGGGCATTTCTGTCCTGAAGAAGAGGGGACCGTAGGAGGTCATCAACTTTTTCAGGTAATTAAAGAGTCATCCTGCAAAAGAAAAGAAACATGATAGTGCGCTGTTTTAGCCAGTTGCTGGTCCATGGAGGTATTCAGCAAATCTTGCTCTGTTTGTCTGTCAGCGTTGTTTTAGAGGGATTCACCAGTCTATTTAGGTAGGGCATGATTCATCCCACAAGTCGTTGAATGCCTTCTATGTTCAAGGCACCATGCTAGTGTACCCATAAGGACACCAGGAAAAATCAAAACTAGTTCTTGCCTTCAAAGTCTTTACAGCTTAGTAGAGAAGATGAGGGATACCCGGAAATAACTGTAAAAGAAGAAAGCTGTAATGCCCAAGAGGTAGAGATTCTTTGATTCCCTTAGACTTTCTGACTACAGAGTAAATCTCGAACGGGAAGTAGCTCCCCCGATTTGTACAAGATTTATACCTGTGATGGTATCATGCAAGCCCAAGAGAGTCCTAGCCGTGTTGTTCAAACGGTTGTTCCCAAATTGATAATCGTTAAACGTGTTAATACCTTTGGTGAAGCAGTATGAGCCCAGAATTTCAACATCTACAATTTTTTTTTTTAACTTTATTTATTTTTGGCCGCGTTGGGTCTTCGTCGCTGCGCACAGGCCTTGTCTAGTTGCGGTGAGCGGGGGCTACTCTTCGTTGCGGTGCGTGGGCTCCTCATTGTGGTGGCTTGTCTTGTTGCGGAGCACGGGCTCTAGGTGCGCAGGCTTCAGTAGTTGTGGCGCACGGGCTCTAGAGCACAGGCTCAGTAGTTGTGGTGCATGGGCTTAGTTGCTCCGTGGCATGTGGGATCTTCCCGGACCAGGGCTCGAACCCGTGTCCCCCGCATTGGCAGGTGGATTCCTAACCACTGCGCCACCAGGGAAGCCCTACAAATCTTTTTTTTTTTTGAGAGCTGTTAAAAAGTATAGGGATTGAAAACGTGTTCACACAAAAACTTAAACCAGAATGTTCATAGCTGCATTACACATCATAGCCAAAAAGTGGAAGCAGCCCTGATAGCCATCAGCTGATAAATGGATAAATAAAATGTAATATATCCATACAGGGAAATATTATTTGACCATAAAAATGAAGAACTACTGATACATAATACAACACGGACGAACCTTGAACACATTATGCTTAGTGGAAGAAGGCAGACGCAAAAGGCCACATGTTGCATGATTCCATGTATATGAAATGTCCAGAACAGACAAATCCATATGGGCAGAAAATGCACTCGTGGTTGCCAAGGGACGGGATTGGGAGTGAATGCTAACGGGTAAAGGGCTTCTTTCTGGGGGGAGAGGGACGTATTGTGAAATAAGACAGTGGTGACGGTTGTACGACAATGTAATTATTCTAAAATCCACTACATTTGTATACTTAAACTGGTGAGTTTTATCTCAATTTTTTGAAAAAAAAAATCTACCTTAAAAAATAGTGAGAAACAGTACAAAATAGAATGAAACACTTACCCTCAAACATGGTTTCGAATCTGGGTTCCACCCAGCTGAGCTATGCCATGGGGCAAGCTCTTTAACGGCTCTGACTCAGCTTCCTCACCCAGTAAAATGCCAGGCTCCTGACGTGGCTGTGGAGATCAGGCGCAGTCATGTGTGTTTGGAGCTTTGCATACTGCCTGATCTGTAGTAGCTGTTCAATTAATTATTAAATTGAGGAGACTGGAATTTTAAAATTTTCCTTCCCCTATAACTTCTTGCATGACATTGAAATGACTATTGAAATGATCAGGAGACAGCTAGTTGAAGGTGAAAGGTTGGTAATTTGGTTGGTAATTTGCTTACAAGATATGTCTCCTCTTCTTCACTTGGCAGCTAAATAAACTGTGAAAAGCTCGCCGAATTGTGCCTTCACCGCGACATTTTAGTGACGCGTCTTGTCTCTTCATTTCCTACGCACTTTGGGGAACAAGTGGGATACACAGTAAAAACATCCTGCTTTTTCCCCGACTCCTCACTCCTCTCTCACCCTTTTGTCATTTAGAAGTAATGTTACTGACCCTGTTTTGATTTGTTCGAGGGAATAAAAAAGCTAAAACTTTCCTTTCGGTGTCTAATTTGCTAAAGCCATTTTCCCTTTTCTATTTCCAATACCTTTTTAAAACTATAATTTGAGAAAACCTTTCTCTGCATTTAGAACATGCATCTAGAACTTTCTAGCTACTTATTTGCCTTGTGTATGTCTGTTTTGGTCATGTTTTCTCATTACAAAATGCTAATGAGACTTCTCTAGCTTTACCCTAGAAGCTTTTCAAACAACAGCATCCCAGTTTTTTTCCTAGACATTTGTTACTTCAAACGAGTTGGCCACTGTTTGTTAACAGAATTCTAACTGCCCAAAAAAATCAGTAACCAGATACTCCGTGATCTGTTGAGGAAACCCAGTAGTATGGGGTAATCCTTCCTTCTTTTCCATTTTTTATAGGTCAGGCCTAAGTGAAAGGCCTGGAGGTTACAAAGTTCTGTCTGTTGAATAAAGGAAAATGGGCCTCTCTCTTCATTTCATTATTTCCCCTCAGGATTTCAACGACGAATTCTCAGATCTGGATGGAGTGGTACGGCAAAGAAGGCAAGACATGGAAGGATACAGCAGTTCTGGATCCCAGACTCCTGAATCTGAGAACTCTCGAGGTCTGGGAGATTTCTGTATCTTTACTGAAATTTAATTCTCCACAAAACATCCTTAGCTCAACCAAAAGCCAAAAACAACCAAAAAACAACACACCTTCTGAGCTAACAATTAGGAAGGGACTCTAAACAGAGGGTAGTTTGAAAGTTCAAGGAAAAGGAGTTGCCTATGTGGTAGTACGCATTTAACAAATGTCTCTTTGGGAATTCCCTGGTGGTCCAGTGGTTAGGGCTCCACGCTCTCACTGCCGAGGACCCAGGTTCAGTCCCTGGTCGGTGAACTAAAATCCCACAAGCCACATGGTGTGACAAAAAAGAAAAAAAAAGTCTCTTAAATAGACATAATATTGGAGTGGTTGAAAGGCAGAAACATGCAGTATTTTCTTACCTCTTCTTTAGTAATATTATTAATTATTATAGCTGAATCGTCCCCATGAGTCAGTGGGATAAGGACAGACTGCCCTTCTATCATTTTATTTTTTATTTGCTTGAACATTGGATTTCATCCCCAAACCACTCAACCAGCTTGTAAGAAGATCCATTTATATTCTTTGGCGATTATGCATATTAAGGGATTGATTTGCTTTGTGGTTGATCCTATGTGTTTAAACGCACTGGGGAGAAAGCTTACCCAGCCCCGTTTCATCTTGGTAGATTTCCATGTGACAGAATCCCAGACAGTTCTGAATGTCTCCAAGGGAGAAGCAAAACCAACTCGGGCGGATGCCCTTGTGAACAGAGTGCCTGAAGGAAAAGCCAAGAGTCTCCCTGGGCATGGTAAGGAATGGATTATTTGGGGGGCAGGGGTGGGCATCTGCCTGTAATTTTTAAAGGGCCCTCATGTTTCACTTTATGACTGCCTTTGCTATTCCCTCCCCCTCCCTTCCTGCTGTAGGTCTTGGCATGTTAATTCATTTATTCACTCAACAAACTATACCCAGTTCCATGCTTTACTGTGGGGCATACAAAGGTGAACAGCCTTCGTGGAAGACCTTTCATTATTCTGAATACTTTGAGGTTGTGATTCAAAAATTACCAGTAAAACTCACGTTATTTTATTATTATTTACTGATTATTATAATAACTGCTTACCAGTTGTACTGGTAGGAGATCAAGGATGGGGTCTGTATTGTTCACCAGTCACTCCATCGCAATGCTTGGCACAGAGAAGGCTCTCAATAGATATGTATTGAATGCAACATGTGGGAAGGAATTGTAACTACTGGTTAAAATGAGAAGCAAAGGCTTTGGTTAGTATTTCCTCTGATTTTTATTACCTGGAAATAATTCTGTCTCTCAAGTACTTCTTCCCTATAGGGATACTGCTGCGCGAAGGAGATGTGTTATCATTTTTAAACAGAAGCTTTTTGTTTTCCACCCAACAGGTCAGTCAGAAACCATTGGAATCATACCCAGAGTAAAGTCTCAGAAATGTCCGACTCTCCACCATATTCTTATATTCTATGCAATTGTGTAAGTAAGTGTATTTATTATGAATGACTTAATGATTCATTTCACTACAGGAATAATGTCATCACGTTACCAAGAGCCATTGTGAATCTCAGTTGCCTCTAATATGACCCAAATCTTTTAGGGGGAAATTTTTGTCTCCTACTTCAATACCTTTTTTCCTAAACTTAGGTCACCTTTTCATATTCATCCCCTTCTTATTTAAATAAATAGTGGGAAGGAAGGAAGGAAAAGCAAAATATGCCAAATCCAGCAGAAGACTAAGTTCTAAGTAGATACTCTTAGTTAGGAAATGGTTTCCTGGATTATGCAGCATCTTTGTTCATGTTTATTTTTCCATCTATCCCGTGTCCTCTGGATAGAGACCAAAACAACTTGAAAATGTCATCCCCTTTATTGAAAACTTAGGCATTGACTTTTTTAAGTTCCCTCTCAGCTTCTAGCCTGTAACTAGCCTGTAGCTTCTAGCCAGTTGTTCTTCTGAAAATAACCTGACCCAGTTCTAGGCTGTTCCTCGGAACCAAGGAGGATCTGCAGTTTGGTTTCCAGATAAAGCAGAGAATGTGAGTCACAAGACTGGACACTCGCTGGCCAGGGCCTTCGACAGTACCTGGTGGGAGGAATGAGCACCAGCTCGGGAATCTACATTGGCTGGCCTTGAGCGAGACTACTGAAATGCCATTATTTGTAAATTGAGGAAATAGAGAATTTTCAATATCCTTCTAGTTCTAAAGTTTAGTGCAAGCATCAGTCTGTTGAAAAAAGACTTTTGAAATCTCTGTGGCCAAGTTATTTTGGAAAATACCTTGCCTCAAATGTACAGTGTTGCCTCTGAGGTTACTGTTTTATGAACATCAATCCGGTCCTGGCCACTAACCTATTGGGAATTTCTCTTTTATCCCTTTCCAGTGTCTGTGCACTAATCATCTCGACCTTCTACATGAGATACAGAATTAATTCTCTGGAGGAGCGGCTGGGGTCACTAACCTCCATTGTGGACACCCATCAGACTGAGTAAGACACTTCCCTCCAGTGCTGTCTTCTGCTTGCTGTTCACTTTAGTATAATGTTTGACCTGAGCTTGGCATCCTTCTTAGCAAGCATTAATTGAGGATACATTCTGTATGAGACATTTTGTTAAGTGTATATATGGAAAGAAATGACCTGACTCTTCATGTTCTTGAGTTGCTACAGTGTCGCCAGTGATAAGGCAAGAAACAAGCCTAATTTTACATTATCTTGTTCTCTTATCCTAAGACTCAGTTGTGACCTTGGCCCATTTATTAAGATAGTCAAGTTTATCTTCGTACAATGGCAATGAGTCAAAAGACATTCATAGAAAAGAAGCAATTCAAGTAACTCAGCACATTTCATCATATATAACTCTTTGTATGAACTCACTTATTTACAAAACTCTTGACCACTATAAAGATCCATGTGACTAGTAATTAGTTGAATGTGTCTGTGAAGATTTTCTACCACGTATTTTCTACCATGTATTTTTAACATGCCTAACCTAATTAAATCTATTGCCATAGTGGTCTTTCCTTTAAACCCATTTACATGAGGATTTTGACACATTCTCTAAAAAGTAAAATAAAGTATTCCATGTTTAGAGCATACTTTTACCTGAAGTTTTAAAAGTAGAGATATTTCTTTACAGAGTAAGTACTGTGTGCTAGAGATCTATTACAGTAGATCTTTTACACAGATAACAGTTTCCTCTCATAGCTTCACCATAACCTTATAAGATAGCTATTATTCCCATTTTACAGATGAAGAAACTGAGACTCAGAGAAATAATTTTAACAGAATCAGGTTTCAGGTCTATATGACTACAAAAACCTAGTCACCAGTGGTTGCTTACAAGGAACAGCAGAGAAGTGAGTCAGGATATTTTCAGTGTGTATCAGAATCATCTGGATGGCTTGTTACAACAGATTGCAGGGCCCGTTCTCCAAATTTCTGGTGCTGGCCTGGGGTCTACACTTTGAGAACTATTATGCTATACAATTCTAGGGCCTTTCTTTACAGTCTTAACAGTCACCTAAAAGTCTTGTTCTATGGCTTATGCAATGCTGGTACACAGATTATTTCTGAACCATAAATATACATTTGAAACAGTAATAAGTCTAATGAATGGTTTGGGATAAATTCATACCCTGCCCTTACTCTCTCACGTGTTGTTCAAAATGTTAATAATACACTTAAAGCTAGGAGGTAGCTCTACATTATTGCAAACTATTAGTTCACTACCATATAAGGGGTTGATTTTATTAGGAAAATGTACCTCATGTCCTGTTACCATTTAATTAACGATGATGATGAGGGGGAAATTCCACTAATGGAAAGCAAATGGAATACTTATTCTACTATTTAAATAATCAATCCAGGAGGAGATGCAATTTGAAAAACAACCATTTAAAGGGAAAATCACAAAGATCACATATTATATGAGGTCAGGGAATACCCATGACGGGAAGGTCTGGATTGTCAGAATTCCGTGTGGATAAATCAGTACTCTGGGTCTCAGATACCTCGATTAGAAATCAGAAGGTTTAGATTCAGTTTCCTTTTTGGGATCTAAGATTTTGATACTATGGATCAAGGACAAAGAAAAAACTGTTTCAGAACTACTCAGTGAAAAACATCTGATTGCTTTCTTAATATTTAGATAATCATCGATAAGTTACCAAGTACCTATGTCTCAAAAATGGATCCTATGTAAAATAAATTAGACCAGTCAATGCCATCTAAAAACTTCACATCTAAAATTAAATTACAACCAAGAAATAGAAAGGAGATAACAGACCATGGTTCTTAACCTTAACATGAAAATCTAATCACTGGTTTTAGAGCAGCTCTCTGGGAAAATGTACACACATCTCTAAATTTCCTACAGTTTTAGCTGGTATAGGACCCCAGTGGACCTCAGAGTAAGAGCCCATGCCTTTAACAGTCAAGTGGTAAATAGTGAATACATCGGTTATATTACTAGACAAGGGCAATTATGTTTGTACCGCAGGTCTCAAAGAAGGAACTGCAAAAGTCACACATCAACAGAAGTTTGACTAAAGACATTCCTAAACATTAGGAAAGTTCTAGTGTAAACGGTTGCTTCTCCTATAAACAGTACATACGTGACTGAGAAGAGCAGTAAGCCTTGCACATGCGTGCAGTTGTGGGCAGAGAGAGGGTATCGGGAGTCAGTAAAAGTAGTCTAAGAATAATTGTCTGATTTGTGTTTGGAAGCTGAGGCGCAATGTAGCCACTTAAACAAAAATAGCTTAAGAGATTTCCAGCTAAGCTTTGAAGACTTAGTCCCCTAAACATCTAGTCTGAAGTTGAGGATTACTGCAGGGCCTTTCTGATGTGAACAAGGTAAATGCACACTGTCTTCTATTATAACCTAGTTTTCTGGTCAGATAAATTTAAAATGTGTTCATTCCACTTCTTTCTTTGCCATCCCTGCCCACAGTAATTCTTCTCTGTGTTCTTACAGACAGACAGCACCATCCAGCCCGGGGTCACACGTACAGTTAAATGTGGAGGTCCTGTGCCGAGAGCTTACAGCCAACATAATGAGACTAGAAAAGGTGACAGGTCTCTTTCCTGGGTTGGGGGCGTCGCAGTAGTGCCTGTCCACTGCCACAGGGCAGGGGTTACACACGCATGGCTGTGCAACAGGCCACCTAAATGACCATACGCAGCCAGGGGGTTTTCCACTGAGAAATAGGTTCCAACCCCATCTTCCTTGTTGGTTGACCTTGTGGTTTTCCCACTTGGTTAGAAATCATTCTCTGTGCCATAGGGCCCAATGGTAAGTGTCGGCTGACACAGGGCTCGGGGAGGGGCACGGTCAGGAGTGCCCGCAACCAGAGAGGGCAGCCCCCAGCTCCACCCAGGTTAGTTGTCGCCATACAGAAAATATTTGCATTCAGTCTCTCTATGATACATGCCATTGTTCCCATCTGACAAAAGAAGCCACGTTTCAAGTGAACTTGCTCCGGGAGACACACCCAGAGAGCTGGCTGGACAGGAATTTGAACCAGGTCTGACTTCAAAGTTGTGCTTCGAAGCCCTCTGCTTTTACTGCTCCTCAGAATCCAACCTTAGGCCTGGGGGATAAGCCCACTGAGTAGGGAGGTGAACAGGAGAAGGTAGGCACCCAGAAATATCCCCAGAGTTAAACCTAGTTAACATTTCTTATTTCTCCTTTCAGCATGTCTGTCCCTGTCTCATGCTTTATTTTGACCCTTATCCTTAAAGGAAAGGTTTAGAGTGAGTTGTTCAATTCGAATTGCTGCCACAAATGCCAAGTATTTGGTGGCTTTCCACAATGGTGCAGTTATGCTCACTTGGGAAGAAACATGAAATACAAATGAGTCAAATTATGCTTGTCTTGCAATACTAAATGGTATCTAGCATTTAACCACTGAAGTATGGAGAGCAAAGGAGTCTGCATACTTCTGTTCTAAACCAAGGCATGACAGATAATTCCCACTGAATCACTGTATCGGTGGGCAAGCTTGGAAATTTTCTTTTAAATCCACAATTAAGCTAGAGAAGGTATGGGATAGCAAAGAGAACTGTTTTCCCTTCTAAAATGTCAGTTGCTAAGAATTGAAGATAAAATTTTTTGGATGAAATGCTTAGAAATGTTTGGCTTCCGTGCTGACCTAGAGAACGGGATGGTAATTTTCTCTCTCGTTCACTCTGGCACACAGTGGTGTTCTTTGGACTGGAAACACACGGAACCCTGCTGCCCTCCCGTGCATTTCTTCCCACTCCCCTGCCGGGCCCGGCTGGGACACCACTTTCTGTAATGAGGGACAGGAAAACAGGAGAGCTCGTCCACAACAGGCAGACAGCTGGCCATGTCTTGTGCAGAGCCCAGCTACTTGGCTAGGAGGCCTATACTACCAACAGAAACCTGTGTCCCAAAGCAGAAGAAGGGAAGAGGGGATTTAGGGTCAAAAGGAATGTGTTGAAGTTGTAAAAAGTCGTAAGTTGCACACATTGCTCATAGGAATCTTAGTATAAAAATAGCCACCAGGCCACACCCATGCGCTGTTGCTCCATCTGCACCCCCAAGCCTAAGGGAAGCTGGTAGTAACGCAGCAGCGCATGGTCGGGGGACAGCAGCTGTGTGCTGCGGGAAAGTCAGAGCCAGGTCTCAGCTCTTTCTACTCAGTACCAGCAACTTCCTTCTACTCTCCTGCAGGGACTGGTCATGTCTCAGCCTCCTGATCTGCCCTCTTGTAACTTCCCCATTTCTGTTCATGGCATCACTGCCCTTTCCGTCGTCCTTTTCACTTGACACTGACAGGTTACGCAGGACTTTGTCAACTAATTAGCTTCAAATGTCTCCTCAGTTTCTCTAAGATGGGCACCATTAGGCCATTCTGACCCCCTACTACCTCCTAGTCTAAGAGTATGAAGTCCAATCTCATTATGGTTTGTATTTGCATTTTCCTAATTACTACTGCGGTTGAGCATCTTTTCATACATATACTGGCCATATGGATTTCTTTCTGTAATATTCTTTCTGTAAATTGCCCATTTATCTCCTTTGTTTTACTTTTGGGGTTTTTGTCTTTGCAGGTTTTTAAATATTTTGGATATCAGTCTTTTATTTCATTTCTTTCTCTACCTCCCCACTCCTGCTTTTCCATTCATCTTTGGTCCTGTGGGAAGCTAGGGAAGATATGAAGTAGGAATTTGGGGGATGAAGGCAATGCCTCTTACAGGTAAAGAAGTAAATACTTATTTTCTTAGTACTGGGAATGGCATTAATGGTGGAGCAGTGCAGAAGAAAGAGCATGAACTTTGGAGTCAGATGTCTGTTCTTTTCCCTACTCTGCCACTTACTGTGTGACTGGTCTTGTTACGTAGCATCTCTGGCCCTTAGCTTGGTGTATAAAACCTCCCTCTGTGTGTGGTGGTGTGTGGTCAAGGTGAGCACACATGATGTTCCTGGCACATACTGATTAGATCTCTAGGACATCACAGAATGTTCTTCCAAAAGAAGACCGTTCTCTTTCTTTTGTTCCACAGGGTTCCCTACTCCCTCACAGTATTGGCTCTTGAAAATCCCTTGCTCTGAATTCTTTAAAGTTCATTTACCCAACAAACATTTACCAAGCACATTTTCAATGCCCAACACTATACTGTGGTCTTAAGATCCACAGATAGGCAGGGTCAGTGGGAAATGTCATGTCTAATAGGAGTGTTAAACATTATTTGTGGTGTTTGTCCGATTCAGACCATCACATGGGCTTTGTCAAACCCGGTTTCTCATTGTCTCTGAATGCATATGGGTCACACCTGGTGTTGCCAGGTCTTCTGTTTCTCTTAGTCTCTACCGACATTTTCATCTTTGTGCCACTCTTTCAAAAAATTTTTAGCCTTTTTTCATTTTAAAGTGGTTTGTCAAACAGAATTCTATGCCACAATCATGCATTTATTTGCCTGATCTAAATTGAACCCATGTGTAGCTTTTTATTCAAGATAGAAGAGGTTAAGCTCAAGCATTATATAGACCATAGCAAATATGCCCTTAATATACTCCATTCTATGTAATAACAGGAGCTTTTCTCTTATTTCAAGATACAAAACAACTTACAAAAGCTACTTGAGAATGGTGACTGACCAGCCAGAAGCTTGGACCAATGCAAAACCTCGCACTTCCCTTGAAGTAGGTGCTCCCCAGGCATTCTGGTGGAGTGCTCCCTGCTGGCCAGAGGAGCAAGCAGATGGGCAGCCCCAGCCGTGCTTGCCCTTGGAGGTCTCCAGCTCAGGAAATGGGGGAAGGGGAATAATTTTGGTTCCTGTGCAATAAAATTTGACCTTGACTCTCTGAGGAAGTTTTCAGGGCTGCTGCCTGAAAAAAACAGACCCATCTCTGGAGGTCTCAGGAAGGGCCTGGCAGACTTGGACGACTGTGGTTCAGTGGGTTATCGTGACTGTGTCAGCGGTACTGACATACTCCTCCACTCCATGCCTTTTCAGTCCTACCCACCTGCCTTTTCTCTCCTGTACACCCCTCTTAACCAACCTTCAAACTAAGGGATATATCGTGTGCCAACAAACTCGATAGGATCCTTTAAAGAATTTGCCATGACTCTCCCAAAAGATAAAAAGAAACAAAAAAGCCCTAATGGACAGACTTGCTTCAAACAAATAACATTTTAGTTTTTGGTTTTCTCCCTTCTGCTGTTATGTTCTGGTTTAAGTCACCTGTATATCATCTTAACTTCTCAGTTGAGTATTGGCAAGAGTACTGGACAAAGTGGATTAAACTATCTCATTTTATGTTTTGTTCCTCTAATAACTAATAGAACTGATTCTCACCCACCCCAGGTCAGGAATTTGTGAGACATGAGACTAAAGTACTAAATTAACTTATGTTGAAACCAAAACTAATCTTTAAACCAAAAAGTATGATAGTGATTTGATGCAGGATGAAAAACACTGCATTTTTAAGATTGTAGGTGGACTGTGTGTGTTTTGAAATAGGATGTCTGTAATTAATGCTGAAACCCATCTCAGCATGATGATAGCATGCTTTTCTCTTGCTGACTAAAATATTTAACTAGTGGTTTTGCTAACTTCTATTTACCATATGGGTTGGCTGGTTTTTATTCATAATTATTTAGGTACCCTAATATCTGTAATATAAAAGATATTCTGTTTATCTATGATGCATTTTATAATCATTTCTATGAAATGTATTTTGTTTAATCAGATAAGCTAATAAGTGAATTGGTTACATCATTTGTATTTGTTGGCCTACTGGACAAGAATTGTGCCTGGTGCACCCCTAGCTTTTAATAAATACTCATTGGTTAAAATGCCCTGCCAACGCTGTATTTTGTCAGTTTGTAAACTGTTTTAACAGAGGCAATATGCTTTTTAATTGCTTCTCACCTCCTCTCTACTACTTCCAACTTACCCATACTTCTTTCCTCCCAAGTATTCACTTCCGAAAAACTGATTCAAGTTCTTGGGTTGCAATGATATAGGGGAAAGAAAAATTAACTGTGAAATCAGAAAACCAATGCTTGATTCCTGGGTCCTCATTTTATGAGTTATGTGACCGTAAGCAAAATATTTGGTCATTTTCCCCCATTTTATTGATGAGGATAAAAGTACCAGGGGAAAGTGTCATTGTGAGAATTAAATGTTACAAAGTTTCTAAAGCACATCTGCCATGTGAGGCAAATTGTATACTCTCCTCTTAATAGGAACCATATTCATTATTTCTTAAAATGTTTGCATGTCTGACAGTCCAGTTTTATAAAAGTTCTATGTCAATGCTCTATAGTTAAAACCCATTAGAGATTCAAGAGTGGGTCAGCTACCTCTGGAGAGAAATTCTACAACTGTGTGAAGAGCCTTTAAATGGTTCAAATTTCACTGAATTAGTAATCTTCTATCCAGGAATTTATACCAGAGCAATAAGCAGAGATCTAGTCAAGGATTTATATACAAGAATATTCTTTGAAGCCTTAACAGCAAAATATTAAGAGACTATTCAATAGCAGAGCACTTAAATTATGACACTATTTAGAATGGTATTGTCAAAAAATGGCATAGAAAATAGCACTAAAAAGGTAAGCATATAGAGAGGATGTGGAAAAGGGAACCCTCCTACACTGTTGATGGGAATGTAAGTTGGTATAGCCACTATGCAAAACAGTATGAAGGTTCCTCAGATAACTAAAGATAGAATTATGATATGATCCAGCAATCCCGCTCCTGGGCATATATCCAGACAAAACTATAATCCAAAAAGATACATGCACCCCAATGTTCATAGCAGCACTATTCACAATAGCCAAGACATGGAAACAACCTAAATGTCCATCGACAGATGAATGGATAGAGAAGACGTGGTACATGTATACAATGGAATACTACTCAGCCTTAAAAAAAAAAAAAAGAATGAAATAATGCCATTTGCAGCAACATGGATGCAACTAGAGATTATCATACTAAGTGAAGTAAGTCATAAAGAGAAAGACAAATACCATATGATATCACTTATATGTAGAATCTAAATTATGACACAAATGAACCTATCTATGAAACAGAAACAGACTCGGGCATAGAGAACAGACTTGTGGTTGCCATGGGGGAGGGGGTTGGGGGAGGGATGGAGTGGGAGGTTAGGGTTAGTAGCTAATAAGCTATTATATATGGAATGGACGGATAACAAGGCCCTACTGTATAGCACAGAGAACTATATTCAGTATCCTGTGATAAGCCATAATGGAAAAGAACATAAAAGAATTATATATATGTATAACAATCTCTTTGCTGTACAGCAGAAATTAACACAACATTGTAAATCAACTATACTCCAATTACAAAGAAAACTGTTAACTTGGTGTTGTAACTGAACAGGGCCCTATGGAGCCTTCCCATAAAAGAACCCCCACGTCCTCTGCCTGCCTCCTGCCTGTAGAAAAACCTTAGCCTCCTAGGCCTTCCCCGAGTTCCAAAGAGTAACTTTAATCAGAGAAGTGAGAAAATGCAGAAATAAGGGAAAACAGTCAAGCAAGACAATAATAGTTCAGCCATTAAACAAAGTCAAGGACCTTAGTTCCTCCTCAAGGGCTATAGATAATATTCTGAGCCATGTCCTTTGAGCTGTTTTGCAGATACTGAAACCCCCACCAGGTGGAAGAAGTTAACTGTGTGCTGCCCACGAGCACTTAGACCCCAGACCTGTTGGAACAGAAGGCTGATGATAGTGACCCCCAATTAACCTCACCACCAGCCAATCAGAAGAAAGTCCAGGAGCTGATCACACACCCCATGACCCCCTCACTCACCCTGTCTTTAAAAACCTTTCCCTGAAAGTCTTCAAGGAGTTTGGGCCTTTTAAGCACTAGGTGCCTGGACTCCTTGCTTGGCCTGCAATAAACACTGCACTTTCCTTCACCACGATCCAGTGTGGTGTGTCAGTAGATTGGCTTTACTGCACGTGGGCAAGCAGACCCAAGTTTGGTTCGGTAACAGTGACAGTAAAGGGAATCAGAACACAAAGATAGCAGGAAAGTAGCAAACTCAGGTTTGGAGGGAACAAGAGCCAGGTGGCTGAAACTACCCAAGCTTAAAAGCTGGGGAGGGGCCGGGTGGAGCTGAAACTCTGCCCTCTGCAGCAGGGGCACGTCAGGTGGCGCTAATGTCTCAGAGGGGGCGTAATGAGCCTGGTTCTGCAAATGCTGGGTAAACTGCAAACTGGATCCAGCTGCTGCTCCAGAAAGAAACTGCCAGTGCCAAGCCGAAGAAGTGAGCATAAGGCGACACTCACTGTAACAGGAAGAAGTTTAGCAGCTCTGAGGGAGTAAACAGAAAGGAGCAATCCCTTCTTCCCGTTCAGCGCAGTCTCTCTCTAGGGCCCCTTGTTAGCGGAATCTAACAGGGAACAGCTGGCAAAACATCAATACGGTTTGAAGTGTTGCAACCTTAGCATCACAAGGGAGGGCTTCAAGCTAAGGGGAATCCCTTAATACTGGCTACTAGCCACCCCGTGGGCTACGCAGCATCCATACACACCCTTTCTTGTCCTTTTTTTTTTTTTTGCGGTACGCGGGCCTCTCACTGTTGTGGCCTCTCCCGTTGTGGAGCACAGGCTCCGGACGCGCAGGCCCAGCGGCCATGGCTCACGGGCTCAGCCGCTCCGCGGCATGTGGTTTCTTCCCGGACCAGGGCACGAACCCGCGTCCCCTGCATCAGCAGGCGGACTCTCAACCACTGCGCCACCAGGGAAGCCCCATACACACCCTTTCTATACATATTTGAACTCTCACGCAACAAGAAACACAACTCTGTTTCTAACGAGACACGACTCTACTTCATAGAAAGGAAGACAGTCTCATCCTTACCTGAAAATGATGAGATGCAAAGTCCCAACATTCGCTGTAAAGTCCCAACATTGGCTGTATCCATCTCTGCGATTCAGCAACTTCCACAAGCCGCTTGGAGACCCGGCCTACAACCTCCACCCAACCTCTTCCGCTTCCTCCACGAGTTCCCTGCTTCCCCCGGGTCCCGCCCCTCCCCGCGCACAGGTGTTTGGCGGTTCAAAGCTTCGGTGATCAAGAAGCCTCGAAAGGGGGCTGAGGATTTGGTTCGTTTCACGGTGCACATCTCCGCGCTCGACAGCCCCCAACTCAAGGAGTTCTTCGGGGGTGGGGAGGTGACACGGTCCTCCGAAGTGTCCAGGGACCTGCACATCCTGCCAGCCTCTCTGATCCCCATACCGCCCCCTCGATGAGACCTGGCCCTGGGGCCATGATGTGTCCTGGTTGCACCAGCGGCTCCCCTGCAGAAAGGAGGGGCGTGGAGAGGAGGGGCCTCGACGTGTTGGAGGTGCCAACGGACCATCCCCCACGCCACGCCCTCACCATCCAGACCTGCCATCTTTAACTGTGGGAGCACCAAGGAGGCGTCCCGTGCCCCTGCCGAGCCCTGCACACCAAGGCTGAACTTGCCCTCTTGGACCCCTTTTCCAAGGAAGAAGTCTCAGGCCTCAGTCCTACCTGCATAAGTGAGTTGGTATTGATGCAGAGTCCTAAAGGCTGCACCAGGGACCCTGGGAAACAGGAAGGCAGGGAGAGGAAAAGGAAGGAGGGCCCACCACCACCTTTCTGAGCCAAGCTACAGAGCTCATCACCCAGGGCTGCGGGAGGAGAAGGCAAGCACCTACGCTGCAGCTCTGCAGGGTTACCAGGATGGGGTGCACATTCTGCTTCAGGGAGATCCCAGTGACCCATCCCCTGCCCTCAGGGAGGGTGTGAGGAAGGCAGCCAACTAGCTGAAGCGTCAGAGGCAATCCTGCACCTGTACCTGTCCTAACTCCTGCCTGAAGAAGGAGTGGCCCCTTCCCCAGGTCTCCAGCACTGGCAGCTGCCTCCTTCTCCTCTCCCTGGTGCCTGGCCCTGTCTCCTGGTCTTATAATCTAGGGGCCATTTCTAGATGTAATTGGACCAAGAATGGGAAAAATAATGAATTCAAAGTTCCCCAAAGAGTTTTAATTAAAAATAAAATAATTAAAATAAATTAATAAAATTATTTTAAATTATTCCTCAAATTTGGTCACAGTGCCATCTGAATATTCTATCCTCTAGTGACTAAATTGTAAAGTTAGCCTCAAACAAAACTTGAGTAGAATATTAGAGGGAAGGAGGGACTTCCCTGGTGGCACAGTGGTTAAGAATCCGCCTGCCAATGCAGGGGACACGGGTTCGTGCCCCGGTCCGGGAAGATCCCACATGCCGCGGAGCGGCTGGGCCTGTGAGCCATGGCCGCTGAGCCTGCGCGTCCGGAGCCTGTGCTCTGCAACGGGAGAGGCCACAACAGTGAGAGGCCCGCGTACCACAAAAAAAAAAAAAAAAGAGTAGCCCCCGCTCGCCACAACTAGAGAAAGCCCGCACGCAGCAATGAAGCCCCAACGTAGCCATAAATAAATAAATAAATAAAATTTTAAAAAATAATAAAAAAGGGAAGGAAAAGAGAAAATTGTTACTATAAACGAATTTATAATACATATCATACAAATGCATACACATATATACACAAAGAAAGGAAGAAAATATGCATAGCTGCTCTAGTCTTCATTCCTATAACTAATCGCAAAGATATATTTATAATCTTCTTCCATCTTCCACTACCCATTTCATCTTTTCTTTGCTCTCAGTAAGAACCTCAGCTGGTCACAATTCTTTACCTGGTGAGGTGACCCAAATCTTTATTCCTGAAGGGTCTGAATTTCCAGAGCCTTTTTCTCTCTCTCTTCTTCCTTCCCACTCCCCTTTGTTTTTATTTGTGGTGGTGGTAGTGGTGGTGGTTGCATGTTGGTTCAATGGCTTTAATAAACCAAAAGAAATAGTTGGCAGTCTTAGCTTCCAATTCAATTGAAACATTTGTCCATTAGGAACCAACACCTCCAAACCAGCAGAGCTCAAAATGGCAGGGATGGGAAGCAAGACTCCCATAAGTAGATTATTAGCCATAATAGTGTAAGGAAGCTACTCTTAACTCCAATCTCGACTCTTGGACCCATGCCTATAGGAGAGGCACACATATATTGGTTTCTTCATCCTGTAAAATAAAACCCCATGCTTTCAGGGTGTCTCTCCTAACTGGTAGCCTAACAGGGCCTTCATGAGGCCATGTCACTGTCTTATTAAGCCAGCAGCTGCTAAGCAAGGGAGTATGTGGTAAAAACCAGTGGATTCTGTGGGCACTAGCCCTCTACTGAAATTCTTGTGCTGTGAAATGAGCTTCTTGATCAGAAGCAATGTGGTGCATAGCGAAGTCACCGTGATGGTAAGGCAGAAACATTATGGACAAGGAAGGCAGATCAATATCTAGGACACAAATCTATTCCAAAGAGAAATCTTTCCCCTCCATGCTAGAAGAGGTCCCAAGCAATAGTCTTGCCACCAAGTGGATGGCCACAGAGGAATGACACTCTATGGAAGGCTGTTGCCAGGTTACGCACTCAGCTGGGGCATCCTTGGTGAGGGGAAGTTTGTGAGGTTGAACCCAGAACAAAACTTCATGATAATATTTATTCTCTACTTAAAGATTAAAATCTGAATGGGCTCTTTTAGATTGAACAAGGACTCTAGTTCTTAGAGTTGCCCTTTGAAAAAATAGAGATATTCACAGTTTCTGGTCTGCCTCCCCATCAGCACTGGACTTGCTGTTTATTAAGTGGATGCCCAGTTAGGAAGTCAGTCCAAGCCAGTCAGCTGTCAGGGGGGTGTGAAGAAATTTCCTAGATTGCTTGGCATTGAATGGTTCTGCTGACCACTTTAGGGGAGAACAGTGGTGAGTGAGCAATGTACATCCTTCCACTGCACATTCCCTCCTTTTTAAGGCTGTGGCAATTTCCATTCAAGGGTTAAAGCGGCCCATGGGGAAATTAAGCCATTTCTTGGTAAACAAAGAAATAAGAACAGCAGTCACATGATGATGCTGGGGCTCTGACACGGTTGATCTCTGTAACATTGTGTGAAGGATGTGATATGCTGTCAGCTTTACAGATAAGCATTTGTGACCCAATTTTTTTGCTCCAGAGGTAGTTTACCTCTGACAGAAGAAAAATGAAGGCAGAGTACTGATTGCACAATCAAATCCGAGTGGCTGCTGAACAGAATAAAATGCTGTGTAAATCCAGAAGCCACCCTGGAGTAAAGAAAACTAAATAACAAGGAGGAAGAGGGATTCACTAGGAATGAAATACTGGGTGATTTCTACTTACATCTCCCCATAAATTTTTTTAAACTTTGGTAACTAAAATAGGTATGGGCTCTATCTTGTTAGTACTACTTAAGGTATATATTTAATTATCTTAAATGCTCTTTAATTTTATGGTTTTGATTTTAGGTTGCAAACATTTAAAATCTGCAGCAGTAAGTTCTGAGTTTTGCCAGTTCTTTCACTGTCATGTAATCATATAATCATGCCACTTGTATGACTGGTAGTCATATGAAGCAACTGTAAACCTTTCTGAGCAATTGATTCATTTCTACATTTGAGAGGCAGAGTATTAAATTGGGTGGTAATCCAACTATGTCAAGTTGTAGTCTCCAGAAGAAGAATCTCTATATCAAATTGTACACTCCAGAAGAAGGATTTATCCAGGGAAGGAAAGAACATGACTGGCTCCAATCAGAACTAGATCTTCCATTTCTGCATGGAGCCTAAATGAAGGTTAAAAGTTTGCTAGCTTCAGATGAAATGGCAGAGTAGGAAGACCCTGAGCTCACCTCCTCCCATGGGTGCACCAAAATTACAACTATTTACAGAGCAACTATTGATGAAAACAACCTGAAGACTAGCAGAAAAGATTTTCCACACCCAAAGATATAAAGAAGGAACCACAATGATATTGGTAGGAGGGGTGGAGATACAGTATAGTCAAGGTCCACATCCCTAGATAGGCAATCCACAAACAGAAGGACAATCACAACTGCAGAGGTTTTCCCAAAGGAGTAAGGGTCTTGAGCTCCCGCATTGGGCTCCCCAACCCAGGGTCCTGCGCCAGGAAGACAAGTCCCCAGAACCACTGGCTCTGAAGGCCAGATGGGCTTACTTTTGGGAGAGCCAGAGGGCTATAGGAAACAAACTCCACTTTTAAAGGGCTCATGCAAAATCTCACATGCTCAGAGGCCCAACACAGAGGCAGTAATCTGAAAGGAGCCTGATCAGACCCACTTGCTCATCTTGGAGAGCTTCCTAGAGCAGCGGGAGGCAAATGGGACTCCCCTTAGGGACATAAATACTGACAGCAGCCATTTTGACAAGCCTGTTCTATGACAAGGACACTGGTCCTGGAAAGTGCCATTTTGGAGTCTTCTCCAGCCTATTAGCATCAGGGCTTATCTGCCCACCAGCTGGTCAGCACCTGTCCTGGAAACCCACTTGCCCCTGGACCCAGCCCTGTCCACCAATAGGCCAGCACCAACCCCAGGGCTCCCTGAGATGTGCAGCCAGCAATGCCATGACCCTGCCCCACCAGCAGGCCAGCAGCTTTTGTATGAGGCAGGGCCTGGCAGCCAACCAGACCAGGCGCCAGCCCTGCCTACCAGGGCACTAACAGTAGTCAGCCACACCATAACAGATGGGCCCATGCAGCCAACATAGGGGGCAACCCTAGAGCATATTAATCTGGTGACCTGAAGGGAGCGTGCTGCTGGGCCCCATAGGATGTCTCCTACATAAGGACATTGGTCTAGGGTCAGGAAATGTAACTGATCCACCGAACACATAGAAATAAAAACAGAGAAATAGGCAACATGTGGTGACAGGGGCTTCCCTGGTAGCATGGTGGTTAAGAATCCGCCTGCCAGTGCAGGGGACATGGGTTAGAGCCCTGGTCCGGGAACTAGATCCCACATGCCGCGGAGCAACTAAGCCCGTGCGCCACAACTACTGAGCCTGCGCTCTAGAGCCCACAAGCCACAACTACTGAAGCCCACACGCCTTAAAGCCTGTGCTCCGCAACAAGAGAAGCCACCGCAATGAGAAACCCGCACACCGCAACAAAGAGTAGCCCCCGCTCGCCACAACTAGAGAAAGCCCATGCACAGCAACAACGACCCAAGGCAGCCACAAATAAATAAATGAATGAATGAATGAATGGTGATAGAGGAGTGTGTTCCAAAAAAAAAGGAACAAGAAAAAGCCCCAGAAAAAGAACTAAGCAAAGTAATCTACCCAATAAAGAGATCAAGGTAATGATCATAAAGATGTTCAACAAACTCAGGAAAAGAAAGAATGAATACAGTGAGAAGTTTAACTAAGAGTTTGAAACTAAAAAGAAAAACTAAACAGAGCTTAAGAATACAGTAACTAAAATTAAAAATATACCAGAAAGAAAAACAGATTCAGTAGATTGGATGATTCAGAGGAACAGATCAGTGAACTGGAAGACAAGAGTAGTGGAATCACTCAAGGTGAACAGAAAAAAGAAAAAATAATTTTTAAAAATGAGGATAGGGCTTCCCTGGTGGCACAGTAGTTAAGAATCCACCTGCCAATGCATGGGACATGGGTTCAAGCCCTGGTCTGGGAAGATCCCACATGCTGCAGAGCAACTAAGTCCATGCGCCACAACTGCAGAGCCTGTGCTCTAGAGCCCGCGAGCCACAGCTACTGAAGCCTGGGTGCCTAGACCCCATGCTCTGCAACTAGAGAAGCCACCACAATGAGAAGCCCGCACACAGCAACAAAGAATAGCCCCCTCTCACTGCAACTAGAGAAAAGCCTGCGCACAGCAACGAAGACCCAATGCAGCCAGAAATAAATTAATTAATTAAAAAAAAATGAGGATAGTTGAAGAGACCTCTGGGACAACATCAAGTGTACTGATATTTGCATTATAGGGATCCCAGAAGGAAAAAAGAGAGAGAGAGGGGCAGAAAAGTTATTTAAACAAATAACAGGTGAAAACTTCCCTAACCTGGGAAAGGAAACAGAAGTCCAGATCCAGGAAGCACAGACCGTCCCAAATAAGCTGAACTCAAAGATATCCACACCAAGATACATTGCAATTAAAATGGCAAAAATTAAAGGTAAAGAATCTTAAAAGCAGCAAGGGAAAAGCAACTAGTTACATATAAAGGAACTCCCATAAGACTACCAGGTGACTTTTCAGCAGAAACTTAGCAGGCGCGAAGGGAGTGGCACAATACATTTAAAGTGATGAGAAGAAAAAACGTAAAACCAAGAATGCTCTACCTGGCAATCTACTCAGATTGTAAGGAGTGATAGAGTTTTATAGACAAGCAAAAGCTAAAAGAGTTCAGCACCACTAAATCAGCTTTACAAAAAAAGTTAAAGGGAGTTCTCTAACTGGAAAAGAGAAGACCACAACTAGAAATATGAAAATTATGAAAAGAAAAATCTCATTGATAAAGGCTAACATGCAGTAAAGGTAGTAGGTCAACCACTTATAAAGCTGGTAGGAAGGTTAAAAGACAAAAGTAGTAAAATCACCTCTATCCACAGTAAGTAGTTAAGAGATATGCAGAACAAAAGGATGTAAAGAATGATGTCAAAAATATTAAGCATGGGAGATAAAATTGCAATGTTGTTAGAATGTGTTTGAACTTAAGAGATCATCAACTCAGTTTCCATTTCATTACTTGTGATTGGTCTGTTCATATTTTCTATTTCTTCCTGGTTCAGTCTTGGAAGGTTATACCTTTCTAAGAATTTGTCCATTTCTTCCAGGTTGTCCATTTAATTGGCATAGAGTTGCTTGTAGTAGTCTCTTAGGATGCTTTGTATTTCTGCAGTGTCTGTTGTAACTTCTCCTTTTTCATATCTAATTTTATTGATTTGAGTCCTCTCCCTCTTTTTCATGATGAATCTGGCTAAAGGTTTATTAATTTTATCTTCTCAAAGAACCAGCTTTTAGTTTTATTGATCTTTGCTATTGCTTTCTTTGTTTCTATTTCATTTATTTCTGCTCTGATCTTTATGATTTCTTTCCTTCTTCTAACTTTGGGTTTTGTTTTTTCTTCTTTCTCTAGTTCCTTTAGGTGTAAGTTTAGATTGCTTATTTGAGATTTTTCTTGTTTCTTGAGGTAGGATTGTACTGCTATAAACTTCCCACTTAGAACAGCTCTTGCTGCATCCCATAGGTTTTGGATGATCATGTTTTCATTGTCATTTGTCTCTAGGTATTTTTTATTTTATAAATTTATTTATTTATTTATTTACGGTTGCACTGGGTCTTCATTGCTATGCGCTGGCTATCTCTAGTTGTGGCGAGCAGGGGCTGCTCTTCATTGCGGTGCATGGACATCTCACTGCAGTGGCTTCTGCTGTTGCGGAGCAAGGGCTCTAGGCATGCGGGCTTCAGTAGTTGTGGCTTGAGGGCTCTAGAGCACAGGCTCAGTAGCTGTGCTGCACGGGCTTAGTTGCTCCGTGGCATGTGGGATCTTCCCAGACCAGGGCTTGAACCCATGTCCCCTGCATTGGAAGGCAGATTCTTAACCACTGAGCCACCAGGGAAGTCCCTCTAGGTATTTTTTGATTTCCTCTTTGATTTCTTCAGTGATCTCTTGGTTATTTAGTAACGTATCGTTTAGTCTCCATGTATTTGTGTTTTTTATGTTTTTTTCCCTGTAATTTATTTCTAATCTCATAGCACTGTGGTCAGAAAAGATTAAAAAAATTCCAACAACAAAAGTCCAGGACCAGATGGCTTCACAGGTGAATTCTATCAAACATTTAGAGAATAGCTAACACTAATCCTTCTCAAACTCTTCCAAAAAATTGCAGAGGAAGGAACACTCCCAAACTCATTCTACGAGGCCACCATCACCCTGATACCAAAACCAGACAAAGATACTACAAAAAAAGAAAATTACAGACCAATATCACTGATGAATGTAGATGCAAAAATCCTCAACAAAATACTGGCAAACAGAATCCAACAATACATTAAAAGGATCATACACCATGATCAAGTGGGATTTATCCCAGGGATGCAAGGATCCTTCAATATATGCAAATCAATCAATGTGATACAAAATACTAACAAACTGAAGAATAAAAACCATATGATCATCTTAATAGATACAGAAAAAGCTTTTGACAAAATTCAACACCCATTTAGGACAAAAATTCTCCAGAAAGTAGCTATAGAGGGAACCTACCTCAACATAATAAAGGCCATATGCAACAAACCCACAACAAACATCATTCTCAATGGCAAAAAACTGAAAGCATTTCCTCTAAGATCAGGAACAAGACAAGGATGTCCACTCTCACCACTATTATTCAACATAGTTTTGGAAGTCCGAGCCACGGCAATCAGAGAAGAAAAAGAAATAAAAGGAATACAAATTGGAAAAGAAGAAGTAAAACTGTCACTGTTTGCAGATGACATGATACTATACATAGAAAATCCTAAAGATGCCACCAGAAAATTACTAGAGCTAATCAGTGAATTTGGTATAAAGTTGCAGGATACAAAATTAATGCACAGAAATCTCTCGCATTCCTGTATGCTAACAACGAATGATCAGAAAGAGAAATTAGGGAAACAATCCCATTCACCACTGCAAAATAAAAACCTAGGAATAAACCTACCTAAGGAGGTAAAAAAAAGACCTGTACTCAGAAAACGATAAGACACTGATGGAAGAAATCAAAGGTGACACAAACAGATGGAGAGATATACCATGTTCTTGGATTGGAAGAATCAATATTGTCAAAATGACTATACCACCCAAAGCAATCTACAGATTCAATGCAATCCCTATCAAATTACCAATGGCATTTTTTACAGAACTAGAACAAAAAATCTTAAAATTTGTATGGAGACCCAAAAGACCCCAAATAGCCAAAGTAATCTTGAGGGAAAAAAGTGGAGCCGGAAGAATCAGACTCCCAGACTTAAGACTGCAATACAAAGCTACAGTAATCAAGACAATGTGGTACTGGCACAACAAAAGAAATATAGATCAATGAAACAGGATAGAAAGCCCAGAGATAAACCCACGCACCTATGATCAACTAATCTATGACAAAGGAGGCAACAGTGTACAATGGAGAAAAGACAGCCTCTTCAATAAGTGGTGCTGGGAAAACTGGACAGCTACATATAAAAGAATGAAATTAGAATACTCCCTAACACCATACACAAAAATAAACTCAAACTGGATTAGAGACCTAAATGTAAAACTGGACACTATAAAACTCTTAGAGGAAAACACAGGAAGAACACTCTTTGACATAAATCACAACAAGATCTTTTTTAACCCACCTCCTAGAGTAATGGAAATAAAAACAAATATAAACAAATGGGACCTAACGAAACTTAATAGCTTTTGCACAGCAAAGGAAACTATAAACAAGATGAAAAGACAACCCTCAGAATGGGAGAAAATATTTGCAAATGTATCAACAGACAAAAGATTAATCTCCAAAATATATAAACAGCTCATACAGCTCAATATTAAAAAAAACAAACAATCCAATCAAAAAATGGGCAGAAGACCTAAATAGACATTTCTCCAAAGAAGACATACAGATGGCCAAGAGGCACATGAATGTCACTAATCATATCACTAATTATCAGAGAAATGTAAATCAAAACTACAGTGAGGTATCACCTCACACCACTCAGAATGGCCATCATCAGAAAATCTACAAACAACAAATGCTGGAGAGGGTGTGGAGAAAAGGGTACCCTCTTGCACTGTTGGTGGGAATGTAAATCGATACAGCCATTATGGAGAACAGTATGGAGGTTCCTTAAAAAACTAAAAATAGACTTACCATATGACCCAGCAATCCCACTACTGGGAATATACCCAGAGAAAACCATAATTCAAAAAGACACATGCACCCCAGTGTTTATTGCAGCACTATTTACAATAGCCAGGTCATGGAAGCAACCTAAATGCCCATTAATAGGTGAATGGATAAAGAAGATGTGGCACATATATACAGTGGAATATTAGCCATGAACAGCCATGAAATTGGGTCATTTGTAGAGACATGGGTGGACCTAGAGACTGTCATACAGAGTGAAGTAAGTCAGAAAAATAAATATCATATATTAACGCATATATGTGAAATCTAGAAAAATAGTACAGATGAACCAGTTTGCAAGGCAGAAATAGAGACAGAGATGTAGAGTACAAATGTATGGACACCAAGGGGGGACAGTCAGGGGGTGGGTGGGAAGAATCGGGAGATTGGGATTGACATGTATACACTAATATGTATAAAATAGATAACTAATAAGAACCTGCTATATAAAAAATAAATTAAATTTAAAAAAAGAAAAAATAATGCTTCACAATTCACCTTTTTTTCTTTTTACAATTGATAAGCCAGTATTGATACATTATTTTTAACTAAAGTTCATAGTTTACATTAGAGTTCATTCTTTGTGTTGTACAGTCTATTAGCTTTGAAAAATGCATAATGTTGTATATTCACCATTGTAATATCATAAAAAATAATTTCACTGCCCTGAAAAATCCCCGTGCTTCATCTATTTGTCCTTTCCTCCCTCCCTCCCTCCCCAGCCCTTGGCTACCAATGATCTTTTTACTGTCTCCAGTTTTGCCTTTTCCAGAATGTCATATGGTTGGAATCATATAGTATTGTAGCTTTTTCAGACTGGTTTCTTTCACATAACAATATGTATTTAAGATTCCCTCAAGTCTTTTCATGGCTTGAAGACTCATTACATTTTATTGCTGAATAGTATTTCATTGTACCACAATGTGTTTATCATTTCATTGTACCACAATGTGTTTATCCATTCACTTATTGAAGGATGTCTTAGTTGTTTCCAATTTTTTTGTAATGATGAATAAAGCTGCTATAAACAACAAAAAAGAGATCAACTTAAAATAATCACATATATATGTGTATATTGCTATACATAAGCCTCATGGTAACCAAAACCAAACATCTGTAATAGAAACACACACAAAAAAGAGAAAGGAATCCAAACATAACACTAAAGATAGTCATCAAATTACTAGGGAAGAGAACAAAAGAAGAAGAAAGGAAAAATAACTACAAAAACAATCAGAAAACAATTAACGAAATGGCAATAAATACATACCTACCAATAATTACTTTAAATGTAAATGGACTAAATTCTCCAATCAAAAGACACAGAGTGGCTGAATGGCTACAAAAACAAGACCCATATATATGCTGCCTACAGGAGGCTCACTTCAGATCTAAAGACACACACAGACTGAAAGTGAGGGGACGGAAAAAGGGATTCCATGCAAATGAAAACAAAAAGAAAGCTGGGTAGCAATACTTATATCAGACAAAATAGACTTTAAAACAAAGACTGTAACAAGAGACAAAGAAGGACATTATATAATGACAAAAGGATCAATCCAACAAGAAGATATAATAATTGTACGTATATAGGCAACAACATAAGAGCACCTAAATATATAAAGCAAATATTATCCAACATAAAGGGAGAAAGTGACAGTAACACAATAATCTTAGGGGACTTTAATATCCCACCTACATCAGTGGACAAATCATCCAGAAAGAAAATCAATAAGGAAACACTGGTCTTAAATGATACATTAGACCAAAAGACTTAATAGCTATATATAGAATATTCCATCCAAAAGTAGCAGAATACATTCTTTCCAAGTGCACACGTAACATTCTCCAGGATAGGTTGCATGCTAAGCAACAAAACAAGTCTCAGTAAATTTAAAAATACTAAAATCATATCAAATATAGTTTCCACCAACAACAGTATGAGACTAGAAATGAACTACAAGGAAAAAAACTGCAAAAAACACAAACACGTGGAAGCTAAACAATATGCTACTAAACAACCAATGTGTCACTGAAGAAAACAAAGAGGAAATCAAAAAAATATCTGGAAACAAATGAAAACGGAAACACACAATCCAAAAATATATGGGATGCAG
This sequence comes from Orcinus orca, assembly GCF_937001465.1. Classification (NCBI taxonomy): domain Eukaryota; kingdom Metazoa; phylum Chordata; class Mammalia; order Artiodactyla; family Delphinidae; genus Orcinus; species Orcinus orca. The sequence continues at coordinate 80,819,833 of NC_064561.1, read as the reverse complement.
CGAAAGCAATTCTAAGAGGGAGGTTTATTGTGATACAAGCCTACCTCAGGAAACAAGAAAAATCTCAAGTAAAAAATCTAACCTTGGGCTTCCCTGGTGGCGCAGTGGTTGAGAGTCCGCCTGCTGATGCAGGGGACACAGGTTCGTGCCTCAGTCCAGGAGGATCCCACATGCCATGGAGCGGCTGGGCCCGTGAGCCATGGCCACTGAGCCTGTGCGTCTGGAGCCTGTGCTCCGCAACAGGAGAGGCCACAACAGTGAGAGGCCCACGTACTGCAAAAAAAAAAAAAAAAAAATCTAACCTTACACCTAAAAGAACTAGAAAAAGGAGGATAAACAAAACCCAAAGTTAGTAGAAGAAATCATAAAGATCAGAGCAGAAATAAATGAAATAGAGACTAAAGAACAACAGAAAAGATTAATGAAATGCAGAGCTGATTCTTTGAAAAGATAAACAAAATTGATAAACCTTTATCCAGACTCATTAAAAAAAGAGAGAGAGAGAGAGAGAGGGCCCAGGTAATAAAATCAGAAATGAAAGAGAAGTAACAACCAACACCACAGAAACACAAAGGATTATAAGATATTACTATGAACAATTACACACCATTAAAATGGACAATCTACATGAAATGGGTAAATTCCTAGAAATCTACAACGTCCCATGACTAAATCAGGAAGAAATAGAAAATATGAACAAACTTATTATCAGTAACAAAATTAAATCAGTACTAAAACTCCCAAGGAACAAAGTCCAGAATCAGACAGCTTCACAGTTGAATTCTACCAAATGTTTAAAGAAGAGTTAACACCTATCCTTCTCAAACTATCCCAAACAAATGAAGAAGAATAAATGCTTCTGAACTCATTGTACGAGGCCAGCATCACCCTGATACCAAAACCAGACAAAGACACCACAAAAAAAGAAAATCACAGGCCAATATCGCTGATGAACATAAATGCAAAAATCTTAAGCAAAATATTAAAAACTAAATTCAACAGTACATTAAAAGAATCATACACCATGATCAAGTGGGATTCATCCCAGGGATGCAAGGATGGATCAATAGCCACAAATCAATCAATGGGATACACCACATTTACAAACTGAAGAATAATATTCATATGACTATCCCAATAGATGCAGGAAAAGCTTTTTTTTTATTTTTTAACATTTCATTTATTTATTTTTGGCTGTGTCGGGTCTTTGTTTCTACACTCAGGTTTTCTCTAGTTGTGGTGAGCGGGATCTACTCTTCATTGTGGTGTGTGGGTTTCTCATTGCGATGGCTTCTCTTGCTGCGGAGCACGAGCTCTAGGCATGCGGGCTTCAGCAGTTGCAGCAAACAGGCTCAATAGTTGTGGCTCGCAGGCTCTAGGGCACAGGCTCAGTAGTTGAGGCACATGGGCTTAGTTGCTCCGTGGCAAGAGGGATCTTCCCGGACCAGGGCTCAAACCCATGTCCCCTGCATTGGCAGGCGGATTCTAAATCACTGCGCCACCAGGGAAGTCCAGGAAAAGCTTCTGACAAAACTCAACATACATTTTAAAAAAATTTTTATTCGAGTATAGTTGATTTACAATGTTGTGTTAGTTTCATATGTACAGCAAAGTGAATAGGTTATGCATATACATATATCCACTTTTTTTTAAGATTCTTTTCCCATACAGGCCATTACAGAGTCAACATCCATTTAAAATAAAAATTCTCCACAAAGTGGTCATAGAGGGAACATACCTCAACATAGTAAAGGCCATATGGGATAAGCTCACAGCTAACATCATATTCAATAGTGAAAAGCTGAAAGCATTCCCTCTAAGATCAGGAGCAAGACAAGAATGCCCACTCCTGCCACTTTTACTCAACATAATATTGAAAGTCCTAGCCACAGAAATCAGACAAGAAAAATAAATAAAAGGAATCCAAATGGGAAAGGAAGATATAAAACTGTCACTGTTTGCAGATGACATGATACTATGTATAGAAAATCCTAAAGACACCACAAAAAAATTTGCGGAATTTTCTAACAGCGGGCTGATTCTAGTGTCCAGACACCTATGACAGTTCTGGCCTTCCTGCACCTCAGAAGTTTAGGTCAACCTGACTTCAGCCATGAGGGTTCCTATCTGTAACTGCCTCACCTCTCATGTCACTCAGTTCCAAATATTTCTTAATTTGGGCTTCTTTTTAAATTTATGAGTTTTTTTAAAGCTAAGATTTCTTTAATAATATTTGGTTTCCAACATATGAGATGTTTAAGCTATTCTTCTGTTACTGGTTTCTAAGTTATTGACAATTATGGTCAGATAACATAGTCTGGATGATACTGTTCCTTTTGTAATCTATTAAGGTATATTATATGGCCTACTGCATTTTATTAGTCAGAGTTTTCCAGAGAAACAGAACCAATAGGATATATGCAGATATAAGAGATTTACTTTGTGGTCCTAGAGGTTAAGAAATCCCATCATATGCTGTCTGCAAACAGGAGAACCAGAAAAGCCAGTAATATAATTCAGTCTAAGTCCAAAGGCCTGAGAACCAAGAGCTCCAATGTCCAAGGGCAGGAGAGGAAGGATGTCACAGCTCAAAAACAGAGAGCAAATTTGCCTTTCCTCTGCCTTGTTATTCTATTGGGCCCCAAGGATTGGCTGCCCACCCACACTGGTGAGGGTGATCTACTTCACTCAGTCTACTGATTCAAATGCTCATCTCTTCCCAAGACTACCTCACAGACACACCCAGAAATAACGTTTTAGCAAGTATCAGGGTATCCCTTAGTCCAGTCAAGCTGACACACAAAATGAACCATCACATGAGTGGTTTATTATTTTTTTTTAATATTTAGTTTTTGCTCAAAAGGATGTATTTTTCTGTTTGACATGTTTACTGCCCCCATTTTTTACTTCCTCTTGGTACCTGTATTGCCAATTCTCTGATTGTGGGTGCTGGTGACCTGGATACCACTGTCTTCATTGGTTTCCTCAAAAGATCCAGTACAAGTTTCTGGGCATATGAATGTACTGATATAAACGTGGTAATTTGAGGGGTCCCAGGGAAAGCATTCATCATGCACTGTCCAGACTTGTGGTATCGCACAGGTTTTCCTCCTCTCCCCTGATCTCTCAGAGTCTGCCCTTTGCAGAGGTCCTTGCTCACACCATGTGACCTTCCTAAGCGCACACCACAGGCAGCAGGGCCTCCAGCCAGCCAGCCTCTCCAGCCTGGAGGCCAACCTTCTGTCCCCAAGGGTGCTTCATGCATTGCCTCCACAAAGATGAAGTCCCCCCTACAAGGAATTTGCTTACCAGCTACGAAGTGAATAAGATCGTCTTCATAGATTGCACCAAATGATAATAACTCTAAATATCACTTTATTAGGTAACTTAAGAACTTCATTCTCAGTCAAACATACTAAAAGGGATCACAATATACCATCCCATTTGGGCATAAAAATTATTTTGCACTGAAGGCTTTTGAGTCCCTGAAATCCCTTATCTACCAAAAAGCAGAGCCTCCCAAAAGAACTCAATTGTCATAAATCCCCTCTCTGAGAAGAACTCTAATCTAATCACACCCAAACAGACATTGTTGCAAGACTAGCATACCTCCATCTAGTCTCCTATGGGTCCCTTTATCTTTCCAAAACTTCATTTGTTTTCCCCTGAATGCCTTTTCTCTCCTTCCCTTTCTCCTACTAAGCTAGGTATATAAGACTCCAAGTCTAACTGCTTCTTTGGGGTTTTCACTTTTTTTCTGTGAAGTTCCTCATACAGGTAAAATTATTTACATCAGTAAAATCTGTATAGCTTTTCTCCTGTGAAGATGCTGTTTATCAATTTAATTCGCAGGTCTCATAGACTAAACCTAAGAGGGTAGAGGAAAAGTTTTTCCCTCCTCTACAATGTCAAGTAAAGTCCACAGAAATTCATGCCATTCACCCAGTAGAACAACAGCAAGAAGAATTTTGCATTTTTAGAGCAGAACTGGCCCAGCCAAAGGGCACTGACCTTCTTGATATTCCCAGGAGTTCTTGGAAAAGAGAGATACCCATGATGACAATATTCCTAAACCCAGTGACTTGTGATCTCAAAGGCAGTTATAAGTGTTAAGAGCATAGATTCTGGAACTCAAATCTCTACATTCAAATTTTTCTTCTGTGACTTACTAATAATGAGGTTTGGCAAAGTTCCCTATCTTTTTGGCATTAGTTACATTGCCTGCAATCGAGATAATGACTCACAATTCTGCAGGTTTGTTGGCAGCAGTCAGTGAGATAACGAGCACAATGTTTCAGTAACAGGGTCACCGAGTGCTTGGCATTGCTGCTGTTGATGGCATCATGGGAAGAGAGGCTGAGCCTCACCTACCAGGAATATAATATGCATAAGTCCCCCTTTATGATTTTTTTTTTCCTTGATTAAGGATCACTTGTAAGAGCAGAATGACTGATGTGCCCTACCCTCCCAAAAAAAGATCAACTTCTGTTGGAATTGAGCACCTCATAATTGAATGTAATTAAAAACAAACCCGAGGTTTCTCCTTATGAGTGACAAATTATATGAACATTGTCTTCCTCACGCAAATAGTAACAGGAACTTGTTACAAAGCTCTTTTTTATATAATATGCCTTCAAGCCACAGAAAAGTCTGGCCAAAAAAATTCATTCCCATATAGTATTAAAATTTTACAGATGAGGAATCTAAATTCTGAGAAGCTAGATGACTTTCCCAAGGGACTAAATGGCAGGGAAACACACTTGAATCCAGGTGTTCTGATTCAAAATCCCAGCCTCTGCCTCTACCATATGCCATGCCTCATGAGTTTATCCTAAATCCAGACTGTAAAGCCTTTTTTTAAAAAATAAATGTATTTGTATTTTTGGCTGCATTGGGTCTTCGTTGCTGAGCGTCGGCTTTCCTCTAGTTGCGGCGAGCGGGGGCTACTCTTCCTTGCGGTGCACGGGCTTGTCATTGCAGCGGCTTCTCGTTGCAGAGCACGGGCTCTAGCACATGGGCTTCAGTAGTTGTGGCTCGCGGGCTCTAGAGCGCATGCTCAGTAGTTGTAGTGCACGGGCTTAGTTGCTCCGTGGCATGTGGGATCTTCCCGGTCTGGGGATCGAACCCGTGTCCCCTGCATTGGCAGGCGGATTCTTAACCACTGTGCCACCAGGGAACCCCCAGACTGCAAAGCTTTGAAAAATCTCATAACCACTAGGGAAAATAAAACTAATTCCAAAAGACTCTCAAAATTAAAATTACTGTAGACTTCATGTTATATCATATCTCATTAAGCATCAAATATGTCACAAACCAACCATTACATGGACAAGATTAATACGACCACTCTTTAAATAACTCAGTTTGCATTTTTTGTTAAATAAGAATTTACATTTTGCGTCAAGTTATGCAAACATCTTCCAGAAATTTTGAAATAAGTTTGATTTTGATCTTGTTGGGACAACTTGCCTTTGCAAAGTGTTGGGTCCAATAATCTTTCAAAATTCATTTAGTGCAATGATCCTATGATTTTACTGAGACCTGAAGTTTAAGCTCAATTGTATAAGCAGTATTTGTGATTATAGTGTTGCCACTGGTAACTTGCATCAGTATTATGAAGTTTAATGCACATAGAAGGCTGCTATTTTAAGGGGGGAGCAAATTCATTACAAAGTTATCTTTCATAAGAACTAACTGATGTCCACATAGTAATTTGAAATTATTATTTTCTGGATTTTAGGGAAATGTAAATCAATTCATGTATTACTGGTATCAAAAATCTCATATGAATCTGGTCCTAACACATAAGATTTAAATATCCAGATTCTATTCCAAGCATCCAGGACATTTTGTTTTGAGCTTAAAAGATTCTCTGCATCTCCCAGATAACAATGAAATTGTTCATTTGCTCCATTAGTTTCTACTCTTACATAATTCACTCATATCACCTCAGTCAGTTATCCGGATTTCAACCCTCCAGAATTCAAGCAACAAGACTATCGCAGACCCTGATAGTTCAAAGAAAGCAAGCAGTAGTGATAAAGAGGCGAAAATAAACCAAACAATTAAAAAAGAGAAACAGCCCAGGGTGGGGGGAGGGGAAAGGGAGGAGGGATAAATTAGGATTTGGGGATTAAAATACACACACTACTATATATAAAATAGATAGCCAACAAGGATCTACTGTATAGCAGAGGGAACTATGTGCAATATCCAGTAATACCTGATAATGCAAGAGAATGTAAAAAAAAGAATATATATAGGGCTTCCCTGGTGGCGCAGTGGTTGAGAGTCCACCTGCCGATGCAGGGGACACGGGTTCATGCCCCGGTCCAGGAAGATCCCACATGCCGCGGAGCGGCTGGGCCCGTGAGCCATGGCCGCTGAGCCTGCGCATCCGGAACGTGTGCTCCGCAACGGGAGAGGCCACAACAGTGAGAGGCCCGCGTACCACACACACAAATATATATATATATATATATATATATATATATATATATGTATAACTGAATCACTTTGCTGTACACCTGAAACACAACACTGTAAATCAACTATATTTCAATAAAAATTTTTAAAAATATATATAGATCAAAATCCAAAAAAAAAAAGAGAGAGAGAGAAACAGCCTGAAGAATAACTAGAAATACAACTTTTGGAGGTTTATCAGAAGAGAAAGAGCATTCTGGTTTTCTGATGACCAGGCCTGGCTCTCTGTATAAAGGCCATAAAGCAGTGGGGAAACAGAAGATGATTAGACAAAAAGAGCAAAGGAAGTGAGAAACGGTGTTGCTGGAGAGGAAACAGTGAGGGCTGGGGAGCCAGGCAGTGTCCACTCAGCAGAAAAGAGAGCAGAGGCGCCCCACTGAGAGGGTCCCCCTCTCTGGATCACCCAGGCTTCTACCAGCCCTGTGGGTGCCAACACCAGAGCAGGGAGGTGCCCTGAACTTGGCACATAGCTTGGAGGCCAACCAGGCCCCACCTCACTTTGGGAGGAAGGCTGGGAGCCAGACCAGGCCAGGAGAGACCTCAGACCACAATGTAAGTCTGAGCCCAGAGAGGAAACGCAGAGAACATTGGCTGGAACCATCACAAAGGGTGGGTTAGGCAAAGCCATCAAAGAGACCTTAGTTCAAAGTGGCAAACAAAGGAGCTCCATGTGGCCCAGGATTGGGTCTGCCCCATATCCCTGCCACGCTCGGTAGGCTAGGAGCAGCCGTGGGCCCCTGGCCTCAGGGAACCTCGGTGACGGATGTCAGAGCACAGTGGCTGGGGCCCGTGGTCCGTTATGCTTTCTGCAGCTGGAGGTTTGCAAAGCACCTCCTAGTGGCCACCACGTCCCCCACCCCATTTGATAGGTAGTGAAACTGAGTCACAGAGAAATTAAGTAACTTCTCAAAGGTCAGGGCTAGTTAGTTAGAGGAGCCAGGGATTTGATGCTCTGGTTCCAGAAGCCATGCTGCTGACCACTATGCTAGGCTGTCTCCTGTCTAAACTCACATTTTCTGCACCTTCAGAAACTCTCCAAAGTTCACAACATTGTCTTTAACAGACAACTACACATGCTTCACTGGGAAAACAGCATTCAAGGAAAAGAAGTTATAATAGTTTAAACAGATGTCCAGCAAAGCACAGTTAATAAGTTTACAAACGAACAAATTAGGAGATTATTTCCCAAGCCTAGATAGGGCAATCTAAAAAATTACACATCCAGAATGACTCCTGGGCCCATAATATGGGATAATTGAAATTACCACTCTTTTTTTTTTTCCATCCCACCCTCTCTCCCCTGGCAACCACAAGTCTGTTCTCTGTCTGGTCACTATTCCTTTTTAAGAGCACAAAAACATTAGTAAACTCTACTATTTCATTAGGTTCCTCAAATCTTAGAATATCTGAAATACGTTTTCATTATCTAAGACCAAATGAGACCAAACTCTGAATGACAAACCAGGTAAATAGTCCTGTATCACTGGACGAGGCTTTTCTTTGTAGGCTTGGAAACATGTCTCACCACCCTAAGTTTACTTCCTAAAAGTAAACATTTCTAGAAAAGGTTTCTTTTTCAGAGAAGGGACTACAGAATTGAAAGCCCTGGCAACAAATGCTGCACAAGGGCTGCCCGGGGCCTTCCATCTCATCTCGGGCTGAACTGTGTCCGCCTGCCACTTACTGTCCGGCCCCAGCTCTGGAGGTCAGTGCGGGCACCCTTGGCTCCTGCAGCAGCACAGGGACCCTCATCTAATTCCCTCTGAGGCCGGGATTGCACAGCCAGCACCCAGTGCCCTGGAATCAAAGACGTAAGGAACCAAAGCTGCTCCTCATTTCAGCCTCACACACAGGAGTTCCAGGGGCCCAAACTTCCCATTCCTTTAGAGTCTCCTGGGAGTATAAATCCATTAAATTGTTCAAGAATCCATTAGAGTGTTCAAGTGAAAACTCCCTGGATTTTTCTAGTGGTGAGTTTCCTGTTAGTGGGCGTTGCTTCTAAGTTATCCCAGCTAAGCAGAGTCTCCTGCATTTTTGGAAGCCGTTCAGTGGAGAAAATCCACACTCTGGCTTCCATCCATCCATTCAGATTCTGCACCCAAGAGCGCCCACTTGGGAATTACCGCTTCCCGAGATTCTGAATCTTACAAATGGCAGGTTTCTTGTCTTCTTTCTGGGCCTCAGATTGCTTTAATAAAATATATTTCAAATGTCTTACTCCTTCCACATGGGACAGACAACCAGGAAGCTTAGGTTTTCTATAAAGAAAATGCACTAAAAGCAAAAACCTCTTTGTATTGATTTGATGGGTTTTTTTCCTTATGATAATTCAGGAAAATACCTGCCAAGAATACTGCTCCCAAATCCTCTAAATCGCAACCTGGGCTGAATCTGCAGTGCATGTGGCCACACCCCGCCTGCCCCAACAAGTCCACACCAATCACGGAATGTACTGGGCTCCTGAGACTACAGCTGGAAACAGCTGTCCCATCTCAGATCTCAGGTTTCACCAAAAAGTGGATCAAGTGGGGAATTCCAGCTGGGTGGGGATTGTGAGTGGTTTTTCCCCTCAGACTGTGTGTGTGAGAATGTGGAGGTGTCTTTTTCTCACTATCAACCAAGCAAAGCTTTCCAATGCACAAACAAACCTGAAAAGAATTTCTCTTCTCTGACACCTGTGAAAACCCTGGGAAATCACCCACCTATTAAAAAACATCCCTGGCTTATTTTGTTTGTTTGCTTTGTCTTGGGTAAACCTGCCATCAAGTACCACCCAAAATACGCCAGTCATTTTTGCTGCACTTGCCTCTCAAAACATTGTCTTTTTCACTTGAGCCTATGAAGTTTGACTAGTCAGGACTGGATATTGAGATTCTCAGTGCTGAAACTCTGAAAGCAACTCATGTCCCAGGCTGGCACATGCCATAATCCCTGTGTCCCTTTTGGTGATTATCAACTGACAATAGTGACAATGACAAGAAAAGAGCCTAGTGATGCAAGGCAAACAGACTATCTCCCCAAATGCCCCACTGATATACCAGCTGAAGGGCAGAGGGGCATATTAATTTCTCAGAGAAATCAGAGTATCACTCTGACTAAATACCGAGTTATGTGTGATTCTGAAGAAAATAAGAGCAGATAGATAATGTTATTTTAAGGTGTTACAATTTAACTAACGGTATTAATACTGTGTACAGGACTTCCCTGCTGGTGCAGTGGTTAAGAATCCGCCTGCCAATTCAGGGGACATGGGTTCGAGCCCTGGTCCGGGAAGATCCCACATGCACAGAGCAACTAAGCCCGTGCGCCACAACTACTGAGCCTGCGCTCTAGAGCCCGCAAGCCACAACTACTGAAGAGTAGCCCCCGCTTGCCACAACTAGAGAAAGCCAGCGTGCAGCAACGAAGACCCAACGTAGCCAAAAGTAAAAATTAAAAAAAACATACTGTGTACAAATTCAATTTTATCCTCTGTCTGGGCTTCAAAGAAGGCAGGAGACAGGCCAGTAACAAAAAAGAATCTTTTCCTATCAGGAAAATGCCCATTTGTGGGTTTTTACTCAGTTCCAGGGAACTACTTTCATAGATGCATACACAGGAAAGTGGCAGCTTTTCTTTTTCCTAATTTGTTTTATATTGGTAGGAAAAGCTAGACTAGTTCTCTCTCTTACAAAGGCAGTAAGGGAGCAGGAAACAGGCTAGGGCTACCTAGGTAAGGACACTCGTGCATCAGAAAGACTATGGACCCAAAACACAGGTATAGATAATTTCAAAGAATAAGTCACAAATGATTATGGGTACAGAATTATTCCATTTTTGCTTTTAAAACTACATATATAATTAAAGTCCCATGGGACAGAATTCCAGCTCTCTTCCAAGTCCATGAAAGTGTGCACCACGGGTCTCAGTCCACACCCCCTGCCTCACTCCATACCAACCACACTGGCCTCGCCTCCCTCCTCCTGGAAAGTCTGTCACATGTGCCAACCTCCTTCCTGCTGGAAGGAAGGAGGGCCTGGCTCCTCCACCGTCTCAGCTTCTGTACCTGGGGTGTATGAACTGAACAGACAAAAGAGAGATTAACAATAACAATTCCCAAAACGGCCAACCTGATGACCCAATCTGCTTTTGGGGCAGGGGCATGCAGAGGTAAAAGTTCTTATTTTAATGTTTCATGACTCCAATTAGATTGAGAAAGTTCCTAACTTCATGATTGTCTGAGCTTAATGGGGGGAAAAAACATATTACTCACTTAAAACTGAAGGGAAAGCATTTTCTCATAGAGCCATGGCTCATAAACCTGTTCATCTAGAGGTATAGCTCACAGACTGCCCCCTCCACACTGTCTGCACGTCACCATAGCCACCACTCCTTGAAAAACAACAGAATTTCCTTGTTCCTTTATGGTTAAGGTAAGTGAAACATAGTTTAGACAACCAGTCTATATAGGAAACAACTAGTTCACAAAATAAGGAAACCTACCATTGTCAAGAAATTCTTATTCATATGAGCTAAATTAGACTAGGTAGTAAAGAAATTCAAATCCTGTTAAGGACACCAGGAAACAGAAAATGCTTCCAATGACATAAATATAAAAGGGGAAAACCTTAAAAAAAAAAAAAAAGGAATTGCTTGCTCTTTTCTTATGCCTAAGAGTGAAAAATACTAAGATGGGTATATCAGACTTCTTTGTTGCCAGTTGTCAGTGCACAGCTATTTTCAGCCTAATAGGACACATCAATATGTCAACATTTAATATACTAATTTGTTATTAATATTTCTAATCCAAAGGCTAAGAAGGAAAGAGGGGACATGATCCACATTGGTAAGTGGATAAATATGAAATAAATTACCAAAGAAAATAACCTCAGCTGAGGCTGTCATAAGATTCAGAACACCTCTAACTGGCATGGTTTTCTGTGATCATCCCAGCTAGATTTAGGTTTCTACTCCCAATCTTTCCCTCGGAAATGCAAATGTTAAACCAACATACCTGTTACAATTAGGTGTGGCTGCAAGTAATAAAATGCCAAAAATACAACAGCATAAACAAGATAGAAGATTATCTCTCTGTTTCAGAAAAGCCTAGGGGTTGGCAGTCCAGACCTGCACCTAAAAGTCCTCAGGAACCCAAGCTATTTTCACACATGGCCACACCTTTTTGCAAGAGACTAGAAGATGCTGTCTGTCTTTATTCTAGGCAATCATGCCACCACAAGAGGGAGAGGATGGATATTGGATTAGGAAATGAGCCATCTCTACTACATCCAAATTCTACCAAAAACATGAAAGGGATCACAATATGCCACCCCAAAATATGCCACTTTGGCAGAAGGATTCTTTTGAGCTGAAGGCAGTTGAGAAAAAGCAGACACAGGAAAAGCTCTCTGTCCATCCCCCATCTGCCTAAAAGCTTAACTTGACTTGTGAAGGTGTCCTCCTCTCTCATACCCGGAAGGAAAGAACAACCTTTATCACCAGAGGTAGAGACAGCACCCAGATGAGTCTGCATAAACTAAACCTTACTAGATAACCCTTGTCTTCCATGTTTCCCCCGTATACTTAGCATCCCACAATTTACTACGCCTAGAAGCCCAAACCCTTTTCCTTCATCTTGTCACTTCTCCACAATTTATTGCCCTTGGTTAAAATGGAATGTAGGAACTTCCCTGGTGGCACAGTGGTTGAGAATCCGCCCGCCACTGCAGGGGACACTTCGAGCCCTGGTCCGGGAAGATCCCACATGCCGCGGAGCAACTAAGCCCTCGAGCCACAACCATTGAGCCCACGTGCCACAGCTACTGAAGCCCGTGTGCCTAGAGACCATGCTCCACAATGAAGAGTTGCCCCCACTCGCCACAACTAGAGAAAGACCACGTGCAGCAACGAAGACCCAATGCAGCCAAAAGAATAAACAAACAAATAAATAAAAATTACAGGTACATCATAACCATGGGGGTGCAAAAAGAGGGAGCAGTCAATTTCACATTGGGGTGAGGATGATCATGTAAAGTTTTCTGTAACCTTCCTTATGGTTGTTAAGGAACACAGAAGGAAAAGAAATAACAAACCAGAAGTAGACCTTATAAGTCCAATAGTAACCCGGAAGCGAATTTCCTGTAGTGATTCTTTGACTGTGAGCCACAGAGCGGCGGCCCTATGTTGCTTAATAGTAAACAAAGGCCAGCCAGTGAGATTTCGCTGGAGGAAATGGTCTGTCCAGTTAAAAAGCCCTTTTTGTTTCTGGAAGCTACTAAAAATCCAAGCCCTTCAAGTCATTTAGGCAATTTAGAGGGAACAATTGGGCTTTTCCCTTCTTCAGAGGATGTACTTTACAGAGATGAATCCTGCTGGGGGAGAAAGAGGACAACACACTGACTAGGTTCTTTATAAAGACCCAGGACTGAGGGGATGTCGTGACTCCAGTCACTCAGCCTGAGCAGCACATAGGCTGTGACATCTTGATGGGGGTGGGGACCCTCTGTGGTGGGGAAGCCCTGGGAGGCCAGGCGGAGAGTGCTGCCGGGAAGGCCATAGCAGCCGCAGCCAGCGTGGCTCTGAGCTTTTGTGAGAAAGAATAAAATGAAATCCCTCAAGGAGGAAAGGAGGCAGTGTGGTCACGAGCAAGTCCTTGGTAAATGTGTAGAGGTCAAACAATACAAATGGGGAATACGGGCTCAGCTTACCTGTATTCACAGGAGATACTGGAATGAGTTGCCACTTACTTGGCAACTAAGGCCGAAGGCAGAGGTAGGCAGAGGTGAGAAGACGTCTTCTCTTTGACTCCTTGCTCAGGGCAAACTGCGGGAATAAAAATTCACTGGGTCGTTCCCACAGAGTCTACGGCCCAGAAGCTGTAGAAAGCCTGGTACTTTTTCCTTAGAGGTTCTTTTCCATTTCAAGAGGTTAAAATCATTTGATCACTCTGTTTTGGGTAGACAGAGTCTGGATTTAAAACACCACGAAATATTGCAATGATTATGCGTGATTTTTTTTAAGTTGGGGCAGATCATTACTTCAAGGCAAGAAAGAAAAACCTTCAATGAATTGTCTTGGTTATTCTTAACACAGTTTGTTATATTTTTTTAATGAAAGCTGTTAATTCTGAGGGAAGTAGTATAAAACTAACATCTGATTCTCCAAGTTGCAATTTGAAATAAGACAAGATGTATCCCTAAGACACTGGCCCCTCATGTTATCCCCAGAAAAGATAAGGCAATGTGTCATCTCCTCCCCAAAAAAGGACACGGGCAAAGCTTCTCACAGAACATGAGGCTCACAGGCTCTGTTTGAGATCATGAGTGAAGCGCATTTCCTGGCTCACAGCTGAATGTCCTCATGTTAATTGCATACTTAAATGATCCCTAAACTGGAGAAAATGTCTCCTCTTTCCACTCAGAAGATTTTCGCAGCTGAAAGCGGAACAATTTGAATAGGAGTTCACCAGCTCAAATCAGGTCAAAAGGAGAGAAATTCAGTGGTATGGTATTTGGCTCACTGCAATCCAAGATCAAACCAGTTCCAGTCATGGTTCTTGGGTTTCTCTCAAACGTCCTGGGCTAAGACTTCCTTAAAGAGACTCTGAGCTCATCAGAGAAAGCACTGGAGATCCCACCACAGCTACAGGAGCCCAGCCTAACATGCTTCTCTCTGACCATACACCTGAGACATGCCCATCTCCCCCTCCTCCTTTCCAGATAGGTGTCTACTCTAATAGCCCAGGTCCTGGACCTGCCAAATAGGGGCTAACCCCCCAGACTATGTCATCTCCCCCAGACCCTATTTGCCAAAGGAATGACCTCTGAATCAGGGCTGACCCCCATCAGTCCCCCATCGGTCCAGACCACTAAGCCTCTCTTAATTAAATCAGAGCCCTTGGGCTGGCCCAGGCCTAGAACAGCTCCACACAGAACACAGGGAGCTCCATCATTTCAACCAATAATACCAGGTGTCTATTACACTTTACCCAGAAAGTTCTTGTATCCGATATTGCATTTGTATTTTACAATGGTTCTGGGAAAAGAAGTATGGTAGGAAGATTATGCCCATTTTACAGAGGAAGATGGGGGCCTTAGAAGAGATGTGGTTTTCCCAGTGTTACACGGTCCAGAGTTGGGAATCGAATCCAGCTCTTCTGACAGCCCCATTGTGGTAGATTAAGAATCCACTGAGTCAGAGTAGAAAAATGGAGCAAAGAGGTAATGCAGAGGAAGCTCACATCTGGTTCCCACCCAGCCCCTCTCCCATTTCCCACTTCTCTTTTACCAGCACTGACTTTTCTAGGTCCCACTCTTTCCATTTGGCCTCTTGGCTCCCTACAGGATTGCCAATCTTTGCCAACCCTTCCTTCAACTGTCTCATTTGTCCAAACGTATTTCTTCCACCTCCCACTCTGTCCTAACTAATTTTGAAATTTCCCTGACTGGTTGCTTCTGGAAGCTGATTACTTCTATTTTTTTTACCAAAGGGATGAATAACGGATAGCCCTGGGAAATGATAGCAGAATCTAAATGAATTCTTAACTGGCTGATCATCAGATAGCATAAGGAAGTAAAAGGACATGTGACAGAGGATATTCCAGACAGTGGGAGGAGGAGAATATTTTTAACAAATACTGTGGTGGAAGCTGCTAATTTTCCCCCAGTATCCATTCTGTCCTCTCTCCCTCTCTCAACATAATAGAACACCCCAGTTTTGTCTGAGTACACGGCTCCCAAAAACAAAGGTTTGTTTCTCAACCTCCCATTTGGCTATATAGTATGTGCTATGTGACTAAGTTCTGCCAATGTGATGTGAGTGGAAATGAGGTATGCAACTTCTGGGTCACACCTGTAAGTGGAAGAGGGCCCTCCCCTAATTATGTAGGTGGTAGCAGTGAGCCATCTTCACCAAGCAGAACAGCAACCAGAAGAAGCTTAAGGCCCAGACACCATGGGGTCACCAGTCCACCCTGGACTACTTACACCTGGACTATTAAATAGGAGAGACAAACTACCTTGTTGAGCCTTCATTCTCTGTAGTCTGTTAGAGGAGATAAAATCATATCCTAAATAATAGCAGGGCCCTTATTGGAAGTCTATAGGCTGTTTCGCTCTTCGTGGTAGAAACACTGTCATTAGCCAAGAAGGGTTAGAGTTGGGCAAGCCTGATTCATCAGAGCCTAAAGAATAAAGCCATAGCATCCTTGGGCTGGAAGGAGATGTGTGAAACTGGAAAAGATCATCCAAGCTGTGGCCCACCTGTAGCTAACTGGCGTGTACAGCCTCCATCTGAAGAAATTTAAATTTGATTTTTTCTGAAAGCTAACTCCCAAGGATGACTCAACCACTTAACCGATTGCGGCCCACGGACACCAATTTTTTTACTTCAGATTTGGTCCAGACTATTCATTTTGCAGACAAGAGAGCTAGGGCACGGAGAGGTCAGATTACTCCTCTAAGAGCATCCTGCCCCTTAGAAGCAGATCTGTGCCTAGAACTCAGGTGTTCCACCTCCCAGACCTGTGCCACCCATTTATCCGGCTGAACCCCTGGGCAGCTCAGCTCCCAGACAAACAAGCGAGGTGGGGGAGAGTCAAGTAACATTTTAATTCTGACAAAAAAATCTACATTTAAGGAAAGGCCAGTTCCTCTTTCTCTACCTCATTTCTTCCAGAACAGTTCAGGCCTAAAGCCATTAGGTGGGTGAGGAGGACATCCATGCGGGAGATGAGACCAGCACCCTCAGAACCAGAAGGTCAGGGAGGCGTCCTCAGAAGGGTGGGAAACAGGTTATTCCAATGAGAAAGTACATCAAGGGTAATGAGAGGCAGTTTCTTACTATCAGAGATAAGAGCTGCAAATATTGAAAGGGAAAAAACCAAAATGAACCCTGTAATGTTGGGCTGGATGTGGAAGTTTTGATGTGAACTCCTGGCTCTCAGTATAAGCAGACAGATTCGGAAGTAAATATAGACATACTTGTGTGTACAGTTGACCCTTGAACAACACGGGCATTAGGGGTGCTGACCTTCTGCAGAGTGGAAAATCCACGCATAAACTTATAGTTGGCCCTCTGTAAACGAGGTTCCAATTCTGCAAGTTCAACCAACCATGGATTTTGTAGTACTGTAGTAATGACATTGAAAACAATCCCAGTGTAAGTGGCCCAGTGCAGTTCAAACCTCTGTTGTTCAAGAGTCAACTGTAGGGGGGCTTCCCTGGTAGCAAAGGGGTTAAGAATCTGCCTGCCAATGCAGGGAACACGGGTTAGAGCCCTGGTCCAGGAAGATCCCACATGCCGTGGAGCAACTAAGCCCATGTGCCACAACTACTGAGCCTGCGTTCTAGAGCCCGCAAGCCACAACTACTGAGCCCATGTGCCACAACTACTGAAGCCCGAGTGCCTAGAGCCCGTGCTCCACAACAAGAGAAGCCACCGCAATGAGAAGCCCGCGCACAACAAAGAGTAGCCCCCAGTCGCCACAACTAGAGAAAGCCCACAGGCAGCAACAAAGACCCAACACAGCCAAAAATAAATAAAATAAAAAATAAATTTATTTAAAAAAAAAGTCAACTGTACATGTATTTCCCAGCTCTGTCCTCTGTGAGGACCTGGGAGCAGTGACATCTTCATGTCAATAGGCATACGTACACCAGATCTTGGCTCCTAAATACAGTTCTTGACTAAATGGAATCAGGGCTCCTGGGAGAAATGGCTGATTCCAGGGCTGGAGAAGGAAAAGTACAAGAACCACCTGAGACATCTTGTTTCAAATAGCAAAGAAGCGCCCAAAGAATGGGGACACATCCAAAGAACACAGAAGCCAGCTTGAAGGGAGTCCTGCTGGCCAAATCAGGGACATCAAAGTACATTCTGAGCATCAAATAAGGAATGAAATAAATGGATTATCACTTACTGGATAAAATAGGAAAACAGGGACAAATAAGTGGATAAATGGAAAGTTTGAGGGAGAACTGAACATATAGTTTCAAAGTGCCTCCTTACAAGACATATTAACTTACAAAGGAGAAACACTTTACAATGAAAAAAGCTGGTGGACACCACTCTAGTCAAGATATCAATGGTAACATGAATAATAGACAAAACGGAATCATGCACCACCTGATGGGACTCAGGGGAATACGGCACCATTTCTGCAATCGTACTGCTAAAGGTGCGCAACCTGAACCTAATCATGAGAAAACACCAAGTTGAGGGTCATCCTACCAAGTCAGTGGTCTGTAACTTCCAAAGTATCAAGGCCATAAAAGTTAAGGAGAGACTAAAGGAAACTAAGGAGATATGACAGCATGGCTCCTTTTGCTATAAAGGACTCTACTGGCTCAAACGACAGGAGAATGGATCTAAGAATTAGAATGTCAGTAACATCAATTTCCTGCTTTTGATGCTTGTACATGGTTATGTAGGAAAATGTAGTTTGTGGGGAATATACACTAAAGTATTTGGAGTTGTTGCGGAATCAGGTCAACAACATATTCTCAGTTTAGGGGGGAAAAGTTCCATTTTTAAGTTCGTGATTATGTCAAAAATAAAGAAGAATACAAAAGGAAAAAGGAAATATCAGCGATTGAGAAACAGGCAGGCAGGGAAGGAGGGCACTGTAAGAGCTCCACAGTTTCAGGGACTGCAGTTCCTATCACCAGAGCGCTAACCTGGAGCCAGACTGCTTGGGTGCCAATTTCAGCGCCCATCATTTATCAGCGGTAAGACCTGGGCAACGTTGCTTACCCTCTCTGTACCTGTCTTATTAGTAAAATGAGGATCATAATACCTACTTTGTAGAATTGTTATGAGAATTAAATGGGTTTATATTTAAGTGCTTTGAGAAGTGCCTGGACCATGGGTGAGTAAAACACAATGTCCCCTGGAGTTGTTAAAAAATGGAGTAACCTCACATACATGCTTACTGTGGGGAGGGGCGGAGTGGATGGAAAATAAAACTTATTTAATATTTTAAATTTAAAAGACACTACTCTGATTACAGCCATCGTTTTTTCTCTGATATTTCGGGGCTCATGGTTTACTTGAGCATAGTAATCAACTGCAGGAGAAATGATCCGCGTAATCAGACGGGAGAAGGGAAGGCAGGTAACCAGTGGTGCTGGAATGGAAAGCAGCTCAGAAGAGTGGGACACTAGGGCTTCCCTGATGGTGCAGTGGTTAAGAATCCGCCTGCCAATGCAGGGGACACGGGTTCGAGCCCTGGTCTGGGAAGATCCCACATGCCGCAGAGCAGCTAAGTCTGTGAACGACTACTGAGCCTGAGCTCTAGAGCCCTCGAGCCACAACTACTGAGCCTGCACGCCACAACTACTGAAGCCCGCACACCTAGAGCCCGAGCTCCGCAACAAGAGAAGCTACCGCAATGAGAAACCTGCGCACCACAAGGAAGAGTAGTCCCAGCTCGCCCCAACTAGGGAAAGCCCGCACACAGCAACGAAGATCCAACACAGCCAAAAATAAATAATTTTTTTTTTTAAAAAAAGGAGACTCAGTTTAAAAAAAAAAAAAGAATGGGGCACTGAGTTTAGCACATCTGCCTGCTGAACGCAAAACCTTTTCCACGATGACTTCCTGGAGAGCAGAGTCCACACAACTCTCGGCCCTGCCCAACTGAGGCGCTTGCTCTGACCAACAGCACCACCTACAGGTCAACACCATGAAGACAATTTGATAGTATGATTCCTGGCCAGATTTCTAGAACCCTGGAATTGCCAGTGAAAAAGCCTTCAACCAGCAAACAGCAAACACTGAGGAATTATTGGATCTGTGTTCCTATTTTCATAGCTAATCTACCTTGGAAAATAAATGGCCTCTGCGATAATTTACACATGAGAGAAATCCAATTGACAATGACTAAAATTATAAACCATATAGGAATAAACTTAAAATAATTTTGCTACGCATCTTAAGTATTTGAATTCAACGTACATACCATATACCTAGATTTTAAAAAACAGGAGTATTGTAAATTGATTCTTTCCTATTTATAAATCTATGATCCCGATAAAAATCTCAAAGAACTTCGCTTTTCAGAAACCTGAAAAATGCTTCTGAATTTCACTTAGGAAAATAGACAATATTTAAAAGTGCAAAATACCCCAATAACAACATTTATTGAGCTCTTACCACTGCCAGGCACTATATTACTTTTGTAATTTTTTCCTTTAATCTTTACAGTTGTTTGGGATGGGCGTTATTACCATCCCATACAGTGGGAATGCTAATCACAGCCACTCAGGTCCACTGTGGGAGCTGGGAACTCTGGCAGTATGGCTGTAACACCGGATGCAGGCAAGGCGGGGCAGACAGTCACAAGGGGCTCAGTGTAACCAGTAACCAGCAGTACAGGACTCCCAGCACCTTAAATCACATGGCCAGCAATAACACACACAAATGTAAATTTTAACTTCTGTGGTTAAAAATACTAATAAGTAACTTTCATTAAGTCAGTAAAAAACAGAGGGACATGTAAGGCCAAAATTTTTTAATAAACATCATGACAAAAAATGTCCTTGTTGCTAGAAACATTTGTAGAAAATTTGTGAATTAGTTTCAATGAAAGCTTTCAGAATCAGTTTAACTTGACTTCCATACCTAAGATTAGAGTTGCCGGTCCCCCTCTCACCAGTGTACTAGAGATTATTCCATATTGGCCACCATGGCATGGCTTTAGCAAATACACAGGAGGATGGAGAGCCTCCTCATTGGAGAGAATACATACCTGATTGGAGAGAAATTATAAATGTAAAAATTGAAAAAACACCAACACAGCTCGTGTTTCGAAATACTTGTTAAAAAATAATATGCTTGGAAAAAACAGGATATAAAAAAATATTTCAATCGAAATTAATCTCAATTTCACAAAATGAAAATAGCCAATTACTACATGGTTTCTAAAAACATTTTAAATAGTGCTTTACTATTTTCTTCAGACATTATTATAGACACTAAAGACAGGGCTACAATACCTAACGTTGTGACTTACAAAGAAAAACCACAGCAAGGTTTTTTTAAACAAATGCCCAAACTGCGTAATTTTCTTAGGCAACTGCTTGTATTAACCTTGTATTGATACACATATACTTTTAATCTATTTTGTACTTCAACACATGGAAGGAAACTTGGCTTTCAGCACAATCCTTTCATGAGATATTTAGAGTCCCTAGTTGAATAAGGGGAAGCTCACAAGTGTGCAGTTTGTGTGTGCTGGGGAGAGGGGTGGTGGAAAGGGGGTTAGGAAGCCTAGGATTCCAAGCACCTGATTCTCCGACATCATTTTTTTGTTGGTTTGAATTTTTAATCAAAGTTATACATTCTCTTGATTTAAAGAGTCAAATAGCTCTATAAGACTTGTTATGGAAGATAATCCCTCCTGTCTCCATGCCCCACCCCCCATTTGCCCTCTCCTGAAGCAATGATATTTTCAGAATTTAGCTCCCTATCTTTTATAAGCCTATGTTTCTATTTCTTGCTTTTGTAATTTTGGGCATTATTGATTTTCCACTACAGAACATAAACTGCCTGCCTCTCTGACCTACCTCAAACCCTGAACTTTTCCTGCCAACATGCTCTCAGAAGGCCTATCGTCCATGTTTGGCTTAATATTCAAGGTTGACAACAGCATACCTGGGTGAACACTAGTCACAGCTGGGCCGCGGAACATGTTATACCTTTCCTTCCCTGATAAATTTATAATTGCTTGGTTTTTTCATTTGCTTGCTTCTCTGCCATAACTCAACCCCAAACTCTTTGCCAGGTGTCTACATCTCTCCATATATCTTGACACATCAGGTCATCTACAGATGTCATCTTCTTGCAAGTCTTCTGTCCCAGTCCAGTCTGGCAGGAGTCGACGGGGTGGTGGCTGCTACCCATCAGGGGAGTGAAGGCTGCCAGGAAGACAGAACTGCAGGAGCCAGCGTGAGCTCGACAGGGCCCTGGGCTGAATCACTCCAGTAGCTCCCGGGCAGCTTCTGAAGAGAAGGACGTGGACTCCCAGGAAAGAAAAAGTGAACTATGCCGAGTCCACTGCGAACACATGCTGCTACACACTTGGTTATTCTGACAACAAACCTAAGGGCAACTAAGGAAGCCTAACAGCTAAAGACGACGGTCCGAGGTTGCATAAGAAATCCAGGTGTGCTCTGCATAGAATTCCACACAGTCGTCAGCAGGTGCACGTTCTAGGTAGGGCAGGAGCAAAATCTCCATCCACCCCCCAAATTTCTTCTGTGGTGACACAAGCCATCCTGAGCGAGAGAAGCTGTGATAATGATGAATGCCCTCAGACATCTTAAACAGCAAGTCGTTCCACAGGGATACTGTGCTATGCTCCTCCATAAACAAGGGACACTCCCTTCAATCACACCCTTTCCAACATCTGCTGAGGAGGGTGACATGAATCAATACTTGCTACCGATTTCTTTACTTGCTCAGGAGACGTTCCTGCACCTCCTGACAAGACTTCTATTTTTTCCCCTATTATGTTCTGTACTTTTCAAATTCCTACCATGGCATGCATTATATTTTTCTAAATTATAAAAATAATGCTAAAGTTTAAAAAAATCAGTAACTACTAGTAACATAAAAATCCATCGAATCTATCTTTTATTACTTAAGGCTATGTCATGAAAATTTTTATTTTTTAAAAAAGTCTCTTGATTTAGGCTTCAGAAGCATAAGGGATTAACCACTGTCAAATTCAAAATGATCCATTGATTCAAGGCAAATAGTAATTTTCTTCGTCTTCTTCAGAAGAAAGAGATGCAACAATGCCTGAAACACTTGAAATGTCAATTGAAAGCAACTTTACTGAAACTTGATTCCTTGGGCCAAAGGCAGATCCTTACTGTAGTTGATGGTACTAAGGGAGGGGAAAAATGAACAAAATTAAATGGATAGTATACACGTAATAGAGGAAATTTTATGCCATTAAAAAAATGTGTCTGATCTGCATATATTAACAAGGTCAAATATTCAAGTTATAAGTTAATGAAGAAAAAAATTAGCATACAAAAAACATTAGTATAGATCCAGTTTTATAAAAGAAAAAATACGAGAAATACAAAATTCTAGAAAGACACACAGCATATGTGTTAGTAATGGTTTTCAGGGCACAAGAATATGGGGATTATAACTTCATCTTCTTTATGTCTCTCAATAACTTGTACTGAATTAGGAGGAAAAATACAGATATTCCCATTCTGATAGAAATAAAATAAAACTATAATAATTTGGAAAATAAAAGATTCCCTCTTAGTCAGTCATCTGGCTTTTCTCCTGAGAGGAAGTGTCTCCGTCAGATGGATACCAAAAAGGCTGCAGCTACATGCTTGGTCCCCTAGATCTCAAGTACACAAGAAAAGTAAAAGGAACATAACTGACTTCAACAAATGGGAATCAGACAAAGAGCATGCATGTGTCTGAGAGTAAAGGAGCCACAGCCAAAGCAACTCAGAAACTCCTGATATATACTTGAAATTTGCTAAGAGTAGATCTTAAGCTCGCTCGCTCTCTCTCGCTCTCTCTCTCACTCTGACTCTCTCTCACACTCACACTCACACACACACACACACACACACACACACACACTGTTGTGAGGTAAAGGATGTGCTAACTTGATTGTGGGAATCTTTTCACAATGTATGTGTATGTCAAATCATCATGCTGCACACTTCAAATATATTACGATTTAATTTGTCAATTATACCTCAATAAAGCTGGAGGGGAAAAAAAAATTCCTAACAGACAGGAAGTTGCTGAGGAGACAATGAGCGAAGGTGTAGGAAACCCCCCTCCCCGAGAGGTTCCAGAGCCAGTGAGAAGCAGTAAATGAGACAGACGGTGTCCTGGGTTCCTCACCCTGTGCTCCTCTTTCTACAACCTAACACGACATGGGCCTGACCCCACACACCATTTTACCGCTCTTGGATAGTGATTTCTACCCAAGAGGGAGGGAAAACAGAAAACAAATAAAAAGCAGCTCCTAGCCAGAACGTCCCAGCAACAGGTTCCCTTGCCAGCTACCCTTGGGCTGGGTGAACGTGCTAATCCACTTTCAAAGCTTGTGCTCACTATTCCCAGAGCTGTATCCCCCAGCTCGCTAGCCAGGCCCGCAGCCCACCTGCCCACCTCCATGTCCTACTGCCCTGGCAGCCTGCAGGGGTGGTAACTGTACCCAAGGAAAAAAACTGAAAGGACAGCCTCTTCCACTTTCTCCTGCTGGTTGACCCCAATTGTCCTGCTCCTGTGCTGTCTCTAGACAGGAACCACTACCGAGACGGTTTCACAGTCAGGCGCTGGGCACTAGCTGAAGCTGGAAAGATGGGTAGGAAAATAATAGCACCAAATAGATGCTCTGGGAGGGGAGAGCTGTGGAATGTTAGAAACATAAAATCAAGAGAAATTGCATGAACAGAACAGACAGTAGGAGACTGTGGAAGCACATTCCAGAGGCTGTAAAGCCAAACCATTTTCCCAAAGCCTTTCCTTACCAAGTAGATCTTCTCATGTACTGTTTCCAGGCATCACTACCAGACTCCCTGCCACCGCCAGTGTGCTTCTCTCCTCCTAGAGAAATACACAAGCAGCTCATGAATCTTGCGCAGTGCCTCTGAGTGGGCTCCTACTCAGGATCACAGAAATGAAGACACCAGGAGACCAGAGCCACCTGACCAACAGGTAGCCAGAGTATCCCCTCTGCAAACAAACAGATAAAAGACAGAGACCAAACCAAATGGGAAAAAGGGAACTAGGTTGGAAAATAAAGTAAAAGGAATTAACCAAAAAAACAGAAATGTCAGGAAGCACCTTAAAAAAAAACTTACCATTAGACCAAGGTGTTAAGAGTGGAAACCTCTGAATAGTGGAAATGTAATTTTATTTTCCCATTTATGCTTATCTGTATATTATTTTCTACGTTATACATAAACTGATTTTATAATGTTTAAATGTCATATTATTTTTAAAGGTTACAAAAAGGATAATGATTCCATAAAACAAGAAAAGGGTACTGTTTAAAAGCGTGCCCTCAAAGCACACTTAGGGGGGCTTCCCTGGTGGCGCAGTGGTTGGGAGTCTGCCTGCCGATGCAGGGGACACGGGTTCGTGCCCCGGTCCGGGAGGATCCCGCATGCCGCGGAGCAGCTGGGCCCGTGAGCCATGGCCGCTGGGCCTGCGCGTCCGGAGCCTGTGCTCCGCGACGGGAGAGGCCACAGCGGTGAGAGGCCTGCGTACCGCAAAAAACAAAAACAAAAACAAACAAACAAAAGGACACTTAGTATCGTTTTTAGTAAGAGCAGAGGAGAAAAAAACAATAGAAGTGTTTTGAAGAAAAGTTTGAGGAAATCTCCCCAAAAGACTAACGAGATGGAAAATAAGAGGGGAAAAAATAACACAATTAGATAATTCTTCAACAGATAACATTCAAATACTAGTTCTAGAAATTAAAATACAGAAAAATCAAAGGGAAAAAATTGTCAAAGAAACACTATCAAAACAAAATAAAACTATCAAAAACTTCCCAGAACTAAAAACTGTGAGTCCCAATGTTAAGGCCAATTACTGGTCCATTGACTGTCCAACAAAAATGTTTACCAAGATCTCCATTGAGGCATATTACTGAAGAATTTCAGAACATCAGACATAAATAACAGACCCCAAATTTTTTGAAATGGGGGAAAAAAAGACCAGAAATCATTGGGCTTTTCAACCACAGTAATGGAAACCAGAAGACAAGTAAGTTATAGCTTCCAAAGGCTGAGAAAAAACTTACAATCTGTGCAGAAAAGACATAGCAGGTCTGCTTACAATGTTACTGGCATCTGGAAACTTGTAGGCTAAACAGTCCCCTACACTGTCTCATTGAGCAAACAATGTGGTTTATGTTAAATACCTGCTTTCCTTCAGGGAGTCTGGAATTTGGGTGCTTAGGCAGAGGTTGCCTGTGTGACCGACCCCCAATAAAAGCCTTGGGTACTGAGTCTCTATGCTTTGCTGGTAGACAGTGTTTCACATATGTTGTCACAATCCGATGCAGGAAGAATTAAGCACATCTTCTGTGACTACACTGGGAGAAGACTTAGGAGCCAGACACTTAGTATCTCGTTTTCTCTAGACCTCACCCTGTGCAATAACAGCTCACAGGAAAAGAGAGGGAGGGTTTAAGAAAGTTAATCTATGATAACAAAGGGTCAGTACATAATGTCTAAAGTTGTGAAAGAGCAGTTAAAGCACATTACTTAGAAAAACTGAAGTAAATTCAAAGGTCAATTTCCTTTTTCCTTCAGTAAGAATCTCAAAGTAGCTGCCTCCGGGAAAGGAGGAGGAAAAGCAAAGTATGGGGCAGAACTGCTTTTTCCATTAATGAGACTTTTTAAAAACTTTAGAAATGAACTGTAAAGGCTGAAATAAAAGAGTCAATTGGAGAGAGAAGGCATGGGCGGCAAACAGGGATTGAGGGCCTACAGAAGGAGCAGACACTCACTTAATAGTGGAGCACAGAGATAAACAGCTAAGCTGAAATCAGGAACGTTTATCAATGTCTGTACGCTGAATAGTAATTGCCCTCTGCTTTAAAATGCATAAAAGGATGCTTCAAAAAAATGCTTCTAATTATTTAAATTTTACAGGTATTAATGTATGTTTGTTTTACTTCTCTGTGTGTGTATATATATATAAATAATGCAATCTGTTTTTACTATATTTTGGATAATTTTTAATAAGTTAATATATGATTGTTGGGAAGGCCTCTTTTAAAAAAAAAAAAAAAAAACTTTTACTATTACTACTAAGTTTAAGCATCAAGAGCCCCAGGCTCATTAAGAGAAAAGAGGAGCTGGGCCTAATGAAAAGAAACAACTCAATATTTTATCTAAGATAAAAGATAATGTATAATATTTACTATGCCCACTTTGCAAATAAAAACCAGAAATTTTCATGTGAAATTTTCTGGCTTTGAAGCAGAGGTTCTTAATCTTTTTGGGGTCTTCAAGCGTCTCCCAAGAAAACAGATGCCATTTCAGGAGTTCACATAATTCAGCTGAAGGGCCCCTGTTCTAACATGATGCTGCATCTGAGAATAAAATGTAGGACCTTGGACAATAACTCTGAATATAGAGCATAAGCTCTCTCGAGCATGTCAGACCAGATAAGATTATTATTTCAGTGTCTTGGTCAAACTTTTCTAAAAGACTAGTGCTTTTTCTTTGCCACCTGTTATGGACTAAATTGTGTTCCCCTGCCCCAATTTCATAGGTTGAAGCCCCAACCTCCAATTCCTTAGAACGTGGCTAGCTGTATTTGGCAACAGGGCCCTTAAGGAGGCAATTAAGGTTAAATGAAGTCATAAAGGTGGGGTTTTAAGCCAATAAGACTAATGTCCTTATAAGAAGATAAAGAGACACCAGGGATGTACGTGCACAGAGAACAGGCCATGCAAGGACACAGGAGGAAGACGGCCATCTACAAGCCAGAAGAGAGGCCTCAGGAAAAACCAAACCTGCCAACACCTTGATTTTGGACTTCCAGCCTCCAAGAATGTGAGAAAACACATTTCTATTGTTTGAGCCACCCAGTCTGGCATTTTGTTATGGCAGCCCCGGCAGACTAATAAACTGGCCAACATGAAAAAGGAGAAAGGATTCTCTACGTACCAAATGCACCTCCAATCTCAGCCCCACTCGTTGGAATGTTGACGTTTACAATGCCACAGTCTGATCCTTTGGGGCTGTGTGTAAAAAGGGAGGCAAAGTGAAAGCAAAACATGTGAAAGTTAAAAATAAATAAATAAATAAAAAGGAAAAACACACACACACACACACAACAAATATACACAAATGAATAAATAATCCAAACAAAACCTCTAAGACTCTCAATGCTAAACAATAAATAAATAAATAAAATAGGGGACTTCCCTGGTGGCGCAGTGGTTAAGAATCCGCCTGCCAATGCAGGGGACATGGGTTCGATCCTTGGTCCAGGAAGATCCCACATGCCACGGAGCAACTAAGCCCGTGCACCACAACTACTGAGGCTACGCTCTAGAGTCCACGAGCCACAACTACTGAGCCCACGTGCGCCTAGAGCCCATGCTCCGCAACAAGAGAAGCCACCGCAATGAAAAGCCCATGCACCACAACCGCTATGAAGGGTAGCCCCCGCGCACTGCAACCAGAGAAAGCCCACGTGCAGCAACAAAGACCCAACGCAGCCAAAATTTAAAAATATAAATAAGTAAATTTATTTAAAAAAATATTTTCACCTATGATGGTTTCATTTTCTTTTTTTATAGTCCATTCACCACATAAATCAGACTTACGTAAGTTTTCAAAATAGACAAAGTTATACCCAAGCCAGCGAAAGATTCTGCCCAAATCCTTGGTAAAGATGCTACTTGAAAGTCCCTGTTTTACTTCATTATTCCATGCAAAGACCTCGTCTTCATTCTAAAAGGACAGGCATTGGAAGCTGTTAGATGATACACACTGTTCTGGTCCAAACTGACTAATAGTAAACTCATTTCTGGTAAATTTCACTCATTTCGTGAAATTTACCAGTATAATTTTAGTGCACAAAAGGAAACTAAGGAGTCAACATCTTCCTAATTCTGTTTATCTTGTACAGTGCTTTGTGGGATTTTCCCCTTACCTGAACTTTGAGAAAAACATGAGAACATTCTTCCATTCAAGCCACTACGTATAAGAGCTGTTATTTACTGAGCTCTTACTATGTGCAACACACTGACCTAGGCACTGAGCATGCATTTATACATTTAATCCTCACCCAATGACACAGGCTCTGTATTATCCCTAATGTACAGATTAGGCAAGAGAGGCTAAATGATTTGCTCAGGAACTCACAGTCAAACACAGACACAAGGCAAAACATGAAATTACACTCTGTAGTCACATTATGTGAAACAATAATAGACAACTTAAAGCAAGATTTTAATTAGTGCAATCATATAATTGCAACAAGGTATAAATCTCATCATCCTTCAACTGTTAATCATGGCACAGCCAAGCCTTGATTCAATCTCTAGACATCTGCTGGCATGGTAGGGCCTGTCACGGGCTGGGAAGGAGACCCTCTAGTTACCTTTATCTGTTAAAACCTCCACAGCCTGTCCTCTGATACAAGTTGTAATTGTATGTCTACAAATTGCCCTTGTATCTTCTCATTTTGTCCACTGATACTTAGCACTCAGACTATCAAACTACCTCGTCCCTTTTGTGCAGAAGCTGACTTCATAGTCTATCAACACAGCTGATACAGGTGATGAGGGCAATGTTCTCCATAAATTTCAATGTTGGCCCTCTACTTGTCTTAATTCCCCTGGAAGCTAGCTTATGCTCTATTGTTGAAAGTGTTCATCTCATCATAGTTTGTCCTTGACCTTCAAATCTTTACTAATCGGAGTGACTTTCTAAAACCTCCCTAAAGGCCGACTGAAATTTAATATACCTTTATTTTCTCCTAGTCTTCTCACTTGTTTCAATGTTGAACTAGAGAAAAGAGAGAAGGAATCCAGTTTTTTACCTTGAATTTAAAGACATAAAGAATTGGGGCAAAAGTCTCTGTGTGTACAATGGACGCGTTGTGGTCAAGGCCTGTCACAATTGTCGGTTCTACATAATTTCCAGGGCGATCCATAACCTGCAGTAGAGAAAGGAAATAAAAACAAGAGCATTTTGTTTTCTGGTTCCTGAAGTCAGAGGATACCATCTTTGTTTATAATTTTGAGAAAAAAAAAATAAACACCATTTATAAGTGAATTATTTCTCCAAAATAACCTCCCATCATGAATGAAAATTTTCTCTGCCTCTTATTGGTTCTAACTTAGTTGGTTAGAAAAAAAATAGAATAAAGGAGTCAAGGATAGAGAGCTGTGCCGTGCATCATGACCAAGTTACAGGGAAAAAACGCTGGTGGTTATTTTTAACTTCACATAATTTTAAGAGGTAATCTATACCTGTTCTGTTACAAACTGTATTGTGCCCATACCCACACCCCCAAATTCTTATGTTGAAGCCTTAAACCCACCCCACTCCCATTACGACTAAATTTAGAGACAGGACCTTTAAGGAGGTAAAGTTAAATGAGGTCATGTGGGTGAGGCCCTAATCAGATAGAAATAATTCCTCATAAGAAGAGGAAGAGACACCAGGGACCTCCTCTCTCCAAGCAGGGAGGAAAGGCCATGTGAGGACATGGAGAGAAGGTGGCCGTCTGCAAGCCAGGGACAGAGGCCTCACCAGGAAGGATCAACCCGGCCAGCACCGTGATTTGGGACTCAGCTTCCAAAACTGTGAGACAAATTTGTTGTTTAAGCCACCCAGTCTGTGATATTTTGCTATGGCAGCCCTAGCAAACTAACATATTAATACAGAAATCAAAAGCTCTAAAAGGGTATACTATAGACACTCTCCTAACTAACCTCCACATAACCAAATTACTAGTTCATCTCCACTTAACTTCTATAAAATATTCTGATGCCTGCAGCAAGCTGCTTGGCTGGTGGTCAGCTCTCCAGGGTGACTGTGTAATTCTGCTCTTACCCTCTGAGCTGTACGTTTACCAAGAGTCATCTGTATTTACTCCCAACCCTGTATGTGGCAGCTGTATTTGTTATTACAATACCATATTGCATTATGTAACTTAAGTAAATATTATACAAAGGGGAAAAAAGAGCTACTTCTAAAGATTAAGTTAAAATGCTTAAAAAAACTCAAGGTAAGTAACAAAAAGTACAAATACACATACATATCTCTATCCAATGAGATGTGGGTATGTCAACGTTGAGAGACTAGGGAGAAGGATTCTGCTTCTCAGAGAGCTTTGCCAAGAGACTCAGTTTTCAGTGATTTTTAAAGAAGTGAAAATAAATTGTAGATAATAAATTATATGTATAGCTTATTCAAGGATGAAGACAATTCCTATCATACATGAAGAAAACGCCTTGAATCTACATCTCAAGAATCAAACAAATATAGTGTGAAATGAAATTCATATTTTATGGGAAGACAAGAAAAATTTAAACATCAAAAACTTTCTCTGCCCTATGGCCTCCTCTCTCCCCTCAACTGTGCACTGTGTATCTGTATCATGCATCAACCAAACCTCCCCATTGGCAGAAATACCTGCTCAACCATAAACAGCAACATTCTCCTAGCACCACCAAGACAACTCCTTAAAAGATAGCATTCCTTATATTGTAAGGGGCCATGATGACGCTTAGATGCTTAGATCTAGATTGTGTAAACTGTCAAAGATACGTCATTCAATGTACAGCCCTCTGTCTAAAAAACCTATATAACTGCCTTGACTTCTAACAGGTAGAACGGTTCTCGGAGCTTTCTGAGGTGCTGTTCCCGGGTTATAATCCTCGATTTGGCTCAAATAAAAATTTCCATTTCTTTCTTAAATCAACTAATTTTTCATCGACAATAGTAATATGTGTTAAAAATGCTTTTGGTATGTTTTTTATTTTGATTCACTGCCTTAAATGACTTAATAATCACTACTAAATGTGGATTTTTTTTTTTTTTTTGCAGTACGCGGGCCTCTCACCGCTGCGGCCTCTCCCGTTGCGGAGCACAGGCTCAGCGGCCATGGTCCACGGTGTGGGATCCTCCTGGACCGGGGCACGAACCCATGTCCCATGCATCGGCAGGCGGACCCTCAACCACTGCACCACCAGGGAAGCCCTAAATGCGGATTTTAAATTGCACTAAATACAGTCTTCCATACCATGAAAAAGAGGTCTCCCTTCCATACAAATTCCCAGGGACTCAATTCATAGGCAACCCTGGCTCTGAGTTGTGTCTTTCCAGAAATTTTCCATTCATGTTACATTGTCATTCTTTAAAATATGTATTTCCCCGTTATAAAAGGGATGGAGAAAAGAAAAGTGGCAGTCAGGCACCCTTCATCAATTTACCCAGAGCCCTGCTTGTGCGAAAGGAAAAGAAAGAACCTGTCACTCCTGATCTCAAGTTGTCATTACCTTGCCACCATAGACCACGGTGCCACCTTCTTTCTTTGCTTCCTCCACTGCTCCAAGAAACATGCTCACTGCCTGTTTGGTGTGGAGTGGCCCATAGAGAACATTAGCTGGAAAGAAAAAAGAATGCTCTTCATTTCACCCTAACTGACATCATTTTATAATTAAACAGCTTTCCCAATGAACAGACCAATCCCTTCATATACCCCCTCAGTTGAGAGCAGGAGTCAGCAACCTTTCTCTGCAAAGAGCCGGACAGTAACTATTTAATACTTTGCATGTCATGTGGTCTCTGCCATGACTACTCAATTCCGCCAATGTAGTGCAAAAGCAGCCACAGAAGATATGCACAAAAGAAGGTATGGCTGGGTCCTCATAAGCTTTCTATACAGAAGCACGGAGGGCCAAATCTAGGGAACGAGCTATCAATTCATCAGAGTCCTGCAGTAAAAATATAGGCTCTGCTTATTACAGGGTGATCATTCTCTAAGAACTTCACAGAACCAGCAGTCGGTGAACAATTTAAGGGGAAGAGGCTGATGCTCCCTCTGTATGGCTGTCAGAAAGCAGAGCGTTAAAGGTGACCGTGAGACAGAGTAAGAAGGAAGATATAGGTAGGCCTCAGTGAGGAGGTGGGAAGGACTGGGCAAAGAGCAGTTCCAGCAGGGCAGAGCCTGGAATGTCCAGAGCACTGAAAGAAGGCTGGAGAAGCTGGAGCTCCGGGAGCAACGGGGCAAATGGCACACAGCGGGTCCAGAAGGGGACGCAGCCGGGGTCAGATCACAAAAGACTGTGAGCTTGCAAAAAGGGTCTCAAAAGGCATCCAAGTTTTAGTCAAACAGTGATGAGTGTTTTTAGCAAGAGAGTGAATTATTTAATTACATGTTTAAAAATTACTTTGGTTATGGTGGAAGACAGAAGTGGAAGCAGAAAAGTCAGGCAGGTGACTCTTGCATGAGGGAGGATGGTGGTATCTGGGAGGAGGGAAGTGAAGAGGGAAAAGCTTCTCAAACTCATCCCATCTCAATACCATCTCCCAAGCTCACCCACCGGCCCACGTCAAGCACTGAGATCCTAAACTAGGAGCAGACGTGTCACCCCAAATGCAAAATACACTGCTTTGTATTCCCTCGGGCCTCTCAGGAAAGGGAAAAAAATAAAAGTAGAAAATCAGAAACTCTTATAACACCATCTGTCAAAAAGGAACATCTTTGGAATCAACCAGATACTCACAGTCCCACGGGTTCCCAACACGGATCTGTGCATAGGCCTTTTTAAGTCTATTAACAACTTCATCATGAATGCTTTCATGTAAAAACTAAATGAAAAAAGAAACATTCAAGGGATTAGTACATATAAATGAACTATTAAATAGCACAAATAAATGTACGAAATTGTTAAAAATGCACAAATTTCTTTTCCCCCAGCCTTTTTTTTTTTTTTTGGGCCGTGGTGCACAGCTTGTAGGTCTTAGTTCCCCAACCAGGAATTGAACCTGCACCCTCAGCAGTGAAAGCACAGAGTCCTAACCACTGGACAAGCAGGGAATTCCCTCAATTTTTCTTAACAGTACTGATCTATACAGTTGACCCTTGAACGACATGGGTTTGAACTGCACGGGTCCACCTGTATAAAACTATTTTTCAACAGTAAATGTTACAGGGCTACATGGTTCCCAACTGGTTGGATCTGCAGATTTGGAAGAACCATGGATACAGAGGGCCAACGATAAATCAGAGAGGTCCATAGTACTGGAATGGATTTTTCTGTACAGCACTACAGTCCCTACAAAAATTGATTTGGGTTATGACTAACAGTATCCTCCAATATTTGACACTAAATATAAAGCCTGGCTATGTATATTTGCTCCAGAACACAAAGGAAAAATAAAGGTTGACCAAATAAAGAAATGCTTGACTTTAATGTCATTTCATAGTTACCATGTAATTAAGATTATAATCTTTTGGAGTACCCCTGTTTCCTTCTTAGCCTTAAGGTAATAAATGTTTAAGGTGAACAAATTCAATAAATTATAAATACTTTACAAACATCGCAGCTTAGATATTCTATCATAGTAGGCAGACAAGGTACTTTATTAGCTGGTGTAAGATGATGCCTTTAGAAAGTGCAGGCTCTGGGTTTCTGCCGGTTAAATCCGCAGAGCAACATTTAAATAAACAAATAAATAGAAAAAAGAAAAAAGTGCAGTAAGAGAACGTTAGAACTATCCCTGCAAAACAAGCAAGTTCATACCGCAATTCATACCACGTCAACTGAGGAATATAAAAACAAAGGAAAGATACTCATTCATTGTAAAATACAGGAAAAAGTGAATATGAAAAGTTATGGCAAAGGTAAAGGCTTAATTTCTCTATATTTTTATCTATTCTAATTAATTTAGATTATGTCAACCTTATAAAGAATTTGTTCATACTCATTGTGGGTAAGAGGAAAAACCCAAAGCCAATTCCTCCATAATTCAATTGTAAACTGTTTATTATTTTTTTTTAATTACAGGAGGAAAACTCAACAATAATAATTTAAAAAGGCAATTGTAGCCAAATTTTCTACCTAATCAAAACTGGTTTGGCCCAGTTTTTCAATAGTATGAGTCATGAAAATCAAGGTTGTACCTCATACAAAAACATTTTAAAATCCAGCTCAAATCTAAGTGTGGAGATTAAATTTCCCAAACCCCGAACACTGAAGCGAAACCACTCTCCTCACATGCACTTAATATTAATGTGTCCTATATATATGCATGCAGACTTATACACTTATATAGAGAACACACATATATTTACTTTCCAATAAACTACGTCACATCAAGTCAAATCTAAGACTTGACCTATAAGCCAAAAATTTTTAATTTTTTAAAATATTTTACTACTTAAAATGTTTTTACGTGACAGCTAAGACTGTCTACCGTTTAGCAAATAGTTGTGAATTTTTCAAATGTTTATCTTGTTTTATTCTCTAAGTGACAAGGGACTTTGTCCACATTGTTCTAGGTGTAGGACTGAAAGCAGGTCTCATCACCCACGTCCAACTCCAGTCAACGAGGACTGGACCACGTTCAGCTTGGGGAGGTAAGGCAGAGTCCCTCACTGACCAGCAGCATCTGCCAGGAGCACAGAACAGAGCAGCAGGGCCACGTGCTTGCCAACCACATCCAGGGAATACACGTTTCTAGCAGTGTTTCTACTACACCTCCTTAACAGTACAATGTGTTGAAAAGCAGCACTGGAAGAAGAGGACGCTCTCACGTGCCCACGCAGAAACACTCACCAGGCGCCTCGCAGTGGTACACCTCTGGCCGGCTGTCCCCACAGCTGCAAAGAGAGCTGAGGGAACGACTAAGCTGAGGTCCGAATCCTCAAAAGCTTAGGGAAGCAGAAACACATCCATCAGTGTTGTGAGGTAGGCAGACAAGGTACTTTACTAACTGGTATAAGATGATGCCTTTAGAAAGCGCAGTGAGAGAACGCCAGAACTATCCTTGTAAAATAAGCAAGTTCATACCGCAGAGGCAACTTTTCTCCCAAAGAAAATGATATGAGAAGAGAGCAATGAGCTCCCCCTCCTCTGACCTCTTCATCTTTCACCTCTCTGAAGTTTCTGGTGCTGACTGAGCCTTCTCTGCACCTTCATGTGGTCTCTTCTCTAAAAGCACCACTGTCTTTGTCAGTCTTACTTGCCTCCAGTCTCAACCCCACCACCCATTTAGATGGCAGCTTCCCTGGGCCCACAGAGAAGTCAGTGGGATCCTTCTGATTTATTACCGCCATCAAACCAAGCTCTCCAACAACCTCTGCACCCTCATCTGCATCAGTCCACTCCCTAAAATGCCTCTTGTTCTCCCCGCTACAGAAGCTTTTTCAAATGTCTCAAACCCCTCCAGCCCTTTAGTCCTGCTCCAGACGACTTCACCCTTTACTTCGAGGAAAATCTCAAAGTGATCACACACAAGGCCGTTTCCTGCTTCCTCTGCATCTCTGAAGAGATCAGTGCAAAATCACTTTCAGACTGCTCTCTACTTTTGTCTATTCCTTCCTGCTCCTCTTCTGCCCTCCAAAGAAAAAACTAGCATAGTCTTTACAAGGTTACCCGTCCATCGATCCATTGTATTACTTATAATTCCTTCCTTTCTATCCCTTCCAGAAACTTACAGTCCCAATTCCCTCTTATATCTTCAATTTTCCCCTGTCCAGTCTAAGCGCATTCTCAGACTAGCATGATGGTTAAGAAGGTGGATTACACAACCAAACAGACCGAAGCTCTTATCCATCACCACCACTTTTTCATCGTGTTATTTTAACTTTTTAAGCCTCAGTTTCCTCATCCATAAAATGGGATAACATTATCTGGGGTACTAATGGATGATAGTAAGGAGTTTTAGGAAGAGAGCTATGCTCTGGGGTCTGATTGCGAGGATACAAATGCTGGCTCTGTCACTTCAGGCACATAATCATTTTAAGCCTCAGGGTGTAACCTTCAAATGAGATTAATAAAGGCATCTACCTCATGGGATTACTGTGGGGATTAAATGACATATTGCACATGAAAAAACTGAGCACAGTGCCTGACACATACCCACTGATCAATAAACGCTAACTATATTTTCTAATCAACTCTCTCTTTTACGAAATCAGAAGTTCATCCAAAACAAACCCCTCACCATATAATTTTTATATTTCTGGTGTACCCCACAAACACATAAGCACTTAAACATGATGATAATGATGGCAATATACAATTAGCAAGTTTTTAGCATAAAATTCATGATTCTATGAAGTCTCAACCAACTGATGTTCATCATATTATCCAGAAGTTAGGCTGGTAGACTATTTCCTTTTGTGTCAAACCAGTGAAAAAGTGAATTAAATAATCTCCAAGACTATAGGTAAATGATAAAATGCCTTAAGGAAGTGTTCCTTCCCAATGTAAAAGCACTCAATACCCCACTGAAGACGAACTAATGTTTTTGGAAACAGCAGGTCACATAGAGTTACTTACTTATTTATTCTAGAGAAACATGTGGCCAGTTTTCAAAAAACAGAAGGAAAACAAGAAACAATGACACATTAGAAACTCTCATACACAGATTCTAAGCCTCAGGTAACATTTTCCAAACATGAACGCCTTTCCCTCCTAGTTATCTCTGCCTGCAAACCATGTGTCCTGTCTCACAAGGAAAGTTCCTAAGCATGGGACACACAACATAAAAGGGATGAGTTCTTACACAAGTTCTATACATACAGGATGGCTACTGAAGATATTCTAAACAGAAATCACGCAAACAAAGAAGAAAAGGCAGCCTTACCTATAATTGCATTGTTTCCTCCAAGTTCTAATAAACTTCTCCCTTTAACATATATAAACACAAATTAATTCCTATTTCATTGTTTAATGCACACAGCTACACGGCCTCAAATCATAGCCTATCCCAATTGTTTTAATTTATTTTCTGATTTAAAACAGCATGACACACACACAAAAAAAAACAAACAGCATGACAATAAATAAACTGTAACTCTTAAAAAATTTTCAAGGGGAAAAAAAAGCATGAGCATCGCATCAATGTCTAGATTCCTGATTTTAATAATTGTATCATGGTTATATGATCGAATGTCCTTGTTCTTAGGAAATACACAAAACACATTTAGTGGTAAAGGAATACAATGTCTTCAATTTTCTCAAAAGGTTCAAAAATATGCTCTCACAATATGTGTGTGTGTGTGTGTGTGTGTGTGTGTGTGTGTGTGTGTTGGTAGAGAGAAAGTGATTTTAAAAATGGTACAATTGGTAAAACTCATTAAAGGGAATATGGGAATTCCTTGAGTTAGTCTTGGAATTTCTCTAAGTTTAAAATTATATCCCCCAAAACTCCAGTTAGTATAAAATGGTGCAGTCACTTTGGAAAATTGTATGACAATTTCCCAATACAGTATAACCATAAGATCTGACAATTCCATCTGTACCTTCCATATCCTTCCAATTCTCTATGTGCTCCCTAACCATGTTCAAAACCACCAACCCCCTCCAGGAAAAGCACCTACAACTTAAGACAGGCAGATGCATCATTTAAAAATTGTAATCCTACTAATGGTACTACTTATAAGAGAACTACAAACTACCGCTTTGAGTTAAAAGGAGGCATAGGGAGGAGGACAGTATCTTCTAGTGGGAGAAGCAGGATTAACGATCTTAAGCACCACTGCACATACTTACTGGACATTTGTTTATCTTTGAAGAAATCATCTATTCAAATGCTTGCCCATTTTTTAATTGGGTTGTCTTTTATATTACTGAATTGTAAGAATTCTTTATATATTCTAGACATAAATCCCTTATCAGATAAAGGATTTCTAAATATTTTCTCCCATTCTATAGGTTGTTCTTTTCACTTTTTTTTTTTTTTTTGGGGGGGGTACGCGGGCCTCTCACCGCTGCGGCCCCTCCCGCCGCGGAGCACAGGCTCCCGACGCGCAGGCCCAGCGGCCATGGCTCATGGGCCCAGCCGCTCTGTGGCATGTGGGATCCTCCCAGACCGGGGCACGAACCTGCGTCCCCTGCATCGGCAGGCGGACTGTCAACCACTGCGCCACCAGGGAAGCCCTCTTTTCACTTTTTTGATGGTGTGCCCTTTTTAAGTTTTTTTTTTTTTTTTTTTAATGTGGACCATTTTTAAAGTCTTTATTGAATTTGTTACAATATTGCTTCTGTTTTATGTTTTGGTTTTTTGGCTGCGACGCATGTGGGATCTCAGCTCCCCGACCAGGGATCAAACCCGTGCCCCCTGCATTGGAAGGCGAAGTCTCAACCGCTGGACCGCCAGTGAAGTCCTGATCTTTTGAAACAGCTCGTCATTTCTACAAAGAAGCCAAGTGACATTTTGAAAGGGATTGCATTCAATCTGCAAATCACTTGGACAGTACTGATCTTGGGCAGTAATAATATTAAATTGTTTCCAAACAGTGAAAATGGGAGGTATTTACATTTATTTAGGTCTTTTAAAGTTTCTTGCAATGATGCTTTGTGGTACTCTGTGTGAAAGACTTATACTTCTTTTGTTAAATTTATTCCTAAGAATTTTATTCTTTCTGATGCTACTGTAAATGAAAGTTTTATGAATTTCATTTTCAGATTGCTCGTTGTTAATGTATAGAAATACAATTGATTTTTGTATCCTGCAACCTTGCCAACCATGTTTATTAGCTCTAATAGTTTGTAAACTTCCTTTATAAAAGCAATGCCCATATAGCAAAATAGCTGACAGATTAACTATTCGAATCTCACCTTATGCTAGGGTTAGTCTAAATCAGCAAAATAGGCAAAAATTGACCATAAATATTATCCCAGAAAACCTCTTTAATGAGCCATAAAGTAGAGCATACAAAGCTATGTCTTACAGCCCTTTTCAGTCATATATGCATGAAACAGAAATGAGAGAAAAACAGATGTAAGTCTTCTACACAACATTCATTCTAGGTCCTGTACTCTCACTGGTCCTGTTTAAATGTCAGTTTTCTTTTTTATTTGCCAAACCAGTCTGATAGAAATTGATAAGTACATTTGATATGATTCTACTATGGTCATTTAGGGAGGGAATGACATCCTTTTCCAAATTATGCTATTAAATCTGCTATCTCCTTAATATTAAGCCACTATTAACTGTACCCTTCCTTTCACTTGGACATTCAAATAAACACAGCTGGTGCCTCCATGGAAAGAGACAAGGAAAAAAACCCAACCTTTATTTCATATCCATACCTGAGGGAATTAAAAGCTCGATATAAAGCCAACACTTACCAAACCTCTCCTGCACCATAAGAGCCACTTGTTTTCCCACCCGAGTGCTCCCAGTGAAGGACAGCAGGTTCATTCGCTCATCTTTGGCCATGGCTGTGCTGCAAGGGGAAGAGACACGGTCACCCAAGCAGAGAAACCCAGCAATGGTGGCACTCGACGGTGCCAAGCCAGAAAACTCTGAAACCCCTGTCATGGAAAGACGTCAGTGAAAGACACAAGGATCGAAGCAGAAACTAACACACCATTGTAAGGCAATTATACTCCAATAAAGATGTTAAAAAAAAAAAAAAAAAAGACACAAGGATCTATCCCAAGGGAGCAAGGGAAGGTCTTCATGAAAATGATTTTCACAAGGAGAACCATACAGCAGAACAGACTAACCCGTTCTGGGAGCTCTCCGTAAACAGAAATCACCACAAGGATGTTGTTAAGGAAGATATTCCTTCTTGTACTGATGGGTGACTGGACAATACAACCGTAGCAGTTCCTTGACGAGCACCCCAGTTATTTTGCAGTCTCTTAAAACTGATTCCTTTAAGAACTAGAAGTTTAGGGACTTCCCCGGTGGTCCAGTAGTAAAGAAGCCGCCTTCCAATGCAGGGGATGTATGTGGGTTCAATCCTTGGTTGGGGAACTAAGATCCCACATGCCGCGGGGCAACTAAGCCCACGTGCCACAACTACTAAGCTCGTGTGCCTCAACGAGAAAGCCCATGTGCCACAACTACAGAGCCCACACGCTACAACTAGAGAGAGAACACTGCACGCCACAACTAGAGAGAATCCATGTGCCGCGATGAACAGCCTGCATGCCGTG
The DNA here is from genome assembly GCF_937001465.1 of Orcinus orca. Lineage (NCBI taxonomy): Eukaryota > Metazoa > Chordata > Mammalia > Artiodactyla > Delphinidae > Orcinus > Orcinus orca. The sequence continues at coordinate 80,779,713 of NC_064561.1, read as the reverse complement.
ACGAAGACCCAATGCGGCCAAAGATAAAAAATAAATTTTTAAAAAATATGCAAAAAAAGAAGACAATTTTAAAGACTGTAGGGAAATATCCTAAGTATCCTTCTTGGAAGCTGACTCAGAAAGGCTGTGCTATTTCCAGTTTCTAAGGAATGCAGACCAGACACTACTGATCTGAACCTTCTTGCTCATAGTGCAGGGCTTCAAAGGGCTTGGTGTGGGCCAAGCAAGGCAGCCACAGCATCAGACCAATGCAGGGCTGGAACTGTGTGATCAGACAGTGCATGTGGGCTTCCCAGGTCAGCCCAGCACATGTGAGCACTGACACTCAAGGGGGTTGCTGTGTAAAGCCCTTCTGCACACATTATTGTTATTATCCGAGCTATTCCAAGGCCAATGTGAAGGACTGCAGGCCCAAAGTACAAGAAAAGAGCAGGTCAAAGGATAGACTATTTGTTTTAAATGACAATTTAGATAACACTTCACTATGCACTCTTTATGTGGGAGTTGTATTTTCTAAATAAAATTTCTAAAATTTTCTCACTTATCTAAAAAAAAGGAGTCATGTATTACATCTTTTTGAGACTGCCCATGAAGTACAATAGTGCGGTCAAAGTGCTAGAGGGGGACTAACATGCTCATCACACCTGTAAGGGTTCTAAGACCTGACTCCTATGAAACGCCATCTAATCAAAGTCAAGGCTACTAGAACCAGCTTCACCATGGTTCAGAGACAGTACAGTCCGATCCAGCTGAAAAGATGCTATGACATTCTGCCAAGTGAAAGCAGCCGGATATAAAGGCCGCATGATTCCATTTACCTGAAGCACCCCGAAGAGGCAAACCAACAGGCGTGAAGTCAATGAGGGGCTGCCAGGGGAAGGGGAGGGGGAAATGACTGCTAATGGGTACCAGGTCCCTTTGGGGGTAACAAAAATGTCTGGAATAAGGTAATGGGGATGGTTGCACAACACTGTGACTTACTATTCTAAAAACCACTGAATTGTACATTTTTAAGGAGAGAGCTTTATGGTATGTGAATTACATGATGATTTTTAAAAAACAATAAATTAGCAGCTGTGTCTCCAGGGTTCCCTTTTTTGGTCAGCTGAAGAACCCAGAGAAGAGGCTAGGTCCTTGGTGGGGAGTGAGAAACCAGAGCACAATTCCACAGCTTTGCTTTGTAAGTGAGCACGTTGATAAATCAAGCGTTAGGAAGCCATGGGCTGCACAGTGGTACGGCAGGGTGTTATTTTAGGATATAAACACCTTACAGTAGTAGCCCTGGGCAATGAAAAAGACAGTTCTCGCTCATCCTCCAACAGACGCTACACAGTAATGAAGTAAAGCCCAATGAGATCCATAACAATAATGATTCCAAAACCCACTCACCTCCTGAGCTATACCGAGTTTCGAAATTCTAGTAAAGATGATTCTAGTTGATCAACCCAAGCCCTTCAGCAGAAAGACACTCCGGGCCTACTATTGACCTACCCAATATCCGCTCCACCACAAGTCAAGGAACAAATCGCACCAGGCAGCTTGTTGTCCTCCAGAACCTTGGCTATTATCCTAGGGGAAAAAAGCAATTACTAAGGAAGGGAGTGATTTAATTTCTTACCATTTTTTGAAAAATGACAATAAATTCCAACTACGTGACTACTTTCTTTTTTCAACTTTCTCTCCCATCCCTCAAATATCTAGGCCTAGATTTCTCCTCACATACTACAAATGAGGTTTTCAAACACTTAAAAAGCAGGACTCTTGGGCTTCCCTGGTGGCGCAGTGGTTGGGAGTCCGCCTGCCGATGCATGGGACACGGGTTCGTGCCCCAGTCTGGGAAGATCCCACATGCCGCGGAGCGGCTGGGCCCGTGAGCCATGGTCGCTGAGCCTGCGCATCCGGAGCCTGTGCTTCGCAACGGGAGAGGCCACAACAGTGAGAGGCCCGCGTACCGCAAAAAAAAAAAAAAAAAGAAGACATGCGAAATAAACAAAACACCTAAAGCACTGGTCAGGAAGTTCAAGTGATCACTGTTCTCCAGTATTTTCTGCCAAACTATGAAGACATATCTGGTTCAAGATGGTAGCCTGATTGCAGGGCTTGTTTTGGCTTCTCACCACAAATCCACTAAAATGATGTTAAAGAAATAAAAAGGGAAATATGGAATAAAACCCACAAAGATGAAGAAAATGAAAGATAGCTCCTATTAGCAAATGAGAGGTTTTGACGCATCTCTCCCAAGCAGAGCCAGCCAGAGAAGTGGTAAAGGGTGAAAAGGGAAAGAGGTTCGCCGAATCTAGACAGTATGCTGAGAAGACAGAGCAGAAGGCACTGGACCTGCCTGCAGAACCCCAGAGAAGTTCAGGACTAGTTTCCACTGGCTTCGCGCCAACCTCTTAGTCAGGAAATTGTGCCCTCCAGGCTAAAGTAAGGTGGACAAGCACAGCTTTTTCTCAATTAGTCTGCTTACAACTTAGGCTGTTAGAGTCAAAATGAGAAACACAGTTCAATGCTACTTAAATCTGATTTTAAGTTGTAAAAAATGGCTCCAGTAATTCTGATTTCTCTGGAACAGGGTTCTTTCATTGATTTTGAGCTTCCTGAGGAGCATGGGCCTAAATAGAGCAAAAGTTCTTTCGATCAATCATCCCAAGCTACTGGCTACTTTCTAATTTGCTTAACTTAAATTTCAAAAGGATCCAAATTCTGTACCCACTTCCATAAAAAAGATACCATTGTCATACCGAAGTAAACTCTCCAATTGTCCCCAAAAATGTCCTTTACAGCAGTTTTCTTTCCTCCACCCAATCAAGGACCACATACTGCAGTTGTCATGTCTGAGAGCAGGTGTCAGGCTGTGCAATTCTCTCCAGGGACTCAGGGTGTATCTACTATCTGTACAAGTAGCTGACTGCTCCTGAAGGGCAGGTATTTTGCTTTGGCCTGTGGGTAAAGGTTAACCAAAACCTCTTCCCCTAATGCATGAGAATCTGACCTTGGGTTAACTCTTTAGTTTTGCTCCTCAAGTTACCTGATAAATGCCAGAGTATCAACAATGCTACCTAGACAATATGGCTCATGGTAAAGATGACCCCTGACTGGTCAACTCAATCTAAACTGGAATAACGACCTGAGAACTACAACTGGAAACCTCATCCTTTTGCCCTTCTCTGAGCGCAGTGACTCCTATAACTGTATGTCCCTGGTGGGTGGTTGAAAGCCACGTGGATAGAATTTTTACAAGACATTTTAGCTCCTGTGGGGCATTAGGCTTTTAAGCCAGGGCAACCTCCACACCTGTCCAGTATAGATCTCATCTCCTTTGCCCTGAATAAACTGCTACAAAGACACTGAATCAAGAGGAATACCTGATGCTATCCTCCTAGCAAACTATGTTCCTGTCCTATATCCTTCTGAACATATAGAGGTACAATATGTGGTCATTTTATGAGTCTGAATATTAGCTGAATTTTAAAAACTCCCAGTGGACGTTGCAGCACCCTTGGTTAATTCCAGCACAATTTAGCATCATTTTACTTTTTGTCTTACATTACAAAATCAGATAATATTCTCAATTACCTAAAAAAAATCATCCATGTTCCTATGAACACCTCAAATCCTTCAAAGGTTTAATAAAGCAAATATTTAAAAGCACAAGGCAAAAATAACTTAGAACGAATATCAAAATTAATATTATTTAACTAGCTACTAATAACAATTGGCAAGTCAGTTCACTATGTCCACATTAATTTTTTTTTCTTAAGGATTATTTTTTTTTTTTTAACTTTTTTTTTTTTTTTTTTTCTGTACGCGGGCCTCTCACTGTTGTGGCCTCTCCCGTTGCGGAGCACAGGCTCCAGACGCGCAGGCTCAGCGGCCATGGCTCACGAGCCCAGCCGCTCCGTGGCATGTGGGATCTTCCCGGACCGGGGCACGAACCTGTGTCCCCTGCATCGGCAGGCGGACTCTCAACCACTGCGCCACCAGGGAAACCCAAGGATTATTTTTTTGCATATTTTTTTTTTGCGGTACGCAGGCCTCTCACTGTTGTGGCCTCTCCCATTGCGGAGCACAGGCTCTGGACGTGCAGGCTCAGTGGCCATGGCTCACGGGCCCAGCCGCTCCGCGGCATGTGGGATCTTCCCGGACCGGGGCATGAACCCGTGTCCCCTGCACTGGCAGGCGGACTCTCAACCACTGCGCCACCAGGGAAGCCCAAGGATTATTTTTAAAAATTGCCTGGGGAATCTCATCATTTTTATGTGCTTTGTATGTCAGTGTTCTTAATATTTAATTTGAACAACATTGCCTTGAAAGATATTGTTTTCTCAATATCACATATTCCTTTCAAGTAAACACTTAATACACGCTACTCTTTTTTTAGCCGACTTTTCACTTCCTAAGCCAGTGTTCCTAAAATGACCTTCCAACATTAAGGACCCTCTTATGTACAGAATCCATCACAAACTCTCTACCAGCAATTCTTTAAATCAGAGAATGTAGACCACACAAAGGATGGAACATCAAGGGCCCACCGTCACCCTACATGGGAAGGCACTCTCTTCTATACATTCTCTAAATTCTGGAATGATAAATTAGTAACACTGATTTTATGACCTAATCAGAGTTGTCATGTTTCCAAATAGGAATAAATAAAACAGTAATTTTTTTAACCGAAAGATGAAATACATTTTACATAGTGTCAGAAGAATCAGTGGAATAATATAATAACCCTTTCTTTCTGCTTTGCTGTCTATTAAACAAAAGCAGTAAAAGTATCAGGTGAGTAGAAATCAAGACCATTAACATGCTGAACAGTTGTAGCATAAAGCCCCTAAATTGCAAGACTATTTCCTCTCTACTGGATTTGTTTTTATTTTGCAAGTGACAAAAAAAAAAAATGTTTTAAGAGTTCAAGTTCAGGCTTCCCTGGTGGCGCAGTGGTTGAGAGTCCGCCTGCCGATGCAGGGGACACGGGTTCATGCCCCGGTCCGGGAAGATCCCACATGCCGCAGAGCGGCTGGGCCCGTGAGCCACGGACGCTGGGCCTGCGCATCCGGAGCCTGTGCTCCGCAGCGGGAGAGGCCACAACAGTGAGAGGCCCATGTACCGCAAAAAAAAAAAAAAAAAAAAAGAGTTCAAGTTCAACATTTATATCAGTATCTGGCATGTTTCCCAAGACTTAAATGTATGGCTCTGAAAAAGCTCTGTAAACGGCCTAACGATACAAAAATGTTATTACAACCAAAGAAGAAAGAGTTTATCCAAACTCCATGCTAAAATAAATATGACACTTTCATGTCATATTAAAAATTCAGTGCCTATCAATCACCCTTTTAAGATTCTTCCATACCCAGAAAGAATACAGTCATACATACTTACTTTGTGACAGCTACACTAATGAGGGAAGTTGTTGGAGCTCCTTTCCTTATAAGGGTAAAAAAACAAAACAAAAAAAAGGCAGTTTAATTTGGTGGAAATCATAAATACCTTTTATTTTCAAGCAGAAGTCTTTGTGAGAAAAAGTTCTCTCCAATTAAGCAACTAAGCCTAGTAACTAAATGAGAAATCTATCCTTCAGCTTGGTGCCTCTGGAACCAAAGGAACTATAAAACTTTTATAAATAGAAAAATGGCACCAAGCAATTCTGAACCTGCCTGCTGCACTGATCACAGGAACTGTTACATTAACCTCTGCCAATTAAGGAAACTGAGTAAAACAGAAAATCAATCAACATGAACTTTCACTGGAAGGCTCAGAGGGCTGAGGAAGACTATACAACTAGCCTTTGGAAACATGGTGCCAGATCATTAATCCTCCCAACTATGCCCTTGCTTTCATAGTCTTTGAATACCTTTAACTGAAAACAACACTAAGATCAGTACATATTAGCGGGACAGACAGAAAAGGAGCAAAGACAATTCTCCTGGTTTTCCCATCTAAGTTCCTCCATTGAACAGGAAAGCTAAAAACAAGCAACCGTTTTGTCATCTATAAATACTGACATTGTCCCAGCTAATTTTTACTATCACATATTTTATAGCGATGTAACATTTAATGCATCAATGGGAATATGGCCAAGTGCCTCAGAATCACTTGGGAATTCACTATCAAATTTTATTGAGTTAAAAAAAAGAATCGAATTTTTAAAAGAAGGTTGTGACGTATCACAAGTTATTTTTTTCCCTCCTATTTGTTCACTTAGTTTTCTGTTTGTTAGTATAGTATAATAAAGACTATCTGGTTTTCACTCCCAGTTTTCTGGCATACCCTGTTATCAACACCCCTTGGAATTTCCCGAGAAGTGTCTTTGTTATGCTAATTAGGTGACTAGTGGGCCCGCCCCCAAGATAGCATCAGGATGGGTGCTGGTCACTGTTCACCAGAAAGATCAACCATGGGGAGGGGAGGAGGGGTGAAGACTAAAGTTCAATCACATGTACAATGATTTACTCAGTCATGCCAACGTACTAAAACCCGCATAAAAATTCTGGACTCCAAAGCTCAGTGGAGCCTCCTGGTTGGGAAGGCGACGTGTCCTCCCCTCACAGGGAGAGAGCAGGGAAGCTCTGAGTCTGGGACCCTTCTAGACCATGCCCTATATGTATCCTTTAAAATAAAACTGCAATCATTAAATATTGCGCTCTCTTGAGTTTTGTAGGCCATTCTAATGAATTACTGAAACCAATGGTTCACAGGAACCTCCAGATTTGTAGATGGCTGGTCAGAACTACAGATGTCCCGGGGACTGGGAACATCTGCAGCTTGCATCTTAAGTAGGGGCAGTATTGTGGAAGACTGAGCCCTTAAACAGGTGGAGCCTGACACTGAGTACAGATAGTGTCAGAATTGAATTACAGTACACCTGCTTGGGGTGGAAATAACTGGAAGGAACAGGGGACAAGGCTGTGTCAAAAAAAAGGTCAAAAAAAATAAATTTTACCAATGGTAAAATTTGTAATAATTAAAAATCAGCATTTCACAGCTACCAGGTGTGACTTAGCTATGTTACTTGAAAGAGTAGTAGAAAACATTTCAATACATTTGCAATACTTTCAGTAGTACTTGAAAATAGCTAATTTTACTATCTAACTACTGGATAAGAAAATGAGCCGTTCTTACCAAAGGCAGGCATTCCCACAGATCATGGCGATGGCGTTGTTCCAGCCATACACCGCCACAGGGAAGTTGAATGCAGTTATGATTCCAACCAGGCCTACAGGATTCCACTGTTCAATGAGCGCATGGCCAGGTCCTGAGGAGAGGGAAAGCATGCAACATGCTTAAGCATGTTAATTTCATGCCTGTCAAGGTAATAAGAACAAAGTCTGCAATCTTTCATTTTCAGAACAAAGGTGCACCACACCAGGTGGCGACTCCAGATGCCTTGCAGTGGCTCACTTTACACAGCTGTGGGATGTTGGTACATTAATGAGCATACAACAAAAGCTGTTATTACTACCACATTATCTTATAAACCATGAGGATATCCATTACGCCTCTGCTCATAGGAACTCGGTGTAGATCAGGGCAGTTTCAGTCCCATCTGGGAGACAAGGAAACTTCAGAGAGTAGATGAGACGTGTTCTAGGTGATGTGATTGCCAAGGGCAGGGCATGACCACAACACAGGAGTCATGACTCTCAGGGCCGTGTTCTTGATGTTCTGATGAAGCCCTCAGCTAACCTCTCTAAATTCAAAACAAAGTGGCTCATGTACAGGGAAAAAAGTTATAATAATTATAAAAATGCTGAACGAATGAAGTGCACAAATAAAGCTTTACATACATACAGGAAAACTGAAAATACAAATTGAACCATTTGCATTTTATAGACAAACTTTAAAGACACCATAATCCCACAAGGGCCTTATTTTAATCAAAGGCAGCTGGAGCAGTGAAGCAGCAGAGCAAGGAGTGTGAAGGTTCACAAAACCTGGTTAAAAGCACTAGTAAGGTCACGCTCCCAGCCATCCACCTTTCTGGCCACGCTCACGCTGCTAGCAAAAACAGGGAACCCACCACTTGCTGCACCTCATTCCCAGGCCCTTCCTTAGTCTAGGAACCCTAATCTCCCTGGAGATGATGTGCTGGTACAGCCTCACAGGGCCTCTTCCTGCAGGGCCTGCCTCCTCTTCTCTGCCCCTCCCGTCTTTATCCTCCCCTCAAGTAGGCCAGGGGAGCTCTTATAACATCCCTCCATAGCTTGCCACACTTTGGTGTCTGGATCAGTACTGCAGCTACCCTCAGGGTAAAGTCCAAACTCCATGAAAAGTCCCTACCCAAGGTTCCCTCTCCACCCGTCTCTCCCCCTCACACTGTGCCCTCCAGCAGTGCTGAAGTTAACACAGTTACTAATGGCTAAAGGCAATCGCTATGATGTATCTAATTAAAGACAGTAACTGTACATTTGAAAAGAATCCCCTAACTTCCTACAAGCAGGGAATTTGCCCGATATTCTAAGAAAATATAGGAAAATACGATTTTTTTTTTTCCCGGTACGCAGGCCTCTCACCGTTGTGGCCTCTCCCACTGCGGAGCACAGGCTCCGGATACACAGGCTCAGAGGCCGTGGCTCACGGGCCCAGTCACTCCGCAGCATGTGGGATCTTCCCGGACCGGGGCACGATCCCGTGTCCCCTGCATCGGCAGGTGGACTCTCAACCACTACACCACCAGGGAAGCCCAGGAAAACACAATTTTTTAAAAAATTTCTTTTCCTGATTATAAATGTAACACAATTCCCATTGTGGAAACTTTGGAAAATATAGAAAAATATAAAGAAGACAATAACAACCATCAATAATTCTGCCGTGACTACTTTGGCAGACTTCCACCCTGGTACTTTTCCTTGTTCTCATCATTAAGTACAAGGTTGGTCCCCGCAGCACAGTTTAACAACCAAAGACTGAAAATACCCTAAATATCCATCTTTTAGGAACTGGCCATCCTTACAACAAACAGATAACCATATAAAAAAGATGAAGGAAGTACCTTATTGGAATAATATGAAACAATTTCTAAGACACATTAAGTAGTAAAAAAGTAGAGAACAGAACATACAGTTTGCTAACGTTTATGTTCCTAAAAGACATGTATTTGCCTGCACGTGAATAAAAGCTCTAAAAAGATACACAAGAAACCAGAAACATTCGATAGTTCCATGGAAATACTATGGAGTATCCCGTGGGGAGGACAAAAACTTTTCATCCTTTACCCTTTTATTCCTTTTTAATTTTGTGATATGAATATATTACCTCTTCAAAAAAATAAAAATAATTCAAAAATAAGTAAATACAACTTTCCTATAAAATTTGGGGTTGGGGAAAGCAAACTTCATGATTTTTTTAATGCCTGCTAATAGACTACCAAAATTATTTACTCAACTTTTGTCATATGATTTGACATGTAGGCCATTTCTAACGTTTCCTATGAATAGGACAATGAACATCTTCACACATGAACCTCAGTCACATTTCAGATTATTTACTTCAATTAGATTCTGGAAACTGGTATTAAGTATTTAAGGCTCTTTGGATAGATATTTTTCCAAATTGTTCCCCAGACAGACTGGTGATCCACATTGCCAAAAGTCCCCATAAAAGAGTGTCTGTCTCACCCATGGACTTGCCAATTTAAAAAAATTTTTTTTAAAGTTTAAGCATTTTAATCTGATGTCTTCGTCTGTTTTAATTTGCCTTTCTTAGTAAAGAGATTAAAGTTATTATCATATCTATGTATTACCTGAAATTCCTTTTTTGCAAACTGTTCACAGCCAGAGAAATTTTTGGAGCTCTCTGTATTAGAGTATGAAACTCTTAAAAATAAATAAAATAAAATAAAAAATCTCTTAGCTGAACTGACTTCATTGCTTACTTTCAGAAGGCAGGATGGGTCCCCCAATCATCCGAGATAAGCCAACAGCATAATCACAAATATCCACGTACTCTTGAACTTCTCCCACACCTTCCACTAAGATCTTCCCCATCTCCAAAGACACCTAAAAATACAAAAGACCAAGCCGTATTTTTCCAAGAGAATTCATACTTTAAAGATTAAATTTATGGTGGGGAAATCAAAACATATTTTGTTTGTTTTGTGATGCTCATAAACTTCATCAAGTGTGTTCTTATTTTTCTGAAGAATTTTAAAACCCAAGAATTGTCTTCACTTTTTCCTGTCCATCTTGTTAATCTTCCCTCTAAAGAAAAGATTTTTGAAATATATTAATTACTCTTCTTAAAAATCACAATCTTATACACAGGAGGACACGACAGCCTTATTCCTCACTCGAAGGATTGTATATTTACTACAAAAATACTTTACCAAGCTTCCTAGTACTTGGATCTTCTCCCGCAAGGCATCACCAATCTGTCTCACTACTTCTCCTCGCTTTGGAGCAGGAATCTAAGAAAACAGTGGAATTTTAGTGTCTGATTCAAAGTGTAAGCTTGTGTCTATAACACAGTAAGTATTAGATAAATGTGCAATAAGAGAACAAAGTACAAGCACATCAAAGACAACTGTTTTGACCCCATCAAGACTGTGACATGGCAGGCGCCAAAACCCATACCACAGACCAAAAAAATATCCAGATGATACGTTCTTGGTGAGGCAAGGACTGTGCTAAGTACATAGAGAAATTCAGATTGAACACAACTTTTGGGGATGGCTCCAGAAAGCTCAGAATGCCTTACATACCTGTAACCCTTTATGATTCCCAGAGGTATTTTCATATGGGTCAAACTGACTGCATGCCCAGACCCTAAATTCAGCTTACTTACAAAGCTGGTATTCCATAATCCATTCAAATAGTACCACTCACTCACCAAATACTTCTAAGCACCTACATACTATGTGACAACAGCAGTACTAGGCACCGGGGCTAAAATAAGTGAGGCACTCATGGAGCTAATAATTATTATCTAGCAGCAGTCATGGTACTAATAACAGGCGGGGGGAGGCAACAAATAATTACGAAGTGCCACAAGGGCTATAAAGACCAAGGAAATAAAGAGGGTTCTAAGACAGAGAAAACAGCAGGCTTGGAGGATAAACGGTACATTACTTTACCTAAAGGGCTGTCAACCCAAATCTCCAAGGTGAGACTTAAGCTGAAACCTAAGGTTGGGAAAAGTCAACCATAGGAATATTCTTCCCAAGAAAAAGAAAAACGTGTAAGAGACCCATGGAAAATAAAAGCCTATCATATATGAGGGGCTGACTGAGGAGGACACTACGCCTACAGCTAGAAGGAGCTTTAAGGAGTCTGAATTTTACTCCAGGTGCAATGGGAAGTCTTTAATGGTTTTTAAGAGGCAGAATAAGATGATTCGCTTGAACTTTTCTAAGATCAGTGCCTTGATGGGTGTAGAATAAGTTGGAGGGGAAAAGAGTAGAAGCAGGGAGACCAACTAAGAACATGTTCTACTAGCCTAGGCAAAATATACTGGTGACTGAGCCTTAAGATAGAAGCAGGGGAGACAAAAAGTGGATTCAGAATCTATTTTGGAAGTAGAATGGACAGAACACACTAATGGAACAGGTATGGGAAATGAAAGCACTAAGGATGACTCCCAGGTCTCTGGCTTGAATAGCTGGGTAGATGGAAGTAGAATTACAGGGATGAAGATAACTCAGAAGAAGCATCAGGATTTTCTTTTGGAGGTGGAGTACAGGTTGGGCCATATTAAGTTTGAGATGTGATGCATGAATGGAGACATACTTTCGCCACCTACGATGTCACCCCTTCTCTCCCTTCCAGCTCTTCCTGATTTATTCCACCTCTCCCTTGAAAGGCAACTAACAGGACCATTCCCATCCCCCCAGGCTGCTGCCAGTCCCCCCATGCCCTCCTCACAGAGAGGCCTCCCAGAGCTTGACTGTGAGCTCAGGGCTCTTCTTCGCTCTCTCTCCTTCCCAGATGTACCCCAAATGTCTTAGTATAGCTTTTCTCAAGGGTAGCTTGGTATGCTATTAACATTTAAAATGTCCCCTGCTTTGAATAGGCAGTTCTACTTTTGGAAATTGAGTATACACATAAGTGTGCAAAAGTAGAGGTACAACAGCATTTACTGCAGTGCTGTTTCCAGTAGAGAAAACAGAAACCAGCTAAATGTCCATCGGTATATGATTGGTTTATTATGGAATAGCCATAAAATGGAATGCTTGACACTCTCTAAGAATAGATTTATAAGGAAAAACTTTTAAAAGCCATAAAAATAGCAAGATAAGCAAAAGTTTACTTACCATATGCATTAAGTTTGAAGGAATATAAAAGATATTAACAGTTGTAATTTCTGGGAAATGGAATCATAAGAGACTTTCATTCTCCACATTTTGTATGTGGATATTTGCCATTTTTACGATACCTGCACACTTTCAGAAACAGTAAACAAAAATTATAACATTAAATGAAGTAGCACAGATCCTTTGTATTTTCTAAGGCATGGAATGGGTTTAATAATGTTTTGATCGAATTTAGCCCACACATTTATAAACTTAGCAAATTGGTTAATTTCAACTCAGAATGGCCAACTCAGTACACATAGCTATTCTAAGCACATTTATTCTATCAGTCTTTCGACCACCACTTACTGCACACGTTCTATGTGCCAGATATTGTGCTAACCCCCGGGATACTAGGGAAACAAGTCAGCTACGATTCATGCCCCCTAGAGCCAATGGTCGAGTGAGGGTGGTAGAAACAAAACAGGAGATTACAATTTCATGTGGTAAGCACCGTGATGGAGCTAGACTGCACAACTGGACCACCTATGAGTGTTAGCCTAGCATTACTTGCGGGCAAGGAGGTGGGGAAGAAGGAGGCTTTTTAAAGAAGTTTAGAGGGCTTCCCTGGTGGCGCAGTGGTTGAGAGTCTGCCTGCCGATGCAGGGGACGCGGGTTCGTGCCCCGGTCCGGGAAGATCCCACATGCCACGGAGTGGCTGGGCCCGTGAGCCATGGCCGCTGAGCCTGCACGTCTGGAGCCTGTGCTCCGCAACAGGAGAGGCCACAACAGTAAGAGGCCCGTGTACCGCAAAAAAAAAAAAAAGGATAAGTTTAGAGTTGAGACCTAAGACCTAAAGCATGACTGGTGTTCACCAGCTGAAGAGGCAGAGAAAGTATGGGGGACAGGGAGCATAACATACGCAAAGGCTACAAGACAAGAGAACACGGTGATTCTGGAAAACTATAAAGACTTCAAAGAGGTAGGAGAGGAATGTAGGGGCCACACTGCCAAGGACTATGTAAAGGATCCAAAGAGCAGTGGGGAAATCACTAGAGGGTTTTATATGGTGGGGAGAAAAATCACAGTGCTTTTTAAAATACCACTCTAAATGTGGTATAGAAAATGGATTGGAGGGAGAAAAGACTCAGGCAGGAAATGAGGCCAGACAAGAGATGGTGGCTGTCTGGACCACAAAAATAGCAATAGAGAGAAATATAATTCAAAGTGTTTAAGGCTTGGTAATTGATCAAGTCTCAACCCTGGCTACATATTAGAACCACCACCCACGCTTTAAACTACATTCCATCCCAGACCACTCAAACCTGGCTTTTTTTTTCTTTTTCCTCCAGCTTCCAAGATGATTAGTAGGAGCAGCAAGAGATGAGAAGAAAGGCAGGGTTAGGTGTGAGGTGAGGGATGTGAGGCGGGAGCGGGAAACCAGGAATACAGCCATATTCCCCGTGTGGGCTTGATCAGTCCCAGCGTGATGGGGCATCAATAACCTCAGACCCTCCTGAGATGGCAAACGAGAGCCCTTGTCCCTACACACCTCACCGTGAAGTTAGATTTAGAATGAGCGTCAAAGGCAGCCATAGGAGACAACTATGACCACCGAGGAAGTATCAGCTGAGCCCCTGGGGAAGTACTACAAAGACACCCACCCATGTTAAAGAGTTACCAAGTATCTGGTATCCTTTTATTCAGCTAGAGGAGCCCCATTCACAGTTCCTGTCATCTCTGGCACTTCCTCACCAGAAATGGAGAAAATGACGACACACACAGCGGATGGAGAGAGGCAGAAACAGGTGGCATTCAGACTAAACAGCTCATGAAAGAAAGCAAGAGTGAGAAGTTCCAACCAGGTTCCCTGTGGTTAGTTTTAGCTAAGAGAAAGAAATGTTTTTATAACTACTTTTTCATACTTTTTTTTTTTTTTTAAGGAAAAAGGAGACAAAGTTCCCTTTGAAAAATTCCAGGTTTAACACAAATGAACTAAACGAAACCGTGGTTTGTCCTCACAGGCAAGGCCATCCAGAAAGGTCAGGACCAAGCAGAAGTAGCCCCACGTGAGTGAGCATCCAAGAGGAAAAGTGTATATACCAGGAGGGGATCAAGCTTTGGTCTGTTCTTGTTTGAGAACCAGCAGCCCTGATGGCAGGAGTCCAGAGGCACAGTTAGGAAAGGCTCTGCTTCTTCCCTAAACTTTGGACTCAATTGCTTAACTCAGATTCTAACAAGTGGGATTCCCAACTGATTTTACCATCACCCAGGAAAGCCACCCGTTCCCACTTCGCACCCCGACTCTACTGAGAGGTCTAACAAGTAAAAGCAGAAATAGTAAGAATGTTAGGTGCAGAGGCTGGCCCAGTTGAGTAAAGGGCAGGCACCAAGTAAGAACCTGAATTCAAAAAGTAGCAACAACAACAAAGTACAGCACGATTTTAAAGAAAGAATCACAATGCCAGCTGCCACCCCCTCGGGCAAAGCCAAGACTAACCTAAAAGCCAGTTCAGGGAAAGAAAAGACCCTGAATTCACACAAATCTTTTTTCAAACAAGATTGTATTTACTGTGGGTAAAGACACACATATAATGGAAGTTTCTGGTCAAAAGTTTCACTAGCATTCAAAATAGTACATGCAAAGAGTGAATCCTAATGTGAATTATGGACTTGTTAATACTAATGTGTCTATATTGGCTCACCAATTAACACGTACCACACTAATGCAGGGTATTAATACAGGAAACTTGCAGAAGTGATGGAGAGTAAGGAACTCTACACTTACTGATCATCCTTCCGTTGAAGGGGTTCAAGCCACCCCACAATGGGCCCGTCTGGCATGTTCTTTGGCATTATTTTGAGCTAAAGGCAGTCAAAGCACAGTAGACTCGGAAAAGATTTCCAACACCTCCTTAACCGCCTACAAGAACTTAGAAAGTGGACCTATACCAGGAGCCATCGCCAGAGGTAACTTTTTATATCTGACTTATCTGCATGAGGGAAAATATTTGTTACCAAACACTTGCTCTTCTCACGTTCCTGAGATTTGTCCTCCTCTTCTTTGAAGCCCCAGGGCCCCCACCCCTTTCCTTAGATCAGGATGGTATATAAGCCTCAACTGCCTAACTGCCTTTGGGTCTCATATCTTTGTGTCTCCCCCTCACGCAAAATTAAAATTTGTTTTTCTCCTGTCAATCTGCTGTATGCTGATTTAATTATTAGAACAGCCAAAGAACCTAGCAGAGAATAAAAAATTTTCCTCCCCTATAGTTTCACCCTAAAACTGCTCTAAAATATAAAGTCTATTAAAAAAAAAAAAGTACAATTGTCCTTCAGTATCCACAGGAGATTGGTTCCAGGACCCCCACGGATTCCAAAACTTGCGGATGCTCAAATCCCTTACTTAGAGTGGCTGAGAACAGTCAGCACTCCGTATCTGCAGATGTGAGGCCCGCAGAGGTGGAACCGGCTGACTTAAAATAATTTGACACAGCTTTGGTCACAATTCTCTAACCTGCTAAGGCGAACTTTACTCAGCACACTGCTTACTTCTGGAAGTGGTATTTTCTTTGTTGAAGGATATTTTTGATTGTATATAATGGAACTCTGAGCATAACTTAGCCAGAATTAAAGAGATGTTCTTCCTACTTTGCACAGAGGTGGTCTCTTGGCTGACAATAACCCTGCATCCAACCCAGGGCTCTCCTGGAGAGTCTGCCCTTCCCCAACTCCCCACAGCAATCACAGATTCAGGAGAAAAACAAAAAACCACTGAGGCTCAGCAGTCACAAACCCAGCAGCACATGGTTCTAGAAATCAAGCTCACGGGTACGGAGGTTTGCCCCTATCTGCAAGCACTTTAAATGATTAATTCATTTAACCCTCACAATAACTCAAGAGGTAAGCACACCTGGTCTCCCCTTTTTACAAGACAAAGCACACTAAGGTGAAGTAAAATACCCAGGGGCAGAGCTGGGTTAACCGACCGGATATTCCTGCTGCTTCGGGCCTTCAGCTGAAGACCAAAAGGGATATTCAGGGTGGGGGAGG
This sequence comes from Orcinus orca, assembly GCF_937001465.1. Classification (NCBI taxonomy): domain Eukaryota; kingdom Metazoa; phylum Chordata; class Mammalia; order Artiodactyla; family Delphinidae; genus Orcinus; species Orcinus orca. The sequence continues at coordinate 80,763,434 of NC_064561.1, read as the reverse complement.
TGAGGGAGGCCTGAGAGATCCAGACTAGGCCAGTTCTTTACTCTCCCCTCCTCCAGACCTAGGCCCTTATCTAGTGATAGCTCACTGTGGCCCGGCCCAGCTCCAGTCAAAATCCCTACACCAGCTCACAGAACTCCTGGTGGAGACAGACAAAGAAGGCAGAACCGGCCTCAAAGCCTCATCAGACTGTTGAGGAACTGGAGCCTAGGCCCGGTAAGAGGGGCCACTGCCACCACTGCCATTTGAGCCAGGAATGTCGACCTATTGCTAAGATACCCTCACTCCCGAAAAAACTGGCAGGGAGAAGGAGCATACAGGTATTTTTAGGATAGATATTCCTTTCTCTTTGCTTAATTATAAATTCAAGTAACTTCAGTTGGAGAGTAAAGTGTTCATAGATCAAATTTATGCTACATTAGTAGAGTTCTATTCCCTTTAAAATCACCAAATTACTGAAGGCAGAGGAGATAGTTGCAGCCCCCAGGAGCTCCTGTTTCAGCAAGGGGGCACTGGCCTGCTCATCAGATGTCTCTTATCTCACCGTCATTACAGTAGGTAATCGTGCCATGGCCTCCATACTTACATCCGCCCAGATTCTCCATGCTTCTCTTGCTTTCTTTACAGTTTCTTCATAGTCAGCCATGCTGGCCTAAATAAAGATTTGGAGGGAGACAAAGGGTAAAGGAAAGGGCAGTGATGATCTTCTAAGAACACAGATTTTTGGAAAAGAATTGTAAAATCTCTGGTTGACCCTAAGATTTGTGGTTTAAAATGATTTTCACAGCCTACACTTCCAAAAACTTGCTGGAATTCAGTAAGTCAGAATCTGTGCTTTTTAAAACCTTGCTTCTCAAAGCGAGGTCCAGGAGCCTCATCTGTGAGCAATACCTGACGTGTATTAGAAATTCAGAACCTCAGGCTCCAACCCAGATTCAAGAGGTCAAAACATTCATTCTAACAAAAGTACCCAGGTGATCCAGAAGCATGGCCTTCAATGGACCCCCTCCCGAGTCCTCTCTAGGGTTCACCTTTTCTGGGGCACACACACCCCCATCGACAGTCTCCCTCAGATATTCTTAAATGTTACATTAAAAAGAAACATTATTCTTTGACTTTGAAAAGTTGTATTGCTCGTCATCACTGGCACAAACTCCCAGTGGGCATTCTGCATTTAAAAAAAAAACAAACCCACTTACCTGTCGGACTCTCGCTATCGGCTCATTGTTAGCAGGACAATAGGTGGTGATAACCTTAAAACAAAAAGACGACCACCATAAATAGAAAATGTAATCCCAAACTGGGGGAGCAGATCAAATGGGGGAAGAAAAAAAGGGGAAAAAAGAGGCTAAGACACAATATTCAAATTCAGAACCTTTACACTAACTTGTTACAAATAAGCGACTCTACAGAGCTTTCATTTCTGACCTGAACATTCAGAACAACCTTTTCTGCAAAACCCACCTTCACCATTCTAAATACTAGGTATTTAAACAAAAGCCTAAATGTAATCCATTATTTTGCCTCTATTTCCATTAACAACAGAGCAAAGTTACAAGTTTAACTTATTCCCTCTCTCCCTTACTCTGCCCACCCTCTGGTAAGGGGTGAAATGGCCAAAGCTAGACAACCATGGGAAAGGCCTGTGTCCACACAAACTGGAGAGGTCAATTATAAAGAAAGACCCCAGGTGTAGCTTTAAAAAAGGCTTTCAGGAGAGGGTATTTATCCATGAATCTAATGATTGGATACCACAGGAAAAAAAGGCTGAAACCACCAATGGGGGAGGGGGGATTTGGGGAACAATTAAAACCGCCTGCATCTCCTACAGTCACAGATAACTAAAAGATGTGTTTCCTCTAACAAAGCAGGTTCATTCAACAAACTATCAGAATGTTACATAACATTTTCTTATAAAAGCCTTCTTTTGTATGCAGCTCTCAAAAAAATCTAGGTGATAATAACCTAACCTTTCCATACTACTCTATAAAACATTTTATTGAACATTAACTGGGTGTCAAGCACGGTGTCAGGCTCTGGAAATAGAGAAACGCTGAAAACCCAGCCCTCAAGGAAGCTCAGAGCCCAATGAAAACATGATAGGATTTCAGCAAGTCCGAGCTTGCATTCCAAAGGATTTCAGAAAAGACAAGACAAAACTATACTGTAAAACAGTACCTGTGGCGCACCTCACATGTGAGGAGCCACAGTCAAGCACAAAATTCCGATAATTTCCACCGCTAAGCGTGTGGCAGTTCTCACTAGAGTGCCGAACTCTGCCGGCACGGTTTCAAGTATGCGGGGGAACTTCAACCCCAACCAGCTCCAAAATGAACTCGATTCTCCATAACACACGGGACCTAAAATCTAACGGTATTTTTAAGACATTCTACGTGAGGAAACTTTTACTGTGGACTTCAAAACTTCCCACCCAGTACAACCGCCGACAGCGTCCGTGGGGACTCGAGCTGGGCAGTGCGTGTCCGGCCTCCCGGGGCGAAGTGAGGCCGCAGAGATTGCCCGGGACACCCGCATACCTCTCCCCGGCCTCCCCAGCTTCCATTATACACGCCCTCGTTGTCCTCGCGGAGCCCCAGCTCCTTCAGCCAAGCATACTGGGGCTGATTGATGAGCAGAGTGGACATGAAGGCGGCAGGCCTGTTCAAAGGTCCCGTGAGCTTGCTCTTCCTTGGAACGTACACGCAGAGCAGACGGGGAACTCGCCACATACTGAACCAGGGAGGCGCACTGCGCCTGCGTTCGGAGGAGCAGCTGAAATAGGGCCCCGCCCCCCACCCGGAGGAACCCATTGGGCAGGTCCGGTCCCGCCCACAGCGTCCGCCCCTTCCCTCGGCGTCTCCCTGCCTATTTGGATCTTCCGCAAGAGCCCGGAGCTGTAACCTGGAGCTTAACACCGGCCTGAAACACTGGGGCTGGGAGGAAGTGAACGGGCTACTGCCATCTGGTGAAAGAGGCTGGGAACAGCGGCAGCAGCTAGAATTTTTTTTCAGCAAAATATTGGCTCTACAATACAGTAGGTTAGAGCAGGCCTTGTCAGACTGAAATGTGCGAGTAATCACCTGGCCATCGTGTTAAATGAACATTTTGATCTGGTGGGTCCAGACTGGGGTCTGAGAGTCGGTATTTCTTTTTTTTTTCCTGCTGTATTTTTTTAATCTTTATTGGAGTATAATTGCTTTACAATAGTGTGTTAGTTTCTGCTTTATAACAAACTGAATCAGCTATACATATACATATATCCCCATGCACCGAGCTGATCTCCCTGTGCTATGCGGCTGCATCCCACTAGCTATCTGTTTTACATTTGGTAGTGTATACATGTCCATGCCACTCTCTCACTTCGTCCCAGCATACCCTTCCCCCTTCCCATGTCCTCAAGTCCATTCTCTAGTCTGTGTCTTTATTCCTGTCCTGCCCCTAGGTTCTTCAGAACCTTTTTTTTTTTTTAGATTCCATATATATGTGTTAGCATACGGTATTTGTTTTTCTCTTTCTGACTTACTTCACTCTGTATGACAGACCCTAGGTCCATCCGCCTCACTACAAATAACTCGATTTCATTTCTTTTTATGGATGAGTAATATTCCATTGTATATATGTGCCACATCTTCTTTTTTTTTGTGGTATGCGGGCTTCCCACTGTTGTGGCCTCTCCCGTTGCAGAGCACAGGCTCCAGACGCGCAGGCTCAGTGGCCATGGCTTACGGGCCCAGCTGCTCCGCGGCATGTGAGATCTTCCCGGACCAGGGCACGAACCCGTGTCTCCTACATCGGCAGGCGGACTCTCAACCACTGCGCCACCAGGGAAGCCCCACATCTTCTTTATCCATTCACCTGTCCATGGGCATTTAGGTTGTTTCCATGTCCTGGCTATTGTAAATAGAGCTACAATGAACATTGTGGTACATGACTCTTTTTGAATTATGGTTTTCTCAGGGTATATGCCCAGTAGTGGGATTGCTGAGTCGTATGATAGTTCTATTTTTAGTTTTTGAAGGAACCTCCATACTGTTCTCCATAGTGGCTGTATCAATTTACATTCGCACCAACAGTGCAAGAGGGTTCTCTTTTTTCCATACCCTCTCCAGCATTTATTGTTTGTAAATTTTTGATGATGGCCATTCTGACTGGTGTGAGGTGATAACTCATTGTAGTTTTGACTTGCATTGCTCTAATGATTAGTGATGTTGAGCATTCTTTCATGTGTTTGTTGGCAATCTGTATATCTTCTTTAGAGAAATATCTATTTAGGTCTTCTGCCCATGTTTGGATTGGGTTGTTTATTTTTTTGATATTGAGCTGCATGAGCTGCTTATATATTTTGGAGGTTAATCCTTTGTCAGTTGCTTCATTTGCAAATATTTTCTCCCATTCTGAGGGTTGTCTTTTCGTCTTGTTCATGGTTTCCTTTGCTGTGCAAAAGCTTTTAAGTTTCGACGTGACCAGATTGGGCGGGGCGTTGGAGTTGAGATCTCAGTGTCCTTTATACCTACTTCCTTTTTGTCCCTTTCCAGCGTTCAAGATGTCGAAGTGAGGACGTGGTGGGTCCTCTGGTGCGAAATTCTGGATTTCCTTGGGTCTTCCAGTTGGAGCCATGACCAACTGTGCTGACAACACAGGAGCCAAAAATCTGTATATCATCTCTGTGAAGGGGATCAAGGGACGACTGAATAGACTTCCTGCTGTTGGTGTGGGTAACGTGGTGATGGCCACAGTCAAGAAAGGCAAACCAGAGCTCAGAAAGAAGGTACATCCAGCAGTGGTAATTCGACAACGAAAGTCATACCAGAGAATAGATGGTGTGTTTCTTTATTTTGAAGATAACGCAGGGGTCATAGTAAACAATAAAGGCGAGATGAAAGGTTCTGTCATCACAGGACCAGTTGCAAAGGAATGTGCAGACTTGTGGCCCAGGATTGCGTCCAATGCTGACAGCATTGCATGACTCTTCGGTGTATTTGTAAAAGAAAAAAATGATAATAAAAATTATTTTCTCCAAAAAAAAAAAAAAAAGCTTTTAAGTTTCATTAGGTCCCATTTGTTTATTTTTATTTCAATTTCTCTAGGAGGTGGGTCAGGAAGGATTCTGCTGTGAATCTCAACCACCGTAGTGCTCTCAACCACTGCGCCACCAGGGAAGCCCCCTCCCTGCTGTGATTTATGTCATAGAGTGTTCTGCCTATGTTTTCCTCTAAGAGTTTTATAGTGTCGGGCCTTACATTTAGGTCTTTAATCCATTTGGAGTTTATTTTTGTGTATGGTGTTAGGAAGTGTTCTAATTTCATTCTTTTTTTTTTTTAAGGGAATTCCTTTTATTTTTATTATTTATTTTTGGCTGTGTTGGGTCTTTGTTTCTGTGCAAGGGCTTTCTCTAGTTGCAGCAAGTGGGGGCCACTCTTCATCACGGTGCGTGGGCCTCTCACTATCGCGGCCTCTCTTGTTGCGGAGCACAGGCTCCAGATGCGCAGGCTCAGTAGTTGTGGCTCACGGGCCTAGTTGCTCCGTGGCATGTGGGATCTTCCCAGACCAGGGCTCGAACCCGTGTCCCCTGCATTGGCAGGCAGATTCTCAACCACTGCACCACCAGGGTAGCCCCTAATTTCATTCTTTTACATGTGCTTTCCAGTTTTCCTAGCACCACTTATTGAAGAGGATGTCTTTTCTCCACTGTATATTCTTGCCTCCTTTATAAAAAATAAGGTGACCATATGTGTGTGGGTTTATCTCTGGGCTTTCTATCCTGTTCCATTGATCTACATTTCTGTTTGCGTACCAGTACCATACTGTCTCGATTACTGTAGCTTTGTAGTATAGTCTGAAGTCTGGGAGCCTGATTCCTCCAGCTCCATTTTTCTTCCTCAAGATTGCTTTAGCTGGGCTTCCCTGGTGGCGCAGTGGTTGAGAGTCTGCCTGCTAATGCAGGGGACATGGGTTTGTGCCCTGGTCCAGGAGGATCCCACATGCCGCGGAGCGGCTAGGCCCGTGAGCCATGGCTGCTGAGCCTGCGCGCGTCCGGAGCCTGTGCTCCGCAACGGGAGAGGCTACAACAGTGAGAGGCCCGCGTACTGCAAAAAACAAAAAAAATTGCTTTGGCTATTTGGGGTCTTTGTGTTTCCAAACAAATTGTGAAATTTTTTTGTTCTAGCTCTGTGAAAAATGCCATTGGTAGTTTGATAGGGATTGCATTGAATCTGTAGATTGCTTTGGGTACTTTAGTCATTTTCACAATGTTGATTCTTCCAATCCAAGAACATCTGTTTGTATCATCTTTAATTTCTTCCGTCAGTGTCTTATAGTTTTCTGCATACAGGTCTTTTGTCTCCTTTGGTAGGTTTATTCCCAGGTATTTTATTCTTTTTGTTGCAATGGTAAATGGGAGAGTTTCCTTAATTTCTCTTTCAGATTTTTCATCATTAGTGTATAGGAATGCAAGAGATTTCTGTGCATTAATTTTGTATCCTGCTACTTTACCAAATTCATTGATTAGCTCTAGTAGTTTTCTGGTAGCAGCTTTAGGATTCTCTATGTATAGTATCATGTCATCTGCAAACAGTGACAGCTTTACTTCTTTTCTGATTTGGATTCATTTCTTTTTCTTCTCTGATTGCTGTGGCTAAAACTTCCAGAAGTATGTTGAATAATAGTGGTGAGAGTGGGCAACTTTTTCTTCTTCCTGATCTTAGTGGAAATGGTTTCAGTTTTTCACCATTGAGAACGATGTTGGCTGTGGGTTTGTCATATATCGCCTTTATTATGTTGAGGTAAGTTGAGAGTCGGTATTTCTAACCAGTTCCCAAAGTGATGGTGACTGCTGTTTCCTGGAGTAGCCAAAGGAGGAGGGTTTTTGGTGGAGGAGAGAGGATTTTTTGTTTTCGCCACTTTGTTAAATTATAAATTAGAGTTTTCTAAAGAATGAAAAATATTAAATTGTGGCATTTCCCTTTAAATATCCTGCCTGGGCATATTCTTGCTTTTGAAGAACAAAGACAGTTTTGATCAATTTCCTTTATTCTCCATTTCTTCTATCTTCCTGCAACTTTTTTTGGGGGGGGGGGTTACTTTTTTTTTTTTAACAGCAGGTTCTTATTAGCTATCCATTTTATATATATTAGTGTATATATGTCAATCCCAATCTCCCAATTCATCCCACCTCTTCCTGCAATATTCTTTCCACCCCAACCCCACCCCTCCACCATCCCATCTTCCATCTAATTCCACAATAACTGGGCTTACTCTATATAAGGGAAATAGCACCATCTCAGTCAGCATGATTTAGGCATGAGTTAAAAATATACACACACTCTCAAATCAATTGAATTAATAAGGTGTCTCAGTGATTCCAAGTGGACTTGCCTTGTGGCCTTCCACACTGCAACCAGACAGTCATTGTATGTTTCTATACAAAGCCTGTGTTTTCCTCTCAGTGTCTTTGCCCTTGCTGTTCTCTCTACCTGTAAAACCCTTCCTTCCATCTCTGCATTCATGCTTGAGCTTTATCTGTTCCATCCTTATGACACAAATGATTTCAACAAACCATGTTGAAATCGGCATGTATCAAGCACCTATCAGAAACTGTAGTTAAGTGCTGGAGATACCTGAATGATGCTTCCATTTGAAAATGTTATATTTTTCCCCATTAAGGCAAGGACCATCTCTGACTCATCCTTGCATGGCTCCACAATTCCCAGCATCCTACCAGGCTCACATACATTTACATCAACGAAAAAATGAAACTATAAACACACCTCTGTGGTACAAAGCAAGGATACCCTGTCCAGCATTGGTAACCTCTATCAACAACCCAGCTACTGTTTTCCATCCACCCCTAGGACTGAAGAACTAATTTCCTTCATTTTAATTCCCAAACATTTTAATGGAGAATTTAATTCTCCTCACTTTCTGGGCTGCCAGTAAGATTCTTTGTACACGTATCCTAACACCACATCCTTCCATTCTCTTCCCCTCCATTTGATTCAAAAAATGAAAAGGCATTTACAGATGCACTAAATTTTAGAAGCAACACATAAATGCTCTCAAGGAATGTTAACTTCCTTCTCTTCACTAAGAAGAGAGGTTCATGGCTGTCTCTCTAAACCAGTTCTGGGATGATAGACACCAGCAACTGCCTATATGGAAAATAGGGATTGCATCTCTCTTCTACCTTCTTTTTTCAAAACTCACTTAGCCTGCCAATAAGAGGTCAGGAAAAATCACCATCGATGAATTTTGATGGGGCAAAGCACGAAGAGATAGAATTAAATGAATCATATGAAAGCATATTTCCTACTTGAAAAAGAATTAAATGGATCGTACATGAAAGTATATGTAAAAACTGCAAAGCCCTATAGAAATTTAAATGTACTGACTAAACTCAGGACACCTTGATCCAATTCTCTATGAAAAGTGGAGAAGTTAGCAAATGGCCAATTTTGCTTTTCAAATGACTTATCAAAGGCATCATAGGGTGGTTATAACAAAGACTTTGGAGTCACAGCATAAGTACAAATGACCTGTGCTTGGGAAGTCTTCATGAATACTAGCTGTCTTTGTTCTTCAACAATAGCTGGCCAGAAGGCGGAGGGATTTGATCTGATAATGCATGCTTGCCCCAAGGCAGCAGTAAAGTGGAGAAATCACATAAAATTTCATTATTGTAAACTCAGAATCTGATTTAACAGAGCATGAGTGAATGACACTAACTATTGCTCTGGGCAGGCTCATATTAATCAAGCTAACCAAAAAATGATGCTGCAACTAAAATGCTGGCTTATTACTTGATGGGGAAAATTATTCTCAGAAAGGACCAACCATTCACATCCTCTAATCACTGCATTCTCTCCCAGGGTATATACTACCTATCTAGTGGTTTAGGAGCCCAGAATTTAGAAGAAGAAGAGTTATTGATTAGCAGTATATGATTCCTGCATTCAATGGCATCAGGCTAAGATAGTCTCCCCAATGTCCAAATTAAACTGTAGATTCAATGCAATCCCAACCAAGATACCAGAATCGGCAAGCAGAGTCTAAAGTTTAAATGGAAGGGCAAAGGATCTAGAATAGCCAAAACAGTTCTGGAAAAAAAAAGAACAAATTTACATTACCTAATTTTAACAACTATTATAACAATTTTACAATTGTTATAAAGCTACAGTAATCAAGAAAGTGTCACATTGGTGTAAAGATAGACATAAAGATCAATGGAACAGAATAGGGTACTCAAAAATAAACCTTCATATATATAGTCGATTTTCAATGAAGGTGTCAAAGAAATTCAAGGGAGAAAGAATAGTCTTTTCAACAGATAGTGCTATATTATTTGGATATTCAGGCACACACACACAAAAAGGAACCTTGACTTTTACTTCCCGCTAGATAATAAGAATTAAGTCAAAATGGACCATAGGCCTAAAGGTAAGAACTAAAACTCTTCTGGTGGAAAACACTGGAGAAAGTCTCTAGTGTGAGGGGCTGGCTATTGTATGCATTCTACGGTATTTAGCTGCCTCCCATACCACATAGTAAAATGTTAATAATAACATGAAAATGTACTCCTACCTCACACCACGCACAAAAATCAGTTGTAGGGGGATTGTAATTCTATGCAGAAAAGGTAAAATAATAAAGTTGTCTAAGAATTAGGAGACCTGGAATCAAGACGCAGGTCTTCACTAGCTTAGCTGTGTAAACTCTCTTCAGTTGTCAAAATAAATTGGACCAGGTGACTTCTAAATTCCTTTATAGGTATTAAATTCACATTTCAAAAATCTAAATTCATTTTTTTCCATACAGTCTAGAGACATATCCTAAGGAAATAATAAAACAAGTTTGTAAAAAGACACGTTCATTGCAAAACACACCATCAGAGACTAAAAAATGAGGCTACCTTCATGCAATGGAAAACTAGGGAGTCATTAAAAAGAAGGAGCTAGATCTTTATATTCTGGTATAGAAAGGTGTCCAGATAAACTTCTATATTGTTTTTTTTGGCCGCGCCTCGCGACTTGCAGGATTTTATCTCCAGACCAGGGATCGAACCCAGCCTCCAGCAGTGGAAGCGCGGAGTCCCAACCTCTGGACCCCAATATTGTTTCTTTTTTAAAGTAGATAGCAGAATAGGAAAAGGTACAAATAACAAGATCCCCTTTACGCAAAAAAAAAAAAAAAAATCAAATATTTCTTGACCATCTTTACATACAAGAAGTCTTGTATGTTCGCAGGTAGAAACAACAGCGAATAAAACTGACATTTTAGTGGGGAGCTCAGACAAAAAATTTTTAAAATACACATATGACTATTGATGCCATGAGGGAAAAAAAAAGGGTTTGAGAGTGACAGGAGAGACCCTGTTTTAGTGAGGGTGGTTGAAGGAGACCTCTCTGAGAAGGTGGCATTTAATCAGAATCATGAGACAGCATAACCTGTGCAACAACGGGCTGTCGGGTGTTGGAGAGTCAGCCAGGCAGAGGGAACAGCAACTGCAAAGCCCTTGGGCCGGGAAAGGACAAAGGGTGCCTGAGGAACAACGTGAGCAGCGCCAGCGTGGCTGGAAAGCCGGAGGGGGACACCAGACAGGCACACACCCGCAGCTCCGCTGTTAGTACTGAGAACTCAAGCCTTATCGTGCGGAGGAGAGCCCTGGAAAGTCTGAGCAGGGCGGTGACCTCACGTCCCGTCTGGAAGGTTCCCCGGGAAGCTACATGCACGGTGGATCACAGAGGAGAAAGAATGGAAGCAGGAAGGCCTGCCCAGAGCATCCAGGCGAGGGTTGTGAGGCTGGGGGAGAAATCCCTCATGGCTGCCATCCATGCGCATCTTTAGGTTTGCCGGAAACAGGTCGGTAGGGAACGCGCCAGAGTGCCGCAGCAGCAGAGGACTCATTCTCCCAGGATAGCGTTAAGCGAGCGCAACATCTGCGAGCCTCGACCCAGGCGTCTGGGTCCACCGGCCGCCGGGGCGGGAGCAGCCCCCCTCGCGGGGGCGCCCGACCAGTCAGAGCCAGCCAGACCAGCCCGCCGCCCCGCCGGAAGTGCCCTCTCGGCCCGTTGCACCGCGCCGCGGGAAGATGGCGCAGGAGGCAGGCGACATGGAAGATGGGCAACTTTCTGACTCGGATTCCGACATGACGGTGGCACCCAGCGACAGGCCGCTGCAGGTGCCGGTGAGTGCGGGGGGGGGCGGGTGACTCTGGGCCGGGAGCGCGGAGCGCGGAGCCTGGGCTGCGATGAGGGGTGGTCGTCCCCGGGCCCGGCGCGCGAGCCGGTGCGGCGGGGAGGGTGAGGGGCGGGCGGGCGTCCCGCGGCCCGGCGCGCGGAGCGAGGGAGGTTGCGGGGATAGGAGGCCGTACGAACCTAGCCCGGCGTATCGCTGCGAAGCGGGTTCCGCGAGGCGGGCTGTCTCCCGGAGGCGGGCTTGCGGCTGCCTCTTCCCCGCCTCCAGTGCTCCGCTCCTCGTTTTCTAAACCTACGGGCTTCCCCACTTCGGCGCCGCTAGGTTGTCTCGGAAGGGCATTTTTTTGCCGAAAATGTAGAACCTGGGGACCTCTGCCCGCAAACAGCCTGTGGCGCTGGTGTGCACGCTGAGCAGAAAGGGAGTGAGGACCAGGGATGAAGTTCATCACTTGCTCAGAGGCCTGGTCTTCCATATTCCCCTGGAACCTAGCTTCGTCATGCCATAATGTGGCACTGGGTTTTGTGTTAGCTTCCCAGGTTTCTAAGTAGGCGTTTGTCTTGGCCGCCCTACTGAGTAGCAAGCTCTTTTGAGAAGGCTTTAGTGCCAGTCTCCGCGTTCGAATCCTGGCGCCGCCACTGTGTGACCTCTGACAGGTCATTTAGCCTGGTGTCCCCATCTTAGAATAGGAATGATAATAGTACGACAGTAATAGGGTTGCTGTCAGGATTCAGTGGAGCCTGAGTAATGGCTGACAAGTGTTAGTGCCATTATTATTTCAAAATAGGAAGACTTACCTTCTAGACTTAAAATACCCCACCCCCATTTCTAGCACATATTAGGAACTTAACAAATACTTTGTTTAATGTTTAGTTGAAAAAGCAAAGGTGATTCCTTTTGCATAGAAATTTCTTAGGAAATCGGTACCAAAATATTTTGTTTTTCAGTCTCTTTCAGTTTGTTTTACATAGATTGACCCATGACTTGGTAAACTTAATGCCACGGACTCTGCAGTTTTAAAAGTAATTTGTCGGAGATTCTTACACATAGGAGTTTACTGTCTAGTCTAAAAGGAACATAGTCACAAAACCATATAAAGACAGTTGATGTAATCAAATGCATGGCAGGCACCTTTGGAAAGGAAGAAAACAAGTTCTGTTTTAACTGCTAGTAACATCGTGTATGTCATTTTCAAACATTCTGACAATAACTTAAAAGATTGAAAATCTTCTAAAGGTGAGAATTAAAAGCTTTGGAAATTTTTTAAAAGGGGTCTTAGAACTACGTGCTGTATTAGCTATATAGAAATATGAATTTGTGGCTTTTAAAATGGAAATTCCAGGGAGTTCCCTGGTGGTCTAGTGGTTAGAATTTGGTGCTTTCACTGCCCGCCCGCGTTCGATCCCTGGTCAGGGAACAGGGATCCTGTAAGACGCACGGCACAGGCAAAAAAAAAAGGAAATTCCGTGTAGACCTTTAGAAATGCAGGGCCTCAGTTGGTTTCAGAGATCTTTGAAGATCATTTCTCCTTCAAAATGGTCCAGCTGAATCCCTAAATAATTTTTTAAAAAGCATGTGGTGGGGCTTCCCTGGTGGCGCAGTGGTTGAGAGTCCGCCTGTCGATGCAGGGGACACGGGTTCGTGCCCCGGTTCGGGAAGATCCCATGTGCCGCGGAGCGGCTGGGCCCGTCAGCCATGGCTGCTGAGCCTGCGCGTCTGGAGCCTGCTCCGCAACAGGAGAGGCCACAACAGTGAGAGGCCCGCGTACCGCAAAAAAAAAAAGCACATGGTGTGTGGAGTTAATGTGTTTTATGGAATTGATTGTATTTTCTTTCACTTGCAGAAAGCACTAGGTGGGGACTGTGCAGTGAGGCCCTTCCAGAGTACTGCAACAGTGTGTGCTCCGGTATCACATTATCGGACTGTTAAAAGTGTGGATTCAAGTGAGGAGAGTTTTTCGGATTCAGATGATGATAGCTCTCTCTGGAAGCGCAAACGACAAAAATGTTTTAACACTCCTTCCAAACCAGAGCCTTTTCAGTTTGGCCAGAGCAGCCAGAAACCGCCTATTGCTGGAGGGAAGAAGGTTAACAACATATGGGGTGCTGTGCTGCAGGAACAGAATCAAGATGCAGTGGCCACTGAACTTGGTATCTTGGGAATGGAGGGCACTATTGACAGAAGCAGAGAATCCGAGACGTACAATTATTTGCTTGCTAAGAAACTTAAGAGGGAATCCCAAGAGCATACAAAAGAATTAGACAAAGAGCTAGATGAATATATGCATGGTGGCAAAAAAACGGGATCAAAGGAGGAGGAAAATGGGCAAGGTCATCTCAAAAGGAAACGACCTGTCAAAGACAGACTAGGAGACAGACTAGAAATGAACTATAAAGGCCGATATGAGATCACAGAGGACGATTCTCAAGAGAAAGTGGCTGATGAAATTTCTTTTAGGTGAGTATTTAAATTTGTCTACAAGTGAGCACTTGACCAATTGTCTTCCATTTATGAGAAATAACACAGATTCCAAATACACTGACAATGGTGTTCCTTTTTGAAATTTTTTAATTCAAGGCATGAACTCTAGGCTTATGTGGTTATATGAATATAGCTGGGTGTTCTTAAATTTGGGCAGACCTGATAGAATAATTTTGCAGATTTTTATGAACTTTTGAGCAACTCTTTCCATTTAGTGCTATAGAACTCTTTAGGTAAAAACATATCCTTTTAAATCATGTAGGTTTTTTGGAGTGCTTTCAAGCATTCATGAATTTTTTTTTTTTTTACAATTTTATTGAGGCATGGTATACATGTGGTAAAATTCATCCATTTCAAGTGTTGATTTTTTTAGTAAGTTTATCAGTTGTACAACGATTACCATAAAGCACTTTTAAAACATTTCCATCACCCTATAAGATCCCTCATACCATGTGCCCATTTAAAGTTAGTTCCTGTTCCTATTCCCACGTAACTGCTAATCTACTTTCTGTTGCTATCAATTTGCATTTTTGGAAATTTCACGTTAATGGAATCACAGTATGGGGTCTCTTGTGCCTGGCTATTTTCACTTACTGCAGTGTTTTTCAGATTCATCCATGTTGTAGCAGGAATCAACAGTTTGTTTATTTACACGCACACGCATATGCACGCACACATCCATATCGGCTGTTACCCTTTTGGGAAATTATGAATAATGCTGTTACGAACTTTCACGTACACATCTTTGGACACAGATTTTCATTTCTTTTGGATAAATAGGAGTAGAGTTGCTTGATGTATGGTAAATTTACATTTCATGTATTTTTTATTTATTTATTTTTTTTTGGCGGTACACGGGCCTCTCACTGCTGTGGCCTCTCCCGCTGCGGAGCACAGGCTCCGGACGCGCAGGCTCAGCGGCCATGGCTCACGGGCCCAGCTGCTCCGCGGCACGTGGGATTTTCCTGGACTGGGGCACGAACCCGTGTCCCCTGCATCGGTAGACGGACTCTCAACCACTGTGCCACCAGGGAAGCCCATTTCATGTATTTTTAACAAGAAATACTAAAAGTTAAAATTTTGGGAATTCCCTGGCAGTACAGTGGTTAGGACTTGGCACTTTCATTGCCATGGGCCCGGGTTTGATCCCTGGTCGGCGAACTAAGATCCTGCAAGCCTCCCGGGGAGGTCAATAAATAAATAAAAAGTTGAAATTTTGCTTACTTTTTTATTAGCTCTAAATCACTAGTGAACAGTGTCACAAATCTGAAAACAGGTAAGGTTCAAGAGTAATATAGCTAGTAGGAAAACAAGTATTTACTTTCCAGGCAAGCCTGTCAATACTCATACTGGATTTTTTTAAAATACTGAGGGAGTTTGGAATTTGAGTTCTGGAAAGGAACTTCGAGATTTTGTAAACCAAAGCCTTTACTTTACAAATAGGAAAGTGAGGCCCAGTAGTTGTGTGGCTTGCTCAAAGTTACAAATTTAGTAAGTGTCAGACCTGGAACTAAAGTCTAGCCCCTTTGTTCCTAGTCTACTGCTCTTTCCACAACAGAAGAAACAAAAGAAGCCAGGGCTGGTTAGGGAACTGGTAAGACTTCTGTAATATTAATGCTCCTTCATCTCTATGGAGTATGGGCTCTGATGTCAGAAGTGCTACCTACTTAGGCTCCCTGTGTTTTTACCTCTCAGTGGTAAAATGAAAATAATAATACCTGCTTCATAAGGTTGTTGAGAGAGTTAACTGAGATATAATGCATGTATAGTTCTTAGGATTGTGCTTATCCCATAATAAGCCTTTGGTAAATATTAGCTATTTCCTTGTTCTGAGGCAGGGAGCCCAAGAGGGAAAAATCCAATCCATTTTAAAGCTTTTAGACATCTCTAGAGTTAGGAGAGCTAACTTTTAGAAAGCATGGTATATGTTTGCTATTTGTTTTGATGAGAGTAGACTGGTTGTATCTTCTTTTGCTTTTAGGCTTGCATTCCCCTTGCTATGTGTGCATGTTTCTTTTGAAATATGCCATAATCCAATAAGGCAAAGTGAAGATGCCAGTTATGAGACTTGAGGTGGATCCTGGAGGTTATGATCTCCTTGGGTGACCCAAGATAGGAATGTTTCCATGTCAGTGATTCCAAGGTTAAATATTGGGGATTTTGGAAAGCAAATGTTATTAAAATGAGAAGTTAATTCTAGCTAGGAACTAAATTGGAGACTAAGGTAGATTTCCTCAACTTTTTGCAACAAATAAAAAGTTTAATATTACTTCATTTGTTCCTCATCAGGTTGCAGGAACCAAAGAAAGATTTGATAGCCCGAGTAGTGAGGATAATTGGGAACAAAAAGGCAATTGAACTTCTGATGGAAACTGCTGAAGTTGAACAAAATGGTGGCCTTTTTATAATGGTAAGACTAACTGCTTCATTCTTTCTGCTTTTGTATTATTTCATGTGATTTTTTAATAAAATGCCCTTGTCTCTGATTGTTGGTTCTCTTATTTATAAATTATTACAGTGTGTTTCAGACTTTTAAAAACCTTCATTAATAATTTAAAAATTCAGGGCTTCCCTGGTGGCGCAGTGGTTAAGAATCCACCTGCCAATGCAGGGGGCAAGGGTTCGAGCCCTGGTCCGGGAAGATCCCACATGCTGCAGAGCAACTAAGCCCATGCACCACAACTACTGAAGCCCACATGCCCTAGAGCCCGTGCTTTGCAACAAGAGAAGCCACCACAATGAGAAGCCTGCGCACCACCACAAAGAGTAGCCCCCGCTCGCCACAACTAGAGAAAGCCCGCACGCAGCAACGAAGACCCAATGCAGCCATAAATAAATAAATAAATTTATTTTTTTTAAAAAAAAGAAATGTTACTTTTGGCTCATTTAATTCATGCATTTTTTTTTTTTAAATTTATGTCTGTGTTGGGTCTTTGTTTCTGTGTGAGGACTTTCTCTAGTTGCAGCAAGTGGGGGCCACTCTTCTTTGCAGTACACGGGCCTCTCACTATCGTGGCCTCTCTTGTTGCAGAGCACAGGCTCCAGACGCGCAGGCTCAGTAATTGTGGCTCATGGGCCTAGTTGCTCCGCTGCATGGGGGATCTTCCCAGACTAGGGCTCGAACCCATGTCCCCTGCATTGGCAGGCAGATTCTCAACCACTGCACCACCAGTGAAGCCCAATTCATGCATTCTTGGAAACTGGTTCTTGGGGGTAAAAAAACCAAAAATCTTGTTATGTAAAAAGCACAGATAAATATAAAGTATATCTGTGAGTATTAAAATCTCATGGGTGGTAGGAGTGAATAGGAAACAAAATGTCTAAAGAGGCTTCTGGGGTTGAGAAAGCAAAAATGAAAAAACAGTTAAAAAATACTTCATTGCTCCAGAATGGCATAAAGAGCACTTCTCTGGTTGGGCCAAATCACAAGCAGTAGCAGTTTATCCCATAGAATGAATGGTTTTGCAGATCTCATTTAATTGAGCTTTCAGCACAGGGTGAGGATGAAGATTGAATGGCTTCCTTCTTATTTGTTCCTCATGAATTTGAATAATAACATCACAAGAGACTAAATATTATGCTGTGGAAATGGAGAGAAAAGAAACCAGTTAGAAGTGATAGCACTGGGTGAGGAAACAGCCTGTGAACATAGGTTCCAGAAATTAACAACAAAACAAATTATAATAATCATGAATATACTGGCATCCCTGTTTGTGTCACTGTTTAAGGTACCTAGATTTTCATTCAGTTGAGCACGAAGTTATAGATTATATCAATATTTTACTTTAAAAAAATTTTTTTTTTTAAATTTCTTGCTGTGCCACACAGCTTGTGGAATACTAGTTCGCCAACCAGGGATCAAATCCAGGCCCCCTGCAGTGAAACCACCAAGTCCTAACCACTGGACTGCCAGGGAATTCCCTATATCAAAATTTTAATACTGTAGTAATAATACAGTAGTAATAAAACCAGTGAGCTAATGGAAATCTACTGAATGTTGGGAAGATGCAAGTCCAAATTCACTTTCTTTTGGTGCATGCATTCTTTCTTTGTACAGTTCTTTATTGCTGTGTGCCAGGCACTGTTCTAGACACAGGAAGCTTATGTTGTAATAGGGGGTGGGAGGGAAACAGTCTGTAAAGAATAAATGTAGTATCTTCAAGTATGCCAAGAAGTGATACATGCCATGGGAAAAGAAATAGAGCAAATGGAAGTCTGGAGAGGAGAGAAGGACACTGCAGTTAAACTGGAGTGGTACTGTAGACCTTAATATCTCCTTAGGAATGTCTCTAAAAGTTGCTTTGACCATTCACTGGAAGAGTCTTCACAGGATCATTTTTCTGTTCCTTTTTGTAGAATGGTAGTCGAAGAAGAACACCAGGTGGAGTTTTCCTGAATCTCCTGAAGAACACTCCTAGTATCAGTGAGGAACAAATTAAGGTAGAAACAATAATGTCCTTGACTTTTGAGATCCATCATAATTTAACTCCCACTGAGCCTCTAGCTTCATTTTCTACTGATCTATGTTACCTGCTCTGCCTTGTACTGACCAATTTTTCATTGTCTCATTTCAAGTAAACCTTGTGCCTTTGGTAAAGCTCTGCCTCCTCATTTTCTTCCCTTTCAGAGCCAAGGTCAAGATTTCTTTTATGGCAATTTTTCCTGGTCTCTTAGCATGTAATTATTTTTTTCTACTCCTACAACTTTTTATGAATGAAAAATTTCAAACGTGGAATAGATGAAAAAGCAACAGGATGAATACCCATATATCCTTCACCTAGGTTCAGGGGTGGTTAACATGTTGACATTCTTACTTTACCTGTACAATTTTTTTTCTGTACCATTGGGAAATAAGGAGCAAACATCATGACATTCAGCCCTAATTACTTCAACAAGCATCTCCCAATATCCTACACAGCCACACCTAAGAAAAATAAGAACAGTTTCATAGCATCATCCCAGTATCTATCTAGCCCTTATTCCAATTTCCTGAATTGTCCCAAGAATGTATTTTCTAGCTTTTTTCCTCCCCAAATCAGGATCCTATCTAGATTTCCACATCCCATTTGTTATATGTCTTTTGATCTGTTTAATCCTACATTTTTCTCCATGATTTAGACCTTTTGATGAGTCCATTATGGCTCTCTTATAGAATATACTACATTCTGTTGTCTGCTCACACATTTGTTTTGTTCATTCCTCACAAACTGGAAGCCAGGCATTTTAGTATCATTTTTGTATTACCAGAATGTCATATGGGAAATCTTATACACTGTGGGTTTTTCACAGCTCAGAATTCAGTTACCTTTTAATTTATTAATTAAGGAACATGACTCGCATTTAGCACATGTGATCAAAATTGAGAACTGTCTTCTTGCATAGGAAGGAGATGGTACACATGTGCAACACAGCTACAATATTTGAGAAATTTTGTATTCTCTTTATTATAACAGTGGGTGATAAAGGTCATAGGAATGTGCTTTAGCCGTACTAATGTAATGCTGATGATGACAGAAAAAAAAAACCTTTTCTCTTGAGCTGATGCTACATGTGAGCATATTTTGCATCTGCTCAATGTTTTTTTCTTTTTTCTGGCTATTCACTTTTAGTCATTTTTAAAAAAATCTGTTACTGAAATTCCTACAGGAAATGTTACTGTTGTTGCACGTTTGAAATCTCTACTCTGTAACTACTTTTTTCCTCATTGGAACAATTATTTTGATAATAAATTTATAACAATGTGAATTTCCTTGGGAACACAACTTTTGAGTGGTAGAACAGAGCTTATACCTTAATGATGTTCTCCCTCCTCCCCCAGTATAACCCCTGATCAGAGTGTGTACTTAGAAGGAACATTCTTCTTGGGTCTTTGTTAGATAGCAAAATGTGACTCTTTTCAAAGATATAGCATGATGTGATGAAAAGAATTCTCTAAGATTCAAAATCTAGGTTTTAATCTTAATTTTGCCATTTAGTGATTATATGACTATGAGCAGATTGCTTATTCTCCCTCAGCCTTGATTTTCTCATCTATAAAGTGAGGACTTTAATATGTGTCCTGCCTATTTAATATTGCTATAAAGGAGTTAAATAAAATGATGTCTAGAAAAGCTGTTTGTCAACTAAACTTGGACAATTTCCAGAAGCGGGAGAGAAGAAAATAACATTTATTCACCATCAGCCTGGCACTGTCTATCATTGGGTATTACCCTGATATGCAAATGCAGAGCAATAAAAAGGATAGGTCTGAGATCACACAGGAAGGACTCTGACTTCAAACCCATGCTGTTTTCACTGAATCACCTATCTTTTTTTTTTTTTTTTTTTGTGGTACGCGGGCCTCTCACTGCTGTGGCCTCTCCCTGTTGCGGAGCACAGGCTCCGGACGCGCAGGCTTAGCGGCCATGGCTCACAGGCCCAGCCGCTCCGCGGCACATGGGATCCTCCCGGACCGGGACACGAACCCGTGTCCCCTGCATCGGCAGGCAGACCCTCAACCACGGCGCCACCAGGGAAGACCTGAATCACCTATCTTTGAAATTCATTTCTTCTAACTCATTGTGGAGAAGGAGATTTAATGTTAGTAGATTTTTATCTTGAACAACAAGAAACATTGCATTATAATAAACAGAAACGTTTGTAGTATCTAATAATAGGGGAATGTTGACTAATAGGGACATTCATAAAACAACTATCCTGTAGCCTCTATTTTTGTGAAGCAATTTTAAGAAAATTAGAAAATGCAATAATAACTGAATTTTTTAAAACGACAAAGTACAAATTTATAGAGAAAAAGAGGCATGGGACAATAGACTGGCAGTTAAAGCACCAAAATATTACCAATGATTTGGTCTGTTGTGAGGGATTATAAATGTTTTGTCTTTTAAGATTTTTCTGGGTTTTTTTTTACCAAATTTTCTGTATGTGCGTGGATTGACTATCTTTGTTACTAGAGGGAAAAGCCTAAGACAGATATAATTTTATTATAGGTAATTTCATGTGCCATCCAAATAATGGTGTTATAATTATTCTTTTAGTCACTATATTGCTAACAATCACAGTCTGTAGAACTTGGAAGCCAAAACTGAACTGAGTGGGCTTGTTTTCAACTTTTTCTCATTTGATTTTGTTTCGGTATATGGCCTTATAATTTGTTTTAGACAATACAAAGTTTGTGAAGAAAGAAAAAGTAAGAATAGTTAGAAGTTAATTTGCGAAGCGGGGACCCCTGGGGTGCCTGGCCAAGGCCCCCTCGCCCACGCCCACCCCATCACCGACCCCCTGGGAAGACCTCGGCCCCCAGACGAGCACCTCTCCGGGACGCTTGTCCCCAGATTTTGCTGAGGAGCTGAGGTCCTCAGAGCCATCTCTGAGCCCCGGTCTTCTGGAGGAGGATGGAGAGGTGGCCGTGGTGCTTCTGGGCAGGCCCTCTGCCGGCGCCGCAGACCCTGAGGAGGTGGTGCTGTGCAGCAGCTGCTGTGCCATGCGGCTGCGGCGCCGGGGCCTGGCCCGGTGCCCTCCTAGAGGGTCGGGGTGCTTCCCCCGACTTGGTGTGGGGGCCCCGCCACCTGGCTGTCAGCATTTTAAAGAGGTCCCCCCCTCAGGAGTTCTGGCTGCCAGCTAACTGCCCCCTCCCCAGCCAGGACCTCCTGGCAAGACTGTAGCTAGTGGTGTTTTTACAACCAAAGACTCTATTTTGTGGTTTAAGGAGAATAAAATTGACTATGTTTAAAAGAAAAAAAAAAAAAGTTAATAAGTCCACCTATAACGTTCTCCCTCCGAAAATAGTATGCACTTCAGATTCTTAACTTGCAGAGTTAATTATACAAAGAGATGGATGGGAGAAAAAAGTTGCTCTCAGATTATCTGTTGTCTGCATTTGTTGTAACAACATTAATAATATGCTACAAAGACATTTCTTTGGGTCATCCCAGTTCTGTTTAAATTCGTAACCCATGAGAATGACATTCCTTTTTAATAAGGATTGCCATATTTGGAGGGAAAAGGGGAACTTCATAATTTTATTTAGTGTTGCCAAGCATTGTACTAGTTAGAATTGTTTTTATCAAGATGTTTGGATGTGCTTCCATATAAAATGAAAATACTTCTACTATTGCTCCACTTGAAGGTAAGTAGACTCTTAAAAAAATTGTGAATTATCACAGTCTTGCGAAGGTTTAAGGTTTAAGAATATGGATTTGAAGAAATCATTTATGAGTTTAGACTTTATACCTTTACCTGTTGGCTCTAATCTTGAGCCTCACTTTCCTCATCTGAAAACAAGTATAATCCCCACCTCATAAGGTTCTTGTGTGAATGAAAAGAGTTCACACCTGTGTAAAGTTCTCAGCGTAATGCCTGGCACATAAAAGTGCTCATTCAGGAATTGGTAGCTGGCCTCATTTTCCTCTGAATTCACCCTTTTTGTCCTTCCTGCGCTTTTTTCTCACATATGTACCCTCCTTCTCCACCCCCATCCTCATTTCTTTAGCAAATACTTTCATTCCTTCTCTTCATCAAAGCTCTCATATTCTGACGCTTTCCCTTATTGCATTCATTTCGGGGTTCCTTCCTCTGCTAATTCCATGTGCTGCTTTTACTATTTAGCGAAGCAGAGGGCCCCCTTTATCTCACCATCCTCCATATTGTTTTTTATAAACAAGAAGGGATTTACACTTTATGCACTTTAAGAATGTAATAGGAACTGACTTGGCTACAGCTTCTTTTTTTTTACGGTACGCGGGCCTCTCACTGTTGTGGCCTCTTCTGTTGCGGAGCACAGGCTCTGGACGCACAGGCTCCGGACGCGCAGGCTCAGCGGCCATGGCTCACAGGCCCAGCCGCTCCGCGGCATGTGGGATCTTCCCGGACTGGGGCATGAACCCGTGTCCCCTGCATCGGCAGGCGGACTCTCAACCACTGCGCCACCAGGGAAGCCCTTGGCTACAGCTTTTAAGAGTCACTTCCTAGAATATAATAGGATGTCGAAAGTGTGTCCTGCCTGTACTAGCTTCTCTTTTAAATCTTTGAATCTTTTTTGTATTAGCATCATCATTTTTGCCTTCTCTTTAGATCCCTGACCTTTTTTTTTGTACCCTCTAAAATTATATTTATCTATCTGTATCAAGGTTCCCAGAAGTTATTTTGTTTTTCCATGTAGTGTTTTAATGGAAATGTATTTTCTACTTGAACCGTTCTCATTCACTGGCAGTTTTGCCTCTCAGAGGATATTTGGCAATGTCTAGGGGTATTTTTGGTTGTCACCGTTTGGCGGTGGGGTGGGTGTGCTAGTGGGTAGAGGCCAGGTAGGCTGCTGAACATCCTGCAATGCACACAGCAGACTGCTACACAAAGAATTCCTTGGTTTGCAGTTTTAGTAGTGCCATACTTGAAAAACCCTGTAGTAGAAGATTCTCATATTGTCATACTATAAAATCCTTTTTCTGGCACCCTGGAATCCAAGTGCTGACTATATCATTTTTATGCCTTGTGATAAAAGTTTTTGGCAGAGATTTATAGTCTCACATGTTAATTACAGCAGTGTTTAAGGGCTGGAATTTTTCTTACGTTGTGTAGGTTACATGATCATATTTAGTCACACAGTTCGGGCCTGGCCAGTTTCTTAGCATATAACATGTGGTTATGATGACATTTCAGAGTTAGTAAATTATTATACCAAAGACTTTGTTTTGTTGTGATAAAATATATTTTATTTAAATCCTAAACAATATGATTTTTCTACTGTATATTTCTATTTAGAAAACCTTTATAGATTGATGTATATGGTATAATAAGCATGGACCCTAGACCTAACACTAGGCTGAGTTTGAATCATAGCTTCATCCTCTCAACTTGCAATGAGGATTTATTAAATATCTTGGACTCCGTGTTCAATTATGAATCTAATATTTTTTGTGTGTGGAAAATGGAGATAATATAAAGAGTCTGCCTTACAACAGGCTTTCAATAAATGGTAGTTCTTGTTTACTAAAGTTGTTCCTTTATTGTAGGACATTTTCTACATTGAAAATCAAAAGGAATATGAAAATAAAAAAGCTGCTAAGAAGAGAAGAACACAAGTGTTGGGAAAAAAGATGAAACAAGCTATTAAAAGCCTAAATTTTCTAGAAGATGATGATACATCACGAGAGACTTTTGCAAGTGACACAAATGAGGCCCTGGCCTCTCTTGATGAATCACAGGAAGGACACGGAGAAACAAAGTTGGATGCAGAGGAAGCCATTGAGGTTGATCATTCTCATGATTTGGACATCTTTTAGGACATTTTGAGAAATAAGCCTTTCTAAGATAACATTGTAATAATCCATTTCTACTGAGATTGCTTTATTTTACTTTGCACTGATAAACCCAAAAATCTGGAGAGAACTGTTGTCTTAAATAAAATTGAATATGTGGGAGATGAATGCAATAAGAACATTTAAAACTTTCTCATGTCTGACAAAGTATATAGCAGAGGATTTAATTTCTCAGTCTATTGCATGTGCTAATCATTACTAGTTGATAATCAGTTTTGTCCAGGTCATTATAACATAGCATTCAAAAGTTTGTTTTCTTTTTCTGATTTATCTTTGCAGTGAATTATGATTGGTTTCAAACATTCCATTAAAAGATCCTAAGACCTAAATTGTTAAGCTATTACAAATGCATTCAAATTTAGTTTTTCTGTGTTCTAAGAACTCTTAAGCAGTTTTAATAATAGAGACTAAAAATAGGTTTATACTAGTGGCTCTTCCCACTTAAGTTGTTTGTGCAGAAGTAAATAAACATCAGAAGCTTTTCAAAGAAGTATCTGTGCTTAACTTTAACTTTGTTTTTGACCTCTTATTAGTTACCTTGGTCATATGTTAAATACTGAATATGATCTATACCTGCATAATTATCATGACATTTAAAAAATTCCCAGTGACAGCCTGCCTAAGACTGTTTTACCTTATGTTAAGGAAGTTAGGTATTAAAAATGTTTCATCTGCATGATGTTTAAAATTATTCATTTTTATTTAAGGAAATAAAGGTAGTTTACTTAAGATGTTCCAGGAGTTGACTACAGTTTACAAAATAGATTAAGCAAAAATATGTAGGGAGCAATTATTAGCTATTCTTTGCAGCAGTGTACTTGAAGTCTTTCAGTAGTTTCTGAAATACATGATCATTGATGTTGAAGCTAAGTAAGCAGGGAAAGAAAAGGAAATGGTAATTGGTTACGTTTTTTTCGTAAAGAATGCAAAAATAAAAGTGGAGTTCTGGCAGTCCTTAATGAGTTTCAAGTGATTTTATTTTTTAATCTCAAGTGTTCTTTCATAAAATTGCTATAACCTAGGAAAGAAACATTTTAAATAGGTAAGTATTTAAACATTATCCCTGAGATTTTTTAACCATTTATTTATTTATTTAAAGAATTTTTTTAAATTGAAGTATAATTGATTTACAATATTACATTAGTTTCAGGTATACAACATAGTGATTCAGTATTTTTATGCCTTGTAAAATGATCACCACAGTCCCTGAGATTATTTTATGTAAGGTGATTTTAAAGGTATAGTAGGGCTTCCCTGATGGCCCAGTGGTTGGGAGTCTGCCTGCCAATTCAGGGGACGCGGGTTCGTGCCCCGGTCCGGGAAGATCCCACATGCCCATGCCGCGGAGCAGCTGGTCCCGTGAACCATGGCCGCTGAGCCTGCGCATCCAGAGCCTGTGCTCCGCAGCAGGAGAGGCCAAAACAGTGAGAGGCCCGCGTACCGCAAAAAAAAAAAAAAAAAAAAAGGTATAGTATATCAGGAAAGATAATCAACATTCAGAAATCTAAATGCCACTTACTCATGTAAATACTGCTAATTTTTCTAGTGAAAGTTACAGTTTTTGAGGGACATTAATGCCTCAGGCTACTTCATCTTCAATGGATTGCTCCTCCCTCATTCCCCGCTTCCCAGATTGTTTTCATCAATTGTTATTTCCTTAACATTTGCAAACCAGATTTCTGGATTGTAGTACATCCTAATGTTATATATAGAAACCAGTGCTTCAGTTTTTAAGGTTCTGTAAAGTTTTGTGTATTAATATTACTCTTCTCTAAACCTTTCTGACTATCCAGATCTAGAAAGTTCTCTCCAGACTGTTGCCGGGTGTGTATTCAGTTAATACTCTCACCAAGGCAGTGTACATTGCAGTCATTCTTCCTGCTCAGCCTAACATTTTTCCTCCTTCTGGCTAGGAGTATTAGCAGTAATAACCCTCCATGTCTCTGGCCTAGTAATTTAGGTGCTCATCCTCACTCATAACCTTTCTTTATTAAAATGAGTTTTGTTACCTAAAATACTCTGCGATATAACTCAAATCTTAGGAGATAAAATGGGTTGGATTGGTTTGGGTTTAGGCAAGTTTGATTTACACCTTGAAGTGTGTCTAAGTAATGGTGAAACAAATGGGACACATATCAACCACGTGCAGTATGTAAAGAGGAAAATCAGCTAAGGGTAAATAGTGTTAATTTGAAGTGATTATTTGTGAATAATAATTCTTTAGTCCAGTATATTTTCTAGTATCTGTCAAATTTGTAATATATCTGCAAGCATCCTTATTTTTTAAGTGTTCGTGATAAGAATGATGGTGTACTCAAGGTGTACTAAAACACCGAAAATAGCTCTAAGTGCCACACTCTTAACTTCTAAAGTAACTGCGATGGGTTGCTATGAAATTAGCAAAACATTGTTAGATCTGAGGCAGCAATGACATCATAATTAGACTAGTAGACTAGTGAAGTTCTAGATGAGAATTCCTGTCACTACTGGCAGTGATGGCTTCAGGCAAAGACACTTGTCCTATCTTACCTAAACTCACCAACAACTGTTCTAATGAGAATTCATCTAAGCCTGCTAATAAGTGAGGACTTAAGGGTTCTGGGTTTTGGGGTGGTTTCTTTGTTTGTTTTTTGTTTCTTTGTCTTCAATCTGGGAGCTACATAGATGAGGACGCTAATTCTGTGCTTCCCCTTGGCATCTATATAGAAAGCTTTATGTTCCAGAACAAAACAACGTGTGTGCAGAGAAAGCAAGTCTGACCTGAGTGTAGGGCATGTACTAAATTCAGAAGCTAAATTCGTTACTGGTTTTTGTGAGTGGCCAGTGATTCCTTTAGGTAATGAGTAGGCCTGAGGTAGGTCATGGTGTGCTGTCTTCCCCCATAAAGTCAGGCCAAAATGAACATCATGAGCAAATTGTAAAGGACAGCGTGCAGTTAGAGCTACAGATACCCAGCCCAGACTCTTGATCTTGGTGATACTCGGGGATTTAATGGCTTGGTTATCTACTAGGTGAGCCTCAAACAGTGACACAGCTCTGTGCTGCATCTGCGAGGGTCCAAACCTCACAGACACAGCTGCTTCCATTCCGTAAAATGAAGCTAAAATAATTGAATTTAGCTCACAATATATCCTTTCTTCTTGCTTTTTCCTAATCTTCAGGTGTGGTGAGATTCATTTGCCACGGTTTTCATTAAAGCATGGGATGATCCCAAGACGTTATGTAATGCCTTGGAAACAGAACATGAAATTCAGGATTGTGAATCTGAAGGTATTTTCCTATAGGTATTTATAATAAAAAACCTATACTATTTAATATATCTGTGAATAGACATATATAACTCTACAAAAGCTGCTTTGAAATTTATTTTTCATTTTTTCAGCTTTATTGAGGAATAATAGACAAATATGATTGTGTACCTTTAAAGTATACAACGTGATGCTTTGCTATACATTGTGGAGTGATTACCAAGATCAAGATAACACATTCATCACTTTACATTGTTGACTCTTTTTTTCTTGCAGTGAGAATGCTTCAGGTCTACTCTCAGCAGCTTTCAAGTATATAATACCGTATTATTAACTATAGTCACTGTGCTGAACATTAGACCGTTAGAACTTATTCTTCTTAAAACTGAAAATTTGTACCCTTTGTCTCATTTCTTCCTTCTCCCAGGCCCCGACAACCACCATTCTGTTCTGACAAAAACTATTTGATGCGCCTTCACATAAACTTGCAAACAAAAGTTAAATAGCAATATCTATTCAAATAACCCAATTACAAACTTAAAATAGATAAACCAAAAGATTTCATAAATATGTGTCTACCTTTTTCTCTACATAATGGCAACTCACAGCTGTTAAGTTCATCAGAAGTAGGCGCCATTAACATTAAAGCTACCGTACAGAGCATGTATTTTTTTTTAATTGAAGTATAGTTGATTTACAGTGTGTTAATTTCTGCTGTACAGCAAAGTGATTCAGTTATACATATATATATGTATATTTTATATTCTTTTCCATTGTGGTTTATCACAGGATATTGAATATAGTTCCCTGTGCTATACGGTAGGACCGTGTTTATCAATTCTATATATAATAGTTTGTATCTGCTAACCCCAAACTCCCAATCCAACTCTCCCCCATCCACCCTCCCCCTTGACAACCACAAGTCTGTTCTTTACAGAGCGTGTATTTTTACAGTTGTACTGCACACTCAGGTTGAGAGCTATGGGAACACTTTGGCTAGATTTACAGATAAGACTCCTTGCTCACTCAATGCTCTGATTCGGTAGTCAATAGTTTCAAAACATTTTCCAAATTCAGATTGATTGACCATTCACTTGTGAAAAGGTAAGTTGTTTCTTTAAAGGAGATTATAATATTTTGTAAGAATCAGTAAGAAGAGATTTCATGTTAGGATTCCTAGGAAGAAATGTGTTTATATAACTAATTTCCAAATTTCTAAAGGATAAGCAATTAATGTTGAATAAGAATGTACTTTGTTAAGACAGAGATATTACAAAATATGAATATTATATGATATACAAAATACAAAAATATGGCTCAATTATTTTCTTATAAAATGCATACATACAATGTAATAAATGAGGCTGCCATTTGCCTTGAGATGATTATTTTATATGTATTTTTATCTGATATTTTGAAAACAAATATGAAACTAAGGAAATCACGATTCAAATACCAGACTTAAACATCAAATTTGTATGGTTATTAAGACTTTCTAATATCTTAATATTGGGCTGTATTTCATGTAACTTAGTGGCTTATCAAGTCATTTTCAATGTCCTAAGTAGCTTTAGCATGGTGACAATATTAGTACTGACTTTATATTTTTCATTTACTAGAACTATCGGGTATAAACTTAGAGTTGAAGTCAATAATGAAGAACTGTTTTGAATGCATCAAAGCATTTCTGTTAGTCTTGCCCTTACTCTTTAGAGCTATAAGTCAGCATAATTCTTTCATTGTTATTTCACTTCTCCAATTTAGTTGACAGTGTTCCTAACAACTTAAAAAATATAATTAGTGACTGATGTATGGAATATTCTACCATACAGAGTAAAAGTGAAAATTAAATGAGAATTACAGTGAAGTGAATGTGCACTGAATAAATGCTAGCTATGCTTTCTTTTCATTTTACCATTTTTCCTGATGATATAGCTCTTTAACAACATAAAAACAAGAACACAGCATAGGAGAGAGGGAGCGGCACCCCAAGACCAGGCCAGACTGCTGTTCAGCAGTATCAAAGAATCAGAAATAGATGTACAACTAAGAGAATCTTAAGTAGCTGTTATCTATCCAGCAGCAGGGTGCAGCAGCAGCTGCATACTGTGTAGCTCTTTTACTTAGTAGTTGGCGAAAGTTTTTTCATTCACATAGAATGTTTTATTCAACACTCAAAGAATCCTTTAATAATTCCCATTTTAT
The DNA here is from genome assembly GCF_937001465.1 of Orcinus orca. Classification (NCBI taxonomy): domain Eukaryota; kingdom Metazoa; phylum Chordata; class Mammalia; order Artiodactyla; family Delphinidae; genus Orcinus; species Orcinus orca. The sequence goes on along the minus strand of NC_064561.1, from coordinate 80,734,000 downwards.
GTTTGAGGAAACTGAGTCTCACGGTAGGTAAATGACTTGTACAAGAACACAAAACTAGTGAAGTTAAAAGTCAGTGATCTGACTCCAAGTTTATAGTCTGCAGCCCACACCACTGGCTCTTCCTGTTGGTCGGAAGACACAAGTGAGAGAGCACTGCTTTTGAAAAAGGGATATTGCTCTGCCCACTAGACCTTCCTTCTCAACAGGAACAGTTAGAAAAACTATTGGGCAACTTCCATCTCAATCTAATAAAGTGGGTTTTTAAAAAATTAATTAATTTATTTTTCTCTGCGTTGGGTCCTCATCGTCGCACGAGGGTCCTCTCCATTTGCAGCAAGTGAATGGGGGCCACTCTTTGCTGTGGTGCGCGGGCTTCTCATTGCGGTGGCTTCTCTTGTTGCGGAGCGCGGGCCTCAGCAGTTGTGGCACGCGGGCTCTAGAGCGCAGGCTCAGTAGTTGTGGTGCACAGGGCCAGTTGCTCCGCGGCATGTGGGATCTTCCTGGACCAGGAATTGAACCCGTGTCCCCTGCATTGGCAGGCGGATTCTTAACCACTGCACCACCAGGGAAGTCCCTAATAAAGTGATTTTTGGTGTGATATAGAGCATATTTTTTTTTCTTTTAGCATGCAGAAGCATGTGGGATCCATGCTGGCCCTTTGGAAGACTCTCTGTTTTTGAATCACAGTGAAAGGCTTTGCCATGGGGAAGATCGTAAAGTTGTCTTGAAGAAAATCCCACCAGAAATAAAAATTGCAGATATGCCTCTGCATTCACCTCTCTCCAAGTACCAAAGCACTGTGATTTCCCATGGCTTCAGGAGGCGACTGATCTGATGAAAGAAGAATAAAATGATAAAGTATTTCAGTCTCTCCCTCCCTCTCTCTCTCTCCCATAATGTTTAAGTCCTTGTACATTTGTATTTTGCCTATAGGTTCAATTTGTTCGAAGGCTATAAGTCAACTGCATACTCTTTAAATTATACTAGCTTAGAAAGGAAATAGGCTGTGAGAATATCTGAGATGACGTGGGGGAACAAGGAAAACTGTCTCACTGAAATTAATTTCACACCAAGTAGTTAAGAAACAGCAGACGGATCCAGTCCTACCATCTAACCTTACCACACTCCTCTACCTTTCTCTCCTTCTTATTCCACCCTTATTATTCATTCCCTCCAAAGCTCAGTGTCAAGAAAGCCAAACTGAAATAGAGTTGCAGGATGTGGAATTATTTTTGCTTCTTTTCTGACTGCTCCAACACCCTTCCTTCCGCTCCACTACACCACACACACACCCCTAAGGCTATAGAGACCGGCAGCTAATCAGCATGGTTATTAGAAGTGTTAGTAGACAACTCTGTGATACATCATACAATTTTAGCTGAGACATATGTTTCCATATTGGTTCAGTGTATCCAAGTATCAATTTCCTATAGTGAAGGATTGATTCACATAACTTAAGACATAATAATCACTGTATGCAAAAATGATGCACCACTGTGGAAGACAGTATGGTGGTTTCTCAAACAATTACACTCAGAATTACCTTATGATCCAGCAATTTCACTTCTAGGCATATGCCCAGAAGAATTGAAAGCAGGGATTTGAACAGATATTTGTACACCAATGTTCATAGCAGCATTATTTATAATATCCAAATGGTGGAAACAAGTCAAATGTCCATCAACAGATGAATGGATTGTTGGGGAGGAAGAAATTTTCCTCTACCCTTCTAGGTTCTTCTGACTGGCTTAAGAATTGAATTGACATGAGACAGATTAACAGGAGAAAGTCAAACAAAAGTTAAATAACATGTATACATGGGAGAGGCCCAGGAAAACTGAGTAACTCACCCAAATGACTGAAACCCTCACTTTGTTTTTAAATTGTATTTATTCATTTATGGCTGCGTTGGGTCTTCCTTGCTGCGTGCGGGCTTTTCTCTGGTTGTGTGGTGAGCAGGCGCTACTGTTTGTTGCGGTGTGTGGGCTTCTCATTGCAATGGCTTCTCTTATTGCAGAGCAAGGGCTCTAGGAGCACGGGCTCAGTAGTTGTGACACACAGGCTCAGTAGTTGTGGAGCACGGGCTTAGTTGCTCTGCAGCACGTGGGATCTTCCTGGACCAAGGCTCGAACCTGTCTCCCCTGCATTGGCAGGCGGATTCCCAACCACTGAGCCATCAGGGAAGTCCCTGAAACCCTCACTTTAAATACCACCTTCAGCTAAAGACAGAAGAGGATTTGGGAATAGTGATTTGGGACTTCTAAGGGAGGAAGGCAATTGACATGGAGATGGAAAAGTAAACGTTTGGTAAATGTTTTCTGAGCCTGCAGAGACAGTGGGACACAGGGTGGCCTGTGATCTCTAAGAGTTTCCCCCACCACATCTAGCTCATGTTCTTTGCAGACATCTCTGGTGATAGCTCTATTCCAGTAATCGGCCCTCTATCTAAATTCCTTTAGGCACTTAGGGGGAAGGTCAAAAATTCTTCCTGAGTCTTCTGGGCCTTGATTGTTTTCAGCTTGAAATAATCCACATGCCAGAGACATTTTAGGGTGGCAAATTTTGTTTCCCTACAGATAAACAAAATATGGTATATGAATGTAATGGAGTGGATTATTAGTCAGCCATAAAATGAAGTTCTGTTACATGTTCTAACATGGGGAACCTTGACAACAGGCTAAGTGAATAAATAAGACATAAAAAGACAAATATTGTGTGATTTCACTTATATGAGATACCTAGAGTAGTCAAATTCTTAGAGATAGAAAATAGAATGGTAGTTAGTTACCAAGGGCTACAGAAGAGGGGAGAATGGGGAGTTATCATTTAAAGGGTAAAGAGTTTCAGTTTGACATGAAAAGTTCTGTAGATGGATGGTTACACGACAGGGTGAATGTATTTAACGCCACTGAATTGTACACTCAAAAAGGGTAAAAATCATTAATTTTATGTCATATATATTTTACCAGAATTTCTTTTTTTAAAAAGACCATAGTGGGTCTAAGCTATGCTTCATTCAGCCAAGTGTTCATATCTGATAACAGCACCGAGGAAACTATTACAGAAAAAGATAGAGCTGTCCATCTAATAACAACTTAAAAATCAGCAAAGAAAGCATCAATAAATTATTAAGGAAGATAATTTAAGTGATACTGAACTGAAGCAGGGTCCACTTGACAATTTACTGACACTGGGTTGTGGTGAAGGAAAATACAGCATTTATTGTAGGCACCAAGCAAGGAGAATGGGCAGCTCATGCTCAAAAGAACCAAACTCCCCGATAGCTTTCAGGGAAAGGTTTTTAAAGGCAACATTCAGGGTGAGGGTTGCAGTGGGTATGACTTTCTTCTGATTGGTTGGTGGTTGTTAACAGGGTGGTGTTTCAGGAATCTTATTCACCAACCTGGTTCCAACCAGTATGGGGTCTCTATGCTTGTGGTCAGCATGTAGTCACCATCCTCAGCCTGGGTGGGAGTCTTTGTCCCTGCAGAACAACTCAAAGATATGTGTCAGATTGTTGTATATATCCCTTGAGGAGGAAGTAGGCCTCTGTTTTACTGCTGAACTATTGTTTCTTGACTGCTTTTCCTGTGTTTCTGCATTCCCTCACTTCCCTAATTAATAACTGCTTGTGCCTGCTCTTTGGAACTTTGGGAAGGCCTAGGAGACCAAAGCCTTTTTCTACAAACAAGAAATGGGAGACACAGAGGGGCTTTTGTACCTAGGAAGGCTCTGCAGGGTCCTGCTTGGTTTCAGCTTCAGGTCTTCTCAGCTTGTCTCTCCCAGTGTGGAACCACCACCTTATGATCTGGGACAAGGAGAATTAGGGCCCCAGTATTCTCAGAGCCTCTATGCCCAAGGCAGAGCTTCCATCCCATGAATTGGGGCTGAGCAGAAAAAAAAAGGAGTCCCCCACCTTTTGGCCACACTTGCATAGAACTTAGCTTCAGAATCAGGTAGCCGGGGTCAGGATGAGAAATGCTGATATCCTGCCCTGCCTAGGAAGACAGCCCTCTACCTGGGATCTGTGGGGAGAGGAACCCTGTGCTCTTGGCTGCACCAGTCTGCAGTAGAGTTTCCACTATGGTGAGCTGGGAGGGGAGAGGGGAGAAGTGGGTCCTGGATCAAACACCTCAGGGTTCACTGAGCTTTAGGAGATTTCATTAAATAAATATTTCTTCATTTGCTGTATGCACCCAGGACCACGTCCAGAGACTTTAAATGGCTGTCCTTTTGTAATTATTACTGATTTTTTTTTGGTAGTGAGTCTGAAGAGCTCCTCGCATTGTCATGCTGGAAATGAAACTCTAGCCTTTTAAAAATTGTTCTAAGGAATCCCGTAGTCCTTTAGATCCAAGTTCTCAAGAGAACATAAAGCCCAGTCCGAAGAACTAGAAGAGATACTAGAATATATCTGTCTTGGACTTCCCTGGTGCACAGTGCTTAAGAATTCGCCTGCCAATGCAGGGGACACAGGTTCGATCTCTGGTCCGGGAAGATCCCACATGCCGTGGAGCAACTAAGCCTGGGTGCCATAAGTACCGAGCTTGCGCAATAGAGCCCATGAGCCATAACTACTGAGCCTGCATGCCACAACTACTGAAATCCACGTACTAGAGCCCATGCTCTGCAACAAGAGAAGCCATTGCAATGAGAAGCCCGTGCGCCACAACGAAGAGTAGCCCCCACTCACCGCAACTAGAGAAAGCCTGCAGGCAGCAACGAAGACCCAACACAGCCAAAAATAAATAAGCAAATAAATTGAAAACAAAAACAAAACAAAAAGAATATATCTGTCTCCTCAACTGACAAGTACTAGAGCCTAAATAAAGGTATGTGAGGAAGAAAACTGTGAAATATAATTTATATAATTATGTCATTCTACCCACACTTCAGTCCAAACTTGAGAAATTGCCAGGAGGACAATTTATACATCTAATTTAAGAAAAAAAGAAAAAAGCAGTTCTGAATTTTAAAAGCTATTTAGGATAAATTGAAGATTTTTGCTTCCTGTAATTCCCTACTTTGCCTCTAAAATAGACCTGAGCCAACTAACCCACTTCTTCTCAAGAGTAAGCATTGACAGGACTATGTTCTTGTCAAGTATTTCTCCATTATTTTCTCTTCCATTGAAAACAAAACAAAATTTGGCTGGTGGTGGGATAATTATCAGCAAGATCTTTAAGTTAAAATTCGAGATACTTCTCTGTGTTTATACCACTCAACTAGAATTTAAAATCCAAGGTGACACCTGAGGCTCAATTTCACAGCAATGAGGAATAGGAATGCTGCAGGACATCCTGAAGAGGTTCACCTCTCTATGAAAGGGTGCCTAGAACTGCAGAAGCTCATTTGAGTAGGGTCTTTGTACATCTCTAGGAATAAACTGAAAAAAAAAAACCCTTCAACAAAAGAGTTGCACTGAGCAATGTACAGTGCTTGGTTCTTGCCTCATGAAAACACCTGAGTATATTGTTCTCATCCAATTGTGCTAATTGTGAGGTCTGGCCCAGTGACAGTCTCCTCACCCTGTGGTATCAATTATTCTGTCCTACTTAATTTTCTCTAATTTTGTGTGACCCCTAAGTTATGTCCCAGGAAGTGATTCTCTTTCAGATTATTCCTCATCTAATGTCACTCTCTTAAATGTAAATTCTAATTTGTACCTTTGGCTTCCTCCTTTCAAAACTCCCCATTCCACTGTGGTTTAGTTTAAGACTGTAAATTTCCTTGCAAGAGAGCAGATTATGATGCTGCATCTTGGCCCAGGTGGGTTAGTCCCAGTGACTGGGAAATCTCTGGGATTTCCAGGGTCAAAAATGCCAATGGATATATTTTTCACATACTGAGAATATAGGTGATCATATTTGGCCTCTACTGATTAGCTTCCGTCAGCCTGAGGGGCCACCAAGAGCAGGTGAATAGGTGTACCCCACACAGGGACGTCTGGCAGAGAAGGTGAGCAGTGGCTAGAATGGAGCCAGCACTACACTCCCCAAGCTGTGTGCATCTCAGTGCATAACTGGGACCCCCAGCAACATGGGGACCAGTACAAAAGTCTTCACTGAAACTTCTCTGGCTTTTATGTGATTTACCAATAAAAGCCTTGCTGTCAGAAAACATCTTTCTTCTTTTAAGAATGTGACCAAAACAGTGACCATTGCTGAAGTACCAGCAGCCAAGATGAAGTTCAATCCCTTTCTGGCTTCTGATCAAAGCAAGAACCAGAAAAGGCACATCAATGTACCTCCCACATTCACAGGAAGATTATGTCTTCCCCCTCTTTCCAAAGAGCTGAGACAGAAGTACAGTATTCGATCCATGCGTATCCAAAAGGATGAGGAAGTTCAGATTACGCGAGGGCACTGCAAAGGGCAGCAAATTGGCAATGTAGCCCAGGCTTACGGGAAGAACTATGTCACCTATACTGACTGAGTGCGGCGAGAGGAGGCTAATGGCACTGTCCATGTGGGCATTCACCCCAGCAAGGTGCTTGTCACTAGACTAAAACTGGACAAAGACCACAAAAAAGATCCTTGAACGTAAAGTCAAATCTCTCCAGGTAGGAAAGGAAAAGGGCAGACATAAGAAAGAAACAATTGAGAAGATGCAAGAATAAAGTAATCTTCTATATAACTTTCATTAAAAACTGTTAAAATGAAAAAAAGGAGAATGTGGCAAAATGTGTGTGATAGAACACTAGATGAAAAGTCAAGGTGTACCCAGTGTGAATAAAAAGAATGCATATGACCAGAAAACAATGCTGGAAGCCAGTGCATCAAAATGTTTACAATATTAGTTTTGGATCGTGGAGTTATAAATGATTCTTAATTACATCCTCGTATCTTTGTAAATTACAGCAAACATGTATTTTTCTCCACATGTGTGGAAAGCACTCCTCTCTGTTCCGCTGTCAGAGTTTTATATCCAACATAACTATCAACTCTTCTATGAAACCTATCTCATATCCTATTTTCTCCTGTACCAGTTCTCTCCACCTTAACCTTTTCCAAGTTGGTTCTCTGCCTAAGACTTCTCCTTCTTGACCAGAAGAGGTCTCTGCTGCGTCACTCAAAAAAAGACAAAGCTTGCTTTCTTTTTTTTTCTTTTTTTAAAATGTTTTGTTGGTTTGCGCTTTTTTAAAAAGGTAAAAATTCTTCAGTGCCTCTGAAACTAACAAAATTTTCAAAGAGAGCATTTTATCAACGAAGGGGAGCTTAAACCCTTTGCGTACCGTCATCAGTGCCTTGCATTTTACTGAGCCACAGAGCAATTTCATCTGATATGTAAAAATTTGAAAACTAAAAAAGAGAAAACAAGGGAGAACACATTTCAACAGGAAAACATATCTTTTCTAGGGACAAATTAAAAGCCATCAGTAAAGCACTTCCAAGAGCATGGACTTCAGTTAGCCTGACCTGGCTTTGAATTCTGACTTCACTACTAACGGTGTGGCTTCAAGCAGCTCCACGCACCATATTCCTCTCTCTCAGTTTGTCATCTGGAAAAGGAGGCTACAGATAGCTCATTCATAGAGCTGTAAATAGTCTGTTAGGGAACAGAAAAGCGCTTAGCGTAACACTAAATAATGATGTTTAGATTCTTATTAGGCCTGTGGATAGACATATGGATTGGGTTGGGAGTTAAATTTTAGCCATACCATGGCTAACTCAGTTGCAAAGTAGCTTTTTCCCGAGAGGAAGAATATAGGAATAGCAGGAAATAGGAAATCCCCTCAAATGGGAAGAGGAACGCTTTTCATCAACCATCTTTGCTTCAAATATCACCACTAAGAAAAAAACCCAAAAATTCATATCTCTAATTTCTTTTAGGGGCTAGGCTAGAATTTCTGTTCCAAGCTGCATCTTTCAAATAATTGTCTCACCAGGAGCCTCACATGCATCAGATGAGCTCCTCATCTTCCCCACTCTTCTTTTCAGGCCTACTGTTTTCTCCTGACTTAACTATTTGTACAAGTTATCTAACATTGGTAAATACCATCACCTAATAACGTCCTATGTTCTGGGTGGTCTGGGTCTCAGAAATCACATTAGATCCCGTCTGCTCCCCTTTCCCCTTCCCCACAAAGCCATTCAATCATACCTGTTCCTTCTAGGTAGATGGTAGTATCTTTAAGAGCTGTCTCCTCTTTCATTGCCCGTGAAGAGCTACTCTCCTCCTTGAACCACATTTCTTACGGTTCTGAGATGGGGCCCCCAGATTTGCATTTTTAACAAGCTTCCAGGTGAGGCTTATGTGTGGACCACACTCTAAGTACTGTCAACATGTCTAGAAAGTGCTGCTATGCAAGAAGCATATATAGAACTTCCTTAAACATTATAGTTTGTCCAAAGGTAATCAAAGCCACAGCCCATGTAGCTGATACAGATTAAAGAATTTGGATCACAGGTAAATGGTTTTCACCACCTATAAGCCGCTTTGGTGCTGCTGCTATTTCATCAATTCAGGCTGTTCCTTTTTATTGCTGAATAGTATTTCATTGTATGAATGTACCACAATTTATTTGTTTATTTATTTATTTATTTATTGGCTGCATTGGGTTTTCGTTGCTGCGCAGGGGCTTTCTCTAGTTGCGGTGAGCGGGGGTTACTCTTGGTTGAGGTGAGCGGGCTTCTCATTGCGGTGGCTTCTCTTGTTGCGGAGCACGGGCTCTAGGCACGTGGGCTTCAGTAGTTGTGGCTCACGGGCTCAGTAGTTGTGGCTCACAGGCTCTAGAGCGCAGGTTCAATAGTTGTGACACACAGGCTTAGTTGCTCCGCGGCATGTGGGATCTTCCTGGACCAGGGATCGAACCTGTGTCCCCTGCGTTGGCAGGTGGATTCTTAACAACTGCACCACCAGGGAAGTCCCCACAATTTGTTTATTCATTCACTCATTGAAGCTCATTTGCCTTTTGTGTTAGAGGTCCCCAAGACCACTTCCAGTTTCAATAATTCACTAGGAGGACACGCAAGACTCAGCATGTAGTCATACTCATGGCTATGATTTATTACAACAAATGGATATGTTGCCAGATCAAACTTGGATCCACTTGCTGGCCAATCTACTGACACTGGGTTGTGGTGAAGGAAAGTGCAGCGTTTACTGCAGGCCAACCAAAGAGTTCAGGCAGCTGGTGTTTAAAAGTCCCAAACTCCTTGAAGGCTTTCAGGGAAAGGTTTTTAAAGACAGGGTGAGGGCCAGGGTCGTGGGGTGTGTGATCAGTTTGCTGACATTCTTCTGATTGTTTCATGGTGAGGTAACAGGGAGTCAACATCATCAACATTCTGGTTCCAACAAGTCTGGGGTCTACATGCTTGTGGGCAGCACACAGTTAACTTCTTCCACCTGGTGGAGGTTTCAGGCTCTGCAAAACAGCTCAAAGACATGGCTCAGAATATTATCTATAGCCCTTGCCCTTGGTTTAATGGCTAAAATATTATTGTTTTTTCTTGCTTGACTCTTTTCCTTTCTTTCTGCATTTTCTCACTTCTCTGGTTAAATTTACCCTTTAGAATTTGGGGAAGGCCTAAGAGGCTAAAGTTTTTCTACAGACAAGAGGAAGGCAGGGGACATGTCGGGGTGGGCGGGTTCTGTTCTGGAAGGGCCCCCTAGGGTTCTCCTCCGTTACAGATACAGAGCAAAATCAGCAAAGGAAAAAGGCACATGAAGTCCAAGGGACAGAGAACACTAATTTCCAAGAGTCCTCTCTCAGTGGGAGTCGAACAGGGCAGACAGACTTAATTCCCCCAACAATGAGCTGTGACAACTCTGTTTTTAATTTGATCAGGAAACGTAACTTGTTCATCCTTTGGTCTTTCTGGAGATTTAAGAGAATACTTTGCAGGTACAGCAAGGTTCATTGTCATCCAGGTATTGCAAGACAAAAGTCATGTTTGCATTACAGTTTTCTCAAGCAATCGCAGGTGCATTTTATCCTAAGTGATTACTAGAAGATCAGTCCTCGACTGACGCTACCTTCCAGAAGAGAGCTAAGCTTTAGAGAGTCAACGAAGTCACGGTGGTTTCCAGGAGGATGCAGATCTGAGCGACGGGTACGATGTGAGCCAATGAGAGCTAGAAAGGACTTTCTACACATGGGAAAAGCATAAATAGAGGAGATGAGGAAGGGAAAAGCCACTGCATTTCCAGAATGGTGAGGATATCCTGGGCAGAGAAAAGTTTCCTGGTGGGAAATAAAAGAAGGTAATCTTAGGAAAAGGGATCCAGCTTATCGAGGACTTTCAATCCCCAAATTAGTGATCGAAAGAGATTACTATATAGAGAGTTATGTTAATGATCATGACAGAGTTTGAGAAAAATTAATCTGGCAACACTTCAAAGGATGGATTGGAGATTAAGCGATGAATAAACTTGTTTGAAAATAAACCCAGGTGAGAAGCCCCGATTAGGATCAAAGATATGTGGATGGGGAACAGAGGGCTCCCTCGAGACAGTTTATATTGGGGTGAATGAAGCACACAAGCAAGGCTTGAGCACATGGAAATAAGGTCAACCTATCCTGGAGAGGAGTTTAGTTGCACTTGGTAAGTTACCTTTATAAATGAGGTCAGTAAGGCACTATAGAGCCTTTTTTTTTTTTTTTTTTTTTTTTGCTGAGGCTGCTTGTGGGATCTTAGTTCCCTGACCAGGGATTGAACCCCGACCCTCGGCAGTGAAAGCACAGAGTCCTAACCACTGGACAGCCAGGGAATTACCTATTAGAGCCATTTTAACCTCCAAGAAAAGGTATAAAACACTTTCTACTAGAAAGACAGATGATAATGCAGAGGGGGAAAAATCAATGTGTGGTATAGAAGTAGCAAGAGGTGCAGTGTTTTTTTTATCGTGAAGTATTTTAAGAAAGCCATTTAGTGTAACTAATCTGTTTTCCCTTTCAAAGGTAGTTCATTTCAGTATAGCCTAATTAGGAAGGAATAAATAAGGCACCCGAGGTCAAGATTGGACCTGCTTTGTTAACTTATAAAAATTCAAGAAAGCAGTAATATCTAAGAGCTCATACATTCATATCTGAGATCTGATACATTCGGAATGAGCTATGAGCTGATGTGGGGCTGTATATTTTTAACAAAAGCTGAAATGACATTTTTAAAAAATTTTATTTTATTGAAGTATAGTTGATTTACAATGTTGTGTTAATTTCTGCTATACAGCAAAGTGATTCAGTTATACATATATACACATCCTTTTTCATATTCTTTTGCATTATGGTTTATCACAGGATATTGAATACAGTTCCCTGTGTTATACAGTAGGGCCTTGTTGTTTATCCATCCTCTATACAATAGTTTGCATCTGCTAACCCCAAGTTCCCAATCCATCCCACTCCCTCCCCGCTCCTCCTTGGCAACCACAAGTCTGTTCACTATGTCTGTGAGTCTGTTCCTGTTTTGTAAATAAGTTCATTTGTGTCATACTTTAGATTCCATGTATAAGTGATATCATATGGTATTTGTCTTTCTTTTCCTGACTGCTTAGTATGATAATCTCTAGGTCCATCCATATTGCTGAAAATGGCATTTCATTCTTTTTTATGACTAAGTAGTAAGGAATAACATTTCTAATCATGCCACCAACTCAAATTTTCTCAGTGCAAAAACAACATTAACATGCTTTGAAGATGTACAGTGTCTTGAGGAAGTGGTAGAGTAAAAGCCAGCTGCTGCCTGTGTCATGCTGCTCTGTCAGATTCACAAGCTCAGTTTCTCCCTTCCTCTCCTCCTTCACCCCATTCCCCTGGCAATGGCCTTCCTTCATGCTAAGTTAGTCCCCATCTCAGAACTACCTGCAGTGTTCCTCCCAAGATTTTCCCGTGGCTGCCTCCTTCTCATCGTTCAGTTTTGTTTGTTTTTTTAAATACATTTATTTATTTTTGGCTGCGTTGGGTCTTCGTTGCTGCGCATGGGCTTCTCCCTAGTTGCGGAGAGCGGGGGCTACTCTTGGTTGCGGTGCATGGGCTTCTCATTGCGGTGGCTTCTCTTGTTGCGGGGCACAGGCTCTAGGCGCGTGGGCTCAGTAGTTGTGGGTCGTGGGCTCAGTAGTCGTGGCTCACAGGCTCTAGAACGCAGGCTCAGTAGTTGTGGCACATGGGCTTAGCTGCTCCGCGGCATGTGGGATCTTCCCGGACCAGGGCATTGGCAGGCAGATTCTTAACCACTACACCACCAGGGAAGCCCCATCATTCAGTTTTTAAACGGTATCTTCTCCTCAGGGAGGGATAGCAGATGCTGTTGGGAGCCCTGCCCATAGGCTCTTCACAGGCTGTGCATTCATCCCCCAGATGCTGTGGGTATTGGCTGCTCATGACTCAGGCCTTTGTCCTTTTATGGGGAATTGCTCTTGGCCGGCAGGAGCCTCCTCACCTGGCAGTGGTCCCAGAGATAATGGCGGTAAGTTACCTCCCCCACCCAGGGGAGGGCGGTGGACGAAGGCTAAGTGATGAAAGGATGTAGCAGCCTCCTCACCTCTGGGTGGCACAACTTCTGTGGTGCAATTCACGATTCAGGGCTTCCCATGGGATCAGGCTGAGACTAGACTCTTCCTAAAGCCATATCTTTGCTGAACTTCATCCCCTGCTGTCCCCTACTTTTTTCACCTAATAGGTTTCTCTTTAAGATCATTTAAGCAGGAATTCCTATCTTAGGTTCTGTTCACAAGAAAGACAGCTGGTGAGAGAAGTGGTCCTAGGAAGCCAACTGGATCTAGATTTGGCGTTGGATAACTCATCCACTAGATGGCAATGAGAACCCTGTCATTGGTAGTGAGTGAACTATTGTTAGTGCTTGACTTGCTGTAGGGGTGCAGTTGCTAAGATTTTCACCTGCAGAGGACTAGGACAAAATATAGGTAGAAGAAGCTGCATTAAATTGTGCAATGGCTCTGGTATTTAACATGTATCAGGAAAACAGGGGAAAGCTTGGTACACAGGAATGCTTGGACTATTTTTGCCACTTCTTGGGAGTCTGTAGTTATTTCAAAACAAAAAGTTAAAAATGAAAACCAACAAACAGCAATAATGTAAAAATAATATTATATCCTAGGTGGAATGGTAAACATTAGTACCATCATTAAGGACTTCAGGGATACGGAGACAATGGTTCCCATATATCCCCATTTGATTCAATAGCTTGACCTCTTCAAAAACCAAATTAATTGTGGCAGATGACATGGACTACCTGAAACTCAACCAAATAACCCCAACTGACGCCACTTCATTGAATGTGGTACCTTTATTAGAATAGATTAACATAGACTTTGGTATGTGGTGTAAAGCCCTAACTGACATCTATATCCTTTTCTATACCCATCAGAAAGGTGAATCAGTAAAAGTTTGCATTCACAAGGAATGGATAATAGTATATACAGTCACAACTTTGCCTTAGGGCTACTTTAACTCTCCTACTCTCTGTCATAATGTAGTCCAAAGGGATCTGGATCATGTGGACATTCCACAGAATTTTACGTTGGTCAACTATATTGATAGCATGATGTTAAGTGAACCTGATAAGAGGAAATGGCAAGTGCTCTGGGATGCTGAAGTACACTTCAGAAGGTGGAAAAATAATCCTAAAAAAAATAAAGGAGACTACCACATTGGCAAGGTTTCTAAGGTTACAGTGTTCTGGTACATCCTAGGACATCTCTCCTCTGGTAAAGGACAAGTCACTGCACCTTGTGACTCCTGCCACCAAGAGAAAAGCACAGAGCATGGTAGGCATTTTGGAGACAGTATTTATGACATTTGGGAACACTGCTCCAAGCTATTTAGTGGGTGATGAGGAAGTTTACCAGTTTAAGTGGGACTCAGAGTAGAAAAGGGCTCTGTAGTGGATCTAGGTTATGGTATAAGAAACACTGCCTCTTGGGCCACATGACCCCAAAGATTCTAGGGTACTCGATGTATCTCTGGTAGATAAAGATGCTGTGTGAAATACTTGGGAAGCCCAAATATGAGAATTGCAGGGCAGATGTCTAGGGTTCTTGGGCAAGGCCTTGTTACTTGTAGGAGAGAACTATACACCATTCACAAAACAGCTTCTGACACACTATTGGGACCTGGAAGAGACTATCTGATTACGAGACATCAAATGACTACGAAACTAGAGTTGCTCGCCACAAGCTGGGTTTGGTCAGACCTACCAAGTCATAAGATTGGGTACACCAGCAACATCCATCATAAGCTGGAAACGGTATATCTGAAACTGGGCTCAAGCAGATCCCCAAAGCATAATAAAGCTGTGCAAACAAGTAGATCAGAACAGCTACTACTTTCATTGCTCTTACATAAACACTTTTCCTTCAGCTCATAGCTGTAGCCTCTTAAAGTTTTCCTAGGACCAGCTGATAGAGGGGGGAAAGGCTTCTTCTTGGTATATGAATACACGTTGAAAATAGACTACTCATACGCTACAGCCCACTCGTGCTGAAAGACGGTGGTGGAGGAAAATTATCTCAGTGGGTAGAGTTTCAGATGGTTCTCCTGGTTATCTACTTTGTGTGGAGAGAAAACGGGCCCCCAGAAAAGTTATTCACAGATTCATGGGCACTAGCAAATGGCCTGGCTGGTCAGTCAGTGGCTGGGAAAGAGCAAGACTGGAAAATCATAGAGCAAGTGTGGAGAGAACTTGTGAGTGGATCAGTGGGAGGGAGCAAGAAGCCCTGGTTAATGTCCACCAGGGAGTGTCGGCTGCAGGTGAGGCACTAGCCAACCAAGGCACAGGAAGAGCCACCCAGCAGACGTCAGCCAGCTTCTATCCTCAGCCCCACCAGTCCTTTCACAGTTGGCTTATGAACAGAACAGGCATCGATGTGGGTTATGCATGAGTTCACCAGCATGGGCTCTTGCTCCACAAAGCTGATCTAGCTACTGCTGCTGCTGCATATCCAACCACCAGTAACGAAGAGCAATGCCGAGTCCCCCAGACAGCCCAACCTCTTGAGAAAGCCAGCTAGCTATATCAGACACCCTTCATGCTGGGAAAGAACAACAATTCATGGTGGTATTATCATACCCTGAGGACCACCTGCAACAGTCAGAGTTGTAATTTGTTCCAGTAACCCTTCTCTTATAAATACCAGAAATTGCACCAACCAGAATGTTGGAGGACCTGCGACCAGATGGAGTGACATTACCATGAAAAACAAGTGGCTCTGAGTGGTACAAAGTGTAGACTGTAGCAGATGCAGCTGGTGCCTTCCTAAATCCCCCTTACAGGCTGGTGTGCCAGTGTTGGCTGCTAATGGCTCACACCTGCGCTCTGCCCCAGGGGCTTGCATTTGGCTGAAGGGAGGTGCCTAAGTCAGAGATGACTCTTCCTTCCACAGTGTACAGAGACATCTGTCTAGCCATGACTACATTTCCCAGCTTCTCTTGCAACTAGATGGGGACATGTGAATAGTTCTCGCTGAGAACTATTGAGGTGAATTCTCTCAAGGCCAAGATTGAGAAGCTTTCTCCATTTGTTCTTTCCCCTTCCTCCTCCTGCATGCAAAGGGCATGAAAACCCTGGCAAGAGGAGGCCACAAGATAAAAGGAGCCTGGGTTCCTGAGTCACCATGTGGAAGCTGCCACCAATCAGGAACACATGTATTGTTAAATGACTGTGGGTTCTTTTGTTACAGCAGCTGCATTACTCTAATATCCTCTACCTGTGAACACTAACGGGATTCCTGACATACTATGAAGTGGGACTGGATGCTTCTGAAGGCCCCTTCTGATACAGATTCTCTGATACATTTCTTCTGAAATTTATGAATTATTGTACTTGAAGGTTATGTTGTTAAATAGTATCATTTAACTATCCTATAGTAAACATAGTAAAGTTTAAAACCACTGAGTCAGAAGAACTGGATTCCAGCTCTGGCTCCTCTACCAGCCTGTTATAGAGTCTGGAAAATATAACCTTACCTCTCTGAGCCTCAGTTTCATCAACTGTAAAATGCAAATAAAATGCAATGTGAATGAGGACAATATGACCTCTAAGGTCCTTTCTAGCTCTTGTAGTCCTTGCTTCTCTGTATAGTATTAAAATAAATCTCTTCAAAGAATGTACAGCAACAGCTCTTTATAGCCTGGGAGAAGTGGGAGCACCGAACTTTAGTGCATTATATATTGCACTAAACTTAACCTATAATAAATCCTTTCATCACAGAGTTATCTTTTATTATTGGACTTCAAAATTTGGAGGTGAGTCAAAGACACTGGGTTCTTTGCTTTTGGCTCTAGGTATAGTCAAATTGTCTCGAACAGCTCAAATACTCCATTCAATTGAGGCAGTAATTGGGGATGATTTGTATCAGAAGTAGGAAATAGGGCCAAGTGAGTCCAGTGGGAAATGGCTGTTTGGCAATGCCAAGGAAACACTCCAGGGCACTGGGCCATGACCATGTCAGTGACACATAGCCCACACTGACAATGAATCCAACAGTAAACCGTAAGCTGATTGAAGTTTTGTTTCCTTTATAAACAAATAGGCGTGGCTGTGTTCCAATAAAACATTGTTTACTGGTTTCGGTTATTATTATTTTTTAATTAACAAACATAAAGAAGTCATTTAGAACAGGGGTCCCCAACCCCCGGGGGGCGGACCGGTACCAGTCCGCAGCCTGTTAGGCACTGGGCTGCACACACAGCAGGAGGTGAGCGGCAGGCGAGCAAGTAAAGCTTCATCTGCCGCTCCCCATCCCTCTCCATCACTGGCATTACCACCTGAACCATCTGCCCCCCAACCCCCATCCGTGGAAAAATTGTCTTCCACGAAACTGGTCCCTGGTGCCAAAAAGGTTGGGGACCACTGATTTATTTATTTATTTATTTAAATTAAAAAAAATTTTTTTTAAATTTATTTTTTAAAATTTATTTATTTTAATTTTTAAAAAATTTTTTAAAAATTTATTTATTTTACTTCTGGCTGCGTTGGGTCTTCATTGCTGCACATGGGCTTTCTCTAGTTGCAGAGAGCGGGGGCTACCCTTCATTGCGGTGTGCAGGCTTCTCATTGCAGTGGCTTCTCTTGTTGCAGAGCACAGGCTCTAAGCACACGGGCTTCAGTAGTTGTGGCTCGTGGGCTCTAGAGCGCAGACTCAGTAGTTGTGGCACACAGGCTTAGTTGCTCCATGGCATGTGGGATCTTCCCGGACCAGGGCTCAAACCCGTGTCCCCTGCATTGGCGGGTGGATTCTTAACCACTGCTCCACCAGGGAAGTCCCGGGACCACTGATTTAGAAGGCACAAAATTATTAAAGAAAAAGTTCTGGAAGCTACTACAGATAAATCTGTTTCCTTAGTAAATATCAAGTCTTCTGACATTCTGTGTCTCTGAACCACATAGTTTTGTTTTGTTTGTACTGGACAGAGCATTTAACTAATCTCTTGGTGTTTGCATAAGGAGCCTGGGCCAACTGTAGATAAGGAAGGGATTGGAAAATATCTGGGGCTTTCTCTGACCTTTTTCTGGGCTGCCTTGCGTCTTACCCACTGTAGAATATGCTGATTTCCTCACACGTGAGGATGATGAGCAATTCTCAGAGGTTGAAAGAGCTGCTGCATTTAATGTAGGTTGTTGGATTATATCTCCCTGAATGGCCATGCACATTTTTGTCAACTTCTAGGGGTAAGACGCAGCTCCAGCAGTGATATCTGGTAAAGTACCTCAAGGGACAGAAAAGGCAGATGATCTCCTCAGCCGCTTCACCAAGCATCTGGCTCTGTTCAGCTCCGCCACAAGCCTGGCTCCCAGTGTTGGGCTGTCCTTGCACTTCTAATATTAGTGTAAAGAGGATGGCTATTTCCTTAAGCACTGAGAGCTAAGGCATTGCTGGCTTTCACTGCTGAGGATCTGTGGACAAGTCTGATGTCTCCTTACATACAAATACATCAGACCACGAGAGGACATATTGAAGGATCCATAAGGTGTCTCGGACATGCTGTAAGGACCACCCAGACTTAAAATCTGAGCACCGTCAGTCCCCACCCCGTGACCGCCTTTTACCTTCTATAGCTAATCATTTGCCAATTTATGTTTATTCAACATACACAAGGTTTTTCATTCCTTTCTAGGGCTACTCTCACTTACTTCAGGCCCTCTCACTGACACTGTAATATTAAATTCTAAACTGCATTTCCAGCCCCAATGCATCTTAGACATGCTAGCAGACTAAGCATTTGAAACCCGATTCCCATCATGTTAATTTCTGCTCAATCTGTCTCAGTGGTTTCCTGTTGTATATATAATTATGGGTAACCTCAGCCCGGCATCTCTTAAAATTAAGCTCAAATTTGCATTTTCCAGCCTTAATTTCCTAGTACCTATTTCACACATCCAACTCTAACGTAACTACCCGGAAAAGCTGAAACTTTCTTACATATGCACCGTTTTTCATATTATGCCTCAGTTCTCCTTTGAAACTTTCTCCATGTGAGTAGGAGCTGGTTTTGTTTTCCTTCACAACCTCCACTACTCCAAGTGCAGAGCCATTTACATAGCTAGTTTTCCGTACACTTTTGTGGAACTGAATTAGAAAATGAAGTTCTTCAGGTACAATCCAAGATCCATTCTCTCATAGTTATGCGTCAGGTATTGTTCTAGGGCTAGGGATAAAAAAACTGAACACAACAACGGGAGTAAATTTATGCACTCATGAAGCTCAAATGGGGGAAGCAGGGGTAGGAAATGAAGACATTAAACAAATAAATAAGCAACATGCTTAAAATGTCATGTGAAATGTGAGCTATAGAGAAAAGTGGAGTTGGGGGGGCGATGGGAAGTACCAGAAGTAGCTGGGTTGGGGGGAGAAATTTTAAATGATGGTGATCACAGAGGGTCTTTCTGAGAAAGTGACATTTGAACAAAATACTTAAAGGGTAGGAACTCGTGGCTACTGAGGGAAAAAAGCATTCTAAAGATAGACACAAGACAGGCAGAGGCCTTGAGGCAGGAACTTTTGGTGTTCTAGTAATAGGTAGCAAGGAGAGCGGAGTGAGCCCGGAAGCGTGTGGTAGATGAGGGTGAGGGTCTCAGTGGACCGTAAGTTATTATGAAGACTTTGACTTTTACCCTAAGTCAAATGCAGAGACTTTGCTGGGCACTGAGCAGAGGAGTTCCCTGATCTAAACTGATAGGCCAGGGTAGAAGCAGAAAAACCACTTAGGAGCATCTATGATAAGCTAAGATGGTGGCTTGGACTAGGGTGGTGGTGAAGGGTTTGAAAGGAGGTCAGATTCTAGAGGTATTTTTAAAATAGAGCTGATAAGAACTGCTGATGGTTTGAATATGGGACGTGAGAGAAAGAGAGAACCAAGGATAATTCCAACATTATCCCTGAGTAAGTAGAAGGAAGTTGGCATTATCGATATGGAATAAACTACGAAAGGAACAAATTTTAGAGTAAGATGGAGGGCAGATCAAGATTTTTCTTAGTTTATCAGTGATAATTTAAGGTAGTTCTGGTCTTATCCAAAGTTTTAATTAGAATGTTCCTTTCTAGCACACCCTGAATTTTATCTCAAAACCTTTTTTTCCTAGTACTCTTATAACACAAATTCCAAAAACCATAGTTGACTGACAAATTAAATTACGTTTTAAAAGTTAGTATGGCAAAAACTACCAAAAGCAAAGTCTACATAAAAATGACAAACCATGAAACAATATTTGTAGCTCATATTATAATCCTAGGTTTCCTAATATATAAAGAACTCCTACAAGTATATAAGAAACAACAATAACAACCCCAAAGGAAAAATGGACAATGGATATGAACAGATAGTTCATGGAAAAAAATGCCTTTTAAGCATAAGACACTCAATGTCACTCATTTAAAGCTATAATTAGATAACTTCTTCCCTATAAGATTGATAAAGATCAAAAAGGTTAATAACTCAAGATATTGGTTAGTGTATAAGCAAATAAGCGTTCTCGTATATCAGCTTCTATGGAGGACAATTTGGCAACATCTGTCAATTTTTTAAATGCATATACTCCGACTAAGCAATCTGACTTCTAGCTAGGCATGATAGAGGTGTAGTCACATATTTCTGAAAATATACACACACGAGGTTATGAATTACAACATGGTACGTAATTTTAAAAGATTCAACACAACTTACATATATAATAATAATAGAGTAATGGTTAAATAAACTGTGATATATCCATTGTAAACATCCATTAAAAATAATAAGGCAGCTTTGCAAAACATATTATTAAGAGATAAATATACAATTAAAAGAAAAGAGCAAAGTGAAGAATGGTTTGTGTAGTAAGCTACCATAGGTTTTCAAAAATACGAGGGGGACAGAATGTACACATGTATGTTTATAACGGCATGGAATATCTCTGCACGTATATATGGCAAACTGATAAATATGATTGCTCCTGGAAAGCAACTGGGGGGCTGGACAATAAAGGTGGGAAGAAAGTTACTTTTTTAACCAGCTGTTTTAGATCAAGTTTTTTGGAAACAGACATAGACAACAATGAGCAGAGAAGGTTTATTGGGGAGTGAGCTCAAGAGTTACACCGGCAAGGGGGACATTGACCCACAATGCAGTTGCAGCGGGGATCTCTGCCCGTCCTACAGTCTTGGGGTGAACTCTGGAGCCGGATGGTCCTTACTCATTGTCCCAAACCGAAGCAAGGAAACCAGGACTTTGCACCCCTGCCTCAGCCAGTCGTTGGCCTAGGGCTGCCCTCTGGGAGGGATGGAGTCTTGGGAAAGCAGCTCCCAGCAGCTTGTGCCAGTTCCCACCAATATTGCCAGCAGCAGAACCATGGGTTCCTGAGCCTTGACGACAGGATTGGGGTAAAGTATATTTGAATTTCTTCCAAAATAACTAGATAGAATAGCTTGGGTGGGGCAAGCAAGGAGCCAGTACTCTACTCTGAAATTATAGGAGGCTAGCACTGCAAGTCCCCCACTGAAACTGTCTTTGGAGGCTGGCAGCACTCTTTTTATTTTTTATTTATTTATTTTTATTTTATTTATTTATTTTTTTGCGGTATGCGGGCCTCTCACTGTTGTGGCCTCTCCTGTTGCGGAGCACAGGTTCCGGACGTGCAGGCTCAGCGGCCGTGGCTCACGGGCCCAGCCGCTCCGCGGCATGTGGGATCTTCCCGGACAGGGACACAAACCCGTGTCCCCTGCATCGGCAGGTGGACTCTCAACCACTGCGCCACCAGGGAAGCCCGGCAGCACTCTTTTTAAATTGATGACTCTGACATCTGTTTGACCTCCTAATCCTCCCATCTCATCCAAGAGGGTCCTTATGTTCCTTTAGTGCACGCATCCTCCTTCAGGTGACAGCGGAGGAAAGAGAAATAAGCAAAGTAATCGTGACTTGAGAAAGTAATTTACAACTCTATTTTAAATGAAAAATGCCATATTTTATCTCCCTGTCTAATTTTAGACAGAGATTCTTAGCTACATCTAATTTGAAACCATTACATTTTAAAATAGGTTTGGCATCGGACTTCCCTGGTGGTCCAGTGGTTAAGATTCCACACTTCCCATGCAAAGGGGCACAGGTTCGATGCCTGGTCGGGGAACTAAGATCCTACATGCCCTGTGGCATGGCCAGAAAATTAAAAGTAGGTTTGGCATCCTTATCTTTTTCTTGTGCCTCTTTATTATGAAATTAAAATATTCATATATTACCTAAGTTTGTCAAAAAAAAAAGAGAGATTGAAAGAGACTTAAGAGATAAAATCAGTGGAACTTATTTCAATCTTGAGGGAGATAAAAAAAAGACCAGTGCAAATGAATAGTTTTGAGACAGTCAGGGCAAGTTGTACATGGACTGGATATTAGATTATACCAAGAAATTATTGACAATTGGGTATAATTTTAAGAGTCTTTTTTATCAATTCATGTTGAATTATTTGTGAGTGAAATAATGTCTGGGATTTGTTTTAAATACTGCAGCTAAAACGAGGGGCAGAAAGGTGATGGGATAGATGAAAAAATATTGGTAGAACATTAGTAATTGTTGAAACCAAGCATGGGCACCTGGGGTTTAATGTGCTACACTTTTTACTTTTGTTTTATTTGACGATTTCCATAATGAAAATGACAAAAATTCATGTATCTAAATACACATATGAACTGTGTCATCTCCCTAAACTGTATCATTTAAAAAAAGGAAACCAACACCTATAAAAATGATAATTCTCCTTTGGTTTGATGTAATTGGTGGAATCATCAGGCCTTTAATTGTTCACACGTCACTGGCTGTATTAGGCTATAACCTGACCATTCCACCATTGTAATTTCCTGCACACAAGCATTACATAGATGACAGTCTAGTCTAATGATTGTAGCTGTGAAAAACAAGACAAAAGATAGGTTAGTGTTTCCCAGTACTTGTCAGAGTGAAGCCACATCATATGCTTTTTATTCTATGGCAGAGTCCCATGTACTGACATATAAATTTGTCCCACTGAATTAATTTATTAATTAATTTGGGCGAGTTTCAGCTGCAGGAATGTGTGCCCATTCTCTACTGGTCTGTATTTTCCATGAACAAAACAAAACATTGCTTGAAGCTCATTGCTAAATTATTTCTAACAATAATTATGTTCAGGTATTAAGTCCTCTGTGGTTTCTGACTTCAGGTCAGTTATACTATTAAATGGTGCTTCTCAAACTGTTTGTCTTTTGGAACCCTTTACATTCTTAAAAATTATTTTTTAATTTTATTTTAAAATTTATTTTATTTTTTAGTTTATTATTATATATATTTTTTGGCTGCATTTGGTCTTTGTTGCTGCACGTGGGCTTTTCCCTAGTTGCGGCAAGTGGGGGCTATTCATCGTTGCAGTGCAGGCTTCTCATTGCAGTGGCTTCTCTTGTTGCAGAGCACGGGCTCTAGGCATGCGGGCTTCAGTAGTTGTGGCTCACAGGCTCAGTAGTTGTGGCTCGCAGGATCTAGAGTGCAGGCTCAGTGGTTGTGGCACATGGGCTTAGTTGCTCCGTGGCATGTGGGATCTTCCCAGACCAGGGATCGAACCTGTGTCCCCTGCATTTGCAGGCGGATTCTTAACCACTGCGCCACCAGGGAAGTCCCTTAAAAATTATTGAGGACCTCAAAAGAGTTTTTGTTTATGTGGGTTTTATCTATTGATATTTACTATGTTAGACATTGGAACCAAAATGAAAAATTAATTAAATAATAATAAACTCATATGTTAACATAATGTTTTTAAGAAAAATAACTATTTTTCTTAAATATGAGATAGGGACCAAATCTGCACATCTTGTTAATGTCTTGTTTAATTGAAGGCAGCTGGAGTCTCATTACTTCTGCATTGACACTGTTACCATATCTCCTAACACGCAGCCTTCAGAAAACTCAATGGTACACTAGTGCAAAAATGAGAAGGAAAAAGTCAAAGAATGTCTTATTATTATGCAAATAGATTTGACTTCCTACATCCTCCCCAAAAGGTCTTAGGGAGCCTCAGGTGGCCCAGGATCCCACTTTGAGAACGGCTGCCGGATAATGTGTGTGTATTTGGGAAAGCTTGCCCACATGTGAAAGTGAGAGAGTGGACCCACCTGACTCAGACGCATGGAGACGCAGCGACCTCAGGCAACTGGCCAGTACTACAACCCACAAAGTTTACAACTACCCCAGAAAGGGTTCCTCAGAAACTGATCTAAAGAGAAAAATTTTACCCTTGCCATCTTAGTCTGTTCAGGCTGCTCTAACAGAATTCCATTGATTGGGTGAGTTAGAAACAAGAGAAATTTATTTCCCACAGTTCTGGAGGCTGAGAAGACCAAGATCAAGGCACCGGCAGATTTGGTATCTGGTGAGAGCCTGCTTCCTGCTTCACGTCAGAAGTCTTTTCCCTGTGTCCTCACACTGAGAAAGGGGTAGGGAGCTCTCTGGGGTCTCTTTTATAAAGGCACTAATCTCACTCATGAGGGCTCCCCACCAAGGCCTAATCACCTCCCCAAACCTGCCCCCCCCCCCCCCCCGGCCAAATGCCTTCCACATTGGTTAATTCACATTTAGCACATCCATTGGGGCTGGGGGACACAAACATTCAGTCTATAGACCTTACCTAAAAAAATATTCTACCTGAAGTTTTAAAAGGTTTTAAAACAGAGATTTAATGTGCTCTCATGACACAGAGTCTTTTGGAAATTTAAACAATATTTAATAGTAAAGTTTTTGTTTAAGGCTCCATTTATGACTTTTTTTTTTTTTTTTTTTTTTTTTTTTGCGGTACGCGGGCCTCTCACTGTTGTGGTCTTTCCCATTGTGGAGCACAGGCTCTGGACGCGCAAGCTCAGCAGCCACGGCTCGCGGGCTTAGCTGTTCCGCGGCATGTGGGATCTTCCCGGACCGGGGCTCGAACCCGTGTCCCCTGCATCAGCAGGCGGACTCTCAACCACTGCGCCACCAGGGAAGCCCCCATTTATGACTTTTATTGTCATATATTTTATTTGTCCAACATCTAAAACTTTTATTTTCCCAGGTAATGCTTGGCATAGTTTGTGGTATTAATCTTTCCAATGCATTATTTTTTCTGCACTTCTTATTATGGGATGGTATTTGTTTCCATTCAGTAAGACATGTTTAAACAGGCAGCTTTGGTCAACATTCCACTACTAATGCATTATATTTTTTAAGTAACTTTATTTATTTCTAATTATAAAAGTAAAACATACTCATTGAAAAAAATTTAGAAAAAGAAAAAGAACAGAAAAATATAAAGTGCAAAATAAAGATCACATATAATCCCAGCTTCCAGAGACAACTACTGACAATACTTTGTGGTCTAGTCCTCCAGATTTTATTCTATACATCACATCAATTTGTCATCACAGTACATAGATGTCTGAAAATCAGATGTAGCAAACAATTAAAATGTGGCCCATTTGCTTTAATGTGTGGCGTAAATTGAACAATGATGGTGACAGACTGCAAAAATACAGGGCTTTCGTTTATACTAAAAGAGCATCTTGTGAATCTAGGCACTTAGTCCCGCTGCGGAGCACAGGCTCCGGACGCGCAGGCTCAGCGGCCATGGTTCACAGGCCCAGCCGCTACCGCGGCATGTGGTATCCTCCCAGACCAGGGCACGAACCCGTGTCCCCTGCATCAGCAGGCGGACTCTCAACCACTGCGCCACCAGGGAAGCCCCTGAATCTAGGCACTTAGTGCCGGAATATATTTTTCGTAATTTACTAAGGCTAGGAAGAGTTCATTTATTGATGTTACTAATCTATCTAGATTTTGGTCTCAAGATCATATTCTTCCTTATGGACAGATAAGCCAGAGTTCAGCAATTTGTTGGTAAGACTGTAATTTTGTAAATTATGGGGCCTGATAGAACATCACAGAATTTTACACAGATGCTTCAGTAAAAGAAGCATCTGATGAGACCTTCCGAATTAACCAAATATGTTCTTGTATGTCTCACTGTTGTTTCGCTTACCACGTTAATTACCCTTTTCATATATTTACTCTGAGGTGTTCATCCAGTTATTTCCTGAACAGATGGTCCCCAGAAGTTACCTCATTCAGAATAGGGTAATTAAGCATGAAAATTATGATACGAAGTATAGTCCCGTTTTCCACAGAAAATGCTACAAAATCCTGCAGACGGGGTGGATTTAAACAAAGCATCTTCAGGTGCTGTGCTTAGAACAGAGAGTGAAGAAGGCCCATACTTGGGTAAAACAGGTTACAAGAAGAATAGAAGCTGTTGTTCAGGTATTTCCAGTTAGTAAGGGAAGAACTCTCAGAGCTCACTGGCTATCCAACTCCCTGAGGTTTTTAGTGGTAAATCCCAAGTGAATATGTCAGGTTTTTCTGGGGCTTGATCTTTCTGCATGAAACTTTTGAATTACAGGACAGTTATCAAGTATTTTTTGCTTTGGTATATTAAATGTCTGGTTTTAATTCAGACATTTGGAAATTGTATGAAATCTTCAAGATGTAAAGTTTAGTCCAGTCTAGTGGATGATCTATACAGTGATGGTTAACAGGTCTAAACCCCTATCCTAAAATGTGTTTTGGAAATTTGTGGGGCTATTTTTATCCCTCACAATGATTGGAGGATGCAACACTAGCATTTAAAGAGTGGGGACCAGGAATGCTAAACCACCTGCAGTGTGGGAGTATCTCCCACAACAAAGAATTATCCTTGTTTTGCACAACTGTCCAGTGTCCCACCAGACTAAACCCACTACAAATATAAATCAATGGTAATTTGGTAGATTTTAATAATGAAGAGCTTGTTGCTGTTATTGTTACTTTTACAAGAAGTTACAAAAAATACCCTGTAATTTAGGGGAAGTTGGTGTGAAGAAGGAAACATGAACGGATGAAAGACATAGTCTTTGAATAATTTACCAACTCTAATCTTCCTTTCTACGTGATGCATGATTATAGTTCTAAAAAGAATTGACAGTAAATAAACTGGAAAGGGAATAATTTCCCTTTTTAAAGACATTTTGAAAACTTGGTAGGCATCCCAATGTGTCGCTTGTAGTAGTGTTGAAATTATGTAATGGCATAAAAAGCTGTTTAGCAAATCTGTAGATTTAAAAGTCTGATAGCCCTGGTGGGGTGTGAATATTAATACCATTTGTGGGAGTAACCAACCTCCTCATTGTCTCCACTAAGATTGTATGTTGTGTTGGCACATGATCCTTAAATTTCCTTCTCTGATCATCTACAAATATAGACCACGTTTGTTCCCCTGCTCTTTCATTTTCGGCTTTTCTTTTATGGAATATCTTCTGATCCTCTTCCTTCTCTTAAATGCAGTCCTATCGATTACAAGGAGTTGCAAGGATCTGACTATTTCATGTCTTTCGGTGCTTCACCACTACTCAAAAGTACGGTCCAAGGACAAGCAGCATCAGCCTCACCTGGGAGCTTGTTGGAATTGCAGAATCTCAGGTCCTTCCAGAACTACTGAATCAGGATCTGTGTTTTTTTTACAAGATCTCCAGGGCAATCGTATGCATGACTAAAGTTTGAGAAGCACTGTGAGAGTGTAGCCACGCCCGATGGTTCACTTATTGAAATAGCGAAAAATTGCATAATATTTTATTATAAATTATGTTATAGGCTGAATTGTGTCCCCTTAAAATTCCCCCTCAGAATGTGACTGTATTTGGAGACAGAGCCTTTACAGAGGTGATTAAGTTAGAATGAGGCCCTTAGCATGGGACTTAATTCAATCTGAATGAGATCAAAACAGTATGGTACTGGCATAAAAACAGACACATTGATCAGTGGAGCAGAAAGAAGCCCTAGAAGTAAACTCACGCATATATGGTAAATTAATTTATGACAAAGGAGCCAAGAATATACAAAGGGGAAAGATAGTCTCTTTAATAAATAGTGTTGGGAAAACTGGACAGCTATATGCAAAAGATGAAACTGTACCCCTATCTTATACCATACACAAAAATCAACTCAAAATGGATTAAAGACTTGAATATAAGACTTGAAACTATAAAACTCCTAGAAGCAAACACGGGGGTAAGTTCCTTGACACTGGTTTATATTGCACCTTTCTCTTCTACTGGTTTAGAAAATATACATGCAATTTATTCTTCTCATTGGTAATTCCTAAAATTTAAATATATTATTTGACAAAGTAAAAAACTGATGATTTTGTTCTCTCCTTGAACAATTCAAGAATTTCAGTGTACTTTAACTTTGAGAGCACCACTCTCACCTTTACTTCTTTTGGTTGCCTAGTATTTTAGTATGTGGCTCTTGATCTAAGAGTTACATGAGAGAATTTGTTTTCTCTATTTTTGTGTAGAAGGGCCCTTATTTTGTGATAATGTTAGTAAGTCTAGTTTTACTATATTGTGATTAGGGAATGTGGCCTGTATTATTACTGTTCAAAATTTGTTCAGGTTTTTTTTGTGGACCAATGTATGGTCAATTTTCAATGGACACTTGAAAATGAAGTGTATTATCTATCTTAAGGAAACACAGTATACCATGTTTTGTTGAATCTAGTCACAATTTCTTTCTTTTACATTTTAAAATCCCTGCATGAGATTCATCTTTCCATTCTGGCACCTTATAATTACTTTTGGCCAGATGGCATTTATAATGCAGTTCTTATTGCTGGCACTGTCATAAACTTGGTCACCGCTATTTACATCATTGACACTTCAACTGAGTTATGTTTACATTGCTGGATCTATACATGTTGGGTTTAATTACCATTGAAAATTGTTCAAAAGATTACAGTGTATTTTGGCATTGAAACTAAAAGTTA
Source organism: Orcinus orca (assembly GCF_937001465.1). Taxonomy (NCBI): domain Eukaryota; kingdom Metazoa; phylum Chordata; class Mammalia; order Artiodactyla; family Delphinidae; genus Orcinus; species Orcinus orca. Next base: position 80,705,720 of record NC_064561.1, on the reverse strand, counting down.
TTGGGTACACAGAAAGGTTTGGAAAGGTATAAATTTGATATTAGTAAAGCAAATATTATTGATGGAAGTATTACTATAATTCCACATTTTCTTGCAAAAGCAACCAAAGACTATACAGAACCTTGAAACAATAAAGGACAATAACCATGAGTAGATGAATCTGTGGGGCATTTTGTTCCTGAGGCAAGCACGAGAGGAAACCTATTGCACACCAAGTAAATCAACTGAGTTTAGGAGAAATTGCCAAATCTGTCAAAATAGATGAAATAAGTTTCATAACAAGCAGAGAACAGTGAGACTTCATGCATTTTGCAGACCATAGGCATGTGTCAAAGTTTAACTGATAGCATTTATTTTCTTGGTGCTCTATTAAAAAATGACATGTTTTACAGTTGACTGCATCTTACATTCAGTGAAATGTGATATATTGACCAGTTCTACCTTATCATGTTGCTTATGTTGTCTATATCCTCACATCATTTTAAAAATGTCTGTAGTCTGCCTTGGACCAAGAGATGCAAATGAAAGTCTCCGAATATAAGTGTTATCTATTTCCCCTTGTTATATCCTGTAATTTTTGCTCTTTGAATATTGCTACCATGCTTTAATTGCATGTATATCACAACTGTTATATCATCATTATCATTTAAATCTTCTAAGTTCATATTATAAGTTGCCCTACTTGGTCTCATTTTATGGTTTTTTGGTATGAATTTCTATTGCCGGATATTAAGGTTGCAAATCCTGCTTTCTTTTTATTTGCATTTGCCTGGTTTAGTTTTGCTAATCCTCTATTTTCAACCTTGTGAATCACTTTGTTCTAGGTGTGTTTCTTTTACATACTATAAAGTTTGGGTTCTTGCCTTGTGCTCTAGTCTGAAAGTCTGCATATTTCTAAAAGATAAATAAGCACATTTTTAAAAATTTGACATATTTGCCTTTTTTCTGTTTTTTTAATAAGTTTTAAATTCTTTCATGATGTAATCAGTTTTCTTTGTTTTTTTGATAATCTGATATTTGGAGAAGTTCATGGCTTTGTGGCCTTTATAATTTAAAATTGTTACTCAAGAAAATATATGCTTTTGCAAATAATGTATCTGATAAAGGAATTGTATCCAGAATATATTAAAGACTCTTACAAAGCAATAATAATAGACAAAAACTCAATTTTAAAATGGACAAAGTATTTGAACAGATATTTCCCCAAAGAAGATAAACACATGAAAAGATGCTTGGTATCATTAGTATTAGGGAAATGCAAATCAAATCCACAGAGATACTACTTTATATTCCCTATGTTATGGACCGAATGTTTCTACCCTACCAAAATTCATGTTTAAGCTCTAACGCCCATGTGTCTAAATGTGGAAATAGAGCCTGTGGATGTGGAACCAGGGGTATGGAGGAAAGGCGGATACAAAGCGCTGACTATAAGGTACATGCAGATTTTTGACTGGGAGGGGTGGCGCTGCACCCCCTAACACCTGCATTGTTCAAAGGTCAATTGTAGTATTCAGAGAAAATTAAGGAAATGGGGAAAAAAGGTAATGAATAAAGCTAGGGTAGTGGAATGGAGGTGGGGCAGGGAGGAATGCTATACAGGAAAGGGAGAACATTCATTCATTCATTGTATATCACCTAGCTCAGCTGTGAATAGTGTTTACATAGTCATTATAATGAAATTCTGATTATTTATATAAGCGATCTTACAGTATAACTCTGGAGACAAGGGGGATGAGAAATTGTGTGTGTGTGTGTGTCTGTGAGAGAGAGAGAGATACAGAGATAGATATACAGAGACAGAACTAGAAGTCATGTCAATCCCTTATCTCCTCACGGTGTGAAATCAATAGATAATGCCTAAAATTGGGAATTCAAGAAGTGATATTATAAGCACATTATTTAGAGACACAGAGGTTAACTATCAAAAGAATGAGCAAAAATAGTTAAAAAACATTACTCTGGGAAATGGGAAACAGAAGTGGGATGTTGCAGGGATGACACGTTGCGGGGTGGGGAATAGCTGGGATTTTTAAAATAATAAACCTTATAAAAATATTTGACTCTACACTGTATACATATAACTTTTTGTAAAATAAGAATGTATGGAGACTTCCCTGGTGGCGCAGTGGTTAAGAATCTACCTGCCCGTGCAGGGGACATGGGTTCGAGCCCTGGTCTGGGAAGATCTCACATGCTGTGGAGCAACTAAGCCCGGGTGGTACAACTACTGGGCCTGCGCTCTAGAGCCTGCGAGCCACAACTACTGGAGCCCAAGTGCCACAATTACTGAAGCCTGCGCACCTAGAGCCCGTGCTCCACAACAAGAGAAGCCACCGCAATGAGAAGCCCATGCATGGTAACAAAGAGTAGCCCCTGCTCGCAGAAACTAGAGAAAGCCCGCGGTGCAGCAACGAAGACCCAACACAGCCAAAAAAAAAAAAAGAATGTACAGTCAACTGTGTTGAATGTCACCAAAAACAAACAAACACACACACACAGATTCACTAACAGGAATTAAAAAAATAGATATTAATAACACTTGCCAACATTAATTTTCCTAAGAATTGCATATGTTTTATCTTTTTTCCTAAGAATTGCATATGTTTTGTTATCTTCTTTTTTATGTGCTTTCCCTCATTTTATTTCTGTATAGAACCTAGAGGAACTACCCATATAAATATTTTTAGTTCATTATGAATTACAGGTTATCCATTGCCATTTTCTCTAAAATCATTTGGTTGTAGGAAACTTCAAAGGATAAATAATGTGTAATCTCCATCCCTTCCCACCCAAGGGGCTCTCACTGAAATTCTTCACCTGTACCTTGAGGGCCTCTCCCATCAGCTAGATGTGAGTCATTCTTGCTTCGGGGCATGGGTTCCATTATTGGCATGTTAAAGTTATAAAGCCACTCGTTGAGGTGAAGACTGAAAAATTCAGATACACATTTACAGTTCCCTACCCACCTCTCCCCACCCACCCCTTCTGACCTTCTGACCAAGTTAAGATTCCACTGGAGGAAAGAAGAGAAAGAGGGGAGAGACCACACAGGAAGAGGTGGATGGAGAAAGGCATCAGTGTTCAGCCTGAACAAGGAGGCCCAGTGTCAGTGGCCGGTCAGCTCCCAGAGGCCATCCAGTCTCTAGACACGTGAGGATGGTTCATTGCTCTGCTGTGTTGCCGTGTTAATTATCCTCGTCTTGTCACTCTCCTTCCCCTCTCTGACACCCAGAGCAGTCAGCATGCCACACACTGCTTGTCTGTCAGCAATGACCAGCCTCTTTCCCAACAGAGGCTTTGCCACCTCCCACCCCACGGGCTCCATGCGTTCAGCTGGCCTTTCTGTGGCCATCATTGACAGCCCTCATCTAAGCAAGACTGGACCAGATACAAGGCAGGAGCTTTCTCCAACTGAGTGGGGTGTTGGGGAAACACTCCCCATTGCATCCCTAACTGGGGTTGGGCCATCTGGAGGGGGCAGAACTTAAGGACAGGGAAGGATGGAGGGGGTCTGCATTTACTTCTCAGCCCACATTTCAAAGACCACCAGCTAACTTTGCAAACTCTACCTCCAGAGATGCCACCCAGGACCCTGCTCTCCAGGTAAGGTGGAGGAATGGCCAGTGCTGGATATACCCTGTCTATCTGCATGTCAGTGAGTAAAACAGTTGTCTTCTTGTAGGGTGGCTAATTTAACATCAATAGTTTTGTTCTATTATTCAGTAATTTTTAAAGAAGTTTTCAAATGAAACCCTTTGCCTTTCTCTACTTTGAGCAAAATGAAATATTTCAAGTATAAAAACACCAAAGTTGACCCCCCAAATTCTGTAATATTCCCTTTATGGCATTACATGTTGGATAAGGTTATGATTAGCTTGAGGCCAAATGTGATTTAAAATACCAAAGAATGATGAAGTAATTTGTTTTGAACTAATAAACTAGTTTCAGCTGAATTAGTAGTAAGATTTTTTTTTTTTTAATGACCCAAATAGGCTTTTAAAAAACCTAGAAACTCGCATACTTGTTAGAACTTGACAAATTCCACTTCCTGTGCTAGACAGATATGCAAGCACTGGCAGTTCTGAGCACCGTAATCTCAGCACTGACACTTTGCTCGTGTAACATTGATTTCTGAGGTTTTAAACACTTATCGAAGCTAAACTTAAAAGGGCAACAATTTAGTGCTTTGAAAAATCCGATAAGGTTTCTTACACATTGCTGACTCTTACTTTAATTTTAATCTTTTTCAATCCCTTAAAGACTAAAAACTGGGGGCTTCCCTGGTGGTGCAGTGGCTAAGAATCTGCCTCCCAATGCAGGAGACACGGGTTTGAGCCCTGGTCTGGGAAGATCGTACAAGCTGTGAAGCAATGAAGCCCGTGTGCCACAACTACTGAGCCTGCACTCTAGAGCCCACGAGCCACAACTACTGAGCCCACGTGCCACAACTACTGAAGACTGTATGTCCAGAGCCGGTGCTCCACAACAAGAGAAGCCACCACAAAGAGAAGCCCGTGCACCACAATGAAGAGTAGCCCACGCTCTCTGCAACTAGAGAAAGCCCGTGCACAGCAACGAAGACCCAACGCATCCAAAAGTAACTAACTAACTAACTAACTAAATAAAAAACCCTAAAAGCTGAACTATAATTTCATATTTTGAGTTAGACTTTGTAATCAGAAAAGTAGCTATTTCCCTTACAGGATCTCAAATATTAGTCTTTAAGCTTAATACAAATATTCTACTATATTCTCCTAAAAATCTATTGTTCTCAGAACTGAAATAGTAAAGATATTTCTAAATTGAATCTAAATTGGGGATTTTCCCAGTGGTCCAGTGGGTAAGACTCCATGCTCCCAATTCAGGGGGCCTGGGTTCGATTCCTGGTTGGGGAACTAGATCCCACATGCATGCCGCAACTAAAGATCCTGCATGCTGCAACGAAGATCCCATGTGCTGCAACTAAGACCTGGTGCAGCCCAAATAAATAATAAATGAATACATAAATAAATATATTTTTAAAAATAAATTGAACCTAAATTTTATGTGAAAACCAAAAAATGGCTATAACTCTTATGCTGTTTCCACATTTGCACAGCAAGGCGTAATAATTGCTAAAACAGTAGAGAAACTGCCATTCTCCCTGTCATTTTAAAAGGTACTTAATCATTCTTTTGTGAAAGGATACAACTCGTGACTGAAAACGTTAGATTGTTTTGAATCTGGAGACACAGATTTAATAATATTGGGTGGACTATTTCCTCTGTTGCTAGAACTTACCCCTAAGGGCATTTGAGTCTCACAAGAGTACAGCAGCTGCCTTGAGCAAAGCAAAGCAAAAGCAGGGTTTAGCAGTAGCTCATGTGAAAATGATTTAGGGAATGCAGGCAGCATTTATATCAGTATACACCCATTTTGAAGTTTCCACCAAAAAAGCGACTATGATCTTGGTCTGCATTAAGAGAAAAGCAGTGGTGACAGTTGCTCTCTCTCTACCCCAGAAACATGACATTCAGTTCTGGATGTCGCGTCTCATAAGGAAAAGAAACAACTGCAAAGTTCTCAGAGAAATCAGGAGCACAAAGGGCCCTGACACGTTACACAAAGAACAGTTGCACAAACAACCTTAGCGTGTTTAGCCTTGAAAAGTGATGTATCAGGCTGACTGCCTTTAAATTTTTGACAGGTATTTTGTGGGGGATGGATTAGATAAGTCTAACCCTTACTGCCTCAGGTTGTAGAACCAAAGAGTGAACATTACACGGAGACAAATTCAGGCTTAATCTTCAAGATACTATTTTATTAATGTTTCCAAACATAGAATGAGGTGCTTCAGAAAAGAGTGAATCCCAGTCTTGAGCTCTGTTGAAATAGGTTGGACAACTCCTGGCAAGAAGATTTAAATACTGGGTGTATCGTTAATAAGCCAATCTTTAAAGTCATCTCCAAAGTCCAAAGTGTAGATTCCAGGACCTCAGCACAACAGTATAAATGCCCAGTTCTCTTCAAAATGTAACTGAGGGGGCTTCCCTGGTGGCACAGTGTTTAGGAATCCACCTGCCAATGCAGGGGACATGGGTTTGATCCCTGGTCTGGGAAGATCCCACATCCCGTGAAGCAACGAAGCCCATGCGTCACAACTACTGAGCCTGCACTCTAGAGCCCGAGCCACGACTACTGAGGCCTGTGCTCCTAGAGCCCATGGCCGTCAACAAGAGAAGCCATTGCAATGAGAAGCCCGTGCACCACAACAAAGAGTAGCCCCCGCTCACCACTAGAGAAAGCCCCATGCAGCAACGAAGACCCAACGCAGCCAAAAAACAAATAAATAAATAAATAAAAATGGAACTGAGATTACATATGATGATTTGGGGGTGCAAGCAATGCTTCCCACTTGCATATATCCTCAGATTATCAGCAAGGTCAATTTCTTTTTTTTTTAATTTTTATTGGCGTATAGTTGATTTACAGTGTTGTGTTAGTTTCAGGTGTACAACTGTAAGCTCAATTTCTATCCCTCGGCCCCCATGCCCCCAACCCCATTATGTTTGGGAGCCTCTCAAAGTGCTGTTACTGAAACGAGTTTGTTTTGCCTGGCGCCCAGCAAGCCAAATGCTGCGACACCAAAGTTTGAAGCAAATAGAGGGTTTATTCACAAGGCAGCCAAACAAGGAGAGGGGAAAACAAGTCTCAGATCTGCCTCTCCAAAGCCAAGGGGCTGGGGTACTTATGGGACAAAAAATACAGCAGCAGGGTGGTCTGAGGCAAAAGCAGAGGAGTATAGCAAAAGGTGATTGGGAAAAGGTGTGTAATCGTCGTTCTGAATAGGGGTAATTCATCTCCAGGTCTCTGCATGTTAAAAATGGAGGCACTTAGCACGCTTTGAGGGTGGAGTTTTGGCCCTCTGATGTCAAAAGGTCACTGAGCGGACACCTGCGCATGCTCAGTGCTAAGAGGCAGTCCTAGCCCCTTACCCAGCTCAGCTGGAACTAGACACAGCTGACTCCAAATTCCTGGAAAACAACTCGGGCAAACATCTTTAGGCTATGTGCTGCTTGGAGGACACGCAAGTCTTAAAACGACCTTGATTAGTGAAGGCAGGTGAAACGGACTTGACGCAGGGTTTCAGTGCTTCTTCATTTCACGGGGCAGTCCTCCTTGCTCATGTATCACTGCTGGAGTCAAAACTCAGATGCCCGCCCTCCACTCCCCTCTTGTGAGCCTTGGAGACTTCCATATCTGAAGACAGTTGCTCTAGAGTAGAAGGAGCCTTCATGCTGCTGTTGCCGTAGCCAGAGGGAAGTGGTGTCCCAGCTGAAACCTAGGTAATCAAAGAGCTCTCTACTTACATCTGTTGCCATCACATGCCATTGCCAATCATGTCCAAAGCAACATGGCTGAAACTGTGGCTCACTAACACAGACCCTTCTCACACTCTTGGCAGTTCTGAAAAGTGTGTTTTTTTTTTTTTTTTTTTTTTGCGGTACGCGGGCCTCTCACTGTTGCGGCCTCTCCCGTTGCGGAGCAACAGGCTCCGGACACGCAGGCTCAGTGGCCATGGCTCACGGGCCCAGCCGCTCCGCGGCATGTGGGATCTTCCCGGACCGGGGCACGAACCCGTGTCCCCTGCATCCGCAGGTGGACTGTCAACCACTGCGCCACCAGGGAAGCCCTCTGCAAGGTGTTTTAAAGAGCGAGGAGGGGGCTTCCCTGGTGGCGCAGTGGTTAAGAATCCGCCTGCATGTGCAGGAGACACGGGTTCAAGCCCTGGTCTGGGAAGATACCACATGACACAGAGCAACTAAGCCTGTGACCCACAACTATTGAGCCACAACTCCTGAAGCCCATGCACCTAGAGCCCGTGCTCCACAACAAGAGAAGCCATCACCAGGAGAAGCCCGCACACCACAATGAAGAGTAGCCCCAGCTCGCCGCAACTAGAGAAAGCCCATGCACAGCAACGAAGACCCAGTGCAGCCAAAAATAAGTTAATTAATTAATTAAAAAGAAAACAAAAACCCCAAATGTTTCTCGAGAAGATTCGCTGTGCTGAGAATCCTAAGATTCCCAGGTACAACCTGGGAATACTTGAACAGAAGTCTCTCTGCTAAAAACTTAAATTAGTAATTTAGGGAGTCATTTTCTACATTATCTAGTTATTTCCTTTTTCTTACTAACATCTTTTGGACTGTACTTCTTCCTTAGACTTATCTTTAGTATACCTGTACTCAGATATCCTTGTACCCATAACAAGACTGCTGAACTCACAGGGGAAACAAAGCTTAAGATAGATCATCTTTGAAAAGCTTTTTTGGATTTGATCCAGTACTTGAACCAGACCTCTCCTGATAGGTCCCTCCCTGTCCCAATTCCCCCTTCAAGTGTAATCTGTGTACCCTGGAATTCCCTGGCCAAATTGCCTCAAGAAGCTCATTTTCTGAGACCTGACTGACTCGGCCCCATCTTTGGTCCATTCTCCCAAGAATGGGCCACACCACTGGTGTGCTTGCTCTTAGCCCGGAGGGGTGGGCAAGCATGTGGAAAGAGCTTGGACATGAGGATGACACGTTCCCACAGGTGCATACAACCCCCTATGGCCAGAATAGAGCTGGGAGGAGGGAGGGAAAGTAGATGGGCCATGCAGGGCCCAGAGCTGGGGCTGGACTGGCTCTTCCTCTTTCTCTAAGCTGGGGAGAGGAGGAAAAGGAGGAGGAAGATGGAGAAAAGAGGAGTAGGGGCAAAAGGAGAAGAAAGAGAAAGTACTTTCCTACTTAAAAGACAGGCTACTTGTTATCTATTGGGGCCAGGTCTATTGTCTATTCTCTTGTCTATTTTCTTCCCTTTACACACACAAGTCTTTGTTTTCAGCCCTGGTTATTTTCTTAGGCCAAATCCCCAGAAGTAAACTGCTGAGACAAGGGTAAGAACATTTGTTAAGCCTTTTAAGATAAAAGATATATTATCAAGTTCTCCCGCTGCGGCTCCTGTGACCTGGTATGTGGTACTCTCTCCTAGACTTGATTCAGGCCTTCTACTGGCCACTCAGCTTGCCTTGCCCGTGCCCTGTTCACAAGACTTTCGTGAGATAAAAGCTGTTCCCTGACACCTTCTCCCTAAAACAATCTAGAGACTCCTGTGGTAGATGAGCATAGAGATCACCTTGCTGTATTGCTGGCCTTAATGGGATTGTTTTCTGATGTTTTACCATTAAATAGAATGTTGACTTTTGGTTTGAGATATACACTTTTTTTTTTTTCCCTGTGGTACGCGGGCCTCTCACTGTTGTGGCCTCTCCCGTTGAGGAGCACAGGCTCCGGAGGCGCAGGCTCAGCGGCCATGGCTGATGGGCCCAGCCGCTCCACAGCATGTGGGATCTTCCCGGACCGGGGCATGAACCCGTGTCCCCTGCATCGGCAGGTGGACTCTCAACCACTGTGCCACCAGGGAAGCCCGAGGTATACACTTTTTAAGTCAGGTCAAGAATATATTCATCTTGGACTAGTCAAAATTCTTGGTTTCAAAATCCCAAATAGAATCTGGGTAACTTATGGGAAGAAAATTTTGGAAGCCTATTTGACAGCCCATGGAATCTCTGGGACAGCTGAAGTTCCAAACTTGGCTCATAAGAACAAGAAAGATTAAGAATTATAAAACTGGGGGTTCTTTTGAAATTTTGGGTTTTGTTTATTTCTGGACTGAGAAATATCCAGTAATAAATTTCCAGTTTGCAAATATGAGTTCGTCTGGTCCAAGTATCCATATGATATTTGACTCTTCACTGCAACATTCCTATCAAGGGAAGATCAATTAGCCTCTGTCTAAATGCCAATAATTGTCTTGCCAAATTTTTTAGACTTCCTATAGCATTTACCCATCGTTACTAGTTTTTTTTTTTTTTTTTTTGCAGTACGCGGACCTCTCACTGTTGTGGTTTCTCCCGTTGCGGAGCACAGGCTCCGGACGCACAGGCTCAGCGGCCATGGCTCACAGGCCCAGCCGCTCCGTGGCATGTGGGATCTTCCTGGACCGGGGCACGAACCTGTGACCCCTGCATCGGCAGGCGGACTCTCAACCACTGTGCCACCAGGGAAGCCCTCGTTACTAGTTTTATGTCTTGGGTTATCGGAACAAACCCAATGCATTCTGTTCCCTCTACCAAGAATGCTTTTTTCCCACCTTCAAAAGAAACAATAATACTGATCTTTTAAATGTAAAATAAAATTATATCTGTTCTAAAAGAAAAAAAAAATGCTGGGAAGCCAGACTGCAGACAAAATTAGGCCCCAAGAGGAGTCAGGTTGAGACTGCCTCCTGCCACCTGTACTTCTTTGCATTACCCACTTCTGACTCAGTACCAGGTGAGGGTCTCTGGTTGACCAGGTTTGGGTTGGTGCTTGCACTGTGTCTCCCAGGGTCAGGAAAAGCAAGTGCCTGGCTTTTCTAGTGGGACCCCGTGTCCCACCAAGATTCACACAAACTCCATAACCCAGAATAGGAAGCTGATGCTGGTTAGCTAAAAATATAAATGACATGTGTCTACCACTCATCTATTCTGACTTTACTAAAAAATTTCACCAGGACTCAATACTGATTACCTTTCCAGCATTTGAAATGACCATATGATGTTTTTGCTTCAGACCTATTACTATAGTAAATATATTAATAGATTTCACTGAACTATCTTTCCAATTTTGGAATAAAGCCCACTTAGTTGTGATATTGTATTCTTTTAATATACAGCTGGATTCTATTTGCTAATATTTCCTTTAGTATTTCATGGTTAATTCATAGGTGAGGTTGGTGTGCATAATCCTTTTCAGGATTTGATATTCATGTTTTGATTCCATTATAAAGTACTTTGCATGATTTCCCTCTCTATCCTCTGGAACAGTTTAAGTACTTGCAAACACTTATATATTACATACCATGTACTTCTAAGTGTGTTACATGTATTAATTAATTTAATCTCTGCAACAACCATATGAAGTAAGTACTGTTATTTCCATTTTACACAAGGAAAAATTGGGAGAGTGATTTAGTAACTTGCCCAAGGCCACAATGGTAATCAGCATCAGGATGACATGTTCATTGAAAATTAGAAAGATTTTACCTGTAAGATATATCCAGGAACGGTATTTACTTGGATAAGGAGCTCTTTTAAAATTTAAAAAATAAATTCCAAAACAGGGGGTCTCACAGTGTGGTCTTCAGACCAGCAGCATCAACGTCACTTAGAAAGAGATCTGCTGAATCAGGAACACTGGGGTGGTCCCCAGCAATCTGTGTTTTAACAAGCTCTCCAGATGTTTCTGATACATGTTAAAGTTTAAGAACCGATGAGCCAGAAATATAACCATATTAGTCAAATGTTCAGTGGAACATGGCTGAACCAAAAGGTAAGGGCAGATCTGAATTTGGAATCTTCAGGAATGTCTTTTGGTTTTGTCTATGTAAAAAGCTCTTCCTTTGCGGAACTCGTTCTCTCCCACAGCAATACAATCGTGTGATTTTGGTGGGGCTGCTAAAACCAGGACCCTTTTCCACAGTGGGCACAGAACATTCCTGATATCCTGCTTACCTGGCTTTAGTAGGCAAAGGCATGCAACCCAAGTCAGGCCAATGAAAATCCCTCCGGGATTTTACATTTAGAGTTGGAGGGGAAAGTGCTTTGCTTTTCGCATTGTGGAGGTGGGGGCAGATGTTAACTGGGGGACATTGTCTGATAATTTGCCTGCCATGTGGAAAAAGCCCACCTGCACAGAAGAGAATAGGTCGAGAACAGTGAAAAAGCATAGTTGAGAGACCTAACAAGTTCATCCGAGATCTTGGATCTGTCATCCTGAAGCCAGCCATAACCCGAAATTACCAGTTACAGTAAACTTACCAGTAAGTTTTTTTATTTACTGGTAATACCAGAAATTACCAGTAAACTCTCTTATGCTCAGACAATTTTACATTGGGTTTCTGTCACTTGCAAGGGAAAGCATTCTGCTTAGTACACTAGAGGCAGGGAGTGTATGGAGGGTGTAAACGTATTTCATAATCACAATATTTTAATTTTCAAATCTACTAGTATTTTAGTAACACCAAAGGGCTTATCTAAATTATGCTTTTATGCTACTTCCTACCTTAAGCATTGTGTAACTAAGGTAATTTGCTTTTTGTATATTGTTGGTCCATAAACTTGCAATTTTTTTTGAACCCAAGCCATTACTGCCATCTGTCACCAGTGAGCTATGACACTTTATTTCCCTGCAGCTGGCAGCTGCTACAGAAAACATCAAGTCTAAACTGTGGACTCCTTTGGGAGTTTGTTCACTTGGAAGAAAACTGAACAGGGCAAATCTTGGCAGCTCTCTTTCCTCTGTTTGGCTTAACCAAAAAGAAACCCTAACACATAGGAAGCGCTCAATAAATATTTATTGAATACATGAAATAGAACCCGGTAGAAACTTAACAATTTAAAATGAAAAACACTGCAGCTAAATTTAGTATCCATGCATGAATTTAGGAAATTTATTCACTTCGGCAAATGTTAAGTATCAGGGGTGAGTGTAGTTACAGTAACAGAGATTGGATCATGGTGTCTTGAAGCCTTAGACAGGAACAACCAGGACACCTGCACTTCACAGCCCGGTGTCTGGGCTTGTCAGGTGGGAGGTGAACTATAAACATTCAGCGGGAGCTGCTTATCTCTGACCCAACTTCACCCTCACAGCTGTCCAAGTGGATTACTGTATTGTCTTGGCTCCTAGCCGAGGCTGGCTTAGATGTGTATTTTTGAAATCTTTATAGCTGGTGAGATTCCAGCCTGAGTGGTGCTAAGCATTTACTCCGCTGAGATATCATTCCTAATGGGATATACATTCCAGTGAAAAGGAAGCTCAGGGAGAGCTATTCATTCCCATTGGAGTACTAGAAAGATTCCCTTCACAGTTGTGGTTTTCTTTGGGTTTCTGGCATTTTTGAAAATTGGCCTTGTTAACAATTAAGTCTCCTGGCAAATTCATTTGTTTTTTTCCTAAAAGCAAATTTATTTAACCTCCAAATATGAGTATCCTTTGGCTACCTGAGTCTAAAAAGTAGATGCTTTAAGAAATGAGCCCTTTGGGCTTCCCTGGTGGCGCGGTGGTTGAGAGTCCGCCTGCCGATGCAGGGGACACGGGTTCGTGCCCCGGTCGGGGAGATCCCACATGCCGTGGAGCGGCTGGGCCCGTGAGCCATGGCCGCTGAGCCTGCACGTCCGGAGCCTGTGCTCCGCAACGGGAGAGGCCACAACAGTGAGAGGCCCACGTACCGCAAAAAAAAAAAGGAAAAAAAAAGAGCCCTTTGAAAAAATCCGTAACTGAAACTTTTATTTATCCCAGCTGTAATTTGCTAATCCTTTCTGGGCATTCTGGACATTCATAGAAAAGAAAAGAATATGCCTCATGTTTTGAATCAGTCTGTTTTTTAAAAATTTTGATGAATTGATGCTGCCACTAAATCAACACTTTAGTCTGCTTTTGATGTTTCCTTTGGGTTATTCCTTTAAATATCCTAAGGTTTTGATTCTAAATGGATTTAATTAACTGAAAGATTCCAAATATTTAAAACGTGAAACCTAGCCAATATTATTCTAGAGTTTTCATTGGATATCATAACTGTAATGGTCCATATAGTAGACCCTTAATATTTGCAGAGTCGGTCCAATTTCTTTTTTTTTAAATACATTTATTTATTTATGGCTGTGTTGGGTCTTTGTTGCTGTGCGCGGGCTTTCTCTAGTTGCAGCGAGCGGGGGCTACCCTTTGATGCGGTGTGTGGGCTTCTCATTGGGTGGCTTCCCTTGTTGCAGAGCATAGGCTCTAGGTGCCTGGGCTTCAGTAGCTGTGGCACGTGGGCTCAGTAGTTGTGGCTCAAGGGCTCTAGAGCGCAGGCTCAGTAGTTGTGGCGCACAGGCTTAGTTGCTCCACGGCATGTAGGATCTTCCCGGACCAGGGCTCAAACCCGTGTCCCCTGCATTAGCAGGCGGATTCTTAACCATTGTGCCACCAGGGAAGTCCAAATTCTTGACTCAAGCAGATTATACAAGTGGCTATGTTTGAGGGATTTTCTGTAAATCCCACCTCAACACAACCAAATTGATACAGCTCTCTGATGACATTTATCTTTTGTTAAGATATTAAAAAATAATCCTGTATATCTGTTTCTGCAGATTGGATTTTGTTTGATTTTGGGGAGTAGACAATTTCACCTTTCTTTAAGTAGTTGAGAAACAAACAGAATCACATTATTTATCATGGAAATATACAAGCTCTAATTTGCCAAAATAAAGTGTCTGACACATACCAGGGAGGTTTTGGCATGCCCAAAACCATATGATCATGGGTGTCTTCTGAACCATGTCACAGGCACTCCCTTTTGGGCATGGAAAGCTTTGGGAACATAAACTAAGAAAACAAAAACAACACCTCTTCTTACAGAGTATTTTACATAGATATGTACTATTACAAAATAGAAGTCAGTTCCTTTTTAAAACTTTGTCACATAATACCAAGGATGATGACAAAGTTAAAAGGTTTTTAAGAAAAAAATTTTACTTCAAATACAAATATCCAATAGACGCACTTCTTTAATTATGTATACTAGCTGTCAAGTTGAGTTCAAGAGCTTTAAACCTACATAAACACTATTTTTCCAAACTTATTAGAAGTTACTGACTCAATCAGCTCTCTCAAATAATTGAATCTAATTCTTTTTTGGTTTGTCAGAGCCACTTGCCTCTGCTCCATTCTACCCTATGTTTTGTGACATTGACCTCAAAACCTCTTTTAAACTTTCTTATTCTTCCTATGTGTTCTATTCTGGAACATTCCAAAGCATTCAGCCTGACCAAGCAACATTCTATTAGTAGAATGTAAAGCTCTGCTTTAGGCAATTACTAAAGCCTCTGAAATTGCTCCAGAAGTTTCTCATTCCTCTGCTGTATTGGATGCGTTCCTTATTCTTACCTTCTCTGGCATCTGACTTCCCTGGCTCTGCACCTCTCCCAGTTCCTGTCTCGGGCCACTTGCTCGCTCTGATAATTCATTTTAGACACACCTTCCCGGATGGTGCTCTCTTGGAGGGACTGGATCCATACACTGTAGCTGGGGGTGAAAAGTGCTCATCCCCAACCTGACCCTGAGACCAGCAGGACCAGAAGTTTCAGCAGATCAGCCCTGCCCAGCTCTATTGGGTGCTCCGCCTTTGCTCTTAGCTGTTTCTAATGAACACTGTCAGGCTCTTTGTGAGTGAATAACTCAGACCTGACCTTTTAAAAAGTAAGATAGGGCTTCTCTGGTGGCGCAGTGGTTGAGAGTCCGCCTGCTGATGCAGGGGACACGGGTTCGTGCTCCGGTCCGGGAAGATCCCATGTGCCGCGGAGTGGCTGGGCCCGTGAGCCACGGCCGCTGAGCCTGCGCGTCCGGAGCCTGTGCTCCGCAACGGGAGAGGCCCGCGGGGCCCGCGTACCGCAAAAAAAAAAAAATCAGACTAGGTACTTTGGGCAGAAATTCCACAGATTTCTCAGTGCACTATATCAGGAAGCACATGATGTCAATTTGTTCTCTACCTAATGATTTTAACTTTTATCCCTGGATAAGAAGCTGTTTGCCAGTTTTCTCCACTGTAAGGTAACTAATTTTTCTCTTAGTAATTAAGAAGCATATTGTAGGGACCTACGTGTCTCAACCGCCAAGCCCAAGCTCGTCTTGGGCCAGGTGGGAAGCGTAAGGGTGCATAGGGGGCCGCTCCCGCAGTTCACCTGCTTCTGTGCCCCACCCAGCCTGCGCCAGCAGGTCTCAGCCCCGCCGGCCCTTCCCCCGCGGCTACGCCCTCAGGGTCCACCACCTTGCTTAGCTTTAAAGGCGCTCTGCTTCTCCACGCTGCCCGGCCTGTGCTGTCATTTGTCCTTCTGTAAATGGTTGCATAACGGTCAGTAGACTGCTCACTTCTTGGGGGCAGGATTGGGTTTTATTTATTTTTGTGTCTTGGAATGCGTTAATTTGTTGCTTTTTTCAATGAATGAGTGTTTAGGTAGGGAGAGACCCAGGAAAAGTGATTTGCTTGGCTTTGAATGCTCGTGTCATGTCACTGGGCTTCTAGACTTACTGAATAGTGAAATGTGAAAGCAGTTCTTTTGAAAGATAACAATAAAGATGTAAATGACTCTTGCTTTTAAATTAAACAATTTACTTCTTGTAAAGACCTAGGTGACCAGATATTCCAATCCCGGAGTATTTTTTTTTTTTTTACAAAGGCGTAGAGAGGTTAAAGGATCCCCAAGATGAAGCACAGCTGGCACTATAAACTCAAGATTCCGAGTCCAGGGCTTCCTCACAGTGCTAAATTCCTTTTGGTCTTGTCCAGCCCTTTACAGACACAAAGTAGGATGGACAAATTTCATGACCCTGGAAAGATTTTAACAGCAAATTAAGGTTGCTCCACTCTTTTTTTTTTTTTTGGCCACACCGCCCCACGTGTGGGATCTTATTTCCCAGACCAAGGATCGAACCCGTGACCCCTGCAGTGGAAGTGCAGAATCTTAACCACTGGAGAGCCAGGGAAGTACCCCCCCACACCTTTTTTTTAAAAATTGGGGTAAAATTCACATAACATAAACTTAATTATTAACGATTTTAAAGTGTACAGTTCAGTGGCATTTGCTGTATTAGGTTTTTGTTTCTTGTTTTCTTACTTAAAAAATATCACATGTGAGATCCCATTAGACCTGGTCCCACTTAAACTTCAGATAGAGTTATTTTCAGAGGCAGATTAGTGAAAGCTTGTGTAGAGAAGGAATGAAGTCAGTACTCCTGCTGCCCCCCTCCTCTCACACAAACTACAGGGCGGGAGAGACGCTGAGTTAAACCCTTCAGTAGACACTTGCCAAAGACAATAAATGTCACTCCTTCGAGCGCACTGGTTTATTATGAAGGGTTTGGGTTTTGTTTTTTTGTTTTTGTTTTTTGTCTTTTTATTCTCCCTGTTATGCCTTAGGTGCAAAAAGAACAGAGGGAAAAATCCTAGCAGCTTTGATGACAGTTTTGGTTTGACTCATCATCCAACAGACGAGAGTGGGGTGGTGACTATTTATGAAGCTCTGTGGAGGTGGGAGTGGTCTGACTCTCATCCAGTCACTGCAGTTCCAGTGGGTTCCACCTCTCACGTGAGGCTTTCCTCGAAATCTCCAGCCCCACCACCCCTTCTCTGGGGACTACCCATCTGGTTCCAAGTGCAGAGCTCTGAGTTTTTGAGTGGTCTTTTTATATACCTTGTTCAGGTGCTGCAGTTTGACTGAAGACTCTATTTTTGAAATCTCTTTGTATTTGCCAAACTTACTACTTTTCCTTTTTTAAAAAAATTTTATTTATTTTTGGCTGCGTTGGGTCTTCGTTGCTGCATGCGGACTTTCTCTAGTTGCTGCGAGCAGGGGCTACTCTTTGTTGCAGTGTGCGGGCTTCTCATTGCAGTGACTTCTCTCGTTGCGGAGCACAAGATCTAGGCGTGCGGGCTTCAGTAGTTGCGGCACGCAGGCTCGGTAGTTATGGTTCGTGGGCTCTAGAGCACAGGCTCAGTAGTTGTGACGCATGGGCTTAGTTGCTCTGAGCATGTGGGATCTTCGCGGACCAGGGATCGAACCCATGTCCCCTGCATTGGCAGGTGGATTCTTAACCACTGCACCACCAGGGAAGTCCTAGGTTTTCTTTAATTTGATAAATATGTGTTGCGATATGTCTTAAGTTCTTTCCCTGGGCATGAAATTTGTCTGTATTGCATGGAATCTAAAGTATAAGTCCACATGGTTCTTACTCCTTTTGAGAACTAAATTCTAATAGGAAAGATGAATAAGATATGTTCATTTGACAAATATTTATTGAGCTTCCTTCCTAATAGCCCACATGATGGCAGGTGCCAGGGATGCAAAGATGAATTGAATGGCACTCAAGGACTCATTCACAGCGTGATGAGAATTGGCAGTTTGGGCTGACAATAAGTTCACTCCTGAACTTAACCAGGGGACCCCTAGGACATGTTTGAATTTCTCATTTAGACCAGGGAAGGTGTAGTCTTATAAGACATCTTCACAAAAAGGTAGGCCTAAGAATTATTTTAATATCTTCTCTTATAAACAATTACTTGAGTGATAAAGAACCTTAATGAACTGGTGGGAGGGGTCAGGGTCAATAAAAGGATGTTCTAGTTAGGGACAGATTAGAACTCTAACTCAAATCATCATGTCTAATCTTATCCAACACTGCCCGCAGGGCTTCCCTGGTGGCGCAGTGGTTGAGAGTCCGCCTGCCGATGGAGGGGACACGGGTTCGTGCCCCGGTCCGGGAAGATCCCACATGCCGCGGAGCGGCTGGGCCCGTGAGCCATGGCCGCTGGGCCTGCGCGTCCGGAGCCTGTGCTCTGCAACGGGAGAGGCCACAACAGTGAGAGGCCCGCGTACCACACACAAAAAACAAAACACTGCCCCCAGTTTTAGGCCATTTATTTTTGGGCAAACAAAGAGATCAGATAAATTCTATGAGGCCTACTTGTGCCCTCAGTGGAGATTTTTCAGGTACAGAAAGATAGTGCTGCTTCCAGAAGAAAGGGGTGGGCCTGGGAGGAGCAGAACCGTGCAATTAGTTTTCATGAGAGAGATCCTGAAGAAGAACCCAGAGCTGCTTGCTCTGATTGTAGTTTAACTGGAAACACACCCTGAATGTTAGACAAAACCAAAATGGTTCTTTCATCTGACCTTGAGAAGAATTAAAGGCTCTGGGTTTAATTACACTGCCCACACCCACACTAAACAATATGCACCTATTAATTCTCCCAGAGTTAACTGGGCCTATGAAACAATATAATCCAGCCCAGTGAATGTGGCAGAACAGGATACTATGTATTTTGTGGCTGCTACTGTAGTCTGCATGTGTTGGTAAGAGTTCTGCTCTATTTCCTGCTTTTTAAAATTTTTTTGAAACGTCACTGCCATGTAATGACTTAAGATTTTTAAATCCTGAGTAGGTGAGCAAGGACATTTATATCTGGTGCTTAAGCCAAAACAAAGACCCTCTTTGGTTATAGGAAATTGAATAGCTTTTAGTGATAGTCCACAAATAGTCTTCTGTGTGATGCTGGGATTCTGAAAGGAAGTCTAACAGACCTTTTTATTTTTTTAAAGTTAGTGTTCAAGTTAACAAGCCCCACATTTCCCCACAAATTCCTTAAATCATTTTCTCTCATACTGTTTTAACCTACTTCAAATAATTTGGGGTTCTTCAGAAAGGACAGTGTCAGGTAGTGTCAGTGTCAGATGGAAGATGAGTCTATGATCTTCATTCTACCATAAACCATAAATTCCAGGTTAGCACTGAAATAATGTCATATTACGTATGTGTGTTGTGTTGTGTTAAATTGAATTTCCTCTGTTTACAAGTGAGCAAAAACAAAGAGAACTTGAGCAAAAAAGTCCTGAAGGGTGGAGGCCCTTGTGGGAGAATACTCGAGCATGGCCTTGAATGCAGGGAAGAGTGGGTAGAAGCATAACCAGGGCATCTCTGGGGACCTCGGTGAACCCAGACACAGTCAGAGACTTTCTCCTTAAAGGTCTTGCTGCTTCAAACACTTCTTGGTCAAAATGTACTTCCTGGAGAACAGAAGCTGATTGTCCCTCTTTGCTCAGGGTTCTGCTCTGGACTGGTCAACTATTCTCGTAGGACAGAACCACACAGCAGAAACAAGACTTAGGATAACCCACTCATCTGGAGACAGTGGGAAGTTCTTTTTTTTTTTAATTGTTTATTTTATTTATTTTGGCTGCGTTGGGTCTTCATTGCTTTGCGTGGGCTTTCTCTAGTTGCAGCGAGTGGGGGCTACTCTTCGTTGCGGTGCACGGGTTTCTCTTTCCGGTGGCTTCTCTTGTTGCAGAGCACAGGCTCTAGTCATGCAGGCTTCAGTAGTTGTGGCGCACGGGCTTCAGTAGTTGTGGCTCACGGGCTCTAGAGCGCAGGCTCAGTAGTTGTGGCGCACGGGCTTAGTTGTTCCATGGCATGTGGGATCTTCCCAGACCAGGGCTCGAACCCATGTCCCCTGCATTGGCAGGCGGATTCTTAACCACTGCGCCACCAGGGAAGCCCAAGTGGGAAGTTCTTAAGGAGAATGGTGGTGAGGGAGGCAGGGACGGAGAGTAGGGAGGGGTGGGGAGCAGTCCACTGCCCCCCACACATGGAGTTTAATACAATAACCATGTATTACAATTAAAAGCAAGCTTTGTTTATTTTCCATAGCAGAGGGATGAACACATTAAATGATCTGTTCTTTCCTAATACTCTATTTTCAAGACTTTACAAAATTAAGGCTCACAGTGATGTGAGTCAGAGGCGTGACCAATGGAAAATAGAGGATGAGTCTGGCATCTTGATATGCAGTGGAAGATATGTGAGAGGTAAACAGCTTGCAGTTATTACTATAAACATACAATCAAAAACAGATCTCTTATTTAATTAGCTTTTTTAAAAAAATTGTATTATTATTTGGCTGCTTCGGGTCTTAGTTGCGGCACGTGGGATCTTCGCTGTGGCATGCGGGGGGCGGGGATCTTTCACTGCACCACGTGGGTTCTTCATTGCGGCACGTGGGCTTCTCTAACTGCGGCATGGGCTTCTCTCTAGTTGTGGTGCAGGGGTTCTAGAGTGCGTGGGCTCAGTAGTTGTGGTGCATGAGCTTAGTTGCCCCGTGGCATGTGGGATCTTCCCCGACCAGGGATGGAACCTGCGTCCCCTGCATTGGAAGGCAGATTCTTAACCACTGGACCACCGGGAAGTCCCTAATTAGCTTTTAAAATAGAATTTAAAAAATTTTTAAACGTCTAAAATGTATCATTATTGTTCTATGCCACAGATGTTAATTGGCTTCTATTCTTGAATATGTATATATACATATAGACACATGTACATATATTTTAACATCACTGTCCTTCATCACATCCAAAAATTATGCTATGGGCTTCCCTGGTGGTGCAGAGGTTAAGAATCCGCCTGCCAGTTCAGGGGATACGGGTTCGGGCCCTGGTCGGGGAAGATCCCACATGCCGCGGAGCAACTAAGCCCGTGAGCCACAACTACTGAGCCTGCTCTCTAGAGTCTGTGAGCCACAACTACTGAGCCCACGTGCCACAATTACTGAAGCCCACAAACCTAGAACCCACGCTCCGCAACAAGAGAAGCCACCGCAATGAGAAGCCCACTCACCGCAAGGAGGAGTAGTCCCTGCTCGCCGCAACTAGAGAAAGCCTGTGCGCAGCAATGAAGACCCAACATAGGCAAAAATAAATAAATTAAAAAAAATAAATTTATAAAAAAAAACACACAAAAATTATGCTATTACAGTCTTTTTAAATATACAGATGGAAAACCATAGTTAACAATGCCTATATTATGTACATGTAAATGTAGCTGTTGGAGTCACTAGTTTGGTAGCCTGTGCTTGTTTAAAGGCTCATTTTTTTTTTGTCTCACACAAATGTCCTAAGTCGGTTTCCCATAGCTATATGATACATTGGACATGATACACCTAATGCAAGTCCTGAGGTGTAAAGACTGTCAAAATGTTTTTCTGGAAATCCAGAGAACGGCTCAGCATGCCTGCAATGACCCCAGATTTGAACACTTCATTACTAGGAACGGGATTGTGTCAGCCCCGCTCCATCCCCAGTTCCTGGTGCCATTAGAAACTGTGAAGGAGGCCAAGAATGCAAATATAACTTCCTGCTTGGTTAATAAGTTGTCTTCATTTCTAGAGACACATATAAGAAAATGTTTCTCCCTCTCCCAGAACTTAATATACATGGGATTCCTGGAAATCCTCACTCCAGACGGCAACAAAGACTATATTTCACATAGATAAATGAAGTTGTCGTTTCTTGAACTATTTATCTCATCATTGCATTGGCTGGGATTTTTTTTTTATAGTTCTCTAGAAAAATTAACTTTGGGGTTTTTTCCTTTTTCTTCCATTATTTAGTAATAGAAAAGGTACCTATTTTATTCCCTCTGTCAACCTCAACCCACAGATGGTGAAAACACATTAGTCATGCAATTTACACCTCTGAAGGAAAACAAAACACCAAATAGAAAAAAGAAAAATCTATCAAAGCAAATTCAATGATTCTTAGATCATCAGATTTTTCAAACAAAGTTGACATGTTTGTACCTCAACCGCCAGACTGAAATCCCAGAAATCTGGGGTAACAAAGCAAAAGAAAGTGACCCATGCTCTCATTGGAATCTGGGATGTTCACGGGAAAGCTCAGTCTTGGAGTCTTTAGCTCCTACGTATAGCTCCCAGGTTCCCCAGGGAAGCAAGGTTAATTTCTCCCGCAGGCCTTATTTCTGCCCTTTGTTCTTGCAGTATTTTCCAGGAGGGCCTACAAAGAAACTGGGGTTTTCAGTCAAGCAGGCCTGGATTCCAATTGCCCCTCACACCCCCTGATGTGAGGCTCTGACTGTTCTGTCCTTAGTATTCGCTTCTTCCTTAAACTGGAAATAGCAATATTTGGTCCAGGACTGTGGCAGGATGGTAAGCAATAGTGTCAGTGGCACCGGGAAGGAATGCTGGAAGTGATGGTGGCTGCCAGTGGTAACCCTGGGTTCTCCCTGTAGACACCTTCACACCTGGGGGGTGCGGGTACATTAAGTGCCACCCTGAGAAATTTAACACTTGTTCCTCATTCCATAGACTCCTGAGACTTAACTTTTAAGAAGACAGTGGGAGATGGGGAGGGAAGGCCTCCTGCTCTGGCATTTCTTCATTTGTGTTGTGCCGCAGAGAAATGCTTTGAAAGGGGTTACAGGCAAATAGATCAATACCAGAAGTATTGATGCTTCTGCCCTGAGGGAGGCTGCATGGATGAGGCTGCAAGAGTCCAGGGACCCGTTTTCTTCCAAGGAGCAGCGTCATTGTTTCACCCCAGTGTGCTGTACAAATACTCACATTTTCATGCCAAGTGCTGGTGGCACTGTAGGCGTCTAGGAAACCTTATGTACAGCTTCTAGATGAACGTAGGCAGTCTAGAGAGCAGTAGAGGGTACGTCATTGTGATGAATGTCTAGGTACCCTATGACCCGTCAGTTCCCTCTCAAGGGGCATGTACGAGAGTATTTACCATGATCAGGTGTTTAGAGACAGGGAGCCGTGCAATCAAGGTGTGTGTCTCTGGGGATGGGTGCTAATGTAGGAGATGTCCTCCAAGAAGTCCTGAGTAACAGACTAGATGCGCACACAGCAACACTGTGGGTCTCCAAAGCTGTGCTGAGGAAATGAAGAAAGAAACAGAATGAGATCTGCATCCTGACATCACTTACATAAATTAAAAATGCAGGAGTACAAAATAACCCTACATTTACAGTAAAACAGAAAACAAAATAATATACATTAAACATGTCAAAATGGTTGCCTATGGGAACTGGAAATAGGAGTGGGGAGTGGAGATAAAAAGGGATAGAGGGATGGATGGATGGACGGATGAATGAATAAATAAATACGCTCCCTGTGCTGAGGGATTGGGGATATGGTTGACTCAGCCTTTTGCTTCTGTATTCCTAAATAAAAAATTATTTTTATTGGTATGACTTTTAAAAGACTGGGAAGCAGCTGTTCTAGGTAATGCAAACATTTCCTTGGAAGCCACCAAAAGTAGCAATTAGTAGCAATTCAACAAAAGTTAAATGTCAAACCAGGAGAGAAAACAATGTGCATACAAGGTGTTTTTCCCATAATATTTAATTATAGAAGAATAATTTGTAAAGAGAGGCCATTATTTTGTTTTTTTTTTGCTGTACGCAGGCCTCTCACTGTTGTGGCCTCTCACTGTTGTGGCCTCTCCTGTTGCGGAGCACAGGCTCCGGACACGCAGGCTCCGGACACGCAGGCTCAGCGCCCATGGCTCACGGGCCCAGCTGCTCCATGTGGCATGTGGGATCTTCCCGAATCGAGGCACGAACCCGTGTCCCCTGCATTGGCAGGCGGACTCTCAACCACTGTGCCACCAGGGAAGCCCCGAGAGGCCATTACTTTGAATGAAGATGTTAAAACCACTAGCTACATTACATAAGTAATTATTTAAAAATGCCTTCTTTGATATTGAAAGATCATCAGGTGATCTAGGAAGTCTAAACTTGTAGAATGGTAGGGAGCAGTAGGGATAGTATTTTCTCTTAATACAATTTTGCTGGTCTCCCCGCTGCCAGCGATGAGAGTCATGTTACACTTCTGATCTCCATTCCCTACGCCCTGCCTGGTCAAAAATATCTGAGAGATGTGTCTGCAATCATCCCTTTGAAATCAATTTGGTTTTTCTCAGCAGCATCCCTCCTGCTGGGCCCTAGGAAAGGAGAGAATGCTATTCTGGCTGAACCTTGAGTGATCAGTAGGATTGGGAAGTCTGCTGATAAGTGGAAAGGACATTCCAGGTGTAGGGAACAGCATGAGTGATGGCACAGACATAGGAACGTCCAGGGCAGATACAGGGACGGGTCTGGAAAACTACTCAGCAGCTGCGATGTTTGGCAGGCCTGGGCTCCCGCCGCAGCTCAGACCCTTCCAGCTGCGGTTGATCCAGTCCTGGGAGCTTTCAAGTGGGCTGTGTTACATTTTGTGGGCCTGGAGCCAGCAGCTTCTCCTTTAAACCTCACAGATTTAAAAAAAAAAAAAAAAAGCAGCCAATTACTGCCAAGTGTGGTTTTCATTTTCTCTTGAATATTCTCAACTTCCCTCCAGCAGTGCTGCCAGTTTCTAGGTGAGCTGTCCATCTCTGCTAGATTCTTGTGATTTGTTACATTTTATTTCTTTTCAATGATAAACCCCTGACGTATTCCAAATCTTGGGATGTTTGTGTTACTATTGTCCCAGATATATCCCTCTAACGTGCTGTGAAAGGGAAGTGACTGGTTATCCATTAGACAGGAGGAACAATTTCTCAGTTCCCAAAAAACCTTTTGTTCAAAAAACCAGTGTTCAGCACCAAGTGTCAAATGTTTAAAAGTGAAGATCCCTAAACACTTAGAATAATTTTTTAACTGCTTTTTTTGAGATATAATTCACATATGATACAATTCACCCATTTAAAGTGTACAATTCAATGGTTTTTGGTATATTACATTATTAATATTTTAAAATTGTGTTAAAGTAAATCTAAAGAAATTTGCCACATTCACCATTTTTTTTTTTTTTTTTTTTTTTTTTGCCGTACGCGGGCCTCCCACCGTTGTGGCCTCTCCCGTTGCGGAGCACAGGCTCCGGACGCGCAGGCTCAGCGGCCATGGCTCACGGGCCCAGCCGCTCCGTGGCATGTGGGATCTTCGCGGACCGGGGCACGAACCTGTGTCCCCTGCATCGGCAGGCGGACTCTCAATCACTGCGCCACCAGGGAAGCCCCACATTCACCATTTTAAGTGTACAATTCAGTGCCGTTAATTACATTCATGATGTTGTATAATCATAACCACAGTCTATTCCAAACTTTTTCATCACCCTAAACAAAACTGCTCACAATATTGCAATGGTATAATTAGGTCTAGACCGAAAGAGTTTTGTTTATAAAAGAGGGTGTTTAATATCATCATCCTCTGCCATGGTTCCCCACCGCAGGTGTTCTTACAACCCCCTGCTTCCTGTTGGTACCTGAGCTGGGAGCACCAGCCTCATGGTGAATCCCATCAATACCTGCTCCTCTCCAAGCCCAAAGGATGGGCAGCTGGAGTTTCTTTCTCTCCTGGAGATCTCAGAGGCAGAAGAAATGGCACCAGGCATGTGCGCCAGATGCTTTCAGATAGAAGCCCTGCGTTTTGCATGAGTTTATTCAACCATTCCCTTTTAACTCCACTCCCCACTCCTATTTCCAACTCCCATAGGCAACCATTTTCATGTGTTTAACGTACATTATTTTGTTTTATGTTTTCGTAAAATGTGTACAGTTTTGTACTCCTGCATTTTTTTTTTTTCTCCTGCATTTTTAACCTGTGTAAGTTATCTAGGCCTGGACCTAGATAAAGGGGTAAGGCTTCCCATCTTTGTTTCTAGACTATCACTGAAACCAGCCTTTCCCCATATATCCTGGACACACACTCCTGACTTACAATAAGGGAAAATATGCACATATCCCATCACTAATGAGCTTACCTTCAACTCTTTTATGAGTCATATATAGCTTCTGTGAGAAATTGTTATCCATTCCCTGGTTCCTCTCTTTTAAATTCTATGTCAGTATCCCAGAGGCTCTGTGTGCCTTAAGGTTCTTGACTATAAGCAACAGAAGCTAATTCTGACTTAAGCAGAAAAGGAAAGTACTGAAAACATATTGTGTAACTCACAGAATGGTGGGAAGGCTAGAGGTCCTAGGTCAAAGGAGGCTTCATATCAGGGGCCCAGAACTTGTCTGGGAAGGTCGTTAGTGTTCCAAGTAAAAGTAGGTTCTGTAGCTGCTATCCACAAACCCTGCAGGTAGGATGGTACTCTGTCCCCAGTGCCTTTGGGAAATTGAAGGTCGATACCAGAATGGATTCGCCAGTCTTGCATTGCTTTGGGTCAGATTCTGGACCTGCTGCATCTGATTGGCTAAACCTAGGCCTGAAAAAGAAACGGCTGGCTGGCTGGCTTTTTTAGCATCTAGAGTGGGAGGCAGACCCTGTCTCTTGCTAAGACTCAAATGGTAAGGAATTCCCCAAACATAGGAAGACAGTTCAGAGTGAGCAACCAAAAAAGTTACAGATGTCCTCTACAGGTAGGAAGCATCTGGTGTTCTGTACAGATCTGAGTCACAGCTTAATTTTATCTGTGTTTGAAAAATCCTCTAAACTGGTTTGTTGGCCTCCCTTTCTGTTCTTAAAAAGATACACTTGGGCAATTAATTTTAGCAAGTTCTTTTAGAAATGTAAAAATTCTGACATCAAAACCTCACAGTATTTTTGTCTTTTTCAAGTTTACATTATTGTGTTGAAATATAACTATGGAGCAAGTCTTTTTATAGTAAACTTAACTATAGCTTACCTTCAAGATTCTAATCAGGTTCTTATTCTGACCCAATATTTACAGTTTTGTAATTTTCAGAGTTTGTTTTCTATTGTCTTTCTTCTTTTAAACTGGAACCGTTAGATTTTCTTTAAAAAAAAAAGTACGTAGCTTGTATTACTACAAGGTAGAAAAAGAGAAAAAATAAGGCAGAACAAGAGCGAAGTACAGGAAAAAAAATAGTTATTTTTGTAACCAAATCCAAGGTTAACAAGGATTTTTGTTAGTGAAACATCAGTTTATCCAGACTGCATTATTTCTCAGGTAAACAGAATCATATTCTTGTGTGTTAATAGCTAGTCTGTGTTTGTTTACTAGTTCAAAGACTATTCTTTAAAGTCTCAAAATCTTAGTCTGCTTCATTGATGTCCTATTTACCTGATATCTTTTTAATGAGTAACGACGTTTGAGCTGTCCCTGCCATTTCACATTGAATGTACCCTCGCATCACTTCCTGTGGCTTTATGGTGAAAGATACTATATTTACTTTGTGATTTCATATTCCATCTCTGCCCCTAAAACTAATTGCCCCTAAAGAAACTGACGAGAGAGACTCAGTGTATGAATTAGGTACTTGCCTATCAGACTATTGTCCATTACAAAGTGGATTGGATTCCAGACCTACCAATTTCCTTGAACAGGGAAGAAAAGATGTTTCAGGTAAGATTTCATCAGTGAAAGAGAGCACCGTTGGTGGGAGTGGGGGAGGTAACTTGTGTAATTTCCTTTCAAATTTTAGAAATTCATGGCCCAGGATGCTGCTGAAGTCCATTCTTGTCTCTTCCTGGGACGGGCAAATGTCTCTAACCTACCCAAGCCATATGATGCAGAAAGAAGCTGGTGTGAGAGAGAAGGGAAGGTCAGCCAGACGGTGGAGGCATGGAGAGAAGGGTAGGGGGGAGGAGAGGAGGGAGGGTAGAGGCGTTAATTAGCTTTCCTTGGCTCACCCAGAGCCAGTGTCAAGCAGATGGCTGCACCCTTAATAGCACCCTTTTTTTTTTGTCCAGCAGGCAGTAGTGGTTGAACTTTGTGGTCAGGCAGAAAGCATGCCCCCCTTTTTTTTTTTTTTGCTGTACGCGGGCCTCTCACTGTTGTAGCCTCTCCCGTTGCGGAGCACAGGCTCCGGACGTGCAGGCTCAGCGGCCATGGCTCACGGGCCCAGCCGCTCCGCGGCATGTGGGATCTTCCCGGACCGGGGCACGAACCCGCGTCACCTGCATCGGCAGGCGAACTCTCAACCACTGCGCCACCAGGGAAGCCCCAAAAAGCGTGCACTTTTTTTTCTCTTCAAAATGTGGAAGTGGCGGAGAAGCATACAAAGGAAAAATCTAGATTTAAATGTTATATGTATCTAAGAAAAATAGATCGTATCTCCTTCCATCTTTTGCAATAAGTATATGTGCATTCATATTTTGACAACAATTGAAAGTGATTTGTTCCTTCTATTACAAAAATCAGTCCAAGGGACTTCCCTGGTGGTGGTCCAGTGGCTAAGACTGCATGCTCCCAATGCAGGGGGCCTGGCTTCGATCCCTGGTCAGGGAACTAGGTCCCACATGCTGCAACTAAGACCCAGCACAGCCAAATAAATAAATATTAAAAAAAATAAATCCAAACTAATCAAACTGTGTCTGGATATCTAAAAGATAATCGATAAAATGATAAAACCGGCTATGAAGTTCAAACTGAATACCATAGCACCTTGTGTTTGGAGAGAGGTTGGCTTATAGACAACTGTAAGAAGATTCAGCAGGGCACGTGTCAGAGGTACTAGCATTGACTTCGCTCCTTGGACACCAGCAGTTTCTGTATGGCAGGGATTGTGGCTTGATCATTTTGCAATTTCTCTGGAGCTGGCCATAATGATATTCACTGAAAGTTCATTAAATGGAATGAAGTTATAGTAAGTCAACCACTATATGTACTATTCAATATTTGTATAATTATTGACTTTATGCAAGATAAATATTAGTGAGCATGACAAAGTTAAACAGTTAACATTTTGAAAATGTGGTGTTGTAACAGGCATGGATTTTTCTCTGTGCTGGTATAGGGCTTTATATGCTAAATTAAATAGCTTTCAAAATTGGGAAGTAAAGATCCTGATACCTGTTTTTGAGGAAGGGAAAGGAATAAATATTTACTAAGTACTGACTATGTAAAATATAATTTACATACATTAACATATTCAATTTTTTCAACATCCCTACATGGTAGTTCTTTCTCTGCTTTTTACAGATGAGGAAATGGAAGTTCACAGATGTTAATTGCTAGAGGTCACATAGTGACTAAGCAGAATACACACTTGGGTATGCCTGACTCTACTGTCCTGCCTTTATTCTACCTGAACCCCAGTATCTCCATTGGTCCCCCCAATATTCTATTTGTCCAGTGATTGGTTGAGTCAGCCTACTCTACCTCTAAAGTAGTCTCCACGTTCTTTCTTTCCCCCATCCCAATGGCAGACAGAGATCTGGCATCCAGGTCTTCAACTGCTTAACTCTCTCACACTAAATCATTTTCAGGGCTTTAAAAGACAAATGGGAAGTGAAATAGTATATTGCTGGTAATCCAGAACAGAGCATTAATTTGATCCTAATGTACAGTTCTGCAATTCCCTTCTACCAAATTTTCAACCTTCACATTCACCTTGTACTTGCTAATATGTGACACATGTATCTTATTCTTGTATTTGATATTTATCCTATGGGCTGAACATGTTTTAGATCTAGCAACGTGTTGGATGTTAGCTAGATTCCATTTGGGGCAGGTGATACATCTTTCGTTCTCTTTCTCATTGCTTAGCATCAATTTTTAAAATATGCATTTTAGGGAATTCCCTGGCTGTCCAGTGGTTAGGACTCCGTGCTTTCACTACTGAGGTCCCAGGTTCAATTCCTGGTTGGGGAACTAAGATACCACAAGCTGGGCAGTGTGGCAAAAAAAAAAAAAAAAAAATCAAGTGGTCAAGTCGTTGTTTTCCTCCAATTTCTTCATGACGAAGTTTGCTGGAAGCATTTGAGATGACATAGTAAACCTGAAACTGAAATAGGCTGTTCATATTTAAGGAGAAAAAGTCTTATATTACATATTGTTATTTACTATATTTGGTACTATTTTATCCATAATAGATAATCACAGAAATAAACATTATGGATCAGACTCTTATTTTCAGGCAAAAGTTATAGAAAATAAGAAGTTTTCCAAATGGAATTCTTACAAAGTCTTTAAATAATTGTTTTGGGAAGTTTTACGAGTGTCTCTTGACTCATGCTTATTAGAGTTCTTTGCTCACTTCCTCTTAGATGAGGTAGACCCATTATGAGAAATGAGAGATTGGTGAAAGGCCAGGATACTTAGATTATCCATTGTTGTATATTGCTCTACTCCCATTTGGGAGTTGTGGACACAAGAGTGACAACATTTCATCATTTGCACTGTCCCCCAGGGAAATTCTCCTACCTTAAAGAATCTTATGATTTGGTCAAAATAATGGACCAAAAAGCAATATGCTTGGTTCCGAGTGACTGCTATAGATGATCGTGCCATGGGGGTTCATAGGAGGAATGACATTTAAATTATTTTGGGGTGAAACAGACATTTTGGATTCACTTTACTTTTAAAAATAACGATGCTGGGCTCATCGCTGTAACTTCTCTTTTCCCTATGACGGTTGAGATCTTGTTTCTACATCCCTCACTTTGAGATCAACCCAACTTAAATCCCTTAAAGGAAGTATATAGTAAATGAAAAGAACTCAGAAGTTAAGATTAGAGAAATTTCTTTTAAATGACAATACATTTCTGAAAACCTTGTGAAGGAGTTGATTCAAGTTATCACAGGGTGACTTTTCCAAATGAAAGTCACAGTGACGGAACTTTTCTGCAGTCATGGTTGTCATGGTGGGTTGTCTGACTTAGTTACTTCAGCTATGTAACGGTATACAGGCTTGTATGGTTCTGGATGTAACTCAAGAGCCCCAGTGAGACCAATGGCAGGAGCTATGTGCTTTGCTTCCTCTACGTTCTCCACTGCAGTGTCTCATAACTTTATCATCCCACGATCTCTTTTGATAAGGATAAAAATCTCATCTGCCCCCCCAAACCTGAGAAAGCCCCTTATAAACAGGGTGCCTTATGTCCTTCCCCACCTTCAGTTGAGAATCACAGCTTTTACAAAGCCTGTCTGGCCAAGAAGATTTAGTCAAACTTTTAAATATGTTTATTAAAACAATAGGTAATATTTTTTGCTATCCTAGATTTTGATAACTCCCTTTTTTCTTCCCTTATCCTCATCCCCTTTGAAAATTTCTTCTCTATCCTTATTTAATTAAACTTGTGGTGTGTCTTTTTTGTTTAGAAAGTTGTTACATTAATAAAAAAATTTAGGTCCTTGGATTACTAGAAACAAGTATTTGTATCTGATCAATAGGATGATCAGTGTCCAAATATGTCAACTTATAAAACAAACATAGTAGTAAAAAACAGAATTTCATAGGTAGAAACTACTGTTTTAGGTTTATTTCTTTCTTTAGAAATTTATTAAGTTCTCAGTTTTTTAGTATTCATATTCCAACCTTTTTAAGACAAAAATGGCAGTAGCTCTCTTCAAGTCACCAGTTTCACCCTTAACACCTGGCTTCATTACTCAAATACATGTTTTATTTATTTATTTTTTAAAAATTTTCGGCTGCGTTGGGTCTTCGTTGCTGTGCACGGGCTTTCTCTAGTTGTGGCAAGCGGGGTCTGCTCTTCATCGTGGTGCACGGGCTTCTCGTTGCAGAGCACGGGCTCTAGGCGTGCGGGCTTCAGTATTTGTAGCTTGCAGGCTCAGTAGTTGTGGCTCACGGGCTCTAGAGTGCAGTCTCAGTAGTTGTGGTGCACAGGCTTAGCTGCTCGTGGCATGTAGGATCTTTCCTGGACCAGGGATTGAACCCATGTCCCCTGCATTGGCAGGTGGATTCTTAACCACTGCACCACCAGGGAAGCCACTCAAATACATCTTTTAAATCTGATTAAGTCATAGGCTTAAAAAAAAAGGTTTTATACAATTTCTGACTCCTGAAGAAATCACACAGGTTTATAGCATAGGTATAAAAAATGAAGAGTCCACAGAAAATTTAAAATTCAAGCCACAAATAAGGTGGAAATGGTATCCACTTACCAAAAAAAAAAAAAAAAGGAATAAAAAAAGCTTCCAAGTATACCTTATGAATTTTTAAATCTAATCTGTAAGAGACCAGGTTATGTTTTCATCATGGTAAAATTTACATATAGTGAAATGCACAGATCTGAAGTGTACAATTTAATGAGATTTGATTACTGTATTTGTCCATGTACCTATGACCCTATCATTCCAGAAAGTTCCTCAATGTCCCCTTCCAATCAATCCTCACCACAGTAGACAACCAGTGTTCTGACTTCTTTCACGTAGATTACACTTACGGTTCTTGAATTTCATATAAACCAGTCACATAAAATGTGCTTTGTATTGCTTGTGTGATTCATCCATGTTGTTACATGTAACTGTAGCTCATTCCTTTTAATTGCTCAGTAGTACTTATACCATGATTTATTTGTCTATTCTGTTGATGGGCATTTGGATTGTTTCCGGTTTGGGCTATTTTGAATAAAGGTACTACAAACTTCTCGTGCAAGTCTTTCAGTAGACATGTGCTTTCATTTGTCTTGGAAATAGAACTGCTGGAATGCAGGGTAGGAGCATTTTTAACTTTATAAGGAGCAGTTTAACAGTTTTCTGAAGTGGTTGTACTATTTTACACTCCCATCAGCAATATGCGAAAGTTTCAGTTCCTACTTTACGCACTATACATGTAAATCAGAGAGGTCACTAAGTGCTTTTCAATGTCATCTCTTTTCAGTGACTTTAACAGAATATTTTTGATATTGTTAAATCCCAAGCACGTGGGTATCCAAATTCTGGATAAGTCTTGCCCAGTTTCTAATATATGTACTAAACATAGACAAATACAAATATTTCATGAAAAATATAAAATCATTTCACTTTATGGGATAGTGCTATTCTGAAAAACTGTGTGTAAAGATTTTTTTTGGGGGGGGCCACAGCATGTGGCACGTGGGATCTTAGTTGCCTGACCAGGGATTGAATCCGCACCCCCTGCAGCACAAGCGTGGAGGTTTAACCCCTGTACTGCTGGGGAAGACCCTGTAAAGACAATTTTTTATAAATCAAATCACTTACTGGATAAGACTTTCTCTACTTCAATGTCTAGTTAAATCCTCTTTTTTCACATTGTCCTCTCATTCTCTAATTTCTTCATTCTCTAAATTTTAGCAGCCCCAGAGATTTGACACCTGTCATCGATGTCATTCCTTTGGGCCTTTGTCACTCATGGCTTAGTTTCCTAACCTAATTATTCGCATGTATACATCTCATTTCCACACACACAATACGATACCTTTATGGAGGAAATGAACCACATTTCATACTTTAAAAAGTTTCTTTGATAGCATGTGGTGCTGCACTTTGCACACAGGAGTTACTCAATAAAATTTCCTGCTCAGTTGGTTTTCTATTTTTGTTTTGCTTTAGGCAAAAGGCATAACTGTTATTTTACGACTCAGCTTCAGTAATGTTTTAATTATATGGTAATTTCCTCAGTTTTCCATTTTCTTGACTAATGTAAGCCATGTTTAAAGTTAAGATTGTTGGGACTTCCCTGGTGGCGCAGTGGTTAAGAACTCACCTGCCAATACAGGGGACACGAGTTCAAGCCCCGATCCGGGAAGATCCCACATGCCGCGGAGCAACTAAGCCTGTGCACCACAACTACGGAGCCTGTGCTCTAGAGCCCGTGAGCCACAACTACTGAGCCTGTGTGCCACAACTACTGAAGTCTGCCTAGAGCCAGTGCTCTGCAACGAGAGAAGCTACCGCAACGAGAAGCCTGCACACCACAATGAAGAGTAGTTCTGCTCGCCACAACTAGAGAAAGCCCGCATGCAGCAGCGAAGACCCAAAACAGCCAAAAATAAATAAAAAATAAATTTAATAAATAATAAAAATAAAAACAAACGAAAAAGTTAAGATTGTTGACTAAAATCTGCTTCCCTTACCACCTTACTAATTCCTAGTTTGAAGCACCCCCTACACAGTGTGGTTTGAAATAAAAAGCACACCACAAGGAGGTTAAGGATTCCATCTGGGGTTTCCCTCTAATTCTCCCTGGAGATGTGGGTTGCCATTTACAGGTCTCCATTAAGTACCCAATCCATTTGCCAGTCCCTGAAGACTGACATTCTTAGCAGCCCAGCTCAGGGATCATCTGTCTGTGAGTGGTTTCCTCCTCCCAACTTAGAGGCCTGTCTGGTCCTTGTTGAACCTACACTACCTTGTTCATGCCTTATTTTTAGTACCAGGCACTGTGAGGCAGAATTTATTTACATGAATGTTTGCCTGTCCACCACTGGACTGGCAAGCTCCTCAAAGCAGGGATCATGCATGGACTTCAGTCATCCTTGCTCTGAATGTAGTAAGTCCTCCACAAATGTTTGATGAATAAATGCATGGATTAATGAGTGAGAAAATGGGCACGACTTTTTAGGTATCCTGAACCTTTAAGAGTTTCTACTTTAATGTTTTTTAATATGCAAATTTATGGAGAATTTTAGGCCAGAAGGGCACTATTTATGTTATTTCTCTTACTGTCCTTCCATGAGGTAGATATATGCTGGGTTATTTTGTCTAGCATCCCTTCATTCCTGTTTAGGATGAACTCTTCATTGCTGATGGAATCCCATCCTATATGGTCTGGTGAGGCCAGCCTTGACTCCTGACTCTCCCACCCCTGACTGTCAAACAGGTGATTTTGGGCTTGGACTTGGTTAACCAGAGTACATCCTAGCTCTGGACACAGCAGTCCATTCAAGGCTGGGCATGTGACCCAAAGAGGCAAATCAGTTTTCCTGAGATTTGTTATATTGTGAGTTAGTAGAACTTTGGCTTCAGTGTTTATAAGCCAGGTTTTCAACCTTGTGGTGAGAGCTCATGTTAGAATAAAGCCTACTTGGGAGGAAAAGCAGTGTGAAGAGATCTAGGAGACCATTCTGATGATGGGATTGCAATCTCCCAGTGGCATGGACCAGTTGAGGTTTATATATTAATTATATTCGAGTTTAATATTCCAAAGATTTTTCATCTCATCCTTTCTGTCCTTAGATTGATTTTAAGTCCAAGGAGATTCTTACCAACCATAGGGAGAGCCATCTGCCTCTTGGTTTTGCTCTGTCTCCATTCTGTGCTGGCCTTTTCTATATGTGACTTCTTTTAGTTCCTGAGTACATTGGCCTCTGTCACGTCTGTCTTCAATGCTTCTGCTGAATTGTCTGCAGTTCCACCATGCCTTGAGTGGCCAGTTCACCCAGCTCAGTCTGCAGCGTCCCTGTGCAATTCACTCAATTCAATCTGTTGGCTTTCCTTAGCTCCTCCACATTCTTCTTATGGGCATAGGAAAGGTGTACATAAGGGTTCTCCAAAGAAACAGATCCAGTAGGAGGTGTATATATAGACAGATTTATTTTAAGGAATTGGATTGTGTGATTAGGGAGGTTAGCAAGTCCAAAATCTACAGGATAGGCTGGAAGGCTGGAGATACAGGAGGAGCCAATGTTGCAATTCAAGTCTGAAGGCTGTCCGCTGTTAAAATTTTGTCTTGCTTGGGGATATCAGTCTTTTGTTCTTTTCAGGCCTTCAACTGATTGGATGAGGCCCACCCACAGCATAGAGGTCAATCTGCTTTACTCAAAGTCCACTGATTCAAATGTTAATTTCATCTAAAACACCCTCACAGAAATGTCCAGATAATACTTGACCACATATCTGGGCACTGTGGTCCAGCTAAATTAACACATAACATTAACAATCACAGAAGGTTAGGCTGTTCTGCACTCCCCTTGTTGCTCTTCATACCCCTTGTTGCCATTGTTTTGAGGCTGCTGTCTACAATCGTTCTAAGGAAGGCTGCTCTTGGCTTCTGTTCTGTTGCCTCAAGACAGAAGGAAACAAGAGACTTTGTTGTGAGGCACAAACCATCTCTACTCTTGGATCCTTCACCCCTATCCTCAACTCAGCTCAGGAATGGGACAAGGGCCATGACTCCCACAGTGCATCTGGCTTCAAACTCTCCTTCCTTTCCCAGCCAGGAGGCATTCACTGGGGTTGGGGTGATAGGGATGGGAAATGGGGTGGAGGGGACTGGTTTAGCCAGATTACACTTCTTTTCAAATCTTTTCTTATACCAATGTCAACGCTATTGAACTTAAAAGCCGAGAATGGTGTGATTATCTTTAGTTCTGGTTTAACCATGCCGTTCTGGGAAGAATGGCACCCCAAAATTGTGGTAATGAGGAAGAAGAAAAGAACATCCTGACAGCTGGTTGAAACTTCATTCTTCTACTTTACCATATCAACTGTGCAAATACTGTAACTTCCTTTTTCCTCTGCATTCCTGAACTCAGCTGTGGGGTCTGGAAACAGTGCCCTTACTTTTCTAGATTGACCTAAAAGACTAAGTTTTATGGGGAAATTTCAGGCAAAGCGACAGAGGAAGACTGGTGGGGAAGATATTTTAGGCAAGGAAAGTCTTACCTCAATAATCTATGAACTAAATGAATAAATTAAAGTGTTATTGGGAGGGATAAACCATACATCCAGATAAAGTGACTAAAGACTTTGTTTTTTCATGAAAAACTCTTTGAGTGGGGTCAGTTCCAATCAGAGCAGAAACAGCTGAATTACATGTAAACTCTACACTTAGACTCCAGTCTTTTTTGTTATTTTTACCATTCTAAAGGCAAAGATGCAGAATACAGGGTGAAGGGGCATACTTTTGTACGACTAAAAAAAAGCTGTTAAAAATCAGATGCATAGTTTAGTTTAACAAATGCTTGAAAGGTATCTTTTAAAAATAATTTCAATAAAATGTAGGTTTATGAGCATATTTTGGCATAAAATAAAACTAAAATACAAAAGTGCAAATTGGTTTTTCTTTTTGAGTAAATCACAAGCGATCAGTCAGATGGAACCACTGAGTTAAAATAATCCTGCCAGTCCTACTCTTGCCGTGTATCCAGATTTTAACAAGCAATTTGGAAAACAATTTTGAGCAGTGTATAAACTTCATGGGGCTACGCTCAGAGAACGCTATTGAAGGTGATAAATACCCTTTAAAACTCTTAAGCTCTTTTTAAAACACAAATATTTTATCAGAGTTGGAGTGGATTCTGGATAGTCACTGAACCTTCTAAAACATGATTTATTCTTATGTTTTTACGATACCTAGAAAAAGTATTAACTTTGCAAAGTATATTAAATAGAAACAATCTGGTCTAGTGGAAGACCATGTATTAATTTATTTCGTCATTCAAATATTCAGAAAACATATACTGAAGAGATACCAGTTAAAAAGAGAGACACTGCTTAGCAATACTTTTCTTCATTTTGGACCGCATCCCTAGCTTCCCCATTTGTTTACACTGTATACTCAGCTAACTGCCAGCTGTCTCCCCCCTCTCCTGGGACAAAATTGGGTTACTTGCTAGCTTTCAGTCTCTCCTTCTCTTCTCCCTTCCTACCTACCCCCATCCTAGTCTGGGTCCCTTCTGCCCAGACCTGATAGGTATCCTGTGTTTTTTTGTCCCAGATCCATAAGACATACAGAAAGTAGGGCAAATGTCAAATAAATTCGCTGCATGTAGCGAGGCAGCTGTGTGTTTTGGGAGGAGTTTCAAAGAGGTAAGTGATGCCGTGGGAAGTTGAAGCTTGGTGGCAATATATATGGCCTAACCACTAATCAGAATACGTGCGCTGACAAGTAAGTGAAGGTTTATAGAAAAAAATCAGACAGAATATTTGAAATCATGATTGTCTTTGTAAATGCAGGAGCATTGTCACCATACTCATATAGTATTTGCTACTTCTCATTTATTGGGGAAAACAGTGGTGGTAATGGGATTGCAGGAATTCTTTAAATGAAGAGGGCTGGGCACATTTAGTATGAAAGAGCAGGGATGAAATAGGCCTTATTCCAGGTACGGAGTTAGGCTTGAGAAAAGCCAAGAGAATAAGAGAAGTTTACATTTAGTAAAGTGCCTGACCAAATGTTTGCGCAAGTACCTAATTCTAAGGCTAAGAGGTTTTCCATCTTTTTTCATTGCTTTTGGTAGGAGACACAGGATTACTATTAGTAAGGATTACTATTTAGCCTTCCCATATTATGTCTAAACACTACACATATTACTTTAATTATTGCAAACGTCTGCAAGGTAGGAATCATCCCCATTTCCTATGAGGAAACTGAGGAGTAACTTCCATAAAGTTACATTTCTATCAACAGCAAATCCCCAACCGTCTGACTCCAGTGTATTTGTTGTTTCAGCTAATAGGATATAATCTGAGTTTCCTAAAACAATGAGATTGAGGGATTCTCAAGCTTTCAAGGGAAAGCTTAGTGGGGTTGAGAGCAGTAGAAATCATGCCTGAAATCATTTCACATACAGTCTTCAAAAATGGAGAGAAAATAATTTTCAAATATTTCCAAATATATTTTTTTAACGTCTGAGGTAAAAGGAGGGTATGGAGTGAAAGCCAAGCTGTCAGTGTAGTGGAAAGGGCCTCAAGAAGACTGGAATTACATTGCAATCCGGATTCTACCACCTTGGACACAGCACTCACCTTCTTTAGGCCTCATTTCTTTATAAGTAATTTAGATTTTCAAGGTCCTTTTAAGTTATTAAAACTTTACTTGAATACTTATAAACTCCTAACACCAACTTCATAAAAGAACCTTTTCAACTTTTTTTTTTTTTTGCGGAACGCGGGCCTCCCACTGTTGCGGCCTCTCCCGTTGCGGAGCACAGGCTCCGGACGCGCAGGCTCAGCGGCCATGGCTCACGGGCCCAGCCGCCCCGCGGCATGTGGGATCTTCCCGGACCGGGGCACGAACCCGTGTCCCCCGCATCGGCAGGCGGACTCTCAACCACTGAGCCACCAGGGAAGCCCCCTTTTCAACTTTTTAATTGTCAAGGGCGTTAAGGAAGGAGGTATTTTAGATAACAAACAGGGTAGGAAATAGAACCGTTAACAAGAAGAGTATCATCACTAATAGAGAGACCGGAAATTCAAGGAGGATGATATTCAACCGGTGCCCTTCACTAATTATGTGCATGATTAATATTTAAAGAACATTCTAGGGCTTCCCTGGTGGCGCAGGGGTTCAGAGTCCGCCTGCCGATGCAGGGGACGCGGGCTCGTGCCCTGGTCCGGGAAGATCCCACATGCTGCGGAACAGCAGGGCCCGTGAGCCATGGCCACTGAGCCTGCGCATCCGGAGCCTGTGCTCCGCAACGGGAGAGGCCGCAACAGTGAGAGGCCCGCGTACCGGAAAAGAAAGAAAGAAAGAAAGAAAACATTCTAGTCTTCATTTCTGCCATTATTAAGGTAACTAACCTGTAATTACTCTACCGATGCGTCCCTAAAGGGTTGAGTTGGCCTTCCAGGTTATAGTTGAGGGCGAGGCTCTGGAGGCGATTGAAACCGCCTGGGTTCAAAGGCAGTCTTGTCGCCTGCCGGGCGGCTGTAAGGAAATTCATCTATTACGTGGATACATTTTCAAATGGAAGGAATCTGGTTCCCAGAATGTGTGGATGGATAATCCACGAAAAGCCCAGGGCAGGGCACATAGTAAACTTCAATAAATGTTAAGTCTAAAAGTTTAAAAGTTTTAAAAGTTTTCAAAGGGATTGATGGACATTCTATTAGAACTGTGGTCAATTACATTTCAGGGGAATCCCTTTTCAAAGCAAAAAGCATTTCTACTTAAGTTTTCACAAGTTTCGATTTTGATACATGGGATTTTAGTGAAGCATGACCATGAAGAGCTTGTGCTATTTACTTAGTAACATGTTAATCATATCACTTGTGAGATGGTTTTGATTTTATAAAGCCCTAAGTTGTTAAGAAATACACGGATCGGGGACCGCCCATCAGCACTGGCTTTTCTGTGGTCTTTATCCATCTGCTTCAAGACACGCGTGCGTCAATTTGATGGGAGGAGGTGTTTTGCTACACCGTTTTCCACCTGAGAGAAAAATAAAGGTTTGCACTTGGAACCCGCACGCAGTTGGTCTTGAACCTCGGACACCAGCGCTCATTACGTAACTCCACAGCGGCCGGGCCTCCAGGCCGTTTTCCGAACCCTCACCGCGGGGCGGGTATAAGGTTACAACGCCCGCGGTCGTCCCGGGCTCTACGAGTTGTGCGTGTGTCAGTTAGAGACGTTTACATTTGAATTTCCCTGAACCGCCGGGTGTGGGCGGCGGCACGGACCCGCCCCGGAAGCCTCTGGGCACCTTCCCGCCATCCGCCGACCCGACCCGATAAGCGGTCCCCGCGCGCTGGTGGGAAAGCACGGCCGGCGCGGAGCCCAAAGCCGCCGCTCGAGCAGTCCCCGGCACCCCTCCCCACAGCCCTCAGTCCTTCCGCCCCCAGCCACGCCCAGCCGGGCGCGCCGAGCCGACGGTTGCCTGATGGCCAGATTTTGAATTTACAGGCCCGGCCCCCGAGTTGCCGGCCCTCCATTGGCCAGCGACGGTCACGTGGATACGCCGGAGCGCGCCGGCCATCTTGGGGAGCGCGGCGCCGCGGCCCGCGCCACCTCCGCCCCCAGCGGCTCGCAGCCAGCCCGCCCCTCCGCCCTCCTCACCCCGCCCGCGGCTCAGCGCCGCCTGAGAGGAAACAAAGTGCTGCGGGCGGGAGACTCGGCGGCGGCGGCGGCGGCGGCGGCGGCGGCGGCGGCGGCGCGCGGACTCTGCTCGGCTCTCCCTGCCACCCTCACCCTGTATTTCCTGAGCGTGTGTGCGCGCGTGTGTGAGTGTGTGCATGTTTTCTTACAAAGGACGTTTTACGTTTAATTGATTCGTAGTCCTCCCCCTTTGCCCTTTGTGCTTGTAACCCCTCTCCCGCCATCCCAGGTGCTTCGTCCTTCCCCCCGACGTCTGCCTCTCCGCGAGCGCGGATCGTCGGTTCGTGCCTTCCCTCACGCTTCTCCGCCTGACGCCCCCTCCGTGTTCCGGCGCTGCCCGCGGCCTCAGCGCTCAGCTCTCCTCGCCGATCGCCATGGCGACAGCGACCCCCGTGCAGCAGCGGACGGGCAGCCGCGCCGGCGGCCCCGCCACGCCACTGAGCCCCACGCGGCTGTCGCGGCTGCAAGAGAAGGAGGAGCTGCGCGAGCTCAACGACCGGCTGGCCGTGTACATCGACAAGGTGCGCAGCCTGGAGACGGAGAACAGCGCGCTGCAGCTGCAGGTGACGGAGCGTGAGGAGGTGCGCGGCCGCGAGCTCACCGGCCTCAAGGCACTCTACGAGACCGAGCTGGCCGACGCGCGACGCGCGCTCGACGACACGGCCCGCGAGCGCGCCAAGCTGCAGATCGAGCTGGGCAAGTTCAAGGCCGAGCACGACCAGCTGCTCCTCAAGTGAGTGCCGGGGGCGCAGCTCGGGCGGGAGGGCGAGGGCCGGGGTGCTCACGTCCTTCGGAAGGGGCAGGGTCTCGGTCTCTAAGAAGGAGAAAGAATCTAGTGTATTTCAGCGGGGGCGGGGGTCGCGCGGGGGTCTCAAGCTGTAGTGATGGTGGGACCGGGATGCACATTTCCCGATCCTGGATACCCAGTGGGACTCGGCGAAGTGCGCGCCTGGGGCCGCCAGCGACAGGCGACCGGTTTCGGGCCTCGGACCCCGGGATCCAGAAGGCTTTAAACGCGCGGAGATCGGGCGGGCGCCAGGTGCGGGGAGGTGGCGTCTGGGCGCGCGCTCGAATGCGCGCCCCGGTTTCCGGCCAGGCCCGAGACAAAGCATCTGTTGGGTTTGCGGTGCAGGAATGCCCGGCCGGGGAGGACCGGCTGCCCGCCTGGAGAATGAATGAGCTCTGCGCGGGCGGAGAGAGGAAGGGGAGGGACCTGCCTCCGGCGTCCCGGTCTCCCGGGGGTGGGTCCCGCTTTGGCGCGCTCAGTCTTGGCCCTGTGACATTTTGCGATCTTTCTGCGCCTGCCTTGGGCGAAGAGGGAGGGGCGGAGTCTGAACTGCGCGCCACTGTCGACTCTGGGCAAGTTGGGTGTTCAAGCTGGTTAGCTTTCTCTGGGGAAAGGTGTCCTTTCTTTATGCCGAGACAGGCCGCGGTCTTTGGGTGTTTCTCTGCACCGGACTCCGCAAGCTGGGTTTTTTCACCTCTTGGCCACCGTTCTCGGATGGACGAACCGCCTGCCCTCCCGCAGCAGTCCTCTCCCCTAGCTTTTGTATCGCCCAGACATAGTCATTTGCTTTTTCGGGTGTAGGGGAGACCCAGCTCAGTCCCCGCATCTGTCCTTACGTTGACAGGCCAGGGCAGGTGAAAGGGTGTTGTGTAAACGTGGAGAGTTGTGGCGAGGGAGAGCTTGTAATTTTTTCACATCAGAGGGTCTGAATTTTTCAGTTCAGGGCACACGGGTAAACTAGCAAGCCTTTGCCGATCCTACCTTGCCTTTCTGATGAGCAAAATGGCATAGTTATCCTCAGTAGGCAGCTAGTGTTGATGTCACGCTTTAGAATATTGCTCGGTTTGCCTCCAGAATTCCGGTGGTCTTCATCCCCTCTTGCCAGTTGAAATCTCTGGAGATACCTGATTCTGACTTTGACTTTGTGTTCCCCTGAATGTCTCTCTGTCTCCGTGTAAATGTTCCTGTCTCAGTCTCTGTGATTTTCAGTATGTGAATCTCAACTTCCCCATCTTGTTAAATACTTGAAAAACGGTTCATAAAGAATATGTGCACTTGGTAAAAAAAAAAAAACTGTATAGACAGGCTTATAGTGAAAAACGATGTCTCTTGCCTCCTTCCAGGAGACAATCACATTTAGCCTTTTTTGTTTTTATTTCTTTGAGTATTTAGTTCCACAAAATAAAAATAATAATAAGCTTATGTTTCTGTTTCCTGGATTTTCTAATCTTTGGAGTCGTCTTTTGAAATGGGTCAGTTCACTCACTACTGTCTCCATCTTCCTCCAAACTTTTCATTACTGAATTTCTTCATATCTTGGATGCCATTGCTTATATGATTCACCATTATCACATGTACCACTAAGAAGAAAAACTTAAGGGCCAACTATGCAGGATCCGTCCTGTTGGACCCACCCTGTTTTCAGAGATGTTAAAGTGTGA
Source organism: Orcinus orca (assembly GCF_937001465.1). NCBI lineage: Eukaryota > Metazoa > Chordata > Mammalia > Artiodactyla > Delphinidae > Orcinus > Orcinus orca. Next base: position 80,662,408 of record NC_064561.1, on the reverse strand, counting down.
CACAGATTAAGTATGTTACCTGCCAGTCACTGTTTTATGTAGAGGATACAGAGATTTGAAAAAAATAAGTTACTGCCCTTATGTTGATGATAGGGGAGATACCCAGCAAGCGAATAAAAATTGTATTTCAGCTAATCTGAAACATTTTGATGCTGGTGCTTTTATAATCTTTTCAGAAGGTATCCACTGAAGGTTTTTCACACAGTAACAAGACTGCCACCTGGCTGACTGTAGTTGTAAAATGCTCTGCATGGATTGTAAAATGCATGCTGGTTTCATCAAGATTAAAAAGTGAAGAATATATGTGTTAGAATCAATGAAATCAGTGAATGTGATATAATGTTAGGATAACAGATACTAGGGGAATAAAAATAGAGCAGGGTGAAGGGATGGTATAGTTAAGGAAGGCCTGTCTGAGGGCTTGACAATTGAAAACAATTTTCTTTGAGATGTCAGGTAGTGTACTGGGATTTTATAGATAGATAAATGTCTATATATAACTATATAGAGAGAGCCTGAACATATATATCTATTAGGATTAGATGTATTTTATTTTCTGATGTGCCATCAATTCCTCAAAACATACCACATTTTACTTTCATATTTCAATCCTGACTTTCTTTGTACAATTTTGTTCCTAAATAGCCTTCCATTTTTCTTGCTGATTAAAGAAAATTTTGCCTTTAGCATATCTTCAAACTTTTAAAAGATATCTAATCATAATATCTATTATATGAGGCTACTTTCTTCCCTTAAGCTCTCTGCTCTTAAGACATGATGTGCAGTTGACGTCCTAGGAATTTACCTGATTTAGCCCCGGTTTCCTCCTGTATCATATATTTTCAGTTCCTTGGTTTCTTCCTTCATTTTATTGGAGAACATCCTTAAGTTACTTATTCAGAAAAGATGGCAGGAGGTAGACTTTCCAAGTCTCGTGTATCTGAAAATAATTTTGATTTTTGTCTCATGCTTGATGAATAGTTGGGCTAGGTATAGAATACTGGTTCAACATTTTTCCTTACAGCTTGGAAAGTATCATATTGCCCCGTTGTCTTCTAGTAGCCAGTTGTTGTTCATGTCTACCTAATGCCAGTCACAGTTACTTTCTTTTGGTAATTGCTTTGCCTCTCGGGAAGCTTTGGAATTTTCTTTTCTCCTGGTTTTCTGGGATAGCATGGTGATAGGTCTAGGTATGGATATTCTCTTATGCATTGTAGTTGTTATAAGCAGGTCCTTTCCATTTAAAGTCTTGGTCTTTGTTTAGCTCTGGGAAATTTACTTTTTTCTGTATGTTTTCTGTGCTCCATTTTCTTTGTTCTCTCTTGTTGGAATGTTGAACTCTTGGGTTTCTTGTTTCCTTATACTTTTTTTCATCCTGGGAAATTACTTTGCTCTTCTCCAGCTCAATAGTGACATTTAAAGGCACAAGTCATACTTTTAATTCCAAGAAATCTTTTTGTACAGGTATTTCTCTTTTTTTCAGCTTGTGTTTATTTTTAAGGATGCATTATTTTCTTTAATCTGTCTGAGAGTAATATTTAGGGTTTTCTTTTTAAATTCTCTTCTGTTAATTGGATTATCTCTTTTCCCTCCCTGGTCACTTGTTCTTTTTGTTTGGTTTGCTTTTTATCTTCCTACTCATTTTTGTCAATTGCTGATCCTTGGTTGTCTACATTTTCAAATGAAGAACTAGGTAATGCTTGAATATTACTGCCGGGTTATTTAGGTAGCTCCTTCCCACTTTTCTGAGTGTAAGAGCAAATTAGGATCTCTTTATGTAGGAATGGGATGTATTCTTGGCCAACTTGTTGGAAAGCCTGCAGTTATGTTAAAGGGTGCCCAGGAGGGTGAGGTGCAAAGCTGTTTCATGAGTTAATCCCTCATTTTAAGTCTGCCTTACTTTCTCCTGTAGCCCCTGTGTGCACGTTCTGTGGTAGGTACTTTTATCTACATTTTTTTTTAAGCCACTAAGTTTTTATTTTTTTTTAATTAATTAATTTATTTATCTTTGGCTGTGTTGGGTCTTTGTTGCTGCACACAGGCTTTCTCTAGTTGCAGCGAGTGGGGACTACTCTTCGTTGTGGTGCGCAGGCTTCTCATTGCAGTGGCTTCTCTTGTTGCAGAGCATGGGCCCTAGGCACGCAGGCTTCAGTAGTTGTAGCGTACGGGCTTAGTTGCTCCGGGGCATGTGGGATCTTCCCGGACCGGGGCTCAAACCCATGTCCCCTGCATTGGCAAGCAGATTCTTAACCACTGTGTCACCAGGGATGTCCTCTACATTTTATCTACTAGAAATTTGTTGAAATGTTTGCTAATGATCCTTTTTCTGTTCACTTTCTTGCTATGGGTTTATTCGTTGTTTACTGCTTTTTTTTCTTAATATTTATTTGTTTATTTTGGGCTGCGTTGGGTCTCCGTTCCTGCATGCGGGCTCTCTCTAGTTGTGGCGAGCAGGGGCTACTCTTGATTGCGGTGCGTGGGCTTCTCATTTGTGGTGGCTTCTCTTGTTGCTGAGCACGGGCTCTAGGCGCACAGGCTTTAGTAGTTGCGGCATGTGGGCTCAGTATTTGTGGCTCGCGGGCTCTAGAGAGCAGGCTCAGTAGTTGTGGTGCACGGGCTTAGTTGCTCTGTGGCATGTGGGATCTTCTCAGACCAGGGATCGAACCCGTGTCACCTGTGTTGGCAGGCGGATTCTTAACCACTGCGCCACCAGGGAAGTCCCTACTGCTTTTTTATTAGGGTCTAGTGGGGAGGTCAGTGCCTGTGCATAGTAATCCTTGGAAATCTTGGAAATATTTTAATTTTGAACAATAATTGAAGTAGTTTGTAAGATGAAAAGGAAGAAATGTTTTATTATCTGTTTGGGTCCATTGAGCTCTTTCGTTTAAGAATAATTTTCTGTAACTTATTTGGAGTTAGAGTCTTTGTAATTAGTCTGTTAGGTGGATTTAGATTAAGAAAGCAAGTCTTGGGGCTTCCCTGGTGGCGCAGTGGTTGAGAATCCACCTGCCAATTCAGGCGACACGGGTTCGAGCCCTGGTCTGGGAAGATGCCACATGCCGCGGAGCAACTAGGCCTTTGAACCACAACTACTGAGCCTGCGCGTCTGGAGCTTGTGCTCTGCAACAAGAGAGTCCGCGACAGTGAGAGGCCCGTGCACCGCGATGAAGAGTGGGCCCCGCTCGCCGCAACTAGAGAAAGCCCTCGCACAGAAACGAAGACCCAACACAGCCAAAAATAAATAAATAAATAAGCTTTCATTTAAAAAGAAAGAAAAAAAAGAAAGCAAGTCTTGAGAGAATTATAGATTCCAAAATTACTTAGTCCCTTTTTGGTTCTTTAGCATACAGCATACCTCAAAGACAGAAGAATTCTTGGAGACACTTGTCCTGCTAGAAAGAATTTGACAACGGCTTCTGTGCAGGTGGTCTCTTACAGGGAAACTGATCTTAGATCTAAGATATAGCTACTCCAGTTCATTCCAAGCCTAATTATATTTCATTGGAAGCTTTTTTGAATACTTGCCAAGAATGATGATGAATACCATCAGTCAACACTTTAAACAAAAAAGCAAAGAAAAATTGACTTAATTGAGAATTTCAGAATTAACTAATTCTGCAGGAAAACTAAATGTAAGAGAAAGTTATGTTTAACAGTTGTTCAGTAACTAATTTTGTGGATGCATACATTTTTTTTTTCTTCAGTGGTACAGATCCATAGTCTTTTATGTAAAACCCTTATAGCCACAAGTGTTTGGAATTAAAAGCAATTCCAACTTTAAGAAGGTAGTATGATGCGTATACTGTATATGACACCCCAGTGGGGTCTGGGGTAGCACTCTATGTGAAACAGGTATTTATGCAGGGAAAGATTAATAGTCACAGTAAATGGAGAAAGACAACTAAAAATAGCCTCATGTCCATTCAGGTCAAGTTTTGTCACCAAATGAATTAATGAAAATTTAAGTTTTAGAGCTCTGGGATTACATATAAGAGTAATGATTCATGTTTTTTAATTGACTACTTCTTAGTAACTTCGCTTGACTCATCAGGTTCTAGAAGTTGTGCTTTATTCCTCAAACACAAATAAATTTGATTGATTGATTGGTTCACAGTAGATATTCAAGCTTGAAAGGATACAAAATTGACTCTAAAGTCATTTTCTCTTTTGAGAATTATGAATTAATTAGGAAACTGGAGATGGGGGCTCACTGGAATATAACTAATATAATGGATGCTATAGCATTGTTTGAGATGCTGAGCAAGTCAATTTACTGTCCCTTCATTAAAAAAAATATTTTTAAAAGGATGTCCCGGGACTTCCCTGGTGGCATAGTGGATAAGAATCCACCTGCCAGGCTTCCCTGGTGGCGCAGTGGTTGGGAGTCTGCCTGCCGATATAGGGGACGTGGGTTCGTGCCCCGGTCTGGGAGGATCCCGCATGCCGCGGAGCGGCTGGGCCCGTGAGCCGTGGCCACTGGGCCTGCGCGTCTGGAGCCTGTGCTCTGCGGCGGGAGAGGCCACAACAGTGAGAGGCCCGGGTATCGCAAAACAAACAAACAAACGAACAAAACAAAAAAAAGAATCCACCTGCCAATGCAGGTGCCACAGGTTTGATCCCTGGTCTGGGAGGATCCCATATGCCATGGAGCGGCTAAGCCTGTGCGCCACAACTACTGAACCCACATCCTGCAACTACTGAAGCCCGTGTGCCTGGAGCCCGTGCTCCACAACAAGAGAAGCTACCGCAATGTAATGAGAAGCACATGCACCGCAACAAAGAGTAGCCTCTGCTCACCACTAGAGAAAGCCTGCGCGCAGCAACAAAGACCCAGTGCAGCCAAAAATATAAAACTAAATCTTAAAAAAAAATAAAAAGGATGTCCCAAGAAACATAGTTTAGTGTATTATAGGTATTGGGCCTCAAAGCCAGTGTTTTCAAATTAGTCTTTGAGATACTGGACAAAAAATTTGTTATTTAAAGCAGAATTTCATATCTTTTCAAAACAGATGGTGCTTCTTTTTAAATATAATTTCATGAAAAGAAAAGTTTTTCTCAAAATAGAATAAAGTGTAATGTTGCTTGTATTTTTTTCACAGTATATATGCACCTGAAGATTTGTAGGCTTCCTACCTTCGTCCCCAAGCAAGTTTTGAATAGGATAGGTTTGAGGTTGAGGGGATCAAGCCTACATAGTATATTCCTTTGGGAAAACGACATTCCTCTGATTTTGCTTTGTCAGTACGTTAGTAAGGAAACTTCTGTTGGGAAATTTGGATTTGTGTGTTTTCGTTAAAAAATACGTACAGATGTTCACGTGCTACTCGCATGTATAATTGGGACACTTGTCAGTCACAGTAGCTTGAGATACAGTAGTGTTAAGCAAGAGCACTACATGAAGTTGCACCTTCCTACATTTTGTGACTTGGGGCAGGTATTAATACTTTAATTCTTTGAGTTTTCATGCCTCATCTGTGTAATTGGGATGAGGCATAACTAGTAGTTTTCTGAATCTCAGGAAGAATTAAGAAACCCAGATCTTTTTCTAGCCTGTCATTTACTTGTCTCATAATAACGGGTGGATTTTTATCAGAATTGGCTATTTGAATAAATTAGGAAGTATATGGAAGTGAAAGTAAATCAGATAAACTATTTTTTTTCTCTTTCTTTGGGGAGAAGGGGGTGCTGGGGATTTACTGTATATTTGGACTTATTGTATATGTTTACTGTGTTGACTTTCTACATATTTTGGTCACACAGAATGAAATTTAGGTGCAGGGCTAAACAGTATCTTCAGGGTTGTTTTAACATTAATATTTTTCAGTTTTCAAACCTAAAGTAATAAATGCTAATCTGCTCTAGGGACTTTCCTTTGTAGGTAGAATAATTAATTGAAAAACAAAAATTTGATCCCATATATTACTTGGTCTTTTGTTTATGTCCTTATTTTGCCCTGGTAGAAGCAAGTTGCCAGTAACACCCTTGCCTTAATATGAGAGGTATAAAACTTCATGGTAAATATTACTTTAATTTTCAAGGGAAGAACAGGAAGGATAGACGCCTAGAATTGGTGTTAAAGTCTAGGTGACAGGTCCTAAGTAATGAAACCATCATGATGCTTCCTTCCCATGCTTTCAAAGGATGTTTGGTAGAGCGTATCTTTTGGAGTTGTTTATTTAAACTAGGAGGTTAGACTAGGTAATCTTTTGGTGTACCCAGGCTCAAGGAAGTAAACACACAGAATGAAAGATAAAGCACTGTAAAAATATGCTGCTGAATGTTTTTTTTTTTTTCTCCATATACTCCATTATGCTTGTTCTTTTCATTTGTCCAGATGACTTCACCTCAGGTATTTCTGAGTTAGAGATCTTTAGACTATTGCATCATCACTGTAGGTCTATTTCATGCACAAATAGTGAGAATGAGCCTTAAGTGTTAATTGGGTGATGACACCCTGTCTAACTGAAGTTCCCAATTATTTCTGGGATCCAGGGAAGTTTCCTAATCAGAGTTTTTAACTTCTTTTTTTTTTTTTTTCCAATATATCTTTCTGATAAAAGGGATTGTGTTTTGGCTGTTATATTTGGGAAATTTTAAAAAACTAATTTTTTTGTTACACAAAAGTTATATATTCATTATGGAAAATTAGAAAATACAGATAAACACCAAGAAGAAAATAAAAGTCACCCTTAGTTCCATAAATAAGAGCTCTAAGTTTTTCTTTTTATATCCATATTATTAACGAAAAATGGGTTCATGATAAATATTGATGCATAACCTTCTTTCATGCTACACTGCTTTGTGAACTTCTTTACATGTCAGTAAATGTGCTATATCGTCATTTTGAAGATACGTCAACAGCCTTTAATGGGTAGGGTTAGTTTACCGTGACCAGAGATGTCAGCTTTGCAGTGACTACCTAATTTCTCAGAGGCCATAGAGGGCCATGATTATCCTCTTCCCGCTTTCTGACAATATCAAATTTTTTCTCCTGGTTAACATATTGATAAAAATGGTTAAATGTTAAACTAATTTACTGGTGAAATGTTAACCATTGGATAAAGTAATTACAACTTGGCCAGTTTTTGATGCCAGTAACAGCATATGGGTGTCCATTTGGGGGAATTTATTTTTAATTTCTGCAGGTTCTTTTTAGTTCTCGATCATTTTTATTGTTGTGCTCATGTTGCAAACATAAAGGAGTAAAAAGATCCACATTTGGGTCATAATCTTATGTTTCTGCTGATATCTTTGCTGTATACCTAGATGATAAGTGAGACTTTCCCTAGCTAATATGTTTACTTGGTCCTTTTTTTTTTTATGGTACACGAGCCTCTCACTGTCGTGGCCTCTTCCGTTGCGGAGCACAGGCTCCAGACGCGCAGGCTCAGCGGCCATGGCTCATGGGACCAGCCGCTCCGCGGCATGTGGGATCCTCCCGGACCGGGGCACGAACCCGCATCCCCTGCATCGGCAGGCGGACTCTCAAACACTGCGCCACCAGGGAAGCCCTACTTGGTCCTTTTTAAATTTAATTTTTTGCCTTTATTGCATTTGTATGTATGTATGTATGTATTTATTTATGCATGCGATACGCGGGCCTCTCACTGTTGTGACCTCTCCCGTTGCGGAACACAGGCTCCTTAGGCGCAGGCTCAGCGGCCATGGCTCACGGGCCCAGCCACTCCGCGGCATGTGGGATCTTCCCGGACCGGAGCACGAACCCGTGTCCCCAGCATCGGCAGGCGTACTCTCAACCACTGCGCCACCAGGGAAGCCCCGCATTTGTGTTTATTGATCATAGGATTATAGCACTTTTATAGCTAGGAGGGGACTTGGATCATCTGATCTATCCAGCCCACTGTGTAGGTTCAGAAATTGAGACCTAGAGAGAAGAATACTGGTACAAGATGCGGGACGAAAAGAGCTAACATTTATCTTCTGCTTATTGTGTTTGCCAGGTACTATGCTAGGTGCTTTACAGACACTGTCTTTTTTTTTTTTTTTTTTTTGCGGTACGCGGGCCTCTCACTGCTGTGGCCTCTCCCGTTGCGGAGCACAGGCTCCGGACGCGCAGGCTCAGCGGCCATGGCTCACGGCCCAGCAGCTCCGCGGCATGTGGGATCTTCCCAGACCAGGGCTCAAACCCGCGTCCCCTGCATCGGCAGGCGGACTGTCAACCACTGCGCCACCAGGGAAGCCCAGACACTGTCTTTTAAGTGTTATGATAACCCTGTTTGGTGGGTGAGGAAACTTGAGGCTCAGAGAGGTTAAATATTTTGCCTGGGATAACTTAGCAGATCAATGGCAGAGCTAGAATAGATCCTAGCTCTGTCTTCTAGCATTGTTAACAGGGTTTTTACGTGGATCATGTCATTTAATACCGACCTGAAGCAGGCCCATGGAGCGCTGTCATCTGTCCTTGGACTTGAAGTCTTACATAAGACAGTTGACTTTCAGGTTTGGGTGCTACTTTTGGAAATGGTACTAGATGTGAGTTTTTCACAGTGATATTTGAGATAATCTTGGATTTGTCAGGAGGGTGCAGTAACTGAGGCAGCTGCTTGAAATACTGAGGGCTTCATTTGCTAATAAGGAAAGGCTAAAAATGAATTACTGAAAGAGACCTCTTTTGTCTTTTCTTCCTTGTTGAAGAACTTCCTACTTTACTCCGTGCCTTAATAATAACTTTAAAATAAACTAAAATCTCTAAATAAGTCTTGAATACTCATGGCAGAAATATTGTTTTCATTTTTTATTCAGCACACATTTGTGGAACAGGTACTGTTACGAAGTGCAGGCTTGTACTGCTCCCCACACAGAAGGCCAGTAAATTGAGAAACGAGTTGTTGGGGCAAAGAATAGTGACTTTATTTGGAAGGCTAGCACACCAAGAAGATGGTGGACTAGTTTCCCAAAGAACCATCTTGCCTGGGTTTGGGTGCTAGTTTCTTTCAGAACAAAGAAGGGGAGGTGAGGGGTAAAGTAAAAAAGGTGATACGTTGTTGCTAATATTTCCTGGTTCAGGCCAGAACGGGAGGGGATATGTTCATTTCTTCTTACCTGCATCCATTCCCAGGTGGGCCTGGTTAGGGTATTCCTAGTGAACTAAACGAAGGTATTTTAGCTTAACTGGGAGACAGGGTTCCTGGAGATGCTCATTATGTATACTTTAAGCTGTAGGCAACATCCATTTAATGATTAACTTATAGCAAAAGCAATAGAATACAAAGGTTAAAGTAGAAGAAACAGATCAATATGGAGTCAGGTTCTTCCCTATTACAAGTACTACATGCCAGGCCTTGAATCAGATGCTGGTAACAGGGAGATGGGACACTTAGTGCCTGTTAACAAGTTGCTTACAATGTAGTGAGGAAGACATAAAATGCACTACAGTATTGTGATACTGTAACTGCAATATGCTAGTACAATGTAACAAATGCTGTGATAGCAGTATCCACATCTTGCTATGGAGAAAGGGGCTACCCCTTTCTCCATACCACGTAAAGCAGAGTAGGAGCTTTGTAAAGTTTTGAGAGACATCCCAGAGGAATTGGGGAGGCAGTGAAATCTGAGTGTTGAGAGATAAGTAGGGTTGGCTTCTAATGGAAAACATTAGTAGAGGTGTTGTCCTGAAAGGCAAGGAGATTTACAAAGGAATGGTAGTACAGTTTTGGTGTGATAAGGCCTAGAAAGTATCCATTGACTTTGGTTCGTGGGAACTTATTGTTGACTGTGAGGAGCATCTAATGGTAGAGAAGAGCAGTAGGGTCAAAGCCACTGACCATAATTAAGGAAGAAATGGGAATAAAGGTCATGAGTTTAGGTCATAAAGAGTATTTGATGTGAAAGGAAGAAGACATTCTTAAAGGTCGATTTAAAGTAGATTCTTACTCAATGTTTATATAACAAAACATTGGATAGGGTACCAGAACACTTATCCCTCTAACATTCTGCACTAAAAAAATGATTGCTTCACTGCCTTTGCTTAAAACACTTTAAGTGGCTTCCAGGATAGTAGCTTCTAGGATGAAGAGTAAAATCCTCAGTATTACCTAATACTAGGGTGGCCGTATAATTTAGCATTCAAACAGGGTTACTTCCTTCTTGGTGTGAGAGAGGGAGCTATTGATAATTATGCTGGGACACTGGCATCAATGGAAATTACCCTAGACAAACTTGGACATACCTAAAAGTTCTTCTCTTCATGAGCTGGCTCCTGAATGACTGTGGCTTCAACTCACACCATACTTGGTCTTGCTCTCTCCTCTCCAACCATGAAATTTTTTATTCAGTCCTGTTTACCGTGCTGTCTCTTAATAGGGCCTTTGCATATGCAGTTTCCTTTGTCTGGACTTCTGTCATCATTGGGTTAACTCCTCCTTAAACCTCAGATCTCTAATTCATTTCTTAGGGAAATCTTCCCTATCCGGTTTTGTAAATGTGAGCTTTTACAAAAAAACCCTCAAAACCTGTGACTATCCAACAAATGCGTATGTGTGAACATAATTTAAGGATTCAGAGATCTCCAAGACTTCTTATGAAAAAATTACCTTCAACTATTTTAACTGCTCCTTTGATATTTATCTTGATATCTAAATGGCATTATTGACTTTGTGCCATGGAAGATGAGGAATTGACTTTTGCATTTTGTTCTTCATAACAAATTTTTCTTCCTCTTATCCTCCCAATAGTCATACATTACATTTTAGTTGAGATTAGTTTAGATCAGTTTTGGTATGTAAAGTATTATTTCACTGTGTTCTGCTGCAAATGCGTCTGTAGCACCAATTCGCTCATATGTGACTGGTAAATAGAGAAATGATATTGTAATTAGAGGTTGTATTGACTTATATATGACTTTTCCTAGTAAAGGAGAGTCAGAATATCAAGAGTAGAGTTCAGAGGGAAAGAAAGCTCTGATTTCAACTCTATTTTAAGAAAGTTAAAGGAGTGCCTGCACCCAGGATTCCCTCCCCCAGAGAGGTGTGCACCACCTTTGTTCTTGTAGCCGGGGTTGTGTTCAGAGTCTATTTCTATCTCTAATGTCTCAGTTTCTGCAAGCCAGCATGGCCACTCTGATGTTGTTGTGCATCTCTGAGCATCTCTTGAGGCAGCTCTAGACACACTAAACTGACTGCTTGCATTGTCCAAGTCATCTCCTGGAGTACTAATTATCATCATTATTATTTTTTAAAATTTATTTTTATTTTTAAAATTTGTTTTTGGCTGTGTTGGGTCTTTGTTGCTGCACGTGGGCTTTCTCTAGTTACGGTGAGTGGGGGCTACTCTTCGTTGTGGTGCATGGGCTTCTCACTGGTGGCTTCTCTTGCGGAGCATGGGCTCTAGGCGGTCGGGCTTCAGTAGTTGTGGCATGCAGCCTCAGTAGTTCTGGCTCGTGAGCTCTAGAGCGTAGGCTCAATAGTGTGGCACACGGGCTCAGTTGTTCTACGGCATGTGGGATCTTCCCGGACCAGGGCTCAAACACGTGTACCCTGCACTGGCAGGTGGATTCCTAATCACTGAACCACCAGGGAAGTCCCTGGGGTACTAATTATGTTACTGCTAGTACTCTGGTTACAAGGTTGCATAGGTTTTTAGTGGTTTGTTCCAACCTTATTTTTCCCATTCCTTGTTAATTTTAATATGTGCAGAATGTAAGAGTTTTCAGGAACACATATATTGTGTTATAGCAAAAATACCTATACTCTATGAACATAACCCCCAGCAGAATTCAACAGTGTACTATACTTAGTTTCCCTTCCCTATACCACCTTTTGATTGCCTGTGAAAATAGTATTTTTCCTACTTACTTAGTTTTGTCTAACTATAAAGAAAGATGATACCAGTTGTTAAAACACCAAGTCATTCAGAATCAGGAGGCTTTCTATTAGTTTTATCTTATTTAAAAGAAAATATTTATTTATTATTGGGCTGCGTTGGGTCTTAGTTGTGGCACGTGGGATCTTCATTGTGGCATGTGGGGTTTTTCATTGTGTGTGGGCTTCTCTCTAGCTGTGGCACGTGAGCTCAGTAGTTGCAGCACGCGGGCTCTCTAGTTGTAGCACGTGGGCTCTCTAGTTGTGGCGCACAGGCTCCAGAGCACACGGGCTTAGTAGTTGTGGAGTGTGGGCTTAGGTGCCCTGCGGCATGTGGGATCTTAGCTCCCCGACCAGGAATCAAACCTGCGTCCCCTGCTTTGGAAGGTGGATTCTTAACCACGGGACCACGAGGGAAGTCCCAGTTTTATCTTATTAAAGAAGTAGCATTTGGAGTCTGTGCTCTTTTCTAGTCTAGTTGCATTTCATAAGCATTGATAGTTTTGGTATAGAATTCTAAGTTGTAAAGAATATTTCCTCAGGATTTTGAAAGCATGCTCTACAGTTTTCTAGCTTTTGTTGTTGCTAAGAAGTACTAATGAGTGAAAAGTTAAAAAGCTTGTATCATCTTTGTGGTCTAATTCTTAAATTTCACAAGGATGTTCCTTGGTGTGGATCTTTTTTCATCCACTGTGCTGGTCATTTGGTGAGAATTCTTCAGTCTGGAAATTCATGTCTTCAGTTCTTGGAAACATTCTTAAGTTATTTTATTGATGATTTCTTCCTCTTATTACTTTTGGAGACTCCTGTTATTCAAATGTTGGACCTCTTAAATTGATCCTTTAGTTTTCTTATCTTAAAAAATCTCTTTTTCTCTGCTAGATGTTCTCAATTTTATCTTCCAATTTTTGCTGTCATATTCAAAATTTCCAGTAGCTTCTTTTTATTCTCAATGGTTCTTTAGAGCATACTGATCTCATTTCAGTTTCATGGATGCAATGGTTGCTCTTTTCAGAAGTCTCCGTTTTCCTTCATAGTTCCTGATTGTTCCAAGTTAATTTCTTTTTCTAATTGTTTAGGTCTTTGTATCTGTCAGGAAACCAATAGATATCTTAATCAGAAAGGAAAACAATATGGAAAGTAGATGCTTATAAAAAATTATTAGAAGGGTCAGAGAAACAGTAACAATACCTCAAACACTGTAGAACTGATCTTCTTTGGGAGCTTTTATGTTTGAGGTCACCACTGAAACCACTGAATTGAAAAACAGTGTATAGCTATACTTCAGGACCAGGAAGCTGTCACTGCTGTTGCTGTAAGAATAACTGCCTCAAGACACCAAGCAAACTGGAGAATGGACTTAGAATGGACATTATTTCAGAAAAACTTTACAGACCAATATCCCTTATGAATATAGGTGCAAAAATACTGGCAAACCAAACCCACCAACATGTAAAAGGATTATACACCATCACCAAGTGGGATTTATCCTGGGAATGCAAGGTTGGTTCAGTTTGTGAAAGTAAACAGTGTAATATACCTTATTAATAGAACGAAGGACCAAAACCATATGATCATCCCAATAAAGGAAGAAAAAGCATTTGACAAAATGTACCAGTCTTTCATGATAAAAATATTCAAATGAGGGATAAAAGGGAACTTCTTAACTTGGTAAAAGGTATCTGTGAAAAACCTGTAGCTAACATCATATTTAATGGTAAGGACTGACTGCTTTCTCCCTAAGGTCAGGAATAAGACAGGGTTGCCCACTCTTACCACTTATATACAACATTGTATTGGAGGTTCTAGCCAGGGCAGTTAAGGAAGAAAAAGAAATTCAGATCAGAAATTCAGAAAAAAGAAATTCAGATCAGAAAAGAAGTAGTAAAACAGCTACACAGTTGACGCTTGAACAGCATGGGGGTTGGGGGGGCCGACTTTTGCAAGGCAAAAATCCATGTATAACTTATAGTCAACCCTCTGTAGCCAAACAACTGCAGATCATGTAGTAATATAGTTTTTAGTATTGAAAAAAATCTTCACATAAGTGGACCCTTGTAGTTAAAACCTTTGATGTTCAAGGGTAACCGGTGTCTCTATTTGCAGATGAAATGATTCTAAGAAAATCCTAAGGAATCTGTAAAAAACAAAAACTAAAAACTCTTGAAAGCTAATAAACAAGCTCAGCAAGATTTCAGGGTATGAAAGCAATGTACAAAACTCAGCTGTATTTCTGTAAACTAGCAGTGAACACTTTCAAAAATGAAATTAAGAAAACTTCATTTTCCGTAGCATCAAAGAGATGAAGTACTTAGGAATAAATTGAACAGAAGAAGTACAAGACTTGTATACTGAGAATCACAAAACATTGTTGAAAGAAATTAAGACCTAAATAAGTGGAAAGACATCCTATATTGATGGATTAGAAGACTTAATATTGGCATATATATATGTATTTTTGGCGGGGGCGGTGTCAAGAAGCAAAAACATCTACTGAATATAAAACTAAAAAAGACAGAGTCCTCCTGGGCCCAAGAGACCCATGGCAGGGAGCCAAGAGTTCTGCATCAGCGCTGCTCTGGGGAGCCCTGGAAGAAGTCATCGCACACGGTAGTGATGAGGGGTAGAAAAACAGTGTACTCCTGGAAGTCCACCTACTGGTTGCTGTCCTCGTCCAGATCACCCATCAGCTTCTTCAGGCCCTCCTCATCCACCTTCTCCGCCACAAAGTTGGGCAGCTCCCTGTGCAGAATTCCTTCATCTCCCCCTTAGTCAGCTTGAACTTGTTGCCCTCTTGGTTGGAGTACTTGTGGAAGGTGGTGACCATCACAGCCAGAACCTGCTTCAGGGGACTGGACATCTTGGATCTGGGGCTGCTGGTCTTGGAGGGTCTCCTGGGGAGGTGGGCGTTGGCTGTGGTTCTTCTGGGACCATGAAAGCTGGTGGCAGACATTTTGGAGAGTATCCATCTGCATGAACTCTCCTCGAGGTGGACATCTTGCCCAGGTAACCAGACTGAGACCTGGCCCCACCCAACAGTCTGTAGGCTCCAGTGCTGGGATGCCACAGGCCAAGCCGCCAACCAGGTGGGAACACAGCCCCACCCATCAGCAGACAGGCTGCCCTAAGACTTCCTGAGCCCACAGCCATGTCTAGACACCTTAATATTGTTAAGATGGCAGTTCTCCCCAAATTGACCTACAGATTCAGTGCAGTTTCTATCAGAATCACAGCTGCCTCGTTTGTAAATTGAGAAGCTGAGCCTAAAATTTAAATGGAAATGCATGGTATCCAGAATAGCCAAAACAATCTCAAAAATTGGAGGAGTCAGTTCTTGGTTTCAAAGTTTACTACAGTAATGTGTGTGGTATTGATATAGGACAAAAGAATTTCAGGTTTTTTTTTTTTCCCCCTTTGCGGTACATGGGCCTCTCACTGTTGTGGCCTCTCCCGTTGCGGGGCACAGGCTTCGGACGCGCAGGCTCCGGATGCGCAGGCTCAGTGGCCATGGCCCACGGGCCCAGCAGCCGCTCCGCATGTGGGATCCTCCTGGACCGGGGCACAAACCCGTGTCCCCTGCATTGGCAGGCAGACTCTCAGCCACTGCGCCACCAGGGAAGCCCAGAATTTCAGGTTTTAATGACCCTGCTTGTCAGCAGCAAAATTGCCACAAAGACCAGGACGGTGGCCCCGTGATACTTCCTTCTTTCATTGCTTATGGATGTATTAGAGTACCTAATTTGCATCCAGAAGCCTAGCTGCAAGAGATTCTGGCAAATGTAGGTTTTAGTTTTCTAGTTTAAGAAAGCACAACTGGGAGGGTGGTATGGCCATTGGGTGAGTCAATTCACAGAATTTTTCTCTGAGGTCTGATGACTATTGTATGTCCTCTGTATTCAGAAGTAGGGCTCTAAAAATCTGATGGGAAGCTCTACGCATGAGTGGGGCTTCTTGACTAAGCTTCATTGTGTAACAGTGGAATCATTTCACTGGGAACACCCAGTATCAGTGTCTTCAGGTCTTCTCTCTTGGGCTTTGGCTGCACAGCGTTCTTTAAGCTGAGGGAGATTGAGAGGCAACATCAGCATCTGTAAAAGTCCACTGGAATTCTCCTGCCTTTTCAGTATGGTAGTGCTGCCTTTGGCTGTACCAGGTGACACCAGGTCTGAGATTCTTTTTTATTCCTTAGAGAGTAAACCTTTCCTCTTTTATCCTGGTGAATGAGGGGCCATTGGCCCAGGAGCATGGAGTGCGATCTGCTTTGCTTCTTAGATAGATTTTCATCTAGTCCTACTTCAGAGTACCAGGGTATCTCTTGCTATCAGCAGTATCTGCAGTATAAATTAGGTTACTTCTCACATAGCCCTGTGTCTGGCTTTGGGATTCAGCACTCTTGGGTGGACTAAGCTCGTTTTCACTCATCTAATTTCAGCTTCTAAAATTTTGTTCTTTCCTCTCAGTTGTTTTCATTGTGAATTTGTTCCTCAGTTGTTTAGTTGTGTTTCTGTAAGGGGTAATAGTGGAGTAATGTCTAATGTGCCATTTTTACCCAGAAGTTACATCAGGTGTTCTTGCAGCACTGTGTACTTTTTTGTCTTAGACAAGAAAGTTGCTGACAAGTTTGATTTGTTAAGACAATTTTGTGTGATTGACTGATTCCCTTATTAGAGTGGAATCTCTCTGTGGACAGGGCTAGTGTCTGATTTTGCTTCTTGTATCAGCACATTTCCTAGCACTCTCTAGGCTCCCCCAAAATAATTATTGACTTAGTAATAACCATTTTTTTAGGAGACTATTTTCCTATAAGATTGGGTTGCATATAACCCATAGAGGAGCAATGAAATAACTAATGATACTAGTAACTGTATTGTTGGATAAAATCTGGGTTTGAAAAGTGATTTTCTGATGTGAAAAATGGCTATTGGCATAAAATCAGTCTCTTTCTGACCACACTATATAAAATGATCACCCTCCCCTCTTCTCTCTTTTTTAAAAATAAATTTTATTTATTTATTTATTTATTTATTTATTTATTTATTTTTGGCTGTGTTGGGTCTTCGTTGCTGTGCGTGGGCTTTCTGTAGTTGCGGCAAGCGGGGCTACTCTTCGTTGCGGTGTGTGGGCTTCTGTTGCAGAGCACGGGCTCTAGGTGTGTGGGCTTCAGTAGTTGTAGCACGCGGGCTCAGTAGTTGTAGCTTGCGGGCTCTAGAGTGCAGGCTCGATAGTTGTGGCGCATGGGCTTAGTTGCTCCACAGCCTGTGGGATCTCCGTGGACCAGGGGTTGAACCCGTGTCTCCTGCATTGGCAGGTGGATTCTTAACTGCTGCGCCACCAGGGAAGTCCCTCTGTAACTCTTTATTCTGATTTATTTTTCTTCAAAATACTGATTACCCCGACTGTATAGGTATTTGTTTATTGTTTGCTTCTCCCCAGTATAGAGTACCTTCCATAAGATCAGATGGTATATATATATATATATATATTTTTTTTTTTTTTTGCCATACGTGGGCCTCCCACTGTTGTGGCCTCTCCCATTGTGGAGCACAGGCTCCGGACGCGCAGGCTCAGCGGCCATGGCCCACGGGCCTAGCTGCTTCGCGGCACGTGGGAACTTCCTGGACCGTGGCACAAACCCGTGTCCCCTGCATCGGCAGGCGGACTCTCAACCACTGCGCCACCAGGGAAGCCCCGGGATGGTATATTTTGTTCGTTGCTGATTTCCACACACCCAGATCAGTGGCCTGGCGTATATAACGAAGTTGTGATTGTTGGTTGTTTTTTTTCCCCAATAAGTCA
This sequence comes from Orcinus orca, assembly GCF_937001465.1. NCBI lineage: Eukaryota > Metazoa > Chordata > Mammalia > Artiodactyla > Delphinidae > Orcinus > Orcinus orca. The sequence goes on along the minus strand of NC_064561.1, from coordinate 80,644,793 downwards.
TTTTTTGTTAGGACTTAAACTGTATGTGTCCACTCCCCACTCCTGTGTCTATTATGTCAGTGGATTTCTTTTGTTCAGAGAAATGGTTCTGTGGTCCAGTGTTGGTCTTATTTAATATTTTTCCTAATTTTAATCTGATTGCAATTAGGGATTGCCTGATTTTTTTTTTTTTTTTTTTTTTTTGTGGTACGCGGGCCTCTCACTGTTGTGGCCTCTCCGGTTGCGGAGCACAGGCTCTGGATGCTCAGGCTCAGCGGCCATGGCGCACGGGCCCAGCCGCTCCGCGACACATGGGATCTTCCCGGACCGGGGCACAAACCCGTGTCCCCTGCATCGGCAGGTGAACTCTCAACCACTGCGCCACCAGGGAAGCCCAGCTACTCTTACATAAGGTGAACCTGACAATCTATAGTAGCTTCTCAAAATTGCTAAGAAGTGATCTAAGCAACCAGAGAGTTGCCTAGTATTTTGCTATAGAATATTATGAATGGGACTTAAAACTGACCTCAGAGTCAGTTTTGGTTTCCGTAAGCTGTTGTTTTATCTGACATGTGAAGGCAGTCATTTAAAAAATCCAGATGTTTGAATTTCTATTTTTTATCTTTAGAAACATGAATGTTTCTTGTCTGTTTTTTTCAGATGTGTAGCTTTTAAAAGGCTGTATTCTTAAGTCTATCAATATTATAGTTTGGGTGAATTTTTCCGTAAGAATACACATCTCCAACAGATTTTATGCATTTAGCAAGCATTTGGTGAACACAAATTCTTGCCCTTATCTATTCTTGTATATATGCAGTGTAATAATCTTTGGTGGGTTTCATGGAAATGCCATTTAATATCCAAAAACTAATTTTGTATACCTTTTTCTAGATATGCAATTATTCTATCTCTAAGAGACCATCTAATAATTTAGGTCTCATTTTCAATTGCTTTATGTAACACTTTGTTCTTATATTTCTGTATATGAGAATCAATGAACAAGGACAAAAGTACTTGCGAAAAAAGTGAAAATTAATGGCGCTTGTAAAAGAAGGAATCCAAACCCAAGCATGTGTATAGATCCCATACTGAAAATGAACATGGATTCTTTGTTCACGGGTACATAATAGGTGATTTAGAGAAGCTGAGTTCAGGGACTTTTGTGGCTGTGTTACTAGTCAAACTAGAAAATGCATTCAGCTGAGCGTCTGTGATATATACTGACTTGTATGGTATAAACTGACCAGTGAAATGTTAACAGAAAGGCAATAATTTGCCAATGCTTGATTAAAACTGTAATTTTTAATTAATAGTTTTTAATTTAAAAACTGTTCTGTAATGAGTTTCAGATTATGTCCTAAGTATGTGTTTGTCCCTCCAGTTCTGCTTCTTAATTTTTCACACTAATTCTTTGTTCCCTGTTTAAGTGGTCAGTCTAATTTTTCGAGTGTTAAAATTACAATATGATTCAAGTAGTTATTATATCTTACTAGGTCTTAAGTTATTTTCTGTGTCATATATATGTGATATGACTTTATTTAAATGCTCTACAATTACTACCTAGCAATGATGCATTTACCTTCATTCATTTTCCAGCAATTCTGTAATTGGTTGTATTTTCTTTCTTTCTTTTTTTTTTTTAATATTTATTTATTTTGGCTGTGCTGGGTCTTAGTTGCGGCACATGGGATCTTCATTCCGGCATGCAGGATCTTTAGTCGTGGCACGTGGACTTCTTAGTTGCAGCATGCAGGCTTCTAAGTTATGGCATGCATGTGGGATCTAGTTCCCCAACCAGGGATTGAACCTGGGCCCCCTGCATTGGGAGTGCGAAGTCCTACCCACTGGACCGCCAGGGAAGTCCTGGTTGCATTTTCTAATCTCTACTTCCTTATTGGTGGGAGTAGTCTGGAATGGGGTACCCTTAGACAAATAAAGGATACCCCTGAGGGAGTGGGATACTTGAGTCATCCAAACAGAAAGGGTAGTACAGAGTCCTAAGCGAGCAGACACTGAGTTCCAGAGCCAGGTAGTTCAGTGCAGAAGCCAGGGTTGAAATGCTGATCTGAAAACAAGTCAAGTTCAAAGAGTTGGTAAGTTGAAAAGCCAAGATGATTAAAGCAGTGAAGTACAGTGGTATTGCTGGTAGTCAGAGGTGGTCAGGAGTAATTCAGAAAGTAGCAAGTAACGAGTTGCATTTAGATTAGTCCTACAGGCCTCAGGAGATTATAAGGACAGGTCTCAGATTGTTAATTAGAAGCAGGTTCTGTTGGAGAAGTACATCACTGAGGCTATGTCTTAACTCTTGACTCACTGCTGTAGAATGTTAACAGGAATGTAAATGTATCCTTTCCAGTTGATTATTTTTTTTAATGGTCAGATATTCGATTAGACCTGGTTGCTTGCTATGACTGACAGTCAAGCTTACTTGAAATGAAAGCTAATTTTATTTATTTTTATTTATAGATAAGAGTTTTTAAATATTTATTTTATTATCATTTATTTTTGGCAGCGTTGGGTCTTCGTTGCTGCGCGCGGGCTTTCTCTATTTGTGGCGAGCGGGGGCTACTCTTCATTGGGGTATGCGGGCTTCTCATTGCAGTGGCTTCTCTTGTTGCGGAGCATGGGCGCTAGGCACGTGGACTTCAGTAGTTGTGGCTCGCGGATTCTAGAGTGCAGGCTCAGTAGTTGTGGCACACGGGCTTAATTGCTCCGTGGCATGTGGGATCTTCCCGGACCAGGGCTTGAACCCGTGTCCCCTGCATTGACAGGCAGATTCTTAACCGCTGCGCCACCAGGGAAGCCCTAATTTTGTTTATTAAGGTAGGAAATTCTTAATTAGAATAGAGTGTTAATTACATTTTATAAAACTTTTTTTTTTTTTTTTTTGCGGTACGCGGACCTCTCACTGCTGTGGCCTCTCCCGTTGCGGAGTACAGGCTCCAGACGCGCAGGCTCAGCGGCCATGGCTCATGGGCGCAGCCGCTCCGTGGCACGTGGGATCTTCCCGGCCCGGGGCACGAACCCATGTCCCCCGGATCGGCAGGTGGACTCTCAACCACTGCGCCACCAGGGAAGCCCTTTATAAAACTTTTTTCTTAGCTGCAATTAAAGTTTAGGTTCTCACGTGAACATTTACAGTAAATCGGTATGTTTTCTGACTTACACTCAGCAGTGTGCATACTTGAGAATGTCTCCTTATCTGGAGGTAGGAATAGGCAGGTCAGTAAGTGAACAAATCCAGTTAGGAAATATAGTCAAAGAAAAATGCCAATCTCTTCAGTGATACTTTCTGATAACTTTGGATTCCTGTCTAAATTACTCTTTGTTCTGGAGCATTGGCAGATGTTACTCTGTGCTTAGGTAATGTGTATTTTTCTATTCATGTGCGAATGTTTTATGATGTCAGTTTTGCAGGTTTCTGCACTTTGACCATGTGCTGGTAATTAGCTCAAGACTTCCTGCATCATTTTTTTAAAAACAAATTTATTCATTTATTTTTGACTACATTGGGACTTCGTTGCTCCGTGTGGGCTTTCTCTAGTTGCGGCGAGCGGGGGCTACTCTTCGTTGCAGTGTGCGGGCTTCTCATTGCAGTGGCTTCTCTTCTTGCGGAGCATGGGCTCTAGGCGCGTGGGCTTCAGTAGTTGTGGCATGCGGGCTCAGTAGTTGTGGCTCGTGGGCTCTAGAGTGCAGCCTTAGTAGTTGTGGTGCACGGGCTTAGTTGCTCCGCGGCATGTGGGATCTTCTCGGACCAGGGCTCGAACCCGTGTCCCGTGTGTTGGCAGGCGGATTCTTAACCACTACACCACCAGCGAAGCCCTCCTGCATCTTTTTTTTTTTTTTAAATGATAATAAGGGTTTATTTCTCACTCCTATGTCCTATAAAGGCTCAGCTGCCACTCTGTTCCATATCTCCATACTGAAGCCAAGCTGATGGAGTAGCCTCTCCTGGGAACATTTCCTGTCATTGAGACAGAGGGAAAGAAAGATGGGAAACTATGTTCTTAGTGTCACTTCTGTCCACTTTTCATTGGCCAAGTGAGCCCATAGCTACTCTGGAGTTCAGCAGGGCAGGCTTTTATTTATTTATTTTTTTGTAAGTATATTTATTTTTGAATTTTATTTCATTTATTTTTTTATGCAGCAGGTTCTTATTAGTTATCCATTTTACACATATTAGTATACATATGGCAATTCCAATCTCCCAATTCATCACACCACCACCACCACCCCACCACTTCCCCCCCTTGGTGTCCATGTTTGTTCTCTACATCTGTGTCTTAATTTCTGCCCTGCAAACCAGTTCACCTATACCATTTTTCTAGGTTCCACATATATGCGTTAATATATGATAGTTGTTTTTCTCTTTCTGACTTACTTTACTCTGTATGACAGTCTCTTGCTCCATCCACGTCTCTACAAATGACCCAATTTCGTTCCTTTTTATGGCTGAGTAATATTCCGTTGTATACGTGTACCACATCTTCTTTATTCATTTGTCTGTCAGTGGGCATTTAGGTTGCTTCCATGTCCTGGCTATTGTAAATAGTGCTGCAGTGAACATTGGGGTGCATGTGTCTTTTTGAATTATGGTTTTCTCTGGGTATATGCCCAGTAGTGGGATTGCTGGGTCATATGGTAATTCTACTTTTAGTTTTTTAAGGAACCTCCATACTGTTCTCCATAGTAGCTGTATCAATTTACATTCCCACGAACAGTGCAAGAGTGTTCCCTTTTCTCCACACCCTCTCCAGCATTTGTTGTTTACAGATTTTCTGATGATGCCCATTCTAACTGGTGTGAAGTGATACCTCATTGTAATTTTGATTTGCATTTCTCTAATAATTAGTGATGTTGAGCATCTTTTCATGTGCTTCTTGGCCATCTGTATGTCTTCTTTGGAGAAATGTCTATTTAGGTCTTCTGCCCATTTTTGGATTGGGTTGTTTGCTTTTTTAATATTGAGCTCCATGAGCTGTTTATATATTTTGGAGATTAATCATTTGTCCGTTGATTAGTTTGCAAATATTTTCTCCCATTCTGAGGGTTGTCTTTTCATCGTAGTTTCCTTTGCTGTGCAAAAGCTTTTAAGTTTCATTAGGTCCCATTTGTTTATCTTTGTTTTTATTTCCATTACTCTAGGAGATGGATCAAAAAAGATCTTATTGTGATTTATGTCAAAGAGGGTTCTTCCTATGTTTTCCTCTAAGAGTTTTATAGTGTCCGGTCTTACATTTAGGTCTCTAATCCAGTTTGAGTTTATTTTTGTGTATGGTGTTAGGGAGTGTTCTAATTTCATTCTTTTACATGTAGCTGTCCAGTTTTCCCAGCATCACTTATTGAAGAGACTCTTTCCTCCATTGTATATCCTTGCTTCCTTTGTCATAGATTAGTTGACCATAGGTGCATGGGTTGATCTCTGGGCTTTCTATCCTGTTTCATTGATCTATATTACTGTTTTTGTGCCAGTACCACATTGTCTTGATTACTGTAGCTTTGTAGTATAGTCTGAAGTCAGGGAGCCTGATTCTTCCAGCTCCATTTTTTCCCCTCAAGACTGCTTTGGCTCTTCGGGGTCTTGGGTGTCTCCATACAAATTTTACGATTTTTTGTTCTAGTTCTGTGAAAACTGCCATTGGTATTTTGATAGGGATTGCATTGAATCTGTAGATTGCTTTGGGTAGTATAGTCATTTTGACAATATTGATTCTTCCAATCCAAGAACATGGTATATCTTGCCATCTGTTTGTATCATCTATAATTTCTTTCATCAGTGTCTTATCGTTTTCTGCATACAGGTCTTTTGTCTCCCTAGGTAGGTTTTTTCCTAGGTATTTTATTCTTTATGTTGCAGTGGTAAATGGGAGTGTTTCCTTAATTTCACTTTCAGATTTTTCATCATTAGTGAATAGGAATGCAAGAGATTTCTGTGCATTAAGTTTGTATCCTGCAACTTTACCAAATTCATTGATTAGCTCTAGTAGTTTTCTGGTGACATCTTCAGGATTGTCTATGTGTAGTATCATGTCATCTGCAAACAGTGAGCTTTACTTCTTCTTTTCCAATTTGTATTCCTTTTATTTCTTTTTCTTCTCTGATTGCTGTGGCTAGGACTTCTAAAACTATGTTGAATAATAGTGGTGAGAGTGGACATCCTTGTCTTGTTCCTGATCTTAGAGGAAATGGTTTCAGTTTTTCACCATTGTGAATGATGTTTGCTGTGGGTTTGTCGTATATGGCCTTTATTATGTTGAGGTAGGTTCCCCCTATGCCCACTTTCTGGAGAGTTTTTATCATAAATCGGTGTTGAATTTTGTCTAAAGCTTTTTCTGCATCTATTGAGATGATCATATGGTTTTTATTCTTCAGTTTGTTAATATGGTGTATCACATTGATCGATTTGCATATGTTGAAGAATCCTTGCATCACTGTGATAAATCCCACTTGATCATGGTGTATGATACTTCTAATGTGCTGCTGGATTCTATTTGCTAGTAATTTGTTGAGGATTTTTGCATGTATGTTCGTCAGTGACATTGGTCTGTAGTTTTCTTTATTTGTAGTATCTTTGTCTGGTTTTGGTATCAGGGTGGTGGTGGCCTTATAGAATGAGTTTGGGAGTGTTTCTTCCTCTGTAATTTTTTGGAAGAGTTTGAGAGGGATGGGTGTTAGCTTTTCTCTAAATATTTGGTAGAATTCACTTGTGAAGCCATCTGGTCCTGGACTTTTGTTTGTTGAAAGATTTTTAATTACTGTTTCAATTTCATTACTTGTGATTGGTCTGTTCATATTTTCTGTTTCTTCCTGGTTCAGTCTTGGAAGATTATACCTTTCTAAGAATTTGTCCATTTCTTCCAGGGTGTCCATTTTATTGGCATAGAACTGCTTGTAATAGTCTCTTAGGATGCTTTGTATTTCTGCAGTGTCTGTTGTAACTTCTCCTTTTTCATTTCTAATTGTATTGATTTGAGTCCTCTCCCTCTTTTTCTTGATGAGTCTGGCTAATGGCTTATCAATTTGTTTATCTTCTCAAGGAACCAGCTTTTAGTTTTATTGATCTTTGCTATTGCTTTCTTTGTTTCTATTTCATTTATTTCTGGTCTGATCTTTATGATTTCTTTCCTTCTGCTAACTTTGGGGTTTTGTTTGTTCTTCTTTCTCTAGCTCCTTTAGGTGTAAGGTTAGGTTGTTTATTTGAGATAGTTGTTGTTTCTTGAGGTAGGATTGTATTGCTATAAACTTCCTTCTTAGAACTGCTTTTGCTGCATCCCATAGGTTTTGGATCGTCGTATTTTCATTGTCATTTGTCTCTAGGTATTTTTTGATTTCCTCTTTGATTTCTTCAGTGATCTCTTGGTTATTTAGTAACGTTTTGTTTAGCCTCCATGTGTTTTTTTTTTTAATGTTTTTTTTCCCCTGTAATTGATTTCTAATGTCATAGCATTGTGGTCAGAAAAGATGCTTGATAAGATTTCAATTTTCTTAAATTTACTGAGGCTTGATTTGTGATCCAAGATGTGATCTATCCTGGAGAATGTTCCATGCACACTTGAGAAGAAAGTGTAATCTTTTGTTTTTGGATGGAATGTGCTATTAATCTCAATTAAATCTATCTGGTTTATTGTGTCATTTAAAGCTTGTGTTTCCTTATTAATTTTCTGCTTGGATGATCTGTCCATTGGTGTAAGTGAGGTGTTAAAGTCCCCCACTATTAATTGTGTTTCTGTCGATTTCTTCTTTTATAGTTGTTAGCAGTTGCCTTATGTATTGAGGTGTTCCTACGTTGGGTGCATATATATTTATAATTGTTATATCTTCTTGGATTGATCCCTTGATCATTATATAGTGTCCTTTGTAACATTCTTTATTTTAAAGTCTATTTTATCTGATACGAGTATTGCTACTCCAGCTTTCTTTTGATTTCCATTTTCATGGAATATCTTTCTTTTGATTTCCATTTGCATGGAATATCTTTTTCCATTCCCTCACTTTCAGTCTGTATGTGTCCCTAGGTCTCTTATGGACAGCATATATATGGGTCTTGTTTTTGTATCCATTCAGCAAGCCTGTGTCTTTTGGTTGGAGCATTTAATCCATTCATGTTTAAGGTAATTATTGATATGTATGTTCCTATTATTTTCTTAATTGTTTTGGGTTTGTTTTTGTAGGTCCTTTTCTTCTCTTGTGTTTCCCACTTAGAGAAGTTCCTTTAGCATTTGTTGTAGAGCTGGTTTGGTGGTGCTGAGTTCTCTTAGCTTTTGCTTGTCTGTAAAGCTTTTGATTTCTCCATCAAATCTGAATGAGATCCTTGTCGGGTAGAGTAAACTTGGTTGTAGGTTCTTCCCTTTCATCACTTTAAATATGTAATGCCACTCCTTTCTGGCTTGTAGAGTTTCTGCTGAGAAATCAGCTGTTAACCTTATGGGAGTTCCCTTGTATGTTATTTGTCGTTTTTCCCTTGCTGCTTTCAGTAATTTTTCTTTGTCTTTAATTTTTGCCAGCTTGATTACTATGTGTCTCTGCATGTTTCTCCTTGGGTTTATCCTGTATGGGACACTGTGCCTCCTGGACTTGGGTGGCTATTTCCTTTCCCAGGTTAGGGAAGTTTTCAACTATAATCTCCAAATATTTTCTTGGGTCCTTTCTCTCTCTCTTCTCCTTCTGGGACCCCATAATGCAAATGTTTTTGTGTTTAATGTTGTCCCAGAGGTCTCTTAGGCTGACTTCATTTCTTTTCATTCTGTTTTCTTCATTCTGTTCTGCAGCAGTGAATTCCACCATTCTGTCTTCCAGGTCACTTATCCATTCTTCTGCCTCAGTTATTCTGCTATTGATTTCTTCTGGTGTCGTTTTCATTTCAGTTATTGTATTGTTCATCTCTGTTTCTTCTTTAATTCTTCTAGGTCTTTGTTAAACATTTCTTGCATCTTCTCGATCTTTGCTTCCATTCTTTTTTCAAGGTCCTTCTCCTTGAAGGATCTCCTTCACTATCATTATTCTGAATTCATTTTCTGGAATGTTGCCTATCTCCACTTCATTTAGTTGTTTTTCTGGGGTTTTATCTTGTTCCTTCATCTGGTACATAGCCCTCTGCCTTTTCACCTTGTCTGTCTTTTTGTGAATATGGTTTTTGTTCTACAGGCTGCAGGATTGTAGTTCTCCTTGCTTCTGCTGTCTGCCCTCTGGTGGATGAGGCTATCTAAGAGGCTTGTGGAAGTTTCCTGATGGGAGGGACTGGTGGTGGGTAGAGCTGGCTCTTGCTCTGGTGGGCGGAGCTCAGTAAAAACTTTAATCTGCTTGTCTGCTGATTGGTGGGGCTGGGTTCCCTCCCTGTTGGTTGTTTGGCCTGTGATGACCCAACACTGGAGCCTCCTCGGGCTCTTTGGTGGGGCTAGTGGCAGACTCTGGGAGGGCTCACGCCAAGGAGTACTTCCCAGAACTTCTACTGCCAGTGTCCTTGCCCTCATGGTGAGACACAGCCACCCCCCCCCCCGCCCCCGCCTCTGCAGGAGACCCTCCCACACTAGCAGGTAGGTCTGATTCAGTCTCCCCTGGGGTCACTGCTCCTTCCCCTGGGTCCCGATGCACACACTACTTTGTGTGTGCCCTCCAAGAATGGAGTCTCTGTTTCCCCCAGTCCTGTCAAAGTCCTGCAATCAAATCCCACTAGCCTTCAAAGTCTGATTCTCTAGGAATTCCTCCTCCTGTTGCCGGACCCCCAGGTTGGGAAGCCTGACATGGGGCTCAGAACCTTCACTCCAGTGGGTGGACTTCTGTGGTATAAGTGTTCTCCAGTTTGTGAGTCACCCACCCAGCAGTTGTGGGATCTGATTGTATTGTGATTGCACCCCTCCTACTGTCTCATTGTGGTGTCTCCTTTGTCTTTGGATGTGGGGTATCATTTTTTGTGAGTTCCAGTGTCTTCCTGTCGATGATTTTTCAGCAGTTAGTTGTGATTCTGGTGCTCTTGCAAGAGGTAGTGGGAGCACGTCCTTCTATTCCACCGTTTTGAACCAATCTACCTGCATCATTTTTTTTTTTTACCTGCATCATTTTTAATGAATGAAAAATAATACAACTAGAAAACTATGACATCAGTTATGTTCAAGATGTTAACTTGCTGCTTGGCCCACGTTTGTCCTTGTTGTGCTTGTATGGCATATAAAACTTACTGATTTGTGGCTTCTTAGCAGATGGAGACTTGAGTGTAAGCAAAAATTTCTTTCATGACCCATCTAGCCTCGGAAATTGGCAAGGTAATAGGGAGGACATCTAGGAATGTGAATTTTAGAGATTACAGAAGTATCACAGTTATTTTTTCTTGTAGGAAAGGACGTGATATTTTACATCGCATAAAAAAAGCAGAGTGAGTTTTTGGGGGGAGTGTATGGGGGATTTTCATTTAACAATTACCAAAACACTCATTGTCTACAGGTTGTCTATACAGAAGATAGAAGAATAATAAGTCATGGCCATTGCCCTCAAAGAGTTCTGTCTCTCAAGGTAGCTAAGTATATCCACAAATAGATAGGATCAGTACGGTAAGTGTAATATAAGTATGTGCCACGTGCAGAAGCAGTTTTCGACTCTCTTCCCTCAAGCCAGGGCATGTATGGGGTTAGCTTTTATTTGTAATTTTAAGCACATTTCCAACTTCTGATGTATATCTGCTTAATTTGTTCAGTAATGTAAAAGTTACAACTTTAAGAAAGAATTTATAATGAAACAATTTATATTTTTACAGAGTAACGGTGGTATAAGTGACTGAGAACGTGACATCAGATTTCAGCTGGTACCATTGCAGGGCTAGAGGGTACCTATCACAATAAGATAATAGCATATCCTACTCATCCCCTTAGTCCACCACTCCTTGTCTTACCTGGTCTTGATTTTTGTTGAAGAAATCACCATATTCTAGCCGTTTAGGTGTAGTGTCCTAATTTTTGGCTTCTCGAATTTCCTACACTCCACAAGACCATTGCGCAGTAATTTCACTTGTGCTACAACATTCTGAATTTGGAATCATGACATGTATTATTATCTATTAAGCCAATGAAATCAAACAGACAGAACATGCAGTAGCCAGTAAAATTGGTGTGAATTTTTTTTTTTTTTAATTCAGTATCCTTCTTGGTGGGCCATTTTGGTTTCTGGGAAGCACAGGTTCACTCTCCTGCCTTGAGGCACCATGTTCAGAAGCACCACATTATGATCTGAGACTTAAATATTAGACAGTGGTGCAGTAGAATTTTTGTAACTGTTAAGTAAGTAATTTTGAGTAAGTAGCTTTTGTAAATATTGTGCAATTCTCTATCATGGTATTTTTCCCTGTCAGCTCTGGTCATTTATATAGTGAGGTAAAGTAATAGCTCCTCTACAAGCACTGATTCTTTTCTATGGTGTTCCTAGCTTTCAGACTCAGCACTTGTATGAACTAGGCATTTTTGTTACAAAGTAGTGACTGTATGGAATTTTTTTTCCCCAACAGTCCGTCCCCCCGCACCACCTTTCTAAACAAAGTCTTCAGGGAAAGGCTGCCATCTTGTGGTTTTTAAAAATACAGGATTTAAGAAAAAAATTATTGTGATATGACTGCTGAGATTTTATGTGTGTACGTAGTTGTTGTATAATACCAAAATGAGTAAGAAATGAGTACTATTAAATCTTCTCTTCAAACTACCTTTGCTTATCCTTTGGATAGCTGTTTTCTTCATTTTATTATAATATTACAATATTTTTAAAAAGTTCTGTTAACTAAAGATTCCTCTGTTAAGCCCACTCTCACACATCAGTAGTAGAAATACTTTTCTGTAATATCAGTTTTAATTAAGAATGGCTATCAAAAATTTTTATGTTATTAAGGCTTTGCCCATATGACTAATTAATGATAATGGACTTATTTGGATTAAAAAATACTGATCTTTAAAATATAATTATTTGACAAAATGTATCCTAAGGAACCTTAATTTTATAATGTAGAATTCCATTTAATAAAAAGTGATATTTAGAAGTAAAAGAAACCTTAATTTGAGTTTCATTCTTGGGTAGTTAATAGTATAAACAGGAAAAATTAACTTTTCTTCAAAATACTAGGAAGCCCCTTATTTGTAGTTAAGGAAATTTTAAAATCACCTCTTATGTAAGAAATGGAAACTACTTGCAAGCTTAGGGTCAGTTAATTCTTAGGTAATGTCAAAGGAGCTTCTATATATCATCAAGTCATAAAATTATTTTTTAAAGTAACAGTTCATTTTCACTTACTTAATCTCATCGTTTATCTTGATTTATGTCTCCTGTACATCTTTTTTATAATATTCATTGTATTTAAAAATAGTAAATTTCCATTTCTTCAAAAATGTTTTAGTGAAGCATATAGATGCCTCTTTATAGAAAAAGGAGGACTTGTGTTCTCCCTCAGAGACAACCAGGATTCTTGTACGTTGGGCCTATGGACATTTTAGACCTAGAGTCATTCCTAATCAGGGAAGGGAAATCATTGAAAGAGAAAGTTATTATTCAACAAAAACTCTAGATCTAGTGTTCCTGAATTGCTCCTGTAATTTTAGTAGGTTATGGCAGCCTTTATTTAAATTGCCTCTTCTTTTATTTCCCCCTTAAGCAGGGAGGGAGAAGGCTTCAAGTCAGAGGTATAATTTGATTTCTTGCACTTTTTCAAATGTCTTGCAGTTATGCTAAGAAAGAATCTGATCTTAATGGAGCCCAGATCAAGCTTCGAGAATACGAAGCAGCGCTGAATTCGAAAGATGCAGCTCTGGCTACTGCTCTTGGTGATAAAAAAAGTTTAGAGAGCGATTTGGAGGATCTGAAGGATCAGATTGCCCAGGTAAGGTAAACTCTGCTCTTGAGCCGTATTTGGCAGGTTAATTGCCCCATTTGTTTTGATTGATTGATTGTAAAATTTATTTTATGCTTTTTACTTTTAAAAATTTATTAAGTTATTTTGGTGGGTGGTTAACCTGCAAGGATAGCCTTGAACTAGCTAACATGTAAAGCACCCTCACCTCTCAGTCCTTGTGTCTGGATTATGCAGATCTTGTTGCTGCTCTCCGTCCTCTCTGTTGTGCTTATGCTCATTCTGTTTCTTGCTCTCACAGCCTATTTCATTATTGTACCAAAATGCGAGGTAAGAAGAGAGAAGGTGTCATAATGGTGCTCTGCACACAGGAAAAAATGAAAGTGGTAGCTAAAATCGTTAGTTTGAGTTTTCAAATGTAAGTCATAGGTTTCTGTTCATTCCCTGTTGCCGTTTACCAAATTTGAGAGGTGTTTTGATGTGACACTCTGTGGGTGGGACCAGCAGTTGAACCCACAGTTCTGTGATAAATGTTATCATGAGGGACTCTCACACATTAACAAATATATAGAAATTGTAATACTTGATTTGATTCAATCCGTAGGTATCTATTAAATTCATTGCTAAATGGTTGCTGTATAATTTTCATTAATTCTTTTTCCTTATATTAGTTGGAAGCCTCTTTAGCTGCTGCGAAAAAACAGTTAGCAGATGAAACTTTACTTAAAGTGGATTTGGAGAATCGCTGTCAGAGCCTTACTGAGGACTTGGAGTTTCGTAAAAACATGTATGAGGAGGTAATTATATATAATTTTATTTTTTTTAAGGAATGGAGGGATCCCAAAAGGCTTTGTTATAAGCTATACGTATGAAAAATAGGAAGAATTTTGTAGGCAAATTATTTAAGGCACTGATGCTAAAGGACTGCGAGGAAGAACTCAGGGTGCTATGGTAAACTTAAAAGCTTTTACTTCCACCTAACTTAAAAAGGCTTGGCTACAGCTGTTAATTACTATCAACCTCTGCATTTGTATTAGTTATATGTTTTGCCTAACAAATTACTTCAAATTAACAAATTACTTCAAAAACTTAGTAACTTAAACCACAGACTTTTATTATCTCACAGTTTCGGAAGGTCAGGGATCTGAGAGCTGCTTAACTGGATTGTTGTTTCAGGGTCTCTCATGAGGTTGTAGTCAGGCTTTCAGCCTGGGCTGCAGGAACCGGTTTGGAGTTCATTCGTAGGTTTTTGGCCAGAGGTATCAGTTCAGCATGGGCTTCTCTATAGGGCTGCTCACGATAGGACTCTTCGAGTGAGTGATGAGAGAGAGAGAGCAAGACAAGCCACATTAACTTCTATTAACTAATCCCAAAGTGATATACCCTCACTCCCCATCACACAGACCAACCAAGATGCACTATGGAAGGGGGATCACACAGCGGGTGAATACCGGGAGGCAGCAACCACTGGGGGCTGGTTACCCAGAGCACTTATAGTTATATATGTATATCTAACAGTATCATTTATAAGCCGTAACTTCTGGTTAAGCCTTGAGGGGTGAAGGTAGCAACATTGGCCAAAAAAGAAGTATACTGTAATACAGTTGAAGAAAGGGGAATATATATTTTCTCAAAATTGAAGACGGTTGGAATTCACCCAGGTTAGAGAACATGCAGTTAAATACATAATGTTTTTAAAAGTAATGTAATTTTGAAAACGGTGACTAACAATGCTTTTAAAATAGAAATTTATTGTAGAAGTTAAATAATATTTTTTATTTGGAGAAAAAATAATATAATAAAAATCTGACCATTTTTGTGACAATATAATATTAAACTAGGTATTGTGGGGGCAAAGTGCACTCACTGGATAAGCAGCCAGACTTTGGACAGTTCTTGCGTCAGTTTCCTATTTAAAAATGAAATATCAGTACCTGCTATTTTTTCTTCAAGGTGTGGTGAGGATCAAAGTGGAATATTGTGTGTGATAGCTTCTTGTAAACTACAGTGAATGCTGTCATATAATAATAATTATTATCATTATTTTCAATAAATTTATTTATTATTTATTTTTGGTTGCATTGGGTCTTCGTTGCCGCACGCGGGCTTTCTCTAGTTGCGGCGAGCGGGGGCTACTCTTTGTTGTGGTGCGCGGGCTTCTCATTGCAGTGGCTTCTCTTGTTGCCAAGCACGGGCTCTAGGCACTCGGGCTTCAGTAGTTGTGGCGCACAGGCTTAGCTGCTCCGCGGCATGTGGGATCTTCCTGGACCAGGGCTTGAACCCGTGTCCCCCTGCATTGGCAGGTGAATTCTTAACCACAGCACCACCAGGGAAGTCCCTGTCATATAATTATTAACTACAGTTCTGCTTATAAATTGAAGTATCTTTATATTAAGTTGACCTACATTTTTGTTTTGTTTTGTTAAAATTGTCCGTGATCTATTATTTCTTACTTTTGACACTGTGTGTACTCCTGCATCTTTAAACCAGGAGTTGAGTATTTTTTTCTTTGTAAGTCACTGATTCTACATAAAATGTTAAGTGAAAAACGGCATCAGTAAAAAGTAATTTAGTATTTTTAGAATGTTTGGGTAGCAACTTTGAATTTTGGGGTTTTGCCTTTTTGAGAATGAATTTAAAATATTCCTCATTTCTTTTTTTTAACATGGAGAATAAAATTCTATGCAATAAATATACGTAAATTCCTTATTATGAACAGTTTAGGGGTAAGAAAGAGGAAGGAGAAAAACAGGAAGAAGAGGAAAGGAGGCAGACAAAGGGCAAAATGATTAGTAGGTACTCAATATTTGTTGAACTAAACCTTTTATTTGCATATTTTTATGATTTAAGTATCATTCGCGTCATCATATAGATGTGAGCCTTGGGAGATTAATGGCAGAACTGGAATTTGAACCCTGGGTTTCTGATTCTATCGAGTGCATCTTCCTCTGGTTAAGAGAAAAATGAGGAAATGCAAAGAAAAACTGCATGCTGTAAGATGATATAGAAACATGTTCTTCTTATATCCCCCTCTTGTGGCCTCTTTAATTATTGCCATTAAAGACAGATCTGTTGTGTTTTCAGAGCTAGAAGCTAGAATGAAAATTTTATTCTTAGACTTGTGTTCCTAGCCATTCGAGTTTGGATAGTTCCTTAAAACATAATGTGAAGGATTATGCCTATTATTTCTATTCTTTAATAGTGAATTGTCATATGTACTTGAGATAGCAATGTAATATTGTCAGTAAGATTCTGTATCAATTGATGTTGGTACCTTAGCACACTACCAGCTGTTAGGATAAGTATGTAAATTAGCTTGCTCTGTCTATTGCATCTTAGTATGCCTAAGAAAAGTTTTATTATGTATAAATCTTCTAGTTGAAGTTTTGCTGATAAGTTTCTAACTTATCTTTTAGATTTTTTTCAGAGTTGTCCTTAGTATCATCAGTACAATTTAGAAAAATAATTACATGCTATTCAGTGTACCTAGTTATCCACGATTGCCTGGTACTTTAGTAAGTCTTCCAGCCATTCCTTGCCTTTAGAGAAATAAATAGGTATGCTACTAAAAAGAAACATAAAATTCCTAGGGCTTGAGATGCTACCATTTCTGTCATTAGTTCCAGCTCAAAAAATCTTCTTACTTGAAAATGAAGGCAAAAAAGTATCTATTCACATACTTGCCCTAGGGCAAAACATGAGGAGCTTGGTGTGTAATACCTCAGATGGCCTTGATGTCACTCAGACTTGTACTAGTGCAGCTATGGTAAGTAACTTGGTTTTATGTCATTCCCCGCTCCCCGCAGGAGATTAATGAGACCAGAAGGAAGCATGAAACTCGCTTGGTAGAGGTGGATTCTGGGCGTCAGATTGAGTATGAGTACAAGCTGGCTCAAGCCCTTCATGAGATGAGAGAGCAACACGATGCCCAAGTCAAGCTGTACAAGGAAGAGATGGAGCAGACTTACCACGCCAAAGTGAGCAGACTCTTCCAGGGATGGCTTTACACACTTGAAGCCTTTGTTTCATAGTCTCCCTGAGAACATGACTTGATGTTTGGTTTGTTTTAGTTTTCTTAAATGAATTCCCTTAGTCTCCATGGATATAAAAAATGGATTTTTTTTAAAGAAAGCAGTTTTTTATAAAGTAAATGTTATTAGAGATTATTCAAAGAAAGTAGGGTTATTCAACTTTTATCAAAGGTAAGGTTTTTCTCTTTGTCCAACTGATCATTCATGTCAAGTCATATTAGTTAAACTCCAGCCATCTGAAAATTGCTTCTCCTTCAGTAACAAGTACTAATCTTGTTGGACTGCATCTAGTTCTGACTTCCATGTCATCATTGTACATAGGTTATGACCACCACACTTTGGGCTTTTTTGAACAAAGTCCAAATGGACAGTGTCTGCAGTTTCCTCTGCCACTAATTATTCATTAAAAAAAGACTATAGAAACTTCTCTCTTGTATTAGGAGACCATGCAAAAATTTATTAACTCCCTGAGTACGGGCTTTCGTAGTAAATAATTTTACCCCAATGTGTTAAATGTTACATGATTTGATTAAAAAGAGTTATTAGTGGAAGACTTAGAAAATTAGGGTCATAGAGGTGTTGAAAATAATTTCCATTGCATGGCCTCAAATTGTTCATGTTGCTTTTAATCCACGTTATGAGGTAGTAATTGCCTGGTGAGAGGGAGAGATCTTTTAATCCCTACGTTTAGTTGTTCTGCACTTACTCAGTGCTGGCATTGTGCTGGGCAGTGACAGAGCTTAAGTAAGGATTAGTCAGTCAAAGAGACTCTGGCCTCAAAGGGAGCCAGGGAGGAGACCTACATAAAAAACGTGCCTGAGACACATGCAGAACAGAATGCTGTGGGCATTTGGAGGAGTGGGATATTGTTTCTACCAGAGGAGCTGTTTTTTGCTTCTGAAAAGAAGTGTGTCTGTTTGGTTTGAAATAATCTCTAAATTAGTACTTTCTGCTTATTGCTTTATATTCTGTATCAGATTTGGTGGGTTAGGGGTATATGATGCTTGTTTTCCTACAAATGCCACCACAGTTAAATTGTTCCTGTCCAGTCTCCTTATTAGCAGTGTTATCTGAGACATTAGATATATAATGGATGAAATATTGAAGCACTAAATTTTGGGTAAAGACCCAGGTATATCAGCATTGTTAAGCTCCTATATTGGGAATTGAGCCGAAAAGGCAGAAAGACTTTTAAGGTAATTCATAGCACATCAGCAAACTTCATGATGCTTTTCCTGTTTCATCAACTAGTTACTGGCAGGGTTTAGGTTTGAAATGAGATGCCTTGAGATGAATCATGGTTCCTCGTTTGTTCTAATTCACTAGATGAAACTGACTATGGTCTGCTTCTTTATTTAGCTTGAGAATGCCAGACTGTCGTCAGAGATGAATACATCTACTGTCAATAGTGCCAGGGAAGAACTGATGGAAAGTCGTGTGAGAATTGAGAGTCTCTCATCTCAGCTTTCTAATCTACAGAAAGAGGTAAGTAAGCATGGCAGTTGTACTTGAAGGCCACCTCCACCACGGTAGTCTACCTGCTCAGCTCTGCCTGAAATCACTTTTCAGAGAGGATAGTATTTTCCTGAATTCTGGTTTCACAGTGCTGTCCAGATATTTTTCTATTCGTCATTTCATAAGCATCCTCTGAGCAGAGACTGTTGTTCCTGACCTAATAGATTACTCAGAGCTGCCCTTGAGGGTGCAACCTGCTGGCTTATTCCTTGGATTTACCCCAGGGCCCAGGTTTTCTGACCCATCCAGCAGCCTGATCTCCACATAGTGCTCTTTCCAACATACTCTTTTTCATCACATTTAGAAACCATAATGAAGAAAAACCTGCAGAAATTCTGTGTGGGTGGTAAATGCTTTGTGTTTCTAGACAAATTTTTTCCGTGCTTAGAATACCCAATAGTTAGTATCTTGGGAAGTAGCATCAATTTGCGTCTTAGTTAAGAATTTAGTGACTCATTGATTCATTGGCACGCCTAACTGTCGCATGACTGTTACTGGTTGTGTTGATGGGTGCCTGTCAGTATGTGATGGTGCACTCTGAGTACAGCGTAAGCAGGTGTGGACACTGCCTGAAATCTGGTTTTTAAGTCTAAGGGTGATGTCAATGTGCACACAAAGTACATATACAACCATATAAGTATGCAGAATGTTTTGATAATCTACTCACCTTAATTACTTGGGAAGTAACTTCAGCTTCTATTTTCCTTAAGGGAGGAAATTTTGTTGTTTTAAATTTTCCACATGAATAAACTTTTTTATTCTTGATTGAGCTTTCTTTTTCTTTTGTTTTTAGTAATATCCTTTTCTGATTGTAAAACTGAAGACATTTATTGTAGGAATTTAGAAAGCAATGAGTTATGTAAAACAGGGTGGTGTAAAAAAAGTTAATTAAAAACCAGAAGTTTTTACAATGCTTATCATGTGTACTTACTTTATTACTCACAACATAAACTTAAAAATTATTTTGGACCTATTTTGTCCTGATAGTATTTTGAAGTTTTCATGTAACAGTAGAGCTGGAAGGACAAGGACCTTTGAGTTCATTCAGTCTGACCACAGACCTGGGTGAGTTTAATGACCGGCCCAGAGAATGTAGGCTGATAAATGGGTTTCTTTCATAGTTCCCAGTTTTTCCCTTTACACCTCACTCTCTTCAAAGATTTTCTTTTAAGAATTTAACAATCTCACCACCTAGAGGGGTGGGATAGGGAGGGTGGGAGGGAGACGCAAGAGGGAGGAGATGTGGGGATATATGTATATGTATAGCTGATTCACTTTGTTATAAAGCAGAAACTAACACACCATTGTAAAGCAATTATACTCCAATAAAGATTAAAAAAAAAAGAATTTGGCCTTTCAGAGAAAGGCCTGTGAGAATAAGTGCATTCTAGAAAAAAAAGAAAAGAATTTAACAATCTCTTTTCCATTACACCATTTAATAGGTACCTTTCCAAAAATAGTCCTGTCTGTTTTTACTCTGAGTTGACATTTACTACTTTTATCCATCTAATAAATCGTATTCTAATTATCCCCTCTTCCTCAACTTTACAATTCCCTGTCTTTTGGGGGGTGTAGGATGTGGCTGGTGCTTAATCCACTTGATTATGCTAGGTATGGATGTTTTACAGATGAAAAGACTAAGACTTGCCTGTGGTTAAACAGTGGTAGGCTCTGAAATTTGGTAGCTACGGTAGGACTCAGGTCCAGGGCTGTTTCCCTGTTTGCCTGGTAGTTATGTTTGCATCTTTGCAAGTTTTTTGGTTAACTTCATGTTAGTGGTTTTTAAAAAATGGCAGGCAGGACCCTGGGGGTTTTGAGGAGCTCACTCCTTAGGAAATAGGAGAGAAGCACCTCCTTCAGCCAGAATAGTTTAAAATTTCTCTCTAAATTTCAGGGGGATGGGGAATGATCCTTTCATCTATTCATTACTGGTATCAGATTTTATGATAAATAATATATCTTAAGGGATATCTTCTTTGGTTGATAAATTTTAACCTTAAAAAGATCACCAAAAAGAAAAGAACCATATATTTTTCATACTGTATATCTTAATTGTATTTGTTGTGGAGTCTTAGTTTCATCATGCTGCATGTTAGGCCATAGAACTTCCTTTTTGGTTAAGTGACTCATGTTAGTGAAGTACTTCCTTAGTTTTACTTAAAATTGACATAGCCTTTATTTTTTATTTAAAAAAATTTTTTAACATCTTTATTGGAGTATAATTGATTTACAATGGTGTGTTAGTTTCTGCTTTATAACAAAGTGAATAAGCTATACATATACATATATCCCCATATCTCCTCCCTCTTGCTTCTCCCTCCCACCCTCCCTATCCCACCCCTCTGGGTGGTCACAAAGCACCGAGCTGATCTCCCTATGCTATGCAGCCGCTTCCCACTAGTTTTCTATTTTACATTTGGTAGTATACATAAGTCCATGCCACTCTCTCACTTTGTCCCAGCTTACCCTTCCCCCTCCCCATATCCTCAAGTCCATTCACCATGTCTGAGTCTTTGTTCCTGTCCTGCCCCTAGGTTCTTCAGAACTATTTTTTCTTTTTAGATTCCATATATGTGTTAGCATACGGTATTTGCTTTTCTCTTTCTGGCTTACTTCACTCTGTATGACAGACTCTGTGTCCATCCACCTCACTACAAATAACTCAGTTTTGTTTCTTTTTATGGCTGAGTAATATTCCATTGTACATATGTGCCACATCTTCTTTATCCATTCACCTCTTGATGGACACTTAGGTTGCTTCCATGTCCTGGCTATTGTAAATACAGCTGCAATGAACATTGTGGTACCTGACTCTTTTTGAATTATGGTTTTCTCTGGGTATATGCCCAGTAGTGGCAGTGCTGGGTCCTATGGTAATTCTATTTTTAGTTTTTTAAGGAACCTCCATACTGTTCTCAATAGTGGCTGTATCATTTTACATTCCACCAACAGTGCAGGAGGGTTCCCTTTTCTCCACACCCTCTCCAGCATATATTGTTTGTAGATTTTTTGATGACGGACATTCTCACTGGTATGACATGATATCTCATTGTAGCTTTGATTTGCATTTCTCTAATGATTAGTGATGTTGAGCATCCTTTCATGTGTTTGTTGGCAGTCTGTATATCTTCTTTGGAGAAATGTCTATTGAGGTCTTCTGCCCATTTTTGGATTGGGTTGTTTGTTTTTTTGATATTGACCTGCATGAGCTGCTTGTAAATTTTGGAGATTAATCCTTTGTCAGTTGCTTCATTTGCAAATATTTTCGCCCATTCTGAGGGTTGTCTCTTCGTCTTGTTTATGGTTTCCTTTGCTGTGCAAAAGCTTTGAAGTTTCATTAGGTCCCATTTGTTTATTTTTTAATTTCCATTTCTCTAGGAGGTGGGTCAAAAGGGATCTTGCTGTGATTTATGTCATAGAGTGTTCTGCCTATGTTTTCCTCTAAGAGTTTGATAGTGTCTGGCCTTACATTTAGGTCTTTAATCCATTTTGAGTTTATTTTTGTGTATGGTGTTAGGGAGTGTTCTAATTTCATTCTTTTACATGTAGCTGTTGAGTTTTCCCAGCACCACTTATTGAACAGGCTGTCTTTTCTCCTTTGTATATTCTTGCCTCCTTTATCAAAAATAAGGTGACCATAGGTGTGTCGGTTTATCTCTGGGCTTTCTATCCTGTTCCATTGATCTATCTTTCTGTTTTTGTGCCAGTACCATACTGTCTTGATTACTGTAGCTTTGTAGTATAGTGTGAAGTCCAGGAGCCTGATTCCTCCAGCTCCGTTTTTCTTTCTCAAGATTGCTTTGGCTATTTGGGGTCTTTTATGTTTCCAAACAAATTGAGAAATTTTTTGTCCTAGTTCTGTGAAAAATGCCATTGGTAGTTTGATAGGGATTGCATTGAATCTGTAGATTTCTTTGGGTAGTATACTCATTTTCACAATGTTGATTCTTCCAATCCAAGAACATGGTATATATCTCGCCATCTATTTGTATCATCTTTAACTTCTTTCATCAGTGTCTTATAATTTTCTACATACAGGTCTTTTGTCTCCTTAGGTAGGTAAATTCCTAGGTATTTTATTCTTTTTGTTGCAGTGGTAAATGGGGGTGTTTCCTTAATTTCTCTTTCAGATTTTTCATCATTAGTGTATAGGCATGCCAGAGATTTCTGTGCATTAATTTTGTATCCTGCTACTTTACCAAATTCATTGGTTAGCTCTAGTAGTTTTCTGGTAGTGTCTTTAGGATTCTTCTCTATGTATAGTATTATGTCATCTGCAAACAGTGACAGTTTTCCTTCTTCTTTTCCGATTTGGATTCCTTTTATTTCTTTTTCTTCTCTGATTGCTGTCGGTAAAACTTCCAAAACTATGTTGAATAACAGTGGTGAGAGTGGACAACCTTGTCTTGTTCCTGATCTTAGAGGAAATGCTTTCAGTTTTTCACCATTGAGAACGATGTTGACTGTGGGTTTGTCATACATGGCCTTTATTATGTTGAGGTAAGTTCCCTCTATGCCTACTTTTTGGAGGGTTTTTATCATAAATGGGTGTCGAATTTTGTCGAAAGCTTTCTCTGCATCTATTGAGATGACCATATGGTTTTTCTCCTTCAGTTTGTTAATATGGTGTATCACATCGATTGATTTGCATATATTGAAGAATCCTTGCATTCCTGGGGTAAACCACACTTGATCAGGGTGTATGATCCTTTTAATGTGCTGTTGGATTCTGTTTGCTAGTACTTTGTTGAGGATTTTTGCATCTATGTTCATCAGTGATATTGGCCTGTAGTTTTCTTTCTTTGTGACATCTTTGTCTGGTTTTGGTATTAGGGTGAAGGTGGCCTCATAGAATGAATTTGGGAGTGTTCCTCCCTCTGCTGTATTTTGGAAGAGTTTGAGATGGATAGGTGTTAGCTCTTCTCTACATGTTTGGTAGAATTTGCCTGTGAAGCTATCTGGTCCTGGGCTTTTGTTTGTTGGAAGATTGTAAATCACAGTCTCAATTTCAGTGCCTGTGATTGGTCTATTTAAATTTTTCTATTTCTTCCTGGTTCAGTCTCGGAAGGTTGTGCTTTTCTAAGAATTTGTCCATTTCTTCCAGGTTGTCCATTTTATTGGCATAGAGTTCCTTGTAGTAATCTCTCATGATCTTTTGTATTTCTGCAGTGTCAGTTGTTACTTCTCCTTTTTCATTTCTAATTGTATTGATTTGAGTCTTCTCCATATTTTTCTTCATGAATCTGACTAATGATTTATCAATTTTGTTTATCTTCTCAAAGAACCAGCTTTAGTTTTATTGATCTTTGCTATTGTGTCCTTCATTTCTTTTTCATTTATTTCTGATCTGATCTTTATGATTTCTTTCCTTCTGCTAACTTTGGTGGTTTTTTGTTCTTCTTTCTCTAATTGCTTTAGGTGTAAGGTTAGGTTGTGTATTTGAAATGTTTGTTGTGTCTTGACGTAGGATTGTATTGCTGTAAACTTCCCTCTTAGAACTGCTTTTGCTGCATCCCATAGGTTTTGGGTCGTTGTGTTTTCATTGTCATTCGTTTATAGGTATTTTTTGATTTCCTCTTTGATTTCTTCAGTGATCTCTTGGTTAGGTAGTAGTGTATTGTTTAGCCTCCATGTGTTTGTATTTTTTACAGATTTTTTTCCTGTAATTGATATCTAGTCTCATAACGTTGTGGTCGGAAAAGATACTTGATTTCAATTTTCTTAAATTTACCAAGGCTTGATTTGTGACCCAAGATATGATATATCCTGGAGAATGTTCCGTGGACACTTGAGAAGAAAATACATTCTGTTGTTTTTGGATGGCATGTCCTATAAATATCAGTTAAGTCCATCTTGTTTAACGTATCATTTAAAGCTTGTGTTTCCTTATTTATTTTCATTTTGGATGATCTGTCCATTGGTGAAAGTGGGGTGTTGAAGTCCCCTACTATGATGGTGTTATTGTCGATTTCCCCTTTTATGACTGTTAGCATTTGCCTTATGTACTGAGGTGCTCCTATGTTGAGTGCATAAATATTTACAATTGTTATATCTTCTTCTTGGATCTATCCCTTGATCATTATGTAGTGTCCTTCTTTGTCTCTTTTTAAAGTCTAATTTGTCTGATATGGGAATTGCTACTCCAGCTTTCTTTTGATTTCCATTTGCATGGAATATCTTTTTCCATCCCCTCACTTTCAGTCTGCATGTGTCACTAGGTCTGAAGTGGGTCTCTTGTAGACAGCGTATATACAGGTCTTGGTTTTGTATCCGTTCAGCTAGTCTATGTCTTTTGGTTGGAGCTGTTTTTTTTTTTTGGCGGTACACAGGCCTCTCACTGTTGTGGCCTCTCCCGTTGAGGCTCCGGACGCGCAGGCTCAGCGGCCATGGCTCACGGGCCTAGCCGCTCCGTGGCATGTGGGATCTTCCCGGACCGGGGCATGAACCCGTGTCCCCTGCATCAGCAGGCGGACTCTGAATCACTGCGCCACCAGGGAGGCCCAGTTGGAGCATTTAATCCATTTACATTTAAGGTAATTATTGATATGTATGTTCCTATTACCATTTTCTTAATTGTTTTGGGTTTGTTATTGTAGGTCTTTTCCTTCTCTTGTATTTCCTGCCTAGAGTAGTTCCTTTAGCATTTGCTGTAAAGCTGGTTTGGTGGTGCTGAATTCTCTTAGCTTTTGCTTGTCTGTAAAGATTTTAATTTCTCTGTCGAATCTGAATGAGATCCTTGCTGGGTAGAGTAATCTTGGTTGTAGGTTTTTCCCTTTCATCTCTTTAAATATGTCCTGCCATTCCCTTCTGGCTTGCAGAGTTTCTGCTGAAAGATCAGCTGTTAACCTTATGGGGATTCCCTTGTATGTTATTTGTTGCTTTCCCCTTGCTGCTTTTAATATGTTTTCTTGGTATTTAATTTTTGATAATTTGATTAATATGTGTCTTGGCGTGTTTCTCCTTGGATTTATCCTGTATGGGACTCTCTTCACTTCCTGGACTTGATTCACTATTTCCTTTCCCATGTTAGGGAAATTTTCAACTATAATCTCTTCAAATATTTTCTCAGTCCCTTTCTTTTTCTCTTCTTACTGGGACCCCTGTAATTCGTGTGTTGGTGCATTTAATGTTGTCCCAGAGGTCTCTAAGACCATCTTCAATTCTTTTCATTCTTTTTTCTTTATTCTGCTCTGCGGTAGTTATTTCCACTATTTTATCTTCCAGGTCCCTTATCCGTTCTTCTGCCTCAGTTATTCTGCTATTGATTCCTTTTAGAGAAGTTTTAATTTCATTTATTGTGTTGTTCATCATTGTTTGTTTTGCTCTTTAGTTTTTCTAGGTCTTTGTTAAACATTTTTTGTGTTTTCTCCATTCTATTTCTAAGATTTTGGATCATCTTTACTATCATTCGTCTGAATTCTTTTTCAGGTATACTGCCTGTTTCCTCTTCATTTGTTTGGTCTGGTGGGTTTTCACCTTGCTCCTTCATCTGCTGCATTATTTCTCTGTCTTCTCATTTTGCTTAACTCACTGTGTTTGGGGTCTCCTTTTCACAGGCTGCAGGCTCATAGTTCCTGTTGTTTTTGGTGTCTGCTCCCAGTGGCTAAAGTTGGTTCAGTGGGTTGTGTAGGCTTCCTGGTGGAGGAGATTAGTGCCTATATTCTGGTGGATGAGGCTGGATTTTGTCTTTCTGGTGGGCAGGACCATATCCAGTGGTGTGTTTTGGGGTGTCTGTGAACTTCTGATTTTAGGCAGCCTCTCTGCTAATGGGTGGGGTTGTGTTCCTGTCTTGCTAGTTGTTTGGCTTAGGGTGTCCATCACTGGAGCTTGCTGGTCGTTGAGTGGAGTTGGGTCTTAGCGTTGAGATGGTGATCTCTGGGAGAGCTTTTGCTGTTTGATATTATGTGGAGCCGGGAGGTCTTTGGTGGACCAATGTCCTGAACTTGGCTCTCCCACCTTACAGGCAAAGGCCTGACACCTGGCTGGGGCACCAAGACCCTGTCAGCCACATGGCTCAGAGGGAAAGGGAGAAAAAAGGAAAGAAAGAGAAAGTGGCAGGGGGTGGTGGTGGTGGTATGATGAACTGGGAGATTGGGATTGACATATATACACTAATATGTATAAAATGGATAACTAAGAAGAACCTGCTGTATAAAAGTAAAATAAAATAAAATTCAAAAAAAGAAAGAAAAGGGCTTCCCTGGTGGCGCAGTGGTTGAGAGTCCGCCTGCTGATGCAGGGAACGCGGGTTCGTGCCCTGGTCCGGGAAGATCCCACATGCCGCGGAGCAGCTGGGCCTGTGAGCCGTGGCCGCTGAGCCTGCGTGTCCGGAGCCTGTGCTCCGCAACGGGAGAGGCCACAACAGTGAGAGGCCCACGTACCACAAAAGAAAAAAAACAAACAAAAGAAAAAAAATAAAATAAAGTTATTAAAATAAAAAAATTATTAAAAATAAAATAAAATTTAAAAGTAATAAAAAAATAGAAAGAAAGAAGAGAGCAACCAGACCAAAAAACAAATCCACTAATGATAACAGATGTTAAAAACTATACTAATAAAAAAACAAAAAACAGAAAAAACAGACAGAACCCTAGGACAAATGGTAAAAGCAAAGCTGTACAAAATCTCACAAAGAAGCATACACAGTCAGAAAAAGAGAAGAAGGAAATAATTGTATATATCTATCTATATATATATAAAAAAGAAGAGAGCAACCAAATCAATAAACAAATCTACCAATGATAATAAACTCTAAATAGTAAACTAAGATAAATGTAAAACCGGAAAAAAAATTAGATGCAGAAAGCAAACCCGAAGTCTACAGTTGCTCCTGATGTCCATCGCCTCAATTTTGGATGATTCGTTGTCTATTCAGGTATTCCAAGATACAGGGTACAACAAGTTGATTGTGGAGATTTAATCCACTGCTCATGACGCTTCTGGGGGAAATTTCCCTTTCTCTTCTTTGTTAGCACAGCTCCTGGGGTTCAGCTTTGGATTTGGCCCCACCTCTGCGTGTAGGTTGCCTGAGGGCATCTGTTCTTTGCTCAGACAGGACAGGGTTATAGGAGCAGCTGATTAGGGGGCTCTGGTTCACTCAGGCCTGGGGGAGGGAGGGGTACAGAATGCGGGGCGTGCCTGCGGCGGCAGAGGCCAACATGACATTGCAACAGCCTGAGGCATGCCATATGTTCTCCCCGGGAAGCTGTCCCTGGATCTCGGGACCCTGGCAGTGGCGGGCTGCACAGGCTCTCAGGAGGGGAGGTGTGGATAGTGACCTGCGCTTGCACACAGGCTTCTTGATGGCTACAGCAGCAGCCTTAGCGTTTCATGCCCGTCTGTGGTATCCACGCTGATAGCCGTGGCTTGCGCCCATTTCTGGAGCTCGTTTAGGTGGTGCCCTGAATCCCCTCTCCTCATGCACCCCGAAACAATGGTCCCTTGCCTCTTCGGCAGGTCCAGCCTTTTCCCCGGACTCCCTCCTGGCTAGCGTGGCGCACTAGCCCCCTTCAGGCTGTGTTCATGCAGCCAACCCCAGTTCTCTCCCTGGGATCTGACCTCCGAAGCCCGAGCCTCAGCTCCCAGACCCTGCCTGCCCCGGCGGGTGAGCAGACAAGCCTCTCAGGCTGGTGAGTGCTGGTCGGCACTGATCCTCTATGTGGGAATCTCTCCACTTTGCCCTCTGCACCACTGTTGCTGAGCTCTCCTCCGTGGCTCCAAAGCTTCCCCCCTGACCCACCCCCCCGACCCCCCCAGTGAAGGGGCTTCCTAGTGTGTGGAAACTTTTCCTCCTTCACAGCTCCCTCCCAGAGGTGCAGGTCCCATCCCTATTCTTTTGTCTCTGTTTTTTCTGTTTTCTTTTGCCCTACCCAGGTATGTGGGGAGTTTCTTGCCTTTTGGGAAGTCTGAGGTCTTCTGCCAGTGTTCAGTAGGTGTTCTGTAGGAGTTGTTCCACATGTAGATGTATTTCTGATGTATTTGTGGGGAGGAAGGTGATCTCCATGTCTTACTCCTCTGCCATCTTGAAGATCTTCCTGACATAGCGTTTAAAATGCTGACTTAGAGGGGCTTCCCTGGTGGCACAGTGGTTGAGAGTCCGCCTGCCCATGCAGGGGACACGGGTTCGTGCCCCGGTCCGGGAAGATCCCACATGCCGCGGAGCGACTGGGCCCGTGGGCCATGGCCGCTGAGCCTGCGCGTCCGGAGCCTGTGCTCTGCAACGGGAGAGGCCACAACAGTGAGAGCCCTGCGTACCGCAAAAAAAAAAAAAAAAATGCTGACTTAGAAAATATTTTTTTTTATATATATATATATATATATATATATATATATATATATATAAAATAGTGTTTTTATGTTTTGGAATTAGGAGTTTCATACATTGCTTATAGCATTTCTTTCATTTCTATCTAGATGTTTGACTTTGGCCAAATTAATTGATTGGTCAGAGACTGTTTGATGGCAAAAGAGTCTACAGTGGCACTTTGAGATTACCTCTACTTTTTGTTTTTCTAACACCCGAACTCTGGAAACTTCTGTTGCAGCTAGATCATAATAAACTGGTACAATTATGTTACATACTTTAAAACAAAGAAAACCGAAGACCATTAGAAACCAGTTAGTAAAATATTAACTCTATCTGCCTGTAGAGTTACAGGCAGAATCTTAACAGATAGCTTAGTTAGACCTCTTCGTTTTCCTAATGTGGATACCAGTTTAGTGAGGTATGTTACAGTTAATGGCAGAATCAGGAAGAAGAATCTAGGTCTATCTCTCGTGTTGTGTTCTTTGTTGTATTTCACTACAAAGCAGGTGTAGAGCAGCTATTTAAACTACATTTAACTATTTCTATTTAAAATACAAAATGACTCAGAGTAACTTTAAAACTTATTTATACCTAGATTGTGATTTTTCCCTCTTAAAGAACTCTATAACATCAGAGGCGGCCAAATAGAGACATTTTGGTGTTTACAAATTGAGGCTCAGAAATTAAGTCTGAATCTTGGGTGATTTATGTCCCTTTAGATTCCACCTTGTTGCCCATCTGTTTCTCCCACATGGGAGATAAAAGTGAAGAGATTGATTGAAGAGGAGACGTTTTATTTATTTTTTTTGGCCACACTGCGTGGCCTGCGGGATGTTAGTTCCCCGACCAGGGATTGAACCCGTGCCCCCTGCAGTGGAAGTGAGGAATCCTAACCACTGGACCGCCAGGGAGTTCCCAAAGAGGACACATTTTACACTTCTTATATTTTCTTCCTCCAAAAAAAATCATAAGCCTGAGAGGGAGAAGAAATGGATTTCTCAGTTTATAGCCTGGTTTTTTGCAAATGCAGTTAAATGCAAATTCTCTGAGGCAGGATTTTATTTAGTATCACTCTTGAGATGAATGCCTGCTTCTGATATAGAATGTCTCTGGATTTTAATAAATTGATTAGTTGATTTTTTTTTAATAAATTGATTAGTTGATTTTTTTTTAATTAAAAAAATTTTTTTGGCTGTGTTGGGTCTTCATTGCTGCGCATGGGCTTTCTCTAGTTGCAGTGAGCAGCGGCTACTCTTCGTTGCAGTGTGCAGGCTTCCCAACGTGGTGGGAACCATGCCGAGCATGGTTTCTAGGCACGTGGGCTTCAGTAGTTGCAGCGTGAGGACCCTAGAGCGTGCTGTCTTCAGTAGTTGCAGTGTGTGGGCTCAGTAGTTGCGGCGCGTGGGCTCAGTAGTTGTGGCGCGTGGGTTCTAGGGTGCACCGGCTTCAGTAGTTGTAGTGCATGGGCTCTAGAGCACAGGCTCAGTAGTTGTGGTGCACGGGCTTAGCTGCTCCGTGGCATGTGGGATCTTCCCCGACCAGGGATTGAAGTCCCCTGCGTTGGCAGGTGGATTTTTTACCACTGCGCCACCAGGGAAGTCCCTGGTTGATTATTTTTTAGATAACCTTTTTATTTTGGCATAATTGTAGCTTTACAGAAAAGTTAGAAAGCTGGTACAGACAGTTCCCTTATTTCCCTCCCTGAGTTTTCCCCCCATTGTTAGCATCTTAGGTGACTGTGTTTCATTTGTCAAAACTAAGACACTGACATTGGTACATTACTATCAACTATACTCTAGGCTGTACTGTAGTTTTTGTGTTTTAGGATACCACAGGTCTCTGTAAGTCTCCTCTGGTCTGTGACAGTTTCTTAGGCTTTCTTTGTTTTTCATGACCTTGAAAGTCTTGAGAAGAACTGGCCAGGTGTCCTGTAGACTGTCCCCCAATCTAAGTTTGTCTGGTGCTTTTCTCATGATCAGCCTGGGGTTATGGATTTTAAGTGCCCTTCTTGTTACATCATATCAGGGATTATGTGACATACACACAACATCACTGGTGATGTTAACCCTTACCATTGAATAAGACAGTGTTTGCCAGGTTTCTCCACTGTTAAGTTACTATTTTTGCCTTTCCATACTCTGTTCTTGGGAAGCAAGTCACTGAGTCCATCCCACTCTCAAGGGTAAAGGGCAGGAATTTAGCTCCACATCCTGAAGAAAGTATTTACCTTTATTAAATGGAATTCTTTTGTAAAGATTCATCTTTTTTCCCCCTATTTGTATATTTATTTATTCATTCATTTGTTTATATCAGTATGGACTCATGGAAATGTTTTTATAAAATGTTTTTTAATATAATATCGAATACTACATTGTTTTACTGGCTCAGATTGTTCTAGCTTTGGCTATAAGGAGTTCTGTCAGATTGGCTACCATGCTCCTCCTTTTTTTGAGCACTTCTTTACTTTCTGGTTCTATAAGATGCTCTAGGGTCATCTTGTATTTTCCTTGCCCCAGCTCTAGAATCAGCTATTTCTGCAAGTAGCCCTGGTTCTTTTTATTGGAGAGTGGCATCTAGAATTAAGATCTGGGCACTGAGTATGCTCATTGGTATTGGGGTGTCATTGCTTCTAGGCCTGCTTGTGGGCAGAGCTATGTAATAAATGTGTATATGCTAACCTATGTTTACACATTTATCTGTAATTGTATCTCTGTCCACTTGTGTTTATATTAAGGTAACCAAGAGTTTATACATATGTCTCTGACTCTAACCCTGTACCACTGGGTTCACTTTAGGCTTCCTTCCTTGCTTACCTGTAACTGCTCTCTGAGAGTAAGAAACCTGGCTTCTGCCATCCCATTTACTTATTTATCCAGCCCCAGTATACATGCAAAGTAATTTCAGATTTTTTAATCTGTACCCCTGTGAGAAATAAATTCACTAACCTGGAGTGTAGTGTTTCTGCATAACATAGAGCTCCTTTTTATCTTTAGCCTTCTAGATTTAACTTTTGCACAGTATGTGCCCTTTCTCTCCTGCTTTGATGCGCAGGTACTTGTGATTTAAGGGCCTAAGCTATACATCAGTCTTTCTGAGTTGATTACCTTTGTTATTTTCTGAGGTTATGGAGATGAATTCTGTCTTGGAGAAATACAGATGAATAATTACCTAGTGAACTACAGGGTTTCTAAGATGAACCTTCTGGTATAGGATGTGTGATTTTTCATTTTTTTAATACCAAATATGAAGTTTCTATGTTTACAATAATATTTCCAGACTACCATATATCATATAGTCTTTGCATGCTGATTGAGCGTGGGAAAGAACAACAGTTCTAAAGTGGTAACTGGAATCGCTTTTCTTCAGTTTCTGAACAGTTCCAGCATTTCTCCAAAAGATACTAGGTTTCTTTTGTCAATGAGTTTTCTGTCTTTTAATTCTTTACTTTTGTTACTTTATTCTTTTGAGCTCACTGGTTTGTAGGGGAGCCAGACTTGACTTTTACTAAAACCACAGCTTACAATTTTGTTTTATTTGGTCAAGTAAAGAAAAATTATATGTACATTTATGACACATTTGAGGAATATATCTTTTTCTAGCCTTTTTATAAGATAAAACTGTCCTGAGGGCTGTATTTTGTATTGGAGAAATTTTTGGGTTTTAATTTCTTAAAATAAAAATTTTCTTGGATTCTGGTGTCAGAGATTGGATTTGTTCCAGTCTAGGAAATAGTTTAGAATAGCTGCCTTGTGCTACTGTTGGAATGTTCCTAGAAAGTAAATGTGTTCCCTTGAATCTTAAGTCTAGAGCATGTTTGGAGAGGATTCAAGAGTTGGAGGACTTGCTTGCTAAAGAAAGAGACAACTCTCGCCGCATGCTGTCTGACAAAGAGAGAGAGATGGCGGAAATATGGGATCAGATGCAGCAACAGCTGAACGATTATGAACAACTTCTTGATGTAAAGTTAGCCCTGGACATGGAAATCAGTGCGTACAGGAAGCTCTTAGAAGGCGAAGAAGAGAGGTGAGTAACTTAGTTGTCACCCTACCTCATAGTCTGCTTTTTGCCCCCACCCTTTCTATTTAAAGAAAAGTAAATAGGTTTTTTTTTTTTTTTAACAATTAAGGCAACTTTAAATATTTTCTTGTTTCTTTTAATACCTAGCTGTAGAGATAGGTAGTAATAGATCATACTTTTACCTCAACATTAGAAGTTGTTCAAGCAGTCTTATTATTTTAAATGCTGAACTCTGTCAGGATAGAGTCTTTCCTTTGAGAGTTAAAATGTTTTGATAATTTAATATGTTACAAAGTATCAGATTTGCTGAAAGAGACTTTATACTTATTTTTCAAATCTGGTTAGTGTATTAATCCTTTTATACCTTTTCTGAGAAAAAAGTTCCAAAGGGAAAGTGTCTGATTTAGAGTAAAAGCCATTTAATTTCAGTATTGTATACACTGTGACTGTAATTTTGTAAAAAGAAAATGCAGGTATGAAAAACTTAAGGAAAGTGTACTAAGTGTAACAGGGGTTGTGGTAGGGTGGTGGTAGATGACATGTTCACCCCAATGTCCTCCCCTCATCTCCCCACCCCCTGGTTTTCCAAACTTCCTGCATTATGGTTATAGTCTATTCCTACCTAAAACATTCAAATAATACTTTTTTAAAAAGAAAAAAAAGTATGACAGTGGGCATTGTAGCACAAATAAGTTTCTCTTCGTTAAGATATATGTTGGGGCTTCCCTGGTGGTGCAGTGGTTGACAGTCCACCTGCCGATGCAGGGGACACGGGTTCATGCCCTGGTCTGGGAAGATCCCACATGCCCCGCAGTGGCTGGGCCCGTGAGCCATGGCCGCTGAGCCTGCGCATCTGGAGCCTGTGCTCCGCAACGGGAGAGGCCACAACAGTGAGAGGCCTGCGTACTGCAAAAAAAAAAAAAAAAAAAAAAGTATGTTGGCTTTGTCTAACAGATTGTCATTAATGTTTTGCTTTAGTAATGCATGTACAGGATATTAATATCCTTTTTTTTAAGGTAGGAAGGGCATATGTGTTTCATAATTGGAATGTTTTATTCCTCCATGTAGATTGAAGCTCTCTCCGAGCCCTTCTTCCCGTGTGACAGTATCACGCGCATCCTCGAGTCGCAGCGTGCGTACAACCAGAGGGAAGCGGAAGAGAGTGGACGTGGAAGAATCCGAGGCCAGCAGTAGTGTCAGCATCTCTCATTCTGCCTCAGCCACTGGGAATGTCTGCATTGAAGAGATAGATGTTGATGGGAAATTTATCCGCTTGAAGAACACTTCCGAACAGGTGGAAACACAGACCCCTTTTTGTCCAGCGTGGCTTTGCTGATTGGTGTCTTGCAATTGTAATAACTTCTCAGCCTTTATTTGGATTCAGTCTGTGGAATAAGAGTTTCCTTCTCCTTTTTAACCTAAATTCATGAAATGTAGTATAAATTTAAATAGGAGGAGGAAGAGGGATGGTGCGCTTAGTAGTTTAAAGATTTTATTCTTTAGCTCTTCTTTAGAGAGCCAGGGCTCTTTTTCACATCTGGTCATTTTGTCACCGTGGCCTTCCTAAGGATGAATTATTAATATTCCCTGTCCTACCTAGCCAGATTTGTGAAGAAGTTAGATTATGGATATAGATGGTAGATATTCTTTCCCAGCTGTTAATTTTATGGAAGGAAGGAAATATGAGCCCAGACTCGGACACGTGTAGGGAGTGTTTTTCTCTCTAAATAAATGAATGAATAGTACTGATTTAATTTATATCAAGACTAGTATGAAGCCCTATCTTGAAATTATTTGTTTAAAAGTAAACATAAAATATTCATAGCAGGGAATTCTGAACTTTTGCGCTGGGGCTTTTGAGAGCTCAGTAGTGGAGATCTTGGGAAGACCCTGGCTAGGCATCATTGAGCTGGGGTCGTGAAGGGGTATCAGGTGATGCCAGAGGAAGGCAGGTCTGGGGTGTAGTGGGGATGCAATGGGATGGATGTCACTTCCAGAAGCATGTTCAGGATTTGTAAAATGTTTGTAAAATCACTCCTTTTCTCACCAAAGCTATTGAAACTATCTTGCATGTGGATGAATAAATACTTTGGATGGGCAAAGGAGCTTTAGCAGTCCTGATATGGAAGAGCATAGGTTCTAAGCCCTCTTAGTCACGACTTCAGAAATTAAAGAACAGAGTACTTTACTCTGTACTGTAACAGAGTACTGCTACTCCATTGTAGTAGTTTGGCTGTTTTTCAAATGGCATTGCTGTGCTTTGTGGAGCTATTCTGGAGCTGGCTCTCAGCCTTGTTTACTCCTGTCTTTGAGTTAGAGATGGATATAAATAAATTAATTCAGCTAATTGCTTTAATACCCTGCACCGTTCCTCAGGAGAGTCAGGCAGCTCTGGGCAGCCTGCGGGCTAGCGTTGATAGCCGGTGCTTGGGACTGGCTCATTATGTCATTGAGCCCCTTATGCTTTAAGGTAAGAGTTAAATATGGGCAGAAGTGGTACAGATGAAGAAGAAAAAGGACATATTTTCTTCCTTCTCTTTCCAAGCTTTATGTATGTATATTTTAAAAGCTTAAAGCATCAAAAATTAGATGTTTATAATGGTGGTTATGAAGCTAGATTGTGTTGTAAATTTAAATTATATACCTGTTCTAGCATTGAATATCACCATTTAATTTGGTACACATCCCTTTTCTTGCAGTTTTGTCCTCTTTAAAATTAAACACTTTAATAATTAAAACTGCAGCATTGTCAAAGTTTCTGTTTTTCTGAATGACAAAACCATGTTTTCTTTTCATAGTAGGAAAATATGAACCATAGGAAGACAGTCATAAAGTTGTCTTAGTTTAACTGCCTATGGATTGATTTATTTGATTATTCCATAACTTTCTGTATATTTGAAGTGACCTTGTTTTATTTTGTTCTTTCAATAGGATCAACCAATGGGAGGCTGGGAGATGATCAGAAAAATTGGAGACACATCAGTCAGTTACAAATATACCTCAAGATATGTGCTGAAGGCAGGCCAGACTGTTACAGTAAGTTAATTTAGTTATCATTTAATTTAACTTCATTGTCTTAACCAATAGTTGAAGTAATTAAAACCATTTTAGCTTAAAGAGAAGCATTTTAGAAATGGGCATTAAAATGTTTTTGACATTATTAGGGAATTACAAGTGCTATTAAAGATTTTTAAAATTCTTTGTTATTGAGAGTGGTAAGTGACTATTAAAAGTGAAAGAATTGATCTTTGAATTATTTTTATTTTCTCTACTCCAGTAGAAATTAGCAGCTGACACCCCCCTTTCACCCCTAAAGAAGTTGAGGTGACTGTCTCCTTTTATCAATTCCTTTGTAAAAATATTAAATACATGTTTAAGATTTTATGATTGATACAGACCTTACTGAGTGTTTAAGATCAAAAGCTCAAACAGGTTAGAACTTCTCTTTTAAAAAGTGTATTCATAGAACTTGCCACCACATTGTGAAAATATCAGATGCTAATTTTGTAATAATGGGTAAAAATTGGAAAAGATATCCTAACCACGCTATCTTTTCTTTTCTTTAGTAATTATTGTAATGAGAGGAAATTTCTCAGCCCTGTTATGTGTCTTACGGAAGCTGCATAATGTGATGGAAAGAGTCTGACATTTTTAATTCAGAAGATTCAGATTTGAGCGTGCCCTTTATCTCTTTAAAAGTATAAAACCACTCTGCCAATCATCTGCTTTTTCCACTGGATACAGTTCCTCAGTGACTAAATAGATATATATATTCTATAGGTCTAGTGGAGAACTCAATTTTCACATAAAAAAATGTAAGGCATTTTTTTTTCCTTTGGTAGCTGGCATAAATGTGTTAAGAAGCTCTTTGGAATGTGGTAATCATAAGTGATATTTCTGTAAAATTGTACAAGGCAGGGCAATAGCAAAGATCAGTTTAAAACTCCAGAACAGGGGCTTCCCTGGTGGCACAGTGGTTGAGAGTCCACCTGCCAATGCAGGGGACACGGGTTCGTGCCCCGGTCTGGGAGGATCCCACATGCCGCGGAGCGGCTGGGCCCATGAGCCATGGCCGCTGAGCCTGCGCGTCTGGAGCCTGTGCTCCGCAACGGGAGAGGCCATAACAGTGAGAGGCCCGTGTACCGCAAAAAAAAAAAACAAAAAAAGCAAAAAACCCCCTCCAGAACAGAAGTAAGGGAACTACTATGTAATTTTAAATTTTCTTGTAGCCGCATTAAAAACAAGTGAAAAAGAAAGATGTGAAATTAACTTTAGAACTATGTTTTAAATTTAACCCAATATATCTAAAATATTATCATTTCAACATCTGATGAATATAAAAGTTATTAGATCACTTTAAAAAATATCTATTTATTTATTTATTTGGCTGCACTGGGTCTTAGTTGCAGCCCACAGGATCTTTGTTGTAGCATGTGGGATCTTTAGTTGTGGCATGCAGGATCTTAGTTGCGGCATGTGGGATCTAGTTCCCTGACCAGGGATCGAACCCGGGCCCCCTGTTTTGGGAGCGTGGAGTCTAAACCACTGGACAACCAGGGAAGTCCCTTTTTTTAAAAAAAAAAAAAAAACTAAATCTTGACACTTCGAGATACCCTTACAGCACACCTCAGTTGGGACTAGCCATGTTTCAAGTGCTCACAAGCCACATATGGCTACCATATTGAACGACACAGCTCTAGGACATACTAGTTTTAGGTTAAATTACCCAGTAAGGTTACTGACGTGTTACAATTATTATTAAACACTAAACCAACTGTATGATTCCATATGGACTAGTGAAAAGTATAGCTTGAGGTTAGATTAACATTCCACATAACCTGAAAGTCAGCCCAGATCCAGTTCTCTTTTCAGTTTTATCCTAGTAATGCTCCTTGCCCCTTTCCATTTATAATGGTGATGGAAGATCTGGAAGCTTCAAGTGAGCACTTTAAGAGGAAGGGGTCTCTCCTAATTAGTAATTGATAAGGTCTTCTCCCCATTTAAAAGAATACCTGCTTATACTATCTCCAGTCTTCATTCTGCCATCATATGGCCCTTTATATTGCAAGACAATTTATGGAGTACAAAACTTTCCTGTCTCTTTTCATATGGTCTTTTAGAAAGATCAGGACTGGTAGTAGTGTCCCTACAAGTGAGGACATAGAGGTTTGTAGAGGTGTAGTGTTATGTCCATGATACAAACCCAGGTTTTCTAACTCTCAAGTGTTCTCTATTCTACCAATGCTCTTCTGCCAGTAAATACATAAAAAATGTTGCAGAATTTCCCTGCTTATGAAAAGGGAAATCTTTCTGTTTCTTTTGCCTATTTCTGTAGCAGTCATATTTTCCATTGAATAATGGGTTATTTGTTTCCTGAATTCTTTTTGGAATTCAGACTCAGACACTGGGGTATTATGACACTGTCTCTGGTTGGATATATACCACCTTCCATTAGAATATTCTAGATAGGCTGTCTGCTGCAGAGCTTTTGAGAGAAGTTGGTCATCTCCTCAATTCCTGCTATAGGCAGCTGGAGGATACCATTGGAAGGGGTAGAAGGCTCTAACACGGAAGGGATGGCTCATGAAACCCGTAGAATAATAGAATGCTAACAGTGAGAGCTTATATTCATTGAGTCAGCCATCTACTCCATGTGGGTAATCATTTTTCTTCACAACAGTCCCGTGTATTATCAGTACCATTTCTGTACCATTGGAGGGTAAGTAAGGTAGCTTGCTCAAGGTGAGCTGGCATGTAGGCGAGCTAGGATGTGAATCTAGGCAACTTCACTTCAGAGTCCCGTGTGTCAACATTTTTATTTATCAGACTGGGAAGCTGAGGCCTAGCTAAGCTCTATGGGATATACAGCTAGTTAATATAGCAAGTCTAAAGCTAGGCCATAGTTCTGGAACTTTTAGAATCAGTCCTCTTACAAGGTGTTAAAGTCTCATCATTATGTTGTTATTGGCACGTGGGAAAGCTGGGCTCTGTGTAGAATGATTTCCTTTTTTCTTTCTAGATCTGGGCTGCAAATGCCGGTGTCACAGCCAGTCCTCCCACCGACCTCATCTGGAAGAACCAGAACTCTTGGGGCACTGGCGAAGATGTGAAGGTTATATTGAAAAATTCTCAGGGAGAGGTATGGTCATTTTATCGGTACCACCACAGTGTCAATTTTTTTTTCTTCATTGAAGTATAGTTGACTTACAATGCTGTGTTAATTACTGCTGTACGGCAGAGTGATTCAGTTATACATATATGTACATTTTTTTTTTTTTTGGCCACGCCACGCAGCCTGTGGGATCTTAGTTCCCTAACCAGGGATTGAACCCGGCCACTGGCAGTGAGAATGTGGAGTCCTAACCACTGGCCTGCCAGGGAATTCCTGTGTACATTCTTTTTTTAAAATACTTTTCCATTATGGTTTATCATAGGATATTGAATATAGTTCCCTGTGCTATGCAATAGGACCTTGTTGTTTGTCCGTTTTATATATAATAGTTTGCATCTGCTCATCCCAACCTCCCACTCCCATCCCTGCCCCAACCCCTGCCCCCTTGGCAACCACCAGACTCTTCTCTATGTTCGTACCACAGTGTCAGTTTCACCTGAGAGTTCATCATGCAAGTGTGATTTCTTTTCAAAAATCAAATTTAAATGTGAAGTAACTGATTGCTTAAATCAGACCAAGGCTGCTGAGTCAATGAAAGAGATGCTAACTCCAGGTTTTAGGAATGAAATATGATTGTTAGTACAGGTTCCAGAGTCAGTTTGTGTCCAGTTTCTGTCTTCACTGCCCAGTGACTTTGTGACTTTGGGTAAGTTCCTTCACCTCTCTTAGTTTTATCATTTTAAAATGGAGATAGTAATAACAAGATAACTAATATAAATAAGATAATATAATGAGAATAATATAAATGAGACAATCCTTGGGAAATGGTCAGAATAGTATCTGGCCACTGGTAAATGCTTAGGTTATTAACCTTGTTACTGACTTTCAACATGCTCGTGAAACTGAGTTTAAGGATTGTGGAGTGTACATTTGCTTGATGTGTATGTTTTCAACACGTCAGTCCTAGAACTCTTGTCAAAGAACCTTACCTACCCCCACTGTCACATAAAGACACTCCCAAATTCCCCCAGCCACGCACACATACCAAGAGATGAAAATGTCTTCAAGGATGGCGTGGTTTCAGGTCAAAGTACAGTATCCCCTTAGGGGTTTCTTCTCTGCTCCCATAGTGCCCAGGCACAGACCTTGTCTAGCTTGTCACGTTGTCCTCTCTCACTAGAGTAATAAGCATGTCAAGGGCAAGGACCTGTTCTGATTTTTCCTGGCACATAATAGGCACTTAGTGAGAAATTACTGGATAAAATTTTAGGAAAATCAAACATGGACCTTTACTTAAGTTCAGAGAAATAAAGTGTAATTAATAACATTCATTCTGGGGGTCTGAGGTGTTTGCATACGAGAAGTCCTCTGCCCAGCCATCTTTCCAGCCATCCCTCACTGTAAACATCTGCTGGTGTTTAGACTGCTCTTAGTAAGAAATTCACTGTCTGCTGAATGAAGAATGCCCTTTATCTCAGACTGAGGCTAAAAATGAAAGGTCATCTGATGATTTCCACTGCAGACTTCAGTACAGTTCACCTCCAAATACTTGCTGGTTCTCAGGGTGTGGGCGTTTACAGATGCCTTCCGGAATTCACAAACTTCGAGGAGCTGGATCTCCTCCTGTTCTCTGTGTGGAGCCCTGCTCGCTTTTTGCCTTCGGCACTTTGGAATTCTTCCCAGTTGTCACTGGTGCTGCTGCCCAAGTGCTGAAATTACTGCAGCTCCTATGCTGG
This sequence comes from Orcinus orca, assembly GCF_937001465.1. Lineage (NCBI taxonomy): Eukaryota > Metazoa > Chordata > Mammalia > Artiodactyla > Delphinidae > Orcinus > Orcinus orca. The sequence continues at coordinate 80,604,280 of NC_064561.1, read as the reverse complement.
TAGTTCCTTCGACATCTAAAATTGGCAGAATACATGTCTCTTTCAAAACAGTGTTACGAGTGCCGATTTGCCCAGATTGAAAAGCACAGTTTTAAGGGGCTATGGTAGATGAAATAGGTTTTCATGAACCATGGAATCTAGTCAGCACCTTTTTCTGTGTGAAAATGTGTTCCAAGTTAGAAACGATCTTATAGGAGGATATTTGGAATGCAGCGGGTTTAAAAGCGCACAAAATAGATACGACAAGTGAAAAAGTAGATGCCATGACATGGGATATGTCTGGAGGTAGTATTACCAGTGATGTTTCAATTAAGCTGAATGAAGCTCAGGTTTCCCTTCATAATTCAAACCACTGAACTCTATAATGGATTATTTGGTTGGTTTGTTTTCCTGTTCTTTTAATAAACTTCTGCATTCTGCTTGTTAGGCTCTATGAAGTGACCTCTGTCAGAAATGAGGAAAGTATTATGAATACAGTTCTTATTTCTGTGATTGTCAGGCAAGTACTTTTGGCATTTATTCATTTAATTTTGTGAGACCATGTTTATTAATAGATCCCAGACCATATTTATAATAATTCATAATTACCACCATAAAGACCACTTTTCTGTAAGAGTTTAGATAATTGGCTTAAGTCAGTGTAATTTTTTTACGTATATTTTCTTGCTGAGACATTGGAGATATCAGGAAACCCAATTAAACTGGCTTTAAAATAATGGGAATATATGAGTTCACAAAACCAACCATCCAGAGATGTTGTCTGTTTCCTGGGTGTCTTCCTCAGGTGCATCATTCTAGGTTTACTTCTCGTGGGCAAGAGCATTGTGCCTAGTCAGGTCCTCGTCTGGGCTTTGCTCTCGTAGTACCAGCCTGGGTCATGTGCCCACCTCTGAGCCAGTTCCTGGAGTCAAGAGAACAGAGTTAGAGCTTGAGCCTTCTCCATGGCTAGATCACATTCAGCTTGTGACACACATGTCACATCTCCATGGGAGAGAGGGTACCCAGGTAAAAGTGGGGGCTCTTACTGAGAAATGGCTGGGGAGGGGTGGTCCTAGGGATGAAAAACAGCAAATGTCACCATAGAGAAATAAAATGTTATTTTAATGAGGGAAATAAAAAATAAAGGAGTCTCTCTGTACCTTCTAGAATATAGGCATCACTGAAATTTTTGTATATGCAGATGATTACTTATGTATACAGAGATATTCTAGTTTAACAGTCAGCTCCTTCATCAACAAAAACTGCCTTGATTTTTAGTATTTGCTGAACTGTGGTGATTTCAGGATACCCACACGCTGTGACTGAGCACGGAGTTGAAGAGGCAGCATGTGAGCTGGCGCTAGCTGGCCCTGCAGCACTGCTGGGGAGATGGGTGTACCTTTATGTGCCCAGGGCTTTACCCAGGCAGACCCATGGCATGTTGATAGAGACCATTTTTGTGTGCCTTTCAGGGCACTTGATAGGGTTGGGTGTCTTGCTGAGAGGAATTTTTTGGTAAAGACATTTGCCTTTTAGCACCTTGACTAATAATTTCCTGGGCCTAAACCTTCCAGCAACTTTTGGTTCTAAATTTGTTTTATTATTTTTCTATTTAATTTTGTCAGCATTTATTTAGCTCACTTATATTCCATACAGGCTTTCTGCATTAAATTAACTGATTTTTAAATGTTGTCAAATGAAAAGTGCTTAACAGCAGGCTTACATTAAAGGCAATTATGCTGAAGTAATTCATAATTAATGAAGTTGGGCAAGTTGCTCTTTTCTAAGCTTCTCATTTGAGGCTCATAGTCTGGTGTTTCATCACAAGCTCTAAGAGCCGGTGTTTCCATATGGGATGTATACACTGTCATGAGTTGCTAGAAGCTGAAATGTGAGAATTCTATAACAGATTTTATTTGACTTTTCTTTCCTCATTTTAAGATGAGTTGAGGGAAGCTAGGTACTCTGAAAACTTTTTGGGAATCTTTTTTCTGTTTTGTATGCCATCATCCCCTAGTGGATATCTTAGTTCAAAGAGTTGTAATTGATCTAAGGATTCACATGCTTTTTTATTAGTACTAATTTGGTTAAAGCAAGTGTTATTTGTGAAAAGACTATTTGTGTGTATAAACATGGACTGATCTCACAGAATTGAAGTTTCTGGCTAATTCAGACTCAAAATGGTCTATCTTCCTCGGCCATGCAACAATAATCAAAATTCCCTACAAAATACTACTGTACTACCTTACTTCATTTATAAAATATATATGTGGACATGTTGTAAAGAGAACTCTCATTTCTCTGTCACTGTTCTCTGGTTTTCTTCCTCTGCCATTTTAAACTAGCTGGTCTGTGTTAAATTTCAGGTAAGCTTTTACTGACGTGATTTTAGTGTCTTCATCTGGAGTTATCTTTCTTGAGTAACCTTAGGACATGCATGGTACAGAGTAAAATTAGACGTTCTGCAGCACTCTAGGACACACTCATTTACTTGCTGCTAGATCATCAGGTTAGCCTTGTGCTTAAACAGAAACACTGCTGCATTTGTGCAAGTCAGCATTCTCTACAGGATAGTTATTTGTATTTGCGCCTTTCAGTAGAAAATGGAAATGGTTACTTTCTGTTATGCCTCCAGTGAATAATAGGAGTTCTGTTTTTTTGTACAGAGTACATTGGAACTTCACTGGTATGTTGTTAGTAAATAGTGTTCCTGTGTCTTGATTCTGTTTCATTCAAGAGGAACTAGCTGCTGAAGGAATGAAAGTTTGTCCTTTTCATCTCACTCATCAGGTGGTCCTCTTGCCACCGAGGTCCCTGAGAGCACAGCAGTTAGACTCTGACTTCATTTTATTCAGCATTTATTTAGCACCTTCTCTTTGCTAGGAGCCAAAATCTTTAAGCTGAATTCATGTTGAGTGTTATAAAGAATTTAGTGTGCCAAATCATTTACAGAATTCTTAGTAACAGAATGGGATAAAAAGCAGTGGGAACTTCTCAGCAGGTATTTCAAATTGGATACCAGTAGCTCCCCTGCAGGGAATATTGAAAATCTAAGAACTGCTACTAATTATGCAAAAATTTCTGTTCAGTAGCTGAAGCTACTGATGAGCCACTTAAAAAAAAAAAAAGAAAAGTCCCTGACATAGGAATGCTGTTTCTTAAATTTACGCAACGAAAAGATGTCGTCCTCCCACAGTCTTTGTGATTTTTAAGTATAGTGGGTTTTTTTTTTAAATTAATTAATTTTTTATTTTTGGCTGCGTTGGTCTTTGTTGCTGCGCACCGGCTTCCTCAAGTCGTGGTGAGCGGGGTCTACTCTTCGTTGCAGTGCGTGGGCTTCTCATTGTGGTGGCTTCCCTTGTTGTGGTGCACAGGCTTAGTTGTTCCACGGCATGTGGGATCTTCCGGGACAAGGATCGAACCCGTGTCGCCCGCATTGGCAGGCGGATTCTTAACCACTGCACCACCAGGGAAGTCCCAAAGTACAGTGTTTTAACTTAAATCAAACTCTTGTGTTTAGGAGGTTGCTCAAAGAAGTACAGTCTTCAAAACAACCATACCTGAAGAGGAAGAGGAGGAGGAAGAAACAGCTGAAGTGGCTGTCGAGGAAGAACTTTTCCACCAGCAGGTATTACTTTAATATATGTCTTTTAAATTTTATTAACAGAATTACATGAAAACCAAAACCAGTAGTGGAGCTTGTTTTTTCCCTATTACTTGATGAACTAAGTCAGTGATCTACCAAGTGGGGTTTGTTTTTCCTGAGGGGATCTTCAAGATACAGTACATTTGGGTACTGGAAGAAAATGTTTGCACTTCTTTTTTAAAAATTATTTCTCATATCAAATTTCAGTTTTGTCTTTTGTTTTATAATGTATGTAATATGTTATGGTAGGGCATGTATGCCACATAAATAAGTATATATGGATTGGAATGCATGCTAAAAATTATTTATTGAAGGGTTCTTTGATTGAGTTTAGATGACTAAATTGGAGCAAGTATCTGCATATAAACTCAAGAAAAACAAAGAGTAGGGACTTCCCTGGTGGCGGAGTGGTTAAGAATCCGCCTGCCAATGCTGGGGACACGGGTTCGAGCCCTGGTTGGGGAAGATCCCACATGCTGCAGAGCAACTAAGCCTGTGAGCCACAACTACTGAGCCTGTGCTCTAGAGCCCGCCAGCCACAATTACTGAGCCCGCGCGCTGCAACTACTGAAGGCCACGTGCCTAGAGCCCGTGCTCTGCAACAAGAGAAGCCACCGCAATAAGGAGCCCGTGCACCGCAACCAAAAGTAGCCCCTGCTCGCTTCAACTAGAGAAAGCCCATGTGCAGCAAGAAAGACCCAACACAGCCAAAAAATAAATAAATTAAATTTAAAAAAATCATTACCTGATTAAAAAAAAAAGAGTAATGTTCAGCTTCAGTGTGAAGCAAAATTCTTGCTGTCTTAAGTTTTTAATTATTTAATTGCAAGATAGATTTTAGCTGATGCTTGGACTTTTGAGAGTCCTTGAAATAAACTCCAAATTTGATTTTAATTAATTAAATTGGAATTATTAATAAGTAATGAGCCTTCAGTTTATATTCTCAAGCTGTTCATGTCTATCATTAATCAAAATTCCTACCCTTATCCTTATAAGATGTCGTCACCATGTCTCCAGATTTATAAATCTGTTTGTTTTGCTTAATTAGCCCCAGTCCTGCTCCAAATAAACATTTTCTTATGTGTTCAGCCTCCAGAGTTGAGAACCACTTGAGGTGGGTTATAGGAGAATGAATTTTTGGCATGGATACTTCCTCGTACATTTTGGAGGAATATTTAAGAACAGGTGTTTTATACTTGGCTTTAACAAGAAACAGGTACAAGATCCATTTTCTGCCCTTATTTGAAATATTATAATGACTGGAAGTAAAATAACAATATAAGAGATATCTCAGGGTGCCAGGCTAGTGGTTCAGAGCATGAGTTGTAGCAGGTCAGATGCTGGAGAAGGCTGTTTAGGCCACCAGAACAGTTGAGAAGATCTCTGGAAAATAGGCTTGTCCAGTATTTTGAAAGATGGGCAATTATTTGAGTATTAGAAGGCAGATGGTAGTGTTCTGTGGTTGTTTGAATTATCTGTTGCTACATTAGGAGACCACCTTAAATTAAAGCTCAGTGACTTAAAACTGATTTCTTAATTCCTATGACTCTGTGGTTTGACTGGGCTCCACTGGGCAATTCATTTGTTCCCACCCAATGGAGAGTGAAGTCAGTCATGCAGTTGCTTTCAGCTGGAAGCTTGGCTAGGGCTCAAATGTTCTCCATGTCTGTTTCCATGTGGTTTCTTATCATTTGGTTGTTTAGTCCAACCTTCTTTACAGCATGGCAGCTGGCTTCCAAGAGAGTGAAAACGGAAAGCATTAGATTTCTTAAAGGCCCATATTCTTTTAGTCAAAGTAAGTCATAGGCCAGCTTCAATTCCAGGGGAGGGTAAATAGTCTCCACCTCATAATGGGAGGAGTGGCAAAGAATTTATCATGATCTTTAATTCATCACAGGGTATATGTCAAGACTTGAGCACCAAGTATATCTGTCCATCCAGTTGTGTTTGTAGGGTGTGAGTGAGAGATAAGTGAAGTGGGGAGGTTGGTGTTAAATCAGCATACTCTGGAATGCCTAGGGAAGGAGCTTCTGCACACTTTGGAGCAAGGAGAAGTTGAGACAATATCAGAGGGATGACTGTAGAAGGGAGATTGCAGACACCCTGAGAGACTATGCAAATGGAGATTCATTAATTAAGGCATAGTGACCGAACTTGAGGGGGAGAAGAAAAAAAATCAAAGATGTGCGAGGTTTTTAGCTTTTGTGATCAGAAGAAATAATGATATCAAAGTTCTAAAGAGGGGACTTCCCTGTTGGCGCAGTGGTTGAGTCCGCCTGCCGATGCAGGGGACACGGGTTCGTGACCCGGTCCGGGAAGATCCCACATGCCGCGGAGTGGCTAGGCTCGTGAGCCATGGCCGCTGGGCCTGCGCGTCTGGAGCCTGTGCTCCGCAACGGGAGAGGCCACAACAGTGAGAGGCCTGCGTACTGCAAAAAAAAAAAAGTTCAAAAGAGGGAAGATGGAAGGATGGATCAACTATTTTGACTTCATATTAGAGAATGAATCCAGTGGCCTTTTGAGTTGATTAGAAGTCTTTCTGGTTGACCTTCAAGAAACCAATTTCAGTAGTCAAGTGGTGTTTCACAGTCATGTTGTGAGATTTTAAGGAATTAATGAGTGATAAAGAAATGGATAGAGGGAGCCGTTTTGACTTCACATTTGAAGATGAACCCAATGCAAATGCTTCAGGATATGAAAGCTGAGGATCCAGCAAGCCATATTTCCTGATGTGGTTGTTCAGAATGCCATCCACTGAGCTCCTGTTTCCTAAGTTACCAAAGGATGTTATTGAATAGGAAGTTTCAACTTCAGCTGCTTATTAGGATTTCTTAGGGAGCTTTAAAATTACATATAAATAGATACTGTTCCCCAGTTAAATGAGAAATTCTCATTTATTTTAAAAAAATTTATTTATTTATTTATTTTTGGCTGCATTGGGTCTTTGTTGCTGCGTGCGGGCTTTCTCTAGTTAAAGCGAGCGGGGGCTGCTCTTTGTTGTGGTGTGTGGGCCTCTCATTGCAGTGGCTTCTCGTTGTGGAGCATGGGCTCTAGGTGCGAGGGCTTCAGTAGTTGTGTCATGCGGGCTCAGCAGTTGTGGCTCATGGGCTTTAGAGCTCAGGCTCAGTAGTTGTGGCACACGGACTTAGCTGCTCCGTGGCATGTGGGATCTTCCCGGACCAAGGCTTGAACCTGTGTCCCCTGCATTGGCAGGCAGATTCTTCACCACTGTGGCACAAGGGAAGTCCGAAATGAGAAATTCTCATTTAATTGATCTAGGGACCTAGATCAGAATTTTGTTTTAAGAACTCAGGATCTCAATGTGCAGCTAGAGTTGAGAATCACTGTTCTGGAATTTGTTGGAGTATTCTAGGGGAGAAGTCCATAAGAGAAGTTTAAAAAGGATAAGTGAGAAGTAATAAACGTCCATTTGAAGTTAGGTAATAATGAATTTGTAGTATCTCTGCCTTATTTTAAAATACCGTGATCCATTTTCTTAGCACTAATTTTTTTTTCTGTTTTCCTCATCAGGGAGCCCCAAGAGGTTCCAATAGAAGCTGTGCAATTATGTAAACTTCTCACATCAACTGTCTTCCTCAAAATAAAGAAGTATGGTAATCCTTACCTACATGCAGTGCAGAGCCTTCTCAGAAGCACAGAATATTTTTATATTTCCTTTATGTGAATTTTTAAGCTGCGAATCTGATGGCCTTAATTTCCTTTTTTGACACTGAACGTTTTGTAAAAGAAATCATATCCATACACTTTGTTGCAAGATGTGAATTGACACTGAACTGTGTACTGTTTGAAAAGGGTCCCTCAAAATTTTGACATTTTTTTTGTATGTGTGGTTTTTTTTTTAAGTTCTATGAGGAGGGGAGGGTAAATAAACCACTGTGTTTTAATTTGTTTTAATTTGAAGATTGCTCCATCTAGATTAGCAATCTGCTCTTGATTATTCTCTGCTATATATAACGGTGCTGTGAGGGAGGGGAAAAGCATTTTTCAATATATTGAACTTTTGTACTGAATTTTTTTGTAATAAACAATCAAGGCTACAAAAATTTTTTTTAAATAGAAAAGAGAAATTTTGTAAGAAGGCAATATTAACCTAATCATCATGTAAGCACTCTGGATGAAGGATTCCACAAAACTTTGTTTTATGGTTACTTCTTCTCTTAGATTCTTAATTCACAAGGGGAATGGGGGGAGGGGGGAGGGGGGAGGGAAGGGTTTCTCCTAAAACGCATTAGTTGTGTTTTTTAAGATAGTGTAACTTGCTTAAATTTCTTATGTGACATTAACAAATAAAAAGCTGTTTTTAATATTAATCTGCTGTCTTTTAACTTTAGAACTGTTTTGGGGGAGAAAAGCATTGTTTCAGTTTTACTTTTGATAAAAATAATTTGGCTTTTTGTTTGAACTAGATTTTTCTTTAAGGCTCTGACAATGGGGAATATAAACACACAAACTATTTTGGGGTCTCCCCTGTTTTCAGTACTCTGTTGTCATTAATGATAGCACTAATAAAAGCCATAATAATAGCTAATTTTTTGGAACCAGACACCATGCTCAGTGCTTTATATTTTTTAGCTTATTAACAATAAGACCTTTGAAAATCTCTTTAAGAAAGCCATTTAGGAACATTAGGGACAGTAGGAGAAATTGGGGAAGACACTCCTTTTAAAGGAAAAAAATGGAGATAGTATTTCTGGAATCTAGTTTTACTTTTTTTTTTTTTGTGGTACGCGGGCCTGTCACTCTTGTGGCCTCTCCCATTGCGGAGCACAGACTCTGGACACACAGGCTCAGGAGCCACGGCTCACGGGCCCAGCCGCTCCGCGGCACGTGGGATCTTCCCGGACCGGGTCATGAACCCGTGTCCCCTGCATCGGCAGGCCGACTCTCAACCACTGCGCCACCAGGGAAGCCCAAGTTTTACTGTCTTTTGAAACACAGAAGAGACACTGATTACAAGGAATACAGTATGAGTGATAGAAAATATGTGTGTGCTGTGTGGGGTAGTTATGTATGGTGGTAACTAGAGTGTCATTTTTTACGCATTTGGAGAGTTTATCTTGTGATTGCTTTAGCTAAGTGAGTTAGTTCATCTTGTAGAAAGTAGAATATCCAAACCATCCCTAGAATGAACTGTTGATAACAATTCAGAAGCTAATCCAGAGTCAGTGTTTGCTTTTCTCTTAAAATATTCCTGCAGTAAGCTGCACAGACTAGCAACTTACACTTGAAAATAACTCACAAAGTCCCAGAATTACTGTGCTCTGCAGATTTACTGCATTCGCTGGTGCCGTCGGAGACACAAGATAAATGCTGGGTTAGAAATTCTGTCTGGTGAAGCAGATAAAATGATAACTTCACACAGATTTATCTTCAGAATGAGAATGGCAGTGCAGGGTATGGCCCAACTTGCTTGTGAAAAGTGTTGCCACAAGATAGGATTCTTGCCATCAAAATTCATTCTAGGTACTTTATTGCCAGATAAATTGGGTTATAGGAATCACTTTAATTAATTAAGCATTAAGAAAATTTGGCAGTTTTTCTTTTTTTTGTGGTACGCGGGCCTCTCACTGTTGTGGCCTCTCCCGTTGCGTAGCACAGGCTCCGGACGCGCAGGCTCAGCAGCCATGGCTCACGGGCCCAGCCGCTCCGCGGCATGTGGAATCTTCCCAGACCGGGGCACGAACCTGTGTCCCCTGCATCGGCAGGCAGACTCTTAACCACTGTGCCACCAGGGAAGCTCAGGCAGTTTTAATACAGAGGAATATTATATACTCTAGTGAAATTTAGAGTAAGAACCCAGGACTCAGTTAATACATAGCTGGGTGCCTCTGAATATGTGGAAGGAGATTGTTGAGTCGATTTAAGCTGACAGACTTTACACTAAATAGAAATTTTCTGAAAGTGAGCTGCACCTACACCTGTTCCCACAGAGCATCTGGGAGGCAGAGGCTCAACGGCTGCCTCTCTGTAGTAAGTGCTTCTCCCCATCAGTGGAGGCTACAGCTGTGTATCTGCATTATTGAACTGTTTCATAACAAGCGTGAAATTTTCCCCCCTTATTTCATCTGCAGTGGTCTAGTTTCACCACTATGTTTAGATACAGATTTATTTTCCTCTTGCTCAGCTCTCACCTCAGGGTTTTTAACTAAGAGAATTCTGGATGTCTGTATTTTGTTGAATATCAGCTCATCCCTGTTCGCTGTTCTTCTCTTCTGGGATTTCTTTTAGCCTTACATTGAACCTGTTCTCTTTCATATGTTTTAGGTTTCTTTGTGCTGTATTCTCAGTAACTTAGTATTTATCTCGCTAATTATGTTCTCAGCCCTGTCTAATCTGTTTATCCCATTTGTTGTAGTTTCTAGTTTCGTTAACTGTACTTTTCATTTCTGAAATTGTGCTTGATTCTTTTTCAAAATTTGCCTGTCCTCTTTTCAACTTCTTTTTTCTTTTTTTTAACTATAGTTGTCATCTTTTAAAAAGGTCATTTTCATCATATTTATTTTATAGTCTCTAGTCTGTGTTCTTGAGTATGCCCATTTTTTTTTCTCTCAGCCGCAGAAAAATTATTGGTGGTTTGCTTCCTCGTGGGGTTTTTAGGATTGTGAACTTATCTTCAGTAAGGGCTGTTTATTTTGTGAGTTGTCCCTGTCCCAGGGTTTTGCTACAGAGTAACTTGGAGGTTTCCTGTGCTGTCTCCCCAGTGATGAGGTGGTATAGTGGTCTGGACCTCTGCTGCTGTTTTCTCACCTTGTGGTGGTGAAGGTCCACTAGGACAGTTGTGCGGAGTGTTTGCTGGTTCTTGCAGGTGACTTTCACATGCAGTCCCCCGGCCCCAGCAGGAGCTGGGTTTTGGTCTGGGCCGGCAGGCAGTCCGTGTTCTGCTTGCCTGGGCTGTGGGCTGCACGGCGTGGTCCTGTGCCTTGTGCACCGGGCCCTCTTCCTTGCATGGACTTAAAGCCATGTTTCCTGTCCCCATCTCCAGCCCCCGAGGCTTCTCCTTAAGACTTTGAGTTCTTTGTTCCTTATGGCACCTGGCCATTTCTTGTTTTTTAGGCTTAGTCCTAGATTAAAACCAAAATAAGTTCTAGTTTATCAGTTTTATAGTGGAAGGAAGGGGTCATCTTGGCCAGTTCATTCCACCATCACACACACATACAAATAAATGCACATTTATTTTCATATGTGTGCAGTTTTAAGAGATACAGTTATGCTAAATCATGTTCCTTTGGGCTTCAGTTTCTTACCCATCATCATCCCTTTTACCAAATCTTTTTTTTTTTTTTTTTTTTGCGGTACGCGGGCCTCTCACTGTTGTGGCCTCTCCCGTTTGCGGAGCTCAGTGGCCATGGCTCACGGGCCCAGCCGCTCCGCGGCATGTGGGATCTTCCCGGACCGGGGCACGAACCGCGTCCCCTGCATCGGCAGGCGGACTCTCAACCACTGCGCCACCAGGGAAGCCCTGAAGAGACGCTTTGATCCACGCTTCTGGATCATTGGCTTCTGAACAAAATGCAGATCTTTTTAGTTCCACTGCATGAAGTAGCGGCATGGGTGTGAATTTTAGGGGTACCACCAGAGGAGAATGACTCTTAGGGTTCAAACTTTTGAGCCCCTGAAGCAAGGTTCTGGAATTTCCATAATATTTACCAGGCAAAACCCAGAATTCTGAAATTGAGGCTGACTCCTTCCCTTCCTACCAAAAAAAGGCACTGAAAGAGGTGGTATTTAGGATTCGGTTTTTCTGCCATTTGTCTACCTTACTAAAGGGACGTTCAGAACAAAGTTGATGGGAACGAGGAAAATATTTAGGCAAAATACATGTAAAGCTCACAGAGGTCACAGTTCAAATTGGAGAGGGAGCTTCACATTAACATGTTGAATGGGAAGAACAGTGAATTAATGCAGACAGGACTGGGAGTGGATGCGGCTTTGCTGTTTTGGAAGGTTAGAGTGTGGGCCAAGGATCACAGAAGTCCCCTGGGAGCCAGTTTGCCCTGGAGACATGCACCCGACAGCCGGGAATCACCTCACTCCCTACCTCCTATCCTCGCTTTCATGATACGTATTCTTCCTTTACTTTAACAGCACAGTAAATCCTGTCTTCTGCTGATGTTTCTCAAGAGACAAAATGCACCTCTCAGTTTAAGGAGACAGCTTGTTCAGTAGCTTGATTACTTATAACAATAAAACACATATTCATGCGGATTTATTATGTGAGTGCCCCAGTCTGTGTAGCTTAATGATGTCTCTGCATTTTGTATACCATTTTCTTGATATTGGTGTTTATTTCTGTGGTTTAAAACATCATCCTCACCTGCCTTTTAAGGCTTCTTCCTGCAGCTTGTGTGCCCTAATGCCCTTTGCCACTAGCGTCTGGTCTGCCAGCGTTCTGACTTTCTTCATGCATCTGGCTTACGGCAGACCTCCCCATACAGCTGTAATAGTTGGGGGCGCGTACCTTCCCTAGTCTTTTTTTTTCTTCAGCGCTTTGTGACTCAATGTGGATAATTATTTTCAGACTGTCTGGTTTGGCCTGTTAAATACGCTTGGGTATTTCCACAACCCCCTCCGTATAATCCTGTGTCCTATGATGTAAGTTAGCTGCGAGTGTTAGCTAAGTGTCCATTGTGTGACCACACCAGAGGGACATGTCTCCAGATAGCAGGTCTCACTCTGGCAGAAACCAGCTTTCTAGCTTAGTGGCCAAGAGCGGTCTTAGAGACAATGATCTTAGATCATTGTTGTGGTTTCCAAACTCTGAGTCCCAGGTCACTTGTTCCCCTCATCTTTCTCGTTCTCTCTCCATTCTCTAGCCAGGGAGCCTCCCAGCCCACCCCCGCCTTTAACAAGCACTGCTTTTTGACTTAGGCCCTGGCAGCTGGTCCATTCTCTTCTGAAGCCTGGGATCGTGACCCAGCCTCCCTCTTCGCTGCCAGCTCCCCACTCCTTTGTTATGCTGCCTTCCAACCCGTGTCAAGAGGACTGAACCCAAGCTCTTTCTAGGGCCAGAATTTTCCTCTGAACCATTTTCCCAGGTGCCCATTTCTCTTAAGTTTTTGTCCTGCTAAGAGAAAAATTGTTAGGAAGTTTGAACTTCGGAAAAACGAGCTGAAAACATTCACTGAGCGCCTGTTGCTTAGTTTTCATTATTCTACGTCATGAAAGAAATAGCCTGGACTGAACTCTGAGAGGTGTGGCCATGGGATCACCAGGACTCAGTGCTTATGTTTACAAATCTGGGCGGGATCCTTTTGTGGAGAAGGAAGGGTTTGGGCATCAGAGGGGGGATGACTCAGGGTGCCTCATACCAGAAACTCCTGTAGGAACCTGAAGCAGGGCCTTTAGTCGTGTCGGGCACCTGGGGAACTTTGGGAACCCAACCAAGAGGAATGGGCAGGGGCAGGGTCCTGGATGTGCAATGCTGCTCTCGCACTGTGTGGGGGGCACAGAATACCACATGTTGGTCTCTTGCTTACACATGGAATAGTTTCAATCTCATACGGGAGGAGGAAAGACCCATAAAGAGGAAGGAGGGAGAAAGCGAAAGGATTAGACGTTTGTTGAATGTTCACACAGCCAGGCACTCTGCTCAGGGTTGTCCCCCAAACATTAACTCACTTGAAGCTCGTAGTACCACACTGGGCAAGTAGTGTTATCCTTGTTTTGCAGATGGGTCAACTTGCCCAGAGGCTAAGTCATTCATTCATTCATTCCTTCAATGACCGTTCACTGGGGGATTTAGTTTTGCCAGGCATTGCCTTGCCAGCACCCGGGATACCAAGATGAGAGATCCTGTGGTTTTCTTGGGAACTCAGTCTGATTGCCCAGGCCACCATCATCTTTTTTTTTTTTTTTTGTCTGCTCGGCTTGTGGGATCCTAGTTCCCCCATTAGGGATCGAACCCAAGCCCCCTGCAGTGGAAGCGCTGAGTCTTAACCACTGGACCGCCAGGGGATTCCCCAGGCTACCAACTTCAACAGCTCTGCCTATTCTACTGTCCCAGGCAGCTGTTAGGAAATAATGTACATAGCTAGTATACCATTGACAGTGGTACTACTCATTGTCAGCAATGAATGGGAACAATTCCAACTGTCAGGTGACTCCCAAATCCCCATGTTAAATCTCTGTTGTTTCTGATGTTCTTCAAATGAATGTCAAGGTAAATAAATATTACTTGCATGCTGCTGTTTAAAAAATGCTTTCATGTAGGTTAGCTGATGTGCCTTAGTCAGGAGTGGGCGGGCCATTCTGCTTTTTTTTCCAGAGCTCAAGCTTGTGCTCATTCTGTCTTCCTTACTCTGCACTGCATTTACCCTCTCCGATGAAACGGCAGGTTACAGCCTGGGTGGACTGCCCTTTCCTGAACTGGCTATGTTTTAAGATGTGTTTTTCCTGACATCAGGGAGCTGATTAATTGTTCTGGTTTAAAGTCTCCTGTGGGGTCACTGTTAGGTATAAGCTAAGCAGGGGTGGTACAGGGCTTAATGAGTAGTTGAAAGCAGGCTGGGCCTCAGGGAAGCAACATGTTAGTGACAGATCTGGGAGTTGTTGAAAGTGGCCCAGAGAGTGTGCACCGCACACCCCATTTATCCTAGTGGGCAGTAGGGGCTGTGAATGACAGGAATTACTAGCACTGTGATTCAGCTCTGATTGCAAAGGAGGTTAAAAAAAAAAAGTTTTTTTAATGATAGAGAATTAACTTTTATTTAAAACATGCCAAGTGTAGTCATGGGTTATGTCCCAAATTTGTACTTTCCCACATGGATGGTCCTTCTCCACAGACAGGCTATAAATAGAAGAAAGAACAGCATTGTTTCTGCCTTTGAACTAACTCTGAATGGAAAACCCCTGATAGGAGCGGCATCAGTGACGCTAAGTTGCTGGCACTTAACGGTGTGATCCTGAAAAAGCTAACATTCCTGTTTCTCAGTTTCCTTGTCTGTAAATTAAGACTAAAAGAAAAAGAAAGTCTTATTAGAGAGTTGATGGGAGAATTATATTAGAGCACGTAGAAAGATCATACCAATATGGTAGGTCTAAAATACGTAGGAATTTAAAACTAATGATTACTTCAAATATTTTGATTAGGGGAATTGGGAAGTAAGGTGAGACTTTGGTTTTGAAATGGCAGGTTGTTCATTGTTCTTAGTGTACGTAAGTCTACAAGTGAAGACGGTGTTAGAGTTAACACTTCTGGTCAATTGAGTGGTTAAACAAGGAAAGGCATTGAGAATACCGGAAGCGCCACATTTTATTCATCTCATGAATAAATATTAATTTCAACAAACATTTATTCAGCACTTACCAAGTGCCATGCTGTGTACTAGGCACGGGCAAGTGCAACACTGAGTAAAAGGAAATCTTGTCCTGACCCTGATGGAGCTTACAGCTCAGTGTGGGCCTCAATCAAATAATCATACAAAGGTGGAAAACCACAGCTGTGCTAAGTGCACTTCTAGAAGGAAGGCACCATACACAGCAGGTTTCCCGTAAGAGACCAGGAGCAACTGGTCTCCCATAAGAGGAGGTAGGAAGGCGGCACTTGGGAACTCTGGTTTTAAACAACAGGGGCGGAGGTGCCAATGTGGCCAACCCATCACAGATTGACAAAGATGCCCGTGACTGTCAAGGGGCCCCCTGTGCTCAGGGCTCATGGGAAATGGAGAGGATTTCTGGAACGTGTTTGCAATCACTTCCCGGTTCTCCACCGAGACCCGAACGCTGAGAAAATCTTCTGGCTCGCGCTGGTTGGCCGCCCTTCTCTGAGTGCTCTCCTGGCGCAGGGCCTGCGCGCTGCCGAAGCCGAGCTGTCCTCCCAGCTGCCCTCGAATGCACGCTGCGCACCGACTTGTTGTGGTTGATCCTCGGAACTGAGGAGACAGGATCTCGCTTGTCCTTGATGTGGTGTCTGTAGGTTGATTTCAGGCTTTCATTTAAATAAATAATTCAAGCCTTCAGCTGGGAAAGGGGTTGCTACATCACCGGGCAAGGGCTCTGGCTGCTAAAGCAGCACGTGACCAGCCAGGGGGACTTCCCCCACCTCCCCGCCCAGGTTGCTGGGAGAAGTAACTATGGGTCTGTGGCAGCTTTTTCCCAAACTGCATGATGAAGGTTGGGAAACACTGAATTATGAAATAAAGGAAGGCAGTCGGCGTGCTTCTGTCATCCTTGGCTCATGCATCCTAAGTTACAGTTATGAGCTCAGCCTTGTGATGGTGTATCACAGGCTGCCGTGCGATTCTTCAGCAAGTTGTTTTCAGTGTGTTCTCATCCACAGTCTCAGGAGGCAGGAGCTGACCTGTGAGTGACTCTGGGTGGTTATAACTGGGAAACAAGTCAACGCTCACCCATACTGTCTCAGCGGGAAATGAGGAAATGGACAGGATTCCGGAAGGCTGTTGTTTGAAGAGGCTCCGTTCAGTTCCAAGAATACAGGGGAGGAGCAAGAACTGTGAACGTGTTTACTACCCATTCATTGACTCACACGGAAATTGTCCCCGTCTGGGGCCTTGTGACCCCTGTTATGTCAGAAGAGCTACCGGGAAGTTGTGGAGACAGATGTGTCCTCCCCTCCTCTCTAATGCCCTGACCTGGGCGGACATACGGCCGCTTCTTTCTTGAGTCTTCCATGGTCGACTTTTGCTTCTCAGAGCTGCTGCCTCATTCTTTTTCCTCCTCAGATCACTGTGTTCCAGGCACTTCTTCCCTGAATGGTGCTGAACTCAGGAGTGGGGCGGGGGGGGGAGAGGAGGGGGTCTTCGGAGGATGTCCCCTTGAGACACACTGATACTGACAACGGAAAGAGTTGGCTTGTCCCAGGATTCTCTTAATGGTGTGTGTGTGTGTGTGTGTGTGTGTGTGTGTGTGTGTGTGTGTGAGACAGGGTTTTTTTGTTTTTTTAAATTTTTATTGGAGTACAGCTGATTTACAATGTTGTGTTAGTTTCAGGTGTACAGCAAAGTGAATCAGTTATACATATAGCCGTATATCTTTTTTAGATTCTTTTCCCGTATAGGTCATTACAGAATACCGAGTAGAGTTCCCTGTGCTGTACAGTAGGTTATTAATTATCTATATTACATATAGCAGTGTGTATATGTCAATCCCAATCTCCCAATTCATCCCCCACCCTTTACCCCCCGGTAACCATAAGTTTATTTTCTACATCTGTGACTCTATTTCTGTTTTGTAAATAAGTTCATTTGTACCATTTTCTAAAGATTCCACATATGAGTGATATCATATGATATTTGTCTTTCTCTGTGTGACAGGGGTTTTTAATGTGCACCTGTGCACGCATGTGTGTGTCTGTGGGAGCATATTTTCTGCTTCACAATTACTTCTTAAACTGCTAAGTTTTCCTCTAGGAGAAGTACCCCCGTTTTGGTCCTCTATCTAGATGTTGTTAACTCATTTTGGACCACAGAGGGCGTTCGATTCACAAAGCTTTGTCCTTTGGATGGCAAGTCTCTCTTATGCCCCGGGGCCCACCAGACACATCCTCCTTGTCCCTGGTGGGGATGGATCAATAAGATGTGCCCTGACAGGGGCTGGGCTTTTCTGTCCAGCTGGGAAGCCTGGCAGGGGTCGGGGCAGACCCACCCGCCCGCCCTTGCACCTGCTTTGGGCCCTCGGAGAGCCCCGCACTGCCCGCTTTGACATGGGGATGCGGAGAGAACGCCGAGAACCAGCGCGTGAAAATCACTCTCTCACCACGAACCCCACCCCCAGCCTCCAAACCCAGCTGGGCGCGTGCCAGGCTTCCGGGGCGCTTGCGTCCTATCTCTGGGGCGTGGAGGCCTCTGCAGCCGTAGGCCTGGCTGATGGGTGACAGCTCACCGGCGCCTCCCAGTCTCAGCTGGGCGTGGGGTTTTTAAACAGACGCGCCGAGGACGGTCAGCCTTCTATCTGTGCCCGAAAGCATTGTTCGTGGCACAGAACCTGAGGCTGCTTCTCCCCCATGCCGCCTCCTCTGGGTATCACTGCGCCGTCTGGCAGAGTTTCACTCCAGCGTGGCAAACAGCAAAGTAGTTGACCTCGGCGTGTATAACATCACTAAGGGAAATGACCAACCTTGACCCTACAGCCTCTGACTCAGGCCCATCCTTGGTCTCTCCTGTTCTTGCGGAGCCGCTCACTCCTACGGCGACAGCTCCAGCCCACTGCTCCCTGCCGAGCCGGGAAGCCTTTTAGAGTTTGTGTCAGGCAGTTGTGTCCAACTACTTTTTTTTTCTAATAAAGTTTTACAATGGAAAAGTTTAAACCTATATAAAAGTGGAGAGAATAGTATAATGAACCCCGTGTACCCATCACCCCGTTTCAACCATGATCCACATCCGGCCAGTCTTGTGTCTTTCATACTCCCTGACTCTGCCGTCCAGTGGAATCTGAGATATTGCACAACTTCTTCATAAATTCTTCAGAAAGTATCTCTAAGAGACAAGGGCGTTTTATAAACATAGCCGTCATTCTATTATCATGCCTGAAACAAAGAATTCCTTAATATGATCAAATATCCAGTGCTCAAAGTTCCCTGATAGTCTCATAATTTCTTTTTTTTAATATTTGGTTTTTCTGAATCAGGGTCCAAACAAGGCCCATATGTTATATTTGTTGATACATTTTTAAAAGTTTTCTAAATGAATTATCCACCCCAAAGTGTCAATAGTACTGGTGCTGTTAAATGTTGGTGTCATTTAACAAACCATCAATCTCTCTCACTCCTGTAAACTAATAGACAGCAGTGCTTGATCACACGCAGGTTCAGTTTTTTGCAGGAATATCTCACAGCGTTTCTGTGCACCTCCTACGGCATCACATCAGGAGGTACCCAGTGTCACATTTTCTCTTTCTTGTGAGGTTAAGATCGGTCTGTGGGTTTGGGTGCTGAGGGTCTGACTTCTATCATAAGTTCCCCATCAGCTAATGGTTTTAGCTAATGATCATTAGACACATCCATGATTTCATTTAGATTCTATCATTATTTCTACACTTTTTAGGTGCAAGTCTTCTCTAAAGAACTTTCCTTCATCCTTTATACTCCAAGGTACAGTGCATACAAGATACTTTTTCAAAAGCCATTATCGGAATAATGATTTGGTTCTCTAGCATGCTCCAAAGGTGGTCAGTGAGGTTTTTTTTTTTTTTTTTTTTGCGGCACGCGGGCCCCTCACTGCTGCGGTCCCTCCCGCCGTGGAGCACAGGCTCTGGACGCGCAGGCCCAGCGGCCATGGCCCACGGGCCCAGCTGCTCCGCGGCATGCGGGATCCTCCCGGACCAGGGCACGAACCTGCGTCCCCCGCACCAGTAGGCGGACTCCCAACCACCGCGCCACCAGGGAAGACCGGTTTTTTTTTTTAGTATCATTATAAACTCATGAATTTTAACATAGGTGATGTGTAACAATTCAGCACAGTCTTGTTCTCTGTGATGCCCCTATTGTCCACCTTAGGCCAGTGGGAGCCTATTTGGGTTTTATCCTGTGTCCTTTGGACATGACCACAGGAGTCCCCCTTGCTTTCTGATATGACAAGGTGCTTGCTCCAGATTCATCTTTTACACATTCCCTGTCCCTGACCTAGACTCAGACATTTCTCCGAGGATACCTGATTCTTTTTAGTAGGAAAAGGGCATTTAGAAACCACAACCAGGTGTGCCCAGTTTTTGAAGACTTTGCATAAATAGCAATGAGCCTGTAAGAGATCTATATATACAGAGGGGACCCAGGTGGTACACAAGGGCTTGATTGACGGCCACTGCATTTTTCACCAGGTGCATTAAACAAAATAAATCCCACCTGAACCTCCTCAAATAGACTGTGCTTTTGTAGACCCTGCCTGAGTCTGATTCCTGGTCCTTCTGGGATGAAGTAAATTTACCCATAACGGTTAGATTCTTTCCTCTCACCCTTCCTGTGAGCACAGGCTTCTGAGAGGGGAGGTTCGGGCCGAGGATTCTCTGCGCTCTAGAGGTTGCTCAGACAGAGCTGCGCTGCTCTGTGGGATCAGCAGAACCGCCCCACGCCTTCCCAGATGGTGCATGCCTTCAGGGAGGTTCTCACACACACGGACCTCCTAACTCAGGATTGCTAATTTCGTTCTAAGATGTTGCCTGCAAGGCTTGGGTCCTGTACCCTCACACAGGCTGCAGAATAGATCCACTGGTGCTCAGATGACAGAGTCTTAGATCATTTCCCATAGACCCCCCCTTAATCTGTCTCCGTGGTCTGGGGCCAGGTTGCCAGTAGCCCCTTGCTGCTGAGAGAACCCATAGACGGTGAGCTCTGAGTCAGTGTCCTGTGGATGTCACCAAGCTGCCCGGTACCCTCAGCTGCTGAGTTGGAGGCATCAAATGTGGCTGGCCCTGCATTTACTAGGCGGGGGCGGTGAGAAGGAAGGTAAATGATGGAGAAAAGCCAGTGACATTTCAAGCTCTGTAGGAGTACATTTTTACATTAGCAAAGTTATTTGCAAATTTCCCCGAAGCCAGTCTGAGCTTCTGTTTAAGGGGCAGGAAAACAATGCTAGTTGTTATACGGTGGAAGTGATGCCAACTCGCCCCTCGTGGGGGACACGCTCATAGCAAGCTTGTCTGCTGCTTCCCGGGCCTCGAAGGGTCTCCACGCAGGTCTGTGATGGATGTTCTGCACAGTCGCCCTCGCGGTCACTCCCAGACGTTTTCTCGCACAAATCTCCAGACTGACCTTAAAAAATCCTAACGTCAGCAGCCTTCAAGCCTTATCTGAGAACAAAATGCAGTTCATTTGTCTCCTAAGTGTTACTTATTTGCAGCTGGGTTAAAAGTCACAGATGCCTCCTTGCTGTGAATTGGGAGGGGATGGGGAGGGAGGGGGAGCAGGCCGTCAGGACGGGCCCACGCGGGTGCAGATCCTTTCCTGCCAAGCACTCCATTGCCCTTGGCAGACCCTGGGTCCCCAGGAGACAGGGAGCTAGATGAGGTTACCCAGAATTTTAGAATAAAAAAGGACCTAACAGACTAGCACTATTATTTTCCCTTGGGTGAAATCTAGCCCAGATCCCCAGTATATGAAGCAGAGGTCAAGTGGCTGGTGGGGCTGAAGCACCAGAGCCTAGGTTTGGGGGCTCTTTCCATGCCCTGTCCCCCGCAGCAACTCAGGGCTCCAAGAAGGGCTTTTTGAAAAGTGCTCATGGCAGATACTATGGCAAACTTATCCTGAGTCCTGGCTCCCCTCACTTCCCCCCATGATCAACCCTGGAAGTGAGAAAAGAAAAGAAAACCCAAGGAACACTTGGGCTGCAGAAGATGTGTGAGGAGGAGGGATGGATGCTTGGTGACATACCCAGGGGACAGGAAACGGGGGGGAGCGGGGAGGCGGTCATGTCCTTTTCTCTCTCCTGTATAGTACCTTTGGAGGCATCATCACCAGCTTCATCACATACCAGAACACAGAAGATAGCAGTGCCAGCCCAGTGCCACCAGGTCAGTGGGGTAACATTAGGGCTGCATTCATCCATGCCGGGGTAGGTGCATATAGCATACGTGCAGGGAGATCTGCCAGCCATATGGAGTTAACACGTGCCCCCCCCTCCCCGTTCCCCAAACCCTCCGGGCCCCCAACTATCCCCCTGTGCTTCAAAGGAAAGCTGATGGCAATCCAGACAGACGGAACTTAGAATATGTGATGGGGATAGAGATAGGAGGATTTTCCCTGAGGAGCAGAGTCACTTGCTGTGGTGTGGCAAGTGGAGAGTGGTTCAGTCCAAACGGCAGCACAGAGTATCTCCCACCCTCTCTGCTGACCCACCAGGGGTTTAGCTCCCCTGTCGTAGGTGCACATCACTAGCCAAGGGAGACAAGATCCCCAGGCGAGTATGCGATCACAGAAAAAAAAACTAGACGTGAAATAAGATGACAGAATTAAGACCCAACATAATAGTAAAACAAATGTAAATGGATTAAAGTCACCAATCCAAAGACAGAGATTTTCAGAGTAAATTGTGAAAAGAATATTTTAGCAGTGTGCTGTCTACAGGAGACATAAAAGGATACAGAAATGTTTAACATTAATTCAGACAAAAAAGCTTTTTAAAACATCAAAATGGACAAGCAGAATATTAGAATGTTATATTTGGGGAAGAGGAGCAATATATCAAGAAGATATAATCATAAAGATAAATCTATTTAAATTGCCTCAAATACATAAAGGAGCTACCAACAGGGCTAGAGGGAAAAATAAATAAATCAACAACTGTAATCAGAAATTGTATATGTCCCTTTCAGAAACTGACAGATCAAGCATGAAAAAAAGCAAAGATAGGAAGATGTGAACACAATTGATAAGCTGTAGCTTATTTATTCATATATATTTGTAAAAATCAACCATGTATCTTTTTTTAAAATAAATTTATTTATTTATTTTATTTATTTATTTTTGGCTGCGTTGGGTCTTTGTTGCTACATGTGGGCTTTTCTCTAGTTGTGGTGAGCGGGGGCTACTCTTCATTGCAGTGCGCGGGCTTCTCACTGTGGTGGCTTCTCTTGTTGTGGAGCACAGGCTCTAGGTGTGCGGGCTTCAGTTGTTGTGGCACGCAGGCTCAGTAGTTGTGGCTCGTGGGCTCTAGAGCACAGGCTCAGTAGTTGGGGCGTACGGGCTTAGTTGCTCCACGGCATGTGGGATCTTCCCGTACGAGGGCTCGAACCTGTGTCCCCTGCATTGGCAGGCGGATTCTTAACCACTATGCCACCAGGGAAGTCCCTCAACCATGTATGAAGCCACAAAAACATGCCAGCATTTCAAAGAATCAAATCATCAAGGACATAGTTCTTTGACCATAATGTAATAATAACTGAAATACAAAACAAAAGAATAACACTCCCAGGCTTCCCTGGTGGTGCAGTGGTTGAGGGTCCTTCTGCCGATGCAGGGGACACGGGTTCGTGCCCTGGTCCAGGAGGATCCCACATGCTGCGGAGCGGCTGGGCCCGTGAGCCGTGGCCGCTGAGCCTGAGTCCGGAGCCTGTGCTCCGCGACGGGAGAGGCCACAACGGTGAGAGGCCCGCATACCGCAAAAAAAAAAAAAAAAAAAAAAAAAAAAGAATAACACTCCCCACCCCCTGCTCATTTGCTGAAAGCTAAATAACTCACTCCTAAATGACTTTAAGAAAAAAATTTATTTTTTTACTGGAGTATAGTTGATTTATAATGTTGTGTTAGTTTTAGGTGTACAGCAAACTGCTAAATGACTTTTGAGTTAAAGAAACATAAGGGAAATTTAAAGTACTTAGAACTAAAATTTAAACATTAAAATTTTCAACAATTGTGGGAGATAAAGTAGTACTTAAAAGAAAATTTATAGCTTTAAGTCATTTATCCAAAAACAAACAGGAAGACTGAAACAAGGGTGATTTTTTTTTTTTTTTTTCTGGCCATGCCGCACCAGAACTAAGAGTTCCCTGACAAGGGGTCAAACCCAGGCCCCTGCAGTGGAAGCTCAGAGTCCTAACCACTGGACAACCAGGGAATTCCCACAAGAGTGAATTAAAACAAACAAACAAAACCCCAACGAAGTAAGGCAATAAGAAAGGTAAGGCTAAAAATCAATGA
Organism: Orcinus orca; assembly: GCF_937001465.1. Lineage (NCBI taxonomy): Eukaryota > Metazoa > Chordata > Mammalia > Artiodactyla > Delphinidae > Orcinus > Orcinus orca. The sequence continues at coordinate 80,581,049 of NC_064561.1, read as the reverse complement.
AATAGAGGACAAAAGAGGATGAGAAAAAGAGAAAATTAAGAAAGTTTTGAACTTACTCTTCAAAAAGCTTAATGAAATAAACCATTAATGCAGATTGGCTAGACAAAAGAATAAAAAACAGGATGAAAATAAGACACCAATGAATAAGGAAATAAGTGCAGACTGAATGAAGGTGAAGAACGTCCACTGGCTGCACCAGAGTTTGGCTGAGATGTGAAGGGTGGCCTGGCATGGGGTGTCAGAGATGGAGATAGATGGTGAGGGGGCCATCTACATGGGGGAGGGGATGGCTGTGGAGACGAGAGACTGGCTACATGCAGAGAGGTTAATTAAATATAAGTAAATAAAGACAACGAAAGCCAGATTTCTCATCGTTGGAAAGGGAGCTATAAATGTGAAAATGGAAGAAACAAGATTGAGCTCTGGTATTGGATTGGAAATGGTGGTGTTGGTGTGAACTCTTAATTTTTAATATATATAGAGAGAGAACAGAAAATACTACATAAGGTTTATCTACGAGTGAAAGGATAATTCAACAATATATCTTACTACACAGATTATAAAGTAGAAAGTCACACAAATTTCTCAATATTATATTGTTAATTATATTTAATTACTATCACTAATTAATTATGATATTTAAAATGATGATGTAAAAACTCACCGAGTACTAGAAATTGAAGGGAAACACAATAACTCAACAAAATTATATAAGAAAAGTGTGTAGCAAATATCAGTGGTGGGCACACTGAACACTCTTTAAGATGGGAAACCAGCAAATAAGCCTGCTGGCACGACTGCAACAGACCAGTCCTGGAGGGCCTGGCCACTGCACTAAGACAGGAAAGAGCTGGCTTAGAAGGGTATCTACAAACTGCGAGAACTAATACAGAGCTCAGAAAAGGTGCGAGTGCCGGATGACGAGAGTTCCTCTACACCAGCACTAACCAACGAGAAAATAGAATAGAAAATAAGATATCACTTATTTTACCATAGCAACACAACTATAAACTAGAAATTAAACTAACAAAGGACGCAGAAGAATTTTACTGACAACGTTTAGAACTCTTATTTCAGGATGCAAAGAATGACTGAATAAATGGTGTTATGCTATGGTCGTCATAGGAGATTGGCTAAAAATTGTGAAGATCTGTAAAGATTGTAATTTTCATGAAATTAATATGTAATTTACTACAATTCCAATCAAAAGTCCATCAAGCCTTTTAAAATGACTTAAGAAAACTATTCTAAAATTTATACACAGGGATTAAAAGCCTGTCCACAAATAACTAAGTCAATTTTGAAGAATGGAGAGAGGTTGGTGGGGGACTGGGGAGGAGTTGCTCATTCCACTAGATTAAGAGGCACATTATGAAGCCGTATTAAGAAAACCAGTGAGGTTAACTCAGGAACGGACAAATGGGTTAAAGTCATAGACTGAGTATGCAAAACCAGATCATGTTTATATGGAACGGGGTACACGATCCAGGTGACACCACAAGTGAATGAAGAAAGGGGAGACTGTTTAGTAGATGGTGATGGCAAACCACCTACCTTAGGGAGATAAAGTTGGATCCTTATATCAGATACAGAGGTGAACTCTAGACAGACTGAAGGCCTAAAGGTGATACATAAAACCATAAAGGAAGAAAACGTGGGAGACTATCTTTGTGATTTTGGAATGAGAAAGGACTTCTAAAATTTAAATAAGACAACCCACAGTACAGAACACATGACAAAAACTAGATTTGACTGTTCAGAGTTCAGGATTGCTATTCAACAAAGTATACCGTAGCAAAGTTAAGAGAGAGCTGAACAAATGAGAGAATTTGCGGCACATCAAACCGACGAGGGAGACTAAAAAGGAAAAGGTAGTCAGCCCAACAGGAAACATAGAGAAGTGTACAGGTGGACAGATATAAGCAATAAGACCTAGGTTTATATTGTCAGATTGGCTAAAAATGAATAAATAAATAATAGCTAGTACAGGAAAGGATGTGGAGAAATGGGAAAACTCAGCCACTGCTGGGGGCCATCTAAAGTGGAATAGTTGTCCTGGAGAACCATACGAAAATATTGCAATTAAACATCAACATCCTACAGCCCAGCGTTCCTACCGACCAGAGCAGAGGAACCCTCCAACAGGGCTTTAAGGAGACAGGTAAGAGGATGGCCATCACAGCACTGTTGGATGCAGCAGGGAGTTGGAGGTAACATGAAGGGAATGGAAAAGGAAATGGAATTCCAAGCGGTCATTGGAAGCAATAAACTAGAGGCACATGCAGACAAATCTTAAAAACATAGTGCTAAGGAGGGAGGCGGGTGGGGGAGAAGAACGAGATGCACAGCATAATCACTTTTATGTAAATTAAGGCATATACTCACAAAACGATATGTTTTGCAAAGATATGTCCATAGTCAGTTTATATGTCAAACGTATTAGAATGAGTAACTAATGAAGGAAGGAGATTAAAGTGGAGATTAGGAATGAAGAGGAAATTATTAAAAAACTAGAAGCTGAGAGGCATCAGAATACAGTGGTTAAGAGCAGGGACTCCAGAACCTGGGTCTGAACTCCAGCTCTCCCCCTTACTAGCTCTGTTTCCTTGGGCAAATAATTTAACCTCTTTGGTTAAGCTTCTCCATCTGTAATAAGGGTCTGGTAGCTAATCTCCAAAGATGGCCCCAAACAATTCTGCCCCTCCCTGTATGTGCAGGCAGCACCTCCCATCAAGAGGAGAGACCTGTGACTGCTTTGACCAATAGGACCAGAGGAAGTGATCCTCAGGGACTTCCAAGACCAGGCAGGAAGCAGGAGAGAAGCTTCTTCCCTCTTGGAGCCCTGAGTCGCCGTGGAAAGAGGGGCCCTTTAACTGAGATGTCACGTGGAGAGAAACCACAGGAGAAGCACCTGGGCCATCTGACTGTCTGAGACATACAAGTGCGACCAGAAAAGGCACTGCCCACAGACTGCCTGGCTGAGCCCTAGCCATCCCACGGAACAGTGAGGTGCCGTAGAATGGTTGTTTGAGACCATTAAATTTGGGGGTGTTCTGTTAGGCGACAACGGATGAGGTCATTGTAAGGATTAAAGGAGGTAGTTTGCAAAGTGCTGAACAGCGCATGGCTCGTGGGAAGTGCTTGGCCCTATGTACACATTTGTGGAATAAAATAGAACAGGGATTTACAGAGGCTGACGGTGACAGAAACCGTGTCCTGGGCTAAAGTATAGGAGTAACTCAATGCTTCGCACCTGGTGTCCACAAATAAGATAAAATAAAACCTACAATAGGTCCATCTATTCATTTCCTTGATAGGGTAACTGTGGCCCAGGAGGTGAAAAGTGTATCCAAAAAAAAGTTTTTCAAAACGACGCAGGCCTCCCTGAGCCCATCTCTTCTGCTGTCTTTGTGCCCGGAATTCAGAGCCTCCAAGAAGGCACTAGATATATGAGCTCAGTGACTCACGAGTCCCTCATTTCTGGGAACACAGACAACTGATGGACTATATTTGTTTTCCTCTGCAGCGCTAGAGCCAGAACAAGCACATGTTTTATCCGTGATGAATTCTCAATTAGCCATAGGCTCCAGTATAAGGAAATGCAAGGATAAAGGAAATCCATGCGTAATTCAAAGATCTCAATCGCGTCAGTCATTTCAACCTCCAGAAGGATCTCTTACAATTCTTTTTACTCCCAAACACAGTGTGCTCAATAAATGTGTTGATTATTTAAAATTAATCCCTCTTCCTTTTGAAAAGGATTTAAAACCGTTTATGGTCCTTCAAATCATCGATCAAAGTCGTTTGTCAAAACCCAGGCGATCGCCCAGATGTTAGCAGCAGCGAGTGGAAGGAAGGAGTGGGAAGGGTGCTGATGTTCACGCATGAACTGCTTACTGGGCACCTTACAAACCCTGCAGGGACTGTCTGAGGTAGGTATCGTCCCCATTTTACATAGGCAGGAACTGAGGCTTACATAGGTGGGACACCGCCACTGGGACACTGCAGAGCCCGATTCAAACTCAGGTAGCCTGACTCACAGCTGGTCCTCTCCCACTCTGTCCCACTGGGAAGCAAAGATCCAGACTCACCCCAGAGCAACTCAACAGCAAGGGGAAGGCAGTGTGTCCCAAAGCCACCACTCCAAGACACCAAGACTTCTGTAAAGTCAGAAAAGGTGGACTGTGGAACCTAATAGCCCGTGTATTTCTGCAGAACTGACACATTTTGGAGAGGGTCTGCAGTTTAGAGCCGAGTTCTCATGGCTGTAGCCTCCGTGGCAAGAAGCCTCCGGCTGGCAGCCTGCAAGATCCTGCATGTGCATGGCTGGGAGGGATGGCGTCCAACCAGGTCCGTCCTGGTCCCAACCTGTCCACCTAAAATAATCCCGAACCCCGTCCCCACCCACTGACCCACTTCCCATCCCACTTAAGCCTGCAGAATCACAGCCTGTAATTCTGATGCAGCACGAGGGCTGCCTGCTCTGTGGCTGGTCTGCAGGGAGCTTCTGGGAAGACATTGGATGAAAGCGGAGAGGAAGCATGTGCCGCCGATTCCCTTCCCCAGGTTGCTTCCTCCTCTGGGTCTTTCGGCCTGAGGACACCCCCTGGGAGGGCAGCTTGAGGACAGAGGTTTTGTGCGCACCAGGCCTCTCTGTAAGCTGCGTGAAGCTTCGGGGCGAGGCAGACCCGGGCCGGGCCCAGGCCAGTGCCAAGAGGGGAATGAGAGGCCCCCGGGGTAGGGAGCCTCCAGCTGGATGGGGCCCCAGTGCAGGTAGCCAGGCTGCTGGTTCACTTCCATTTTCTCCTTTGGCTTCTCCACATCCTCAGATGAGTGACTTTCACTGAAAATAAAATGACTGTGGCTACAGCCCAGCCGCACGCAAGTGGCCACCCTGGGTGCTCGGGGCACAGAGAGGGAGACCTGGACACGAAAGACAAATACACGCAACTTCCAAGTCATGCCATTTATTTTTCCTTAATTGGGTTTCACAGCCCGTCTGAGCTTCTGCTCAGTTCTCTGAGGAGCCGGAGAATTCGTGTGAACGCTCTGTGTCCCTGTCCTTCCCCAGAAGAGAAACAGTCAGGCACGTGAGTACACACAGGGGCCAGTGAGAGTGCCCTGCACTTGATTCTGTTGTTACTTTACTCTCTGGCTTCACTGTGACACACGTTTGTCTCCGTCTAATATTCTCAAGAAAAATGGTCCAGACAGGATATGGCGAGGGATGCGGGGAGAGGACTGTGTAAAGGGGTGGGTGGAGGGAAGCAGTGAACCAGTAGGATCATTTACCTGCCCCTCCTACTGTGCCTGTTTCATTCTGGATCTTTCAAAAAGAAAGAAGCAGAGAGAGCGAGAGAGAACAAGGAGTTACCAGCAGGACCACTGGTAACTCGTGCAGCACCCCGGTTAGCAAATGCACCCACCTTCGGACAGGTGCTGCGTGGCTTGTTGACAGACACAGAGCCTGGACCGAAGCTCCCGCTGCCTCTGTCCTCTTGGCTGGTGTCTTGTGCTTATGCTGCAGTTCCCGGACTCTCCCACCTTGAATGACCTCAGGGTTAAAGGGCCAAGAGGGGATGAAGTGTCTTGCAAGAGCTTTCAGAATCCCAGATGGGCCCTGGTGCTGTGGAGATCAGAGTCTCTCACTGGGCAGGGAGGCACTGACGCCTCCCTTGGCCGCCAGGGTGTCCTGCCCACCACCCCACATGCAACCCACTCCTTGCGTGTGGACTCTGCTTAATTTCCCGGGGTGGGAGTGTGCACTGGGGGGAGAGAGGCGTGGCTCAGGCACGGTACTACCGTGCCAACCTTCCCAGCCCGGAAGCCCCAGCGAGCTGCCGGGGAGGGACCTGCCTGCTTTTGATATTTTGCTTCATTACATCTCATCTCATGAACCAAGACAGCAGGAATTTTCTGCAGCCAACCAACCTCAGCAGGAAATGATCCCGGGAAGCTACTGCTTCCTTAATTCATGGAAACAACAGGGAGGAGCAAGGGCATGGTTCCCTCATGAATGTTTGCACCACTCCGTTGAGAGGCTGGTTGACCAGACAGCTCAGGGACCAAGGCTGGGTGGACGTCGTTTGTCAACTATATTACAGGGCTGCAATTCACACGCTACCAAGCCGGACTCTTGGCTCTGGAAATTTAATGTGTGACAGCTGCGTGCAGCCAGTGGTGTCCAGCATTTTAGAAAGGTCAATTAAGAAACGGTTGATGGTGGTGCAGCTAATGACAGCCCAGAGGGGTGAGCAGGGCTGAGTAAACAGAAGGGCTGAGACATATATTACTGGAATTGAAGTGTCGAAGTGAAGCGTGGTGGGGGGAAACCTATTGTCACAGGCCATAAAGCACATCTGAGTTTTGCAGCGGAGAGCAGTACAGCTGTTTCTCTCCCCAGGCAGCGCGGGGAGCGGTCTGTGAACGGAGGGCTCGCCAGACAAAGGCGACACCTGCATCAGCTTGATCCATCTGCAGACAAAAATCGTTACCCTCCTCACTGCCTGTTCCTTTGCACCTCCTGGAGCACGAGGCAGACGCTGGAGTGATAGTTGCAATGTGGGTCATGTTCTAGAAATCCATATTTTAAGCATTCCCCAAAGCTGGGCTCCGTCTTCGCTTCAGGGCTGTGGGTAGGTGGGCGGACGGGAGCCTGAGTGCCAATCTGAGCGAGTGCTCTCCTCAGACAGCATGTCTGCTCCCTGGCTTCAGTGGACACACAAAGGCAGGGAGCAGTCTAGACCCTTTACACTGCGATGGATAAAAGAGGGACATGGAGCCCTTAGAAAATGCCTATTTCAGCCTGTGACAGGATTGGCTCGTGGTTGGGGGAAGGCACTGCGTGGGGCCTTTTTCTCTGTTTTTTTGGAAAATCAGACAAAGGGGTCTTAGACTGCTTGGACAGGCTTTTTTGGCCACGACTACCTGTCAAGCCGGAAATTCGGCAGAGCAATGGGAATGCTAATTGATATGCAAAACAGGTCCAGGGTTCCTAGAAATGTCTAATGATCCTCCAGTTCAGTGCGAATGAAGGATTAAGACATGCGCTAAATGAAATGGGAATAGGAACACCAACCTTTTTGCCTTTGCTTTTTTTTTTCCTTTTTCAAATCTACTCTGGGAAACTTCACAGGTTTTGTGATTAAAAAAAATAGTATTGCAGTCAGTGGGGGTTTGTCTTTCACACACTGGATATTTATTATTAGAAAATAGCTTCTATCAGCTGTCATTACCAAACAAGTTGAAAGGAGCGTGCTTCTCACCATAAATTGTTTTTCTCCTTAATGAAATTTAAGTAAACAGTTCACTGTGGGGAGAGTCGCCACGCTTGTTTTTCCTTTAAAAACTGAATAATTAAATGAAGTTGAGTACAAAACATCCTTCAAATATGACTTGTCCTGCAGCTGCTACGCTGTCCCCTTGAGTAAGGGGCATGGAAGAGATGGAAAAGACACTCAAGCTATCAAATTACCCCAAAGAATCTACAGTAGAAACTGGGAAACAAACCAACGAACCCAAACAAAACCCATCCAAACCAACCACGAAATCAGTTTTAACATTGGCTTTTCATCTTTGATTATCATCTAAGTTTAATATATATATATATCTATATATATATTTGAAATAGTAATAAAAAAGGAAGAGTTGAATTGCATCCTTAGCAGGACAACCTTCCTCATATGTTAAAGAGGTGTTCAGAAAATTCCATACAGTATCTGCTAAATACACGTTTGGCAGCTCAGCAAATATCATATGATTGCAGCATCCGTGATTTGAAGTCAAAGAGCGATTCGTTTTCTTCAGGCGGAGTCCGTTGCTCAGGGCGACATGATAACATGGCTCTGGATGTTCTTTGACCCACGGGCTCGAGGAAGGGTTTCGGGGTGGCCCAGTGCAGAAACTTCCAAACCCCAAACAACAAATCAACCAACCAAACACACAAACATCAAACAATCGTCTCCTTTGAGTTCCTCTTGACAGAGTGGAGGCCCAGCAAGGACTTCTGGTTAGAAGGGACGTTGACAGACTTTGGAATGAGGAGAATCACCCTCTGATTGGTCCGACGCCATTCATTGTACAGTCGACAGTGGTACCTAAATGACACCTGGGGTCAGGAGAGGAAAAATAAGGGAAGGTTTCAGGTAAGCGGAAGCTGATTATCAATCCAAACAACATACACGCCATTTAAAACAGCTCCAAACAGCAGTACAGCGGGGCAAGAGCTGGGGGGAAACTGCTATAGCAGGCAGCTGAGCGCTGGGAGACTGGCCCCAGCCACAGAGCACCCACGTATGAACAAGGGGCAGGTCTCCCTCGTGCCTCTTCAAACTGGGTAAAATCGGAGTATTAATAGCAAATGAGGTTCCTCCTGAGTTTGGATTTATTTTCAGGATAGTGGTCTGGGCCCCAAAGTATCAGTGGGGAAGAAAGTTGGCTGGGGGCAATGGGCAGAGTAGGTACGGCGCCAGCCCTTGCCCAGCTGTGGGACTAGGCAATGTGCCTTTCTGGTCATCAAGTTTCTCTCTGTTAAATGAGAGGGATGCTGGGGCTTCACGCACCCTTCTGTAGGTCGGACACTGCACAACTCGAAGGACCCCATTCACAGTGTGATAGGAAGGGCACCCTTCGTACTGTGCTGTGGACAAACTGAACAACTGTACTTGGTGGTCCCTGTGGGTGATCCCCATTGCCTCCAGCTCAGTCCTTCCATGGAGTCCAGTGGGGAAGCTTTGGCCTGGGCACCAACTCCGCTGATGCGTTCTTCCTGAGCCAGTGCCTGTGCCCACCTCAGCGTGGCATCAGTGCCCTGTACACCACGCCACTTGTTTCTCTCTCACCCTGCACTAGAAGCATGTTGAGGGCAGGTCTTGTGTTGTATTCACCTTTGCATGCTGTGTACCTATCACAGTGTCTGGCGCTTGGGAAGCTGCTTAGTTAAGTTCACTGAGTGAATGGATGAGTGACTATCCTGTACCTTCTAATTGCAACACTGCTTTAGATTTAGGCCTGTCTTACATGATACAGGACAGCACGAGCAGTAAACGCATCATCAACTGTGACATAACTTGCCCCCAAAGTGCTTGCTTCTTGTGTAAATAGACTGGAATGAGATGCTTATATCTGTGGTTTGCTTTGGAGAAGGCTGGCACAAAGCACTGATGAACCGCCCAGGAAATTCAAATAATCTGTTCTTCTGAAGATGTACAAACCGCCTTTAAAGGTGGAAGTAGGTTCTAGTTTGAGTATATCCAGATAACTAGGTAAGTGCTGGAGAGGAAGGTGCCCATGACCTGAGAGTGACAAATTATCCAGGTATGGGCTGTTTAACCACCTGGGTTGTGTGGGTCATGTTGACCCTGGTACAGGGCCTACGTCGGTCAAAGAGTGGGCTGACCCTGTGGTTTGGGCTCGGTGTTTCTGGAAGTAGAGGAGAATGCAGGCCCTTGATCAGCAAGGGCTTGTTTGTCTTCATGGCAGGATCATGAAATCCAAGGCCACTCAGATTTCTGAGGTTAGAAAGCAGATGCCACAGGCTGAACGCCAGAGAGATTTGAGTATGAAAATAAAAGCTTTTAAACTCACACAGATTTGCTTTTCTCCAAGAGGCTCTGAACATGCCAAAGTGGATCAGAGGTTGTTTTTTTTAAGTTTGATTCTCTTTTATCTGTTCTGTTGTGTCCTGCTGCTGCTTGGTGCTACTCATGAATGTAAGAGGCAGGCTGGAAAGCATGCTGTTCAGGGCCAAGGGCCGGGAAGGTGTAGGAAACAGACTAGTACTAATGAAGAGCTGAGGCAGTACAAGAAGTCTGGAATCTGGAAATATGACAGGAAAGCTGGATTGGAAATCAAGGGTCCCTTCGTCCGGGATTTTAAGAGCAGCGCATGCTTGGCGTCTTCAGTAAGCAGCAGAAGCAGCTGCAGCTGTGCGCAGGAGGGAGCAGCCCGAGGGCTCCGGGCGGGCGGGCGCACCAGGCCGAAGCCCCATCCTCTACTGATGTCGCCACGACTTTGGGAGGGTTGTTTGCTGCCTCCAAGTCCCGGTGTCCTCGTTTGTAAACTGTGAATAACGATATCAGAGATAATGCACAAAGAGCACTTAGCACAGTGCCACTGCCACACGTGAGTGTTCTTGGCCTGTTATTTCTGATGGGTTAAATCTGGAAAAGAAGATAACTTTGTGACACTCCTTCTTGGATACAGGAAACTGGGGGCAAAAAGAAAAAGAGAGGCTGGGCTATTTCCTTGAAAGCCCTGCTCTCAGTGTGCCCGTGGAGGCCGTCCCACCTGGGAGCTTGTTAGAATGTGACACCTGTGGGCTCCGCCCAGACTTACGGAATCAGAGCGTGCATTTTAACAAGATCCCCTGGTGATTCGCACGTAAGTTCAAGCGTGTGAAGCACAGGGGAACGTGGGGAGTCCATGACTTAGCAGGTCTCGTGGTTCCTTGGCCGGGAAGTACAAAAATCAGCCCGCTTGTTCGGACAAACGAACGAGACCTTATTATGCATTAATCTACCTTGATTGCTGTTCACCACCATGTCTGCAGGCAAATTCAACCAATAAGAAGAAAGCATCATGAAGATGGCGCTGCATCGGGGAAAATAAAGGAAGGTAGGTGCAGGGCAGAGGGACCGTGGGTTTGCAGTCGCCCTGGGTAGTCCTGGCTTTGGTCTCTAGGAGCGCCAAGACACTCCCTCCCCTTGGTGGAACAGAAGAGGAATAAAGCAGGTTTGATGTAGAGCAATAAAGAGGCAGTGAGGAAAAAATAAACAACATGAAGGAAGAAGCTGTGGCAACAGTAACACTGGGAACTTCATTTAGATATTTCTTAAACTTCTGAGGTTTTAAAGAAAGAGGGTGAAGAAAGAGCACAGGGCCACTATTCTAAAAACACTACTCTTTATGGGATGGGTTTCTTGAAGTGTCTTCATTTCTTCATCCAAAGGCTATTTATTAACCTTCTGTCACGGGCAAGGTCTGCACAGAGAGTTGCGGTCATGTGCACGGCACACAGAGGGCTGGAGCATATTAGCATCACCTCTCCCTGAGGGAGGTGATGGGCTGCACTGAAGCTTTGCTGTAAAGTCCCAGCAGGCTTTGGGAAATCTCATTACGAATTTTGATTCTGCCCTCTCGGGAGTTTATGGTGCAATGGAAGCATATTGGTGGGGCCAGGGCTTTGGCAGCTGCCTTCCCAGAACTGGGCGCAGCTCACTGACCTGTGATGGCACTGTGGAAGAGAAGAGGGCGGCGCGGGCGTGAATCAGCCACACCAGGTCGTGCTGGACACCCTCGGGGTGTGTCTAGACCCGCCCCACAGTGAGCCTTGCCGGGACAGTGTTCTGTGGGACCTTCCCCCTTCGTAAAGAGATTTTAAATGATTAACCCGTGGGACTGGGAGTCAGCCAGTGGAGCCGGGGCATCATTCATTTCATCCTGTGATTTAACTGGTTTCTGGGCTGGGCTCTGGTTGCATCAGCGATGTGGAGGTGGTGGTACCTCCTGGGGGTCACTGCATGTGGGCATCGCTACACTGGGCTAACTCACATCCTATGTGGACACTTTCTAAATGCTTCATGTGGACTCAGTTCTCACCTACTCTTCTCGTGTCCATGGGCTTCAAATCGTTGGTGACATGCACAGTGATGTTTCTGGGGTATCTTCCCCCCCCCCAGCTCTCAGGGGGGAGGTGGTAGAGGTCTTGGCTTCCCGGGTCCCAGACACCTGTGTTCCCGCACAGTAGGTTTCAGAAGGCAGAACTCCCCGAGTCTGCGTCAAGCCTGGGCCCTGGTGGAGGCAAGGAGCTCCACAGGCACCTGCAGGCGAGCAGCACGGGCGCGGGTTCCTCCTGACAGCGCCCGGCGAGGCCCTTCCAGGAGGGCTCCTCCGAGGAGCCGGGCTGGGACTGACACTGTGTTTGTTTATCTAAGACGTTTTCACAGCGTATTCTCCTTAAGCCTGACAGCTTGTTTACAGTGCGATTCTGCTGAGGGCAGTTTCCAAGTGCTGTCAGCTTCTGAATTACGGCTTGTGCTAGGGCCGCTCAGTAACAGCATTTATCTGGGAAGGAGTTAGTCTAGATTCGATAACCTGCTGCTGAGCTATGGCCGTGCGTTCTTCACACCCAAGGTGAGAAGCGCTTTCTTTCCCTCCAGCTGCTCGGCATTTTACGGGGAGCCGGGGGGCAGTGCAGGATGTGGTGGAACACAGCAGTCAGAGGAAGAAAACCCGTCCTCTGCCAGGTGCTCTGATGGATGTTCCCGAGGTCATCCCACCTCATCCTCACAATAGCACATTGGCCCAGGGGTTAGCAGTCGTTTCCCCAAGTTTTTGCATTAGGAGAAGGATGCTCAGAAAGGTTAGGGACCTGTTTGAAGTTACACAGCTATCAGGATGCTAAACCTTGGGTTTAAACACAGAGCCTTTGGATTCTGAAGGGATGTGCTTGTTACCACGCAGCACTGCCTTTTGGAAGCATTTCTGGAATAACGTATGTTATCAGACTCCTGAAAGAGCCACTCCGGGGACCTTTCCCTCCCAAATTTTCCTTTCACCTGGGATGAGAGATGAAATAGGATCACATCCTAGGTAATCTCTTTTTTTCTTTCCCTCTTTTGCCCACCCCCCTCTTTTTTTCTTTCTTGTTAGGTAAGTGTGTGCTTTACAAAGCAGATTTTCAAAAAGGCCTTAAGTTGGTTTGAATGCCCATCATTTAAGTCTATATCTTCATCCGTCCTTCACCTTACGCACTTGTATAAGAAAAATCAGAGACTAGCAAACCTCTAAACATGGTAAAAACTTACACTTAATTATTTTCCAAAGCGCTTTCCCATGGGCGCTTTCACTTCGATCTCGTAAGACCAGGGGAAGTTGGCAAGATGGGTATTAATCTCATCCCCACTTTACAGATGAGGACACTGAGGCTCAGAGAAGTGAAATGACTTCCCAAGGTGGTTCAGTAGTTAGACAGTAGTAGACAGACAATTTCTTTCTTTTCTTTTTTTCTTTTTGTTGGCCACGCCACACAGCTTGTGGGATCTTAGTTCCCCGACTAGGGATTGAATGTGGGCCCTCAGCAGTGAAAGCTCTGAGTCCTAACGACTGGACCACCAGGGTATTCCCTAATTTCTTATTTTTTTTATTTTTTTGTGGTACGCGGGCCTCTCACTGTCGTGGCCTCTCCCGTTGCGGAGCACAGGCTCCGGACGCGCAGGCTCAGCGGCCATGGCTCACGGGCCCAGCCGCTCCGTGGCATGTGGGATCTTCCCGGACTGGGGCACGAACCCGTGTCCCCTGCATCGGCAGGCGGACTCTCAACCACTGCGCCACCAGGGAAGCCCTTTAATTTCTTATTTTTAAGCCTCTTCCCATCACCGTGTCCTTGTGGCTTCTGAGTGAGCATGGTTGCTTGATTCACAATGAATCAGGACACACTTTGGAAGCATAGACATTTAAAGGAGACAATAATAGTTTTGCCTGGGGGCTTCATTAGGCTGGGAACAGAATGCCTACCTTAACCAGAGGACTCTGATAAAGCTCCAAGCGTCGTAAACACTACCTGTTTACCAAGGCTCATGTCATGCCCCTCTCACTGAGACTGAAATGTGTCCCCCACTCATTGTCTGAAATTTCCCCCTGAGAGGAGGCAAAGAGCTGGACAAGAGGGAAACGCGATGAGCAGGGGGTTGCGTCATTGTGGCAGGAATGGCGGCTGGTGGCACAGGACTCGGGAGACAGAGCAAGGGAGCAAGTGTGAGCACCAGAAGCTTCTACATGCCGACACTGTGCTGCCGGTGTGGGAATGGGACAGTCTAGACAGGAAATACATATCGAATAACAATGGAATGTGCTCGGATTAGAGATGAGCAGGCACAGGAGAGTCATGCCAGGAAGCAGGGGGCCCGGTCTCTGAAAACCTTCTAGAGGATCGTGACATCCTTCCCTGCAGGTCTCAGAGGGAAGCGTCAAGAGACGGCAATGCTGCGCTTTGTGGGCGCTGCCAACCGGTACCCGAGCAATCACGGGGTTAAAACACTAAAGAACCAGAGAGGGTTGAAGATCTTCCCCTCATATACAGCAGGAACACTTATTGGGAAATGGTTTTTCTTTAGTGACAGCTTCTCAGCTGGATGAATTAGTGTTTTTATGGGCAGCAGAGTCAATATCCCAACCCGGAATAATCATCAGGCGAAGTGCAGCTCCGTGTCCAACAAGGACTTTAGGCCGCGTCAGGCCATAAAAAGAAAATAACCAGCAGGAGGATTCACGATCTGTGCAGGCAGCGACAGCAACGGTGGCCAAGTGCTTCATTCACCATACATCACAATCCCGGCAAGAGAGAGGAGCATGGACGAGAGAGAGAAAACGCCAGGCCTCCTAACAGATGGAGTCCTTGGCTACGAGAGGAGAGGGATGTCTGGGGTGCATGTCTTTGAGGAACTCTCAGAAGCTGGGGCTTTTTCTTTACTTCATCTGCTCTTCCCAGCAGTGCACATACACACACACACACACACACACGTTCACGTGCAGTAGTAAACCAAATCACACACTCTCGCCAGCATTTGAAGGTCTGTCTGCTCCCGGGTGGGTGAGGTGAGCTACAGGCGAGAGGGGAGGCTGTGCCAGCTGGGGGGCTGCCAGCTCCCACCGACCTAACTCCCAGGCCCTGGGCCATACTTACTAGTGTCCAAAAGAGGTAAATAGTGAAGAGTGCGACAGTGAGTGCAATTAGTCCGACGGCTTCGAGCCGACTGCTAAAGTGCAGGTGGTCCACGGCGCCCCGTAGGCAGAGCCAGCCCGAGATGGTGGCCAGAGGAGTGATGAACAAGAAGCACACCATGTCTCCAAACAGAGTCCGCTTCTCGTGCTGGGGGCCTGGATTTCTGAGCCACTGCCAAGGGAAGGGAGACAGAGAAAAGCAAGGACAGGGTTAAATGCCAGGGAGGAGTGAAGACACACTACTCTGAGGTTGTCCTTGTCTACAGCATCTGGAAAAAGGCACTTCTGACCTGTTCTGAAACCACACAGAAGCATTAAGGGCTCATTCCCATGCCCTGTCCCATGAACAGTAGTGATTATGATGTGAGTGTAATATGACAATAGTGATTATGATGATAGTAATAGTAATAATAATAATAATAAAAGCATCCTTGCTGTACGTGTCCTGCTGGTTTTGAAAGAGTTCAATGATTATTATTATGAATCACAGTGACCCTGTGTGGAAGGCAGAGAGGACCTTATATTTGGAAGGTAACTGAGGTGCAGGAAGTGCTGTCAGCTGCCAGAGCATTCCTGCGTCTTGACCCTGGGAACGTGTGTGGGAAAGGGTTAACTCAGCAGGCCCAGGTTGCTCAAATCCTGCACGTTCCCAAGAAAGACCTGTTTTTTAAGACTGGCTCCTAAGAGAAGAGCTCTGAGTCCTTGTGATAATGTGCCTCATAAGAGCGTTTTTGCATGCCTGAGGCCTTGGGCCACATGGTGCCAGTGTAAGCAGATAGTTTATGCCAACAGTGTGATTTATGCTGAACACCTATTTTTGTTGTAGGGGCTGGAGTCTGAGTAGCTTGAGGTCTTTCATGCAGGTGCTGCATGTCTTTTGTGACTCACCCCAATAAGCACCCTGAACACTGGGGCTCGGGTGAGCATCCCTGAGAGATAACGCTTTGCATACGTTGTTACAGATTGTTGCTAGAAAAATTAAGCACATCTGTGTGATATTACTTGGAGGGGACATCTGGGAGCTTGTGCCTTGTTTCTCTTGGACGTTGCCCCATGCACTTTCTCCCTTTGCTGATTTTAATTGGTATCCCTCTGTTGTAATTAACCATACCATGAGTCTAAGAGCTTTTCTAAGAGTTTTGTGAGTCCTTCTAGTCAATCTCTGAGCCTGAGGGTGGTCTTGGGGAATGAGACTCATCTGACTCCACGCGTCTTGTAATGCCCCTGCCTTATGTTTTAGGACCCTGAACCTCCTATGTAGGACCGTCTCTGACATCTTAATTGTGCTGCCATCTTGGCTGAACCAACTCCAGAAAGGGTGGGGAAAACGTCAGCTTGTTGAAAGACTAGAGATGAGCATTCCTGCAGGATGGGAAATAGCGTTGCTGTCCTCCCACTTGGGGAACTGCTAAATGTCTGCTGAGATGTTTTCCATTCTAGGAAATGTCATGCTTACATGTTGGAGTCAGTGCATAGTGGTAATGAAGCCAGGTGGCTTTCCTTTGGATTAGCATGGAAATGTGCCCAAGTAATTTGACATTCCCATCTCACTATCCCATGTAGCGATGACAGAGGCCAAGGAGTCCAGGGAAAGAGTGAGGTCACACACAGTTGACAGGGTGAGGTGGGAGAGACACTGGCTGGCTGGCTTCCATCTCATCTCGGGGACTAGCAGTGCTGTGGGCTGCTGAGCAGATACCCCAAGGGCCAGCACAGCATTTCCTACAAAACCATTGGTGGGAGGGAAAGGACCATGACAGGGGAGACAAGAGTGGATGGAAGTGACTGGAGAGAGGGGGAAGGCCAGGCTCGGGGCAGAGACAAGAGACATACGAGCTAGGAAGAGGGCGAGCAAGTTGAGGAAAGAGCTGTGTAAGGGCCAACACAAAAGCCTCAAAGAGTGAGCACAAGAGATGGGGGGTCAAAGGCACAGAAGACAGTTTTCTGGAACGTTCCCTCCCTTGAATGTTTGCCTGAGGCGAATAGTAAATGACCCCGTATGCCTAAATTACCCCTTTCCAGTGACAATCCACTTTAAAAATGGGCTGAGATGCTGAAAGAAGTCACCTCAGCTCAAAAATGGAGCTGAATACATATTAAAACATAGATTATATTAAATATATATATTTATATTTAATATAATTAATTAAATTAATTATTTAAAATAATTTAAATAATTTAATTATTTAAAATAATTAATTAAATATAATTATATTTATATAATTAAATATAATCTAAATATATATTAGATTAAAACATAGATTATATTGTCTGTGAATATAAACACAGTATTATACAAATTTAATACAATACCAAAATGATCAAGTGCAAACAGTATTAACCCTGCTACGTGTTGTCATGCTACCTCAGACATCTGGGCAGCTTCAAAGAAATTCAAAGAGCTCTTAGTTATTAACGTTTTCTTATCTAAATACTGGCACTATCTCTGTGAAGTGGAGAGTAGAAATGAGGCCTTGTTATCCCAACTTTACAGAGGCTGAGTGAGGGAGAATGACTGCTCCAGGTGATACTGAGAAGGGGATCAGAATCTCTCCACTCTTATTCAGATGTCCTGTCAGTAAAATATTTGAAAATTGAAATTGCAAGACATTAAAGAAGTCCAGATTCTTTAACAACAGTGCCGACCTAGCAGCGGCCCGACCCCCCGCGCCCTCCTCCTCACCCCGTGACAGCTTAGATTTTCCCTGGAAGCAGATCTGGGAGCCTGGCCTACTTTTCTCTGTGTCCCCACTTGTTGGAACATAGTAGGTTCTCAATAACTACGTGACAGATGTGCACAGACAAGCTTTCTGTTCCTTGGGAATTCTGAGTACGTTTTATTAAAATTAACTTAGCACTTTATGTGGCCCTTGACATTGCTCAATGAAATGACTCAGGAATGCAAGGAGGTAATTGTGGATGACTACTGAGCTCTGATGTAAAATAAACTGCAAAGGCAAACTAGAAATTGCTATTGCTTGTTCCCAGTTTCCAATTTTCTAATTGTTCTTTGATCTTCTATATTCCTGAAAAATTTCCAGGCCACTTTTTATGTCCATGACCACCAGCACCTGGATTCTGCACCTTATTAACACTATACATGTTCTTCTTTGGTTCAGTTCACCCTTTGTATTGTTTGCTGCTGGGTCACATTTAGGTATGAGGTTCTTCAAACAGGTACTGCTATGTTAAAATCTGCGACTTCTTCAGGACCCTAAGTATAATTTATCTCCTACACAAATGCAGGCCCCATGAATAAGACCACTGGTAATGTGTGTTGTTGAGGAAAAATTCGCCCTGTGCCATGGTAAGAACCTCTGCCAAAGTATCCAAATAGGCTAATGCAGGATATTTACACAAACAGAGTTTACAACAGAGAAAATGGGATTTTGCCTCAAGTTTCCAGCAATAGGGCATTGTCTAACTACAATGTGGAATTTACTTAAAACAGACTACTATAAAGTAATCTGAAATGGTAATGTATATTTTATATTTACTGACATGATATATTGCTGAACAGGAAAAGAATTCTACTAGACAGAATGTAGAGTATGATCCTGTATCTGTAGTGGTGTATTTACATACACATGGACATTTACATAGATGTAGTGAACTTACATAGACAAAGACCAGAGGGATACCAGCAAAATAGTTGCTGTTCTTGGTGGTGGAATCAGAATGGTCTTTAATTTTTTCCTTTTTGTATGTATATTCTTGTTTTCTAAAATGAACATGGATTACTTGTGTAAATATATATATATATATATATATATATACATCCAGAGGGAGAGCGGGAGGGAGGGAGAGAGACAGGGAGAGAGGAGGGAGTCAGGGGAGGGAGGTGTCTAGTGCACTGCAAACTACAGCAACAAAATAAACTATTACAGAGCCAAGGCTGGGGCAAGCCACTGCTAGCTATTTGGAGTGTCTTATGCAATGTCTCATTCAATCTTCACAATAACCCTGTGAGGCAGGTGCTAACATTATCCCCATTTTACAGATGCAAACACTGGGGAGCAGAGTTTAGTAACTCACCTAAGGATAGATTGCAAGTGGGTATTAGAGGTGAGCTTGAAACCAGCCTCACTTCTGTTCCTTGCTCTCCATATTTATGTTTTCTTTCTGCACCAAATGGCATTTGCATGTGCGCGTGGGCGTGTGTGTGTGTGTGTGTGTGTGTGTGTGTGTGTGTGTGTGTATACGCCTGCACATGCACACACTAGATGTTTTGCAGATTTTCAGCTTGGTGGAATACGGTAAGTCCTGCTGTTTTATTGGTACATCAGATAACTGAATGGTTGGCTGGCCAGGATGTTATCATGGTAACTTTATAAAATATTTTTAGGCTGCTGTTCTGTTCTATGTTAATTCTTTTACTCAACCACAATAAGGTCCAATTTCTGGGCATTTAATCTCCGCTACATTGTCATGCATTTTAGCTTAACTCTTTTCTAAAATTAATTAATTAATTTATGGCTGTGTTGGGTCTTTGTTTCTGTGTGAGGGCTTTCTCTAGTTGTGGCAAGTGGGGGCCACTCTTCATCGTGGTGCGCGGGCCTCTCACTATCGCGGCCTCTCTTGTTGCGGAGCACAGGCTCCAGACGCGCAGGCTCAGTAATTGTGGCTCACGGGCCCAGTTGCTCCGCGGCATGTGGGATCTTCCCAGACCAGGGCTCGAACCCGTGTCCCCTGCATTGGCAGGCGGACTCTCAACCACTGCGCCACCGGGGAAGCCCTAGCTTAATTCTTAAGAGGCAAAAGGTTGATCTCAATTATTGTTCAATTACATTTCATGCTTTTCTATGTCTTCTCCGTCTCTTAACAGTTATACTTATTATATAGAGAGTATTATACCTATTCTGTAGTAGCATCTTCATCTCCTACACATTCAGTAAAGAGCCTGCTGAGGCAGAATGGCAGGTTTGTTGGTGTGTCCGTCTTCCCACTGACCTGAGGTAGGCCCTTACCTTTATGTCACTGGCATCTATAGCACGTTCAACGTTCACAAGGTTGAATGAATGACAGTAGCTTAAGTTTACATGTTTACTCAGACCTTACAATATGCCAAGCACTATCTTATCTGCTACATGTAGTAACTGATCTACTCTTCAATAATCTTTAAAAGAGGTACCATTATTATCATCACCATTTTATAGATAGGGAAACTGAGGCTCGGAGAAGTTAAAAAACTTGTAGAAGTTTGGCCTTGGCTTTGATCTGTGTGGTCTAGCTCCAAGGACTGTGCTCCTATTATATCATCATTGTCAATAAAAAAAAAAGGAAGGGAGGGGGAGAAGAGCGGGTGGATGAAGGGGGGCGGAGGATTGCACCTTAACTGGTGTTATCAGTGCAAGAAGGAATATTTACTTATCCTGCTGCTTGTGGACAGCTTTTGCAGCTAAAATATCATTCTTGAAGAGTCTTTAGTTTGACCTTAGTACTCAGCTTGTACTTGGTGGTTAGCTGTATTTTAAGAGCAGAGGTCTGTGATGGAGAATGCTAATTTGCATGGCATCTTTCACTTGGCAGGTCCACCCATATGGCTTCCAGGGGATCTGTGGGCAGCCCAGGGCACCTTCCTGCCTTTTGTTCTCTGATTCCATCAAAAACATAAAGCGGACAGAGATTGTGCTACTGAAAGCCCTGGCAGTGAGCTGCCCTTTTTTGTGGCGACCTCATTCCAGTCACTGACTTGTTCCCGAACCATGAGATTGATCTACTCTTGGAAGCAGGTACAAAAACAACCAACAAACCAACCAATGAAACAAAACAGAAACCTCCACCATAATCAGCAGTATAGGGCCTGAGACAGCAGAGGGAATTAAAGCAGCATTCCATTGCCAGGGACACAGCATCATTCACTGGCTGTAAATGTACATACAAGGTGAGCGAGGCACTAGTGGTTACTTTCAAGGTGGGTTAACTGTGGGTTCAGTTCTAATGACAGTGTCAGTTTATTAAATCCCTTACTGGCGGGTAGAGGTGAGAGGGTGCAGTGCTACAGGATATTAGATCCTGCCTCCCAGACTCTAAGTTAATCGGCTTAAATCTCCAAGGCAGACAGGACATCGGGCAGGTCAGTTTGTACTGGAACCAGATTACACTCTGGTGGCTAATAGCTTTGATCGATTACAACCTTCCCCATGAATCTCCTTAATGAGAAACCATCATGAGAATGAAAGAAACTGATAGAAGGGGTAAAAGTGATAGAATCATAACAAATTTATGGAGTAGAAAAAAAAAGAAAAAAAAAGGCATGATCTCAGAATGTTTACTCAGAATGTTTATCTGCCTGAGCGTCTCCTGTTAATCTGACACTTGGCAGAGTTATTTACCAAGCGCTTGCCTTTCTTGGGACAGGGCTTATTCTTAAAGTCCAACACAGCCTGCACTGAGCTGTCTTACTTTCCTGGAGAGCCGCAATGTGAAAGGGGCAGTGCGAGGATCGGAAGACATGTGACAGGTCCTCTGCATGATTTAAAACTGAAGATGGGGCTTCCCTGGTGGCGCAGTGGTTGAGAGTCCGCCTGCCGATGCAGGGGACATGGGTTCGTGCCCCGGTCCGGGAAGATCCCACATGCCGCAGAGCGGCTGGGCCCGTGAGCCATGGCCGCTGAGCCTGCGCGTCCGGAGCCTGTGCTCCGCAACGGGAGAGGCCACAGCAATGAGAGGCCTGCGTACCACAGAAAAACCAGAAAAACAAAAACTGAAGATGAAACCTGAAAATCATGCAGTTCAGTTAACTTGAAACAGCAGAGAACAAAACCAAACAAACTCCCGCCAGTGTTTTAAATCCCCCAACTCCGCAGTCTGTCAGTGAATTTCCAGGACAGCTGAAGCTGCTCAGGTGATTCTGATTCCGGGGGAGCTAAGGAGACGCTCGCTCCAGACATCCATCAACCCCGACCGGAAACAATGCACTTCAAGTGAAAACTTCACAGACGATTTGCTCATGACCCTAAATGCCAATCTCGAGCCTCGGCCTCTTTCCAAAGCCCCAGCAGTCCACTCAACAGCTCCACTCACATGACTCATAGACAACTCAAACTTAACCTGTCCACAACCAAACTCTTGATTTAGCACGGACCTCACGACCTTTCTTTTCTGCAACCCGAATCAGTAAATGACACCACCAACCACCCAGTCACTTTGTCATCCTGTTTCCTTTCTGTGTCTTACCCTGCACATCCAGCCCTTCTGTAAGTCTGGTCGGCACTCTTTCGACATACATCTGGAGTCTGTGCACCTCTCTCCATGTCCACTGCTGCCATCCCGGGGCCAGCATCACCTCCTACTTGGAAGGCAACAGCCTCCCTGCTTCCACTCTGGTCACCTCCTAGGCCAGTTCCAAGACAGCAGTCACAGTGACCTTGTAAATATATAAATCAGATCATGTTGCTCCTTTGCTTAAAATTCTCCAGTGGTTAGAATATAGTTCAAACTGTTTACCTGGGACCACAGGAAAACCTGACCTCACCTCTGCTTTCCTCTGTGTCTCTCCTACTACCTCTCGCCCTTCATTTTCAACTTTACACGTGGCTGTTCTCACATGGGGAATGGGCTCTGCCCATATTTTTTTTTTTTTGTGGTACGCGGGCCTCTCACTGCCGTGGCCTCTCCTGTTGCGGTGCACAGGCTCCGTACACGCAGGCTCAGCAGCCATGGCTCACGGGCCCAGCCACTCCGCGGCATGTGGGATCTTCCCGGACCGGGGTACGAACCCGCGTCCCCTGCATCGGCAGGCGGACTCTCAACCACTGCACCACGGGGGAAGCCCCTACATAGTGTTTTGTTGCTACAAGGTGAAAACCCTGTAGTTTCTGTTCAAGCTTTTTTTTCCTAATATGTAAATAACCGTGGAATATCATCTATTTTTCCATAGGTCATGAAATAGCATGAGAAATTCAGTAAATTATTCAAGGTCCTTTGTACTGTTTTCATCACAATTACTATCTTCTTTTTTCTAGAAAAAAACTACCCTGAAATATATGAGAAAAAGACAATACCAAGTGTCCAGTTAAAAATTATACAACTTGGGGCTTCCCTGGTGGCGCAGTGGTTGAGAGTCCGCCTGCCGATGCAGGGGACGCGGGTTCATGCCCCAGTCTGGGAAGATCCCACATGCCGCGGAGCGGCTGGGCCCGTGAGCCATGGCTGCTGAGCCTGCGTGTCCGGAGGCTGTGCTCCACAGCGGGAGAGGCCACAACAGTGAGAGGCCCGCGTAGCGGAAAAAAAAAAAAAAATTATACAACTTGGGACTTCCCTGGTGGTGCAGTGGTTAAGAATCTGCCTGCCAACGCAGGGGACGTGGGTTCGAGCCCTGGTCCAGGAAGATCCCACATGCTGCGGAGCAACTAAGCCCGTGCGCCGTAACTACTGAGCCTGCGCTCTAGAGCCCGCAAGCCACAACTACTGAGCCTGCGTGCCACAACTACCGAAGCCCACGCGCCCTAGGGCCCGTGCTCCGCAACAAGAGAGGCCACCGCAATGAAAAGCCTGTGCACCACAACGAAGAGTAGCCCCTGGGCTTCCCTGGTGGCGCAGTGGTTGAGAGTCCGCCTGCCGATGCAGGGGACACGGGTTCGTGCCCCGGTCCGGGAAGATCCCACATGCCGCAGAGCGGCTGGGCCCGTGAGCCATGGCCGCTGAGCCTGCGCGTCTGGAGCCTGTGCTCCGCAACGGGAGAGGCCACAACAGTGAGAGGCCCACGTACCTCAAAAAAAAAAAAAGAGTAGCTACTGCTCGCCGCAACTACAGAAAGCCCTCGCGCAGCAACGAAGACCCAACGTAGCCAAAAATAAATAAATTTAAAAAATATATACAACTCAAGCTTAACCAAAAATATGTACTGAGTGCCTTTTATGTGCCAGGTATTTTTACTGAATTTCATAACACCAGGTGGTGGTGTTATTCCCATTTTGAATTAGGGTATTAAGCCTCAGTGAGGTTAAGTGACTTGTTCGATGTTATATGGTGGAGGAGCCAGTATTTGAAATCTGCAGCCTACTGTTCTTTCACATCTTCCCTTCAGCTTGCTTTTGTGCTACATAAAACCTTGATCCTAATTTTTGTTTGCTCTCACAATGGATAAGGTTGGAGAAGTAGCACTGAGCAGAGATAAAACACGTGCTTGGAAGCAGGAGACAGGATACTGCTTCCAGGTGCCCCCTCTTGGTTCCCCCTTATGCTGTGGGACCTTTATCAAGTTCCGTCACCTCTCTTGGGGAGTGAAAAATGGGGGCTCTCCCTCAAAGGAGTGGGAAGGTGCAGCTTTGAGGGGAGTAGTGAAAGCCCCTCTCAAGTTGTCTTAACTTCCCACTTTTGTTCAAAACGTCAGGTTCAACTGTAGAGTGGATATGTCATCTTTCGGCCCTACTCTCTTCTGAGCCCCAGGCTTGTGGATCCTGCTGCATACTAGATCTCTCTCCATTTGTGTAATAAACATCTCACACTTCACCAGGTCCACAGTGCCACACTGGATTCACAGCCACCGCCCTAACTCTCCAAACCAATTCCGCTCCCAGGTGGTTCCACACCAGTACATGGCAACACCAACACCCAAAGGCTCTTGTGAGCAACCTCCGTGCCATCCTTATCTGCCTTTCCTCATTCCCCGTCCCCTTTACCCAATCCATCAGCAGGTCCTGGCAGTTCTGGAACACATCTTGAACACGTTCACATCTCACTCTCTAGGGCCACTACTCTTTTCCAAGCCACGCTTGTCTTTCACCTGAACCATGTAATAGTCACCTCACTCTTCTACTCCTGTTATCCTAGAATCCACGTTCTATATATAAAGCAGCAATATCACACCACTTCTCTTGCTTAGATTTCCCCAGTGGCTCCCCATAGCGCTTAGTCTAACGCCTTGCCGTGGCCCAAGAAACCTGCGTGATGGAGCCCCGCTGTTTGTACCCAGGGCTCCACAGACCCCAGGGGTCCAAGGAGAGGATTCACGGGATCTGTGATTTTACAATGGGGGGAAAAATCACACCTTTATTTTCACAGCCTCTAATTGAAATTTAGTATTTCATTGAGTCATGCAGAAAATCTTAGTGGTATGAGCAGTACCTGTGACTTTGTCACCTAGAGAAACCACAGACATTTCATATCACATTATAACTGTTTCAGACAAATTGTACTTCATAGTTAGTTATTAGATCTGCTACAAAATGTGTTAAAGCAGCACTTATATTTTATGTCGCAGCTTTGTCTTTTAAATATTTTGATAGCTGTATTATAATGTAATTGGTCTTCTTTGCATTCCTATGTATTTTTGTCTTATGTAATGAAAAACATGGTTATGAGAAGAGATCCATCCGTAGGCTTCAACAGACGGCCAAGGAGTCCACGACAGAAAAGTTGAAGCACCTTCAAATCTAGCTCCTTTGACCCCTCAAACAGTGCTCCTTGGCAGTGTTTCTTCCTGTTTCAGAAATACCGAACTGGCCTGGCTCAGAGCCTTTGCAGTGGCTGCTGCTTCTGCCTGCTACTCTTCCCACATCTGGCTCCTTCTCATGGGTCATGGGTTCAGAGGTCACCTCTTCAGAGAGGCCTTCACAAGCCCCTACCTTCTCCCTCTCTGGTCATCCTTGACCACAAGAGCTTGTTTCTTCCTTTATAACTTGTATCACCATCACAGTAATCTTTTTATTTATTTACTTGCTTATTCTGTCTTTCTTCCTAGCAGGTAAACTCTATTAGTACACAGCGTTCTTCTGGCCTGTTCACAGTTATATCCCCATTTCCTAAAATATTTAGTTTGTGCTTGATAAGTACTAGCCGAAGAAACACACAAATCCTTCTTAACCTGGGGATCGCTTTGAGTAGAAATCAGATGGGTTTAACTGAAATGTCTACATATATATATAAAATCACTTCCCCGACTCTTCTGATCAAATCCAGTAAAGTAATTTCTGTCACAGACACATGCTTAGCAGTTGCTCTGGGCTTTCACAGCTGTGATTTGGCTGAAGTGTACATCATATTCAGGGACACCCTAGATATCTGTGACGCTCCCTGGAGTCCTCGGGCCGGGAAGCCAGTTAATGGACTCTAATGCTCCATAAGTATTATATTTGTGTCTGGAACATTATAATTTGGCTTCAGCATTATTTAAACAAATGCTACACACACTCACACCAATGGTTTGAAATTTTCCAAGGATAAGATTAGCAGCATAGCAGGATTAGATGGCAAAATAATTTTATATATTCACTTGCAATTTCAGATATAAGTAAAATGCAAATCATTTGGCTCTAATTAGTTTAGATCATCACTGTGTGATCACAGCCAAATGGAGATTGCTTATCCAAAACACGAGAAGCGGGACTTCCCTGGCGGTCCAGCGGTTAAGACTTCGCTTTCCAATGCAGGGGGTGCGGGGTTCCATCTCTGGTCGGGGAGCTAAGATCCCACATGCCTCGTGGCCAAAAAACCCAAAACATAAAACAGAAGCAGTATTGTAACACATTCCATAAAGACTTTAAAAATGGTCCACATCAAAAAAAATCTTAAAAAAAACAAAAACAAAGTATGAGAAGGTACTGCAGAATTATGTGGCATATGTGATCCATGTAAAGCCGGAAACATAAGAAGATGAGATAAACAACCAAGAGAGGATGAAGAGAAAGAAAACAGAAATTTGCAGAAGAAATTAATCAATAAAACGCATAGGGCCAACAATAAAAATGACTACTCTGGGAGCCAATGGAATCATACCATGTAGTCTACTATAAACAGGACACATACAGCAGCTCCCAGTTCCTGGAGCTCTGCTTCCTTTTGGCTCTTATGGGGCCCCTGGCGCTCCAGCTGGTAAAGCTGCTGGCATCTAACACCCTTTCTGCTGGTCTGTGGTTGGAGCCCAGGTTTCCGGAGCTTCGAATAATTACTTCCAGCAGAAAGACAGGATCATGGGGTAAAAGATGCCAGGACAGGGTACCAAGTAAGAACCCCAGTTGGAACACTGTACAGAAGATGAGAATATGATGAATAACATGAATAAGGATAACACATCCCTATTTTAAGAATTGGGGATATTTAAAGGAATAGAGAGGGAGAAATCAAATTCACAGCCAGGTCCTCAAAATGGGACCACATTAAAAAATCTGTGTCCCTCAGATGTAGTGAGAATGTGAGTATGAAAGCTATCCAAGCAGAGTGTGGTGGAGGGATTTCACTGAAATATGATGCATGTGTAAAATACAGGATAGAAGAGACATTCTCACCAGGGCTATATATTCCCAAAGTCAGCAAGGATGGGAATACTGTGAAAAGAGGAACTTTCTGCTAGATGGACAACTGTGAGAACAGAGGAACTTTTACGTTCACAGTGCTTACAGTCCAATGTTTTGCTGCCAAAAAGTTCCCCAAATATTTAGGGCCTGTCTGACCTTGCTGACGTTAGACACATCTTAGCAACGAATGGATCTGGAATCTCTCAAGGCTCCACCGAAGGCAATGTCTTAAGTTCATGAGTTGCAGTATTTGCCGGAACCTCTTTATTTTTGTTGGACACTCCTGCCCTCAGATTTCAAGGGGAGCCCACCAGCATTCATGTAATTTGGATCGTGCTATGAACGTCATGCTCACGTTATCTAAGTTGTTCATGATTTGTAAGATTTCAGACATGCCCTTCCTTAGCCTCCTCACATCCCGGTGAAAGAGACTCCCCCTCTCTGTCCAGGCTCCCCCAGCCACTCCCCTGGACTCTTCAGATACCCTCCATTAGGTATGGGGCCCGGAATATCAGACCACCAGGTAGAAATACGCTGCGGTGTCACGTGAGGGGAGGGTGATGGTTTCCATTTTGCTGGCATTACTTCTTTTGATTATGTTCAATGTTTGTAGACCATTTTGCTACAAATCTCCCAGAGCTGCCTTCAGGGAAGACATTCTTAATGGGTAGAGGCAACGGCTCCCTGACAGGGGTCATGACGTCAGGGACTGGCATTTACAGATGGGCAAGCCGGAGACTGGCTGGATGAACACAGCTGCTGCTGCCTGTGGGAAAGCTCGACGCCAAACGGGAGACACACATGCATTTTTAGCATGAGCGATCCTGAGACATGTGCCCTCATGGCAGAACCAAGCCAACCATGGAAGAACCCAAGTTAATAACTAGCCCAGTCCCGTATATGTGCAGAACTGAACCAGCAGCCCTCCCATCAAGACTAGCAAATCATATCCGCTGTTGTGGCACCCCAGAGTTATAATGTGGCCTCCTCACAGAAGAAGGAATTTACAGTGAAGGGTTGATAAGTTTCCCTTACTTTTCACGCTTAGAACATTTTAAGGGTGCAAGAGACACTTTTGGAAAATCTACATATTCCCTTGCAGCTTATATAACTATCCTACTAGGTCAGGGGTCTTTGACCCTGGGCATAGGGCTTCAGAAAACCTTTGTGACTTTATTTGAACACTGGGTGTCTGTGCATTTCAGGGGAGAGAGTTCAAGCTTTGATCTGATTCTCAAACATATTTGCGGAGAAGAAGCACTGTTCCAGGGTATCTTCCTAAACTGTCTTAAGACACTCTTTGGTCTAATCCAACTCTCTGAGCTTTGATGAATATGGGAATATGGGCAGTAGGATTTGACTGCCTTCTGAGAATCCATAATCTCTCCTTAGACCCTGGTTTAAGAAAAAAATCAACCTGGGGCACAAACTATAATATTTAAAAAATTAATTGTGCAGTTGTAGGGCAGCAGAATCATGAAAGCAGCCCAATTAAATTAAAGGGCTTAAAGGAAAAAAGGACTTTTCCTGGACAAAGATGGCTAAACTTCAGACCACATAAAAAAATCAACGCACAGATGATTTCCACACGATAAAAGAGTAAAAAAAAGCGAACAGGGTTTCATCACATAAATTGTGATGGGAAAAGACAAAACTTTAAAAGGGAAGTAAACCATCTGCACCTCTGTGCTCGTTTTCTCCTTTCTAAAATGGAGAAGGTTGTACATACAAACAGTAGAACACGAAAGTGCCTAGAACAGTGGCTCAGGGTAAGGACTCAGTAAATGGTAGTATATTAAGGTAAATAGGATGTTGAGAAGGAGTCAAATAAAAATGATAGCAAGGGAGGCTAAGATACGCTTTCTATAAAATCTGACACTGAACCTTGCAAACCTTATGCTACGTGAAGGAAACGAGTCACAAAGGACCACACGCTGCAGGGTTCCATTTATAGGAAATGTCCAGAATAGGCAAATCACAGAGATATAGAATAGATTCTTGGTTGCATTGGGCTGGGGGGAGGGGGCGGGGGCGGGGATGTGAGGACTGGAGAGTGAAGGCCGAAGTGTGTGAGGTTTCTTTTTAGGGTGATGAAAATGTTCTAAAATTGATTGTGGTCTCCTCCTCCAGGGGCTCATCTCATCTTGAACTCGCTTGTATATATTGTCACTTCTAAGTAGGGGAATTCTTTTTTCAATTTTATTTTTTATTTTTGTAATACTTTTCGTTTTCCCACACATTTAAAAAATTGAATTATAGACACTTCCCTGGTGGCACAGTGGTTAAGAAGCCTCCTGCCAAGGCAGGGGCCGCAGGTTCGAACCCTGGTCCGGGAGGATCCCACGTGCCGTGGAGCAGCTAGGCCTGTGCGCCGCAGCTGCTGGGCCTGCGCTCTGGAGCCCGCAGGCCAGGGCTGCTGGGGCCGCGTGCCTGGAGCCCGTGCTCCGCAGCGGGAGAGGCCACCGCGGTGAGAGGCCCGCGCACCGCGGCGAGGAGTGGCTCCCTCTCGCCGCAACTAGAGAGGGCCCGCGCATTGGCGAAGACCCAATGCAGCCATAAAAAAAAAAAAAAAAAATTGGACTGTAGGTGATTTACAATGTTTCAGGTGTACAGCAAAGTGATTCAGTTATACATATATATGAGTGTGTATAGAGAGATATATATATACACATATATATGTATATCTATATTCTTTTTCAGATTCTTTTCCATTATCAGTTATTATAAGATATTGAATACAGTTCCCTGTGCTACACAGGCGGTCCTCGTTGTTTATCTATTTTATCTGTAATAGTATGTATCTGTTAATCCCAAATATAGTAGTGTGTATAAATTAATCTCAAACTCCTAATTTATCTCTCCCCCTGTTTACCTTTTGGTAACCCTAAGTTTCTTTTCTATGTCTGTGAGTCTGCTTCTGTTTTGTAAATAAGTTCATTTGTATCATTTTTTAAGACTTCACATATAAGTGATATATGATATTTGTCTTTGACTTACTTTACTTAGTATGATAATCTCTAGGTCTAGAGTAAGACAACTCCTAAATTTTTTTTAGCACATATAAAAAGTATACAAATCATAAATAAGCTGGTTGATGGATTCTCCCAAAGTTTAAAACCCATGGAACATACAGATCAAGAAATAGAATATTCCTAGAGTTACAGAACCCTCCTTCCCCTCCCATGCCCCCTTCCAAGGGAAATCACTATCCTGATTTTTAATATCCTAGATTAGTTTCACCTACTTTTGAACAAGAACTTTGCCTATTTTTGAGTCACCAGTACATATACTTTAGTGTCTGGCTTGTTTTGCTTAACATTATATCTGTGAGATTCATCTATGCTACTGTTGTAGTTGTAGTTCATTTATTCTCATTGCGTATAGCATAATTTATTTGTCCATTCTACTGTTGTTTCTGTGCCAAGCCATCCTGAAGCCTGAGGAAAAATCAGTAATACTGATCCTGCTTTTATTTAAAAATTTGATATTTTGTTCATCATGAAGTTTTTGCATTACTTTTGATTGAAAAAATCCATCACATTAAAATATTATTTATCTTGAGTATTAGATTTTTGGGCACCATTTAAATTTTGCTCCTGAGGTGAGGGCTTCACTTACCTCACTCTGGTTCCAGCCCTGTCTGCTAGAGATGGACACATGGATTTTATACAGTTTTTGGCAAGTATAGGTAGTGTTGCTCTGAACATTGCTGTACATGTTTCATGGTGAACACAGGTATGCATTTCTGTAAGTATATACCTAGGAGTGAAATTTCTGTAGACAAATTAAAAAAATTTTTTTATTAAAAAAATTGACTGTGGTGATGGTTACTGAACTCTGTGAATACACTGAATGTCACTGAATTGTATGCTTCAAATCCGTGAACTATGTGGTAAATGAATTGTATCTGAATAAACGTGTTTTAAAAAATCTGAGACCGAAAAACAGCCTTGGTAAAAGTGACTTGAAGTGTCTTGTAGATTTCCCTACAGACACCCCGCCCCCCCCACCGCCGGCATGAACCCTGTTTTGTAGATATTTCTTTCCGCCTTGCCGTAGCTTCATCCAACAGGGTCATTCTTCAGACATATGCATCTGTCAGGTACATCTTACAAGCAGTCGAAAATGTGTATATTTTGATGAACGAATGACTTCTGGGTTTCAACATTAAACTCATAGCTTTTAAGCAGATGAGCCAGTGTTTAGCAAAATATTAGAGCCCTTTTCTTACTTTCATCTCTCAGGCCTTGTTTCCCATCATCGGCCAGCTTTAATGCAAAGATCTAGCCTTTGTAAGTAAGCAAAGTGTTAGGAGGGGCTGCATAATTTTCTAGGATGGTGAATGTTTTCTCTTCATCTGCTGATTTCTGCTTTTATTGACTCTGCACAGATATGTCCTTAATGCCTATAAACTCTATTTTACAACTTTCCTGCTATTGCTACCTGCCAGCAGCATTTCACGTATACTACACTAGCCATTTTCCCTCAGAGCCCTAAAAGATTTTGAACTTCACCATTTATGCCAACTTTCTGTCTCTAATAGGGTCGCTGGAGGTGAAGTGATGATAAAATAATGAGTAGAAAATATTTCATTTTCTTGTTTTAATCTGACCTCAGTCTTCACAAACAGATGTTTTACACATTTTAATAGGTGGCACACCGAAGAATTAAGCCTGCTTTTCAGTATTCTAAACTAAAAGCTTCAAAAGACTTTTTTTCTCTTTCATGTTAGACACACACAAACATAACTTTGCTCTCATGTATCCATCACAGCATAAACCTATCCCTCTAGCTCTGTAATAATGGATGGCAAAGAAACAGTTTTATCCCAGACAATCTCACGGGGTCCCTGTCTCTTCACGAATGAAGTCAGGCAGCCGTGAGGCACCGCACAGGAATGTAAGTTTAGTGAACAATATGGAGAAGGAAAGCAAAGCGACAAGACCTGACAGGGTCTTATCTTTCCCCAAATCTGCGGCACCTGTCAAGAAAGGGAAGCGAAGAACCGAGGCAATTACATACATAATTCAAGAGAAAAACCAGGGCTCTCCTTCATGAGCTGCAAGACCAGTGTCACCTATCCGAGTTATGTAGATGACAGTCTTTAAAGAAATTTACCTCGCGTGTGTGTACAACCATATTATGAGCGATTAACCTTCACAACCTGTTCCTGAAAGGAGGGAAAATGCTCAAACATTTTGAGTTCACCAGGCTTTCTAATAACATCTCTCCCTTAGGTGAGATCTCAGAAGAAATGGGTGACATAATGACTCACGGAAATGAAGACGCAAGTGCAGAGAAAGAGTAACTAGATGGAAAGGGAAAAAGTCAGGGTGTGTAAAGTCCCTTGGAAATGAAGAATGAGTTTTCTGGCTTCTAATAGGGTGGTGTACCTAAGAGCTTTGTTTCCCCGAGACCAGGGTATCAGGAGCACAGAGAAGAACTGCCATTCCACTGTCCCAGCACCCAGGAGGCTGGCACAGCTCGTTGTGGTTGTGTTGTTTTAATGGACTTCACTTCTTAGAAGTAGTTTTAGATTCACAGCAAAATTGAGTGGAAAGTACAGAGAGGCCCAATATACCCAGTGCCTCCCCACATGTACAACCTCCCCCATCATCAACATCCTCCCCTCAAGACTGGTACATTTGCTACAGTCGATGGACCTAGATTGACACGTCATCATCACTCCAAGTCCACAGTTTATATTAGGGTTCACTCCCGGTGTACATTCTGTGGGTTTGGACACATGTATAACGACAGGTAGCCACCATTGCAGTGGTGTACACTGCCCTAAAAATTCTCTCTGCTCTGCCCGTTCATCCTTCCCTCCCCGCTAACAGCTCTGGATTTCACAGACGAAGCCAATGTCAAGAGGAAATCAGGGCTTTAATCATCACTTTTTGCATTCTCCCCCTTTTAAGGAACATTTAGTCCCTTAGAAAGGCTGGCTGTCCTTGCTTCTGTGTGTGCTTGCACCTGTGTGTGTCAATAAGCAAGTGAAAGAAAGTAGTCTTGAGCCAGGAAGGAAGAAGCCAGGTATGGTGGCAAGTGCATGGACTCTGGAGCCAGAGGAACCTGCATTCTTCTTCCTTCTCTGCTTACTAGCCCTGTGGCTGAAAGTCTTTAAGATCTCTGAAGGGTGACATTTCAGAATCCCAGCTTCCTTATCTACCAAACGGGATAATATCCATTCTAGGGATACCCGAGACATTGAAATAAGATGACTATATAAAGTGTATAGCATATAATATTTCCCCTCTGCCTAGGAAATGGTTAAATAATTAAAGAAGAGAAAACTCTGGAGTGTGAACATCTTAAGGATAAAAATAGATGGAGTCACAGCGAAATGAATTAATGCCCCAGGATTGGAGTGTCATGTCAAGATCTGTGCCTGTGCTAGAAAACGAAGATCTTAGCATAAATGGGCAAAGCAGGGTGTTATTCAGTGAATAAATGACCACTGAGCTCCCACTGCTTAACTGAGGATACTTCTCCACTTGGCTCATTCGAATATAATTGCCCATTAGGCAGCATTTAACCATAATCATGTACTGCTCACAATATTTCACACCATTATGTGTTTAAAAATGTGTATTCTTTCTCTGGATTTAAAAGTGTCAGGTGTTGGCACTTACAACTGAAAAGGCAAGAGCAGGGCAGGCAGAAGCCCTCAGAGGGGAGTTTCATGCATATTTGGTAACTCTGCACCTGAAGTCTGCACCAGGGCTTATGCAATTTATGTCTCACTTCAGTTCAACCTGGTGCCTTCTACCTGCACAGGGCAGCTCCTGTGAGCTAATTGTGCCTTGTTATTTCGGCAGGACTTAGGAGAGAGATGATTACTGGATGTATTCATTCAGTGGCATTTCACTGCTCCTGGATCACAGCCGCCTTTACAAAGCTCTCCCGCCAGCTGCCCAGGGACACTTTCCCCTCCACCCGCTGCCCCCCGAACTCCCATATAGTAACTTCGAATTGTCTACCTTTCCAAGAAATGGACCCCTTGGTGGCCAGCACTACCTGTACTATTTGTTCTTACATTTGGAGGTAGCTCAAAGGGGCTGGAATCTTTCAGGATTATCTCTCTCATTCTGTTTACTTCTTGTTCTCGGCCCAGATGTGCTTCAGGGAAACCTGGCTGAATTTTCTCCTGTCTTTGAGACTCCCTGAGGATGAATTAGTGACGACTCCAGACATTTTCTCCCTGCCCCCTCAAGAAGCTGTTCTTTGAAAGGTATGTCACTCACAAAATGGTGACATTCGTTAATTCTAGGTGGTAGATACAAACCTGTTTATATATTGTTCTTTGCCCTCCTCTGTATGTGTTAAAGCACAGAATAATTAAAATTAAAAAGTTGTGTGAAACAATTCTTGGTGTTTCGCATCTTTGCGCCTTGCTGCAGGAAACCCTCAGGTGGGGAGGGGTTGAGGGCAGCTACTAGGACCAAGAAAGGTCCTCTTGAAAACGTGAATTCTAATTTGTATTTCAACCCAAGCTTACTGTAAGTATCAATACAATTTAAAATACTAGAATTGGTCATGTAATTCTTTTAGTGCATGGAACAGGATTTCCCCCCCCCAAATTAGTCCTTTCCCAGCAGTGGATGGGCTGAAAACCCAGGCACCAGTCAGTTAGCTCCCTTTCATCTGGCATGGCCGTGTGAACACTTCAGTTGGCTTACTTTTTTAATGAAGTGATTTTTAATGAAGCAAGCTGCGAATTTAATAGGTACCTTAAAACAGCTTCTTTGTAACTAAGCTTTAAGTAACGAAGCAACTGCCAAATTAATCACCAGAACCAAGAGAGGAATCCAAGACTGAACAACTGCAGGATCAAGCATTGCTGGACTTCGGTCATCAGGCAGGTCATCTCAGCTGCTGGACAAAGGATGGGGAGGCTGGTGGCTTGCTCAGCAACCTTATCAGAGGTCAGGGAAGTGCTTGGCCAACACTAAGGGATGCTGCAGTGCAACGTACTTCTCACCACTGTTGGTGCTAGTACCCTGTCTCTTAGTGGTTCATTTATTGTGTGATGTTGAACCAGCCACTAATAATATGCAGACAATAGAAGGGAGATCATTAAGTTCAGTCTGTGTTACCCTGGAAGAAAGATGTTGGTAGAAAGAAATCACATAGCATTAGCGAACTCTTTTAAACTCTTTGAAAGACATCACCCAATTCTGGAATCTCAAATGTAAATAGTGGGCACGTAATGCAAGAGGGTGAAGAGGGCTGGGTGGGTGTAAGCAAAAGGCAAGGCCTGGGGGAACTGGAAAGTGCATGCATGTCTCATGTGAAGGCATTCACACTAAAAAGTGTTAATTCAATAAAGCACACCTGTGTGCGTGAATGAGGTCACCAGTTGGCTAGTTCTGCTCTGTTTCACTGGTGAGGAAGCTGATGCATTAAGAGGAGAAATGACTTGTTCAGGTTCTCACTGAGGTGGTGGGCAGCCAGCTGGCTGTCTCATGGTTCTAGAACAGTAGCCACGGCCAGGATGTTAAGCCCTGCTAGGAAAAGTCACCGGCACAGATGTCACTCAGTGGGTCTTTGCCGTGTTGTCCGGAAAACAGACACAAAGTCCCTCCACACGCTCCCCTTTCTGGTACATTCTCTTTCCTTTGTCCTTCATGCTTCGAGTCCTGACTCTGCTTTGGGAGGCCTTAGCCTGGCCTGGAGCGGGTGGAAGTGCTGCCTCTGGGAGATGGAGCCATAAAGGAGGGGCCTGATCCGCCCCAGGAGAGCTGAGGACCTGTGCTCAGTGCACGGGAAGGTGGGAAGTGGGAACTCCTGGTGGGTTCAGGTAAATCCCTCCCCCATTCCACTGCGCAAATGCTGCCGCAGTGCTTCTCTTCCATTCGTCCCTCCAGAACACAGGAAGAGAGAGCAAGGCCTGAGTGCAGCTCCTGAGACCTTCCTTCCTCCTCACTGGGATCTTGACCTCACATAACCACCGGAAACCTGTGTCTTCATCTACCAAATGGGTAAGACGATCGTTTCCCCCCAATACTATGGTGAAGCCTTTGCTTGCCCAGAGTTTGGATTCAGAAAAGCTTGACAAACGCCAGCTGGGCCTGAATCTTTCCAAACGGCCTGGTCCTCCCCATCCCCCAAAACCCTCCTCTGACTCGGGCAAGTGTCTCCCTGCCCAGCCCTGAAGCACACGTTTTCTCCCCACTGGCTACCAGTGGTACAGGGCTCCTGCCACCTGCCATTCTTGAAAACCTCATGGAGGACTGATGACCGAACGGGAGCCAGGATTTGTGAGAATCATCACATCTGTTGTGTGGCTCAAAGCAGTGGTGCCAGTTTGTGTCATATAAGCCCTTGTCCAACTGTGTCTGTCCTGAACTGCAAGGGCAAAGGGTCATTTTCTTTGATTTACAACCACAGGCCCCAAGTACAATACAGGATTTGCAACTGGGGGAGGGAAGGTTCTCCATTCATCCGTTTATTCAACGAACAGAGGCTTCATGATTGCCTATCACATGCTGTGATTATGGTCCAGCCACCTTTCTCACTGGCCTGTCCTTCGCTCACAGGTTGGAATGAAGAGGGGAGCTTGCCTGCCTTCCTTCGAGGAAGTAGGTGGTCCTCATGCCTGGGAAGTTTTCTCAATCAGTTTACACACCCTCTGGTGTCATTCCCTAATTATCCCAATGCTACAAGGGTTTGCTGATGAAAATGAATACTCTGAAACACAAAGCTCACGTTTTTACTTCCAATAATACATTAAAAATCAAAACCAGGGACTTCCCTTGTGGTCCAGTGGTATAGAATCTGCCTTCCAAGGCAGGGGACGTGGGTTCAATCCCTAGTCGGGGAGCTAAGATCCCACATGCCGTGGGGCAACTAAGCCCGCACGCCTCAACTAGAGAGCCTGAGTGCTGCAAACTACAGAGCCCATGCGCTCTGGAGCCCGTGCGCCACAAGGAAAGAGAAAACCCACATGTCACAACTAGAGAGAAAACCGTGTGCTACAACTAGAGAGAAGCCCGTGTGCCTCAAGGAAAGATCCCACACGCCGCAATGAAGATCCCGCGTGCCGCGCCTAAGACCTGACGCAGCCAAAAATAAAATAAAATAAATAAATATTAAAAGGAAATCAAAACCAAACCAAACCCACTACAGCGAAGCGAGCAACGTCCTCACCTAAGTCTGATAGAAACACAGTAAGAGGGTTTCAGTGAAGTCTCAAATCTATTAAATAGTGAAGGGCCAAGGTACAAAGGCATTTCCTCACAGCAGTTCAACTCTGCTCCCTGTTGTACAGCTGGAGATGACAGTGAATCCAGGGCACACTTTAAAACCATTTTCGTCCAGTGACTTAAAAAAAAAATTATAAATAAAAAGTTTGAAAAAAAATCCTTAATCCTCAGCTCCCTTTATATCCTATTATTCTGAGTAACTGATATGTGTGAAAACAGTCTGTTTCAATTTAGCTCAACCTCTGACTCACAGGGAACAGCTTTTAAATTGTTCATACAATTCTTATCAGTCAGCTGGGGTTGGGTAAAGGAAATAGGAATATGGAAACCTAATCACTCCTTCTGTGAAACATCACCATGTCTCCCTGATTGGAGGAAGATCAGATCCTAGGAAGCCTTTCCTGCAGGTTTCCACCATTTCCTGGCTGTTTCAGTTTAATCACGACATGGTTGAGCTGACCTATTACTTCATGAGTTTCCCGGGCAAGGGTGGGTGTTACTGGTACACGTCTTAGGAAAGCCCACTGGCAGATAGTCCCATCACTAGAAGCTGATGTTGCAAGCACGCTACTTGCACATAGTGACCTGGGCTTCCTTGGCAAACTGCTCAATCCGATATGCAATCATGGCAACAGGCTGAAGTCAAGGAGCACATTTTTGGGAACAAACTGTGATATTTTTATTGGTTTGCTGTATTTCACCCTTATAAAAGAATGGTATTAGAGTTCAACTTACAGATAGAAATGAGGAAAACTGAAAATGAGCAGGGAGGAGACCATAAAACTACCCAGGCTGGTCATTCCGTGAATCCTTTTATGGTTAGTGGATGTCTATTTTCTGTCAATACCAGGTCAATATTTTGGAGCTAATTCATCTGACAAATCGCCACTGGGTACATTTTCCGTCATCAACAAAAAATATGTAGCTTTCATGAGAGAAGTGCTGGCTGTGTAGCTATGATATGTATGTGGGTTACATCTGCTCTTCCTTTTTGCTATGGACGGTTCGAATGCTTTCCTTTCAAGCTTTGCCCAAGTAGGCACAGATCTTAGGAGATTTACCTTAGCTGGACAGTGGAGGAAATTCATCCACAATTGAATAAACCGGATGATTGCAGTGCAGCTCTCTTGGGTTGAAACTAACTCTTGTTATACTTGCTTACTTAGCACCAAGAAAATATTTAGGGTATAAAACTGTCAATGAACTTAAAAGACTAACAGATTTAGTTCCGCCATGTAGGTGGGTAAGTAAGTAGACACACACAAGCAACTTACTGAAGTATAATTTACTTACCATACAATGTACTTATTTTAAGTGTAGAATGTATTTTTTTGCCCAAGAATTTGAGCCTTATAGAGGCCAAAGAGATCACAGAGAGCCTGTAGCTCACCCTTCACACTGCAGCTCAGAGAAACAGCCACGCCACCCAGATGGTCGGTGGTAAGTGGAGAGGTGATGCCCTATTTGGAGATGCTAATAGTAACCAGCCTATTGATTAGGCCATTTTGAGTAGAAACTCACCCTTTGCAGGGAAAGGGAGGAAAGACTTTATGTAGCAGCCTGTGTAGAAGATGGGTTCCTGATATGTTAAAAATGAACATCCAACTGCTGGCTGCAGAGAGTGTAGGAAAAGATGGAAGGGGAAGTGTCTTCCCAACAGGAATACTGAGGAAGACGAAGGCTTACAGTGAATGAAGGACTGAGAGTTTACTAAAGAATGGGAGTCTGAGGTGTTACAACAATTCCGACTGATGTAACGTTTGGATACTGACAAATAAAATTTATAAATGACTTTTTCAACCACTTCCTCTAGCAGTGGAGTTGTTATTATCCCATTGATTTTGAAATGAAATGTTATGGAATTTTCTTGCTTTAATGAGAAGGCAGATCCAACTGGTAAATAAAGTAACGATGAAAGCAATTAAAAGAGTGAAAATGAGAAATAAAGTAACAATACTCCTAATGCTTAACCCAAATAGGCAGGTTTTGCGGATTTACTAAAAAGATTCGTGTTCATCTAGAGGTAAACATATTGGGAAGCAATGCTCACTGTGAATAAACCCGCCCTTTGGTAAGAGGATAAAAGTCAATTAGTAATGTCATTTGTTTAAAAATCTGCCTGCACCTGGTTCTCATTTGTCCTCCAGCTGAGAAACCAAAGACAACTTCTTTTTATTGCTTGTGGTCAAACAGCAAGTTCATTTCGCCATGGGATGATCAAATGGCCAGCCTCCCCGGCTTGAGAAGGTCTGCCTTTCACTTTCAACTTGTTCAATCATCATTAACTCTGAAAAATGTCACATTCCATTGGTGCAATGAAAATTTCACCACCAGTGACCGTTTGGGTGAAGTTTTTGTAGGCGAGGCCCTAAATCTTGCAGAGCACCTCACACATTCTCAAGGTCATTTGCCTCGTTTCCTTGTTTAATGACAGTTGCCTAAGATGCTGGAGTCTGTCTATAGCCTGACATCAGCAGCTCTGAAGAAACCTCTGTGTTGGGGTACGTGTCCCTCTCTGAGACTGAAAAGGTTCACACATGTGTGTTATCTGACACGCACGCACATACACCCCCTCCTTTGTTATCTATTGTATTATGCATACACACACTGGGGTTTTTACCAAGCAAAAGTCTTCTTTACTGGGGATAGACCGGTAAAAAAAAGACCACTGGATGCAGCCCATTCAAAGCAGGGTTTCCTTACTTTGGGAAGTCGGCTTCCCTGGACGAAGCTGCAATATCAACTTGGGAAGTTTCCAAAAAGTTTCTGGAAAGGAGAAATAGGCTTCTTTTTTACGTTTGCCACTGGGCTTGGAAGTCTGCACCTCCTTTGTTTATTATTTAATTATATTTCCCCCTCTGCAGAGAAGTTCTGAAATGCAAATCCCAATGAATGCGGCATTGGGCCAAATCCCTCACAGCACTCTACAAAAACGAATTTCTGGAAGTGGATGTCAAGGAGCAAGATGCCTAAATTAAGAGGTCACTTGATCCAGAATCTTAAAGAGAAGCATAGTGTTTATTGGGGCAAGTCAAATAAATTTTGTGCCATTTGGCAAGCAAGTCATAGTTAAAACAGGCCCCAGTTACAGGTCCTGATTAAATTTTCAAGGTCAAAACCAAAAGAATGTTTAAGCAGAGCTCCCTATAGAGTCTTAGTGCCAGGGCGCTAATACACCATTTTAAATAGCCTCCAAGAAGGGCTTCTTGATTTCTAGCTCTAGTTTAATGTCAAAGTTCCACTGGGTCAGCTGCTGAAATAAGGAGGAGGTTATCAGCCTGACTGGATTATAGGCACAATGTGTTGGTCCCTTTCAACTAGCTATGCTTCATAATGTATTAGAATATTTCTTGTTGCCGATATCCAAGTTTTGATTGACTAGAAGTTGGGGGTAGGAGAGAAAGCAAAAATAATCTAATAATGTTTTCCAATTCCCCCAGTTAATACAAGACCTGACCCTGGGTCTAAAGAAGCATCATATGGCCCCTAAAATAGGAAAAGGAATGTCCTGACATTTTAATGGCTGAGTTGACAGCATCACCTTTAAGAAAAGAGATTCCAATCCTAAGAATCTCTTTAAGAGATTCAGGTTATTAGCTGAAAAAAGCTTGCATGTAATTTCCTAGGAGAGACTGAGACTTTTCTTATTCAAACACTTGAATATGTATCTGGTATTATAAGTGTATAATAAATATTAACTCATTTAACCCTCATAGTAATTCCAATAGCCGAAGTCACTTACCTAAGGTCATAGAACTATTCAAACCCAGAAGTCTAGGTCTATATGCATTATACAATGCTGCTATTTTTTTTCACAAAGATTTCTCAGACTAGGCAACCCAAATGCCCATTTATCTGTTGCTTCAAGGTGAGCAGGTGGTGTGCAAAGAGAATAGTGTTTGATCGGTTTGCTCCACGTCACAGGAATGGGAAATGGAGATCAAGTCTCTAAACGTCCCTTCTCACACTGATTTCTCCCACTCTCTCGTCTCCACCTTGTGGAGGTCACCTTTCTACTGTTGGCTCCTTAGTGCTGGCTCTGTCTGTCTGTCTGTCTGTCTGTCTCTCTCTCTCTCTCTCTCTCACACACACACACACACACACACACACACACACACAGAGCTATTACTGTGCTTCAGTGAAGCTGCACAGGGTTTGTGATCTGGGCATAAAAGCAGACATCATTTGCTCATTAGAGTTAAGTTTTCAAGACGTGCCCCAATTACTGACCTCCACTAACGGCCTGGGTTTGCGCTCGACTGCAAACCTGAAGTGGCAGAGTTCACAGTAGCTGGTGTTTGAGGATGACAGCCAGTGCTCCAGGCAGCTCCGATGAATTGTCCCCAGGGTCCCTGTACATTCACATGGAGAGAGCAAGTCCTCTTGGCTGCTGCCCTCGTGGCAGATCCTGCACATCGGCCGGTCATTGAAGGGGCTGCAAGAGAAGAAGGGGCACCTGCTGGTAACGGGCTGGAAACCACTGCCATGCCGTGGTCCTCTGGCTCTGTGTCCTTCGGACCCTCACCCGAGGCAGCTGCTCAGAACAGACACCTGGTTTACAACCCGAGATCTACACTGGCACTCGGTAGTGGGAGCTGGGGTCCTTGGGCATCTACTTCTGTCAATACAAAGAAATAGGGGGTGACCAATACCAGAGCAGGTGGGCCCAGGGTCATAAGCAAGTGAAAAGGAGCAATGTGTTAATTTTACCTTAGACATCGAAGTAGTTCAGGCAAACTACCAATCAAAAAATAAAAATCATCCCTAGCTATTAAGAAGTTGTTTTGAAATGACACCAATTGTAGTTTCTGGACAAGCTGCATCTTTTGAACCAGGCTGGGACACTTTTGAATGCCCAGAGGTTCCTTTCCTTTCTTCTTTCAGTGGGATAGGCGAGTGAGAGGAGGGAAACGGACTGGCGGCCAACCCTGAAGCTGCCACACAGAACTGCAGTCTGAGCCAGAGCACGACGCCGTGGCAGCTTGGTCCTCGGAGCTTTCCTAGGATGCACTTTGGGACGCTGAGGACAGCAAGCTGAAAGTGAGTAATGGTACGCGCTACCAAGGTGGCCTCAGTCCACAGCTTGGCCTTTAACTTGGAAACACCACCCCTGCACATTCTGTGAGGACACACAGGGTAGTGGTTTGTGAGGCAGGCTCTGGAGTCCAGCTGCCTGGGCTCGAACCCCAGCTCTGCTGCTCACGAGCTGGCTAACTTTGGGTGAGTTACAGCATCTCTCTGGACTTTAGTTTCCTCATCTGTAAAATGGGCACAAAGCATGGTGCCTTCCTCATACGGCGACTGTGAGGATGAGAAAAGATAGTCCAGATTACAAGCTTAGAAGAGGGACCAGCATGTGGTAAGTGCCTAGTTAATGGTAACTGTTCTCACTTGTAGAAAAACTCAGGTTGGGGAAAATCAAAAAACATGGCCCTCATCACATAAGTCAGAGGCCAATGGAAGGCTCAAACCAAGATGGCCTCACTTCTTAATGGATACTGGAGGACTATCCCTCTCTGATTAATGTCATCTTATATTGCTAGAGGTCCTTATTGGGTATTAGATTTTAAAATGTCATCATTGTATGCGCCAACCCAAGGACCAGACTCTTTACCCACCCTCTCCCGCCTCTTCCTGTCCCCCAGAGATGACAGTGTTCCAGGCTTATGCCCACCATTCTCTTTGACTCCATCTTTGTGGAAAGGCCTTTCTGGGGATGATCCTGGGAAAGAGTGAAGGCTAAAAGGGGATTAAAAGAGGAAAGGACCTCCTTCCCACTTGCCAAAAGACCCCCTCATGCTCAGGGGTGGGAAAAGAAAGTTTAAAGAGTTGACTTTTTTCTCTCATTATTACTGGCCTCTGTCATTCACACTGAACCAAATGCGTGTAAAACTGTAAAAGCTCTGGTTTACGTGTCTACGTGGTAGAACACACACACACACGCACATTGGCTCACAGGTCTCAGTCATTTCAGCTCTGCAGACTGTTCTTCCTGATCAGATGAGGTGACTGATGGCTCGAGGGTGATGGGGGCATATGCAGACAGATAACTATCCGTCTCGGTTCACAGCAGAGCAATGATGCTCACTGCCTCATCGTATACTGAGTTCTACCTAACCGATTATTACAAGTTTTCCCAGAGGTGGAAAAATATATATTGACCTTCTTTTTTTTTTTTCCTATTTCTTCCCTTTGCAATAGCCACACGGATTGAAAGTAGATGGCACATGGATAATGTTTACAACACGTGGCGGTGTGTGAGTCCATGTCTGGTGGCCACCACGTCCGGGGCTAGGAGGGGGGGACAGAGAACGTTGTGGTGTCACTAGGAGTCCTGCTGCAGGGGCACGTAGGTGGGCCTGTATCTGCACCGGAGGGGTTGGCTGAATTGCTCAGACCAAGGTAAGCAGTCGAGGTCTGAGTGACTGACCCAAAGTTTCAGGGCCGGAAGTGTCAGCACTGAAACCAATGGGCAAGTCCAGTATTTTACAGTCGTAAGTCCCAATCCCACTTACCC
Source organism: Orcinus orca (assembly GCF_937001465.1). Taxonomy (NCBI): domain Eukaryota; kingdom Metazoa; phylum Chordata; class Mammalia; order Artiodactyla; family Delphinidae; genus Orcinus; species Orcinus orca. Next base: position 80,537,364 of record NC_064561.1, on the reverse strand, counting down.
ATTCTGAAACTAATGGAGAAGCCAAGGAGTACCTAGTGGCCAGGCAGCCTGGCTCTCAACCTGCCAGTGGGCAGCAAGAGCACCAGAGGAGACCTCCAGGGACAAAGTGCCGGCCTGGATAAGCCGTCTCCGTGCTGCTCAGAGCCTTCATTCTGGCTCCGGTCTATCACTTGGGGGAGACAATGATACTTCACGGGGCAGAGTGTGTATGAAGGATCGTAGCTGGGATACAGGGAGAGCGAAGGAGGAAGCAGCAGAAGAGGCCCCCATGTGGGGACGTGTCAGAGGAGACTCCCCCAGGAAGTAGCTGTGGACAGCCCCCATCACGGCATGCTGATCAGCGTGCACGTCAGAACGTCACTTCAGAAGTTTTGCCCACGTATCCAATCACTTTGGCTCAGTCATCTGAAACCAGGTGCCTCCTTCATTCTATTATAACAAAGGGCTACCTTTGTTAGCACCTGGAGACAACGAAAATGTAATTACTGTAGGAAGGTCAACATAACACATGTTAAGCAAGCAACCCTGTGTCTGTGGGATCCTCCCCTGCCTGCCTCTCTGCAAGTGTGACTTTAAGTGGAAACGTCCACAACGTGAGTTTTATCTTTTTGCCCCATTGCTATAGAAACGACCATGACAGAACATGTGTAGTTTTTTTTTTTCCCCCTCCCAGTACCTCCTCTCACCTGACACAAAGACCTGAGCGCTAATTACATTCCCTGTAGCATTTCCCATCTGACAGCCCTCCGAATTCATTTTAACTGTGGTACTACCTCTGGGTGGCAAGGGTCCGCACTACTGTTGAAAGCAGCTGCCCGTCCTTGGCTGAAACTTGCATGACATACTGCGGCTGCCCATTCACTAGGCTGCCACAGTCCTCCACGGTCTTCACCACGGGTGCAGCTGAACTGGTGCAGTCTGGCAGCACTTCGGGCAGGTGACTGCAGCGGCTGGTTGTCATGGTAATGGACAGCAATTACTCTGCTAATGGCTTCCACATTCATACAGGATTTCCATCTAAGAGAGATCAGAAAACAGTTTACTTGGTCAGGGTGGTTAATAGAAAATGGACAATTACAGGCCACCATCATCATGTCAGTATTTAATAGAAATAACAGGGGTGGCCTAGACGCCGTACATTATCTTGCTACCATTTAAAACGCACGCGCACACTCAGCCCACAAGAAACAGTGAACGTGGTTATGAACAGGACACCGAGCATGTCAGTGTCCGTAAACATCGAGGATCAGAGAGGGGAGGGCACGATGGCCCTGCAGCCAGATCTGAAGCGAAGATAGGCACTTCTCGCACTCTGGGCCAGAGAAGCAGTAAGTCTTCGTTAACACTCTCTCAAAGTTACTAGAACCATTATTAAAACCGCTTGGGGGGATTTCCCTGGTGGTCCAGTGGTTAAGACTCCATGCTTCCAACACAAAGGGCCTGGGTTTGATACCTGGTCGGGGAACTAGATCCCACATGCTGCAAGTAAGACCCGGTGCAGCCAAAATTAAAAAAAAAAAAAAAAAAGCACCACCTTTCTGACTTTTCCCATATCTGTGTTCCATAACACAATTATCTGCTCAATGTGTCTTGAAAATTACTTTCCTTTAAAAAGTTAACCTATTTTAGCTTTGTCTTAAAGTTATTCATGAAATGATAAGTTTGATGAGCTTGTTATATATATTTGTAAAGGACATGATAATAAGTACATTAGTACTAAGTTTTCGGGTTTTTGTGTACCACTTAAAATCCAGGGACACTTGCCTTATCATAGGGGGAACACACAGGGAAATGCAAGGAACTGATGAATGAGATCTCTACCACCTATGAAGAATAATCCATTCTTAATAAGGGCCTTACCTCGCTGACACATAGTCTACCACATAGAGTGCAAGAAATTCTGTTCCCAATCTGTGTGCTGTGGGCTTGAACTTGACCTCAAGTTCAAAGCCTTCAGATCCAGTGGAGTAAGGAACCCCGCTGCATCCAATAATAGAGCTGCACGTGATGTGTAAGAAATAGAGGACTTAAGAGAAACTTGCAGGAGGAATTCTTTATGTCTAAAGGTGAGAGGACACAGTTTCATGGTCCGTACGGACCATCTCTGCCCAGTCTGCTCACCTCGAGCTCCTGAGCCTGGGACAGCCTGGACTCAGTGGACAGTGGCAGGCTTGATGGATAGACTGAGTTCCCGTCAATAACCAGTCTGGGTGGTCAAGGCCCCAAGTCTAAATAAATTTGCTTCCCAACCCTAAGAGCATGTTTGGAATTCCTCAAAGGGTTATTTTCTCCCAGATATTTGTTACATTTTACTCGACTCTTACAGGTTTAGAAAATAGGATCTGCCCAACTTCCAGAACAATGTGCAGCAACTGGACGTTCTCAGGAGGAGAACGCAGTGTTTCCAGATGAACTTGAGCTGACACTGTCCCTGCTGACAAGCACATATCCCACAGGCCTGACCATTGGATGGGAACAGAATCCCCTCCTTCCTGCCGAGGTGTCTGGCTGGCTCCCTTTCCTGTTCTCCTAGGCTGCCTCTAGTCCTCTCAGGGTCTGCGGTCTGGCCTCTTCCAGGAGCCCTTTGGAAACTGGCAATGGGGCGAGGGCTGTGGACACCAGCCCTGGTCTTAGGCCTGATGTGGGGCAGAGGCAGGGCTGCCCCTTCCATGTCACTGTCACGACTCCGGTGGGCTTCTCAACCCCCAGGTACCAAGCGTTCAAGAAACACAATGAGATGATTAGCTAGTATACTTTTCCTCGTTAAATAGGATTTGTTGCTTTTTTTTTTTCCACGTTGCAAAAACAAGAATATACGTTACAGAAGGTATAGAACAGCACAAAGAAAATAAAAATCACTCAAAACCCCACCACTTGAATAACCACAGTAAACTTTTTAATTTTTGGCAGGGTTGGCAGGGTGGAGTTGATTTGTAGCTGGGGCCACAGAACAAAAAGGATGTTCAAAGGTCGGCTTCGAAATCTGTGTCTGACCCCTGTCCCCTGTCCTGCCCTTATAAATCCCCATTGACATGATTTTAAATTCTCATAATGCCTCACAGTCACAAAGTGTAACTTCCTGGCACAGCTCTCTTGCTTCACAAGGCAGCCACAGATTAAGAGCCAGGGGTGTGTTGGCAGGAAAAGCAGACACAGTGACCTTCTTGCCTCACGGAATCATTATGTCTGGGTGCAGTCTGAGAGTCTATTTTCGGGTTTTGCATTAACTCCAGCTCAGAGGGCCAAGCATTCCCTCCTTCCACTCCACGGAGCTGGAAGGAGGCAGAGAAGGGATGCAGAGTGAGAAAAGGAGGCCAGGCTGGTCAACGGTGAGGCCGCCCTTAGTGAGGGGAATGCCACTCAGACACACAAGGTTCCCAAGTTCATTCACTTATAACTAGACTGGATTAAGTCCTCACCAAAGGAAGTTGTTCTAAATGTCTGACCTAAATTTGCAATAAAATGCCCTTAAAACAGTTCTGGAGGGCTTCCCTGGTGGCACAGTGGTTGAGAGTCCGCCTGCCGATGCAGGGGACACGGGTTCGTGCCCCGGTCCGGGAAGATCCCACATGCCGCAGAGTGGCTGGGCCTGTGAGCCATGGCCGCTGAGCCTGCGCGTGCGGAGCCTGTGTTCCGCAACAGGAGAGGCCACAACAGTGAGAGGCCCACATACTGCAAAAAAAAAAAAAAAAACAGTTCTGGAAGTAGAGTTTCCTTAAAACTGTAGTTTCACTTCTGGTTGTTATTCTTCATTTCACTTGTCTTCTCAAAGGTGAAAGGGATATTACCCACCATCTGATCAGTTTATTCCATTCACAGAGAGTGCCAGGCACTGAGTTGGGCATAAAGAAATAAAAGGCTCCTCAACCTTGCCTTCTTCTGCAGGCAAGCCCTGGCTCTTTCCCTCGTGCCATCTCTGCAGAACACTGAACCCAACTTAGGATTGAAATGATACTCGAGTCCAGCACTCACTGAAGAACACACCAGCACCTCCACTGACCAGCACACACGAGAATAACCCTGAGATACTAAGTCCTGCACGCCAGGGTGAGTCCGCACACTCCTCAAAGACCATGTCTTGAATTGAAAGTGGGGTGGGAGGGACTACACAGAGGATGGGCACCTCGATCCTGGTGGGAAGCACTGAGTTGGTTTCAGCCCCAGAGAGGGAATCAAATCAGGTGGAGGAGGAGAGAAGGAAGCACACCTCCCCAACCTCAGTCAAAAGAAGCCCAGGGCGGGCTTCCCTGGTGGCACAGTGGTTGAGAGTCCGCCTGCCGATGCAGGGGACACGGGTTCGTGCCCCGGTCCGGGAAGATCCCACATGCCGCGGAGCGGCTGGGCCCGTGAGCCATGGCCGCTGAGCCTGCGCGTCCGGAGCCTGTGCTCTGCAATAGGAGAGGCCACAACAGTGACAGGCCCGTGTACCATAAAAAAAAAAAAAAAAGAAGAAGCCCAGGGGGACTTCCCTGGTGATCCAGTTGGTTAAGACTCCGTGCTTCCAATGCAGGGGTCACAGGTTCGATCCCTGGTCAGGGAACTAAGATCCCCACAGGCTGTGTGGTGCGACTGGGGAAAAAAAAAAAAAAAAGAAGCAGCCCAGGGGCTGAGATCAAGGTGTGGGGCAGGAGTGGGCCTTGCAGGCTGCGGGCACCAATTGGCATGCATGTGTTGCACCTCAGGCAGTGACAAATGGCCCACTGCATTTCCCTGTCTCTTTCAGAGCCACCTGGGAAAACAGCAGGCTGCTGCCGTGGATGCTAGAAAGAGCTGAGCTGTGGGTTTGTAGCCTAGCACTGGTCTTCCACTGATCTTTCCGCAAAATTTCAAGTGCCATTTGACCGCTTTCTTATCAATACCGCCCCTAGGAAGTCCACCCAAGAGCGCTGCTCTCTGGGATTTCTCAGGACAAAAAACATGATGCTGGGAGGGAGTGGTGTCCATAGACACTTGAAACCTCAAATTACACTGATGAGAGGAGTTCTTTGTTGGCCAGGCTTCACACCTTATATAATTCCTCAGGCTGAGAATAAAGCATGATTTGGCATTGGCCAAATTCAGCCGCACTCAGTGGGAGGGCTGGGACTAGGTGGATGAGAGGGAGACAAATAGAAAAGGAAGGAGTGGCTACAGAAATGAAAGCCTGATTAGACAATGGTAAAGATAAAAAGGCCTGTCTGTGAAACTGCGACCCCTTTAAAGGACAGAGTACAGTTTCATTAAAGCAAGGACCCAACCAGGCTGCACCTAACTGTGGCTGCGTTTCTGCTGTCAGTAAGTGATTTCCATGGGAACATGGCTGGCATCAAGAGGATGCGTCCAGAGGACGAGGGGGAAGGGCAGGGAAGAGAGCCCTGCTCACCTGTGCAGCCCTCTTGCCTCACAGCCCCCGAACCTCCATAAGGACCACAGAGTTATGGGCAAGGCTCTGTTCTCAGAGGCAGGACACCCAAGCTCGCACCCTGGCTCACCACACGCCAGCGTAAACCATTCAGTCTCTCCGACTTTGCTGAGATTACTTGCATTTGAAATTAGGGTATTGATACTTCCTGAGCCAGCTCATCTGGTTGTTTGTGAGGCCTCAAATAAGATGAGACACGTGAACGTGCTCTGGCAGCTGGAATGAGCCGTGCACAGGGAGTCATGCACATGCACATTTTATTACTATATTAACCTTTCCTGCTCTTTTCCTGGCCTGGGTTGCATCTCTTCCGTCTTGTATAACTGCTCTCCTCCGTGGCTGGTCAGTTTGTACCCACTGCTCCCTCTGGGTCACACTTGAGCCCTGACCTTGTGCCACTCCATCCCTCCCCGCGGGGAGCACAAAGGGAGTCTTGCTTGCAGCCTGTGTCTCCTCACCCTCCCAAGACCTGTCACCTTCACACCCCCCAACACAGGTTGCACTTTTCCATGAAAATGTTTAGTACAGATACCCGATGAAAAACTGCTATTATGTTTGGTATTCGTGTCTATTTTTTCCAGCAGCTACCATTATCTTAGCTAATCTAAATACACTGGAAAAGAACACACAAGCCACACCCAGCTGCCTTTTTAAGCCTGCTTCTATCAGAACTGCATTTTCAGTGCAAGTCAACTTTAATCTCTCAGCTGTAGGATAAGAAGGCTATTTTGGGGAGGTACCTGGTGCGTTGGCAACTCTATCTGGGTATAAAAATTACCCACAGGATTTAAAGGTGAAAACAAGAGCATAACGGTGTGTGCACCCTGGTGCTAATCTGGTCGTGTGGGCTGCATGGGCAGTGGTCTGAGCAGGCCCAAGCTCCGCGGGGCAGTCTAGAGCCAGACTGGACCTCCAAATTCAACCCTAATGCTAATTCCAGAGATTTTAAAAGGGAGGCTCCTCAGGTGCTCAGTATGTCCCGGAAGGGCCCCGTATGACCTCCAAAGCCAGAGTTGGCCAACAAAGCAAGTCAAAGGACTCGTTCATTATTTTATCCATTCAAACAAGCATTTTTTGAGAACTTACTAGGTATTCCTAGGAAGTTTCTGGTGGTGCAGGGTCTAACCATTTCAAGTCCTGCTTTACATTTCCACCAAACAGTATGGAGTGTTCCCCAGACCCTCTCCAGGGCTGCAGAGCCATGAGGACATGGCACCTTCCCCCTAGCAATCATGCCCTTGCCAGTTCGGGGGATACCACCCAATGCCCTACATTTGAGGGAATGAGAGTGCAGAACTATGGAATGGCTAGACGGCTTTCTGCTCCCACAGAGCTGTGCATCATTAATGCTGTTCCAGGATTCAGAAAACTGACCTTAGTTTTACATGAGCAAATCTGCCTCAAAAAGGATCTCAAAAATGTCTTTTAGTCTCCTTCGAGGAGCTGCATACTCAGGGAGCAAGGCCTCCTCTAATGAGGCCAAGGAATGGATGATACAAGTCGGTCAGTGATTGAAAGGGGAAAAAATAGCAATAATGGCCTGTCCAGGAACTTTCCCCTCTGAGTTGGATTTTTAGACTTTGAATTCTAAGAACAGTCTCTGAGAATAGGATCGCTCTTTGATAGAACATTTCCCTGGCTTTTCAGGCATGTTATAAACAGACAGTGCACTGCATGGCTGATGGACTGACTTAAGAGTGTCCTGAATGTTCAGAAAAAATGAAGGCAGGCAAGAAATCACACACTGACCTTCCTTTCCAATGGAAATGGAGCACATGACTAATTTCAAAACCATTAACATGTAAAAGCAGCATATTTCTTCTGAGAACATGGCACAAAGGCTCTCCAAGGAGATTGCTGGGACATGATTACCAGCAACACTTAAGTTTTCAAAAACGCACCAAGGAGGCTATTCACGAAGAGTGTGTTAGCGGCAAAATAGCTGCTTCATTAAACTTAAATAGCCGCAGCAGGGCTGTGCCTACAGACCCAAGCTACCAAATTATACATTTCTTTTCTGGATGCTTCACTGACCTCATTATGTAGAGCAGAGAGTTTGTCATTCCAAATAAAGTGACCATCCAAGTCTTTATAAACATGTCCATCAGGTGCTTGATGAGTCTGCAGAGTGAAACACTGGGAGCCCAGTGAATTAAAAAAACAAACAAACAAAAACACGACTTCTCTTTTTGTCGTTTCATTCTTCCCTGCTACGTGCTCATTGTCACGCTTACAGAGCAGAGCAAGCAGGTGAAATGCCTGTTTCCGAGCATGAAGGAATTTTTGATTTGGGGGTTATGGCATTTTATTGAGAAACGGGTAAACACCAACGATGAACCATGGAAAGAAAAAAACCCAGACCAGCATAAGGCAAGTTGGATCCAGAGAGAGTTACAGCTTGTTCCCAATGTTCTTTTTGAAATTGATATCCAGAGTTATTTATCATTTCCCATCCACGTTATTAATTCTGATTCTCAGCCACAAGGAGTATCAGGCTAATTTTTCTTCCATTTAAAATTACTATATATTTTTTTCAGCCAGGTAAAATCCTCTAGTTCTGCTGAAGGCAAAGCAAGTAACGATTATCATATTTATACATATTTTTTCCCCTCAAGAAGTACTCACGAAATTAATTCAGATTTTGGAGGCTATCCCATTTTTTTCACTTCATTTTAATTATATAGAGGAAAATGGCAATTAAAATCCTACAACAACCCTGTGTGTTCAGAGGCACAGCGACAGCTGAATCACACTTGTAAATAACAACTGGTCCTGCACAAGGAGCCCTGCTGAGCTAGGGGAGCTACAGGGAAACAGAGCTGCCTGGTTGAGTTCCAGGGGCTCGGGAACAATCAGGGCACATCAGAAAAGTTTAAATGTCAAGTTTAAAAAATAGAGGGGAGCAGGCAAAGCAGAATGAGATGTTCACAGGACGTTACTCAGAGATGAGAAAAGTGTATGCTTCAAATGATATTCAGTGTGCCCAGCGCCAAACGGCTACCTGTTCAGCGTAAGGAAGGTATGGAGGGTACCATTGACCAGGATATCTGATGATATGGAAGGAAAATATTTTGGCTACAAATGAGGGCTGAATACGCTCTAAGGACTACAAGTTCTGGATTTGTGGATAGGTTCATACACATCTTCCACCAGCCTCCAAGTGAATGCCCGCCATTAAAGGAAGTTGATTTGGGGTTCATTCCAAGTCGTATCTCACCCTCCTCCATACAAACAACACCGTACTAGCTACACAGGTGTGCTCCATCTTGACCCCAGCCTCCCAGAGCCTGGAATAAAGCCAGCTGTGGCTTATTTTAAGCCCCAGGGTTCCTTGGGGCTTTCCCCAGCTGCATTTCACCAAGACCGTGGGGAGGTTGTAGTCTTGTTCTCTCACGGGGTAGGGTCCAAGCTCTGCATTCTGCCAGGCTCCGAGGCCCAGGTCTCCCTGCAGTGTTTGCTGGAGCCCCAGGAGACGTTTGGCTGGTGGACCTCCATTTACACACGAGGATATCCGAAGTTACTCAGCTCGCCAAGGAATAGAAAGGCAAGTGCAGAGCGAAGACAAAAACTCTTCGGGTTTTGCTTTTTAGCTCTGTCTTTGGCATTATGGGTGGGCTCCCTATCATATGCTTCATATTACTGAAAGTCCCCCAAACGCCACTTGTTCTTTCCCATGTGGTCAGAGTCTCCGGGTGTTTCTGTGTTGCCTTTGTACATACTTGGCTTTGGATTCAGGGGAACCTCTGGGAGCCTTTGTGGGGGAGGGGACAGAGCCCTAGTTTTGGATCAAGGAGTCCTGGCTTTGAACTGCTACTCAAAATTTACTTGGCACTAAGCCTCAGTTTCCTCCCTGACACGCTGGACCTGGGGTAGGTCTGTGCCTGGCCTGTGGTGGTCACTTGGTAACCGGCAGTGCTTAAGATTGCAGTGCAGCAGGGTGAGCTCATATCAGCTGAGGACCAGGGTGGGGAAGAGAGGTCCCTTCCAGACCCTACCTCTAATCCCCTTGCCTAGCCCACCCCTCTGTAGTCATCCTTACTACCCTACCATCTTCCCAAGCGAATGTCTTTTGGGGGCAGAACTGCTGACAGTTCTGTTTTGACAGTCTTGTATAACATAGGTAAAAAACACAGAAATGCTCCCTGGAATTACTCTTCTCAGCTCTTGGACACTGCTCCCCTTTCCCTCCACTACACACACACTCACACATACACACAAAAACCACAGTTTCTTTTTATGGGTTCCCTAGAATGTGTCCAGTCTTTTAAACCATCAAGATATAAACAAGCACAAGAAAAAACTAACAGTCAGCCAAGGACCAAGTGATCTGAGATCACTTTATCACTTAACTTCTTGACAGCTGTATACTCTGGATTCTTGTGGACCGTGAAATCGGTGGCAAAAAGGGCCTCATTCGTATTGATACTTCTTATTTACCTCAATGCAAAGCGCTTCCAAACCCCTTCAAAGGGGCCTCTCAGGCATTCTGTTTTCTAAGTAGAGCACATGCCCCCTCCCGCACTTGCTCCTCTGGCCGTCTGTCCCATCTTGCCCTGCATCTTGACATTGATGGTTGCATTGGCCCCGCATCTTACACAGCCCACACCCATTGGAGTGTCAGCTTCATCTGGACATTTTTTAGTGTGAGAACCAGCCCACTCTCTCCCCAAGCCTCCACCGGAGCCGAGTGTTTAAAGTCTGCTAGAAATGCTCCAGGGCATCAGTTAGTGGAGGGCTGTCTTCCCTTAAGCCACTCAATCACTCAGGAGGAAGGTCCTAAATCAAATATCTGGTCTGTTCATTTCTTTGTGTATTTGTCCTTGCAAAAACAATGAGTGAGGTTCCTTAATGGGACCCCTCTTGTTTGACAGAAACAAAAACAACCTTACATGGACACTGAATTAACTTATTATCCAAGACCAAACAACCAAATATTAAAGCAGAGGTCTACCTTGACTTTAAAATTTTCATCTGATGGTAGTTTTCCTTCAGAACAGACAAAAAAATTACACTCTTAATAGCAATAGTGAGAGTCTATTTTTCTATTTTCATAGCACTGTTCATTTTCTATTCTCTAATTACTTAATAAATACAGTGGGTCTTTACTGCCTTTGAGGGTGAAAATAGCAGTTATACCCCTATGGAGCTCGTTCATTTGCTTTATGGGCTAAAAAATCTCTAGTGTGTCACAAATGAACACAATGTTCCCGAGGACTGTGTTTTACTCTTGACTCTCCAATTTCACTAATAAATGTGAAAAACACATGTAGCCAGATAAGTCCCTGGAGACCAGCCACTGCAGACACTGAAGAAAGCAAGTTATTCCAGCTAAGATCAGCATTCACTTTCACATTGGAGACTATTTGTCTCCCAAATTCTCCTCCAATTGCTTGACATGAAGCAATGAAATTGGTTTCCAGTGACTACCCCCAAAATCTTAGAAAACTAGTTTTCTTTTTTTTTTAAAATAAAGGATATCTTCAAAAAAAAGAAAAAAACATAAAATTTTTGATCATCAGGTAATGACCTTTTTCTAATCACGTCTCCAGTGGATTCCCCACCACCTTCTGAGAGAGCTGTTACTCTTTTTAAAAAATATTTTTATCAAGAAAAATTTCAAACAAATAGGGAGAAAACTACAGTAACCCCACATATTCTTCATCATCCCAATCTAGCAAGATTTTGCTACACTTGTTCACCCTTGCTTCCTTCCTTCCACCCTATTAAGATTTTTATGCAAGTCTCAGAAATTGTCATTTTACCCCTACATACTTAAGTATGAATTTCTAAAAATATGAACTTTTCTTATAGAACCACAAAACCATTATCATACCTAACAAACTTAATAATTCCTTGGTATCATCTGTTACCCAAACTGTATTCAAATTTCTCCAACTGTCTTGAAAAATCTTTTATGGTTGCTTTGTTTAAATGATCCAGACAAGGTGTAACATTTGGATACATCTAAGTCCCTCTCACTTGCACACAGCCACCTCCCTTTTTCCCCCTTGCCAATGTCTTGCTAAAGAAACTGGCACAGGGCTCCTCTTAAGCCCCATCCCAATAGCTACGTTCTTAATTTTTCTTGTAGTATCATTTAACTTGTTCTTCTATCCCCTGTATTTTCTGGAACCTTACTGATTGGTTTAAGTTCAAGTTCAACTCTTCTGCAACAATAGCTCATGTTGTGTACTTACGTATTGCATCAGAGCGGGCAGGCTCCTAAGATAACAATGAACCATTTTTAGAGGGTTCAGGTGAGGGCAGCCTGATTCCTCCATTGTGGAGTTCCCCATAACATACCTAATGGGCTAATGATTGCATCCCATTTATGACAGGTACTTGAATCAATGATTTCATTTGGGGGCTACAGAATTATGCTTTTCCAATTCTAACTTCCCTTCCACATTTAGTGGCTAGAGTTCTCACGTGAAAAAGAATTTTCCTTCATCAACACTTGCAATCTGGTCATTCTGAAATACAATTTGCACAGAGAAGCCATAATAACTGCTTAATTCTTTCCTTTGACTGCCAATTTTCAGAGTAAGGAATTGTTGCTTTAGGTACATCCTATAGTAACTGAGTTGTTTTTGTTGCTTTCTATGTTATTCTTAAAGGTCCATCTGTCTTTATTGAAATTAAAAAAAAAATCAAATCACCACGCAATAACTAACCCTTCTGCTTGAGTATAGAGAACTGGATTTGTAATGAAAAAGGACACAAAATATGTCTGAGCCCAAGTCCCTGCCACTGTGTATCTCTCTTCTCACTGGAAGGCCAGGCACTGTTTCCCTTGCCTACTTTGGTATACGACTCTTGTCTTTAGGGTTGATAGAGTCTTTCCCTAGGCTGAACACTCCCTGAAGACAGAGGTCTTCTGCATTTACTGATCCCTTAGGAAAACAAGAACAATCTTAAAATCTACCCTCTTCGGCTTACTGCGGCACAGTTGACTTGGTGTCACTTGCTCCTGTGAGCAAGTGACTTCCACTGTCTTATCATTCACTGAATATATCTGAAGGTGCCACCAGTGTAGAAGCCAGTCGGCAGAACTACACCACTTCAGACTGACTAGCTAAGGTCATCAAGTCTGTACTAGATTTTTGGGCTTCGTCTGTGACCCATCAGGAAACCATTCCTGTCCAATGAAGCCTGCAGGTGCCATCTGGCATGGCCACACCCAGCTCCAGGCTGCAATGGTGGCACATTAACACGATGGGCAAGCTTCCACTAGGGGAAGAAACTGCATGTGGATGAAACTTGCACATGTATGAGAAACAGCTCCCTTTTCACCTTCTTACTAATAAGGGTGAAAACATTCAGGCCATTCAGAGGTATTCGCCACAGAAGCATTTATAAGTCTTCCTTAACAACGGCTGACAAGTGTCTCTGAGACGACAGGAATCCAGGGTCTTTCTTTTTTGCTCTCTAAGAGCAGAGATATTTTCTGCCCATTATTGCCTTGTTTTACTGACAGGCATCTGTCAGTTAGACATTAAAACAGAGTGATAATGGGAAGATCATATGCTGGCTTTGTCCACACACTCCAAGAGGGAAGCACTCATGAAAAATGTGTATTTTGGTAAACCTAGACGCTCACGTGCCCACCTGCATTTCTATTAAGTTGGAAACTGAGTATAGAATAGCAAAGCAGTGAGAAGAGGAATAACAGAGGGATGGGATCAGAGGAGATTCCTAAATGGCCCTGCCGACACCAGTGTGGGGATCTGCTGCTCTGTGCAGGAGGGGGATGGGTTAGGAAATGCTTGCCAAAGACGATGAGCAGGATAGCAGCAGTTTTTTTCTGGCTTAACTGGAACTCACTGAGAGCTGCTGAACTGGGGAACTGGCAGAAAACATCTTCCATGGCTCTGTAAATGGAGGATGTTCACACATCCCGAAATAGCGTAAATACTCCCTTTTGAAACAGAGGTAAAAAAGGGAAATGCACATTTAAAATAAACTAATAAAAGCAATTCAATTCCTACTGAGAATCTTCTAGTAAATAGTTCTCTGTCAGAAAGTAATATTGTTACTCAGATATTTGAATCTCCAGTCATATGTTCAGGTTCTGACTTCTTGGCTAATGCAAGTAAAAGCATATCCTACGCACACACACACACACACACACACACACACACACGCGCATGCCCCGTATAATGCCATCTTTTTTTCAATCGAATAAAACTTTAATTTATTCACTTAATGATTATAGTAGAATGCCATGCTTATGCTGACAATTTACCATAAAACCTTACCATTCTGTACTGAGCCATAGAGCCTAGAGACTACTCAAGTATAATCCCTACTGTAAAGTTCTAATATGTGCACAGTGGGAGGAAAATAGGTGTCATCATATTCAGTGGCAGTAGTCAACTTGAAGAGGATAGAAGCCAGAAATCACTAGCCTCACCAGTAAAAAGTGTTACAATTTTCTTTTATAATTAAAAAAAATATTTTAACATCTTTACTGGAGTATAATTGCTTTACAATGGTGTGTTAGTTCCTGCTGTATAACAAAGTGAATCAGCTCTATGTATACATATATCCCCATACCTCCTCCCTCTTGCGTCTCCCTCCCACCCTCCCTATCCCACCCCTCTAGGGGGACACAACGCACCGAGCTGATCTCCCTGTGCTATGCAGCTGCTTCCCACTAGCTTTATGTTACATTTGGTAGTGTATATATGTCAATGTTACTCTCTCATTTCTTCCCAGCTTACACTTCCCCCTCCCTGTGTCCTTAAGTCCATTCTCTACGTCTGTCTCTTTATTCCTGGTTTATTCCTTTATTCCTTTATTCCTAGGTTCTTCAGAACCATTTTTTTTTAGGTTCCATATATATGGGTTAGCATTTGTTTTTTTCTTTCTGACTTACTTCACACTGTATGACAGTCTCTAGGTCCATCCACCTCATCACAAATAACTCAATTTCGTTTATTTTTATGGCTGAGTAATATTCCATTGTATATATCTGCCACACCTTCTTTAGCCATTCATCTGTTGACAGACACTTAAGTTGCTTCCATGTCCTGGCTATTGTAAATAGTGCTGCAATGAATATTGTGGTACATGACTCTTTTTGAATTATGGTTTTCCCTGGATATATGCCCAGTAGTGGCATTGCTGGGTCATATGGTAGTTCTATTTTTAGTTTTTTAAGGAACCTCCATACTATTCATCATAGTGGCTGTATCAATTTATATTCCCACCAACAGTGCAAGAGGGTTCCCTTTTCTCCACACTGTCCAGCATTTATTGTTTGTAGATTTTTTGATGATGGCAATTCTGACGGGTGTGAGGTGATACCTCATTGTAGTTTTGATTTGCATTTCTCTAATGATTAGTGATGTTGAGCATCCTTTCATGTGTTTGTTGGCAATCTGTATATCTTTTTTTGAGAAATGTCCATTTAGGTCTTCTGCCCATTTTTGGATTGGGTTGTTTGTTTTTGATATTGAGCTGCATGACCTGCTTATAAATTTTGGAGATTAATCCTTTGTCAGTTGCTTCATTTGCAAATATTTTCTCCCATTCTGAGGGTTGTCTTTTTGTCTTGTTTATGGTTTCCTTTGCTTTGCAAAAGCTTTTAAATTTCATTACCTCCCAATTGTTTATTTTTGGGTTTTTTTTTTTTTTTTTTTTTTGGTACGCGGGCCTTTCACTGTTGCGGCCTCTCCCATTGCAGAGCACAGGCTGCGGATGCGCAGGCTCAGCGGCCATGGCTCACAGGCCCAGCCACTCCACGGCATGTGGGATCTTCCTGGACCGGGGCACGAACCCGTGTCCCCTGCATGGGCAGGCAGACTCTCAACCACTGCGTCACCAGGGAAGCCCTATTTTTGGTTTTATTTCCATTTCTCTAGCAGGTGGGTCAAAAAGGATCTTGCTGTGTTTTATGTCATAGAGTGTTCTGACTATGTTTTCCTCTAAGAGTTTTATAGTGTCTGGCCTTACATTTAGGTCTTTAATCCATTTTGAGTTTATTTTTTGTGTATGGTGTTAGGGAGTGTTCTAATTTCATTCTTTTACATGTAGCTGTCCAGTTTTCCCAGCACCATTTATTCAAGAGTCTGTCTTTTCTCCATTGTAAATTCTTGCCTCTTTTATCAAAGATAAGATGACCATATGTGCTTGGGTTTATCTCTGGGCTTTCTATCCTGTTCCATTGATCTATATTTCTGATTTTGTGCCAGTACCATACTGTCTTGATTACTGTAGCTTTGTTGTATAGTCTGAAATCAGGGAGGCTGATTCCTCCAGCTCCATTTTCCTTTCTCAAGATTGGTTTGGCTATTCAGGGTCTTTTGTGTTTCCATACAAATTGTGAAATTTTTGTTCTAGTTCTGTGAAAAATGCCAGTGGTAGTTTGATAGGGATTGCATTGAATCTGTAGATTGCTTTGGGTAGTAAAGTCATTTTCACAATGTTGATTCTTCCAATCCAAGAACATGGTATACCTCTCTATCTATTTGTATCACCTTTAATTTCTTTCATCAGGGTCTTGTAGTTTTCTGCATGTAGGTCTTTTGTCTCCTTAGGTAGGTTTATTCCTAGGTATTTTATTCTTTTTGTTGCAATGGTAAATGGGAATGTCTTTAATTTCTCTTTCAGATTTTTCATCATTAGTGTATAGGAATGCAAGAGATTTCTGTGCATCAATTTTGTTTCCTGCTACTTTACAAAATTCATTGATTAGCTCTAGTATTTTTCTGGTAGCGTCTTTAGGATTCTTCTCTATGTATAGTATCATGTCATCTGCAAACAGTGACAGTTTTCCTTCTTCTTTTCCGCTTTGGATTCCTTTTATTTCTATTTCTTCTCTGATTGCTGTGGCTAAAACTTCCAAAATTATGTTGAATAATAGTGGTGAGAGTGGGCAACCTTGTTTTGCTCCTAATCTTAGTGGAAATGGTTTCAGTTTTTCACCATTGAGAATGACACTTGCTGTGGGTTTCTCATATATGGCCTTTATTATGTTGAGGTAGGTTCCCTCTATGCCCACTTTCTGAAGGGTTTTTATCATAAATGGATATTGAATGTTGTCAAAAGCTTTTTCTGCATGTATTGAGATGATCATATGGTTTTTCTCCTTCAATTTATTAATATGGTGTATCACATTGACTGATGTGCGTATATTGAAGAATCCTTGCATTCCTGGGATAAACCCCACTTGATCATAGTGTGTAATCCCTTTAATGTGCTGTTGGATTCTGTTTGCTAGTTTTTTGTTGAGGATTTTCTCATCTATGTTCATCAGTGATGTTGGCCTGTAGTTTTCTTTCTTTTTGACATCTTTGTCTGGTTTTCATATCAGGGTGATGGTGGCCTCATAGAATGAGTTAGGGAGTGTTCCTCCCTCTGCTATATTTTGGAAGAGTTTGAGAAGGATAGGTGTTAGCTCTTCTCTAAATGTTTGATAGAATTCGCCTGTGAAGCATCTGGTCCTGGGCTTCTGTTTGTTGGAAGATTTTTAATCACAGTCTCAATTTCAGCGCTTGTGATCGGTCCATTTATATTTTCTATTTCTTCCTGGTTCAGTCTCGGAAGGTTGTGCATTTCTAAGGATTTGTCCATTTCTTCCAGGTTGTCCATTTTACTGGCATAGATTTGCTTGTAGTAATCTATCATGATCCTTTGTATTTCTGCAGTGTCAGTTGTTCCTTCTCCTGTTTCATTTCTAATTCTGTTGATTTGAGTCTTCTCCCTTTTTTTCTTGATGAGTCTGGCTAATGGTTTATCAATTTTGTTTATCTTCTCAAAGAACCACCTTTTAGGGGCTTCCCTGGTGGCGCAGTGGTTGAGAGTCCACCTGCCAATGCAGGGGACACGGGTTCATGCCCTGGTCTGGGAGGATCCCACATGCCACAGAGCGGCTGGGCCCGTGGGCCATGGCTGCTGGGCCTGCATGTCCAGAGCCTGTGCTTCGTGGTGGGAGAGGCCACAGCAGTGATAGGCCCGCATATCACAAAAAAAAAAAAAAAAAAAAGAACCAGCTTTTAGTTTTATTGATCTTTGCTATTGTGTCCTTCATTTCTTTTTTATTTATTTCTGATCTGATCTTTATGATTTCTTTCCTTCTGCTAACTTTGGTGTTTTTTTGTTCTTCTTTCTCTAATTGCTTTAGGTGTAAGGTTAGGTTGTGTATTTGAGATGTTTGTTGTTTCTTGAGGTAGGATTGTATCGCTATAAACTTCCCTCTTAGAACTGCTTTTGCTGCATCCCATAGGTTTTGGGTCATTGTGTTTTCATTGTCATTTGTTTCTAGGTATTTTTTGATTTCCTCTTTGATTTCTTCAGTGACCTCTTGGTTAGGTAGTAGTGTATTGTTTAGCCTCCATGTGTTTGTATTTTTTACAGATTTTTTTCCTGTAATTGATATCTGGTCTCATAGCATTGTGGTCAGAAAAGATACTTGATACGATTTCAGTTTTCTTAAATTTAACAAGGCTTGATGTGTGAACCAAGATATGATCTATCCTGGAGACTGTTCCGTGAGCACTTGAGAAGAAAGTGTATTCTGTTCTTTTTGGATGGAATGTCCTATAAATATCAATTAAGTCCATCTTGTTTAATGTATCATTTAAAGCTTGTGTTTCCTTATTTATTTTCATTTTGGATGATCTGTCCATTGGTAAAAGTGGGGTGTTAAAGTCCCCTACTTTGATTGTGTTACTGTCAGTTTCCCCTTTCATGGTTGTTAGCATTTGCCTTATGTATTGAGGTGCTCCTATGTTGGATGCATAAATATTTACAATTGTTATATCTTCTTCTTGGATTGATCCCTTGATCATTATGTAGTGTCCTTCTTTGTCTCTTGTAATAGTCTTTGTTTTAAAGTCTATTTTGTCTGATATGAGAATTGCTACACCAGCTTTCTTTTGATTTCCATTTGCACGGAATATCTTTTTCCATCCCCTCACATTCAGTCTGTATGTGTCCCAGGTCTGAAGTGGGTCTCTTGTAGACAGCATCTATACGGGTCTTGTTTTTGTATCCATTCAGCTAGTCTATGTCTTTTGGTTGGAGCACTGAATCCATTTACATTTAAGGTAGTTACCAATATGTATGTTCCTATTGCCATTATCTTTTTTTTTTTGCAGTATGCAGGCCTCTCATTGTTGTGGCCTCTCCCATTGCGGAGTACAGGCTCTGGACGCGCAGGCTCAGCGGCCATGGCTCACGGGCCCAGCTGCTCCGCGGCATGTGGGATCTTCCTGGACCAGGGCATGAACCTGTGTCCCGTGCATTGGCAGGTGGACTCTCAACCACTGCACCACCAGGGAAGCCCCCTATTGCCATTTTCTTGTTTTGGGTTTGTCATTGTAGGTCTTTTCCTTCTCTGTGTTTCCTACCTAGAGAAGTTCCTTTAGCATTTGTTGTAAAGCTGGTTTGGTGGTGCTGAATTCTCTTAGCTTTTGCTTGTCTGTAACGGTTTTCATTTCTCTGTTGAATCTGAATGAGATCCTTGAAGGGTAGAGTAATCTTGGTTGTAGGTTTTTCCCTTTCATCACTTTAAATATGTCCTCCACTCCCTTCTGCGTTGCAGAGTTTCTGCTGAAAGATCAGCTGTTAACATTATGGGGATTCCCTTGAATGTTATTTGTTGCTTTTCCCTCGCTGCTTTTAATATTTTCCTTTGTGTTTAATTTTTGATAGTTTGATTAATATGTGTCTTGGCGTGTTTCTCCTTGGATTTATCCTGTATGGGACTCTCTGTGCTTCCTGGATTTGATTGACTATTTTCTTTCCCATATGAGGGAAGTTTTCAAGTATAATCTCTTCAAATATTTTATCAGTCCCTTTTTTTTCTCTTCTTCTGGGATCCCTATAATTTGAATGTTGGTGCATTTAATGTTGTCCCAGAGGTCTCTGAGACTGTCCTCAATTCTTTTCATTCTTTTTTCTTTATTCTGCTCTGCAGTAGTTATTTCCAGTATTTTATCTTCCAGGTCCCTTATCTGTTTTTCTGCCTCAGTTATTCTGCTATTGATTCCTTCCAGAGAACTTTTAATTTCATTTATTGTGTTGTTCATCATTGTTTGTTTGCTCTTTAATTCTTCTAGGTCCTTGTTACATGTTTCTTTCATTTTCTCCATTCTATTTCCAAGATTTTGGATCATACTTACTATCATTACCCTGAATTCTTTTTCAGGTAGGCTGCCTATTTCCTCTTCATTTGTTAGGTCTGGTGGGTTTTTACCTTGCTCCTTCATCTGCTGCGTATTTCTCTGTCTTCTCATTTTGCTGAATTTACTGTGTTTGGATTCTCCTTTTTGCAGGCTGCAGTTTCATTGTTCCCATTGTTTTTGGTGTCTGCCCCCCACTGGCTAAGGTTGGTTCAGTGGGCTGTGTAGGCTTTCTGGTGGAGGGGACTGGTGCCTGTGTTCTGGTGGTTGAGACTGGATCTTGTCTTTCTTGTGGGCAGGACCATGTCCGGTGATGTGTTTTGGGGTGTCTGTGAACTTATTATGATTTTAGGCAGCCTCTCTGCTAATGGATGGGGTTGTGTTCCTGTCTTGCTAGTTGTTTGGCATAGGGTGTCCAGCACTGTAGCTTGCTGGTTGTTGAATGGAGCTGGTCTTAGGTTTGAGATGGAGATCTCTGGGAGAGCTTTCGCCCTTTGATATTCCGTGGGATGGGAGGTCTCTGGTAGACCAATGTCCTGAACTCAGCTCTCCCACTTCAGAGGCACAGGCCTGAGACCTGGCCGGAGCACCAAGCCCCTGTCAGCCACTCAGCTCAGAAGAAAAGGGAGAAAAAGAAAGAAAGAAAGACAGGGAACAATAAAGTAAAATAAAATAAAGTTATTAAAAAATTATTAAAAATAAAAAAAAATGTAATAAGAAAAGGAAAGAAAGAACAACGAAACCAAAAAACAAATCCACCAATGATAACAAGCACTAAAAACTGTACACACAAAAAAATGGATAGGCAAAACCCTAGGACAAATGGTAAAAGCAGAGCTATACAAACAAAATCACACAAAGAAGCATACACATACACACTTACAAAAAGAGAAAAGGAAAACATATATATATTAAAAAAAAAAGAGAGCAACCAAATCAATAAACAAATCTACCAATGATAATAAGGTCTGAATACTAAACTAAAATAAACACAAAACCAGAAACAAATTAGACGCAGAAAGCAAACCCCAAGTCTACATTTGCTCCCAAAGTCCACCGCCTCAATTTTGGGACAATTCGTTGTCTATTCAGGTATTCCACAGATGCAGCGTACATCAAGTTGATTGTGGAGATTTAATCTGCTGCTCCTGAGGCTGCTGGGAGAGATTCCCTTTTTCTTCTTTGTTCGCACAGCTCCTGGGGTTCAGCTTCGGAGTTGGCCCTGCCTCTGCGTGTAGGTCGCCTGAGGGCATCTGTTCTTCGCTCAGACAGGATGGGGTTAAAGGAGCAGCTGATTAGGGGGCTCTGGTTCACTCAGGCCTGGGGGAGGGAGGGGTACGGATGTGGGGTGAGCCTGTGGCAGCAGAGGCTGGCGTGACGTTGAACCAGCCTGAGGCGTACCGTGTGTTCTCTCGGGGAGGTTGTCCCTGGATCATGGCACCCTGGCAGTGGCAGGCTGCACAGGCTCTTGGGAGGGGAGGTGTGGATAGTGACCTGTGCTTGCACACAGGCTTCTTGGTGGCTGCAGCAGCAGCCTTAGCGTCTCATGCCCGTCTCCAGTGTCCGTGATGATAGCCGCAGTTCGTGCCCATCTCTGGGGCTTGTTTAGGTGGTGCTCTCAATCCCCTCTCCTCACGCACCCCGAAACAATGTTCTCTTGCCTCTTAGGCAGGTCCAGACTTTTTCCCGGACTCCCTCCCGGCTAGCTGTGGCGCACTAGCCCCCTTCAGGCTGTGTTCATGCAGCCAACCCCAGTCCTCTCCCTGGGATTTGACCTCCGAAGCCCAAGCCTCAGCTCCCAGCCCCCACCCGCCCTGGCGGGTGAGCAGACAAACCTCTCAGGCTGGTGAGTGCTGGAAGGCACAGATCCTCTGTGTGGGAATCTCTCTGCTTTGCCCTCTGCACCCCTGTTGCTGTGTTCTCCTCTGTGGCTCCGAAGCTTCCCCCCCTCCACCCCCGTCTCCACCAGTGAAGGGGCTTCCTAGTGTGTGGAAACTTTTCCTCCTTCACAGCTCCCTCCCACTGGTGCAGGTGCCGTCCCTATTCTTTTGTCTCTGTTTTTTCTTTTTTCTTTTGCCCTACCGAGGTACCTGGGGGAGTTTCTTGCCTTTTGGGAAGTCTGAGGTCTTCTGTCAGCGTTCAGTAGGTGTTCTGTAGGAGTTGTTCCACATGTAGATGTATTTTTGATGTATTTGTGGGAAGGAGGGTGATCTCCATGTCTTACTCCTCTGCCATCTTGAAGGTCCCCCAATTTTGTTTTTTAAAAACAAAGTTGGGGAAGGTTATTTTCTGCAGTGATTCAGCACGTGAGCAGTGGAACTGGACACCTTTGGTTTGAGTTCCAGATTTTCCATCTATCAGTTTTGCCTTTTCAAATGGTGGGGTAAAATGGTGCCCATCTCACATTTGAGGATTCAATGGGATAATGTATATAAAGTGCCTAGCATAGAGTTTGGCACACAGCAATACTGTGCTAAGGCCACAGCAACTTCAGATGTCTCTAGGGTGAACTATTGTTTGCGATATTTCTGCTCAAGCCAGCAGAAGTTTATCACATTTATCACAATACTGATACTAATATGGGAAGCAACACAGTACTTTGAGAGGCACAGTGGAGGATCAGAAAAAAGCATGAGCTTAGGAAGGAATCAGGCACATGGCTTTGAATACTGGCTCTTGCCACCAGCTCCCAGGGTTCAATCTTGGATAAGCTGCTTCTCTGCATGTCAAGTCGCCCACGTGTGAAAAAGTAAAAGATGGCTGACTTCCTTACAGAGTCATTGTGCAGTTAGCCCACAGGGTATGTAAAATGCTCTGCCCAGTGGGAGGGCCGCTCAGTGGTATCTCCCATTATTATTAGAATGTTATATCAGGCTCTGGAGACTGACAGAGGTGGGCCTCATGAATGCTGTCACTAGATAGTGTGATCCTGGACTGGGGCGGACAGGTCAGAACTTGCCAGGGGAATGTTTGGGTGGCACTAAATACACATCCCCAGGCACATCAGGAATCTAAAGAAATTAAGTGCTACTGGAAGGTGAAGTGTGCAGAGTCTATTATCTTAAAACACAGCATCAATACAATACAGAATAGAAGATTATCTCCCTTTGTCTAGAGGGCATATATGAGGCTCTGGGGAGCCAGGTGGGCCACTATAGCTCTTGGAACTTTCCCTTTATCCTCCCTGGGTTTACTCAAGAGCTAGGTACCATTTGGCCCCAGAATGAGGTAACTACTCTGAGGCATTTAGCATTGGGGACGATGTGTCTTTGCACTTTCCTAACAGTAAAGGGAGAATCAAATTGTGTTTGTAATTCCACTTCCACCTGTTGATGCCAACGTTCCTAGAACCAGGCAATCTCTTTATCTTGTTTACACAGTACTCAGCACAGGGCCCACTCAGATGTTTACTAGGTACATTAGGGAGAAATGGATGTTCTTTTAATAAAACAGGGATATGTGGACAGAGAAATTTACAACTTTTTGGATATCTGGGTCATAAGGATCTGCATACTTAAAAGAGGCTGGAATAAACTGCGTCATGATTTTTATCAAGTTCTACTTTCAAGGTGACATAAAATATGTGTCCTGTCTGCTAGGGGAGAAAATGCAACCAAAGGTAATCCATGATGACCGTGTGTATGGATGCAAATGAGGCATGATGATTTCTCCTGCTTCATTGGTTCATAAATTGGACTCACTTCTTAGATTTACAAACGATGATCACTATAGTAAATTCAGTAATAAAATTTTCTGCTCTAAACATAGCATTCTCCTCAGTATCTTCTTAGAGCCCTTAAGTGGTTTTGATGTACATGAAAGTAAAAGCTGGGGGAATTAAAAATTACACAAATAATGAAGATGAGTTCCTAGGTGAATTACCCATTACTGTGGAGGTTTTTGAATATTTTCATTAAAAAGAGTAAAAAGGCCATTTAAAGATAGTTGTGTATCTACAAATGATTGTAAAGTCATTCTCTTTATCTCTTTCCAACTCCCATAAGCCTCTTTTATTAGTTTCAAGGAATAAAGCTCCAATCTGCTTCAGTAAGCTGCATTATTTTTTAAAGTACAAAACATACATGGTTTCTTTACATAAGCAATCTTCTTTAATGGCAATGCAGTCATTGGGAAGACTGCATTAAAAGGTATGTTTTATAGATCCTCCCTCCACCTTCTATACCTCTCTACTTTCTTTTTAAAAAGAATATTAACACAAAAATAAACTCAAAATGGATTAAAACCTAAATATAAGGCCAGATACTATAAAACTCTTAGAGGAAAACATAGGCAGAACACTCTGTGACATACATCACAGCAAGATCCTTTTTGACCCACCTGCCAGAGAAATGGAAATAAAAACAAAAATAAACAAATGAGACCTAATGAAACTTAAAACCTTTTGCACAGCAAAGGAAACCATAAACAAGATGAAAAGACAACCCTCAGAATGGGAGAAAATATTAGCAAACGAAGCAACTGACAAAGGATTAATCTCCAAAATATACAGGCAGCTCATGCAGCTCAATATGAAAAAAACAAACAACCCAATCCAAAAATGGGCAGAAAACCTAAATAGACATTTCTCCAAAGAAGATATACAGATAGCCAACAAACACGTGAAAGGATGCTCAACATCACTCATCATTAGAGAAATGCAAGTCAAAACTACAGTGAGGTATCACCTCACATCCGTCAGAATGGCCACCATCAAAAATTCTACAAACAATAAATGCTGGAGACAGTGTGGAGAAAAGGGAAACCTCTTGTACTGTTGGTGGGAATATAAATTGATACAGCCACTATGGCAAATAGTATGGAGGTTCCTTAAAAAACTAAAAATAGAACTACCATATGACCCAGCAATCCCACTACTGGGCATATACCTAGAGAAAACCATAATTCAAAAAGAGTCATGTACCACAATGTTCATTGCAGCACTATTTACAATAGCCAGAACATGGAAGCAACCTAACTGTACATCGACAGCTGAATGGATAAAGAAGATGTGGCAGATATATACAATGGAATATTACTCAGCCATAAAAATTAACGAAATTGAGTTATTTGTGGTGAGGTGGATGGACCTAGAGACTTTCATACAGAGTGAAGTAAGTCAGAAAGAGAAAAACAAATAGCGTATGCTAACACATATATATGGAAACTAAAAAAAAAAAAAAAGGTTCTGAAGAACCTAGGGGCAGGACAGGAATAAAGACGCAGATGTAGAAAATGGACTTGAGGACACGGGGAAGGGGGAAGGGTAAGCTGGGATGAAGTGAGAGAGTGGCATGGACATTATATACACTACCAAATGTAAAATAGATAGCTAGTGGGAAGCAGTCACATAGGACAGGGAGATCAGCTCGGTGCTTTGTGACCACCTAGAGGGGTGGGATAGGGAGGGTTGGGAGGGAGACGCAAGAGGGAGGAGATATGGGGATGTATGTTTATGTATAGCTGATTCACTTTGTTATACAGCAGAAACTAACACACCATTGTAAAGCAATTATACTCCAATAAAGATGTTTAAAAAAAAAGTATTAAGACCCACTTCTTTTTCACAGGTAGCTGGCATAATATTTGCTGACTCATTCAATGAATAAATGAATTCACTGTCTTGATATCAAATTCTGCATCCAGGTCATCAAGTCACACAATCAGGGCTGATATAGACCTCCACTTTAGAAATACAGTACACTCTATCTGGCTTAACTTCTAAGCAGTCTAGTATCCCCTCTACTATTTGATAGTTACCTATATTTTAATCTTTTTCTTGAATTTTGAATAATCCTTACGTTCATTCCCAAACTTGAAACCAGGCACTCCTATCTACAGGTCATTTAGGAATGGTAACCGGCAGACCATGAATTTGAACTCTTAACTTGGAAATGACTTGCAAGTCATTTGTTCTAAAACAAAGAATTTCTAATTCCCTTCCTCACTTGTCCCTATGCACATAGTCTTCTTAAGTTGGCATGGAGGATACTGTTGAAAAATGAAATAAAAACTGAATGCAATGAATAAATGACTGAATGAATAGACAAAGATATATAATACTTCAGAAGTAAAGCAATTCCCATTTTCCTATCAATTCAGGACACTTTGAAAGTATAGAAAAGGAGGCTCTTGGGTCAAAGATCTTATCCTGTCTGCCCAGGCCCAGGTTCCTGTATGAGAAACTGTACAGGCAGAAGCATGTATGCTTGTATGAGGCAGAAGCATGGCGCAAGCTGCATGTTTCTGGCATTCTGATTTGGGACTAAAGGGTACATTTTTCCCAGTGGGGATAAAATGGCTGGTTAGAGTTGAAATTGTACCCTAACTTCCACACTCAGAAACACTATTATGTGACTGGGCTCTTAAGAGCTGGTGTTGGAATCTAACCATCACATCATCAGGTTTCTGTATGTCACAACATACCATGTTCGCAAGTTAAGGGAAGCCTGCCCATTCTGTTTCTGAATGATGTGAAGTAGCAAAACCACCAGAAAAAGCTCCTGTCCTAAAGAAAAAAAAACTGTTGCTATTTCAGTCCCCTGAAGCTGTTGGTTTGGGTAGACAGGCAGGCAAAGGTGGCACAAGAGTGTAAGTGTGATGGTTAATTTTATGTGTCAACTTGACTGGGCCACAGGGTGCCCAGATATTTGGTCAAATAGTATTCTGGGTGTTTCTGTGAAGGTATTTTTGGATGAGTTTACATTTAATTTGATAGACTGAGTAAAGCAGATTGCCTTCCCTAATGTGGGTGGGCCTTGTCCAACCAGTGGAAGATCTGAATGAAACTAAATGTTGATTCTCCCCTGAACAAGAGGGAATTCCTCCTGCCTAACTGCCTTTGAGCTGGGATATTGTTTTTTTTCCTACCTTCAGCTTTGAAATAAAACACTGGCTCTACTTAGGTCTCAAACCTGCCAGCCTTTGGAAGGGAGCTTATGCCATTGACTCTTCTGGGTCTCCAGCTTGCCAACTCACCCTGCAGATCTCGGTATTTGTCAGCCTCCATAATTGCGTGAGCCTATTCCTTATAATAAATCCCTATCTATCATCTATCAAATCTATCATCTCCCTCCTATCCTATTGGTTTTGTTTCTCTGGAGGGTACTGACTAACATAGCAGGAAGCACCAAAGAGCTGATAACCTGAAAAATATATATGTATATACATGTATATATGGCTTTAAAATCCATGAAGTAAAATCTAAGCAAATTCCCAATTACCTTCTTGTTGACGCTCAGGCTATTGTAAAAAGTAATGCACGATCCCGGATCATACACTAAGAGAGCGGATGACAGGGTTCTGCCAGGCAGAAAAGTCACGGGTTCTTCTCAGCACGTGAGGAGCCCTCACACACATGGAAAAGTAATTCGGAAGCGTGTATCAATGGCGTTAAAATGGTTGTGCCTTTCCTTTTAGGAATCTCTTTTTAAGACATAATGTTTGAACCTCTTCTTAGGGAATCTATTTTAGGGACACAATCAGAAATGCAAACAAGGACTTAGGCACAACCTGCAGTGCTCTTTTACACAGTGCAGTATTCCTTTTAGTAGCACAAGACAACTGTCCAACAGTTGGGGAAAGGTTAAATAAATGGAGTACCTCCTAAAGTGTATTGTTAGTGGGACCATCAACATTAGTTTTATAATCAACACTTAATGGCACTGAAAATACAATACAAGGTTATGTGGGGAAAAAAAAAAGTAGACTATGCAAGTATTTCTACCTATAATTTCAACTACCAAAGACAGAAAGGTGGTATATCAATGTATGAACAGTGGTTCTCTCTGTGTAGTAAGTGATTCTTATTTTACTTTGAATGTTTATGCTTTTCGTATTTTCTAAAATAAAAAAATATATTTTTATTGTATTTAGAAAAAAAGGATGAGCAAGTAACATTTTAAGCCCTCAAGAGGGGGAAGCATATTAAACCACCTCCTGAGAAAACAAACAATAAACACAAAGACCAAACCAGCCAAACCCAAACTCAAAAAAAGCACATGCCCTCATCATAGATAATCCAAAAAGCAGCCAAAAGGATTTCCTTTATTCCATAGGTGCAGACATGACACTACAGATCTCCAGGTAAGGAAATTCGACAACCCCCATCCACAGCAGCCTGCCCCAGGAAATGGCTAGTTTAGTGGGATGATCCCTGGGTCGGGTCCCAGAGGCCCCAGGCTCTTTGCTGCTGACTGGCTGGGGCCACCAGGGTGTTGTTTACTCTCCCTCAGCTTCGGTTCTTTCATCAGGAGTACATGAGAACTAAATCCACCTCTATGAGCTACACTGGGGGTTGTCAGAGTACAATGAAGTGGTAAATTCACAAATACCCCCAAGTGCAAAGTACTGTAGCAGCGTGACCAACGGTCATCAAGGTCCCCACCACCAGGTTCATGAGTGAATCCTCCGGGGGCCCCTCCTACTCCCCTGGTGCCAGCCACAGATGTCAACAGTGGAGAGACAAAATGACCCAGACAGGATGCTCTCTCTCTCTTTTTCCCCCATATAAATACAATGTGCCCTAAATTAACATCTGGTTGACATTTTTCTTTTTTAACCAGAAACACGTCAATTTAGATTAAAACCCCATACTTAATGTGAGTCATATCCTTGCTAAAGAAGACAAATGTATAAACAGAAGCTGTAATAACCAGCCAAGGTTTTCTAAAGCATCGTTTACTATTCCTGTTTGGAATTGTTATAATTGCCTGGCCATCAACTGTATATTTAAACCACGTGGCCTTATGAGAATTGATGAGCATTTTCACCTCTGTTTCATAAATGAGGAAACCAAAGCAAAGGGATTTTATGATTTTCTCCACACCCTAGCGGAAGAATCTGATAACTCCATCTCTGACCCCAATTTCTGTGCCTTGTTACCACTATTATTATTTAATACGGATCAAATGCATATATGATGCAAGGTACCCTTAGTCATTCTGGCTGGGGTGAGAGGGGGAGAGGAGGAGGAGGAGGGAAAGGGAAATTAAAAAAGTGAAAACCCTTTTCCCCAAAGTTAAGGTTAACACAGTAGGTGATTTCTCCAGTTATGACAAATCTTTGATAGTCCACAAAAGAATTCCTGAGTGTCCTAATAACACTGAGTAGGATTGAATGCTTAAAGGGAAAGTACGTGTTCTTTTGATTAGACCAAAATTTGGAAACAGGAAGAATTCTTGGTATTTAATGGTTGGGCAAGACAGTGTATAATAGTTGCAAGATTTCATGATTGAATCTTACAATATACACTTGTAGTGGCTATCACACTGATGTGTACCTCAGATTTTTTTCAGTATACGTTTTACTTAGAGGTGAGTAGAACATTATTTTCACTTGACCATAATTCTCATAATTGTCTGTTGATCTGATTCTATACAACTTTATTTTTAACAAGTAGGGCACAAAAGTAGAAAATAATTTTCAAAACCTTGAAGCCGAATCACCTTCCTTAGTATTCCCAAAGGCTCACACTGTGGATGAAACTTATCTGTGAATCATCACACGTTTTTACAAGCAACACAATTCATCCACTTCCCATCTTGTGCAATGATTTAATTTTCTCCACAGCACTTGAGAACTGTGGGCTAGAAAGTTCTGTGAGCTGTCCTACTGAATTACAGAAAATTAGAATCTGGTTTGAGGGAAATAACGTCACATGTGCATTACAATGAAGAAAATGTAACATTTCCTCGGTTTCACAGAAGCAAAAATAAGTAATTTTTCTTATTTCTTACAGACAACAAGAAAAACCCACCTTGATCTCCTTTGCTATTAAAATCAGGTATTTTGGGAGTGGGGTTGGAAATCAAAGATTGCTCTCCCATTGAATGAAAGTGAATTCTGTGGATACAGCAGTCACTGAAGTTACAAATGGCTTTTTTTCTTAGAAAAACCTTATAAAGATTGCCAGAGGTTTCCCCCTTTTTGGATATTGTGTAATAACAGCTCATGTACAAATTCCTGTTAACATCCACCTACAAACATAACCTTATGCTACGGTAGATTTTAACAGGTGACCCCCAACTTAAATACCATTAGTATTATTTATTCATTGACAACTCCATCCTCTTGGCTATACTTTCCCTATATGAAAAGGCTGGATCAACATCTCATCCACATAACCCCACCCTTCATGCCCTTTCCTGAAAGGAAGCCTTCCCTAGTGGTATAAACTTTTTGGCCAGGGTGAGCAAAAGGTCTCAGAAGTGGTTGGGATGGAAGAACACTTACTAATACTTCCCTGGCTGCCACCCATTTCTTCATTCCCTTCTTATCTCCGACCCCTTCCTATATCATCTGTGCTGGGTGTTCAGCCTTCAGTATGGTTCCTTTTTGAACATGGTACAGTATTAATAAAATAGAGAATTGTAATTCTCTTGGAAGGACTGGAAGAAATTCCTGTTAGCACTTTGAGAATAATTGTTATAATTATAAAACACAGTTGTAATTTTAACAGCCAAAGACTCTTCTGGACTAACAGTACATAAGCCCCAAATCTAAGACTTGAATAGAAAGGAAATCCAAATGCAGCTGATTCTTTTTATTTGAGGTAGTTATGCTTTATAAATTGTCGAGAACACTGAATTAGGGAATATTGGACCTTTGTTCCTAGGGGAAATACAGGGTCAGGTTCCTGTGAGCCTCTGGTCACATTTTCATCAACTGATCAATACGTAGCCTTGCTTCATGTGTGTTTCTGTTTAAAGATATCTTATTTAATATATACTGTTGATTCATTAACATTGACCTCAGGGCTAACAAAACTATAACTCATGGCTGAATGAGATTTATCTAGCTTACATTTTCTGCATAAGGCACATCACAGCCTTCTTGTGCATAGGAACAGGTAGACAGCACTTCAGCACTATGCTTGGGCCATTTTAAAGAGCAAAATTAGCAACAAAAAACACAGAAGGAGAATGTGAAGAAGACACTTGTTCATAGTATGAGAGTTGAAACAAGAAAGCAGAGCAGAGCGCTGCCTTGTTTAACCTCGGCTGGGAATGTGTGCACAGGGTGACTCAAAATTTTCACCGCCCTGTGCATGTCTGTATATTGCAGTGAAAACACTACAATTATTGATTTTGGGTTACCAATAAATTTCAGCAAGTAGGCGTAAATTGTCAAATATGGAATCCACGAATAATAAGGTTCAAATGTAGAAATTCTGCCTTTTATCCAATAGCAGATCATGCTTTGTTTATCTCCTTTTCTCCTAAGCACTGATAGTCTCAATTAAAGTGATCTCTCATGCTGAACGCTGAGAAATATCTTTATGCTAGATGGCCGTTACAATTTTAGTGCAACTGTATATTATTCATTTGCTTGCTTGTTTTTGTTTTATTTTTTCAAGTAGATGAGTGTTAGAAGCTTTGATTTTCAGAAACTAATGAACGTTACTGTGAGTGGTAGAAAATATAAAACTACAAGTTCACAAAATTTCCTCCAGTTCCCTGTTATAGAAAAAGATAAAGTGTTGAGTCTGAGTTCTGATTTGAAAAGATACAGAAGTTAATTTTTATAATTCAGGTAAAACTACCAGTACTGCATTATAACTTATTCTGGTTTGGAAATGGTATGCTCAGAATTTGGTAGAAGAATGATGACCAATTCCTAAATGCTCTAGAAAGGGAGAACTGAACATGTGGAAATGAGGCTTCTGTCTTCTCAAGCCCTTTTATCCTGAGCTGCATTTCAGGAACTAACACTCCAGATAAGATTAGAAGTTCAAACCTATTTTTAAAAAGTTGTCATCTTCTCTAAACTGTGGAGAAAATTTTTGACACCATCCACCCAATAAGCAGGTGTAATAAATAGAGAAAAAAAAACAAACAACAGGTGGGAAAATTCACACTTGTTAGAAACAGTTCCAGACTTGTGCTTGGGTTTTCAAAACTTAAGCCAAAGCATGTGTGGTATGTGATAATAGTGTCCCATGGAGTAGAATCTGAATAAGGCAAGACTGACTTGCATCTAGGTCTAGGGCAGCATTAAAGTAAGATTCTGGCAGACTCACTGTTTGCATTTGGGTCAGGACCCCAGGAAAGCACATTCATTCATTCATTTGTTGGTTCATTGGAGGAAGTGCCATGGAAGTGTCTGGGGGCCCTTCTGTTGGTGGAGCTGCCGACAGTCACCCTGACCACACCACCACTATTGTTTCATCCCAGACAGGTTCCCAGGCACTCCACCTGTGGAAGACGTCCAAGAAGGAAATGAAAGTTAAGTGCTCTAAGGTATAAGCACACAATGAGGGTATCTTATAATAACAACAAACAGATCATCCCAGTTAATCTTCTAAACAGCCCTGTGCAATATCAGTTATTATTGCTGGGTTATAGAATACTGGTGTTGTTTGAGACTCAAGGTTGCAGTCTTCCTCTCTTGTGCCTCTTACCTAAAATGAACTTCATAGCTATCTTAGAGTCTGAAAGTAAGCCTTCTTGAGCATCTTGAGCTATTTAATCGCACTGTAGCTTTAAAAAAAACGGCATCGCATCACAGTTTCTACCATTCTCCATGTTGTTTAAGAAGCAATGAAAATCTTGAAAGCCATTTTAAGACATTGAAAATACAATGACAATATGGCCATTGTCGTATTTACTGATGAAACCTCAACTTTTAAGGGGATCTACTAGTTATCCTAGGCCAGGAGTCAGCAAATCTTTTCTTTACAGGGCCAAAGTGTAAATATCTTAGGCTTTGCAGACCATTTGATCTCTGTCACAACTCTTCAACTCTGCCATTGTAACATCAAAACAGCCATAGACAATATTAAACGAATAAGCATGGCTATAAAAAACTTTAAATAAAATGTTATTTATGGACACTGGGTTTTGAAATTCATATAATTTTCCCAAGTCATTCATAAAGCATTAGTCTTTGTTTTTGTTTTGTTAAAAACCACTTAAGAATGTAAAGACCATTCTCTTGGTTCAAAAAAGCAAACATAGTCCCTGCCTGAATGGAGTTTACCATCTAAAGTGATGACTGTGGACACAGAAATAAAAACAAAACACAGAGAAATAAGTATAACCAGACATGGAAAGAAAACAGGAGAGGATAAGTCATTTACATTAGATGGAGTTTAATGTCTCTGTATGTTTTACTCAAGATGGTACTTTGCAAAGTATATCTTACGCTTTGTAAAGCCACCGGTAAATTTACATGGAGAAGGAAAATCATCAGAGCTCTCTACGAGACAAGTCCAAGTGGTCACTGGCTTCCACTTTAACTCTGTGACTGTCTCAGGACAGTTTTTTGACATGTTTTAGAACTTCCTCAGAAACAGTAAAATATTCCTGAGCTCAAAGGCTGGATGGCATTGTAGCCCTACTAATGGCACTTGCACTATTGGCAAGGCTTTCTTTTCCTATGATTTACATCAATAAAAGATGCTTAATCACCTCAGTGTCATAAAAAAGCACTGATAAAAAGAGAGAAGGTAATAAAAGTTACAAAAACAATACTGAGTGTTCACTCCGTGACAAGCACTGCTCTAAGCATTTAACATGAATTATCTTATTTAATTCTCAATTATCTGAGGGACTATGCAAAAAAAATTGTTAGTAGTAGGAAATGATGGCATTAAAAATATTACAGGCTCAAGGTCACACAGTGAAGAGGTGGAATAGGATTTGAATCCAGGTATCAAATTCCTGAACCTCCGCTCTTAACCACTCACAATCCCACCTCCCAATACCAGGAGATCTTGCATTAACAGCTGTCACTCTCTTGGTATTCCTTTCCCAAGATACGGTGTCAAGTGTGCTGGCCCCTGGCGTCATGTGTGTTGGCCCCCGTGCGTGCGCACACAAACACACAAACATTCATCATACCCAGACAGTCTTCCCTGCACCATTACCCTCCCCAATTCTACCTGTGCATGTGTCCAAATATCTGCTTTCACAGTGTGAGCAGGTATGTTGATATGGGAAGTCACCCTGAATAATAAAGGAATGTGGGGCTAGAACTCAGGGGACCTTGGTTCTAGCTCAGGTATGAACAGTGTGACCCCCTATGTAGATCACTTCACCTCTGGGAGACAGTTTCTTCATCTACTGAATAACACCTGTCCTTTTAACATTTCTGTGAAAATGATCAAATGACCCAAAGCATGTGGAAGCATTTTACAATCTACAAGGAAGGGGTGGGTGATTGTTGGTTGTTATTTTTATCACACACAGCCTTTATGCTTTCCTCTCCCATTCCTTCTTTACTCGTTGTGACTATCTTAGTATTTCTCAGAACACCAGTCCCTTTTCCTGCCTGCCCCTTCCTCTCCTCCTTTTTATCCACTGAGGAGTTATACAATGGTCAGCAAAGCAAAGATGATCTCTCCCCTCTCCCAGGTCAGAGAAGACAAGACAGACATTCAGTGGTGTGCTGGAGCCAGTTTCCTTCCAACCAGTTCTCACCAGTTTCTTTCCAACTCCATGTTCAGTGAAGCCATGCTGATGGCTTGAAATGGGCAACAGTGGAAGTATTTACACTATGGAAACTAGCAAATGCTAGAAATCCCTCCTTCCTCCCCCTTCTCCCAGAGAGCTGGATGTTGAACATTTACCAGCACACCACAGGACAGAGAAGCAAAATAATAAAATGGCACAGGTACTAGGACGGAGAAAGCACAAGAGTGGTCTGGGAGCATACAAGGAGGCACTTATCATTGCTGCTGGGGTGGGCAGAGGCACTCAGAGAAGGTGTCCTGGAGGAAATGAGGTTTAAGCTGAGGCCTAGATAATGAGAGGAGCCAGGCAGGCAAAGGGGAGGGAGAAGTAACAACTTGTGCAAAGACCCAGCACGTTAGAGCAGCTGACGGAAGTTCCTTAAGGCTACAGTGCAACGCGGGAGGGAGGAGAGAAGAACGAGGCTTCAACTTGACCCCGAGGGCAATGGGCGGCTACCAGTGGGCTTTGGGCAGGCAGGGTCAAGGTTAGAAGTGTGGGGTTCAATCAGAGCCATGGCATTTGAATTCTGGCTCCACCAGTGGGCGGACCTTAGGCAAGCTTCTAACCCCACCTGAGCCTCATCTGGGAGTGAGAGTAATTATAGTGCTCAGACCTCCTGGCGTTGCTTGTGAAGCTGCAGGTCACGTGCTCAGCACAAGGCCTGGCCCCTCAGAGCTGCTTGGTAGGCGTCCCAGCACAGAGCAGCTAGCTGAGGAGGAGATGCACACATTCTCTGGGAGAAGAGCTGTCTCCACAGCCTCTTTCCACCTTAAAATACTGCTCTTCTGCTAGTCTAGGACAGTGTTTTTCATACTGTGGATGGTGACCCACTAGTGGGTTGTGAACTCATTTTAGTGAGCCTTGAGCAGCACAAAAAAAAAAAAGGAAAAAGAAATAGAATTAAGTGGAATTAGAAAGGAAAAAAAGCAAGCACCAGAGCCCATTGTACGTTGCAAGGTAAGTTTTGTGTTTGTGTGTACTGGGTTGCTGTGTAGAATTTATTTCTGAGGGCTACAGTTAAAAGGTGAGAAAGCCCTGGCTTCCACAGGAAACTTCCTGTGAGCTTTGGGGGTTGGGAGGCAGGATGAGAAAAGCAGGGCCACCCTGGTTTTCTCCTGCTTCCCGAGCTGGAAATGTCTCAGGAATTTACTCCCCTGAGTTTCCAAGGCTTTTTAGCTTCCAATAAGAACTGATGCTTCTTGGGCCACGTAGGACCCTAGCTCTAGTCTCTCTGCTGTCTAGTGGCCCATGAAAGTGACCAAAAGCCAAAGGCCGGGTAGGGAAAGTGTTTCTTCTAAGGGGTGGGTGTGTGAATGGGGGGATGGGGTACTAAGGACCTCCAACTGCCCTGTGGTCACTAAGCCCAGCCCTGACTAAGTCAAACTCACTAAAACCATCCAAGGCAGATTGCTGCCCAAAGGCTTGGTGCAGAAGGAACTGAGAGGTGAAACACATTTAGTTTGGAAAGATAATTCTGTATGTGAATAGGTTTTAGGATAATTTATTTTCACGATATGTCAAAACATATCCAATTTGCCCTTTGGAGCTGCAAGAACCACTTGGCATTTCTTTTTCCTTTGCAATTTAAAAAATGGAAAGTAATGGCAGATGCCTGGTAAGCATTTGGGAGGAAAAACAAGCGCTGCTTGTTTTAAACCACACGATGATTTAGTTTGCTTGAGTTTCCACAGGGCTCATTCCCCAGGCATATGCAATTGGCACTAGATTAGCTGCCGGCCTTTATTGACAAAGGAATTAATCTTCACCAATGATGTTTTTTTAAAGCCCATTCTTTACAGTAAGTTGCCACAGATCATCAGGGCTTCTTCACTTTCCCTTTTCCTCCTTTCCCTTCTGACAAGAGTGGCTAAAAATAACTTCTTAAACCCTTGATTCCATTGAGGAAGGTGAGGGAGCAAAAGTACAGAAGAACGTCTTTGCCTTCGTGCAGGCAATCGCATGTCCAGTTCGGGCAGTCACTGAAATCACAGCCATCAGGAGACCACCTCTCACCCGGGATTAGGAGGGTGTATGCGCGTATGTGGGTGTGGGGTGCAGGCAATGTGATAACAGATACCCTAAACATGACAACTGTGTATTTGGTCAGAGAAGAAATTTCCATCAGTGATCTGCAGGTACCCACTTCTTGGCTTAACTGCATTTTCCTACTTGCTTTTCACTCACTAAGATCATCTTTTGGTGCAGGGAGAAAGCAATATATAGTTCCTACAACAATAAAACAATGCCAGGCCAGGAACTGCCCACTTGAGTTCCCCAAACACCACTGAGAGCCCCTCCCACCCCAACCCTGGGCGGCCATTGCAAGGCTTTGTGGGCTGTCTTCGATGGGGCTGCCCAGTTACTCACCTGTCTGTTAATAATTGAGCATCCACTGTGTGCAGCAGGCCTGGGCTTGTGCAGAAACACACAAAGACATAGAGAAAACGTTGTCCCTGATAATCTCCATGCTCCTTGGCGAAACAATGCATTGAATGAAACAACGTGTGAGAGTTGAAAGTAATCTAAAATTGTGGTACTGGAGTTTCTCTGTTATGTGGCATTCTGTATAATGACCTTTGGGCCAGGTTCAACAGGGGTTATTTCTTAAGTGCTCATGGATTTCATCATGTCTATGTTATCTGTGACACACGCCAGCAGCCTGGAACTTGGTGACACTTATGGATGAAAAGACTCTAGTGTGTAGAGGGGACACTGAGACGACAGAGAACTAATAAAGGTGGATGGACCCTCCCTAAGTCGGTCCCGACATGGTCTTAAATATCTGTGTGTGCCTGGTGGGGCAGGCTGAGGAAGTTGTCATGGTGAGGGCAGACTTCTTGGTTTGAAAGCATCTGTTGTACGTGTTCTGTGGGGGTGTGTCTTTGCTGGTGTGCAGCTGTGGAGGTAGGCAGCCACACCTGGCCATGTGGGCGTGTAGAGGGCAGAGAGGAGTTTTCCCACCATGAAGGGAAATCTTCCTTGGCAATCAACAAGTCTTATAATACCAGCATAAAGGAATTCTTTCTTTTGAAGTGAACTTTAGCTTTATTAAAGGAAATCCCAGTGGAGGAAATACCGTAAAAGACAAGGCTTAAGAGGCAAACACAGGTTTAAATACACGCAAATCTAAATTCCAACTCTTTCATGTACATATGTTAAAACAAGGCACTAGCTAGCTAGTAAATGACACAGAATTTCAAATTCATCCTCCCTAAAGCATTATTTAATTTTCCTGTTAAACTGATTTCCCGTTAAAGATCATAACACACAGGCCATTTAAACCAAGAAAAATATGGTGACACCACAATGATTGGAGTATCTCCCAATAATATAGTGGTTCCGATGGAACAGGAAATAGAGAATATCTTCTAGGGCAGAGTGACAGATCACACTCCACTCAGCGAGAGACCTAGAAAGGTGGAGCTATACCCTGCAAAACTTAAACTCCCTTTTCTTTGCAGTTCTGGACCAGGGAGCTAGAATTTCAGCTGTAAAAGGGAAACACTCCACCTGTGTCCATTCTAATGCTTCATCCAAGACTCAGTTCTTGACAAGGTGGGTTGCCCCCGAGGAGACTCTGGAGGGACAGGCATACGGCAAGTGGACTGGTTTCCCCTTGCTTTCCTTCTGGTTCTCAAAGGAATCACAGAATTCCCAGCATAATTCAAGGACAGATGTTAGAGAGAGTTGACATCACAGAGGCAAAGGTGCTTAAATAGAATAGTTAGACTGGGGTTAAGTGATCTGAGAACGATGGGAATGAACATGGCAGAAATTCCTGGGCTCTCAGGGAGAAACAGCAATGACCAAGAAATAAGAGGTGGCGGAAGTAAAGAAGACAGCTTTCATGATCCTATAGACTTACCTAAGAAAAGGGTCTTAACTGGCTAAACAAGCTCTGTACACACATATAATGGAACACTGTGCCATGTGAATACTCTCCAACCACCACCCTTACCTTTCCAGCTCCCTACTTCCAGTATCCCAACCCCAACAATCTTTTGACTCCCCCAGGACCTCCAATCCATTGAGTCTACCATCTTTTCACCCTCCCTCTCCCCTTGGATGTCCTTTCTTCCCTCCTGATACAGTTTAAACAAATGGTCCATCATTATAACTAATCTCTTACACGCACTCACAAGTCTTTGGCCTCTCTTGCTTGTCTATTCTCTTGGCAAAACCATGATCCAATTCTTTGCCAACTCTATGCCTGCATCCTTGCTGTTGAACACGGCAGGAGGAAAATGTACAATTGCATTTAATGGAAATTCATGACAACAAGACTCATCAAGCCCTAAATGCTGCCCAGCAATCATTCCTCGCTCCATTCCTTTATACCTTGTCAATTCCCTTGACAATGATTTTACTATGACCTTTCTCTCCTCAAACCTCCAATGCCTTCTTCCCTATCCTCTCATTCTCAGTTCATGACCTTGCTTCCCACTTCATGGAGAAAAGTGAAGTGATCCAAAGAGAATTTCCACAGACACTCACCACCCCATCTCCTCCCCTACTGATACCTGTACACGTAGACTTGGCTTCTCTGTCACCATAAGTGAGCCACCTGTGTTCCTCTTTCTTCATTTGTGCACTAGATCCCATCCCCCTGCAGGCCTATCTACTCTACAGGATTCACTCTCCCAACCCTCCCCTCTTTAACAGCATCAGTTCCTCTCTTACTGAACCATTCCCAACAGCATACACATATGTGGTTATTTCCCCCACATCAAAAAATTCCTTTTACCCCACTTCTTCTGTAGCTGTCACCTTACTTCTCTGATCCCCTTGCAGCTAATCTCCTCAAAAGACATTTATTCATTTCTTTCCTCCCACTGTCTCTCTTTTTCAGCTTTATTAAGGTATAACTGAAGTACCCTAAAGTGCAAAAATTTAAAGTGTGCAGTTTAATCAATGTATGTACTGTGAGACCATTACCAGAGTCAAGATAATGAACCTATGCATCATCTTCAAGAGTTTCCTTTTCTACCCTTCCTTCTCTCTTACACCGACTCCAATCAGGCTTTGGCCACCACCACTCCAAAGAAACTGCTCATCATGTTACCTCCTTATTGCTAAATCCAATAGTCAATATTCAGTCCTCATCTTATTTGACTTCTCTGTAGCATGTGACCTAATTGTTTTCTCCTTCCATCTTGATACAGTCTCTTCACTTGGCTTCCAGGGCATTGAACTTGATTGGTTTTCTTCTTACCTCATCGACACTCTTTATTAGTTCCTATCCTCCTCACTAGCATCTTATGCTAGTGAGCACCAGGGTTCAGTCCATGGTTCTCTTTTCCTCTCTGTCTACACTCAATCCCTTCATAAGTCTCAACCAGTAACATAGTTAACCCCAAATTTATATTTCCAGCCCAGACTGCTCTCCTCTCCTCTCCTCTATTCTTATATATCCAGGTGCCTATTTGACATCTCTATGTGGCTGAGTAGCGACTTCTCAAATTTAACATGCCAAAGCTGAACTCCTTAATCCTCTACCACCAACAAAAACCATTCTATGTGTAGTCATCTCCATCTCAGGCAATGGCATCTCCATCCTCCCAGACGCTCAGGCTGCCAAAAGACTTGTAGTTATTCTTTTTTTTTTTTTTTACTATAGCCACCAAATCCATCAGAAAATCTAGTTGGCTCTACTTTCAAAACATATCCGGAATTTAACCACTTTCATTGCCTCCACTGCCTAAACCCTGGTCTGAGACACTGTCATTTCTTGCTTGGATCATGACCATGGCCTCTTAATCTTCTCTCCCCTATAGTTTATTCTCTGCATGACAGCCATATTAATTCTTGTAAAAATGATGCCAGGTCACATCATCCCTCTGCTCAAAGCCCTCCAATTCTCTCAGAATAAAAGCCAAAGTCCTTACAATGGCCTAAAGGGTCCTGTATGTTCTAGTCCTCCCCCCATTATCTCTCTGACCCCATCTTTGGCTCACTCACTCCACTCCAGCCACAGTGGCCTCCCTCCTGTGCTACAGACATGCTTTTGCATTGGCTGTTCCTTCTGCTTTAAACACTTTTTCGCTGGCCCAGCCACTTTGTAAAATAGTCTGGCAGTTACCATGTGATCCAGCAATTCCACCCCTAGGTGTATATCCAGCAGAACTGAAAATACATGTTCCCACCAAAACTTGTACATGAATATTCAATGTAGCATTGTTCATCATAGCCAAAAAGTGGAAATAATCCGAATGTCCATCAAGTGATGAATGGGTAAATAAAATGTGGTATATCCACACAATCAAATATTATTCAGCCATAAAAAAAAATTCATCCATGCTATGACCTGGATGAACTTTGGAGACATTTGCTCAGTGAAAGAAGCCAGACGCAAAAAGTCACATATTGTATGATTCCATTTACATGAAATGTCCAGAATAGGCAAAGCCACAGAGATAGAAAGTTGTTTAGTGGATGCCAGGGACTGTGGGGAGGGGGCAATGGTGAGTGACTGCTAATGGGTACAGGGTTTTTTGGGGGGTGATTATAATGTTACAGAATTGGATGATGGTTGCACAACTTTGTGAATATACTAAAAGCCATTGAACTATATATTTTAAGAGATTGAATTTTATCATATGTGAGGTATATCTCAATTTTATAAGTGCTTTCTCCCCAGATATCTGCCTGGATTACTCCTCTACCTCCATCAAGGCTTTGCTCAAGTGTCATTTTCTCAGTGAAAACTTCAATCACCTTACCACCCTCCTAGCTCTCCTGATCCCTCTTACCTTTTATATCTTTTAATCTATGTTGTATGTTTCAGCTTCCAACATAATATACATGT
This sequence comes from Orcinus orca, assembly GCF_937001465.1. Classification (NCBI taxonomy): domain Eukaryota; kingdom Metazoa; phylum Chordata; class Mammalia; order Artiodactyla; family Delphinidae; genus Orcinus; species Orcinus orca. The sequence goes on along the minus strand of NC_064561.1, from coordinate 80,496,579 downwards.
CACTTACTCTGTTACTGTCATTTCCCCACACTTAAATGTAAACTCCATAAATTCATAATTCAGGGATTTTTGTGTGCTTGTTGACTTGCGTAGTACAAGTGTCTAGAATAGTGCCTCGCTCATCAATAAATATTGATCGAGTGAATGAATAAATACCAAGCAGACTTTAAAATTGATATTGCAGAGGACTATGGAATCATATCCAATTATTCTTAAATGAAAAAAGTTGATTATCAAGCAATATATTGTGTGTGTATATATATATACATATACACATGTACACTCTATATAGTATAGATAGAGATTCATGATCCCCAGGTTGGTAAGAAATAGAAAATGTGTCACATGTGGAAAGTATGTTGGGAGGATGAGACACATTTAAAGTATATAAAAATCACAGGGTGTTGAGATTATAGTGTTAATTTATTTCTTAAAAAATATATTCATATCTTCTAAACTCAGAGGTTTTGGAATCGGGCAGATTTGGGACCTATGCACCATTTCTTACTGGCTATGTAATTCTGAGCATCTGAGCAAGTTATTCAACCCTCAGTGACTCAGTTTCCTCATCTATGATTGGGGACAGTAACAGTAGTAACCTCATTGGAACCTCTTGAAGATTAAATGAAATAATACACATAAAGCACTCAGCACAGTGCTTGGCATATAATAGGCATTTGGTAAAATGTTAGCTATTATTATTTATTATTATTATCTTTAATGGAGTTCAAAATGTACCACTTGCAGAATTTTTTTTGTGGTATATTTTGAGTTATACTTTGACTTTCTTTGAGCGAACAATGAATTTGGGTCTAGAGTCTCACCTTTGTTGTTATATCTCTGTATATTCCCTCAAATCATTTTGAGCCCATCCGTTTGTTTGCTGACTGGGTTCATGAGATGCATCGTTTTCCTGCTAATTTTGGGTAATGTATGATTCATCTGGATAAGAGTAGCAGATTAGATGTACACTGACAGCATTGTCTGTAAGGCACCGACCTTAAATATTTCCATTTGGTTTCTTTGGACATTTTTGTCAATTGTTCAGTGTTTGCTCTATAGGTTTTTGAGTTTTGGCCAAACTGTAATCTAGGCTCTTTACTCTCTAAGAAGACTACAGAAATTACAACACGAAGAACTTTGACAGAAAGCTCTCGCCCTTTTCTCTGCCTCAACTCTTTTTACGGAGTGGTGTTGGAGGAATTAGCAAGGCAGAGGGAAGCTTACGATTTTTTATCTCCTTTTTAAAATTTATTATAGAAGTAATGAATTCTCACGGTAATACAAATTCACTCACTAAAGTAGGATATAAATGGAGGCATAACACCTCCAGATCATATACTACCCCTAGTCCCAGTAACCACTTGTTAGAATTCCTGGTTTTAGTTCTTCTTGCAGTACTTATGCCTCCTCTCTTGATTTATCAAATTTTAGCAGCATCAATTAACTTTCTGTTTTAAAAAAATTAGAAATTTAGCTCACTACCTTTTCTTCCCTCCCTCCTTTCCCCAAATTTTGTTATATTTTTTACTTCTAAGTTCTTTGTTAGCTTTAGAACTTTAGATAACATGCCTAAACATTTATTTCTTAATCCATCCATTTAAACCGTATCTCTTAATTGTGTAAGGTGAGGAAACTGGCACCATTTAATCTCCCTCCATTGCTCCTCTCTTCCATCACCTAAATTCTCTCAGCCATAGCATATATTTTGAATTTTAGGGTTTATAATTTAAATTGTCTGTAATCTCAATTGCCTTCCACAAAGTCTCTAGAAATAACCTGCAAAAAATGAAAACCGAGAAAGAGCATTTCAATATTATTCTATAGATATCACTCACTTCAGACCCTGACAGAAAGAGATACTGGGTTGCTTAACTCAAGTTGCTTGAAAGAGAATCCTCCAAGCCTCAAGGTCAAAACTTTTAAAAATTGTATTATATTCCACCAGTTGCTGAAAATCAAAACACATTTTCATTGTTTCATAGTTAGACAATGTATGTATTTCTTGTGAAGCTTTTTGTTTTTCCTAACAGTTTCAATTGCCTTTGTTATTGTTTTGTTTCTATCTTGTTGACAGTAGCAGCTTATTTTTTTGGCTTAATACTAATCTCATACAGCTGGTTAATTAAATCAATACAGAACATCCACATTCTTCTTGAATATGTCCTGTTGCTTTCTTCATGCTGTAATTCAGACATACTGTTGTCTAAACATATGTCTAAACATATGTTTCTGGAGCTCTTATTAATCAGATGTTTGACTTCTAGGATTGAGTGTCCATGCCCATTAAATTTTCTCTTGAATATTCTATCTTTTTGTCTTTTTGGTCTAAGGTCTAGGAGATTTACTTGACTTTATTTTAAATCCAGTAAATGAATTAATTTCATCCACTATATTTTGAATATCCACTGTTTTTTATTCCTTACTCCCATTTATATAGTTACCTTTTCTTATTTTATGAATAAAAAGTATTCTTTTTATTTAAAAAGTTTTTTGGGGGGGGCACATTGGGTCTTTGTTGCTGTGTGCGGGCTTTCTCTAGTTGCAGAGATCAGGGGTTACTCTTCGCTGCGGTGCGTGGGCTTCTCGTTGCAGTGGCTTCTCTTGTTGCGGAGCATGGGCTCTAGAGTGCAGGCTCAGTAGTTGTGGCTCACAGGCCTAGTTGCTCCGCGGCATGTGGGATCTTCCCGGACCAGGGCTCGAACCTGTGTCCCCTGCATTGGCAGGCAGATTCTTAACCACTGTGCCACCAGGGAAGTCCCTAAAAAGTTTTATAAACAGAGAAAATAAACATGTTTTTACAAGTCAGATATTTTTAGAAAGTTTACACTTTGTCATTTGTGCTTCAGATGAGTTTTTCTTATTAGAAGAAATAAGACCATAGAGGTAAACTGAAGTCTCCTTTTGTTTCCCAACTCCTACTCTCATTTTCCTTCTTCTCCCTTTCTCTTTCCTACCATCCTTCCCTTCTCTCCCAGAGGCAACTACCATTAAAATTTTGTGTGTTTTTTTCTAGACTATGTTTTAATATTTTTACTACATATACAAGTGTCTATGAACAATATGTAGTATTGTTTCCTGTGCATTAAATTTGTTCCATAGTGTACAAATTCCAAAATCATTTTGTTCACCCAACGCCTTCTGAAATCAACTGATGTTGATACATATGGATCTAGTTGATTCATTTTTAATGATGTAAGTTGTCCTCCATATTCATTCATTCATTCAACAAATATTTATGCGCACCAACAGTGTTCCTGGTACTGTTCTGGTGGCTAGGGACACAGCAACCAAGGAAACAAAATATGAACATAGCATAATTTATTTTATCTTTGCTCCATTAACAGATATTAGGTTTTGCCATGACAAAGAATGCTTTGGTGAATGCCCTTGTACAGGGCTTCTGTTGCAAGTGCTTCTCTAGGGAATATTTCTAGGGGTAAAACTGCTGCTTAATAGACCACATTTTCAACTCTACCAGGTATTGCCAACTTGCTTTCCAAAAAGTTATATCAGACTGCATACCTAGCAAGCTGGGAAAATGCTCTGTTCCATTCATCCTGCCCAACATTTGAACAGTCATACTTTATCTTTTGTCATTCTGATGGATGAGGAATGGTACCTCTTTGTTTTAGTGAGCACTTCTCCTAATTGTTAGTAAGGCCCAGCATCTCTTCTTATATTTATTTGTCCTCTAACTCTCCTCCTTTGTGTACTGCCTGATGGTATCCTTTGCTACTCATTTTTGTAGTCAGTTGTTTGTCTTTTTAATGCTGTTTTGTAACGATTCTCCAACTATATAGTCTGGAAGCCAAAATATTTTCTGTTTTATGTGTTGAAATTATATTTTTCCACTCCAGAGTTTGTGTCTTAAGTTTATTTATAGTGGCTCTTGCATAAAAGAGTTTTACTCCTTAATGTAATGTTTCCTTTATGAACAGTCCTTTCTGTGTACTGACTGAGAAATAATATCTCCCCAACAGTCATAAAGATATTCTTTTGTATTTCCTTCTAAAACATTTAAAGGTTTATTTTACACAGGCCCCTAATCCATCTAAAATTATACGTCTGTATGAGGAGGCATCTACCTTTCTTTTTTCATAATGAGAGCTAAATAATTTATCAAATAATCCTTCCTTTTCCCACTTATTTTTAATGCTTTAATTTACCCTCTGCCAAATTCCCACATAGATTTGGGGGATTGTTTCTGGGGTTTCTATGCTATTACAATGAATAGATCTGAGATTTTAGTCAGATTCTCTCTCAAAACAGTTCTCTTCTGGTCCCTAAATTTCCCATCTTTCTCCCAGTCTCAGGGCTTCTCTTGTCTTCACTTAAACTGACCATATTTTTAAACCCACCTCTTTGTTCACTGATGAAAAAACAAAGATGCAGGGTTCTTACACCTCCTGTTCAGGTTCACACTGCAAGACAGAAAGCTTGGAGTAGCTCTTAGCCTGAATTCCATGCCTCTTTCCACTTATGCTCCCTCCCCTACAAGTTTCCATTTTCTGTCAAAGTTTTACTTCCACTGCTAGTAGTTTTAGAAACTACTCATCTCACTGAATCTTTCTCAAGACTGGGTTTTCATTGTTTTAAAACATCTCTTCAAATTGGCAGATTAAGGATTGTATTTCGTTATTAGTTTCTTGATATAAATAAATACACAAATATCAAGTAAATAAATACTCCTTAAAAACCGTATTATGGAGACTTCCCTGGTGGTCCAGCAGTTAAGACTCCACACTCCCAATGTAGGGGGCCTGGGTTCGATCCGTGGTCAGGGAACTAGATCCCACATGCCGCAACTAAGACCCAGAGTGGTCAAATAGATAAATATGTAAAAACAAAAACAAACAAAAAACTTATCATGTTTTTCTTGGCCCATAGTATTCTGTCTTTCTGATTTATCTATTCATGCCTTTTCCCTAGGTTTTGTTGTTGTTGTTGTTTTGGTTTTTTTTATTAGTTGTGTTTAGCAATTCTATGTATATGTTAAAGACAGTAACTCTTTGTCATATATGTTTAACTTAAAAAAAAGTCCTGTCATTTAGCTTCTAATCTTGTTTATAGTCTATTTGACTCAGAGGTTTTAGAATTTAAACCTATCAATCATTTTCTCTGTGGTCTCCTCTACTACTCCTCTACTTAGAAGGGTCTTCTCGGACTTCCCTGATGGCGCAGTGGATAAGAATCTGCCTGCCAATGCAGGGGACACAGGTTTGAGCCTTGGTCCGGGAAGATCCCACATGCCGCAGAGCAGCTAAGCCCGTGTGCCACAACTACTGAGCCTGTGCTCTAGAGCCTGTGAGTCACAACTACTGAGCCCGCATACCACAACTAGAGCAGCTAAGCCCGTGTGCCACAACTACTGAGCCTGTGCTCTAGAGCCCGTGAGTCACAACTACTGAGCCCGCATACCACAACTACTGAAGCCCACGCACCTAGAGCCTGTGCTCCGCAACAAGAGAAGCCACCAAAATGAGAAGCCCGCGCACTGCAATGAAGAGTAGCCCCCGCTCTCTGCAACTAGAGAAAGCCCACACACAGCAACGAAGACCCAACACAGCCAAAAATAAAAACAAATAAATTAATTAATTAAAAAAAGGGTCTTCTCATTCCAAGTGCAAATATTCAACCTAGATTTTCTATGACTTTTATGATTTCATAAACTCTTCAATCCATTCATAATTTACTTTGGTGTATGGTGTGATGTCAAAAGCTAACTTTCATTTTCTCCAAATTGTTTATCACTTGGTTCAATCCTATTTATTGATAACTTCTTCATTTATGTATCACCTTTATCGATAGTAAGTTCTTACATGTACTAGAATCTCTTCCTAGGTTCTGCTTCACTAATCTGTCCATTCTTATAAAACATCACATTTTAAAGTTATTTTAGCTTTATAATTCATTTTAATGACTAGTAGAAGAAGATGTCCAACATTATTGTCTGCCAGATTTTACTGATCATTTCTGTTTATTCTTCCCTATTTTTCTTTTGAGTCACCATTTAAAAATGAGATTTAGTCTTCCCATCTAGAAACACAGCATTTATGCTAATTTTCTTTTTTCTCTCAGTATTTAAATTTCCCAGATATTATTTATTACTATTTAGTATTTTATGTTCTAGTAAATGTGATCTTTCCCATTATATTTTGTAGCTACTTATTGTCCATGCACAGAAAAGCTATTGATTTTGGTTTATTTTGTATACAGATTTTAATTTTTTAATAATTTTTTTTTATTATATTACTTTTTGTTGGTTCCATTACATTTCGAGGTAAATAGGAATATAACATACAAATAATGATTATCTTTTTTCTCCTTTCCTCTGACTTTTATTTCTTGGAGGGGTTGTAGCTTCCAGAAGAATATGGAATGATCATGGTGAAAAGCAAGTCTCACTCCTGATTGTAATGCAGTGTCTCCAGCTTGCCATTCAGTATGCTCTAAGTTGTTTCTCTGGCTGAGAAACTCTTGATCATATTAAGATGGATGTTTGTTTAATAAATGGTCTAGTGTACTTATCTTGAATTTTAAGCCTATTTCTTTACACAGCTCCTTTTTCTTATTTCTAAAAGTGCACTGCTTTTGTATTCTGTATTTTTTGTTTTCATTATCTAATTCTTCATATTCCAGTCTTTGTCCCTATTCTGATCTAATCTGTTTATCACTGCTTTTAAAAGAATTAATCTTTGAATCCAAAAAGGGTCTCATGACTGGGTAGTATATACAAGGAGAAGAAAGATCGAGGGTACTGAATAATCTTCTAATTAATAATCAAATGTAACTCATTTAAAAAAAGATCCTACTTGTTCACTTGAATAGAAATTTATTGATTACTGAAATCCAGGAGAAAAGTTGATAACTACCAATTTGGCTGATTTTTATGTGCAAGAAACAATTAACTTGAAAACAAATAATCACTAAAACCCCACAAAAAAAACCCCACAGTGGTGAGGGGTTATGTCAAAGAGATATCGGATCCAAGTGTTAAGAACTCCAGTGGCCAAAGGTGGAACAATCTGAGAAACAAAATTAAGTAGTACTGCATTATAACCCAAAGTATGAGTCCATACTGATACAAATAATTGATTGAATAAATAATGGAAGGGGGGCAAGAGAAGAGACAAATCTCCTGTGTAGAAGAAATCCAAATAATTTACGTAGACACTCCGACCTGCAGGACACGGAGCATACCTCCCCATTCCTTAAGTGTGGGCTGTGCATAGCAACTTCCTTCCAGAGCGTACAGTACGGAAAGAGGGAAAAAAAGAGTAACTTTTCACTGGAGAAACCTGACAAATACTACTTCAGAGAGGTGATCAAGATCAGCATCAACAATAAATCATGGTAGTATGTACCCTTCATATGTGATGACACTAGCACTTTAGTTTGGTCTTCTCCAAAACTCATAACCCCAGTCCGTTTATGAGAAAAATATCAGACAAATCTCACTTGAGAAACATTCTACAAAATACCTAACTAGTGATTTTTAAAACTGTCAAAGTTGTCAAAAACAAGGAAAAGTCTGAGAAACTGTCACAACCAAGAGGAGCCTAAGGAGATGTGACAACGAAATGTAATGTGGGATCCTGGATGGAATCCTGGAACAGAAAAAATGGATATTAGGGAAACGAAGGAATCTGAATGAAGTATGGACTTTAGTTAATAATAATGTATCAATATTGGTTAATAGTTGTAAGAGATATACCCAACTAATGTAAGATTTTTTTCTTACTGTCTTAGCTACTTTCAAATACACAGTACAGTATTATTAACCATAGTCACCATGCTGTAGTTTACATTCCATGACTTATTTATTTTATAACTGTACCTTTTGACCCCTTTAACCCATTTCATCCACTACACCTTTCTCCCCTCTGGCAACCACTAATCTGTTTGCTGTATCTGTGGGCTTGGTTTATTTTTGTTTATTTATTTTGTTGTTTTAGATTCCACAAATAAGTGAAATCATACAGTATTTGTCTTTCTCCGTCTGCCTTATTTCACGTAGCATAATGCCCTCAGGGTCTATCTGTGTTGTCATAAATGGAAAGCGGCCATTCTTTTTTATGGCTGAATAGTATTCCAGTACATAGATATCGTATCTTCTTTATCCATTCATCCATCAGTGGACACTTACAGTGTTCATTGCTACAATGAACATGAGGGTTCATATATCTTTTCAAATTAGTGCTTTCATTTTCTTTAGATAAATACCCAGAAGTAGAATTGCTGGATCATATGGTAGTTCTATTTTTAATTTTTTGAGGAATCTCCACACTGTTTTCCATAGTGGCTGCACCAATTTTCATTCCTACCAACAGTGCACAAGGGTTCCCTTTTCTCCATCCTTACCAACACTTGTTATTTCTTATCTTTTTGATAACAGCCGTTCTAACAGGTATGAGGTGATATCTCATTGTGGTTTTGATTTGCATTTCTCTGATGATTAGAGATGTTGAGCATCTTTTCATGTGCCTGTTGGCCACCTGTATGTCTTTCTTGGAAAAATGTCTATTCAGATCCTCTGCACAATTTTTTTTTTTTTTTTGCGGTACGAGGGCCTCTCACTGTTGTGGCCTCCCCCGTTGCAGAGCACAGGCTCCGGACGCGCAGGCTCAGCAGCCATGGCTCACGGGCCTAACCGCTCCGCGGCATGTGGGATCTTCCCGGACCGGACACAAACCCGTGTCCCCTGCATCAGCAGGGGGACTCTCAACCACTGTGCCACCAGGGAAGCCCTGTTGATGGTTTCTTTTGCTGTGCTGAAGCTTTTTGGTTTGATTAAGTCTCACTTGTTTATTTTTGCTTTTATTACCTTTACTTTTGGTGTCAAATCCAAAAATCATCGCCAAGACTGATGTCAAGGAGATCACTGCTTATGTTTTCTTCTAGGAGTTCTATGGTTTCAGGTCTTACACCCAAGTCTTTATGCCATTTTGAGTTAATTTTTGAGTATGGTGTAAGAGGGTGGTCCAGTTTCATTCTTTTGCATGTGACTGACCAGTTTTCTCAACAGCACTTATTGAAAAGACTGGCCTTTCCCCATTATATATTCTTGGCTCCTTTGTCATAAATTAATTAACCATATACGCATGGGTTTATTCTTGGACTCTCTATTCTGTTCCATTGATCTATGTGTTTTTATGCCAATACCATACTGTTTTGATTATGATAGCTTTATAATGCAGTTTGAAACCAGGGAGCATGATGCCTCCTGTTTTGTCCTTCTTTCTCAAGATTTATTTGGCTATTCAGAGGTCTTTTGCAGTTCCATAGAAATTTTAAGGTGGTTCTATTTTTGTGAAAAATGGCACATTGGAATCTTGATAGGGATTGCACTCAATCTGTAGATTGCTTTGGGTAGTATGGACATTTTAACAATATTAATTCTTCCAATCCAAGAGCATAGAGTATCTCTCCATTTATTTGTGTCTTCAATTACTTTCATCAATGTCTTACAGTTTTCACTGTACAGGTATTTCACCCCTTTGGTTAAATTTCTTTCCAGGTATTTTACTCTTTTTGATGCAATCATACATGGGATTACGTTCTTAATTTATCTTTCTGATAGTTTATTCTTAGTGTTCAGAAACACAACAGATTTTTGTATATTGATTTTGTATCCTGCAACTAAAGTCGTTTATCAGTTCTAACATTTTTTGGTGCAGTCTTTAGGGGTTTTTTATATATAAAATTATGTCATCCTCAAATGGTCTCAGTTTTACTTTTTCCTTTCCAATTTGGATGCCTCTTATTTATGTTGCCTAATTGCCATGGCTAAGCCTTCCAATACTACGTTAAATAGAAGTGGCAAGAGTGAGCGTCCTTGTTTTGTTCCTGATCTTAAAGGAAATGCTTTCAGCCTTTACCATTGAGTATGATGTTAGCTGTGGGCTTGTCATATATGACTTTTATTATGTTGAAGTACATTCCCTCTATACTCACTTTGTTGAGAGTCTTTTTCATAAATCGATGTTGAATTTTGCCAGATGCTTTCTCTGCACCTACTGAGATAATCATATGATTTTTTTTTTTTTTTTTTTTTTTGCGATACGCGGCCTCTCACTGTTGTGGTCCCTCCCGTTGCGGAGCGCAGGCTCCGGACGCGCAGGCTCAGCGGCCATGGCTCACGGGCCCAGCCGCTCCGCGGCATGTGGGATCTTCCCAGACTGGGGCACGAACCCGTGTCCCCTGCATTGGCTGGCGGACTCTCAACCACTGCGCCACCAGGTAAGCCCCGATCATATGATTTTTATCCCTCATTTTGTTAATGTGGTATATCACACTGGTTGATTTGCAGATGTTGACCCCATCCTTTCATCCCTGGAATAAATCCCACTTGATCATGGTGTATAGTCATTTTAATATATTGTTGAATTCAGTTTGTTGGCTTTTGTTGAGAATTTTTGCATCTATGGTCATCAGGGATATTGGCCTACAATTTTTTGTGTGTGCGTGTGATGTATTTCTCTGGTTTTGTTATCAGGGTAATGCTGGCCTTGTAAAATAAGTTTGGAAGTATTCTCCCCTCTGCAGTTTTTTGGAAGAATTGTGAAGGATTGCTATTGATTCTTTGAATGTTTGGTAGAATTCACTGATGAAGCTCTCTGGTCCTAGACTTTTGCTTCTGGGGGGTTTTTGATTACTGGTCAGTCTCCTTACTAGTAATCAATCTATTCAGATTCTCTATTTCTTCATGATGCAGTCTTGGAAGATTGTATGTTTCTAAGGACGTATCCATTTCTTTCAGGTTGTCCAATTCGGTAAGATGTTAATAATAGGGGAAACCAGGTGTGAAGTGTATGGGAACTCTGTACTATCTCTGCAATTTTTCTATAAATATAAAACCGTTCTAAAAAATGTTTATTAAAAAAAATCACACCTTCAGTAATAATATCCAGTAATTCCTGGGTGTTCTTAAAGCTGCAATTATTATACCACCATGAAAAACAACTCAGTAACTAGCAGACAGCTAGCCCTGCTTGGTATTCCAACCAGCATCACTTCCTGGACTAATTACCAATGTACCTTTTCTCCTAGGTTATTGCTTAGTTATAGTTCCATAGAGGGTACTCAGTTATACTCTAAGAGCTCCTTTGAGAAAACAGCAAGAACAAATGGACATAAATTGCACCAGGAGGGTTTTGAGTTAAGAGTTTTGGAATGCTATGAATTCAAGTTATGTGATATTCCTTGCTAATTGATCTTTTACAAAATAAATTTATTTATTTATTTTTGGCTGTGTAGGGTCTTTGTTGCTGTGTGTGGGCTTTCTCTAGTTGCGGCAAGCAGGGGCTACTCTTCGTTGCGGTGTGCGGGCTTCTCATTGTGGTGGCTTCTGTTGTGGAGCGAGGGCTCTAGGAGCGTGGGCTTCAGTAGTTGTGGCATTCAGGCTCAGTAATTGTGGCATGCGGGCTCTAGAGCACAGGCTCAGTAGTGGTGCATGGGCTTAGTTGCTCCGTAGCATGAGGGATCTTCCCAGACTAGCGATTGAACCCGTGACCCCTGCATTGGCAGGCGGATCCTTAACCACTGCGCCACCAGGGAAGTCCAGCTAGTTAATCTTTTTTTTTTTTTTTTTTGTGGTACGCGGGCCTCTCACTGTTGTGGCCTCTCCCATTGCGGAGCACAGGCTCCGGACGCGCAGGCTCAGCGGCCATGGCTCACGGGCCCAGCCACTCTGTGGCATGTGGGATCTTCCCGGACCGGGGCACGAACCCGTGTCCTCTGCATCGGCAAGCGGACTCTCAACCACTGCGCCACCAGGGAAGCCCCCAGTAGTTAATCTTTTAAAGGGTGAGTTGACAATACATTGGTGTGGTCCTGAATTTCTACACTTTCCAGAAGGTTTTTATATCTTAAGTACAAAATTTACGTAAACTAAAAGTTGGCATAAGTGGTACTGATCACATAGAAATTGTTCATCAAATTATCTAAGGTCTCTGCCGTTCTCTCCATCAACACATGATTTATTAAGTTTGTTCCACAGATTTGAGTTCAGGCTGCATAAATCATGAATAAGGATTAATTTAACAGTCATAATGCCCCCAGGACAATGCTTCAAGTGAAGAAAACTCAAAATTGTCACGATGTGAAAATGACAGTCGTACCAACATTGGCAAGTTGAAATGATATTCAACACCCTTACAGAGGCAGAACATAAAGCTTATTTCTGCTTGTTTTATGCAAACTCTACAGCTTTTCCTTTTAATGTTTTATTAATATTTACCCTTGTGAAAATGTTTTGAAAACAAATCTAAGACCATCCTGATCTGCCTCTAGCTATTAAGCAACACTATGAGACACTGACCTCCTGCTGCCTCTTTGATGACTTAAATCCTTTAGGAAAACAAGACCTTACCAGGCCCCCAAGCCATTTACAGCAATGATATTTTGCCACCATTTATGATTAAAGAGAGAAGTGTCTGGCAGTGTGGCCCTTGTGTCCGTTGGCTTATTCCACCTGACTCCTTAACATTTACAAAACTCTAATTTTTTGTACTCTCAAATATGTTATAGTGATTCAGAAAAATGACCAGATAATAAATACTCTGGTTAGAAGTTACATACTCACCAGAATAAATGAGAAGTGACCAGGAATAAGGGAAAATGGCTCATGGAATAGATAACTGAATTTTCTGTTATTTACACGATTCTCATGAAGCTGATGGTGTGGTTAGTACAGACAATACGATGATGTGTTAGAGGCAATTCCAGCTACGACTTCATGCATTCAGTGGCATCTCTTGTTATAAGCAATTACTCCAAATGAATGAATTCTGGGTGTGCTGGATGAAGAAAAGAGAGAAAAGAGCAAGCAGAATGGAGCAAACCAAAGTCCACCACATAAATTCCGTCTCCACTTCACTAATGATATGTTGTTGGAAAGGTTTCAACACATTCTCTTTGACAGAAATTAGAAACATTGATCTGCATGCAGGGTTTGCATAGAGGTTATCAAAATAAAATTTTAGAGAATCATTAAAGGGCTGAGTACAGCATGTTAAATCCTTAATCAGAGATGCCAAAACCCACAGTCAGACAGCTGTCTTTCAGAAGTGACCACCATAAGGCTGATGAAAGAGGGTTCATGGAAAGGTCAGGAAAAAAATGCCAACAGTTATGCTTACTGTTATAAAAAATATTTATGGCAAGCAATATAATTTGTTAATTTTTTGTCCCATGTTGTCCCCTACTAATTTGTATAAACTACAGTACTGAATTTATTTCATTAGCTAGTATTGGGGAATGAACAAAGCTTAATTAAAATTCAAATTATAATTCTATCATGATGTATTCTGCTCTGGTATTCTCTGGATCTAATAAGAAATTATGCCTCATCAAACATATATAATTTGGCTTGAAACGGTAATAGTAGGAAGCCAAAATTATAGTCATAATAAAGTTGTCTATGCTGGATATTTTCATTTCAGAGTGCAATATGCGCTGGGTAACCTGAGTCCCCAGGCAATCATTTAGTCATCCAGGCTCACTCTGGGTGGAGCTTGTTTACATCCTATAATCACACCATTAACACTCACTGCTAAATTTAAACACAAGGAATGGATATTAATGTTTGTTTCACAACTCCAGTGATACTGCTACACAATTATATTGACAGGCTCGATAGTGAATACACTGAAACTACCATGGTTACTCTTTGAGAGTATAAACGAACAGGCATCTGCAATACTGGACAGCAATATACAGTATATTTCTTGGTCCACGGAGGTAGGGAGGTGGCATCATGTGAAGAAACAAGGATGGGTCTATGCCATGAGCACAGTGGTTTTGCAGTGTGAGAACTCAGGGAAGGAAGGACATTTTGGACAAACTACCAGCGTTTGAGGAACTCATGTTCACAGGAGGCACACAATACACATCTGCTGATTGAGTCTGGAATTCACATAGCTGGCTGTGTCCCTGGGGGCTAGACATTTCACTTCCATGAACCTTAATTTCTTCATCTGGAAAATGAGGGCATTAGACGTTCCATGGGAATTCCTTTCCATTGTAAGGTTATATAACAGTGATCATATATATGTGAGTGTTTATGCATATATATGGTAACTATGTGCTTTCAACAGTAGCAGCAATGATTAAACTAAATATGAACTTGTGATTCTGTAATTTGTTACTGAGTCTATTTTATTATTTTTTAGTAACAAAAGATTTTCTTTCAGTCCATGTGACTATGGGCAAGTTAATGTTCTCCAAGTTTTCGTTTCCTTTTATATAAATTAAGCTGATAATAGCACCTATCGTTGTTTATAGCATGTTGTGAGCATTACCCAGATAATGTATATAAAGTTCAGCCCAGTGTGGGGACCACAGTAGGTACTTGATACATTTCTTTCTATTCTTTTCTAGCCCTCTTTATTTGGTTTATAAAACAAGTGAGCAAAGAATGAATAGACTTATGATTGTCCACTTAGAAGGGAAACTATTTTGAAGAATTGTTACAAAAAGACTTTCTAATGAATTACGGTTATTTAGAGAAGAAGCATCTGAGTTTTGGAAATACATTTTTTCAACAGAAAGAAGGGATCCGAAAACAATGCGATCCTCCTTTAAAAGATAGAGTAATTATACATTGGTTTTACTGTTTTGTAGATAAACTTAGACAGTATTAACTGTAATACCCATATAAAACCAAAATAGAAGATGTCACCAATCTTAGGTAACATGTCAAAGTTATCAAGGAAAAAAAAAAATCCTTAGACTGTTATTGCTAACAATTGAAAAAAAAGGGAGGTGGGGGGAATGCTACATATGAAAAGAAAATTAAACCAAGCACCCACATTTTCTGCCTGAGTAAATGGCATAAAAGATGCTTGCTACAGAGATTGACTTATTGGTTAGAACTAATATAAGATAAATTTGATCTAAGACACTAAACATTTTTAGAACTAGAAGCTCAAAAAACTTTAGTCTTAAAATTAGTAAATATTTCAAGAAAAAAATCTGGTGAGTTTCTGAGGAGTTGAAGAAAAGCTAGCAGAGAATCCGGATTCTTCCTCAACTGGTATATACTCTTCTGTCAGGAAAACCAAAGAAAAATAGACTAGGATGTCAAAATGTCAAGGGTATTGATCGTAAACTATTGAAGCTCATCAAAATAATTCACCAACATTTTCTGTCGTTCTCTCTTTTCTGTGTAACAGAGAACTGACCTGAGGGGCAGCATCAGAGGCCTAAAAGCCTCTATAAAGAGCATTCCTACTTTGGGGCCTCCTTTCAATATTTAGTACAAAATTTGACTGTCTCACACCTTCACCAATTCTGGTTGAGGAGACTCAGTGAGTGAGCTAGATGCTAGCTTGGACCAAGTGGTCAGAGAGGCAGGCCTATCCTTCAGCTGGTGCTTTGTAGGGAGGGTATTTGACAGAAAGATCTTGACCTAAGGTTATCATGACTTCATCCCAATACTGCCAGACCATAACCTCTGCCTTCCACGCCTCTTCCTCTGTGCTATGCCTCATCAGTCCTTGGCATGAGGTGGAACTAACACCATAGGGCAAAGGGCACAACACACACAAAGGCGGGGATAACAAGATTTGCCTCAATGTGATGTTCAAAATAGTAGTTGATGCCATAATGCTGGTTCAACCTGAGTTTCCCTGGTTGCTCAATTTGCTAGATATGTATGAACACATTACAGTTTTTAATTAACTTACTTCTTGGTATGATTCATTTACCTCCTGACAGATTTCAGTTTCTCCAGATTCAGGAGCTAGGGAAGATGCAGTACTGGCTACTCCATAAAGGCCCTATGTACAGATGTGAAGAGAAACATTTATCAAATGGTCTTTAAATTGAAAGCCTGAGACAGGGGAGTTTTCCTTTCTTATGGTCCATGTCTTTGAAAAATTAAACTTAAAAATATGATTTTCTGGAATTTTAAGATGTGAGTCTAGTGAGGTTTTTTTTTTCCTATTGTCCTATTATGGTTGTTTGAGGCTGGGGTCCACATAGCAGCTGCATCTTAATCCCTCAGCCCACTGGTCTTGTAATTCTCCTGAGCATGTGGGATATTCATTAAGGTTAAATTCCGGAGGGAAGCAGGTTGTTTCAGTGTGACATTAGTTGAAACAGCTGAGGCAGAGGGCAACGTGGTAAGCTAGTTTTGAGTCCAGGCTTCTGAGCAGGTGAGCTTGACTGGAACTGGTGAGAGAAGGGTCACCCCCGCCCCCCTTAGACTAGTAGCCCTAGGAGGAGTGGAAGGTGGGGAGGGAAAGACCTCGAGGAGGCTGGGTGGGAAGCTAATGGAATGGGAGTCTCCCTGATGTCCAAGGGGAGAGAGGGAACATGATTCTGGTCAAAGCAAGGAAGAGAGAGAATTCACATTCTAGAACACACCTTGTGTTTCCTGTGATGAGTTTTTTTTCAATGATATTGGAACACATCTTTTTTAAAGCTTCCATTTGTTGAGCAATAAATATGGACTAGGAATACTGCCAAAGATTTTATATACATGAGATCACTGTTCTCAGAACAATCATATGAGATGTGTATAATTATGACCCCCCCACCCCAGATTGCAGATGAGGAAACCAAGACTCTGTATGTTAAAGAATGTGCCCATGGAAAGAAGCCAAGATCCTCACACTGGTCTGACTACCTCTCTAAGGCAGAGCTCTTTATCTTTAAACTGTCCTACTCTTCTTTCATGAACAGAGGCGCTGAATTCCACAGAAAGTTGATTTTCAAAAGGGTAAACAACAAAAATTGCCAAGATGTTGAATGGTCAAGGATTCATTCATTGTTATTGCCTACTTATTAGAAAGGAGCATAAATAAATGCTGTTTCAGAAACAGTTTTTAGCTACCAGTGCTGGGAAAAAATATTTTGTGTTTAAAATTTTAGTTTTATTAATAGTATATTAATTATATACACTGTTATTTATATATATATAAATTGCATATGTAATTAATTAGCAGTATTTCAATATTAATGCTGGTTGAAGCCTAAAAAGGGTTTGGAACTGTATGAAGCATGTTTACATAAGTAAAAGGTGAAGCTTCTAAAGCAGCAAACTAATGAGCCAATGAGAGATGAAAACCATTGAAAGAGAGAGGGAATTTTCTCTCTACTAATTCATAAGCCAAGGTTATGGGCTTTAACTGTCACTCTCATGCATTGCCAGTGGGAGTATAAAATGGTGAAACTACTTGGGAAGAGAGTTTGGCAGTTTCTTATAAAGTTTAACATATATTTAACACATGGCCCAGCATTGGGTATCTACCCAAGAGAAATGAAAATATAGGTCCATAAAAAGACTTACATATTTTTATTCATAATAGCCTCAAATAGAAAACTACAGGTGATTGTATAGTTTTAGGTATATTCACATAATGAACACTACTTAGCAGTAAAATGAAATGAACTAATAGCATGCAGCAATATACATGTATCTCATAGTTACCATGCTGAAAGAAGCTGGACACTGGAACATATACAGTATAAGTCTAGAGGCAAAATTAATCAACAGTCACAGAGATCACATTCAGTGGTTTCCCGAGGCAAGGCAGGTATTGGGGTGGGGTACTGACTGCACAGGGGCACAGAATTCTGCAGAGGTGGAAGTGCTCTGAGTTTTGAAGGGACGGTGTTTACATGAGTGTGTATACATTTGTCAAAGGCATTCAGATGATATGCTTAAAATGTGTAAACTATACCTCCAAAAGTTGACTTAAAAAAAAAAAAAAGACTACTGGCTTAGAAGAGAGTATGCATTAAAAAACAAAAATTCCTCCATCTCAGTTTCTCTCCTCCACAATGTTTTCTGTAACCAATGCTTGTTTCAGGAAGTTTATATCCTGTTATTTTTCCTTAGTTGCAAGGTAGATTTTGTTTGTAAAAGCCAAGGAGAAAAAAAATTATTAGACTTTAAAATAAAGCGATTAAGAATTTTTAAACAGTCTTACCCAGATAATCAGATTTCCTCTCTATATAAGGTTTTACCACTCAGAACATTCTTAAAATGCTATTTTCTAAAATGAATATTTACCTCCATATGCCTTAAATAACATTTACTGAATACAGTTTAATCCTCTCTGAATGCCTCCAGGTCATCATTATGAATATCAAAAGTTGTGCTATTCTGTAATACAGTGATGATTTCAGTTTGTTATGGCACATAGGGCTGTTTGCTTCCATGCTAAATGGCCTCAGGGTACTGAGCTTTTTAAGTTTTTGTACTTGTATCTTATTCTTTCCTATTTTTCTCTTGTTGGGCTGTCAGCAATCTTTTCTTTTTGCTATTGCCTATTTGTCTCTCTGTAGGAGTTGCTTTCCTCTCTTCTAACTTCTAAGATAATCAAATTATCAGGAACATACATATAGAGCAGTGGTTCCCACCTATTGATTTTCAAACCAGCAATTGATTGGTTTCAAACGTATCACCTGGAAACTTGTCAAAACTACAGATGTGCAGGCCCCACCCTTGGTGGTTCTAATATCTAATTCAGGATGCATCACACATTATTTTTTTATTATGGAAATACGTCTGTGTATGTCTGAACACAAAAGTAGAAAAAAATAGTGTAATGAACTACTACATCATTCAGTTCAACAATTATTAGCATTCTGTCAATCTTTTTCATGTATCTGCTCCCCACCCCGCCCCCCCTTTCTTACACTAGAACTAGGATTGGTAAACTATGGTCCCACAGGCCAAATCCAGCTTGCTGCCTGTTTTTTAAAAATTGAGAGATAATTCACTCACAGTAAAATACACCCTTTTATTCAGTGGTTTAATAGTTTACCAAGTTGTGTAATCATCACCACTATCTAATTCCACAGCGTCATCATCAGCTCCAAAGAAACCCCATACTCTGTCACTCACTCTCCACTTCCCTCAGGCCTTGACAACCATTAATCAACTTCCTACCTCTATGGCATTTCCTGTTTTGGACATTTCATACAAAGGGAATCATACAATATGCGGCTTTTTTGTGTCTGGCTTTTTCACTTAATGTTTACAAGGCTCATCCATGTTGTAACATGTATCAATACTTCATTCCTTTTTTTTTTTTTTTTTTTTTTTATTTTTTTGCGGTACGCGGGCCTCTCACTGTTGTGGCCTCTCCCGTTGCGGAGTACAGGCTCTGGACGCGCAGGCTCAGCAGCCATGGCTCACGGGCCCAGCCGGACCGCGGCACGAACCCGTGTCCCCTGCATCGGCAGGCAGACTCTCAACCACTGCGCCACCAGGGAAGCCCACTTCATTCCTTTTTATGCGTGAATAATATCTCATTGTATAAATACACTACGTTTTGGGGGTAAGGGAGTGGTAGAGATAAGTTGGAAGTTTGGGATTGACATATACACACTACTGTATATAAAATAGATAACTAATAAGGACCTGCTGTATAGCACAGGGAGCTCTACTCAATACTCTGTAATGACCCATTATGTGGGAAAAGAATCTCAAAAAGAGTGGACATATGTATATGTATAACTGATTCACTTTGCTGTACACCTGAAACTAACACAAAACTGTATGTCAACTATACTCCAATAAAAATTTTTTAAAAAGCTCCCTCTAATTGTATATTCCCATTAAATATAAAATGAGTCCCAAAAGGTTTACTGTAAAGCATAACAAATATGAAGAGTGCAGAAATGTTTATTTTTATGTTTTTAAAAAGTATCAATGTTTATAATTTTTTATTTTAAATAAAATCAATAATAAAGAGAAAAAAAATTAATATACCACATTTTATTCATTCATCAGTTGATGGACATGTGGGTTGCTTCCACTTTTTAGCTATTATGAACAATGCTGCTGTGAACATTCATGTAAGTGTTTTGTCTTCAGTCCTATTAGGTGTACACCTAGAAGTGGAATTGCTGGGTCAGATGATAACTCTATGTATAACTTTCTGAAGAACTGTCAGACTGTTCCCAAAGTGGCTGCACCATTTTATTCCTGCCAACAGTGTATGAGGCTGCCAATATCTCCAAAGTCTTCCCAGTATTTGTTGTCTTCTTGATTGTGACCATTCCTAGTGTGAAGTGGCATCTCATTGTGGTTTTGATTTGCATTTCCCCGGTGATGAATGACGCTGAGGATCTTTTTGTATGCTTATCAGCAGTTTGCGTATCTTCTTTGGAGAAATATCTATTCAGATTTTTTGCCCATTTTTAAATCGGGTCATTTGGTTTTTGTTTACTGTTGATTTCTAAGAGTTTTAAAAAATATATTTTAGGTACTGGACTCTTTTCAGTTATGTGATTTGCAAATATTTTCTATTCTGTGGGCTATCTTTTCACTATCCTGATAGTGTCCTTTGAAGCCTAAAAGTTTTAAATCTTAATTATCTAATTTTTCTTAGTTTGCCTGTGCTTTAGGTGTCCTATCTAAGAAACCATTGCCTAATCCAAGCTCACAAAGATTTACACCTAAGTTTCTTCTAAGAGTTTTATACTTTAACTCTTACATTTAGGTTTCACGCATCTGAATTTTTAAAAAGCTTCTCATATGATTAGTTTTGGAAAGTAGAGTAAGTAGATTCTGGCAGCCTCCAAGAATTTTTTTTTAAGTATGAACTTTGGTGCACAGTTTTCTTAATAAGTTGAATGATGAGAGAGGTCTTTTTAATTTACTTTTTGGTTTTTTGCTATATTGCAGAATGCTGAGATGTTCAGAGAGCTGATTCAGGCAAAGTGTGTACTACTATTTAGGTGTATGGTTACCTCTCAGTACCCCAAAACTAAAACGGTCCAAACATATTTAGGAGGCGCTCCTTAGAGTTCCAAGTTTAAAAACACAGACTGTCATCTTAAGTCACTTTCAATGTATGGTGCCCCTGGTTCTGATCCATGTAGTGGGAAACGTTGGGGAGAAAAGAAAGCAAAAATCAGCAGCTGGGACCTAGCTTCTAACCAAAAGAGGACAGCATGATGGCCACACTTTTCATCTGCAGAAAGAAAGACATTCAGATACATCCACAAACCTTCAGCTGTTAGTTGACAGTTTGTTCCAGACCCTGAGGCCTTGAGTGAACATCAGAATCACCAGGAGAGCTTGTAAAAACCCAGATTCCTGGGCCCCATCCCCAGAAATGCTGTACAATAGGCTGGGTGGGGCCCATAAATTTGCCTTTCTAATAGGCTAGGAGATTACGCTGATGATTCTGGCCCTAAGACCAGAGGATAAATGGGCTGCCCATCCCACCCTGTTGCTTAGTGAACCTTGAGCAAGCAAACTTTAAGCCAGGAGACTCATCTGGTGCTCCACCTTGGTCAGGAACATGCGAATAGTACACTAAGGAAATCACAAGGCCATGAGTATAGTTTCCAAGTTTGTTTTAAATTCTTAGTCACTGACAGTCTCATTTCAGGTTCCAAGAATATGATCATTTTTCCAAACACTATTTGGTCACTTGGGAATGTATCCTGATTTCAATAAAATTAGCAGGGATTATCGAAATTATTTTGTTTTTCTGATATTCTTTGGTATTTGACTTGCTTGATGCATGTGGATGTTAGCTGTGGTTAGGAATGCTATTCAGGAACATCCACTGTGTTTGTGATAATGGATTTGACCTACAGCCAACTGGTACTCTTGAAATGTGGTTGTGACTCTGACAGATTGAGCCAAAGTTAAATTCTGATGAACTGCAGAGGAATTTTATCAGGCCCAGGATGTTTGCTAGCTGAGTTGGGCAAAAGAGTGAGTTTCCAAAACGTCCTGAGCAATCCACATTTATCCTGTCACCTATACTTCCTATTTTCTCAAGGGTCAGCTAAAAACTTCATTTTCCTACTTTCTGTCATTTCTAGGACCACAGGCTTAAACCTGAGAACCAAATATTAAGCTGTGTTCCCGTCTCTTACAAATCAGCAAGGGCAGAGTTCAGCAAGCAGAAGGGAGTTTACAGTTTTGCTGATATCACAGAGGCAGAATGAGACCTCAGCTTATTTGGCTATTCGGTAGAGAAGGTAAGTAGAAAATGTTTCTGTTGGTAAATTGAGGAGATCTAGGAACACAGAGAAATCCGACAGGCTGGACACAAGAAGACATTTTGCATTTAGGTTCTTATAGCAATGCCTGAAGTCAGCTAATCATTTTTTGAGAGAAATGGGACATTGGCTTTGAGAAGAAGAAACAAAAGTTCTATACTAACCCTGTCTGCAACAACCCTGCCGCAGGCCCAGCTCTGCTCTAAGCTTCATCTGCAGACTTTCAAGCCCTCTGTCTCCCAGACCACCCACAGGAGGGATTCGGCATCCACCCCATAGCAGCCTTCCAAAAGGAGGAAGGAGCTTTTTATTTTAAATAGACTGCAGCCCAACCCAAAGGAAAGCCAGTTATCCATACAACCACGAGAGGGAAACATACATGTGTAGCATTTTAATCCCACTGAGAGATATTAGTCACCAGGCTTCTAAGAAGTTTGATTGTGTTATTCCTCTCCCTCTTTTCTAAATTACAATGGCAAATAAGTACACTTGCACAGAAATCACCCTAACTGACTAGCTACTACATTAAATGATCCCACGATTCCTATTTTACGGGTACAAAAAAGTTGATCTCTTTGAACTGGCAACTTAGAAACTTGAGGCAAATTAGAGCAATTACTAATAAATTATACATGTCGTAACTAACAATTTGTCTATCACCTAGAAATATGAGGAAAAGCTGCCAGACTCCCTGGCCCTGCAATTCTAAACAGGTCTTTTCATTTTTTCCTTTCCAAGACCAAAAGCTTTTATTATCCACGCCAGTTCCACCATGACTGTTGGTGCTTTAACATTTATAATACAAAGTTAAGAGTACAAGGGATGGGATTTGCACTCCATTTGGAACAGAGGGTGTGGCCGCTTAAAATTAAAAGATTTAAAAAAATACGCAACAAAAAACACCCCGCCCTAAACAAAACAAGTGAGCTTCATTTCAGCTTTCCCTAAAAGAGTTAGTTCATAGAGGAAATAATGGCAAGAGATAGTAGCAAAATATCTTCTTGTTTGTAATCACTGTTCATAATCACTACTGTGTCTCGTTTCTGGGTAAGGCGGTTTGATGAAATTAAAGGAAGTTCCGTGTTATAAGTCATCTGTAGTTCTGGGGGAGGAGGTGAGATTAGGCCAATTAACAAGATAGGATCTTTCTCTTTTTCCTGCTTGTCTCACCTAGCCCTCGGGTGTGCCATTCAACATGAAAGGCCTTGACGTCATTCATTAATTGAGGGCCAGATTCCTCCATCAGCATATTCCTCCCACCTGGTACCGCCTTACAGCCAACCACTCACATCCCCATCAGGTTTCATCTTCTGTCACGGCTGTCAAAATGTGAGAGGAGGGAGAGAGAGAAGCTTTTACTACTGAATGCTGTAATTCATTCTCACTGGTCTCCTGTTCAAATGAGGGAAAAAAAAAAAGTATCCAGATTCTGGGGAAAGGAGGTCCAATGACTGGGACCTAGTTGTTGAGATAGGATGTAAGAAACAACACTGAAAATAAAACTTGCAAATTCAAGAGGATTTAGATATGAATCCCAAATACCCTCTGGCAATGGAGAAAATTTGTTTCCTGCATAATTTATACACTGCATTCCCCCCCTCCCCGTACCCAGCAAAAATTATATACCTATTTCTCTACATCACATGATCATCATGTCAGTTTTAAAATAGTTTCTCTCTTTTTGCTTTGAATACAAATGATACCTTTGTTCATAATCGCATATTTTCACACTTTATTTTTACTTATAATTTCAGTATGTTTTCCCAGGCTCTTCATTTAGCTATTTTTGCCATATACCTGGTTACAGGACCTAAGTCCATGTCATCGTGTCTCCCTGGAGAATAAAACGGCAAACATCTCCTCTGAGAATCACTAATGTTAGAGAGAATAAAGGGTAATCAACATTCATTGTTTTCTACCAGTGCAATAAGCAGAGTTTAAAACAAAACCAACCTCCCAGTGAATTCCAAACGTCCTTCTAAATAACCAGTGGTGCTATTTCACAACCTGACCTGCATACTTCCTTCAGGCTGCCGTGGGAGTTGTGACCACTCTGTGTCCACATGTTTGCGGGCGGTGTCATGGTAACTGAGTAAACACATTCTGTTGCAGCCTGTAGTTTGTGGAGGCCTGAGTGAGTACACCCCAGTGAATTCCACCTCTGTGGGGCTCCTGCCAGGTGGGGTGAGCCAGAGGAAGTAAGGCTTCCCCCTGCAGGGGATGCACCTGCAAACCTGGCAGCCTGGAGGTCACGCGGCTCCTGATTCATGCGGTGTCTGAGCATCTCACCTAGTTAGATGCTAAAGCAGGCAATCCCAGAGCAAAGAAAGTAGCAGAGAGGGTTTGGGGGAACAGTCCTCAACTCTCACATCCCTTTTGCCTAAAATGCATTGTAATGACTCCACTCGGTTCAGTAGTGCTAGAAAAGAAATGTTTGGGTGTGGATTATTGCTTCTCTTGTAGTTATAACGTAAGAAGTGATCTCTATTAGAACATATATACATTTTTGTAGTTAATCACGATACAAAAGCTGCTGAAGTTGATAGCAGAAAAGAACATTAGTTAAAAACATTATAAATTGGGGGCTGAAGGATGTCTTAGAGGAATATATACTTCATATCCATAATACTAAGCAAAAGCTATTTTTCAAGGTGGGGGCCTAGAATGAAGAAAAGATGGATAGGGAACCCTCATTCTACCAAGACGATCTGATTCCTGGGGATGATGGTCCAGGCCCCTGGCTCCCACTTTACTCTGTCAAAGCTACATCTAACTGAGCAGGAAAAAAATCCTGGAGACCACCACCCAAGGAGGGAGAAGCCTCGTCAATATGTTCTACTTCTTTTTTATTTATTTATATATATATATATATTTATTTATTTATTTATTTATTTATTTTTGGTTGTATTGGGTCTTCGTCACTGGGTCTTTGTTGCTGTGTGCAGGCTTTCTCTAGCTGCAGCGAGCAGGGGCTACTTTTCCTTGTGGTGTGCGGGCTTCTCATTGCGGTGGCTTCTTTTGTTGTGGAGCAGGGGCTCTAGGCGTGTGGGCTTCAGTATCTGTGGCATGCAGGCTCAGTAATTGTGGCATGCGGGCTCTAGAGCTCAGGCTCAGTAGTTGTGGTGCACGGGCTTAGTTGCTCTGCAGCATGTGGGATCTTCCCGGACCAGGGCTCGAACCCGTGTCCCCTGAATTGGCAGGCGGATTCTTAACCACTGCACCACCAGGGAAGTCCAATATGTTCTACTTCTGAATTCTGTTCTTTTGGCCAAAAGAGGAGCCGCTTTCCTCCGTATTTGGGCATTGTTATTCTCTGGATAATCAGAGATGGAGGGAAAAATAAGTAACCTTTTTATAATACTCTAGTTCTTGTATTTTGTTCAAAACTTTCTGTTACCAAGGAAATGATTAAGATCCTTAATTAGGGGTTTTCAAATCAAAAGCATTACAAGGATCAGAGGTGGCACCTTTCTAGCAGTGTTCATATGATGAACTCATTTTAAAATAGATTTCAGGGAATCCTGACCAAGATTTCAGATCAACACATTAAATTTATGGAAACTGGCTATTTAGACAATCAGAAAATGGGTATCTTTTTGTAAGCTGCACTCTATCAAGTTTTTACATATTCAGTCATGTTCTGAGTATTACTTTATTCCAATAAATTAATTTTTATCTATGACTTAAAAGTCTTAATGAAAAGCTATTTAAGTTTCCTGTGACAGTTGAAGTCACCTGGCTATCATATCCTTAAATCTATTTTAAAATAGAATATGGTATTCTAACACTAAAACTTTATTATTGCATTTTCTTGTTTTCCCATGTGTAAGTTCAACTTATATTTTCCCTTGCATAAGATTTGGGTAAACTTATACCAGAATTATGCCAGAACCTAAGCTGGGGTCATGTTTCCTCATCAATCACATTCTGCCAATATAGTAAGCCAGACATCCCAGGAAGCTCTTTATCACCAGCCTAGAGGGATGCGGAACGTGGGAATGAGGAAGCCTTTTCTCCCAGGTATAGCAAAAGCAGTCTGTTAGCAAACTGGTGTGAAGGGAGGGAGGTTTTTATTTTTTAATTTTTTTTAAGATTTTTTTTTTTTGATGTGGACCATTTTTAAAGTCTTTATCGAATTTGATACAATATTGTTTCTGTTTTATGTTTTGCTTTTTGGCCAAGAGGCATATGGGATCTTAGCTCCCTGACCAGGGATTGAACCCACACACCCTGCTCTGGAAGGCGAAGTCTTAACCACTGGACCGCCAGGGAAGTCCCCAAGGTCTGTAGGTTTTTAAATAGTGGATCAGAGTCTGTGTGGGGGAAGCTAAAACCCAGAACAACTCTACTGGCTAAAACTCGGGATGATTTGAAACGCAAATTTTCACATGTATGCACCTGAAAGGCAACAGGGAAGTGTAAAGCCCCTCGAATAGATTAATCCTCTCTAACAAGAAAATGTACCTCCTTTTCTCCCCGTGCCATGTCATATCCCCAATAGGTCTGTCCCAGTACCTCTTCTGGTTTCTTTTGGTCCCTTTGGAGGTGCCTGCTGTTCTTACATCCCTAATCTCTCTTTTGTGACTCCCCAGAGTTAACACTCAAAAAAAGCTCTTTCAGTCAGGTTCTCACTGTTTTTTTTCTCCTTGGATAACTTTCTCCTCCTCTTTTCTACTTTGTCACCCAGGGAATGACAAAGGAAGATATTTCCCTTTCTACATTCTTGGGGCTGAACCACATGTTTTTAATTCTTTTTTTCCTGCTCATGATGCATTCCTGATATGTCCTCTACAGGACATGACTGGGTGTCCACACTACAGTGCAGGGTACCTTGAGGGTAAAATTATTCACAGCTCACTGGGGTTTGGGGACAAAATCTTACGTGACTCCATCAGTTTTGTTTTCTATTTTGTCAGTCCTGACCCTTGGAGTCTCTCTCCTTTCTTGCTAGTTTGCCCTGCTTTCAAATCCAGGTCCAAGTCCAGCTCTCTCTTAGCAAGCCTGCTGCTTGGTATCTAGTTTCTCTCCCTCTGCTTTGGGTCGGAGCTTCCTTGCAGAGCTGTCTGACCCTCTGCAGGGGCACTCAGGCCCTTGATGATTTCTGTGACGCTTATCTTCTTTCTCTCTCTGCCCAGGCCTCCTCCCATCCTCCATCAGCTCTCCACCAGCGGCACACCTGGGGGGCTGATTAGCGCAGTCTCCCCACCCAGTTGAGCTCACTCGGCTCCCTCCTATCTCCACTATCCAAGGTCTGAGCTCTGGAGCTGAATTTCCCCAGGCCCCTTCAGAAGCCCACTCTTCCGCACATACCATTTGCACAGGTGGCCTCTGGCTCCTCATTGGCTCCAGGGATCCTTGCCCCTAGCCCCGGGCAGCATGGAGAGCACAGCCATCTGGCACTCCACCCACTCACCCAGCAGGCAGCCCATGCGTCCTGCCCGGGGTGTCCTCTCAGGAGTGTTCTCCTGACTTGCCTTACACATACTGACTGACCCAGATTTGCTTCTGGTCTCATCCTCCAAGGCAACTCCCAGAAGCTTTTAGGAGAAAGGAAGGTCTGTGTGTTCAAGTGATGATGCCTGCTCTGAATGCCTTGCTATCTGGCCACGTTCAGAGGCAGGGGCTTGGTTTATCCGTCTCGGCCAGGCTGCTCCCCACCCAACATAATCAGTACATGGGCACCTCAAGATAGGGCTCTGCTCTTGGGCAACACGTTTTGGGTCTGAGAAAAATAAGCAGATACAGGGGTGCTGTAGGGGTCACATGAGGTCACACTGCTAAGGCCACTGTCTTACAGTACCATGTTCTTTCTAAGAAGCTGCCACGCCATGGCTTTGCTTTCAGGTGTGGAGTCTATAACAGATCAGTGTCCCCTCTTTGCACTGGCTGCTGGAAAGCTTAGTGCCAAAGCTGAGGGTTGCCTGGGGCATACGATGAATTTGAATGAATTTGTATCATAACCTTACTCACCAGTCCATTTTATGTCTTTATCTTTGTTTTTCATGTTCCCTCCCATCCACCTCTCATTTATATTCCCCTGCTAACCACCTTAAACCCTTCCTGAATCAAGGTGGAACATGTATAAACAAACATACAAAACGAGGTATTTTATGGCAACCTGAAATAGTCTCTTTTACACGCTTGGAAGATAACTTTCTGGACAGACATAACTACTAAATGTTTTAATGTACATATTCATGAAATAGAACTACCTATTCCAGAAGTTTATCCTATAGACATAGACAAGTGCACAATATTTGTCTGACTGTAGCATAGTTTGTAATAGAAAAAAAAGGAAATAAATGTTCAGGAGTGGCTGAATACATCATGCTACACGTATACAACGGCACACTGTGCAGCTGTTCAAAAGTGAGACATGGGTTTACAGGTTTAACATAAAGGATGCCTTTAATGTATTACGTGAAAAAGAGAAAAGCTTGTGGTGACGGGGAAGAGGAGGCTATATTTGTTCATTTAAACTTTCTCCCAACCCCACCACTAATAGCATGAACACTAAGGGGGGCTCGTTGCTGATTGCCTGGTATAAACAAAACCGTCACACTCAGCACAGAGGCTTTCTCATATTCAAGGCAGTATTAAATAACAGGCATGAGGAAGTAACATTTGCAGAAGCTCAGGGAGCTACATTCTCTGAATTAGCACACGCTATAGAGTGAGGAGAGGGGAGGGTAAAGAGGAAAGACGAGGGAGGGGGCTGGCCTTTGAAAGAGACAAGCTTTGGCAGCTGAGGGTTTTCTATGGGGAGTTTTGGTGTGAAATGTTATGAATTTCCTTTTCACTCTGACTGCCAAACCCTCAGTAAAACCTACCTGTTTCCCAATACGTTTGTAGTTGGATTTGCTTTGGAGGGAACGGGATAAAGTGTTGTATCCAACCTAAAGGTCAGAGAGGGTCAAGGGCAGAGACAGCAGAGAGTGACCGTCTGGGTCATCAACAGATAACCAGGTCCCATGTGCAATCAGTTCTGTGCATATTGGGAAGGGCAGGTTGATGACTAAGAGAAGACTTGAAAAAAGGGGGAAAATGCAATAAGTCAAATCAGCCTTCTGCAAAAGCGGTGGTCTGACTTAATAAGTACTGAGATTAGTCTTCATACCCAGGATGACAGATAGCAATTCAGAAAAAAACTGTGAAAGGATCACAGGTGAGAAGATGATTTCAGAACTTAACTTATGTCAGAGTAGCCACAATTATTTACATTACAGATGCACAAAATGCTAGCTCTGACTACGTTAGCTGTTATAGAAATATCTTCTTCATCTGAAAATAAAAAAAGTGATACCTTCATTAAAAATTCCCTTCACTGCCCACTTCACCTCTGTGTACCTCAGCCTCTTGGCCTCACACAAAACAGCCCTGTCTGACTGTTGTTTATGTGCAGCTCTGTCTCTTCCAGAATCACCTCTCCTGGAACCACTGCTTCCACATCCTGTGTGACCAACCCAGTGAGAAGGTTCTAGGGATGAAGCAGGCCCTGTGGATGGGCTTCGGGGGCTCCCAAACCCCTGGAATGTCATGCAAACTATTGTGTGTGGACAACTTTCCAGGGAAGGGGTCATACTGATTCAAATATCCATGGGCTGATCCCCTAAATGTCAAGGGCTTCTGATTTAGAAGCCTGATGTGGAACTCCTCTAAAAAAAAAATCTCTTATTTCCAAGGCCTAACACAAAGCTTGGCATTCAGTTGGTACTTAATAAAAAAAAATAAAAGCTCACAGCGACTGAGTATACAGAGTATGCCAAACACTGAGGTGTTTAATACTATGTTCCTTACTTTATAGATGAGGAAAATGAAGTCCTACGTGCTGATTCATGTTTGCAAGACCCAACCCTCAACGTCAAGTGCACTTGATAAATGTTGAATGAATGCTGAATAAGAATAAAGGTGGCAGTTACGAAAGCTTCCATCATGAAAGGTAAGGAAGCTGACCTCTAACCAGCATGGGGTGAGGGGAGTTGAGTCAAAAACTCAGGTTACCTGTCTTCCATTTAGTAGGCATTTCCTTATACATCTCTAACTTTGTTCGAAATAGTCTTTATTCCTTATTAGATACGAATGTGGACTCTTGTATACTAAACTGAACTCATTGCACCCGTCTCTGAATTCAGGACTCTGGCATGTGTATGATAGCTTTGTTCATCAGTAGATCAAATTTCATACTGGCAGGGACTTTGTCAAAAAATCTTTCCTCTTCTGGGCTCCTTCTCTTGTTGGGGGTTCCAAACCCAAATGCCTACAGGGACTAGTAGGTAATGGAAGTGATTCAAGCGGGCTGGGTGAGAACTGGGGCAGCCCAGCAGGGAGCCACATCCAGTGTGAAGGGCACAGCTGCCCCTTGGACTCACCACATCACTGTCACTTGAGAATGTGGGCCCAGGATGTTCAGATCTTCCGAATTTTAAGAGAAATCAGAAACGTAGATTTAATGTGGAATTTCCTGAGTTTTAGATGTTGACAACTCATTCAAACATTTTTAAAAAATAGAGTATAGGCCAAATAAAACACATCATCTATGGCTGGGTGGGCCTGTGAGCCACCAGTATGCAAACTCCATTTTTGTTTGGGGAACATCCGGAATCATGTTCTGGTCCAGTCAGGCAGATTAAGTGTATGGAGGGGAGGTGAAAGGAATATTTTCAGTTTTGCTGCTTGCTAGATACTTTACTGAACGGTTTGCAAGGGAAGTGGTTAAAAGAGAGACTAAAAATTTTAGACTATCTGTGGATTTGAAAGAAGCCATCCATGGCCCCAAATGGAACATCAAGTTGTATGCGACTTCCTTCCTTAAGCTACCAGTCAAGCTCTCTGCTGCAAAGCCTTGTCCCAGTGTGGACTGCCACACGACTCCAGCACTCTTCAAGCTGCTTGCTAGCATGCAGCACTCTGCTGAATCTAAAGAAAAATCCACAACCTGCCGCATGTCTTCCTGCATTGCGTGTGCTTCTGCGGGGCAACGAATCAGCCTCCAGCAGTGAACAAATGACTCTTCCCAAGACTTCTCTGGCTAGTTGGTATCCACTGAGGAAGACCAGCTTCTCAGAAGAATGGACCTTCTCCTAATAGGGGGCCCCTACTTCACCTTGTCCTCTGTCAAACAAGGCTGTACACGATGCCAAATAAATCTGGATTTATTTGGGGATCCATTACTCCAGCACTTGAGCACCTGGGGCCCTCAGCCCGCTTTCTGGACAGTACAGCCTCTAGGGTTTGATGGAAGAAGCCATGCAAAAGCATAATGGAGAAGATGAGATTTTTGAGACCTTTAAGCATTAGTTCCTGCTCCAGATCTAAGAATTGTATGTAGAAAAAATTTCCTCGAGCCTTCTTCTCTTTAAATACATTAGTGAAATGGAAGCAGAATATTAATGTATTTTTCAAGGCTTTGGTAATACTGAACACAGTGTTCTCTTCAAACTGAAGGTGTTGTATACGTGTTTAGTTTGGAGTGAGATCTCTGTTTGTGCATGCACAGAACTTCCCTCTCATCACACCAGCAAATTTGAGAATTTTCCAACCTTTCTCCTTTGAACGGCAACAAAAGAAAATATCACATCAGATACCTGAGCCAACAGTAACAGAGTACTAAAGTGTGGACAGTATCAAACATTATGTTTGGAGTGAAGCTTAGTTCTTCACAGGCTGCCAGGCATGCTCGTTTTAATTTTACAAGGAGAACACATGACTTGACTACTATGGTATTTAGAATCCCTGTCCTGGCGTATTCCCAAGCTTTTTTGTGAGATATCCAAGGCTGTTTCCAAAGAATACTTTCCACTTTTGTTAACACTTTCCTTTCCCTTTAAGTCAACTTGAAAAATTGTGCCTAAGTTTCAGGTTGACTCAGATTTTTCCATACCCATATTTTTCCATAAGGACAGACCAGTGATCATGAAACCTGGTACCACTGTCTAAACATCTGCACTTTTCAGGTTTAAACATTGTGGACCAAGATCAAATTCATATTTTAGTGCAAATCTCAAAGAAAGAATCTGTTCAATCTTTCCTTTTCTACCCCACTTTTTCAACTCCTAAATATGTAAGAACATATATGTTAAATAGAGGCCAAGTAAGAATGGTTCTCCCAGGGAACAAACAAGGCAGCAAAGGATCATGGGCTCTTCTCTCCTGCAAACAACTGTGGTTCTTTAAACAAAGAATCTAATTATTCCTTAAATTGTTTTCCCATCTCCTCATTCACAGGTTTTTGCTTCTTGTGATGACAGTTAAGGTAACATATGAAGGGGAGGTAAATAAAGATGTGAATTTTCTCTGCATAAGGAGTCAAGGTGTCCATATGTCCTTGAGTTAAAGGTTGGATACAATTTGGAATTAGTTTTTTGTTTGGGTTTTGTTTTCAGTCAAGTAAATAATGACAATTTGAACAGGATATATGTATATAACCTTATAGTTTTATTGATATATAATTCACATGCTGTACAATTTACCAATTTAAAGTGGGTTTTAGTATATTCATAGAGTGGTGCAACCATCACCATAAACAATTTTAGAGCATTTTTATCACCCCCAAAAGAAATTCCACCCCCATCAGCAGTCAATCTCTACTCCTCTCTGACCCCAGACCCTGAAAACCACTAACCTACTTTCTGTCTCTATGGATCCTTCTATTGTGAACATTTTATATAAATTGTATTGTACAATATGTGGCCTGTGTGTCTTTTTTTTTCCACTTGGCAAAACGTCTTCAAGAGATCTATACACATGTCATACACACACACAAGAGTATTGTCTGAATGCTCCAAAAGCACCTCGGTGGCACTGTTCTGCTGTTAACTTTCTCACCTTTTTCAGAGACTTCACCTCACATCTCAGTTCATTTAGGAAATCGAGCAAGTCCTGTGGTCTCTCATCACAAATGTTCACTTGCCAGTAGCCATCTCCTGGTCCAGTTCTTCTAACACCTCACACTCAGTGTGTACAACACGACCTCAGCATTTTCCCTCTCCAAACACAATATTCCTCTGCGTTTACTTATCTTTGTTAATGAAAAACCTTCCGTCACACTAACTTGAAAACCTAGTCATTTTTCCCTCATTCAAATCTAACGCATCCATCCCTGTGCTAGACGCCGATTCTCCCCTTTCTACCTCCACAGCTTCTCCTGCCTGCCTGCCTCTGAGCCCTCAGTGACCCTCACTGGCCCAACCTCTGTCACAGTCTCCCTGCTCGGCTCTCTGCCTGCAGTCACCTGCTCCAGTCTTTCCTGTACCATGGCTGATCCCTAGGCTGAATGAACTGCAATGAATGGCTTCCTTCCTTCCTTCCTTCCTTCCTTCCTTCCTCTTCTTTCTTTCTTTCTTTCTTTTTCTTTCTTTCTTTCTTAATTTAATTGAAGTATAGTTGATTTACAATGTGTTAGTTTCTGGTGTACAGCAAAGTGATTCAATTATACGTATATATACACATTCTTTTTCATATTCTTTTCCATTATGGTTTATCACAGGATATTGAATATAGATCCCTGTGCTATATCGTAGGACCTTGTTGTTTATCCATTCCACATATAATAGTTTGCACCTGCTAATCCCAACCCCCCAATCCATTCCTCCCCCCACCCACCCTTGGCAACCACAAGTCTGTTCTCTGTGTCTGTGAGTCTGTTTCTGTTTTGCAGATAAGTTCATTTGTGCCATAGTTTAGATTTCATATATGTGATATCATGTGATATTTGTCTTTCTCTTTCTGACTTACTTCACTTAGTATGATCATCTCTAGTTGCATCCATGTTGTTGCAAATGGCATTATTTCATTCTTTTTTATGGCTGAGTAATATTCCATTGTATACATGTACCACATCTTCTTTATCCATCCATCTGTCGATGGACATTTAGGGGTTTCCATGTCTTGGCTATTGTGAATAGTGCTGCTGTGAACATAGGGGTGCATGTATCTTCTTGAATTATTGTTTTGTCTGGGTGTATGCCCAGGAGTGGGATTGCTGGATCATATAGTAACTCTGTTTTTAGGTTTTTGAGGAACTTCCATACTGTTCTCCATAGCGGCTGCACCAATTTACATTCCCACCAACAGTATAGGGGGAGCTTCACTTTCCTCCACACCCTTTCCAGCATTTATTATTTGTGGACTTTTTAAACCATGGCCTGAAGGCTTTGTCTTGAGGGAAGAGATGGGGAAGGAAGAGAAGGGGACCTATGCCGGGCCTGGGGCGACGGTGAGGCAGGCTGTCCTCTCAGTGCTGGAGAGGAAGCCGGGTGCTTGGCAGCTCTCCCCTAGGCAGCCTGGGCCCCACCTGAAGAGGTTCTGACTTACGTAATTTCAAAGTCTCCAGATGACTCTCATGTGCAGTTCTGGGATCTTACGGACTGTCACAGTAGCATGGTGTTAGGACACGCAAGGGCTCTCGGGTCAGGAGACCTGGGTTATGACCTTGGTCTACCAGAGGTTAACTGTGATACCTGGGGCATGTTAATCTCTATGCTTGATATTGTCACCTGTAACATGGGCTAAATACACCTTCTCCATGGAACTGTTATGAGTATGAATGACATCAGATGAAGTACAAAGTGGAGTGCCTGGCACATAGAAGGTGCTCAGAAAGTCGGGGGGTGGAGTAGGGTTATAGGCCTTGGTTCTGAATTGTCCTTGTCACACTGCTAATATGGCTCCATGCCAACCAAGAACCATTGTTTGTCTCCTACAAAGACCCACATCAGGGTGACTCCTTTGTTGACAGGCAAAATGACAGCTGGCTGAGGGTACCGTGGCCCTTAAGCTAATCCTGACACAGGTGCAGAGCGGAGTCCCAGCACGTTGTGCCCATTTAGAGTCTCATGGTGCAGGGAGGAGTGGTCATACCCGCAGGGTGCTGTGTGAAGGGACACTGGGTTATAAGTCAGGAGAACCCACTGTGCTCTGTGATGGGAGGAAACTTGCACTGTACACACATGGCTCAGGTTGATCTTGACACCCTATTCCACAGCCAACTAAACACGTCATTTTTCTCTCCTCCTGCGGGCTCTTCGTATGGATTAAACTGAGATACAGGGTAGCAATGGGCTCTAAAATACTTCACGCGCTCGAAGATAATTATCACATTAAAGTAAAAATTATAGGACCAATAGAGCATCTTAAACTTCTTCATACTTAGAAAAATATATTTTTAAACAGCAGTCTGCATCACTTCCAGTCTTCAGGAAACGACAGATAAGCTAAACAGCAAGTTCCTGAATGACGGGTACTGATCTTTGGCAGCATTTAAAGTGAACAGGAGTAAAGATCTAAGAGTTCAGCCCCAATCCACCAAAAAAGGAATTTTTATAGACAAGTTTTACAAGTGGACCTATCTTCATTCCTTCTGGAAGTCAGATGATGGGGTGACATACATCTAACTAAACAAATTTTTCCAATAGAAAAAAAAAAAGGCTGTAAGAATTTTATTTCAAGAGTTACTAAATTGTATAACTTTATACATGTGAACTTAGCGCTTTAGTTCACATGTTAAACAATGTTTCTATTAGACTACATCTTTAAATATTCAGTATTCTCTGCCAGTTAAATACTATTGCTATATAAAACCTTAAACTGTAAATAAATAAATAAAAATAAAATACTTCGCCAGGTCTCACTAACAAGTCTTAGCCTGGCAAAGCCTTCTTGCGGGGTCGGCTGCGCACGCCTTCAATCTCTCGTTCCTGCAGGAGGAGCATTGGCTTCAGAAACAGCGCGGGCAGAACCGCAGAGCTGGATGGCACATGGACCGCCCCGCCGCTCCCACACGCCCCAAAGGGCAGGTGCCTCTGGCTTCCCAGGAGAGCGGCTTATTTTTTTTTAGCGATGAAAGGACAGATGATCCCTTTTGAAAAGCTGGCCTCGGGGTGGGAGGGAAGGGGCGAGCAAGCCACCTGGCAGGGCCGTGGCACCCCCGTTGCTGTCTGACGACAGGAACTAGCCCTCTGCCTGTGACCAGGCTTTCCTGTGAGTCTGTGAGGCCACAGGCTGGTCACTTCCTCGGCTCGGGATCGAGTATCATAAGCAGCCATGGGACAGCTCAGAACTCTGACTGAGGGCAGGGATCTGAATATGGCAGGGCTTGAATTCTCTCATCTGGATGTCGGCAAGGGCTATGGGAAGTCGCAGCAGCTCAGAATGCAGGCCTCGTGGGGAGCTAACTTTGGACTGGAAGGGCAGTTTACTCGGGGCCCCAAATCCTCCCTCGCTGCCAAGTGACTTATGATGCTGGGATCCGTCCGCTGAGGCTCCTGTGGCCGGGGAGTCAGATACCTCAGCTTCCTTTCCAACTGTGCCTCCTCCGCCTCCCAGACCCTTCACCGGCGGCCAGTCAGAAGGAGCACAGGATGCGAGGGGTTCTCTTAGAAGAGGTGGGTCAGATTAAATAAAATGAATACTTGAAAAATTCTAAATAAGTACAACGCGATAGATGCCTAAGAACCAACATTGGTAAATCCGTCAGGAGTAATATGTAGAGCAAATAAATTTGAGCTGAATCATGTGATGCCTTCTTTTTTTTTTTTTAATCTCAAAAGGACTGCTGATCTCTGCCGACATGCCAATGTACAGGACAGGCACTTCCATGAGCAGTTAGGGCCTCTTTGACAAGGAAACTTGGGTTTCTACTAGTAGAAAGAAGATGGTGGAATAAATACAAGCGTCTGTCTCCCTGGACGCTAATAAAATGATACTAAAAGGGGGAAGAGGGACATAACAGTGGAGCAACCGGGAAAAGAATATAAGGGAAAGGAGAAGGATTTCAACAGATTTCTGGAGGTCAAGGAAAGGATGGCAAAGAGAACAGGGCAGATGACGGTTAATTTTATGTGTCAACTTGGGTAGGCTGTGGCGCCTGGTTGTTTGGGGAAAAAACTAGTCTAGATGTAGCTGTGAAGGTATTTTGTAGATGTGATTAATGTTTATGATCATGTGACTTTCTGTAAAGGAGAACACCCTCCGTAATGCAGTGGACTGTGGGAGAGAGGGTCTGGCCAATGAGTTGAAGGCTTTAAGAGCAAAAACTGAGGTTTCCCAGAGAAGAAGGAACTCTGCCTCAACACTGTAACAAGGAAATCCTGCCCAAGTTTCCAGGCTGCTGGCCAGCCCTACGGACTTGGGACTCAAGACCACAATATTAGCTCATCTGAATTTCTAGCCTGTTTGCCTGACCTATGGATTTTAGACTTCCCGGTCCCCACAATCATGTGACTCAATTCCTTAACATAAATGAACCTCTATCTCTATCTCTCTGTCTATGAATATCTGTATCCACCTGGTTCTTTTTCTCTGGAGAGCCCTGACTCATACGGAGTGAGAATGTAAGAGCCTAGAACATGTAGGTGAAAACTTTGGTTAAGTGGGAGGGTGGGAGTTAGCCGCCTGGCAATGTACCAGTAAAACCCCAGGCTCACTGGGCACCTGCAACAGAGACTGGGATTTTGAAGGGGGTTGAAAAGCAGAGAGGTTCATTGAAGTCTACCTAATGTACAGGGGGCCCGCAGGTGCCCCTCACTCTTCTCCCCATCCCCAGCCTTAGGTCCATGCGCTGTGGTAGAAACCCAAAATTGACCTGTGGGCAAACTATTAGAGGACTCTTTTATCTCTAAAGAAATTTTAGGACTGCCTGGAAATTGTACTATATGTGAGTTATTAACATTAGGGGAAGCTGAGTGAGGAATATACAGAAACTCTGTATTATTTTTGTAACTTTTCTCTAAGTCTAAAATTAGTTCAAAATAGAGCCTTAAAAAAATGTCTGGAAAGATGTAGGAGGGATAGAGTGTGTGCCAACACTCTAAAGAAAAGCCCTCCCCTCAGGCATTTGGAGCACCGCCCCCAAACTCCTGACTAAAACCTAGCCCCTTCTCTGTGTTGGGGCTTGGGGAGGGACATGGCTTTTCAATACAAGCATTTCTGTGCTATTCTATTTTTAACTTATACATGTATCATTTTGATAAAAACTTAAAAGGAGAAAAAGAAGTTTCTTTCAGACTTGAATGAGCTGTTTTTTATGTAGGTGACATCACTAACACATTTCACTGCGGAAGAAAAAAGCCTATAATAATAGGACCAAAGGGAAACAATTTCAAATGCAGACTTACAGGCTCAAACAGCAGGACAACTAGGAAATTTCTGAACTGTCCTCTTTGTAAGAAAGCAAAGGAAGTTTTTAAAAAACACACTTTAGTAGCCCTCCCTCTCCCCCGGACGCCATGGATTTTGTCAGTGTACGAATGCTAGTTCACCATAGATCTAAGCGTAAAAATGGACCAAATGCTTCATAAGCTGGTCCACTGACACCATCTCTTGGCTGAGGAATGAGATTTGTGGATTATTCAGTTCTACTGTGACCTAGCAAACCACAGATTGTAATACACATAGAGGAGAGAAATGTTTTACTGACAGCACCAGTAGGAATATATTAATTATAACA
Organism: Orcinus orca; assembly: GCF_937001465.1. Classification (NCBI taxonomy): domain Eukaryota; kingdom Metazoa; phylum Chordata; class Mammalia; order Artiodactyla; family Delphinidae; genus Orcinus; species Orcinus orca. Next base: position 80,458,154 of record NC_064561.1, on the reverse strand, counting down.
CTTAAAGCACATCAATGATAATTATGAACAGCTTCCTATGATGTTATGCCCTCATCCTCAGTGTCTTCTGCAATGATACCAACATGCCTTATTAAGAATGAAATTTAGCAGCATCAGGCTTCTTCTCTGAGTTTTTTCTCTCTACATCCATTAGCACTGTATTCTTTTCCTTGGCAAATGTATTCGTTGGCCTGATAAAATGTCTAGTTTTGTGAACTCGCCATATGCCTAGCAAGCAAAGGTCCCCAAAGATGTTTTCATTGACTTCACTGCCTTTCGGAATGGCTGTGCAGGGCCTGCCAACTGCGTCTTCTTCAGGCCACGTGCAATATACAAAGTTGGGCAATTCACTGGGGCTGCAAATGCGGGAGGCTCTGGGGAAACAATTTGCCGGACAATAAAAGGGAAAGCCACCCCGTGGGTTTAGTTAATGCCGAGTGAACAGTCACAAAACTGCTGGGTGCCCCAGGGCATGTGGCACAATCAAAACCTGTGATTGCCTCCCCACACTGCCCCAGCTTCTCGTCTGCTCTCGAATTCTGATAGCTCAGCTCCGAAAAGTCCACGGGCAGTCAAATCTGTAGCTGGAAACAAAACAAGCTGCTTCCTCTCCATACCACAGGTATCATATTTATTGGTCCTTAATATTCTGTCCAAACTGGCATTGCTAAGGAGAATGTCGCATCAGCCCCAAACACAAGTGATGTTGCAGAACCTTCCACAGCATCTCCGAGCATGTGAGCTCAGGGAAGGAAGGGGGGAGCTGGTAGCTTTGAGGCTGACAGGCAAGCATTGAATGGACAGTCCCCTGAAGCAAAATCAGACAGAAAATCATCATTTTCCACTTGCTTTTCCATCTCCTTTCTGTTGTATTCAAGTAGAAGCTGTGAGTAAAATACAAAAACCCCACTGAGTCTAGTGCCCTTAGCTGAAAGTTTTCCTTAGTTGGGATCATTCCGTTAATTCCTACTTAAACACTGCAAGTAACCGGTTCCTGGAGGTTACTGGTTGGATTTCCAGGTCAGGGTGCTTGATACAATTACTACAGAACTTTAAAGGTTACAAAAAGGCGTCAGATGTCCACAAGTCACTGATTTTTTTTTCCTTCCCGTTTTTGATGCCCAGCTGATTCTGAAGCAAACCACCGTGACCCACAACAGGCTGCAGGAGGATGAGGCCTCCAACCCGAACAGCCTTTGAACTCACCTTCCTGTTGAGTCCAGTAGTGCTGATGGCAGCAAGAGCCAGACAGCACACACATACAGCTCTCCTGAATTCGGGCTGAGGTTCCAAGGCCAGTGGTAGAGGCCAAATCCATAATCCCCTCATACCCACCATATGAAATCTAGATAAGAAGCCTTATGAGCAAAGTATCTCCAGTGGTCAGAATCTGAAAGCGTTTAGGGGAGGCGCTAAATCAGTTATTAGGCAACTGATAATTTGAATAAAACTTGGAAAATCACCCTTAAAAGATGTACCATCTTCAGGTTCCCAGTATCCGATGTTATCGGATATCATCGCACCACGACACTGGTGACCGCCCAAAGGGCCTGGGAAATGACTTAGCGGCCCATTAGATTTTCTGAGCTTATCTGCAAAGCTGCTCTAATCTCCCCTGAATATCAGGTCAGTGTCTTGCCAAGCAGCCAAACACTCACTTTAATCATTTTCAGGCAAAAAAAAAAAAAAAGTTCTCTTTATAAATAAAAAGCTTAACTCACTGAGATATGGTCTAAATCGCTCTTCCACTTCTCTTCCTTCCTCTCGACTCACCCACAGCTGAAGCAGAACAACTTCGTGGACACCTTTAAGCGACTTTCAGTCCACCTGAAATATATAATCCTACTGAAGTGACCTAAGATGGTGTAGATGTAACCTTAATTCTAGAACTTTCTTAGTGAATAGTATAGGCATGCAAAATAGAACAGCCACTTTGGAAAATGATTCGGCAGTTTCTTATAAGAATTAAACACACACCTGTCATTCAACCCAGCAATCCCACACCTAGGTATTAGTATTTACATAGGAGAAATGAAAACATATGTTCACATAAAAAAATGGTATGTGAATGTTTATAGTGACTTTATTCTTAATGACTCAAATCTGGAAACAACCCAAACGTCCCTCAACTGGTGAAGAGATAACCTGTAGTATATCCATACAATAGAATACTACTCAGGGACAGAAAGGAACTAACTGCTGATCCACACAACGACATGGACGGATCTCAAATATATTATGCTGCATGAAAGAAACCAGACTCAAAAGGCTACATACCATCTGATTCCAAGTATATAACATCCTGGAAAAGGCCAAACTATAGGGTCAGAAAACAGGTCAGTAGTGGCCAGGGGCTGGGAGTGAAAGGAAGAGTTGACTATAAAAGGGCATGAGAGGGCTTCCCTGGTGGCGCAGTGGTTGAGAGTCCGCCTGCCGATGCAGGGGACACGGGTTCGTGCCCCCGTCCAGGAAGATCCCACATGCCGCGGAGCGGCTGGGCCCGTGAGCCATGGCCGCTGAGCCTGCGCGTCCGGAGCCTGTGCTCCGCAACGGGAGAGGCCACAACAGCGAGAGGCCCACGTACCGCGAAAAAAAAAAAAAAAAGGGCATGAGAAATAAAATCTCAACTACCAAAAGTACTCACCGAAAGAAAAAAAAAAAAAAAGGCATGAGAGAATTTTGCAGGGTGATGGCTCTCTTCCATATCTTGATTATGGTAGTAGTTACACGACTATACATATTTGTTAAAAATGCATAGTTCTGTACACTAAAAAAAAGTGAATTTTACTGTATGTAAATTATACCTCAATAAACCCAACTTGAATACAAAATCTCAGCAGAAAATGCTCAGTGATTAAGAAAGGCAGCCTTCAAAACAGCTGATTAACTTCCCGCCTACATTAAGATCACGAGGCCTTCTCCCAAGCTGGATCTGGTGATGCTCAGAAGCCAGGCACTCAGTCACTCTTGGACACATAGTTTAAATAAAGCACTAATACGTAAATGAATAAAGCTGCGTGCCAGCATGCCACTGCGTCTGGGGTTACTCATTTAGGATGTTTTCAAGCCTGTACTTCATGAGAGAGCTTCTGACATTTTGACATGAAGGTGCTGTTGATTTTACAGGGTGCTGCATGTGTTCCTACCTTGCTTTGCCTAGAGTGCTCACTGCCTGGATGTCACTGCTTTTACAATCATTGGGGTCAAGAAGTTATTTCAGACTGAGAATTCAAGCCTTCCCTGTGTTTGTGTTTTCGATGATAAAGCAAATTAATCTTTATTATTCTGATCAGACATAACACAGAGAAAAGAGACTTCCCCAATTCAGTGATATTCTTACAGGTTACTTGTACAGAATTGTTTTTCGCCCAAAAATATTTATGTCCTTGACATTCAAAGGATTTTGTTTAATTTTCTTCTGGATGCCATGGCCATAATATACTGTCTCCATTCTGAATGGCTATGATTTGAAACTAGGCTTTATTTCCTCTCTATCCTTCTCCCAGTAAAAAACATTTATTAGAAATCCGCTATATGGAAATAAATGCTAAAGGCAGACAGAATGAGAAATTCAAAGATGCAGGCTTTTGGGCGGCCTACATCAGCTCTTCAAAACCTCCCATGGAAGGCAGAGCGTGATGTATTATAAGCAGAGGCTGAAATATAGTGCTAAAGCAGCAAGGGGGAGGGGAAACAATCTGGGAAGGTGGAGTTTAAGCTGGGCCCTTGAAGGATGAAGAAGACTGGGACTGCAGACAGTCCAGGCTGAGGAACTACTTTGCATAAAGGGTCTTGGGAGTGCACATTTGTTTAAGCCAGGTATCATCAGCTGGCATCCTGGAGCCTGAAAACCATGACTATTTAAAATTCTTTTGGAATTTCCATGTCTCCAGGCCTTGGGGCTCTCCATTACTCCATGAATCCCAAAGTACCCTATTCTCTCACACACTACAGCTTCATGTACTTAGGTTACCGTCCTTGTTCAAACGGCATTTATTTCAGCGGGGACCCTCGTTTAAGTGGATTGCTTGTGGCCGAGTGTCAAGTTATGAAGAGGTGAGAGAAAAATAAAAATAAAACGAATAGGAAAGGGAGAAGAGGGCACAATGGTGGCAGGCTTTAAGATGGGGTGGAGAACTTGCTCCTCTCCAGTGGGGTATGGATCCAGGATCTTTACTCTCCTTGGGGAGTGGTGTTAGCAAAAAAACACTAATCATGAATGCAGGAGACACTTCATTGTGGAATTGTCATTACTAATAAGAAAATGAAAATCATCTAAATGTTCATCAACAGGGAACTGCTTAGGACTTCCCTGGTGGCACAGTGGTTAAGAATCCACCTGCCAATGTAGGGGACATGGGTTCGAGCCCTGGTCCGTGAAGATCCTACAAGCAACTATGCCCGTGCGCCACAACTACTAAGCCCACGTGCCACAACTACTGAAGCCCGCATGCCTAGAGCCTGTGCTCCGCAACAAGAGAAGCCACCGCAATGAGAAGCCCATGCACCGCAATGAAGAGTAGCCCCTGCTTGCTGCAACTAGAGGAAGCCTGAGTGCAGCAACGAAGACCCAACGCAGCCAAAAATAAAATAAATAAAATAAATAAATTAAAAAAAATACTCAGGCCCTTCACAATTAAGTAAACTTAAAAAAAACAACAACAGGGAACTCCTTGAATCGATAATTGATTATTTACATAATGGGATATTATAGTCAGTAAGAAAAAAAATAGTGTGAAGAGATAGGAAGATCTCTAGGATAAATTACTCATGTTATTTAAAAATCAGGGTACAGAGGAGTATGTATAATGGACTCCCTTTTATATTTGCATACGCACACAAACTTCTAGGAGGATACATAAAAATTGTTCACGTTGGTTACATCTGGAGAGTGAAAAGTGAGGGTAGGAGAAAGAGAAAAATTTACTTTTCAATTTATACCCTTCATAACTGAGTTTATTTATTTATTTATTTTTATTATTTATTTTTTTTGCGGTACGCGGGCCTCTCACTGTTGTGGCCTCTCCCGTTGTGGAGCATAGGCTCCGGACGCATAGGCTCCGGACGCATAGGCTCAGCGGCCATGGCTCACGGGCCCAGCCGCTCCGTGGCACGTGGGATCTTCCCAGACCGGGGCACGAACCCATATCCCCTGCATTGGCAGGCGGACCCTCAACCACTGCGCCACCAGGGGAGCCCCAACTGAGTTTATTTTTAACTACTTGTGCAGATGATGATAATCATCATCACATAAAGTATTAAAGAATACTTAAAATAGTTCCTGGGCTGACTTGCAATTTAATATGAAGACCACTGGCTACTGTTGTTAGAGGGCCAATACAGAGACTAGAGGTTCATTTCAATAACTATTAAACGGTTTAAAAGTGGTTACTGGATATGTCATTGTCTCAATCCTTGAGCAGCCAACAGCGGAGTGCAGCTGTTAGCAGCATCAAGTTAAGACAAAGAGAAACACAACGGACATGATGTGAATGTGTGGGAAAGCCAGGCAGAAAAGACTTCCTGGTGGAGGCACGGATTAGGGTTTGGATTGGTGAAGCAGAAGAAGCAAGGAAAGGGCAACAATGAGAGAACAAGGAAACAATATGGTGAGCCCTTTACTTGACATACAGCATTTGCCCTTCTTATTTCTGTTTTGGATCTGATTTGCATTAAGATCTGAAAATCCCAACCCCTCTCAATCACAATGGCAATACCTTTCCATCAAAGACTTTAAAGACTGAAGCTACTTGGACCAAGACCCATGAACTAGACTTAGTAAGGAGACAACACTACTAAGGAATTCCCTCCCATCGCCCACCCCCCAACACACATGCATGCTTAAGCATGTACACAGGAACTTTAAAACAAATTCTCATCTCCTTTTCTTTGTCAGAGGTAAAAAAGCTTTGCCACATATATGAATAATATTCAACTAGCCAATCTCCCTTTTAAAGGATTGTTCTTTATCAATGTATTTGCTTAGTGCTCTATCCCAAGAAGTTTCTCCAGAAACACTGTCTTCTTTTTGCAAGTGTGGGGACAGAGCAGGAAGAGGAAGATCTCTGCCCTGATCAACAGTCTTACGATTTCTCACCATCGCTGGTACCCCAAAGTGGAAGGGCCAGGGGACTCAGGACAGTCTTTCTGTGGATTCAGATTCTCTTTCTAATGGAAACAGTAGAATAACCTATTCAGTTTATTCTTCTAAATGCCAGTTTAGCCAAGATGAATGGATACCTTATTTTTTGGTAAGACTATCATTTTTTCAGACTTCCTCCCTCTCTCTCTGGAGAAATTACGTGAGATGAGCAATAATTCTCTGTGTTCATTTAGTACATCTGACCAACCCAGGCTTAACTGCTACTATTGTCAGGGAATTCACCATTTGTGCTATGGTATCAATATAGCAAAGAAACACTGCCAGTTACCTTAGAAAATGATCATAATAAATAATCGGCTGATTGTTTATCACTAGAAAGAAAATACTGAAGCACTTTTATTACAGAAACCCATTGGAGGCTCTTGGCAATCTAAGAACAAATGAGGAAATATTAAGAGAAAAAACAAAATAATATTAGCCTATTCCTAAAAACTCTCCTGGCTGGTACTATAAAACAATCTCTTGAATGGCAGGAAATAATATATCTCACAACATGGGAAATCTTGGGTCTTGGTGGGTTATTTTCTTTTGTGTAGGTCCCAAAAGAAGTTAGAAAACATCATGTGCAGGGGAAGGGAGGGAGCGTTGGAAGTGCAAAAGCAGCAGCTTCCAAGTGGCCCATGTGGCAGCCAGTGAGCCCGGTAACCAGGAATCAGCCAGGCCCGGCAGTGGATCAGAAAGCAAAAAATGCTGACTTACGGTGGAGCAGAATTCTGCTCTTGTAGCTAAGAATAAAGTACAAAATTCCTGCTCCCTTTTCAAGCCGCTCCTTGGCCCTAACTTGGAGAATGTACTCCAGCTTGGGTCAGGGATGAAACCGGAGCAGCCACACTAGAAGGGCACTTGGCCTCACACCAACATGCCTCTTTCTCAACTTGGCTCTCTGCGAGCCCAGTGCAAACATTCAGCATTCCACGGCCAAGGCCACACACACGAAAGCCATCAGGTGGAGATGGCCACAAACGTACTTTTTCACAGTGGGGAGAACAGGTGGGAAGATGAGGTGGGGGAAGGTCAAGAACAGGGTGGAGAGAAGGGAACCTCATGAATGCTTCAAACTCTATGCCAGGAGGACAACAAACAGGTATGTCCCTGGCTATCAACCTGAGAAAAGCCATTTTTTAAAACAAAGCCTCATATGTTCCCCTGCACCACTCCCTCTGTGCCAATCACCAGATGCCAAAACAAATTGAAAAGCTATATCACAGGGAACTCTACTCAATACTCTGTAATGGCCTATATGAGAAAAGAATCTTAAAAAAGAGTGAATATATGTATAACGGATTCACTTTGCTGTACACCTGAAACAAACACAACATTGTAAATCAACTATACTCCAATAAAAATTAAAAAACAAACAAAAAACAAATTGAAAAGCTATAAAGATTTGTGGTTAAAAGAACAAGCTCCAGGCTTCCCTGGTGGCGCAGTGGTTGAGAGTCCGCCTGCTGATGCAGAGGACATGGGTTCGTGCCCCGGTCCGGGAGGATCCCACATGCCGCGGAGCGGCTGGGCCCGTGAGCCATGGCCGCTGAGCCTGCGTGTCCGGAGCCTGTGCTCCGCAACGGGAGAGGCCACAACAGTGAGAGGCCCGCGTATGGCAAAAAAAAAAAAAAAAAAAAAAGAACAAGCTCCAAAATATTTGTGGATGTTACCTAAAGACACTTCAAAGTGATGGACTGAAGTAAAAAAAAAAAAAAACTAAGAACTGGGAGAAATAGTACCACATGCCACAAGACATCAGGAGGAATGCATACATGCCAGGAAACCAGAGAGGGTCCCAGAAGGTTCTTTCTCAGCAACCCCTCTCAAGGAGAACTAGCATATTGAACTCACCACATAATTGCTTTTCAGGTCTGTTTCCCAAATAATCCCTCAGTGAATACCTACGTCAGCAAAACAACAGGAATTTTTATATTGATCCTATGATACTGGCAGGTCTGTGAGCTATAGGCCTCAGTCGGGGCAAACACGTAAAACATTGCCAATGGGGATATGAAGTTTTTATCTAATGTAGATGATGCAGAAAAGGGGTCCATTTTCTTCCTTTTTCCAGATGGCAGAATTTTTTTCCTTATACAATGCCCATTTTAATGGCAATTATGCCCAGACCAGCTTTCAGTGAGCCCATTAGAACCAGCCAGCCCAGCACAACCTCTTGGACTGCCTGCACCCTGGGGACAGGGAGGCTATTTACAGGGCAAAGTCCTGGATGACTTGACCTACATCCTGGGCCTCCCAGCTCCAAACTTTAATCCTTGTTCTTGAAGGCTACTCTGTCACTGACTTGCAGATTTGACCCTCACTATTCTATGCCCAGGCATAAATTTACCCCATTACAGCTTCTGCCTAGCCAGTCCCCTTGCAGTAATGCCTCCCAGCTGATTCAGCCCCTGGTCCTCTGGCACCTGGCTGCTTCGGGGGGCAGCACTCCCCCTCAAAGAGATGTATTTTTAAGGCATGCTATTTGTTTCCAGATAGTGAAGTTCTCTATAAATCAAATATGCGATCTAATTTATTTGTTTCAACAGACATACCAAAAACATATGATTGTAAGACTGTTAGTGCAGAAGGTACGACAAATAAGGCACTGCTCTCACCCTCAAAGAACTTACCCATTCCTAATGCCCCACACTGTGTAGAAATCAGCCCGCTGCATGGAAGCCATCTTATGGAACAAAAGCAAAATAATAACAATGCCTTAGAGTCATTCTAAACTTTATAGATTTCAAGAGGCTAGTACATATATTTCAATATTAATGATCTTAAGTCAAATTCTCGCTAGTGAATTGAAAGAGATTCTTAACGTCATTTAACCAGCTTTGGGCTATCTCTATTCCAGAGCCCCTTAGCACACCTCCCTCATTAACTTCCTTCTCCCCAAAACTTAGGAGGCGTCATGCTTCCATTCCATTCCTCTTCCCACATATTCAGTTCATTTTCAAGTCCTGTGTGTTCTGCCACCTTGAAATTAGACACTTCTCGCCAGCCTCAATGCTGTCACCTTACTCAAGCCATCTGAATTACTACGGTAATCTCCTAATTGGTTGCCTTGCTTCCCCTTTTGTCCATGTACAATCTATTTGCCACGCAACAGCCAGTGATCAGGGTGCCCATAACATGCAAGGAAATGGTGGTGAATTTGGTCCCAGCAACTTTTATTAGTCTGGAATGCTGGGAAGTGATCTAACATGCAGGAGGATGAGGAATAATTTGGATTTGGCAGTGCCAGTGACCTCAAAGCATCACTCCTCTTTGAAAAAGGCAAGAATGAATTACTGTATATAAGGTTCCAGGAAGACAGCTGTAATCGTGTGGACGCATGCCACTCAGAGACACTACAGAATGGACACTACACATAGCGACATATTCCAGAGGGTATGGAATGAGAAACAGAGGCAGACCAAGGAAGAATTGAGTACACTTAGTGAAGAGTGACAGGGCGCAAAAGGATTTCAAGAATGAAGCTGGGAACAATACCCAGCCACCAGAAAGATGTTAACCCTGTCATGAGTGATGAAACCAGTTAAGAATTCCAGCCACACAGTAAGGCCTTGAAGGGTAAAGAGCTCACATTATCTGAGCCCTGATAGCATTTGTCTGGTGATTATCAGAAGACTGAGGAATAGAGACGAGGGTTATATTTAAAATGTTTATTAGTTTTCAAGTTCCTTCCCTACCGTTGGTTTGAAGTCTGGCCTATATACAACTGGCATAGTTTTGTGACTGTGAAAGATGTACTGCCTGTCACTATTCTTGGTGTCTCTTTCATTGAAAATAAACTCATGTTGTATTTGGATGGGCAGAGGATCTTATAAAAGATCTAAAGGGAAGAGATGGACACAGAGATGATGGAAAGCAATTTTACCAGCCTCAAACCGGAGTAAACTGTTACCATGCTTAGTCAGGCTCGGTTTGCTTGTCTGTTTTTGGTACTGATTTTAATATGCTTAGTTATTTTAGCAGTCCAGTGTTGCATTAGCACTAAGACCACCATATCAGAGTGAAAACTATCACCAGGCCATTTCCCAGAGCCTGGACAGCCATGCCTTCAGGTGAAACAACATCACTGCAGAGGTCTAGAAGGTGGTCAGGCTCATTAGCGTCCCTTAGGCTTTTTTTTTTTTTTTTTTGCGGTACGCAGTCCTCTCACTGTTGTGGCCTCTCCCGTTGCAGAGCACAGGCTCTGGACGCGCAGGCTCAGCGGCCATGGCTCACGGGCCCAGCTGCTCTGCAGCATGTGGGATCCTCCCGGACCAGGGCACGAACCCGTGTCCCCTGCATCAGCAGGCGGACTCTCAACCACTGCGCCACCAGGGAAGCCCCCTTAGGCATTTTTAACACACAGAATCCAACCCCTTCTTATATCACGTTTTGAGCCGGTTGAGCCCCTTGCTACAAGCCCAGTTCTTTTCACAAATCAGAGGTTACTGGGGGTTTAAGACGGAATTCATTTTTACTGAACCAATGCTTTGCTCTTACTACAGTGGAGTATGCTGGCAGGAAACTCTGCCTGGAGGGTGCGATCAATAACTAGAGCAGAGGGAAGAGGGCAGAGCATAGACCACATGTGCTACTGGACTGAGCAGCTTGAGGATGAAGATTCTGTCTTGTTTGTCTCTTTAGCCTCCAGCCTCAAAGATGCCCAGCACTCACTCAATGCTTGCTGGATTGAACTGACAGTTGTAAAAAAAAGAAAAAAAGAAGCCCAAGGGCGGAAGCTTGGTGAGCAGGGTGGAAGGAAACTGGAAAAATAGGGGTTTGGGGGTATTAGAGGAGTAAATAACTCTGGTAGGAAACGAGTGGAGAGAAAAAAAATTACAAAAATTTACCAAAAATGAATGGAGAACCAAATGTCAAAAGAGGATCCCACAGAACATTCCATTCATACACAGGTATGCATGAGTGCACACAAACACACGTGCATACACATGGGCACAAAAGCATGGTCAATACCAGTGGGGAACAGAACTCGCTAGAAGGACTGAAGGGCAGGAGGGGTCTGGGAGGCACCCTCTTTGCTTTTAGCCCCTGCTCCCAGGATGGGGAGGTGGGGGGCTGCGGCTGAGGGAGGCTGGGTGCAGCCAGGGGACGAACTCCAACCGGAGGCCCCACTTAGGTTGGGCGCTCCAGACACTGGACTCCACGGTTCTTTCCTTTGTTCCACAGGAACACAGGGGATGATCCCTCTTCACTAATTCCAAAGGAGATCCCTTCTAGTTCAATTTCACAATGTAAACCAAAATTTACCTGACAATTCACTTTGTTTCTATCATCCATATACAGCAATGAATGAACTGTTCCCTATAAATAGGTTTGCAACACTGGGATGTGCCTTTTGCAAACATGAAAGTGGAATTGGCCTGACAGCGATCAATAATGCTTGCCTACTTCCCTGTGCAGCTCTGTTTATTTTTAGTCCCTACACAGAGCACAATGTTTGTAGGAAAAACTCTATATATCACCTTCAAGAATATTACTAACTAATGACCCAGGCAGAAAAAAAATTACACCTACTTTATTCCTATCATTACCTTTTTTATAGGAATAACTTCAGACTCGGCAGGAATTTGTTCTACCACCTTATCACATAGATTCAGGCCTTTGGGGAAGGAGATCATGAAGCTTATAAAATTCCATACTTCCTTTATTACTCCCTGTTTTCTTCCATTTGCCAATTTATCTAAGAGTTCGTTTCTCCATTGCACAGGCAAAGAAGTGCATTTTAGTGCACATAAACCCAAAAAGAGAGCTTTCGGTTGCTTAGAAATAGGAAGGCATGTGACCCGCTGCCTCACCGCTTTACTTGTACATCATCATTTAGAGCACGAAGCTGCAAAACCCCAGAGTAGCATCACCGGGTTCAGCAGTATAAAAGGTGCATTAGAAAAAGGATTGGAAGCTGGAGCAAGTAATTGGGACTTGATTCTCTGCAACGGTTGTCTTGCCCATCTCTGCGTTTCCTATGGAGTTCAGCATAATGCCCTCACACAGCTGGTGTCATTTAATGCCAAACAAGTTTCTCCTAGACATAAATTGTATTTGGATTATTTGTTGCATACTGGAGTCACCAGTGAACTTGTGAATTCCTTGGGAGCCCAACTAGAGTTCCATCCTCATGTTTGCATCCTCAGCAACCAGACCAAAGCCTAGAATGACATATGCTCAGGAAGTCTTGATTGAAAGGTCAGATTATGTCACTGTGTGACCATGCATAAGTCTCATAACTCCTTAGGTCATTCATGTCCTTATCCAGGGGGTTGAATGGAGTCTATGACAGTAACCATCAGTGGGCATGTGATTGCCCTGAAATTCTGGGCAAAATTTTATTTGGCAGAGTTATGTGTATAATTTTTCTGAGAAGAGGGTATGTATCTTTTATTGTTTCAAAGACTCTGTGACTGTTCTCTGCCCCCACAAGTTTAAAAATCTTTAGCCTAGAGCAGTTGTTTCCAAAATTATTGAATCATGAATTCCAACACTAAAAAGCTTTTGAACGTGCACACCAGGCTCATGTACTAGATATGTACCCATGTACTGTATTAGGTCCATTATAAAACAAACATCAAAATGACAAATGTACAAGGTAAATATGAAATAAGCAATACTGTAAATATTTTCTTTAACTATATCTAAGAGTAAAAAACCCTTTTCATCTTACTGAACAGTTGTCATTTTATCGAGAGTAATGTGACTGAACATACTTCGTGTTGAAAATCTAGATTTAATTATTTGTGATGTGTTAATTTGAAGGTCTAATTTTAAGTTCAATTTATTTTACATAGGTGGGTTTTAATGGCTGTCATAATTTTAAGCAATGAAATCACATACAACATAAACATTTCCAAACTCTGTTTTTACAATATTCTCTCTATAATAAGAGTTTCTTTAAAATTCAGTTATTTTCTTACTTAGTCTTAAAATGATACCTTTATTTTGAGAGGACAAATTAATTATGTTTTTAATTTTTATTTTTTTAAAATTTATTTATTTATTTATTTATGGCTGTGTTGGGTCTTCGTTGCTGCACACGGGATTTCTCTAGTTGTGGCGAGCGGGGGCTACTGTTTGTTGCGGTGCACTGGCTTCTCATTGTGGTGGCTTCTCTTGCTGTGGAGCATGGGCTGTAGGCGTGTGGGCTTCGGTAGTTGTGGTGCACGCGCTTAGTTGTTCCGTGGCATGTGGGATCTTCCCAGACCAGGGATTGAACCCGTGTCCCCTGCATTGGCAGGCGGATTCTTAACCACTGTGCCACCAGGTAAGCCCTAATTATGGTTTTTAAAAAAAATGACCTCTAAGTAGCATACTACTGAAGCTGCTTATTATCACAGAAGTGGTCAACAAAATATGAAACCATTTCCTTTTCATACAAAGAAAAATGAATATAACTTATCGGTAAGTTTGACATCTCAAGTGTTTTTCAACAAGATAACCAGCAAACCTCTGTGAGGTTTCATGGTCCCTTCTTAACGTTATACAAAATATCGTATGGCTTCTGCTATATGGTGTATTAAAGGTTTGTTTTTATAAAATTAACTACAAAGTAGCATCCTGCAGCATTTTGTGTTCCTCTGGCTTCAACAACTTGGCTGCACTAGCTTGCTTATGAATGATACAGTGAATGAATTTCTCTCTTGTAACCTTACCCTACAATCCTTCTCTAAGGAACAGCTACTGTTTTAAGAGGAAATGCTACTTAGGTTTTTTCATAAAACATTTTCATTAAGATTATGAATAAATCTCATCTAGTGGTGGCTCACCAAAAAGAAGCACTTAGTATATTTCATCGGTAAAAGAGAAATGAATAAATACAATAGGTTAGATCTAACATCTTACCAATGTAGAACAAGTCTTTTGCTCCCCATAACTTGTTCTAATATGGTATTTGCTTCTTCACGATTTCAGCAGTATCTTCAATAATACTTTCAGCAGCATTTTGACAAAGAAACTCATTTTAGATAGATTGTTTTTAACATATCTTATCTGGTCTTATATTAGGAGGAAGAACAAGTGTTTCCTAAAGATATGTAGCTTTTTTACTTTTGGGTACAAGTAAAAAACGTCAAAAGAGGTTCAAACCACATTTTAATTTGATGAAACTTCATAAAGATTAGTAGATGAATTTAAACATTGGTTAAAAAAAAGTTGCAGAGGTTATCCTCCATGTTTTGCTAATCATGGTACCTTCATATTATCATTAGGAAATTTCTCAATGCAAAGTATACACCTCCTTCTAAAGTATTCATTCTTAATGATAGTAGATGTAAGTCTGTATTTCAGTTATTTGTCTTGATAATTTTGAGATCTGAGGGCTGATTTCTGATCAGAACTGATTGTACCGTTGTTTTTAACTCACAACGCAGCTAACAAAGAGCCTGTCCTAGAATGAAGTGTCAGCTCTTCCATCCTCATATTGCTCCCTTGTGATTGCTTTCACAATTAGTGATATCTTTAATCCATATTTTGTTTTTGCCAGAATCTTTTTAAGCTACTTGCCCTGTTGTTTTTTTTTTTGTGGGGGTTTGGTTATTGTTATTGTTGAAAGCTAGTTTAATTGAAACTAATAATATTCTGCAGATTAACTTAACTGGACACATACGAATACAGTGCAACATGCTGTACACAGGTGAGGGGATCATTGTCAACGCTTGTATGTTGAGGGAAACTTACTCCTCCCTCAGAATATAGGGCCTCCTGACTTGAAGAACAGGGGAGGGTACAAATACAAATTCATATATAGTAGTAAAATTTAATTTTTCTTATTTTTGGAGTATAAAAAATGAAGAGACATTCTAGTACTTTTTTCCCATGCCCCATTGGTTTATCTTGGAAATTTCACTTTCTAAACCCTGATCTAGATAATCTCCAGTGCCATTTCCAACTCAAAAATTAAAAATTAATGGACGTCCTGCTAGAAAGGTACTCTCATTGACTGCTCAAACAACTCTTAGATAATCCCCAAACTTATGTTTCCTGGTAGCTCTGGAAAAACCCTCCATCTACAAGTCTACTGAGTGAGGAATGAAGGCAGGTTGCCTGGGTGAGTCTTCTTCTGCTGTCACCTAGAAGAGAGCCTGGTTGAATTCATCCAGAAGAACCAGGTAAGGTCGGCCAGTGTCTGTCTCCCCAGTAGCCTACATTCACCTACTCCTCAAATGGACTGACGGTTTTTAGCCTCCACAGACATTAAAACATGTGATTGTGATGTGTCTCCAGGCAAAATTATTCAGCACACACAAATTTCACTTGGAGGCCTTGACAGCTGCAAGTGGGAAGTATGTGATGGGGTCAGGTGTTCTCATGGTTGTTCTGGACAGCTCCATTTTGTGTGGGAAGAAGAAACAAATTGTATTCTATTACGTGGAAGGGCTAAGTTTTCTAACTTTAGAATCAGTTAGCACCTGGATTATTTTCTTTGAATGTGGTCTTCTACATTGCCATGCTGAGGGGCAGGAGCTCCAGAAGTCTAGCGTGTTCTCTGTGGCCAGTGGTAACAGTCATCTACCAGGCAGTGGGCCAGACAACCCAGTTCAGCAACCAAAGCCTATTTCAAGAGTCTGAAAGGACAGACATAAACATCTAGGAGAAATTATTTGTACAGTGGCAAGACCTGGTTACCCTTAACTCTTAAGGGACTAACTTACAAGAACATAGGTAGGTTTTAAAATAAAGAAAGACAGGGACTTCCCTGGTGGTCCAGTGGTTAAGAATCCACGCTTCCAGTGCAGGGAACACGGTTCGATCTCTGGTCAGGGAACTAAGATCCCGCATACTGTGTGGTGTGGCCAGAAAAAAGAAAGGAAGAAAGACAGGACCAAAAGACAGTCTTTGGAATTTCATCCAGTCAGATTTCCTCCATGAAAATTAGCTTCTCTTCTGTTCTTTGAAAACTCCCAAGAAGGAGATTACAAAGCCTCTAATTCCTTTCCTCTCACAACCAGAGTCTTTCACGAAAGCTAAGGATAAGTCACTCTTAGGAAATTAACCTTGATTGGCTATGTCTGTATTTGAGGACAGGATAGTGTAGAGACTATAGGTAACATTAAGGCTTTCTTTCTTCAGAAAGAAAGTTTTGTTAACAAAAAGAAAGACAACAAGAAAAATAATCCTATCTAAGTTGTTTTCTATATTTTAGAGATTCCACCAACATTATCTACTATCACCAGAAAGCCTAAGATAATAAAGGGTTGTATGTATCTCAGTTAAAATTATGTAATACGCTTTTCAGTAGGCTTTTTAGAAAGTGACAAGATGGCTCTTATAAATAAAGCTTTTATTTGTGTTACTTCCTTGCACACAGGTTTATGAGCACTGGTATTGTATTTCCTATATGAAGGGACAGAGGTTATTAACTGTGTGAATCTTGACTGGGTTCCTGTTACATGTTTGCATACTGGATTCCCTCTCTTTATTTTCCTGTGAACCTAGACCCTCCATACCCACCCCCATCCCCCCGTTTATGCCCTTCTTGCGTTAAAGTATGAAACCTACTTTGGTTAATCTTGCTTGGAATTTGTGATCAGACAAATGGTATTTGAGCTCTTCCTTATAACACAGGTAAAAGAAACAGCCAAAATAGGAACTCAAACAGCCAACCAGTAACTGGTGAGCATTGCCCTTACAATTAAAAGTTGCCAACCAGAAAATTTTACATCTTTCTCCCTACAGAAAGGAAAAATAAACGGTCTTGAAAGATGAATATAATCATAGAGTATTAACACTGGAACAAGTCCATAAAAATGGTCCTTTTTTTTTGTTCCTTTTCTAGAAGAGAGACATCAGGCTCAGAAAGGAGCCTGGGGACTTACTGCATATCCACCTCTTGTTAGAGGCAGAGCCACACCCAGGCTCAGGGTTCTGACTAGGGTCAAAGAAGAATGGGGTATCTGGCCTTCTGGTCACTTACGTTGACATCAAAGAGAAGTCTCATAGCAGTAACTAAGATTAGATAACCATTTTCATAGGGTGGTAAGGAGTTCTACACAGCACATAAAGATTTAAATATTTATTAGTTATTCATACAGTTTTGAAATTAGAAAGGGATGTTTTCAAAGATGTTCAAAGCACAAATCTATTTCAGGCACTCCTAAATATTTTCTAGGATGTTCCCACCAACATCTGTCAACCGACAGAGGCCTAGAAAGTGAGCTAACTTTATACCTCACAACCAGCTTACTTCATCGTGGGCAAGAACCCGGCACACACAATGGTGCAGTCAGACCCAACTGCCGCATCACTTGTGCTTGCTTCAATCAGAAGCCAACAGACCTCTTCCTGCCAAATGGAAACCACTCCCAGAATTTTCATTCCAGAGGGATGTCTGTGAGAGCTGTGCTTCTGACCCTTTTCAAATATACCATACCTGGATCAGGAATAAAAATGTAGGCTCTGTGTTTAAGCTGGAGAAGGAATAAAGACTAAAAAACACTGTCAAAATACTTTCTTTTCATTGAGGCTCCAAATCACTCAGCTCACCTCTTGAAAGTTATAACCTGCATGAAATAATCCTAGTTCAAAGTGGAGTGTTTTAATCTGCATTAATGACCTTTGACAAGGTGAGCCTAGGAAGGCCTCTGAGATTCAACCAGTGAAACGATCTATGCAGGGTACATGGAATCCACGAGCCGGGGTACTCCTGTGAAGGACTCTGTGCTGGAAGTGAATGAATCCTCGGTGCTCTAAGGACAGACTCAAATTCAGTCATCTCGGCATGCCTCCATCCGCTCATCCAAATAACCGCCGGCTCTCTGTGCTTGCGTTCAATTGCTTAATCTAGCGTGAGGGGATGGTTTCTCTCAGAATCCAAGGCTCCATCTTGGTCTGGCTCCCCCAAACAAAGTATGGGGCAGATGCAGGAAAGCACTGCTTTTTTTCCTAGTCTTTTGTTAAAATTAGAATATGCAAATGTATGCAAAGTTAGGTATCTTCTGTGGTGAAAATTCCCACATATAAATATTAAATCTTCCTCATATTACCCCCAAAATCAAAGTAAAAAGCAACTGGATTCCCTAAAAGTGTACTTTTCTCCCATATCCATATATAATACTACTTCACATTCAAATATTAGGATAAATGAGATTTTAAGAGAATTCACTTTTAACTGGCTGCTTACTCCTTGTTAGGAATTTCAACCACCAGGCAAATCTATACCTATAACTGTATATAGCTGATTATCGCTTCCCATTTATACTTCTAGAATGTGAAGGGTACCATTTTAATTGGTATTCAGAGGTCTGCTAATGTGCAGACCCAAGCAGTTCAATTATTTTGCCCAACTTGGAAAGTGAGTTATCTAGAAACAAATGGGAATGACAGATTAAAAGGCTATCCTTGTTAATACTTTCAAATTGGGCTAAAGTTAGTTATACCCTGTTGAGTTCTTCCACTTCTTAGGATGAACAATGCAGTACGCATGTCGAGACATATTGCTTGGGCCTCTAATCTTAGCTGTGACATTTCCTGTCTCATGTCCTACCATCAATAGTGACCTACTTGCTATACTATGTGACTTTCCAACTGGGTCTTTTAATGCTCACACATGGGAAACACAATTATTTTTATATTTAGCACAAGGTATAGCTGTGAAACATTTCAAATGATTTCTAGTTCAAGATATCCACACTAATCTTATTTGGTGGTAATCTTTTTTTGCTTTGTCATTTAGAAACATAATAATAGTTATAACCCATTAAAAACAAAGCTTTCACCTTTTTTTAAAAAAAATGTGAAAATGCCACACTATGTCAGTATCTAATAAATTGAAAACTAATGAGCAGAAAGTAAAAGAATCATGTCCTAGTTACTTATCTTGTTTGAAGAACTAGACACAAATGATTCTTGTTGAAAGTGACAAGAAACAACACTGCTGGTATTATTTAGGTTTGAAATTCTTGGAAAAGTGAAAATAACTTATTAATGATGATAAAAGAGTAGACAAAAACTAACATTCAGAAATGCAACAGAAGTGTACAAAAAGACAGAGCCACAGGATTTGTTAGGTAAAACTAAAGCTCACCAAAAAACAGTGCACAATAAGATTACAAATACTGAGCAAGAAGGCCTTATAATACAACAAAATATGTCTGAAAGTAAGTCAGGAAAGTTGATTTGCTAGGCAAAGTAAAACTGTCATCCATAGTTTTATAATTAAGAAGAAAGCCATCGTTGCAAATTTATGTAAGTGTGTATGTAACATAGCAAATGACTGTTTAAAATTTTAAGTCTTTTCTTGTTAGCTTTGATCCACAAACCCTAAAGAAATGAACAAAGGATCCAACACTCTAATGAGGAATACTTGTTCCATGTCACTAGTGAGTAAGCAAATTCCCAGCACTTAACCAAATCTCCAAAACAGATGTCAGGAGTCTGCAATACACCTATTTAAGTGAATTTCCAACTCTGTGGCTATACCAGCTCAAAAGCAGCTGCTTTTGTGAATCATAAAGGGCCTTTCAAAGCACGGTGTTCACACATGGGAAAGCACATGTTCTACTTTGCCTCTGCCAAAGAAGCCTCACTGCCACCCCCCAAATCCTTGGGAAATATTCCAGCAATGTGTGTGCGCCCATTATGGATTCTTTCTCATTGCTACTGCTTTTGCTATACATTTTCTATAACCTCACGCTGTTTCCCACCCACACAGCTTAGAAAGAAAAAAGAAAGAAAGAAGGCTTTCTTGAGCCACAAAAAGGCCAATCTACTGTATATGGAAACTACCCTATCAAAGGCAGGCTCTCAAGAGCTTACATAGACCATGCACCTGTCTAACTTTAGTAGTAATGATACGCTGACCCAGCCCTTTAATTACTGATCTCATTGTCACCTGGATCCTGATGGCCTCTTACCCAATCACACACCCAAATCTACCCAGGTTATAAAGTGAGGAAGAAAGGGGTCCCTGCCAGGATACACATGAAGGAACAGCATCAAAACATCCTCTTCCCTTTTTTTTTCTGACTTGTCTCTGATACAAAACAAAAACAAATGTAAAGAACTAGATTAAAACTTACTCTCAAATGCAGATGTATTCTACTCACCATAAAATTTAGATCTGCTTTTGGAAATCTGATATGGGGAGTGTAGCTGAGAAGTGTACTTCATAGTAAGCGACTCTAACAGGTTTGTGTGGTAGTGGAACACCAGAAGGCAGAAAACAGCATAAAGTGGGTTTAGACGGATCCTGGGCACAGACGCTGTAGTTTGCGAGGTCACCTGGGGAAAGATCTGGGGAAGATGAGCAGGTAGGAGGGAAATGTGAAGTTCTTGTCAAAGTTGGAATGATGGTCTATTTAGTTGAGTGGTAAAGTCACACTGCAAGCCCCAGAAAATAATGGCTCACAACATATTTAGCAAATGACACGGCAACCCACACAACTACAGGGAAAGAAAAAAAAACACAAACGCATGTACTTTAATCGAGAAGGTCCTGAGCTGAAAGCCAAAGAAAAGGGACTTCGGAAGAAGGCTCTCTGTTTCATTTCTGTCAATCCTGTCCAAATTAATATGTGAGGTAAAGCTATTTTTCAATTTGCACCTTCATAATTACTTCAGAATAATTAACAACACAGTTCTAAGAATAAATCATTTTAGTAGATACCTGAGTGCAAATGAAAAATTGTGTGTAAGAGAAAACAATTTTATTTTAAGTGAATTTGCCACTCCAAATTATCATGCAATTATTATTCTCCCAATTTACAATTTAGCTTTATATGTATACCTTCATTATTTTAAGCGTTTATGCCCTGAAATTAAAGGAGTTGGCGTCCTTAAAACTATAATCAATATTAAAAACTAGAGTTAAGAGTATTACTCAAATTTCCCTCTTGGATTAAGCTCTTGAATTCTTATATAATAATTGTAGTAAGTCTATCTTGTTTTCCAAAAAACTTTGATATCTGTATTTTATTTTCCCTCAAAGAGAGAAAGCAAGCAAGCAGGCTTTTTTAGTTCTCAAATTTTACAGGAAAAAAAATCTACAGCGTGCATACTCAGCTCATTGACAATTATTACCTTACCTTATTCCTAGTGTAGGAGATAAAAGACTGACAAAGGATTCTTAGAGATTAATACTTCTAAATATTAACTCCATTAACTTATTCATTTGATTGTTCATTCATTTTACATATACAGTCAGGGTCTCTGCCCTCATGGAACTTACATTCTAGTGGGCGAAATAGAAAAAAACAAGTATACAAGTTGGTAAATTACATAAGATTGTTCAAGTACCATACTGGAAACAAAAATGGGACAGAAACAGGTAATTGGGTGGGCGCCCTAAACAGATTAGATGGAAGAGTCCTGGGAGGTGCCTGTGATGAGGAACCCAGAATGGAAAAGAGGTAGTTGTTCAAACCGAGGATGTGTGATCCAAGCAGAGGGAACAGCAAATGCAAAGGGTCAGAGGTGGGAGTGAGACTGGCTTATTAGACAAACAGCAAGGAAGCTAGTGTGCTTGGAAAACTGAGTGAGGGCAAGAAGATAAGTGGCGAGGTCACAGAGATGGGCAGGGCCTGATCACTTAAGGCCCTACGGGCCACAGAGTCTTGAGACTGTCTTCCAAGGCAAAGGAAAGGCAAGGAACGGAAGGCACATGAGCAGATGAAGTTGAGTCTCAATCTGAGCTTGCCCACTATGTGGCCTAAGCGAATCGCTAGCATCTCTTAGATGCTAAATTCCTCATTTATAAAAGGGCACTCAGTAAATAATGACCAGTTGCAATCATCAGTAATAATCATTATTGTTAATGCTCTGATATGTAAATAAAGTTAATAAAAAATTTTTACATTCAAATAGGCCTATACTGTAAAATAATATATCAGAAATATAGAATTACTGAGAAATAAGCAAATGAATCTTTTTTATTCAGTAAAGAGCATATTATTATTGAGGACAAATAGACATAAATTAGTACATTCAAATTCATTAGGGCTTATTGTGGTTCTAATCAGAATAATTATTGATCTTGGCTCAGTTCTGTCCTTAATTAGCCTGCATTTTCTCTCCTTGTCAACCTAGCCTTGTCATTTTGTATCCAGAAATGTGTTGCAGTTCAGTGGTACCTACCAACTACAAAGCGGTCATAAGGGCGAATTTCACAGTTATTTTTCAAATCACAATGTGTAGTAGACAATTATAATTGCCTGACAGCATCTATTGCCCCCCTCACTTCCACACATGTATTTCTTCCTTACTAACAGAATCCTGATTTTGTTCAAATTCTTCTCTTTCCTCCCTCAGGCAATGATGGAGATCCTCTTGCTAGTGACTGATTTAGAGATGGGGCATCTGATCCTGTTCTAATCAACGGAAGAAAAGGCAGGTCTTCTTAGATTCTTCTGGGTAATGTTTTCATACTCTTCAAAAGGAGAACCTCTGGAAGGGGGATCCATTTTCTGTGCTGTAGATATTGTCACGCTTGCAATGACACATCTGCACTACTGCAGCCGTCTTGCATAAAAGAAGAGCCAGTCTTAAGTGAAATGGTCCCTGAGGACAACAGTGGCAGAGATGAAAGGAACCTGTATCATTGTCATTGTGCCACTGAATCAACCAATCCTGCTGCCTGCCCTGCTTCTCTCATGAGATAATATACTTCCTTACCGTGTAGGTCAATTTGGGATAGTCACCCAGAAAAGCCCAAGGGGAAAACACCCTAGAAATCACAACAGGAAGATGGTCCTTTGGCATGTGAAGCTGGTACCAAATGGCCTGTCTCGGGCTTTCCTAATCTTTCAAAAACTTTGACTTTCATCTCCCACTTGCCTAGGACATCTGTTTTTCCCCCAAGACCCAAATAAAGCACAGCTCTTATTGGTCTTTTTTTCCCATAAGGCTGCCAATTGTGAACCCTTATCTAATTACAAGAATGTCAACAGAGAACACGTGGGACTAGCACAGATCCCAGGCACAGGCAGAAGCACTCCAGAGAGGAGGTGCAGTATTGTGATTTGTAGGCAGGAGGTATTCCTTTTCAGGAAGGAGGAACTACCATGATCATAATAGGACACTGCCTGTTTTCGTTTTAGTTATGTAGAGTTATTTTAAAATTAGGAAAATATTAGGAACCAGTAAAATAAAAAATCCATCTTAGAAAAAAGGATAGATGATAACTGACTGTGTAGGGAAGGGATGCAGTGGGCTTATTGCTTGGGGAGCTGCTGGTGGAGGATGGGAATGAAGTAAAATGAAAGATTATATAAGCGCCTAATGATTCACAATAAGCAAAAAAGCAGTATGGCTTGAAACCAAAGTAACCATTCCAGTCTAATAAGCATTTTTCCTACAAGAAAATTATAGAATTATAAATTTAGTCCATAATGGAGAGCAGAAACTGTAATGCACACAGATTTAATAATTTTGTATAGTATTTGAGAAACATGACTTAGAA
Organism: Orcinus orca; assembly: GCF_937001465.1. Lineage (NCBI taxonomy): Eukaryota > Metazoa > Chordata > Mammalia > Artiodactyla > Delphinidae > Orcinus > Orcinus orca. Next base: position 80,434,605 of record NC_064561.1, on the reverse strand, counting down.
AATAGGGTGAACATTATAACCGGTGAAAATTTGCTAAGAGATCATAATTAAAACAGAATAGTAAATGGTGCCTGAGCTCTTGAAAGGGTGACTATCAGGATTCCACTTAATGTCTTCACTACTAACCTGCAGTGAAAATGGAAATTCGTTCAATGTGAGGATGGTGTCTAGCTGTGAGAGGCTGTCAGGGGCAGGAAAGTGGGAGAAAGATATCTGGAGGAGTCAGAAACAATACACTTTAAGTATATCAGGAAAAACAACCTGAAACACCAAAAATAAAAATTAAATAAATGAAGGAGAGGAAACTGAAACTCACTGGCAATAATTCTGAAGGGAAACAAAAAGTGACAACTGTTGACATTAGCTATAAGACAATCACCCAGCCTCAAAAGAGAAACAGGCCAGGGTTTGTTAAAACAGCAAATTAAGAACTTATCAACAAAAGATACATCAATTCATGTGTCCTGCTTTTAAAGAAATCAGGGTAAAAAAAAAAAAAAAAAAGAAATCAGGGTAGCCCTACCCCTCTTTTCCCTATTCTGTGTATGCCTGGTTTGGCTTTTGTGGAAAGCTTCATCTCCTTGGTTGTAATGAATATGTCTATTGCTAGCAGAGATGTGTGATCTTGTTTCTTGTTGTTTTTGTTTTTTTAATTTACTTATTTAATTTATTTATTTTTGGCTGCGTTGGGTCTTCGTTGCTGTGCATGGGCTTTCTCTAGTTGCGGCGAGCAGGGGCTACTCTTCACTGAGGTGCACAGGCTTCTCATTGCGGTGGCTTCTCTTGTTGCGGAGCACAGGCTCTAGGCACGCAGGCTTCAGTAGTTGTCGCACACAGGCTCAGTAGTTGTAGCTCGAGGGCTCTAGAGCAGAGGCTCAATAGTTGTGGCGCACGGGTTAGGTGCTTCGCGGCATGTGGGATCTTCCTGGACCAGGGCTCGAACCTGTGTCCCCTGCATTGGCAGGCGGATTCTTAACCACTGCGCCACCAGGGAAGTCCCAATCTTGTTCCTTAATGATATAAAAGTGAGCAGGAGGTGGTAAGAGTGATTAGGCAGGTGGGGGGCGGCCATTGACAAGCATGGGTAAAGTTGGTGAAAACTGAGGTTTTGTGAGGCTAATCACTTTTGCACTGTGTAAGGCTGTCAGAGCATGTAATATCCCAGCAAGCAGGAGCTGCATTATTGTGATCTTTTTCTTAGCACCAGAAAGACACACTGGAATGCTCTAGGAAAGTTTTTTGAAAATGGTAAAAAATGCAGTTACTCCTGCAGGAAAAAGATTAATGGTAACACTGATTATAAGAGCTTTTATAACGTAGAGTTCTTACCTGAACAGAAGGGAAAGAGAATGTCAAAGAAAGGAAAACATTATTGGAGGGTGGGGCTAAATGAAGGAGAGAAGTTGAAATTAGGGAAACTTAGAAGGTTAAGGATGAGAACTTTCCGACTATGAGAACCTCTGTTTGGGTAACATGTTCACAAAGGGTAAGAGGAAGAAGGTTTGCTATTAGGGATGCTGAAAAGCAGATCTGAGAAAATGCCAGAGTCAGGCACCACAGGGAGAACCTCCACTGACTGCAGGGAAGGGTGACCTGTGTGTTGCACAGATGTTTGCCTCCACCCCTCACCCAAGCCTCCCTCAAGTCCTGCCAGGCCCCAGCTCCTAGGGGAAAGCAGAGCCCCAGGATATGCAGGGGCATGTGCTCCTGACTTACAAGATCCAAAAGAAACCAGTATTTGAGTCTATGACCTAATCTAGGGTGGCTCATCTTCTCTGCTGCCTTGAACATTGAAATAACTTTTAGATGTAATCAGTCAATTTTCTAGTGATATTTTCTTGGCAGGTATGAGAAGAAAGCACCTATGTTAAGTGAGGCTTAATCTCCCAGATGAGACAGAAGATAGGGGTCCTTGATCTCTTGCAGTCATTTAAAGCTCGTTAGGATCTAACATAAAAGGGCTATACTAATGGCCCTGACCTCAGGCAGTTATGCTTAACTCAGCTGATCCATAAACTCTACCTGGACACGTAGGTTGTACGACACCTCAGTAACCCAGCTCTAAGGTGAGAGCTGGTACTTATCGAAGCCCTCAGACTACATCATAAACCTGACTATGTAGGGAGACTTCCTGAACAAAAGGTGGTCTATCAATGAAAAATATTATACAAGTTAGTCTCTGAAATAAAAATCTGCTGGAATTATTTATTTTTTTAAAAAAAGCTTTACTTAAACAAATACCAAGTTTCCCCATTCAGTAGCCTCTAGGCCCAGCACCATCTAGTTCCTCCAAGGCCCCCAAACCTCCCATGGCCAAAGCTAGGTCATCACCTACACTGGATGGCAAAAGGGACCAAGCCATCTGAGACTTCAAAAGATGTGAGAGTAAAGCTGTCCCAAGTCTCAAAGTGGGGTCCATGAATCAGCTGCTTTGTCAAGATATGACAACAGGTATGGGAACATCAAAGGAACCAGGGGAGATGGCCTAGACTGGGTGTGGGGGGTAGTTGGAGACATTCTTGAAGACACAACAGGGAGGCGGTGAGAGAAGAAGGCAAGTTAGGAATGGAGCAGAGACTCTGAACATGGAAGGGGCAGGCATGGATGATAGTTTTATGAAGTGTTAAGACTAGGGCTAAAGCAGAAAGTCTGGGACTATGATTCAGTTATTACTACCATGCAGACTTTTGGTGAATGTCCTGTGCATGTCCTTTTAAGGCCTTGCAGGTGTTCACCTGTAATTCTTTGCGGCCCCTAGTGCACCTAGCAACTATTTCTTGAATACTGTCTCTTGAGAAGCTACAAGATGACAGGTGTGGTCCCTGCCCTCAAGGAGCTCCCAGTCTGGAGGGCAGGATTACAGGACGTAAGGACTCTGCTGGCTGTATACAACTAGGCCAAAGAAGGGCATGGAAAAGGTTCCCAAAGGTGCTAATACTTGAACTGCATTTTGAGTTAGCTAAGCTGAGAAGAGGTGCTACCTATGATAGGTATTCAATTACTACTTGATAATTCATTTCCATTCATTTTGATTTGTAATGATTACCTGGAAGATTGTTCAAGGACTAGGAGATAGTTCTTATCACCACTGTTTTTATTATTGTCAATCAAAAAGATAAACCTATCCATTTTAGCGTCTAGGGGTATAATCTGAAAAATACTATACCCTACCTTTGGCTGAGGTGAGGAGTGCACTTGTAATTTTTCTAATTACAAGACATCTTCTCGTTATACTTATTTCATAGCAAAAAGTTGTAAAAGCTTTTGAAAAGATCCCATTTTGTTCACTTGAAATGTGTGTGTATATTTTAGCATAAAATGTACTTGGCAGCTGCTAACATAATCGGGTGGCTACGTCTTGCAAAAACTTGATTTCTTTTTAATCAAATTTTCAGAATCATACTGGGTTTCTTGCCAGTGCTGCAATAGTGAGCAATAAATACGTCATTAGATCAATGGTGGTCTGATGATGGATTACTCAAAAGATAGTTCCAGCCAAGAAGAATAAGCCCAGAAGTCTCAGTGTGCAAAGATTAATAAAATATTGTTTAAAACATAGATACTGAGTTAATATAGCAGGGAAGAAAACACTGCAAAATACAACAGAGCAGCCATGGGTTTATAATGTAGCGATATTGAGCATGGATTTTCCAAATAGTGTAGAGCAGCCACACAATTATGTATGCCTCTGATTAGACTCAGAGATGAGAAGGAAAAAGTTATTAAAAGAAAGAAAGAAAGAAAGAAAGAAACTAACCAGGGGAAGGCCTGCTGCTATAATAAATTATTTAAAGCAAGCAGGGCTAGTAGGTTGTGAAGACAATATAAAACAGAATCAATGCCTCCAAGAATCCCCAAACCATCAGCACCTCTATAAATTTCTTACCACCCTATCTGGCATTTTACTGGAGGTATTTCTTTCCCACCACTCTCTCCATCCCATCCCAGCCGTGACCCTTCACTTTTTGCCGGTTCTTTTCTCAGAGCTTAATATTTGTCTTTCTTCTGTAACCCAGGATGCTGTCTTCAGTTATATTTCTCAGCTTGTATCAGAAGAGTGTCTGTAGGGACACAGATGAGTGAATCTGTCACTTCATTCATCTGGATCTTAAATTTCCCATAGAAACTGTGTTGGGAATATCTAATAAGACACATGTAACAACATGACTTTAATATTATCTTTCTTCTTCTTTTTTCTTAATATTGTTATAGTTAAATCCACAAAGTTAAAGCTAGAGTAGAACTTCTATAGCTCAATGAGTGTTCTATGAGTAGAAGGTATTATTGGATCCAAAAAACCAAAGTGAATGTAGGAGCTTAAGCAGGCATTATAGAGGAGAAAGAGTCAAAATGGCTAAAATTTAAGTATTAGGAGCTGTTAAAAGGGCAGATTGATTTGAAAAATAAATTTTTTGTAAGTAGATTTCACAATGGGAATAAGGGTATGGAAAGAAGGGCCAAAAACTTGAAAATAATTTGTCAAATTCTTTTTGCCAAAGAATTTTGCCAAAAGTATGCCATGGCCAAAAAAAGGAAAAAGAAAAAAAAAAAAAGAGTGAGAATTGTTGCTTAGAAGCTTGTAATGACCTGTGGCCCACTTTCCAGAAAAGTAGCATTCTACTGTAGTTTTTTAACTGGGCACAAATCAGTACCATTGTATAATCAGGGGCTGTGATTATACCTTAGGCTTTGGAAATTTTCTAGGTCCATCCAATCATGCAGAAGCTGGGCAAATAAAATATAAGCAAGTTCCTTTTGTCAGTGTAAAGACATTATTAGCAGCATAACATGACTCAATAGGCAAAGAGTACAGGTCTAAAATATTAGTCCCCCAAATTCTACATATAGGCTTTGCTCCCTTTGGGTTCTTTGACCTTTTGCAAATTACTTGCCATTCCAAGTCAAGCCTGGATGGTTAAGGTCAGGATCATTGAACCAATTATTATATATGGTGGTTAGCTTTAGAAAGAAAACTGTTCCAAGGTCACAGTCAATATAAAAAAAATTCTAAGAGGTGAAAAAAGACCTGTAGATGATATGAATGACTAAGCATGAGTCTATCATCTCATCACGAAGCTAAATAAAAACAATTCAAAACACATGGGCAACGTCTCAGTTAGTGGTGTCATCTTTGAATGTGAAAGACAGAATCTAAATAGGGTTGGCTCTCGGTATCCACGGATGAGGAACCTGCAGATATGGAATGCTGACTGCACTCCGCAATTTTATATAAGGGGCTTGAGTATCCCCGGATTTTAGTACCTGCAGGGGTGGGGGTCCTGGAACCGATCCCCCAAGGATACTGAGGTATGACTGTATTATGATCCTTTTGTGGCTGCTGTTTGCTCATCTGTAACAAAGTGGGAAAAAATCCTCGCACTCAAAGGATTGTTAAGATAAGCAACGTAGGTTGCTATAAACATGCTTGCCAAGTGTTCCTCAGAACATAAATTGCTCCATAAAAGCCCCACTAATGATCCAGTGGCCTGGAAGCATCTAAGTTCAGTGTCCCAGTCTATACAGGTCCTTTTGTCATCAGGGAAGTAAATATTCTGGGCACTTCTGACCTCAGAGAAGTTATTTGTTTTTTAGGTACCTGGAGGGTAGAAAGAGGGAAGGGCAACAACTTCTGACAGATCCTTTCTTTTTTAAACTTTATCTAGGGGTCTTACACTGAGAACTATGCCAGTCTGAGATGGGAGAACAGAATCCGAAGGTCAGTATCAAACTACATATAAAAAAGCTAATTGGCAATAATTAATACACCAGAATCACACTGATTTGAAAGGAGAGGCGGCAATCAATTCTCAACCCCTCTCCCTGTGATGCTAAGAAAATCTATGTATCCGATTAATTGGACACCTCAAAATACTTCTAAGATGACTTTCTGAAAATGAGACTCCCTGGGCCTCTGCATAGGTGGCCTGAGACACTGTCGCGACCAACAGGCAGATCAGCTGCAGCTTCCCAAGGAGCTCCTTGACCTCAGATAAGTCTGTACTAGCCCTGCTGAGGTCCTAGTCCCCAAGCTCGAAAGAGTATTAGTGAGTAAAAGGTGGCTCTCAAGGACTGGGATTCTTCTACCTTTCAGGGAGAAATGCCCAACAATGTGAGTTAGGACTGACAAAGTTACCCCAGAGCACCCCAGGAACTCACTGGACCTGGAGTAGGGAATGGAACAGGCTGGGGTGAGGTCTCAAACTACCTTGCTTCCCGAGACAGACCTCCTTAGAATTGGGGCTAACCTGGTTAGGGGATTGCTAAGGAGTCCAAAAACACTTCAGAACACAGAACAAAAGGTACCATTGTTGAGGACAGAGAGTTAAAACATTAGCTATAAATTTCATATGGCTGGTAAATGCCACCTGGAAATTCTGGAACAATTCTTTGTTGAATCAACTCACAGACTGTAATTGTTCTTTTATATCATAAATGCCATTCCAGCGTTTCTCAAAATATGGTGAGAGGATCCCTGACATCAGAATCACTTGTGGGTGCATGTTAAAGATGCAGATTCCTAAGTTCCACCCCAGATTTCTGAATCTCATCTTGGAGACCAGAGTCCAGCCCATGAACTGAATTTTTAAGGAGCAACCCAGTTGACTCAGGTGATCCATATCAAGGTAGGAGAATTATTGTGTCTACATAGTCCATCAGAAATGCAAAGACACAGATTAGGGATTAGAATATTTTCCCCCAATGTTTAAGTACCATAAAAATGAAAACAACACTTGTGATGAGCTCTTAAGAACCATTCCAGTATTTTCTACCCACATATAATAAACACAGTTATTAAAATATAATTATGAGCATAAAATTCTTGGGTAAAATATCAACTGTGCTTCTCAAAAATATTGCCTTTATTTTGTCACCAAAAGTAATTATGCTGTTAAAGGAATTTATAGTTTTTTAAGTATCAGTCAGTTTGCTGCAGGAAATTAATAAGCTGTTATACTCCTCCCATACCCTTTTAGTCATCAGAAGTTTTGTGATAAAGGTTTTTATTCTTATTATTTTTTAAACTATAAATTGTGAACCATTGCAACTAGTGATTAGGCTGAATATGAATTTATATTCAAGTTATAAATTCCTAAAAATACATTTCATTAGAATTACCAAGGCAGTCTAGAGCTAGTAGATTAAATAGCCTCTGTAATAAAGCTCTATTTACTTCTGTTAAGATTTTTTTTTTTTTGGTGCAAAACAATTCAGTTTTAATGCATTCTCTTAAGAAGCAAAAGGAAACAGTTTCTGATATACAATGCTACTGCAAAGCAGTAAACCAGTGTTGCATGGTTATGTGACAAGCACCACATTTCTTTTCTAGAGGGATTTTTTTTTTCTCTTATATACTCCTCCTTCCCAAACCATTAATTAATTACTTCATAAAATTACTTCATAAAATACAGTTTGCCATTTAATTAATTACTTCATAAAATACAGTTTGCCTATTAATTACTTCATAAAATACAGTTTGCCATTTCTGAAGAATCAAACACTCGTTTTCTCCCTCACCAAAAATCACACGTTCAGACTGAATTCTGAATGAAAATGGACTTGAGAGGCAGGCTTTGTTTATAGCATGTTGTTTCTACTAAGGGTTGCCCCCTACCCACGTTCCACCCTAGTGCTCCCACTGAAGTGTACATGTTATGTTTTAACAGATGGGCCGGCTGGCGGCTGCTGGGCTATAAAACAGGAACTGGGAATCTGCTTGGAGTGGTATTGAACTGAATGCTCGTAAAGTTCACGGACATACACTGACCCAGACAGACTAGGAAGATCCAAACATGCTTATACACACACTCATCATACACCCCACAGATCAGAGGGTCCATCTCCTTACCCAGAGGAAGTTCAAGGCTGTTTCCCCCTCCATATCTCTATTTCATTCGCTTATCAATTTTATACACACACATATAAGTACACACATATGTAGGCACATCTACATATGCATGCATAGCTATATATCTCAATGTTTTTATACATCCTCAAAGATCAAAATATTCCCCAATTCTGTTGCCAAGTCTCTACCTAGTACTTTCAATAAGCTCTCATTCACATCAAATAAGAATTACAAGAAAATATTGCATTCAATTCTATTTAGTCCACACATAATATAAACTACATGTATGTAACTGCCCTAAAAAAAAACAGCTCCTTTTACTCCTTACCAATGAGAGAGAGAGAAAAAAATTTATCCCAGACTGAGTCACAAACATAAAGTGTCAGGTTTAACCTTGTATCCTCTGCTGTCAGTTCCTGTCACAACTTCATCACTTAAACACACAGGTGCTCAAACAAACACCAACCGACCAGCCTGGTGGTCGTTTTCACGGCCTCTTCTTGGATTCCCTGAGGCCTCCCTGCACTGGGACAGTCACCAGTTACCCCCGGTCCTAACGAAGTCCTTTGGACACACCTTGCAGGTGGATATGGAGGTCTGAGCACCTCATGAGGGATGCGGATTCAAGTGCTAATAAAAAGTAATTACAAAGTTTAATATCCGCGCTGTCAATTCCTTTCAATAATTGCAAAGCTCTGAAGCCCCTGCTACGGAACCCGACTGGTCCTAAAGTTCTCTGACCCCTAAAGATGCACCCGGAGCCCGATGATCTCTGGCTCGGGCTACGCATCAGACATACACAGGACTATCTCGTCTCACCGACGCCGGCGCGTGTTAATTTTTCAGGAACCCGTCTTCAACCATCTAGGAATTGCTGTCTGCACGCCACTGGACTCGAAGGCCGCCCCTAGCGCGCGTGTCGCCGCTCTAGAGGGCCAGGGGACGCGTCCCCGGACCCCACCTAATGATGGCAATTACAACATGCCAAGTTCTTGCGAACGCAGAGCCGCGTCCCGGGCTGAGTTGGGACGCTTTGAAACAAGAAGTTCGGGAGTGGGGGTGCTGGCAAGGAGTGAATCCCGTCAGCCCTGACCTCCCCATAGCCGACACGCTCGGACGGACAGATCGATGCGCGCCAGGACGCGTCCAGTCCCCCATTTGCCGAACAGCGCGAGAGGAGCCGCTCCCCTTGCGCGCGGCGACTCACCCTCGTCGACGAGTCCAGATGGCAAACCGACGCCCCTGCTGCGGGTCCTGAATCCCAAGTTGCACCGAACCGGCGACAGCTCTCGCCCTAGCCCACCGGGGCACATTGGCTGCGGCAGGCACCTCGGAGGGAGCAGAAACCTGGCGGCCGCCCCGGCTCAACAGCTGCCTGGAGCGCGCTTACAATTCACGGACCTGCTCAGCGAATGAGACGGACAGCAGGGCTGAAGCAACCGGGCTCCGAAGGGAGGCGGGGCCGGGGGCATGAGGGGCGGGGTCAGGTAGGGGCCCGCCCCGATGGGCGGGGCGCTCTTCAACGCGTGCCTGGCGGATCCCACAGCCAATCAGGATGGCGCCCGGGCCTGGGGGGGCCGTGGGCGGTGCCGAGCTCCCGGCTCCGCCCCGCCGCCGCCGTCCAATCGCCGGCAGTCGAGGGCTGGCAGAGAGACGCGCCCATGGCTGGGAAGTTGGCTGAGGTGAGGAACCGGGGCTCTGGGCTGGCGCTGTGGGGGCGGGTGCGGCGGGACCCCGACGCCTCGGAAGGGAAGTGGCGGCCCCGGAGGGCCCATGTGGGTCTGGGGCGGCCCGGAGCCGCCGCATGTCGGCGCGCTGTGGTGCAAGAAGCCCAAGCACTGCGCGGGCCAAGACTGGGTCGACACCGCCCACCCCTGGCGCCCTCAGATGGTGCGGAACTTGGCTCTAAACGAGGCCCAGCAGTCGGAGGAAACTGAGACCCAAAGAGGGTGGGTCCCGGGCCGGATCACCCAGCCGCCAGTGGAGGCCAGGACCCGGAACTGGGAGCTGCGGGCTCCCTGAAAAGGCTCTGATTGCGGTCTGGTGGTTATCTCCGAAACAAAACTCCAGTTCCGCCCGCAACCCCGGAAGGTTCGCGACACATCCCTCCTCACCCCTGCCCTTCACACCACCGGCAGCGGAGCCTTACCAGACGCCTAGGCTCCCTTCCCGACTCAAGGCGCCCGGGCACTTGCGCAGAGCCCGGGGGCGAAAGGGAGGCACAGGCCCTGGACGGTCGGGCTGCCCGGCGGGATGGCATCCCCAGCGGTGACTTCCCCTGCCGCTGTCCCTGGGGCCTGCCGGACGGACCAGGACCGTCTTCGCGGACTGGAACACCGCAGAGCCAGCCCCGGCCGTCGCACTCTGCACGCCCTCGCACCCTCCACTTCGGCAGCCCCTGGGCCTAGCTTAGAGACCCCCGTAGTGGCGGGCCTGGGGGCAGCCTGAGCTCGCTGGGTCAGTCGTGGCTGAGTGGCCCCGAAGGAAGGCTTTGGGGGCTCTGTCCTTCCTGGCCGTTCCGGTCGCTGCTGCTCGTTTTGTCGGCGGATCAGCTCTTCAGCCGGGGTTTAAGCCCTTACCTTGGCTGCAGCACACATACATAGGGAGCTGGGGGTATCAAGAGTCAAAGAGCGGAGCTGGGTGTTGCTTTCCAGACTGAGGCCTAGAATGTTAGCAAGCCCTCGACTGTAGACTGGGCGTGGGAGCGGTCTCTGTGTGCCTAGAACTGCACCTGCCACAGGTAGACACCCAACCCATGTTAGTAAAATGAAGATGTGCATGGCAGGCGAGGGGTCAAGCCTGGTGCCCTGACACCACTGACCATTGTCTGCCTCAGATCCCAGAAATCCTAAAGGTTTTAGTCTCTCAGTATGGGTAACTATTCAGACTATCATATACGAGGGAGTATGGACCTCCACAGGTGTTATTTTAGTGGCTGCCTGGCCCCCATAAGGACCTGCGTCATAGGTAGCCCACCTCTCATGAGCAGGTTCTGATGAGGGTCATTGGCAGAAGGAAGGCAAAAGTCCCATGGCTGAAAAGTAGTGAAATGGCCCCTCTAGCAGGGAAGCCTGGATCTCTGAGGTGAGCTCTGGCTTGGAGTCAGTTTCAAATTGTGTCACCTCAGCTCCCTGTCTCAATGGGGAAAAGCAGACAGTCAGGTGGGCAAGAAAATCAGGGTCTGGACAGTCCTTATTAGACCCTGAAAAATTGATTAGTGATGCAGAAATTGTGCATATTTAAACCTTTCCTCATCTAATGAACCAAAGGACTGGTACAGGCAAGGAAGACCATTCCATCTAATTCCAACAGTTGCTTAGCATGCCGTGGAGTGGCCTGGGAGAATGGCCTTTGCCCACAAGGAATTAGATGTAGACCACATGAATGGAATATATACTAAGTCTCTCTATGCTGAAGACGGGATGGGGGATAGAGGAAAAATGTATTTCCTTGGATTTTTTTTCCCACTCCTGGATAGGACTGGAGAAGGAGTTTGCCAACAGTGTTTACCATATTAACACCCTGTGAAGGTTTTTCACAGATGCTAATGATTATTTTAAAAATCACCTTGGTAATAGGAGTCAAACATTGGCTGTTGACTGTACTTGATGTAGTATTTATGTTAAATGATGAAAAAAGGAAATAGGGGACTTCCCTGGTGGCTCAGTGGTTAAGAATCCGCCTGCCAATGCAGGAGACACGGGTTCAAGCCCTGGTCCAGGAAGATCCCACATGCCACGGAGCAACTAAACCCATGCGCCACAACTACTGAGCCTGCACTCTAGAGCCTGCGAGCCACAACTACTGAGCCCATGTGCCTAGAGGCCATGCTCCGCAACAAGAGAAGCCACCGCAATGAGAAGCCCGCGCACCGCAACGAAGAGTAGCCCCCACTCGCCGCAACTACAGAAAGTCCGCACGTAGCAACAAAGACCCAACACAGCCAAAAATAAATAAATTAATTAATTTTAAAAAAAAAGGAAATAGGAAGTTTCTTTTTAGGAAATAAGTTACAACTAAGCAAGTGACTTCCATGTCCCAATTTCCAAGATTTTCTGTTTGTTTCATACAAACATTACTGTCATGGGTTCCTGGACAAGCAACTGGTCTCATTTTCCCTTATAGAATGGATGGCATTGGAAGACTGTAGATTACAATTCATATTTCCACACCATGTTCTGTTGTAATTGTATTTGACAGGAGCTTATCACTCAGGCACAGACTTACTCCATTTGTTGCCAGTCCCCCTAATGATCTCTTGAGTTTGGGCCATCCCCATATTCTACAAGGGAAAATTAGACCTGTTACTTGTACAAGGACTCACTATGGTCCTATCTGTATTAGACAAACAAAAAAACATGGAAATCTGGACCTGGAAATCACTTGTTTAGTTGCACCAAAAGAAATGTTCTTTCCCTCAAAGGAATGAGGAAGTTTATGGTATGGCTTGGGAATGAGAAGATTGAGGTGGGACCATGGAAGCAAGGCTGGTCCCTTTGTGGATGGTGAGCAAATTTGCCTTCAGGCACTGTCATCCACCTCTCACACTGAAAGAATATTTTGGGACCTTCTAAATTTCAATAGGGTGTGACTGATAGGAGCTGTGGGTTCTAATCTGAGTGGCTGCTGTGGTGAGCGCTCCTGGCAGCCACTTAACCTCTATTCACCCTTGCCTCCTTGGTCGTAAAACAGCAGTGGCAGAATCCACTGTGTTTATCTGCTTAAGGCGGACACCATAATGATGGTGACACAACACTGTAAATGTACCAACTGCTGAAATGGAGAACAAAATGATGTTGAAACTGGAAAATGGTGGGGCTGAAGAATTCCTTTTTACACTTACAATTTCTGTTCATTTTAATCTCAATGGATTACTGTCCTTTCATTCTAAGAATGGAAATGAGGGAAAACCGCCCTTACAATCCTTATTCTTTGATTACCAAATGTTTCAGAAGCTTTACTTAAGTGAAAAGTATTTTCCCCCTTTCCCATGTCTACCACCTCTCCTAACATATATTCAGCTTGGAAAATTATTCAGAATTTGAACAGGTTGAGCAAAGAAATGCAGTCAGAAGTAGCAGATTCTAATACCAGCTATGCTCTGTGTTCATTATGAGACCTTGGGCAAGCCGTTAACAGTCCCCATACCTTAGTTTCCCACTTGTGAAACTACAGTGGAGAGATAACTAATGATAAGGCACTTTGAAATATTAATTGTAATATAGACTACAAAATATCATGTAGGTGTTTTTGGCAAACTAAAGTATGGTGTTAGTTTGTACACCACAACTAGGAGATATTTTTGTAAGAGAGTACTCTGGCACAATATCTGTGGCCAGGGTGGTACCACCCACAAAACAATGACAGCTTATCGTATTTGAATGAAAATGCCACTGTTCCATATAAGAGTTATATTGCTACAGACTCAACTAAGTAAAAAATATGATAACAGAAATGGGTGGGGAAGGGAAGCCTCTATTCCACAGAAACATGGGATTTCCTCACACATGCCCCAGAAGAAAAACTACATTAAACTTCTTAAAAATGGATGCCACTATGTGAGTACAAGTCTGATGAAAAGACTAAAATGATCGTGAGAAGATGGCCTGATATAAAAATTAGACAGACTGATCAGAAGTACACCAGAAGATAGAAAAATAGAAAAATAGTCTTAATTTAAAAATTTCATAACAAAATGAGTGACACTGAGGAATTAGACATTGGGGAAGGGAGGCTCACGTGCTCAGGGAGGAAAAATGGACTCCCAACCTAAGTAAAAAATAGGAACAGTAAGACTACTAAGAAACAGGACAAAGAATATGGGCTCTGGAAATACCATAGACCAAGGGTTGGATTTTCTTTCCACTGCTTCCTAACTTTGAGACCTTGGACAAGTACCTTAGTTTCTCAGAGCCAGATGGAGTGGGGGTGGAGGTGATAAGGTTTTTCTTACTGGCTTGTTATGCATCTCAAACAAGAGTCTCAAACTCTCAGCACAGGGCCAGGCTGATAGTAGGCTCTCTACAGTAATAATAACCTCTAATATTAATTGAGCAATTACTTTATGCTCTGCACTGTTCTGAGTCTTTTCATCTAATGATTCACTTGATCCTCACGACTACCTTATGATGTTGCTGCCATCTCTTCCTCACTTTCTATCTATGTGGAAGTACTATTCCAGGAATAGTATCCTGCTATGCAGTAAAAGTCAAAATTCTCTTTTTATAGGTACTGGAGATATTCCAAAAAATCTTAGTTTTCTATAGGCAACCTCTTCCTTGAACATACTAAGAAACAAAATATCATTTAAAACTACCATTGTCTTACTTTCATGTGGAGTGGGCTAATACAGCCTTTCCTGGTACCTAGAAAATCAGGCTACAGTGAGCACTCGGTAGCACATACATTACAGCAAAGCAAATGAGGGATTCAGAGTTTGGCAGAAAGAAGGCCATAGAAAACAAGTGCTTCAAACCAATTTCCAGATCTTAGATTGTAAGCTCCTAGAAGATTTGGGCTTCTAAACAGTGTGCTCATCATCTGGGTTTGGGTTTAATGGAAGTTAGTTCCCTTGAGGCAATAATATTGGAATGATAACTGGCTAGCCAAAGAAGGAAAAAAATGGATGATCCCTTAGAAATGAATTCTATCATTACTTATTATGAATACCCCAAATTATGACAAATTCATGTGTAAGTCCACCAGGGAGAAGTAGCCATGCACTATAACACACACAATCATTTATTACCCAAGAGAATTTAGGTGCTAATGTGCATGGTATTGCATCTGTGAAATTCTGAAACTCACAAAGGATTCCAAGATATAAAGCCAAATAAAACATAATACAGAGGGAAATGATTTTGATTATGTAACATTTATATATAGCATTTCATTTTACATTTCAAATTGCTTTTCAGTCATGGATTTATTCTTCACAGCACACCTGGGGTGTACATCCGTGCTGTTATCCTCTGTTCCCAGCTGAGGCAGCTGAGACTGAAAGAGGCAAAGTGTTTTGTCCAAGAGCACAACAGAGGCAGGGTGACAAATCATGCATTCATTCAATCATGAGTCTATTCAGCACCTACTCTTGGCAAGGCACCATGGTCTGTGGTGTACAGAGGTGGGTACTGTATACGAGGCCCCTGCGTTGCAGGAGCTTGCAGTCTGCTGGGACAATAAGTGGTTGGTGGATTATGTCTTCCAAAGTGATCTAGACAGGGTTTAGAGGAGGAGAGGGTGAGTCCCCTAAGATTCCTAGAGACAGTGGGATTTGAGACCCTTGAGAGATGGGTAGAATTTTGGCAAATAGAGGCTGAGGGTGGTGGGAATGACACAGAGACACAAAGATGGGCAAATTCAA
The DNA here is from genome assembly GCF_937001465.1 of Orcinus orca. NCBI lineage: Eukaryota > Metazoa > Chordata > Mammalia > Artiodactyla > Delphinidae > Orcinus > Orcinus orca. Next base: position 80,419,396 of record NC_064561.1, on the reverse strand, counting down.
CATGTATTAGAGAATGTTTGACTGAAGCAGGGCAGTTGAGGAAAAAGGGCTGGAGAGTGGAAAAGAGCAGATTTTCCAGGGCACTGAATTCCCAGCTAAATATATAGATTTTAGCCTGTGGGCAATGGGCACTGGACTCATTTCTGACTTCTCCCATTCACTCATTATTCTAACTTGTACTGAGTGCTATTATTATATGCTTAGTTTCCAGGTATTTTCCCATGCATCAGCTTTTCTAAACTTCACAGCATTCCAACAAGATATATGTTATTTTTCCCTCCTTAACTGGATGAAAAAACGATCATGTAGGTAATAACTGACAGATGAGGAATTCCAAAGGAGCACTCTTCACTTCCTCATGATATGTACTTATGAGGAGAATGAGTGCAAATTCCGGACAGTGTACTCAGGATGCCCATCTAATAATATGCCCCTCACTCTAGCCATTGTCTTTCCAGAAACAGAAAGTAAACAGGCTAGAAATAAATCTAATTTCTTAACATGTAAGTTATTCCATATCTAAAGTCAGCTCCAAGTTAAAAAGAAAGACATAGGTTATTTCCCCCTATTCTCTCTGCCCTACAATTAACAATAAATGTCTGCATTTTTATAACTTTAGTCTTGTGCGTATCTTTAATACATTCTGACCTCAGCTTAGTGTTTCCACTAAACCAGAATCTCTTTCTGGAGTTGGTCAGTTCTATCCCTCATCCCTTCCCCTTAGCATGTAACCTAACCTGTTTATCTTAGTGCCCTGTGAGGTCTCCATCTCAGCTTGAATTTTGCCCATCAAGAAATAGCTTTTTCTCTCCAGATACAGGCTACTAATTAGCATTTTTACTGTTTAATCATCAGGACTAAAATACAAGTGAAAGAAGCATTACTGTTAACCCAAAAATATTTAGCAAGGAAAAAGATTGCTTACTTAAATCTTTCTGTAAAGGAATAAAGAGATGCTCTAAGGAGGTGGGTGAATGTTTAGGTGACATAAAAATTTAATGTCTGTTAACAAGGGTGCTTTTTATCTCAATCTGGTTTTGTGGAAGAGTTTTCTTTGAAAATGCCTATCCATGATCAGTCAGGGAAGTCTTCCTCCAGGGTAAATATCTACCACAAATGACAGGCCAGTTTTGACTTTCTGCATGATGACAAGTGGGAACCACCAAAATGGGGCATTTAAAAATTCTAGATGCAATACACAACATTCTCCTATCTCTCGACCCTCTAGTGCCTTGTTTGGCTTTGCCCAGATTGTGTTTTATGACCCAAGCCATAGATTCATGAGTAAATGGTTGAGTGTTTCTCCATGTTTGTTTGTTTGTGTGTATGTGTGTGTGTGTTTTAAGAAGTTGAAAGAAAGTACAGTTAATAGGTAAGGATGATTAAATTTCATCTCAGATCTTAAGATCTTAAGGATCTCCTGTGAAAGATATGGGAAACAAGCACTAGACCAGAAAATTGTATCTGATTTCTCCTGTCTTAAAATGCATGACTTTTCCCTCTGATTTCAAGTAAAGCAATGGGCTGAGACGTGGTGATCTGTGTTTCACTGAGGAAAGTGATGAAACTAATTCATAATATTGTGACTTCTAGATCTGCAAAGCTGGCATCCTTACCTTGAGATATGGAGAAAACAGGACTTTGAAAGACTCACAGGAAATCAGACAACTTATTGTAACCTTTTACATCTCTTTACAGAAGAAAAATCTACCATGGGTACTTCTGGGGATTCTCCGTATTGATGGAAGAAAGTGTTCAGAGTACCAAGTGAATCCCATTGAAGGCATGTATTAGCATTAATTTCTCCTAACCATTGAAATGAAGCCTACATGGCTCTTTCTCCCCTTAAGATGTTCAGCAAAAATGCCGAGACTCTCAAAGATTATTGAGGTAGAAACATGCTGGAATTAACCTTATTTAAAAAATAATAACTATGCAAAATAGATAATTTCCCCAACCAATAGGCTTCCTGTATGGAGGCTCTTTACACAGGAGCTTCTGAATTCTCACAGAGGGCTAATGGGATATCGCAGGTAGGAAAATGTTGTGTGAGAAGTTAAATGACATTTCAACTTGATGTCTGCCAAAGGCCAGTCTAGGAGTCCCCAAGGAACAAGTATGTCAGCTGACCAAACCCTAGAAGTTTCTGTGGGGAGGTTGTTGGTCTTGTCCTGACTCAAGGACCCAAGGTCTTGAGTTATAGCAACCCTGTAAGCCTATCAAGGAACTCTTGGTAGCCTCCACAATAAGCATTACAGTATTATCCACAGATATAAGTACTCAATAAATTTAATTGTTAGCAGGTCCTGAGCTTAATCAAAGGAGACAACTTCCCTTGGGAATAAAACCAAAACCCTCAGAGGCCCAAGGAGGAAAGAGCATGGTCAATGTCAAGTGGCCCCAGAAAGTTCATGCTTGCTTGGGATTCCTGGCTCAAATCAGCTGTGGTGGGCATGAGGGCACTAATTCACATTCAGAGTCACAGGAACTATTCAATTGTAAAGGAACTGGAATATGTAATTGGACCTGGCCCTTGAAATTTTTGTGGCCCTTTCAAAGCAAAATAGAAAAAAAAGAAAAACCATGTCTGTTTTCTGACCTTTTCCAAGAAGCTGAAAATATAGTGCAAATGAGTCCTTAGTTGTGGGTCATCATCCTTATGAGATTTGTCTCTGATTCCAAGGCTGGAGACTGTTCCTCTGCCTCCCCATTTTTACCTACCCCCAACTTGAGATAGGTCTCAAAGTCTCATTTTGACCATATATTCTTCCAGCCACGTGAGGGAGACAGGGGAGGCTAAATATAACCACATTAAAAACCATCAGCAATGTTGGAAACAGCTTCAAGCTTAACATCAACAGTGAGTATGCAGCAGCAGCTTAAAGACTTGTGTGAACATGCCCAAATGTTTTCTAAGAATATTTTTCAGAAGAGTGTATTTATAGATATAATCTTTAATTGCATTATGAATGATAAATGAGAAGGTTAACAAACTATATTTCAGGACTGTTTTATATATTTATTTGCTGCTATCATTAGCTCTTTCTTTGTGACTGCAGATTATTTCTGCTTACTAGTCTTAGTGGAAAGAGAATTGCTGTACTTTAGTGCTGGGAAAGGATGTTTCAGTTGACAATGAAGGTTGCAGAAGTCTTGTTTAAGAGTTTATTTTGGTATTTGTCTCATTTTAAAGGCTGTGACTAGGACTTCATATCTAATAAGCATGCATGTAACATTTTTATGTTTGCTGAGTGCCTTATAGTCCCCGATTAGTCTCCACAGTACCCCTTGAGGGTGGGTCAGTATTACCGCCTACAGTTCACATTTGAGGAAATTTAAGATACTAAGGGATTATGTGATTTGTACAAGGTCACCCAGCATGCAAGCCTAGCTAATAAAAGATGACTTCAAAGCTCTTTCCAAATAAAAGTGCCTTATAAATGTTAGGTAGTATTAATGCGCATGATCCCACGATGAGTAAAATACAGTCCAGGAGTAAAGTGCTCATACATGCTCTATAAAATTAATTCTTTTTAACCTCAGAGCAACTTTTGAAATAGGAATTCTTGAACCTGGCTGTGTATCAGAGACATCATTATAGCCTTAAGAACATGTGAGCACCTGGGCCCCTACCCAAAGTACAGAATCATAATCTGGGAAGTGGGACCCAGATAATGTGTATCTTGAAAGAGCTCCAGGGAGGGGATTCTGATGCTCAGCAAGGTTGGGAGCCACTACTGTAGATTAGAATCATAACCTCAGTCAAGCAACAATAAGACATCGTGGAGTCAATTTAGGAGAAAAGGTCTGGTATCTCCCAGGTTCTGCCCACCAGTTAACAACTATTATTAGCAAAAGAACTACCTCCATGAAATAATCAACTGCGGAATACATGTGTGGAATTCCAGGAAGTAATGCAGAGATGAAAGTTTATTTAAGAACTAACATTGTTTGAATGTTATAATTTACTGGGTAAACTTACCGGGTCCACTCTGGGATTATTATTGGGTCCACCCTAATGTTTTTATTCTGAGTACCTCGTATGATAATCAGCATACTAAGAACCTATAGTATCTGCCTTTTCATCCATTTTTCAAACACTTATTTAATACTTGCTATGTGGAGACTGCAGAGTAAAATAATGGTTTTGGTCCACGAGGAGTTTATAATCAAGTGATAGAACCAGACATAGGCCAAAAAAACCAAAACCCTATAATACTAAGCTGCACATATTAAGTGATAATCAAAGTGTATATGAGGCATTATTCATAATCGCTAAAAAGTTGAAACAACCCAAATGTCCATCAGTTGATAAATGGATAAATAAAATGTGGTATATCTATACAACAAACTATTATTCAACAATAAAATGGAATGAAGTACTGATACATGCTACAACATGGATAAATTTTGAAAAAATTATGCTAAATGAAAGAAGCCAGTCAGAAAGAACCACATATTATATGATTCCATTTATATAAAATGTCCTGAATAGGCAAATCTATAGAGATAGAAAATAGAAAATAGATTAGTGGTTGCCTAGGGCTGGGGAGTTGGGCCGGGGGAGGAGATGGGGAGGAACCGTTATTGGGTACAGGGTTTCTTTTGGGGGTGATTAAAATGTTTTAAAATTGTGGTGATAGTTGCACAACTCTGTGACTATTCTAAAAGATGATTAAATCATATACTTTAAATGGGTGAGTTGTATGGTATGTGAATCATATCTCAGTATATATATATACATATACACACTTTATATGTGTGTGCTATATGAACTTGGTGAAAAGAGTGATTAATTAGTATGTACTGGAAGAAAGTGGTGGAAAATTTCCTGGAGGAAATGGCATTTGAGCTAAGTCAAAAAGGGTGATTTTTGTAAAGAAGGAAGGCATGCTCAAATATGTAGTCAAAGTGATGATGCTTTCATGCAAGGGCAAGTTATCTGGAGAAGATGAAGTTTAGGATACGTGAAGGGTACAGGAGATGGGGGCTAGGTGCAGAGCTTTTACTGCCATACTAAGTTCTGCAGTTTGGTTTTCATTTTTGTAGAGCCATGATAGGTTTGTGAGTGGTTTGATTAGGGCTGTGATTTGGAAGGATAATTGGAGGTGGTGATGAGGTCGATGGGGGATGGGGTGGGAGGGCAGTGAGCAGGGGAGACCATTTAGGAGACTAGGCTAGTGTAGTGTATAGGCAAGACATGATGGAGCCCTCAACTATGACAGCAGCAGTGAGCACTGGAACAGGGACAGATTTGAGAAAACATTTAAGAAGTAGAATCATAAAATTTTGTGAACTGAGGAGTAGGTGAGAAGGCACAGGATATATACAGCAGGGTATTTTAGACCACAGAAAGGCTGGGTCCTTTTTTGTTAAGTTATTTAGAATCATAATGTAAAAACTATTGTTGAAATAACAGCAAGCAGCCAAATTATAGCTTTTTAACACCTTGTCAACAAGGATTTGATTACAGAGAATCTTAATTTCTTTTTTTTTTACATCTTTATTGGAGTATAATTGCTTTACAATGTGTGTTAGTTTCTGCTGTATAACAAAGTGAATCACCTATACGTATACATACATCCCCATATCCCCTCCCTCTTGCGTCTCCCTCCCACCCTCCCTATCCCACCCCTCTAAGTGGTCACAAAGCACCGAGCTGATCTCCCTGTGCTATGCGGCTGCTTCCCACTAGCTATCTATTTTACATTTGGTTGTGTATATATGTCCATGCCACTCTCTCACTTCGTCCCAGCTTACCCTTCCCCCTCCCCGTGTCCTCAAGTCCATTCTCTACATCTGCATCTTTATTCCTGTCCTGCCCCTAGGTTCATCAGAACCATTTTTTTTTTAGATTCCATATATATGTGTTAGCATACGGTATTTGTTTTTCTCTTTCTGACTTCACTCTGTATGACAGACTCTGTAGGTCCATCCACCTCACTGCAAATAACTCAGTTTCGTTTCTTTTTATGGCTGAGTAATATTCCATTGTATATATGTGCCACATCTTCTTTATCCATTCATCTGTTGATGGACACTTAGGTTGCTTCCATGTCCTGGCTATTGTAAATAGTGCTGCAATGAGCATTGTGGTGCATATCTCTTTTTGAATTATGGTTTTCTCAGGGTATATGTCCAGGAGTGGGATTGCTGGATCATATGGTAATTCTATTTTTAGTTTTTTAAGGAACCTCCATGCTGTTCTCCATAGTGGCTGTATCAATTTACATTCCCACCAACAGTGCAAGAGGGTTCCCTTTTCAACACACCCTCTCCTGCATTTATTGTTTGTAGATTTTTTGATGAAGGAATGTATATTGTGAATAAAGGGTGGAATGAATAGAAATGCTATCACCCCATTTTGTGAGCTCTTTGGAATCAGACCTCCACTTGTTGGAGGTGAAGCAGTTATTTATGGCCTGTTGAATGACTAAGTATTTACCTCTTGCTCAGATAGCTTCCCTAGAAACACTTCCTTTGGTGTGAGCAACTTGGATTTACTGCCAGGGCAACACCTTCCTTCCAACACCCACGTTGCCTCTTGGCTCGGTCCTCACGGGCAGGTGTTAGTAAGCAGCATTTTGTTTTGCTTCTAATAAGAGCACAGCCTCTGAAAAGCATAGGCTGAATGTACCACACATTGTAACTTTCCCTTACAAGTGTTCTTATAGGGAAGATCTGAAACTGTGGGAGTCTTAAGGATCAGGAAGACGAAGACTGCTTTTTCTCATAATCGTGCAGGGCCACACCTATGTTTTCCATCTGAAAGAGGGGCAGCCAGTTCCTGGGCAAGGTCAAAATAGACCAAGTCTCTCTCATTGCATGGCGTTACACTCACTGGGGATATGTTATGGCCATCTCTGGGGGCTGTGGAAGGTGTTGCCATGACACTGCCTGCAGCTAGCCGAGTTTGGGAACAGCATTTCCAATAAGTGCCTTACATGAGTTTAACCAAGCCTGGAACACCGTTTAGAACACCACTTGCTAACATGTGGCTCATATCTGTGCCTGTCGGTGAACAATGACTACAACTAGCTGTGTTCAATCGCAATTGTTAGCAGAGCTAATTACAGCAGTATCGGGTGGGAGGAATCCTAGAAGATACCTCTAAGGGACTTCTATCACTGCAATGCTCCAATGAGCATTGTGGTGCATGTCTCTTTTTGAATTATGGTTTTCTCAGGGTGTATGCCCAGTAGTGGGATTGCTGGATCATATGGTAGTTCTATTTTTAGTTTTTTAAGGAACCTCCGTGCTGTTTTCCATAGTGGCTGTATCAATTTACATTCCCACCAACAGTGCAAGAGGGTTCCCTTTTCTCCACACCCTCTCCCGCATTTATTGTTTGTAGATTTTTTGATGAAGGAATGTACATTCAAACTTTGGCTTTGTAGGTAAGCAATGGAAACAGGCCCCTTGGGGAACCTTTAAACAACAGTTCTCTGCAACCCTGAACAGGGATCCATCTTCACTCCACAGTTGGTGAGGGATCATGTTCAAAAGAGAACCACCAAAGGGAAAAGGAGGAAAGGGACGCTTAAAGCCAGTAGGGTAAATTTTCTGGATTAAATGAGAGCAGAACTGGGTATTCTTCCTTGGGATGCCTTTTACTCACTGCATGACCTGATGGAGGCCACTTCCCCTTTCTGGGCCTCACTGTTCTCATCTCAAAAATAAGGATAACAATTGTGGCCCTATTTATATCCCAGGATTTCTGAAAGGAAAAAGTAAAAAATATATATATAAAAAAATAAAAGTTGGGGAACATAGAAAACGCGATATAACTCTAGGTAGTGTAACTATTATTTCCTATTGCTTGTTCCACATTTTACTTATAAATGATGAAAAGGAACAAGGAAAAAAAGTCTGGGCTGTTGTAGAATCTCAGACTACATTTTCTGATGCCTCTGAGTGATTCTGCGGTTTGCTCGTTTTAAGTCTTCAGATTTGCCTCCCTCTCCCCCAGTGCACCGATTCTGGTGTAAACTCGTCTCCAGTTTGAGGGGTGGAGAAGACCTCAGGAATCTAAAGAGGCAAGGCCCTGCAGTCATCTGGTCTTGAATCTTAATGTCACCTGCTGAAGCCCAAGTCCCAAAGGCTTCCTCTCTTCCCTCACTGAGACACCCGATTTGGGAGGACATCAGCTATGAATGAGTCACACAGTCAAACTGGGGCTTCAGGGGATACCTCCAGGATAGAACCAAAAAGAATTTGTAATGTGCTCTGAATGTGTCTCAGTCTGGGTCTCTAACTACAGTCTTGTTCTTGCTGAAAATCACAGCACACTTCTAACCAAGCAAGGCAGGTCTACTTATCTGATGCTGCTGTCAGTGATAGAGTAGGATCATATTATGGATTTGGCAGGGAGGAAAAAGATTTATTTCCAATATTTGAAGATTTATCTTTTCCACATATGCAAAACCAGTCGGAGCATTAAAAAATATCAGTGAAAAGTGATCATGTTTTGTGAGCAGGAGGAACCATTCTTGACTTCAGAATAATACAGAAGACTTTTAAGGATCCCAAATTCATGGTTTAAAAAAAATGATTTGACGATAGGATACCAGCAGGATTATCAGACTCTTAACTGCCCCCTTATGGTGAGGTGCTGTCTCCATTTAAATGAACGCCTTACATTGAATGCTTAAATTTCCCCCTTTCTTTTTTTCTCCTCCCCGTCATTTAGCTTTTTTCTATGTTCAGCACAACTAAAAAGTCTAAGTAGGGAATTGTACATAATTGTAGGCTCTGCACCATTAGCAAAGTCATGCTTCTTTCTAAGTATTTGTAATCATCTATTCCACTCTTCCTTCCTCCTCCTGGAAAATTTACTTGGAGTGATTGTAGTGTCCTTTATTTCTCTTGAAGGCATCCTTTTGACCTCACTTTGTGTACAGGCTATAAAAAATATCAAGAAATGAAATATTGTATTTTCCATGTAGTCACAATATACACAAATAGAAAACACCACTTTAAATGAATAGAGTAAAAGTGGGGGCTAATCTCTAAATTGCGTTTTATCTTTTGAAGTTATTTGGTAAGGTAAAGAGATTTAAAAAAATACTTTGTAACTCAAAGGTCATGATCACCCTGGATGTACAGTCTGCACCTGCCAGCTAGGAGGTTGTTTTGTGCTATTAGGTGAGAACTCAATGGCATCCTTTGCCCTCTCAACCTTTATTACTGGCTTAGAGAAATATGACATTGCTAAAAAACTCTAACTTGAAAATGCTTCACAGAGCAGGATCCTTGCCACATTCAGGAATCTTGCTAGTTTGCAAGACGGGAGCTGTCACGCAGAACAAAACGCTGATACTAGAAGTCAGCAATCACAATGGGAATAAATACCACAAACTGTGGTTTCCTAATGTCTTAATCTCCCCCAACCTTAAAAGAGTGTTGCTGGCCTTACTTTGAAGATAACTTTACAAAGAAAATGTAGGGACAGGTGGAGTTAATTCCTGAATCTTAGCTCCTCTGGCAGTTCTTCCCCAATTTCTAATGCCTCTTTATTACCCAGATTATAAATAGATGCCCATTTTTCTTGTCTTGACATTATGTTCCTGACAAAGAACATACAATAACACCTTCCTTACCTGGTCAAGGAATAAGTTGTCCCGAGTAAGGGAGTTTACCAACTGATAGTTAACCTAGTCCCATGATGCAATCGTATGCTTTAACCCAGTTTTGAGAAAAGTGTTTTTTAATGATTTGTTTCTCTCTCTCTCCTGCTTTGGTGGGCAGAGCATGGACTGACCTTGTTGGGAGGACGTGGGATCACTGCTGGGGTTTTGTACAATGCAATGCTGCAGTAAGGCCATCAGTGTTTCTCAGGGGAGTTGAGTCACACTGGTACATTGTGAGTAGCACAATGAGACCTTAGGCTGAACTTGCCTTTAACTTGTATCCTTTCTACTTCTTCATGTTTCTGAATCATTAAGAAAAGTTCTTCTTAATATGCTGTGTACCCTGTTTCTGAGGGTAGAAAACTTTCCATCAAGAATTGTTCAAATATAACATTTTGGCATGAGGAAGGGATGCCTATGGCTGGATTCTTCTTATTATGTGTAATCTATAGGTTGGCACTGCTCCTATGAGTTGTTCTACATCTTTTGTATGATTTTAATATTTCCCCCTTTTTCCAAAGCTCTATGCTCTAGGCTTTAGAATTCAGAAGTACTGTGGCTTTGGTGGTCATTCTTTTTGAACCTGAAAGGGGAGGTAAAATGTGAAACATCAGTGCCTAAATTAAAGACTGGCCAGATGAGGCCATTCTCTGTTGGCTCTACCTCAGTGGTTTGACATGGGTTTCTGTGTTGGTAGAGAGATATAAGATCTGTGCCAGATGCAGGACTTTGGCTCACAGTATCAAAGTATTCTGGTCTCTGTGGTGAGCAAGAGTCTTGGGTCTGGTGCATGTCTGCAGACTAGAATGGATTGCCGTGGTTTACTCTCCAGTGTAAGGGTTGCTCTGGAAGCCCCTGAACTCTGCTGCCCAGTTGCTTAGCTCTTCTAAGATGGATTGAAGGTTATGGTACTTGCCCATCACTGCTTACCATTTTGGGGATTTGAGCTAATCAATTAATCAGGTCTTCAGCTCTTCTCTGATGCTTTTTCTTAGAGGGTCAATTGAGGTATGTTTGAAAACTTCCTGGAAGATACGTACCCTGCCATCTCTTCTGAACCTCTCACTCATCATCCACATGCAATTTTCTTTGTCTACGTCTTCTTCCCTCTCCCCACCAAAATTGTTCTCAATAAGGTCAAGTTACCTGTTGTATTAGTTTCCTATTGCTGCTGAAACAAATTACCACACACTTGGTGGCTTAAAACTACACAAGTTTATTCTGCGACAGTTCTGTTGGCCAGAAATCTGAGAGCAGTTTCACTGGGCTAAAGTCAAGATGTTGGCAGGGTTTACCCCTTCTGAAGTCTCTAGGGAAGAATCTGTTTCTTTGCCTTTTCTAGCTTCTGTAGGCCACTTGCATTCCTTGGCTCAGGGCCCCTTTCATGCATCACTCCAACCTCTTGCTTCCATTGGCACATTTCCTGTTTCCTCTTTGTAGTCAAATCCCTCTCTTTCTCCCTTTTATAAGCACACTTGTGGTTCATTTAGAACTCATCTGGATAATCCACAATAATTTCCTCATCTCAAGATTCTTAACTTAATTGCATCTGCAAAGTCCCTTTTCCATATTACATTAACAGGTTCCAGGGATTAGGTACTGGATATTTGGGGGGGGGCATTATTCAACCTACCACAGCATTGATTTCCTAATTTTCAAATCCAGTATCTTCTTTTCAGTCCCCATCCTAGCTGGATTGACATTTGATACTGTCAGTTACTCTGGGAAAAACTCCTCCTCTGACCTCAAGATATAGGTTATTTTATTTTGTTATTCTTGTTGCGATATTTTTATTGTCTGTCTCTCCCTCTAGAATGCAAGCCCCTGAGTAGAGTCCTAGGTTATCTTGTTTCTAAGCTCTATCCCCAGAGCTTAGAATAGTCCCTACTACTATCAAATTATGAAAGAAATTGGATAATACAAATTGGATGAACTTTCCCACTTCTAGGTCTATCACCTTTCATTATTATTTTCCTTCAGTGGCCCTTCCTCTTCCCATGCAGTCAAGATTGGTATTCCCTTCAGGACTTGGTCCTAGTCTGCTTTTCTTCTCATCTGCCAGGTAAATGCTGCTCCTACCATATTCTGGGGTCTCTCAAATCTGTACCTCAAGCCCAGACCTCTGATTTGAACTTCCAGCTTTAATCTTTACCTGGATGTCTCACAAGCACAGCCCACCTTTCCCATCTAGATCCAAATACAACCAAAAACTAACCTCACCTTCCTCTTATACTCCCAGGGAATGGGAAGTGCCAAGATTTACTCAATAGCCATAGCAAGAAGACTGGGAGCCATCCCAGACTTCATGCTTTCTCTCTACTCACTCTTCCCCTACCCCCTCCAGTCAGTCATGAAGTTTTGTCAACCTGACTCCTAAATATCTCTTTCTGTATAACTCCCATCGCCCTGGTTCAAATCCTTATCACTCCCATGAGTAGGAGTGATGAATTTACCAAACTCTTGACTTCTCTTGAATATGGTAGAATGACATGCTGTTAAACTTTTGGGATGTGTACCAGAGCTGCTGATCATTGCCAGCCATGCTCTCAGGCTCTGCTGAGTGGGCAGTGACTATGATTTGCATACCACATGAGCTTGGTCACCATAGCTGATTGGGCCAGGGATGGGTGCCTGATCCAAGGGTGGCTCTTTCTATGGGCTTGATCAGCCAACATATGATTTGGGTGGCTGGTTGTAAAATATAAGTTGAGTAAAATTCCTCTTTTGGAGTTTCAGAATAGAGAAGTTGAGAGACTAGGATCACTGTATTGCTGAACAGAAGGGTCAGCAGGAATGGCGGGCATGAGCAAGCTGCGGTTATAAGAAAGCAGATACTGTGAGTAAGGAGGGGAGCCGGTGAGCAAGATGAGAGCAGGAAAAGAAAGAAGCTGAGGCACTGTGAGTAGAGTGCTGCCTCAGTTTCTGTGGTTCTTTTTTTAAAAAATTTTACCATTTATATTTAATAGAATTTTAAAAATTCATATTAATCCAATGCTTTATTTTTCAAGTTTTATTGAGATATAGTTGACATATAGGACTGAATGTTAAAGGTGTACAGCATAATGATTTGACTTACATACATCATGAAATGATTACCACAGTAAGTTTTGTTGAACATCTATCTTCTCATATAGATACGAAATAAAAGGAAAAAAAAAATTTCCTTGTGATGAGAACTCTTAGGATTTACTGCCTTAACAACTTTCATACGTAACATACAGCAGTGTTCATTATATTTATTGCGTTGTACATTGCATCCCTTCTGTGGCTCTCTAAGAGTATTTCCTGAGGCCTGGCCCTACTGTGATTCCTATTGTCAGGTTTCTATGAGTCTCTGCATTATTATAAGCAAACAAACAAAATAACCCTCATCTGAGTGAACCCTTGCTTCCTTCAATAAATTGGCCAAAGAGTTATGTGTTCCGGTAAGCCCTTATGATGTTATGATGAGACATCTGCAAGAAAGCAGCACTGTAATCAAGAGCAGCAATATGCAGTCCCAAACTCAATGTTAATACCACTTCTTTTTAAAGCATTAGCTTAGGAAAAAAAGAGGTTATATCACTATTTCCTTTGAGACTGGGAGAATATTATGAGCTTCTTGTGTCAAAATCAGTCTTTATTTAAAAACAAATCAATCCCTAAACATAATTTTAGAAAGGAAAAGTAATTGCTGCTACAAATATCATAGGAAAATGACTATAAGTGACATAACATTGTCTGATGCTTATCAACAGTGGGATAATCACACCATCTTTTTAGATGACATGTTTCTAGATAGCTGCCTTTCCGTTTGCCAGCTGTTGGGACCAGATGGATTACTGAAAGTCTCCAGGATTCTTAGTCACATGACCACATTCCTCTCTCAAATAAGAATAATTAAATTCATTGAAGATCTTTAGGTAAAAAACATTGGGCACATGTAATCAATGCTCTGAATATGGAATACAATTAGGAAGCATTTTTATTTATGTCTCCCACTATCCCTATAAAATGTATTCACTGGGGAGTTTCTCACTCTGTCTAGGATAAAATAAAAACTAGGTAGTGTTAGGACAGTTTCGAGCATTCTTAGGCAACAGAAAGTCCTTGGTCACTCTAAATACTGTTTAGTGCATCTATTCCCGTGTTATACAATGTGGAACTTGGTTGAAAATTAAGTCTTACCCTTATCCCAGTGAGAAGCCACTTGCAGGTGGGCAGCTGTGGAAGGGGAAGGTCTTTCTCTTCTTGCTCCTGGCAGGAGGAAGATCCTTCTGGGGCTGGGGTGGGGCAAGGTGGGAGAAGCAGGGAGGGGCAGGAGTGTGGTCCCTTGAGTGATGAAGTTGTAAGATGGCCTCCAGCTTTCTGGGTCTGAGAAATATTTAAAGCAGACCACATTTCACAGAGACTTTTGCAGGTTCTTTGGAGATTGCACTCATAGCTGGTGTTGTCTCACTTGCCATTTCCTTGATTCAGGCAAATGCGCTCTCCATTTGAGCAGCCGCCTACTTCCTCAACCCCGAGGAGCCAGTCTTGCTCTCCTTCACCTCTTCCGAGGCCTGCCCGCACCCAAGGCTCTCCCCAGCCAGCCCTCTCTCCCGTTTGGCACACATCAATCCATGAAGATACACACACACTCCCTTTCTTCCCTTCTTCCTTGGACAAACTCAGGGCAGCAGACTCCCTCCTTCGCTCTGCACCAGAAGTGCTTGCAAGCTCTTCTTTCACATGATTTTCCAGAAGGGAGCTAAACCACCAGGTTCTTCCTACCCAGAGACATACATTAGGCTTTCTGATGAGTTCCACTCATGTCCCTTTTTCTTGACATTACATGACCTCAAGCTTTTACTTTGGTGGGAGGTGAGAGCACATTTTTCTCTTAAAAAATCCTCCAAATATCCAGCAGTCCTTATGTGATCTAGTATTTCCTTTGGAACATAGCACCTTGTGTGTCTTGGTGCCTCAGCCAACACTTAGTTTTAACACCCTGTTAAGTTTGTGGAGGATTTTTGTTTGCTTGTTTGAAATTCTAATGTCAGAAATGTGTTGTTTGGATGAAGTCTGTGTACATCCTACACACCTATGACCACATGGCTATACTCAAGCAAGAATTGCTCCAAAAAACAAACCTACAGCGTCTCTGGCCAGCCCTGATTTCTGAAGGGAACCAATGGATTCTCTCCTCCTTAGCTCAGCAGACCCTGAAACTCTCTGATCAACAATCCTAGGACACAGCCCACGTAGCTTTCAAGCTGTCGGAGCAGGAAGAAAGGAACACACAGTGCCAAGATACATAAGAGGGCGATCTTGTCTATGGCCCTCTCACTCCTGATTGTATTGAAGATGTGAATGTCCTGAAGGGCTACTGGGGGACTTCTGAGCTTAGCAGGCTTGAGGACTAGAAAGACTGAGAAAGGCTAGAATAGAGAGGCCAGATACCTCTGAGGAATCAGGAGACAGAAGGGCTGACTCTGGATGAGGGCAGAAAATAAGGGAGGATACTGCTGCAGGGGAAAAAACCACCTTACCTGAGGTCCTTCACAACGTGAACCCCTATCTTTCTTATCAGTCTCATGTTCTTCACTCCCCTCACCTTCACTCCAGCTACACAAAGCCACCCGACATTTTCTAAATATGCCATTCCCTTCCACACTCTTTTATTTTTCACCTAATTTAAGTCTAATTTTCTATGATGCCTTCCTGCCACTTTCCTCATCTGGCTGCTGTACCATTTTTTACATGTCTCAGCTCCAGCTCTCACAGCACTTTGTTGTAGTGCTTTATTAACTTTCCTCTCTCCGCTGCCCAAGACAGTGAGCGTCTCTAAGACAAAGACTGTGCCTTATTCATTTTTATACTCCCACCACCTTCAGTGTTGTAGGGACTTCTATTAGTTTTCTACTGCTGTGTAAAAAATTACCATAAACTTAGCAGCTTGAAATAACACACATTTATTATCTCATGGAGTCTGCAGATCAGATGTCTAGGCATGGTGTGGCTGGATTCTCTGATCAAATTCCCACTGTGCTGAACCCAAGATGTAAGCCAGGGCTGTGATTCTCACCTGGGTTTCATGGTTCTCTTCTAGGATCACTAATTGTTGACAGGATTCATCTGTTTGAAGCTGTAGGACTGAGGTCTCCATTTTCCTGCTGGCTGTTGGCCAGGAACTACTCTCAGCTCCTAGAGGTTGCCCACAGTTTCTTGGCTTGTTGGCAGTTCACAACATGGAAGGAAGCATGTTTGCCTCCTTCCAGGCTAGCTGGAGCACATCTCTTTGATTTCATCTTCTGCAACCAGCGAGAGAGAACACTCTGCTTTTAAAGGGCTCACCTAATTAGACCAGGCCCACCCGGATAATCTTCCTTTTGCCCCATACTGTAACATAATCACAGCAGGGATATTTCATCATATCCATAAGTTCCACCCATATTCAAAGGGGAGGGAATACAAGGGTAATCGTTCATTGGGGTCACCCTAGAATTTTGCCTACCACAGGGCTCAATGAATATTTACAAAATCAAATAAGATGTGTTCCAAAAATTTATAAATTAGAAACAATGGCATTCAATTGTAAGATTTTTTTTTTCCTATTGTTACTTTGGAGGGCTTTTAAAGTTGTTTCTTAATTTGTTTCTTAATTTGGATCCACAATGGTTAAGAATGCTTTACGTGAGATAACACGAGGCCCCTGCAGGGAACCCAGGTAGTACAAGATATTTGGGATGGGTGCCAAGACCTGGTCTGATATCTGACTGTCTGTGTGACCTTAGCTAACTTCCTGAAACTCTCTGAAT
The DNA here is from genome assembly GCF_937001465.1 of Orcinus orca. NCBI lineage: Eukaryota > Metazoa > Chordata > Mammalia > Artiodactyla > Delphinidae > Orcinus > Orcinus orca. The sequence goes on along the minus strand of NC_064561.1, from coordinate 80,402,988 downwards.
GTCAGAGTCCTCTTTAGGTATAAAATGAGGGGGGCGGGACTAAACAATGTCTAAGGTTGGCTAGCTTTAAAATTCTCTAATTTCTAAGACTAACTCATACTGATAAAATTAAAAACTAGCTAAGTGAATCACACTATCCAAATTCATTGAAATAGGTCTCAAAAGAATTTCATTACAGATGAAATTGCAATGATGCAATTTTAAGAGGAAAAGGCAGTTTTGTTTTTAAATGAATCCATTCCTCTATTGGCTGAACCTGACTAAATACAAATAAGAGTACACAACTACATTTTTAATACTTTACATAAAATGGTGAAGAATATTTTTTCTTTAGATGACATATCTGTTCAGTTATGGTCAGATGTGAATTTTCCCCAAGATATTAAAACTTGATAGAACCACTGTCTTAAAAATAGCTGAATTAACTCAGTTGATGATAACTGAAAAACTATCAAAGGCAGTACTCAAATATTACAAATCACTTTACTGACTACCTGTAAAGCACGTTGAGATTCTTATATACATTTTGGGGTTTAAGTCTTTTGTTTTTCTCAAACGAAGTGTCTTTGGCTAGGATAATTATTCTCTTCTATCCAAAAAAAAAGAGCTCTAATTTTAAACAGGTATTATTAAATTCCTCTGAGATAGACTTCATGCAGATGTATTTGTTAAAACATCCTTTTATTGACTGTGCACAGTTATTAACAATTCACATTTCACTTTATCTACCAAGTGGAAGAACATTTATTCTTTCATTAAAAAGTTAAGCCCTGGGCTTCCCTGGTGGCGCAGTGGTTGAGAGTCCGCCTGCCGATGCAGGGGACACGGGTTCGTGCCCTGGTCCGAGAGGATCCCACATGCCGCGGAGCGGCTGGGCTCGTGAGCCATGGCCGCTGAGCCTGCGCGTCCAGAGCCTGTGCTCCGCAACGGGAGAGGCCACAACAGTGAGAGGCCCGCATACAGCAAAAAAAAAAAAAAAAAGTTAAGCCCTTAGGGCAGCAACAGGGTCACAGAGCATTTTTCCTATAAACGGCTCTGTCCAGTGAATGTGAAATGCTTCCATACTAATACAAAGGAGAAAAATAAATAAAACAAGTAGATTTCTCCCGCCTTCCATCATCCCCTCCCTGCCAATACACTCCTCTTATTTTATAAAATGCCAACAGGTAAACAGTTCCCACATTGGTACTTCCATTAATCACAAGAGGAATATTACCATTTATTTGGCACCACTGAGTTCAGAACATCCTTAGAGCTGTGTGAAAGTGGCAAAAGGAGCATGAGGCCACAGTCATTTCCTCAGGAAAATGAGTTCTGGACAGAGAGGGTGGAAAATCCTGAGGGCGTTCATCAGCCTCCCGCACCTTGCTGCTCAAGTTTCTGGAGCTGTTTTTCAAGTTTTGAGACGTCTACTCGATGCATCATCAGAAACTGGCCATTCAAATGAAAGACGGGGATGTCAAATTTATATCTGTCATACCAAGCAGAGTTTTCTGGAAGTGTGATGTCCACCTCCTGTAAAATAAACTGAAACAGAGACAGACTAAAGCTCTAGATTTCAGAGAACATGGAACAACGCAACGGCTGTAGTGACAAACTGATCCCCAGACTGCTTCTAATGCTGAGAGGTTTTTACTGTTGTTGTTTGAGGTCCACAGTCAGCTAATGACCCTGAATTCCATAACCTGATTGATTTCTTTACATTCCCTAATTTTGCTACTTTTCTGTTACATCTGTTAGGTTCAGCATCCAGGTACTACTCAGTTCCCAATGAAATAAACAATGTCCCAACTGGGAAGCTGCCTGAGAATCAAGAAAGACATGTTTTGGCTGTAAGATTGGGAAAGGTATCATGGTTTGCTACAGGAAAACACTTTCATGGAAATGACAACATAAGATAAAAGGAATAGGGACAAAAACTTAACAGAAGGCCCAAATGCTGTACCTGCTAGTTAACTTTGACTCATTTTAAGAGTCAGAGTAAGAAAACCAGTACTGCTCAGAGAAAAACACTTAGGTGTAATGACTTTTATGGAAATCAGCACTAAAATCTCTCTCAAGAAAATTTAAATGAAAAAATCATTCAATCTCTTAAAGGATCCAGGCAGATACTTTATACTACATACAGTATCTATTCCATATACATAAAGCCACACTGTATTATATTACCCTGTTTTTATAAGGCTCCAGTACTTCCTTGGCTTCATCACAAAGGGGGCACGGATCCTACAGGACGAAAAAAGCCATTAAACCCAAAGAATGGCATTCAGCCCGACAAAAACCACAAGAAGCAGATTATACTTATTTTAAAGGACAGTTTTCTACCAGGTTATACTGTTTTATTTTCCAAAGCAAAACACTGCCACAGAATCTTATAAATAGCTAGTATTTCATGGTAAATGGGCTTTCAGCATTTTTTACTTGTGTTTTGATTTTTCTTGACAAATAAATCTATCTACTAAATGTTAATGCTTATATTTGTTACACATATATGTGTGTATATATATGTGTATATATATGTACACACAGTACATTTAGATGCTTACAGTTTTTTGTTACTGGCTTCATCTAATTGATATCTAGGAAGATTATTTTCCATATCATTTATAGTCCTAGGGCTTTGTCCTTCCTAGGTCAGGAGCACCTTCCAGGCCTGGCTGACATCACCAGAATGTCTTAAAGTCTGTTTTGATTGGGGGGCACTGAGATTTGCCAGCCTGTTTTTCTGTGTTTTGGTTTTGGTTTTGTTTTTTTTGGCCGCGCCGCACGGCTTGCCGGATCTTAGTTCGCCGACCAGGGATTGAACCCGGGCCCATGGCAGTGAAAGTGCAAAGTCCTAACCACTGGACTGCCAGGGGATTCCCAAGCCTGTTTTTCCTAATAACCCATTGGGATGGAGTTAGATAGTGATCGTCCCATCTTTAAAAGGGAAAAATCTCTTTACTTTGGGTGATGATTGTACCAACTCTTCAATGTTTCGTCAGTTTTCTCATTACAAGTGTCAGCAGTAGGTTTCCCAGACTAACTCTCCACCTTAGGAGCAAGCGAGTTTTAGTGCCCGTTGTTGTTTGCACCCTAACCATCTAGAGGAGAAGTCTGCCGAGAATGCTGTGGATCACTGGCAGATTTTAAAGGCTTCTCAGGCCTTGACTCAATGAACAGGTACTACTGTAGGTTCTCTTGTATGAGCTAAAAATAGATTCAACATTACTGATGCTTATATAAAACCTGCTTTTTAACATGACAGGAAAAGATGAGCTGTTATGGAGGCCCTTCCTCCAGCTTAACTCACCTTATTTTGAAATAAGAACCTGGATCATCAAAAGACAGTTTTCCTTCAGAAAGGTCCTTCTGGCTGTATTTTTCTGCTTCAGGGCTCATTATGTTATTTTAGCATTATCGATAAATAGATTATGGATAGTCTGTGACTTTTAAAAAATTTATTTATTTATTTTTGGCTGCGTTGGGTCTTTGTTGCTGCGGTGGGCTTTCTCTGGTTGCAGCAAGCAGGGGATACTCTTTGTTGCAGTGCACGGGCTTCTCATTGTGGTGGCTTCTTTTGTTGCAGAGCACGGGCTCTAGGCACGTGGGCTTCAGTAGTTGTGGCGCATGGGCTCAGTAGTTGTGGCGCACAGGCTTAGTTGCTCTATGGCATGTGGGATCTTCCCGGACCAGGGCTCCAACCCATGTCCCCTTGCATTGGCAGGCAGATTCTTAACCACTGAGCCACCAGGGAAGCCCAGTCTTTGATTTTTAAGATAACCAAGTTAAAATTCTCTGAGAAAGTTTCAAAAAGTCAAGAGAGGATCTTAAAAGCAAAACAAGAACCAGTGAAATTGCAGAAGTACCAAATTTGGTACTATTTGCTTTTATAATAAAAAAAAACTTTAGTAGAGCTAGGATCAGGTTTTTTATTTTATTTTTTTTAAAACACAGAGAACGGGAATTCCCTGGTGGTCCAGTGGTTAAGACTCCATGCTTTCACTGCTGTGAGCCTGGGTTCCAACTCTGGTTGGGGAACTAAGATCCCACAAGCTGTGCAGTGCAGCCAGAAACAAAACAAAACAAACAACCCAGGGACTATGGAAGTCTGGGCAAATTATCACGTTTGTATATATTTTTATGAGGAAAGGTCATCAAATTTTAAAGAAATCTATGAGCTGAAAAATGACAAGACCCAGTGGTCTGGAACACTTGTACATCCTTGTCTAGGATTTTCAGTGGTGCCAATACAGCACTTATTTACCCTATCCCTGAATTGTAGTGGACATTTGGTGGGTTGGCTGTCTACCACCCATTCCCCTTTCTTGTAGCAAGAATGCTGTGATTTTGCCTTACAGAACTGCTCTCAGCATGTGGCTGACTCCTCCCTGAACGGGGGTGGAACACCTGATTTAGGCTGAGGCATCCAGCACATCATAGCCCTTCGACTACAAATGGCTCAGGGATCGGCCAATCAGAGCCAAAGGATAGTGTGAGGGTTTTGCTGGAGTTTCTGTAGATACCGGAAATGTGAGATCTGAGGCTTGGGATCGCTGCAGTTATCCATATGAAGAGCCAGAGTGTGAACTGATTTAACCTAGAGAATGCAGTGCTGAAGAGACTGGTAATGTGCTTAAGTTTCAGAATCAAGCTACTCCTGAAACCAGACTAATGCATAAAATCCTTTTTTTGTTTAAGCCACTCTGGGTAGTACTTTCTGTTATTTATAACTGAAAGAGACCTGATACTGTACTTTTTCTTTCAGAGGACTGTGAACTCCGGGAGGTGAGAATAATGTCTTATTATATGTCTAATGACACAAATGAAGGGTTTGGTACAAATTTTAAGCTGAATGGAAGATTAGTGTGTTTTGCTTTGGCACATGTTTTTGGCTAACTTGGCTGTTGTTCAAACTGAAAAATAGTGCAGAATAGTTAGGCTGAGTGAGCACCATTAGCCTTAAGGGATTATTTTATTTTTGTGGTTAATTTTCACATACATTTCTCATATGTAGACACAAATGATGAAATAGTTTTGTTCCATAATAATGCAATATATACTTATGAATATGAAAAGTAAAGATTAACTATTTTCAATAAATTTTTAAAAGACTTAAACTTTGTTATTAGATAACTGTCAGATATATTCAAATTGCTAAAATGTCTGAAATCTGAAAAAAATCTATCAAACAAGAGACCTTTTTTGTTTGAATTGCAGTATTATTCACTAAAGGTAATTCTATTACCCTGAACTTTATTTCCTTTTTGATTACAAATCACACAAAGTAATGTTAACTAGCAAAAGGAAATCCATAATGTTTGTCTTATAAATTTTAGAGGAAAAAGCTCTTAAAAATTTAACCTTGCTTTATAGCTTAAAACCAGTGTTAGGGGTAAGAAAATAAGTACAGTCAGTCCATTATTTGTGGATTCTGTATTTGCGAATTCATCTATTAGCTAAAACTTATTTGTAACCCTAAAATCAATACCCAAGTTTTTGTAGTCATTCACAGACATGCAGGTGCATAGAGCAGCGAAAAATTTGAGTTGCTTAAAGTGCACATTTCTGGCTGAGGTGGGACAGGATGATGCTCTGCCTTCTTGTTCCAGCTCTCATACTGTAAACAAGTGTCCTTTTCTACTTAGTGCCACTCTTTTTGCATTTTTGTGCTTTTTCTTGGTTATTTTGCAATTTAAAATGGCCCAAGCATAGTGCTGAAGTGCTGTCCAATGTTTCTAAGCATAAGAAGGCTGTGATGTGCCTTACGGAGAAAATACTTTGTTAGATAAGCTTTGTTCAGGCATAAGTTACAGTGCTGTTGGCCCTGAGCTCAGTGTTAATGAATCAACAATATATGTTAAATAAGATGCCTTTAAACGGAAACACACATAAAACAAGGTTATGTATTGATCAGTTCAAAAATGTTGTGACCAGAAGCTCATAGGAACCTAACCCTATATTTGCCCTAGGAGCAGTGGTTCAGTACTTGCTAATTCAGTGTTTGTGGTGACTTTATAGAACATGACTATCACAAATAATAAGAGTTGACTATATTTCTAAGTGATACACTTGTAAACACCTGATAGTGCTTTTCTTTCAATGTATGGATCAGATGACGATTAAATATATTAATTTACCTCCTGATAACAGTGACACAATGAAGTATCTGGGTAGGATAAAGAGTTACCACTATTGTAACTGGAACTGAAAAATTGAGGAGCATGTCTGAAGAAAATTTATACCATTGCTTTCCTTTCAACATTTTTCCCCTTTCTTAAATGTACAACTTTCTTCACCCAACATTTTAATCCTTTATGTTTTTAAAGTAGTGATTTTACTTTTTATTCTGTACCTTTGTGAATAAGGTTAGCACAGGCAGAGCAGTCTTGGAGGCAGATAGATTTCTCAAGAGCAGTTGAAAGGAGTGTTTGGCAAGTTGCATGCTATTTCCTTGAAACCAGAGCATCTTAATTCTGCCAAAAGAAAAAGAGACAGTAAACTTATGTGCCCTAGACTTTGCTCTTTATAACAGAAACAGTAAGCTGCAAATCTATGATGGAATTTGAAGACTTCAGATGTGCTTCTTGGTGTCCAGGAGTGTCAGAGAGGCCAAGATGTTTGGCAAGTCTTCATGATGCCTCAATATTCACTGTATTCCAAATTTAGAATTTAGAATGGGAAAAAATCCAAATGTATGGATTAGTTGTATGTCTAATCACTTGGTTTCTGTAAGCAAATTCCATGGTTTGTTAATTAGAATAAAAAATTAAATTTCACCTGCAGATTTTGCTAGCATCCTGATGGTCCCCTAAAATGTGGGAAGTTTCCTAAAATGGTTTTTATTCACAGAGATACCTTATCTTATAGGTAAGCATTCAACAATGCCCAGCCACCTTCATGGTAAAGGAGATAGTAAGCAAGAAGCACAAGTCTGTACCTGAAGGTTAAGGCTATTACTTATGAGATTTATGCCCCTCTGCTGCAACAGGTGGGGAAACACAGAGCTGTCCTTAGAGGAGCTTATAGGGGAGGTTAGGCTGAGTCAACCTGTCAAAAACAAAAATCTACTCAGCTTTTCTAAGAAGTATTTTAAAAGGAGATGGTCATCATTTTTTAAAACATCCACAAATGTACTAGTGTTTCTACTGGAGATATTCCAATAAGAACAGCTTGGTAATAGCAGCATGTCAAACACTAGGCTTTGAAGCTCTCTCATCCTGCTACTTTGCTCGACATAAGACACCCTACTTATTCCTAGGTATTCTACTGAGCCTCCAGCTTTGTCCTTTAAACTACAGATATGATGATTTCACTTTTAAAACACATATGCACTGTTGACTTTATCACTTATCAATATTCCTTGCATGAATTCATTCCTGATATCTTCATTTCTTAACTTCTCTTTATCTCTCCAACTTCATCTATCAGTTTCCCCTCCCTTATCTTGGCAACTTGCAGCACAAAGATTCTCTTTCTGTTCCTTGAATAACCAAAGATCATTTCTTCATCAGGATTTCTGTACTTGCTGTTCCTCTGCATGAAAAACTCTTAAGTAGCTTCTCATCTGGCCTGGGCTTATGTCACCTCCTTAGAGATGCCTTAGTGACTACCTTACCAATGTGGGCCAGTCCACCACTCTTCTTCCTCATATCTTGCTGCAGTTTTCTTTTATCCTTCACTATCTAAAATTATTTCTTTACCTATATGTCCCCTCTACTACAACATGAGTTCCATAGGAGCAGATACTTGTTCACCCCAATATTCCCGAGCATCTACAATTAACCCAGTACATAGTAGGTGTTCAAATAGTTGTTCGAATGTTAATAGTACTGGAGTGAGCCTTTCCCTCCGTCTTTAGTCTCACCTCTAACCCTGATCAGACACTCAGTGTGCACAGCAGTCACTATGTGGGCGGATCTCATATCCTAACTAAAAGTCAGTGCTCCTCACGCTGTCCACAAGATGCAGGCCAGGGTGCTGCAGCTGGTCCCAGCCCCTTCACCACCACCTTGAATCTCCTCCTGCTCTGCTCCAGAGAGCGTGCCTGTAATAATTATGTACTAATCTCTACTGGTGAGCAGGCTTCTCAGCATAAGATTAGCTTTAAACTCATTTCAAACAGAATGATATGACTTTAGAGAAAAGCACTAAATCCATATCAAAAAAGAGTAAAGAAGACGGGACAAAAGGATTGGATTCTGATCTGTGAAAACTATAATCTTTCCTTCTCTCTTAAATCCTTAGTCTTCCACTTCTCCCTGGATCTCCCTGCTAACTAAATGGTCCTGATAATGCATAAAAAAGGAATGTGATAAGGATTTTGCAAGGACCCAGCATTATTCTAAGGAGGAAAATGGATCTAAACAATTTCACAATATGCTGTGCTGCTTTCAACTAAGTGATAAGCCCTGGTATACATATGTTCCATAAATTCAGCAGAACCAACAGTCCAATAGGTGAATGTGGTTGGAGACAATAGCTTCCAAACATGGCTCTGTCTACAGAGGATATAAAGGAAGGGGAGGGCTTCCCTGGTGGTGCAGTGGTTGAGAGTCCACCTGCCAATGCAGGGCACGCGGGTTCGTGCCCCGGTCCGGGAGGATCCCACATGCCGCGGAGCGGCTGGGCCCGTGAGCCATGGCCGCTGAGCCTGCGTGTCCGGAGCCTGTGCTCCGCAGCGGGAGAGGCCACAACAGTGAGAGGCCCGCGTACCGCAAAAAAAAAAAAAAAAAAGAAGGGGAAGTATCAATGGAATGCTAGCCATGTTTACGACAGGTAGAAGTTTCTGCATCGTTGGTTTTGGCAAGGCCTTACGCCAACAGTGGCACACCCTCCTAGGGTATGAAGTTAAAGAAATTGTATAAAATGAAGGAGAAAGAAAATTTTAAAAATCAGTTTTGTGAGAGTAAAGGTAGAAAGATAGCTCTTGGAAATGAGAAAGAGCAGGCTATCTAAGGCAGTGACCTAAGGTTACAACCAGGACAGTGAACGGCAGCTGTGTGCTTTTGGTGGAGGGATTTAAGATTTATTGATGTCAGGCTGGTAAGGAATGGAAAACTTACTGCTTTCACCTAACTGAGTTGAGACTGAGGTGTTAAGGCTTTTGTTAAAAAAAAAAAAAATTCACATTCACAATGGAAATCTGCTTCAGTATTTCCAACATGACGAAACACAGCATGTGGTCTTGGTTGCAACCAAGACAAATAAAACCTGTCAGAGTAAACAGAGTTGCTCTTCTTTCCAGATTTGCTAGAATACTTGTTCAACCAACCCAAAAAGCTAAGTAAAGTCTTCAGAGATGCCACAACCATCTTGTTTAAAACTAGTTCTCTTTTCCATGTTAGTCTCTATTTCTCCTTTTTTAAATATGTATTTAATCACTTAAACATGGCACATTTGTTTACTGAGAAATGCATTAGCATTATGCAATTTTACTACCTGCATATTTTCCAAATGCTCTAGCGCACGAGGACACGTGCGTTTTACCATATTGTTAAATTAACTTATTTCTTTGTTGGCACTGTATTATAAAATTATATTAGAGTCTGATACAAAAAAGAATTCCCATACCTCTCCTAGGCAGAAATAAGATATTATGGCTAAAGTTCTGAACACTGGAGTTCACTTTGTTCTAGAAATAAAAAGTAAAATGAAAAATGATACACTCCAACTGGAACACCCCAAACCCTAACACCACTGCTGTCAATGTCACAGTCACCCCATCATGCTTTCTTGAAGTAAAATCTTAATATTGGCTACGCTGACAATGTGACATTTTCATTAGTTCTATTATTTTTGAACAGTATCTCAGCACTATAAGAAATACTCTGAAAGGTGGTCTATGCCTGTTGGCTCATGACTGTGGGAGGACAGCACCATTTTGATTATGTCACTGAATTTAGTCATGAAGTGTGTGTCCTTACTATACACAAAGACACAATTTTATCCTCTGTATTTTGTTACATGCCTCTGTGATATGAGCAAAAAGAGATGTGTTCATAATATCAAAGAAGCACAATTGGGTCACCTTTGTCACAGACAAAAAAAAAAAGCATAACACTGGATTTAGAATGTGCCTAAAACAAATTCCACAGCCTAACAATAAAGATGGTGACTCCTGCTGTTTCAAGTCCACTGCCGCTCAGAGGCATGGATCACCCTGAAAGAGAAAGGGAATGCTGGCTTTTCAACAAAACTGAGGCCGACTTCAGTGGTCTTTATGGCAGAATCAAATAACAACATGGAGGAGGACTCACTGGACCAATTCAGCCCTCCTTGAAGCAAGATATAGAATTTTCCCTGCGAAGCACTGAAGGACATACCATTAAAACAACTGATTATTGCATAGAAGGAAGCCAGGGTCATTTGAGCCTTTATTAAGGATTACTCATTTCTTGCATGAGGAGCCGCCCGGGCTATGGCTGCGCATCACTTATGTGGGGTTCTTGGATTCTTCAAATGCTGTGTGTGTCTCATTAGAAGGGAAACAACATTGTTCTTCCTTGAGTAGAGACACTGACCTTCACTGACCAGAATTTTTATTCATATGAAGAGTCCTTGAGCACACCAAATCTCCAAGCTCATATGATCCCTCATCAGCAAGCTGCAGTGTTCTTAGCTCATGTGCAAAATCAGAAAGTTTATATAAACTCAGGTACTGCCTTCATTATTAACAGATAATGTTGGAGCTTCTTCACAAGAATACAATGTCAATTTAATGCTGAGCGGACATTAACCAAACACTATTACCGTCACTCTCGCTGAACCTGTGTTCCAGAAAGAGAGGCTCAGGGCTTCCGTCCCGTCATTTATGCCATGTGAGATGTTAAGTGCTCCATTTCACATTCTTTACCATCTAAGTACAGCATTCCTATTTTTACACAATGACTAGAAACACATGCGCGCGCACACACACACAAACACATCCCTCTCTTGGGAACAAAATCCATTATTTTAGATTACTGAAAGTTTATGTAATGAGGTGAGGTTGCTCTTAGGGGACTCATCTGGGTCACTGGGCTCTACCTAATCCAGGGAAACAGGGACAAATGATGCCTCCCCAGTGGTCTTATATGCTTTTGGTCAGTCAGCTGTGTCCAAACCTCCCTCTCTCCCAAACAAGTGAGAGCCTACCCTAAGATCTTGGGTCCAAGTGTGGAGCCAAGAGTGACAAGGACACGCAGCATATAGAGACACAATCAAAGCTGCAAATTGAGCAGATACTTTGAGGTGTCAATTCCAAGGGGCTAAGCAGAGTTAGAATGAGGCTATAGAACAGAAACAGAGGGTAGGGGGTGGAAGGCAACCTGGAGCGGGGCCCTCACTTCCTGCGTGCGTGAGATCTCAGGTGCTTTTTCAGCACCTCAGCCACAGCAGTCAGGGTACCCGGCCAGGGGAACTGCCAAGGAGGTAGCACCAACTCAGACATGATATTACAACAAGGATCCCCAGCTCACCACCCACCTGTGGGCCCACTTGTACATGGCCTCATGCTCAGCTTCATTCTTTCTTTTTTTTTAAAATACCATAACATTATATTAGTTTCAGGTGTAAAACATAATGATTTGATATTTGCATACATTGCGAAATGATCACCACAGCCTCGCCTGGCTATGCATTTGGACTGCTGATTTGATCGCACATAACACATGAAACCCTGAGCAGACATACCCTGCATGTCCACTCCATACCCTGCAGCTTCTACTTCCAGGCTTCAGTGCCAACAGGTTTACCACATGGGGGCAGAGAAGCCTGTAGAGAATCAGTCCCAGAAAGGAATGACTGGTCATATGAGTTCCTACAGACAAAACCCCTTTTTATTTTTTTAAAAATTATTACCATGACTGTGGGGTTTCCAAGTATCTGGATGTCTCTACTACACTGTTTGAATGCAATGGGTGCTCTGTTAATTTGCATTCAACACACTGATTTGTGCAAAAGTTTTCTAACTATTTGAAGTGTGGGCCTGGCCTAACCAGTAAGATTATAATTTCACTGAAGGTATATGGCATTTACATATCCATCACTTGGTACATACACTCTGCCCCCATATCCCCCCCTCACCGCTTCAAATTCTTAGCAAAATAAGCCATTATTGCTTTTTCTTCATCCTGTCTGGTGTTTAGTCCATTTCTTTCCCTCCAAATAAAACTCTCACATGGAGAAATCAACTCCACATTCTGGATACAAGCAACAAGAATTATAGAGAGATGTACTCCAGCAGATTCAGGAGGAGGGAGTTAAATTCCTCACTGAAACAATATAAATACAAGAGAGATCACAACAGGGACATCTAATGGGCAACTTTAAATGTCATAAGAGAAAGGAAGAGTACTGTGGGCTGAGATTGGAAGTGGTTTCACGAGAGAAGGATCCTAAATCATGTAGGATTTCGATACGTAGAAAAAGGGGAAGCATTCCGAAGCCAGGGTTAGACACAAAGGCATGAAGTAGGAATGCTGTGGCCTTTTGGATGGGAGCCAATGAAGGGTTTTAAACGAGAGTGATGTGATAAAATCGGTGTTTTAGGAGATTGATCTGGCAGCAGCGAGCAGGATGGCTGCAAAGGAAAGAAGAATGGTGACGGGAAAGAGTTCAATTATGAAAATCCAGGTGTGGGATGAGATCATTCATTCAACAATTACCTACTGTTTTCCATGTCTTAGATACTCATAGGTACTGGGTTCAGTGGTGAACAGAAAAGTCAGGTCCCTGGCCTCAGGGGGTCCATATTATAGGGAAGTTAAAGAGACTCTTTTATGTCTCTCAACATCAGACAGTGGTAAGCAGAGGGGAGGGAGTGAAACAAGGTGATGTGATGGTGACTAAGGCAGGTCCTTTAAATAAAATGCTCTGAGCAGGTGTCATTTTTGCTGAGGCTAAAGGCTGAGAAGGTACAAAGATCTGAAGGAAGAGCATTTTGGGGAGAGGGAACAGTAAGTGCAGACTCTGGGGTAAGGACAACCTTGACTTAGTGGAAGAAACAGAAAGGACCATGTGGCTAAAGCACAGTAAGCAAGGGGAAGAGTGGAGGAGACAGGTCAGTGGGGGTTGGATCACCTAAGGCCTCACAGGCTATGTTAAAGAACTGAGGTTCTATTTTCACACAGTTAGATTTAGAGGAGGGAAGTGATGGGTCTCATGTACATTTTATATTTATTTATTTAAAAGATTTTTTTTTTTTGATGTGGACCATTTTTAAAGTCTTTATTGAATTTGTTACAATATTGTTTCTGTTTTATGTTTTGGTGTTTTGGCCACGAGGCATGTGGGATCTTATCTCCCTGACCAGGGATCGAACCCTCACCCCCCGCATTGGAAGGTGAAGTCTTAACCACTGGATCACCAGAGAAGTCCCTCATGTACATATTAAAAAGATGACTTTAATGCTGTGTGAGAATGGATGTCAAGAGTGGAAGCAGGGACCCAGTTAGGGGCTACTGCCGTAGTCCAGGTGAGAAAGGAGGGTGGTGTGGACAGGGCCAAAAGGACCTGCCAATGAACTGGATATGAGGAATTAAAAATGACAGTAAGGACTATTCTAGTTTTGGTTTTGAGCTGCTGGGTGGGTGGCAGTGCCATTTACTAAAATGGCAGCTGAGGCAGGAACAGATTGAGGGATGTATGGGTCTGGGAGCTCAGTGAGGGACAAGCTGAGACTCAAGCAGAAAGTCGCGTGTACAGGTTTGGTAGTCAGGAGAGAAACCAGGGCTGAAGATAAAATTTCGAGACTCCCTCAGTTTAAGGGCTGTAATTACACCTGAGATCATGAGACCATCTAAATAGCAGAGAAAAAGAAGATGACCCAGGACAAATCTCTGAGGCAATCCAACATCAGAAGTTGGGTAGAGAGGAGCCAGCAAAGGAGGTAGAAAGATTGGTGAGGTAGGAGGAAAATCAGAAAAGTGGGCCATCATGGAAGCCAACAGGAGAAAGTGTCTCCAGAAAGAGGGGAGTGGCCCACTGTCAAAAAGAGTGATAAGGGCTTGGACTAGAATAGGGGTAGTCAAAGAAGCTACCACAAATCAGATGAGATGCATCTCATGTTGCTCCAAAAGAATGAAACCTGCCAACCAATGCCTACCCCTAAAATGAACTACCTTGTCTGACTCTTGCCTAATTTCACATCTTAAGTAAAAGGGGATATTTCTGAGGATGGAGGCAGTGGGGTAGGGGAGAAGAGTAAAAGCAAAATTTGGTTGGGTGTCTTAAAAAGAGATAATAAATGTAAAAATCATTGTATAAGTTAAAAAGCAGAATAGAGAAATAAGACTTAACTATTTATTACTAAATAATACAAAAAATAAGGTATTGTTACTAATAATGATAATGATGATGTTTCTACTGACTGAAATGTGTTTTACTGGCTCCAAAAGGAAGATTTAAAACTTTAGGCATAATAGTCTCAGAAATAGGGAATTGCAAAACTGAAAAATATTTCAAACAGAAATAGCTGAAAACTTCAGATTGTGAACATTACTTAAATAGGAGTTCCTAAGACATGATATCACTGATTAAAGACGCAGCATATTTATCTTCTCCTAAGACTGAATACCTAGACCAGCAAATACCTCGGCACCAGGTATTGGCTTACCTTACTCAGGTCTCACATAGTTACAGAACAGGATACTGAAATTCAGTTTGCAAGGGGTAGAGGTTTCCCCTTGATAGGTTCTGAACAAAAGTCACTTCCCTTCCAGTTGCTCCTTCCCAATACTTGCCTTTATATTTTCAAGGAAGAGAAAATTCAGTACCACTATTATTTTACCAATGATATCTTCAACCCAACCCTTGTACATCAAAACAGAAGCTGCCTAGGCAGTGGTAAAGTTGGATTTATTAATAATCTTTAAAGACAAAACTTGTTCCAAAGTATTTTTGAATAAATTGTATAGAGAGGTCAAAGTAAATTTAAATGAACATAGTTCCCATGAACTCGTCAGGGGAATTAAGCACAAATGGTATGATTCTTCATCTAGAGCTTTACTCTTTCTTACAGAGTTTCAGTTGGAATTCAGCATGTTTGAATTCCTGGGTGCATTTCTGTGTGCAGATTTCATAAATATAAACCCCAAAGACAGGCAATTCCACTAATTTGTTCTCTGATGCTAGGCAGTTCCTCATCTCTTTAAGCCTGTTTCATCAACTGTAAAATGGAAATACAACCCCCGTCCTGTTCTGTCATTTTAGAGACTAGGAGAAACTCTGCACGTAGGCTCTGCTTTTTAAATATCTTCCAGATCAGAGAAGGGGAAACCACATACAGAAGAAATGCCATGGTAATAGCTCAAGACGTCAAAGGTCTCCAAAGAAAGGCTTGGAAGTAGTTACCTGTAGGAGTCTAAAATGCTAGGCCATTAAAAGAGGACCAAAATTCATACACAGATCTGGGCAGAAGTGTAAACGGGCTTGCTCTTTGCAAACTCACTTCTCTAGCTCCTCAGTCATAACTGGGAAGCCTTGGCATCAGAAAAGACCCAGTAGGAAAATGGGGGAGGCGACATTAGGGTGGCTGGACACTGATCTTGCAACTGTTTGAGCATCTGAGATGGAAAAGTGCCTCCAAAAAGGAAGAATAATGTGTTTCTTTCTTATTGATGGACACATTTAAAGAATGATTTTTAATGGCAGACCCTCATCATCTTGGCGTTCTCCTCCATGTCCAGAAGTGCTGCTGTGTTTGCCTAGACCTATAGCAAGCTGACAAATGTGAAATGAAAGGGAGGAGGAATCTTCAGAGTAAGCAAGAGTTTGTTTTAGAATCTTTGGACCTTAGCAGTCACATTTTCCAGATCATTGCTTCAGAGGAGTCTACTTGGTAACGGGGTTGGTTTCCAGAAAAACATTCAGCTAAGAAAAATAAAATGAAGATGCTGATCAAGAACAGTAATATAGGGGCTTCCCTGGTGGCGCAGTGGTTGAGAGTCCACCTGCCGATGCAGGGGACACGGGTTCGAGACCCGGTCCGGGAAGATCCCACATGCCGCGGAGCGGCTGTGCCCGTGAGCCATGGCTGCTGAGCCTGCGCGTCCGGAGCCTGTGCTCCGCAACGGGAGAGGCCACAACAGTGAGAGGCCCGCGTACCGCAAAAAAAACACAAAAACCAGTAATATACTGTTACTATACACTCCCTCTAGCACCCAGGGGTCCAAAGGGGATTCTGGACTAATTCTTGTTAACACAGTGGGGCTTGCACACACTGTACCCCTCCCCTTATCCTCAACCTTAAATATACTGACTCAGCATCTGGCCTAGGGCAGAGGCATATTCTGAATTCAGAGTATGCAACAATGTTCAGTACTATTAAGACATAATGGCTGCTTTTCAATACGTGGTGCTGGGAAAACTGGACAGCTACATGTTAAAGAATGAAATTAGAACACTTCCTAACACCATACACAAAAATAAACTCAAAATGGATTAAAGACCTAAACGTAAGGCCAGACACTATAAAACTCTTAGAGGAAAACATAGGTAGAACACTCTATGACATAAATCACAGCAAAATCCTTTTTGACCCACCTCCTATAGAAATGGAAATAAAAACAAAAATAAAAAAATGGGACCTAATGAAACTTCAAAGATTTTGCACAGCAAAGGAAACCATAAACAAGACAAAAAGACAACCCTCAGAATGGGAGAAAATATTTGCAAACGAAGCAGTTGACAATGGATTAATCTCCAAAATTTACAAGCAGCTCATGCAGCTCCATATCAAAAAAACAAACAACCCAATCCAAAAATGGGCAGAAGACCTAAATAGACATTTCTCCAAAGAAGATATGCAGATTGCCAACAAACACATGAAAGGATACTCAACATTACTAATCACTAGAGAAATTCAAATCAAAACTACAATGAGGTGTCACCTCACACCCGTTAGAATGGCCGTCATCAAAAAATCTACAAACAATAAATGCTGGAGAGGGTGTGGAGAAAAGGGAACCCTCTTGCACTGTTGGTGGGAATGTAAATTGATACAGCCACTATGGAGAACAGTATGGAGGTTCCTTAAAAAACTAAAAATAGAACTACCATATGACCCAGCAATCCCACTATTGGGCATATACCCTGAGAAAACCATAATTCAAAAAGAGTCATGCATCACAATGTTCATTGCAGCTCTATTTACAATAGCCAGGACATGGAAGCAACCTAAGTGTCCATCAAGAGGTGAATGGATAAAGAAGATGTGGCACATATATACAATGGAATATTACTCAGCCATAAATAGAAATGAAACTGAGTTATTTGTAGTGAGGTGGATGGACCTACAGAGTCTGTCATACAGAGTGAAGTAAGTCAGAAAGAGAAAAACAAATACCGTATGCTAACACATATATATGGAATCTAAAAAAAAAATGGTTCTGATGAACCTAGGGGCAGGACAGGAATAAAGATGCAGATGTAGGGAATGGACTTGAGGACACGGGGAGGGGGAAGGGTAAGCTGGGATGAAGTGAGAGAGTGGCATGGACATATATACACTACCAAATGTAAAATAGATAGCTAGTGGGAAGCAGCCGCATAGCACAGGGAGATCAGCTCGGTGCTTTGTGACCACCTAGAGGGGTGGGATAGGGAGGGTGGGAGGGAGGCGCAACGGGGAGGGTATATGGGGATATATGTATATGTATAGCTGATTCACTTTGTTAAACAGCAGCAACTAACACACCATTGTAAAGCAATTATACTCCAATAAAGATGTTAAAAAAAAGACATAATGGCTGCAAAGCTGAAAGCCAAGAAAGCCTGAATAATGTGGTTGGGTTATATCATACATGAGGGCTTAATAGAATTTAAAAACCAATTTGAAAATTCCCTCATTCCATAAAGATAGCATTTAAGATGACGGCAAAATCATGCTATTTCAAGGGATGGGAACAAAGTACATAAGGAATTATGCAGACTCCTCTCCACATTATCCTTCTTAACCAAAATAACCCATTCCCTTTGAAGGTATATCTGATACTTAATACTGACCCAGAAAGAAGGCAATTTCATTAAAACATCTTAGTCTTATTGTGCCCAGCTAGTAATGCCAGTTTCCTTGCTATTTAAAAAGCACACAACTTCATTTCCAAAAGTAACTGTTTGCAATTCAAACTCCATCCACCCAGGCAATGCCTTCCATTTGTCACTAATACTCCACCATTTCCAATTCATCTTGCCTAAGAGGCGCGTTATCCACATGACCACACAAGACCTGAAAGATGCTTCATTCATTTTTAGCCATTTTGTAGCAAATGATTTTGGAACATTTGAGATATTAAATCCAGCATTTCTTTGGACTTGTGACACTAATACCTGAATGTTGGGAACTATCCACTCTTGAGGTCATGCCTCAGCCACCCTCAGTTATGTGAGATTCTGCAATTCTCTGAGTCCTATTCTGTTACTTAAAACTTGTCACTGATAGAAAAATCTTAATATTTTGGAACTGGATGCCAAGGCACTTTGGAGATTTCCCTTGCTTTATGGATAAAGAAACTGTTTTACCAAAGCCTTTTATACTGCAATTTTTTTTCTCTATATTTCTCTTTGAACAGTGCCTATTTTTATGTATGATGAGACCAACACAGAATTCTCAGAACTGCAAGGGACCTCCAAGTTCAACCCCCTTTTTCCAAAAAAAGTCTCAAAAAGTTTTATACATGAATCCTCAGAGTATACTGAATAACAGATATCACATTTTGTTTAAGATTTAATTTAAGGATGGAGAGAATGAGGAAAACTCTCAGCTTCGGATGGCAGAATTCTTTTACTATAAGAAAGAGGTTCTGATCTCTAAATCTAAGATGATACAGATTAACTTTATTTTCGAACTTGGAGAAACAGAGCTGAGTTTAGAATTGTCTCATTTTTTTTTTTCCAGTCTATATCCTAAGATGCTTTGGCTGACTAAATTTCTATTAAATAACAGTATCCCTTCTCTTGGCTGACTAGAAGAACTACATGTTTTAAGAAGAAAAGAGTTTAAAAAATTAAATAATTCAGTCTTTGTCCTTCCCTCTGACTAAAGTAGAAGCCACTTCCCCATTATTTCATGATTAATATGAAAAAGTACAGGAACAATGAGAGGAAGTTCATCTGTTTCCAGTAGTAACATTCTGGTTTCTGTTCGAATTCCATTGGCAACAGAAGGAAGCAGCATATACCACATGCCTGCCCTATTACAATACACAAAGCTGTCAACTTTGAACTCTTTTGAAATGTTAGTAAAGTAGAAAAGATGATTGTGGCTTTCCTTCAATATTATTTGGGTAACCTAGCCTTAAAATAGTGAACAAACATAAGTCCTTTATCCTTAAGGCAGGACCAGACCAAGATATTAGTGGCCTAGGTAAGCTAATAATTTGGCATACCTTCAAATGGATACTTTTCAAATATTCACTCAACAGGTGTTTGGGTGAGGAGCTGGGCATGGCAGGCCTTGAGAGAGTGGAAAGGGGGCTGGTGGGGCCTTTTAGTTTGCATACTCTATTCAGTATAACAAAGACCATGTAAACTGATCAGGCTAGATCTCTTTGGAAGGCAGTTTGGTGACCATCTGTAGATTTTCAAATATGCCCTTCCCTACTCCAAGCTGTTTATCAAGGCATTAGTAACTGCAGCATTTATAACTGCACTGGTAGCTCCTTGAAAGGTTACTGCTTTATATTCTTTTCTCTACCTTGTTGCATTCCCAGTGATGCTTTCATACTCCTTATAGATCCAGCCTCCCTTCTATACCATGTACTGAGTGTTTGTTATGTGCCAGGCACCATGCCAGATACTAGAAATATAAAAGTGATTAAGATACTTTCCCTGCCCTTAAGGACACACCTTGGGTAGGGGAAAGATTTACAAACAAATAATACAATACCAAAGTGATGAAGCCTATAGCAGTAAAATGGTTATTACTAGATATTACTGGTAAAATGCTCTGAAATCCTTTCTTAAAATAGAAGGTATTTTGAATTTGCCTCTATCTCTGGAAATCTTATCTTGGGTAAGGATTGGAATGAAAAGAGAGTAATGTTTTCATGCCTCCAGTTCTCTGCGGCTGTAACTGAGATGGGAAGGTAGGGATGTGGAATAATATCTACGTGAAACTTAGCCCAAACCTTTCACTTTGCATATTCTTCCTCAAATAATTTTCTCTCAAACTTGCTATGTGATACTAGGGGAAGGATGAAGGAAGCTCACCTAGTCCCTGCTACCTGTGTAGCTACACATCCCTGGATCCAGATAGTTTCTCCCCTTCAAAATAATTGCAAACAATATTAAAACTGCGTGCAGGAACTATTCCAGCTGGCTTTTGGCTTCCTCTGATGTACACTCCTTGAATAAAGCAGTGGCAAAATTAGATTTAAAATAAGGAACATAAAAAAAAAGTACTACTTGTACCAGATCTCTTCAAGGTCCTGCTACGTGTGAAACCCTGAGCCCTGGCATTAGAGTAACTAAATGCATCAGCCAGCTGGAGTATGCACATGTTATGAAATACAAAAACCTCAATAATAAAAAAACCCTTATTTTGAAGGCATACTTCCACATTGCCTCTGGGTACTTAAAAGTCCGTGAGAACCAGGCATCTGGAATAAAATAGAAATACAGTCCAATAAATTCCCAAGTTGGAAAATCCTCCTCTCTATTTCCTTACCTGCCATCAATCCATCTAAAGGAAACCACATAGCCATATTTTCCTCCAATAAAGGAGACATAAAAATATTGATCCTTCCTTGGCAGGTAGCTACTACTGACCACAATAAGCACGAAGAAAGAAACTCTGCAGAGTCTGCCTTTCTAAAACACTAGCCCCGCCAACCTTAATTTTCACAACAGGACCTTTTTGGTTCCAGGCAATTCCTCAGCAGAACAGGACCCAGGTTATTAGGCTATGACATTTCACACAGAACCATGATTAGTTCTGCCTTACCCCCAATATTACTATAACCACTCAGTATTTCCAGGGCACACCTCTTTTTCCAAGTGTTTTAAATCTCAGTGCATACAGCTGTAAATATTGGTAGACAGCTTCATAAGCATTTTCACACAGTATTCCTGAGATAATTAGTAAATGAGAAGACTGTGGCCTCTAATAGCCACTTCATCTTTAGCAGTCCCACACTGAGACATGGCTCTCATGGCTGCCTAACCAAGGTAATGTGTGGTTACGGAGACGTGCTTATGCTGGGGAATGTGCTAGAAAGTGTGGGGGGCATAACAGATCTTAGACACTATCCCTGTCCTGGAGGAGCTGAGAACCTTGGGGTTTAGCTGGGCCATACTGTGGATTTAAGTGCTCTAAAATATAAAGTACGACGTAAAATACTTTCTGTTAAGAAACAAGAATAAAGATCTGCCAGGCAAAAAACTCCTTGTTCTTCAACAGAACAGCCTTAGAAACAGACACTTGCCTATTCATGTTAGTAGCAATTTAGTAGGGACTTTTTGTAACTCTGGACTTAGTTTAAAAAATTGTATGAGGGATATTTGTCAGGGGTGACTGACAAGGCTAAGTATTTGAGAACTGTACAGTCTCTGATTTATTCTCTCATGGTTCAGCACCCAGAGGGCTGCTTTTGCCCAACAAAGGCAGACAGGAAGTCCAGAGAGCCCCAGGACTCACAGTGCTCCTGCCAGCACCCACGATTAAACCTTTCAGCCCTCAATTAAAGGTCAACATGGTTGCTCAAAAATATTTATTTAAAAAGGCAGTCATCTCAGCCAGTCGAGATTATATTACCACTTCATAAAACTCGAATAAATCCGAAGCAGGGCATCTGTGAATCACGGAAGAAGCATAAAGTTGTGATGTTTTCTGCTTCCTCTTAAAAAGCTACCTTTTCCACCCGTGATTCTGTTCACTTCCCAGAGCGCCATCGCGCGCGCGCGCGCGCGCACACACACACACACACACACACTCACTCTCTCTCACGCTTATAATTTGCCCCCAGAGGTTCACGGATTTATGGCTCCCAGTTTAATTAAATTTCCTGTAGTGACAATCGAAATCGGCAGCGTGCGGCACAGTGTGGGGCTTCCGTGCCCCCCTCTCCAGCCCGCGTGCCGACTCCAGGGGGAACCCCGCCAGCGCCCAACTGCCGGCACCCGACCTCCGGCACCCACCTGAGCTCGGCTGCTCGGGTCGCCGCTTCCGCTGTGCGCCGGTACTTCCGCCCCGGCCGCCAAGCGCCCGCCCCGCACTTCCGCCCCGGCCCGCAGCCGCTCGGGCTGGCATCAGTGGATCCCAGGTCTGAGCCGATCGTCCCTCTGAAGGGTGGCCGCGCTTGGGCTGTTACGCATGAAAAGAGAGATACAAGAACCAAGGCCACACTGTTTTAAAAAAAAAGTCCACGGAAAAGTGACCTGGCATGTTTGGGAACCATTAATAACGAGCATCAGGTGTGAGAAAATAATGAGTAATACTCAAAACTAACACTTATTGATTGCTCACCATCAGCTTTACGTTCATAACTTGATTAATCCTGAGAATAATCCTATTAAGTATTGTTAGTACCATTTTACAGAAGAAGAAATGGAGGCTGAGTAGCTTGCCCTAGTTCTCAGAACTAGAAAATGGCAGAGTTGAGATTCCACCCCAGGCAGTCTGATGTCGGTATCCCTGAGCTTACCACTATGCACTCAGTATGTATTCAATGCTTTAAGAGAAGATACAAAACAAACCAAGGTCAGGAATGAATCCCCTAAACAAACCACATTGGTTATGTGATAACTTTCAGAGGGCACATCTAGAAAGTAGAGTTTTCAAATTCTAACTTTATCACTTCAACATGTGCTAACAAAAGAGGGGATTTTGTGACTGTCAGCAGACTACCTATGATTATTTTGGAGTTGATACACTTTGATAAGACCTAATTTATCTGAAAAAAATTTTTAAAAGAAAAAAAAATTAATCGACAAACTATGCTCCACCTAACAGTTGCTGCTATATTATCTTTAAAGAAGTTATCTTGGGTCTAGTTATAAACACCTTGGTGGTACATGCATAGCTTTGTGGAGTGATAGAAAAGCTTCCTAGAAATGCAACTCCAAATCAGCTTCCAAATCTCTTTTCTTGTTGGAGAACGGAAATACTGTAAATTGGATTTATGACACCTGATTTCATCCACTGAACGAGAAGAATGACTCCACCCAAGGCCACCAGTGAAGGTTTTTAGCATTGGTTACTGGTAAATTTCTCCAAAGAGCCAAAAATTCACAAATTTTCAGAATTTGAATTTAATTAGTAAGAATTTCTTGGATTGTTCAGACCTCCTCATGATTGTTTTAATTGAGGGTGGAAGTCCCGTGAAATGGCTGGGCATCCCTGAGAACTCACTGTAATCGATGCCCAATCACTTTGGGAGAGCTTGGCTGAGTGCTGCGAGCCCAGAGGACCAGTTTACCTCTAGGTGTAAGACTCACAGTGCTGGGCATATGAGCTAAGCTTGGGAAAATGTCTGAAGTCTGACCAGGAAAAATTGTTGTCTCCAAAATTAAAAAAAAATCTGCCAAAGCAAAATTAATAAACATTGGGCTTCCCTGGTGGCGCAGTGGTTGAGAGTCCGCCTGCCGATGCGGGGGACGCGGGTTCGTGCCCCGGTCCGGGAGGATCCCACGTGCCGCGGAGCGGCTGGGCCTGTGAGCCATGGCCACTGAGCCTGAGCGTCCGGAGCCTGTGCTCCGCAACGGGAGACGCCACAACAGTGAGAGGCCAACGTACCGCAAAAAAAATAAAAATTAATAAACATTTATTAATGGTTACAAACTGTAATACTGCGTCAGCTATATTAATTGCTGGATTCAGTGTTCAAAACAATTTCGTTATATTTGAAAGCAGTTTTTAGATGAGATGCTCTTCCTGAGGGAGAGTTCTTAAATATACATGATGAGTGTTGAGAAATCACAGCATACTTTAGTTACTTTAGCTAAATTATTTCAAAAGCAAAATTATAAAATCTT
The DNA here is from genome assembly GCF_937001465.1 of Orcinus orca. NCBI lineage: Eukaryota > Metazoa > Chordata > Mammalia > Artiodactyla > Delphinidae > Orcinus > Orcinus orca. The sequence goes on along the minus strand of NC_064561.1, from coordinate 80,379,057 downwards.
ACATAGCAAAATTATGAAGTGTGAGATGTATATAGATTTTAACATGGTTCACATGATGTGAAAAGTAAGAGTCTTAAGAGAATATGAAGGTCTTGGGACTTCCCTGGCCGGTCCAGTGGTTAAGACTCCCCACTCCCAATGCAGGGGGCCTGGGTTCAATCCCTGGTCAGGGAACTAGACTGCATATGCTGCAACTAAAGATCCTGCACACCACAATGAATATCCCGAGTGCCGAAACTAAGATCCAGTGCAGCCAAATAAATAAATAATTTTTTTTTTTTAAAAAAAGAGAGAATATGAAGGTCTTAGTGTAGCCATGGGTCTTGTGCAATTTTGTTCACTCAGAATGGGCTTGTCATAGGCACTTGATCTCCATCTTGTCCTCTAGGTCTGGACTCTAATTCCAAGCTATGCTCTTGGAATCTGGATAGGACTAGTGCAAGGATCTCTGTGTTCTGGAACATCCGTTCAGAACTCACATGGGTTGAGTTGTCTCTTAGATCTCAAGGCCCTGCAAGCTTTGCTGTCAGTTCTGAGACAGAAGCCTGCTTTAGAGGAAGCCTGCTTGTAGAGCCTGGTCCGCAACTCCTGAGTTAACTCCAAGGGTACTTTAGAAAACACATTACCTGTTCTTCCAGTGATGACCTGGAGCGAGGCTGCCTTCAAGACCTCCTAAGGGCTGGACATGTGGTGAGGAGTGAGGCATCTTCACTCCCTCCTGCCAGGCCTTGCCTCTTAGAGAGCAGGAGCAAAGAAATGGCTTTTGTTGTTAACACTTTCTCTTGAGAACACCTTAGAAAAATAATGTATGTCCTGACAGTTAATGACTGTCATTCATGCCAACTCTATTTTACAGTAACCTGGCCCTGTGCTGCCACTGAAGAAACATGCAGTATGAACTTTGACTAGGAGGGACAGCCCCAGTAATTGCCCCAACTGGGTGATGTGATCATGATGGTGGAGGTATTTAGAAGCCTGGTAGGTTTCCTTCCCTGGTTTTTTTCTGGTCTTTATAGTGAGCTTATTTGTTTATCTCATGAACGTCTCATCCCCAGTACCGCAAACTCTGTGGGAAGTCATCTGTAGGGACCAGATATTGTGTTATGTTTAAGGTCATGAGAAAAACAGTGGCAACCTCCCAAAGAAAAGACTGGCTTCTGAGTCTGGATGTGTTGGGTCAGTGGGGTCGCTGTTGACTCCCCCAGGCCAACCATTACAGGAAACAGAATTACAAGTCTGTCTTACCAGGGGAGAATGGATCTCAGTAGCCTGATTTCTATATTCCCCTTGACATTTAAAAAACTCTGCTCTTGTGCCAGACATTCAGAGGAGAGTGAAGAAAATTTTAAAAGGAGAAAAATGTTTATTTGTTTTAAGGCTTTCTCAATAATCCACTTATGCCATTTACATTAGAGAAACTTTCCATGTAAACACCATTAATTATGTAGCATAAGAGCCAAATAAAAATGCTAAAAAATAAAAGTAATTGTAGAATAAATTAGTGTAGCTTGAGTGCACATATATTATACAGAGACTGCAGACTTAATACATTTTATTGAGGGAGGTGGATTTGTAATTTTCTATTGTTGGAACTACTAGGATGGAACCAACAGGAATGACATTTTACAGATGGATACCAAAGCTGTTTAAACCCATACTGGCAATGAAATTATGGTTTTTACAGGGGCCTTGACTCATGCTCCCTCTCTATATCTGTCTTGAAAAGACTATGGGAGGAGTTACAGGTTGAGTGTTCCATGGATTTCCCCAGAAGGTTTGCTGGAGCAGGACCTGACTGTCTACCCCGAAATCAGTAGACTCCAGCATCTTCTCAAGTGCAGTAACAGAAGATGGCCTGTGTCTGTGCGAAAGGCAAAGACTTGTGTGTACCGTGCCAGGCAGAGAAGGGCAGAGACTGAAGCTGCTGAGGAAATCTGGTGTGGGGACCTTGTAGTAACAGTGACAGGAAAAATGTACTTTACCTTTTGTAGTATTTTAGAAGTTTTCATGTATGTTATTTATTTTGATCCTTCACAGGAATGCTGTAACATAGGTAGGGTGTGTATTTTTACCAAGCCCATTTTCCAGACAAGGAAATTGATGCTTTGGGGAGGGAGATCACAGTGAAAGCATGTCCTAATTCCAATCTGTATTTTTTCCACTACCACACTCATATTTCTTTTTAAATGTAAATGAAAAACTCGTGGTTTAGTGTATAGCAATATTTTGTGCTATGTGGCATCTTTTAAGAACATTTGAGTGCATTTACATCATTTCCTCAGGGAAAGCTTTGTTTTACTTAGAGGAGCAGGAAATGGAGTTGAAATGGGAAAAGTTTTTCATTTTTATGGATTAAACCCATCTGTTATGTTCACTAAGCCTGGATCATGGAGGAGGATAGATTTCTGACAGCATAAAGAGAGGAGAGAAGAGGAAAAAGTGCTTCCTTCATTCCCTGCTTCAGATCCACGACTATCCGGGGAGTCCTGTTCAGACAAAACAGGGCAGCCAGCCCATCAGTCAGAAAGAAACACGTCCCCACACTCTGTGGAAGAACAATCTTCCACAGGGTTGAAGTTAACACTTACTGCTCAGAAGAGTTCTGAGGGATAATTTTTTCCACTGCTTTCAGCACCTTTCAGAAATCTGCTTAAATATTTTGCTATATTATCTACTATGTCTGCACAACACAAAGTAAAGGGAAATTATCTTTCATTCATTTATTGGGAGTAATGCTTACTGAGTAAGTACATTCCAGTGCTAGGCGCTAGAACTCTGGGGTTGAACCCGGTAGACATGCCCCTTTGTGTAATGGAACTCACAGCCAAATCTGTAATCAAATGATCACATCAGTAAATATTTACTGATCTTTACTGTAGAAGTCCCTTTATCCAATGAGAGGGAGACTGGTAGCTGATTAGGTGATTGGAAAATGCAGGTAGAATGGAAAATCATTAAAATGTGCATAGGGGTATATGTGTGTGTGTATGTATGTTTATGTATATATAACAATTTTAGTTTTTACTTAAAACACATAAATGAAAATTTATTTGCCAAATTTGGTAGGACCAAGGTGCTTTCTTTGAGGATCAGTCTGGTAACTGAAGGTTTACATTATCTTTCTTGCAAAAGCCCACTCAAAATGTATATCATCTATAATTTTCAGTTTTAGACACTTTAAAGTAGAGGGAGAACTTAAAGACGCTTGTGAAGTAATTTGAGCTCATTTAGATTTTTATTATTTTTCCTCAATCTTTTATACTTGTCTTGCCTACAGTTTAAGAGCAATTTTTTCTCCAGGTTTTTCAAGTTTTTTCATAGCATTGAACTTAAGTTTTCCTAGAAACAGTGACTCTCTTTTTATGCTCATATTCGATCAGTTTATGTGATATTTAATTAAACTATATAATTACAGTAAACAAGTTCAACTGCCATAAACAGGTTTGGGAACAAAAACAACCCTCTCTTAGTAAGGCTAGAGCTCAGCTGGTGGGGTGGAAGTGATGAGGGTATTAGGTGGCAGAAGTCACAAGCATTTATCATACTCTGGCAATCAGTCAATACATTTTCCAGATGGAGCTGAAAACATCAGTTAATTTCCCAGAGGAGCTCAATTAAAAGAGTTTCTATTATGATTAAAAGCTAATAAACATTAGTAAGGAAAAGCAGTGGGTGCCATAAGGGTCTATAATTGGTGGGATGTGACTCAGTCCTGGGGTGTCAGGAAAGGCCTCGCAGAGAACGTGACAGTTGAGTAAGATCAGAGGACGATTAGGCAGCTGCTCAGAGAGCGGCTGGGGCAGGGGTCCGGAGAAAAAGAATTCCAGGCAGCAGGAGCGGCAGAGTCAGTGGTGTGAGGGCGGAGGGAGTATGTGTTGAAAAGGAGGAAGTGAAAGAAGCCAGTGTTGTCAGAGCCAAGAGCAGACGCTGGGGAGCAGTCCAGGATGAGGCGCAGGGGGGCAGAGGCCAGTTCACACCAGCTTTCTAGGCTCTGAAAAGCAGGAGGATCTTCCTCTCTATTGACCACGGGAAGCTGTCAATGGTGATGAAGCAAGAGTCGGCTTGTTTGATCAAGAGCAACAGCTGATTTGTGGAGTTTTGACCTCCAAATCTGATTTGGGCACTTCAGATTATTTGTTTTTACAATCTCAATACACTAGAGATAGTGGAGAAAAAAATATTTTCTTAACCTCTGGCACCAGGATATCTCTTAGGGATGGAACTATCCTTGAATAGGAAAATACATGCATCAGCTGCTGGTGGGCAAATTTGAGGATCTGAGCGTAGATGTCAAGATCATAAGAGATGCTAAATATCTCTGCTGAGAAAGTGGGAGGGAGGGAGAAAGAAGGAAAAGGCAGGTATTGTATTAGTTTCCTAGGGCTGCCATAACAAAGTGGGGGCTTAAAGTATCAGACATTTATTCTCTCACAGTTTGGGAGGCTAGAATTCTGAAATCAAGGTGTCAGCAGGGCCATGTTTCCTCTAAGAAGCTGTGGGCAGAATCTTTCCTTGCCTCTTCCTAGCTTCTGGTGGTGGCTGGCCATCCTGGGTGTGTCTTGGTTTGCAGCCGTATCACTCCACTCCCTGGCTCTGTGGTCACATGGCGTTCTCGCCATGCTTCTCTGTGCCTCTTCTCCTCTTCTCATAAGGACATCAGTTATATTGGATTAGGGGCCATCCTAATGACTTCGTCTTAACTTGACTACATCTGCAAAAACCGTATTTCTAAATAAAGTCACATCCACAGATACTAGGGCTTAGGACTTGAATGTGTCTTTGGGGGGACATAATTCATCCCATAACAGGGATGAGGAGGCGGGAAGGATTAATAAAATGGTGGGAGGTTAAATGGCTAGGGTGGATACAGCCAGTAAGAAATCGATGGTGCTAGGATGGCAGAAAGGAGTAATTCAGGGTTTTCAAGTGCTTTTCTTACAGTGTAAAATGTAGCAGCCTGCATAACATCTCCCCCATTGTATCCATGTGTTGGCTCCCACCTTTCTGTTGAAAGTTCTGGTACCTGTGTTTGCTGATGCTTTGGAGGTAAAGGGGAGAGAGCACATGACAAGTGGAGTCATGGAGAAGGATTTGGGTCCCATGTTAGGGTGATGGACACCAAAGGTGTAAACACAGGAGACCTCACAGAGAACAATTCAATAGAGGCTGGAAAGCTGAACAAAAGTACTTCTGTGACTGTAAATCCCCCCACACCTAGATACTCAGAGAACTATTGGATTTCCACAGTCTCCAGCATGGGGGTTTGGGTCAACCTTATCTCCATCTTATTGGGCTAGGACCAGGGTTTCAAATACAATTATTAAAAACCTTCCACTTCACTTTGTACTGTCAGCCTTTTTAAGGTATGTGCATGACTTTAGCTAAATTAGGAGTGTTTGTGAGTTGCTTAAAAAAAAAAAAAAAAAGATGGGACTTCCCTAGTGGTCTAGTGGTTAAGAATCTGCCTTCCAATGCAAGGGATACAGGTTTGATCCCTGGTCAGGGAGCTAAGATCCCACCTGCTGCAGGGCAACTAAACTTGCGTGCTGCAGCTACTGAGCCCACGTGCTTTAGAGCCCACATGCCACAACTAGAGAGAAGCCTGCATGCCGCAACAAAGAGCCCGCCCACCACAATGAAAGATCCCACATGCCACAACGATGATCCTGTGTGCCGCAGCTAGGACCCAAGGCAGCCAAATAAATAAATATTTTTTAGAAAAAGATTAAAAACCCTGTCTTCTAAATCTCTTGCCCTAGCATTTTCTGAATATAAAAACTCCATGTGGGGACTTCCCTGGTGGTCCAGTGGTTAAGACTCCGTGCTCCCAATGCAGGGGGCCCAGGTTCGATCCCTGGTC